>NC_141679.1:1423750-2842500 GCF_028749965.1 Puma concolor
TAACCCCTGTACTAGTTTTATAAGTTATTGATCTGCTACATTAATTATGTTTGTATTTATTTTTGATATTTTTTTCCTTTCATAATTTTCTTACTCCTCATTATGGGCTTTTTTTTCCACTCGAAGAATTCTCTTTAATGTTTCTTATAAAGTTGGTTTAGTGGTGATGAAGTCCTTTAACTTCTGTTTGTCTGGTAAATTCTTTATCTCTCTTTATATTCTGAATGATAGCCTTGCTGGATACAGCATTCTTGGTTGCAGCACTTTGAATATATCATGCCATCCCCTTTTGGCCTGCAAATTTTCTGCTGAAAAATCTGTTTATAGCCTTATGTGTTTCCCTTGTATGTAACTGTTTTCTTTTCTCTTCCTGCTTTAAAAGTTCTCTCTTGGGGCGCCTGGGTGGCTCAGTCGGTTGAGCGTCCCACTTCAGCTCAGGTCACAATCTCGCGGTCTGTGAGTTCTAGCCCCGCGTCGGGCTCTGGGCTGATGGCTCAGAGCCTGGAGCCTGCTTCCGATTCTGTGTCTCCCTCTCTCTCTGCCCCTCCCCCATTCATGCTCTGTCTCTCTCTGTCTCAAAAATAAATAAACGTTAAAAAAGATTTTAAAAAAAGTTCTCTCTTTATCATATCCATGAGATGTCTAGGAATAAACCTAACCAAAGAGGTAAAATATCTGTACTCTGGAAACTATAAAACATTGATGAAAGAAATGAAGATGACACAAAGAAATGGAAAAACATTCCATGCTCATAGATTGGAAAGAACAAATATTGTTAAAATGTCTACATTACCCAAAGCAATCTACACATTTAATGCAATTCCTATCAAAATACCAACAGCAATTTTTATAGAGCTAGAGAAGAAAATCCCAAAATTTGTATGGAACCACAAAAGACCTTGAATAGTCAATGAAATATTGAAAAAGAAAAGCAAATATGGAGGCATCACAATTCTGGACTTCAAGTTATATTACAAGCTGTAGTGATAAAGACAGTATGGTACCAGCAGAAAAATAGACACATAGATCAATGGAACAGAATAGAAAACCCAGAAATAAACCCACAACTATAAGGTCAATTAATCTTCAGCAAAGCAGGAAAGAAAATCTCATGGGGAAAAAAGACAGTGTTCAATGAATGGTGTTGGGAAAACTGAACAGCATCATGAAAAAGAATGAAACTGGACCACTTCCTTACACCATACACAAAAATAAATTCAAAATAGATTAAAGACCTAAATGAGACAAGAAATCACCAAAATCCTAAATGAGAACATAGACAGTAACCTCTTTGACATAAGCCATAGGAACTTCTTACTAAATATGTCTCTTGAGGCAGGGGAAACAAAAGCAAAAATAAACCACTGAAATTTCATCAAAATAAAAAAGTTTCTGCACATTGAAGGAAACAACAAAATTAACGAGCAACCTATGAAATGGGAGATTTTTGCAAATGACATATCTGATAAAGGGTTAGGATTCAAAATATATAAAGAACTTATAAAACTGAACACCCCAAACCAAATAATCCAGTTTAAAAAATGGGCAGAAGACATGAACAGACAATTTTCCAAGGAAGACATACAGATGGCTAACAGACATGTGAAAATATGCTCAATATCACTCATATTCAGGGAAATGTAAATCAAACCCACAATGAGATATCACCTCACACCCATCAGAATGTCTAAAATCAACAATACAGGAAACAACAGGAATTGGCAAGGATGCAGAGAAGGGGGAACTCTTTTGCACTGTTGGTGGGAATGCAAACTGGTGCAGCCATGGGGAAAACAATATGGGAGGTTTCTCAAAAAGTTAAAAATGGAGCTGCTCTACAATCCGGCAATTGAACTACTAGGTATTTACCCTAAGGATACAAAAATATGGATTTGAATGGCTACATGCACCCCAATGTGTATAGCAGCTTATCAACAATAACCAAATTATGGAAAGAGCTCAAATGTCCATTAAGCGATGAATGGATAAAGATGTGGCATATATTCCAATATAATGGAATATTACTCAGCCATTAAAAAGAATAAAATCTTGCCATTTGCACAATGTGGATGGAGCTAGAGAGTATTATGCTAAGTGAAATAAGTCAGAGAAAGATGAATACCATATAATTTCACTCATATGCAGAACTTAAGAAACAAAACAAATGAATGTGGGGGTGGGGAATAGAGGGGCAAATCAAGAAACAGACTCTTAATTTTGGAGAACAGATTGGTGGTTACTGGAGGCAAGGTGGATGGGGGAGATGGGTTGGACAGGTGATGAATATTAGGGAGGGCATTTGTGATGAGCACCAGGTGTTGTAGGTAAGTGACGAATCACTAAGTTGTACACCTGAAACTAATATTGCACTGTATGTTAATTAGCTGGAATTTAAATAAAAATTTGGAAAAGTAAAAAAAGAGAAAAAGTAATAACTGTAGTATTCACTTTTAAAGCCAAGTCTATACATTCCAATATAATTTGCAAAATAGTCTTTGATTATATTTAGTACAGTATACAAAAACCAATACAACATGAAATATTTTGTTTCAGGACAGTTATTTAATGGAGAGGTATTTGATGGGTATCTCTTTTTTGGAAGACAGATATGGACAATATCAAGCCAATAGGACTGATTATTTTCCCCTTATGATTGATAACACAGTTTGATTGGTTGATAGCACTCTTTATGGGAATTATTTTCTTACATTTAAAAAATATAAACTGGGGGGCGCCTGGGTGGCGCAGTCGGTTAAGCGTCCGACTTCAGCCAGGTCACGATCTCGCGATCCGTGAGTTCGAGCCCCGCGTCAGGCTCTGGGCTGATGGCTCAGAGCCTGGAGCCTGTTTCCGATTCTGTGTCTCCCTCTCTCTCTGCCCCTCCCCCGTTCATGCTCTGTCTCTCTCTGTCCCAAAAATAAATAAATGTTGAAAAAAAAAAAAAAATTTAAAAAAAAAAAAAAATAAAAAAATAAAAAATAAAAAATATAAACTGGGGTGCCTGGGTGGCGCAGTCAGTTAAGCGTCCGACTTCAGCCAGGTCACGATCTCGCGGTCCGTGAGTTCGAGCCCCGCGTCAGGCTCTGGGCTGATGGCTCAGAGCCTGGAGCCTGTTTCCGATTCTGTGTCTCCCTCTCTCTCTGCCCCTCCCCCGTTCATGCTCTGTCTCTCTCTGTGCCAAAAATAAATAAACGTTGAAAAAAAAATAAAAATAAAAAATATAAACTAAAAATCTTAGCTTTGTCTTATGAAAAATTAAATAATGTTATTTATATTTATTTATGATTTTATTTATTTATTTTTATTTAATAATTACATATTTTTTATGTACTTGTCAATTTTCAGAAGATGGAGAATATATTCTTCTGGAATTTAGAAGAGAATTTCATGCAGGGCTTATTTAATGAGGTGTGACAAGTGTTACAGAAATGAAAAAAAGGATGTTGAGGGACCCAGGGACTAGCAAGTGTGGGAAGTTGTTACCAAATATAGCCTGAAAGTGCAAGCGTTGGAAATGATGTTATTGATCAGTGAGTGCTGGAGCTATTGAAGAGAGTTATTATCTGAGTAGGATTTAGTCCCTGATAGACAGGGAATGTGTGGAGATTGACCCTGAAATCTCTTCCTCTTTCCCTTTGACTTTTACCCATTGACCAAACCCAACCAAAGCAGACAAAGAAGTAAAGCCACTTGATTCAGTCTACAAGGATCAGTCTCTGATGCACTGAGCAAAGTAGAGAAGGACAGAGGATGAACGGAACAGGGAGAGCCAAAAGGAAGTTAGTAAGCTATGTTAAAATACAAAGTTACCTCTGTGGTCTTAATATGAGCGATTTTGAAAATTATTAGGTGGATATTACCAAGATGGTGACCCAGGAAGCTCCTGAATATTCCTCCACCCTTGAAGCACAAAATACATGGATACACACAAAGAAAATACCTTTTGGAGAAATCCAGAAACTAGCTGAGTGACTCCTACACATAAGTGACTGAGAAAATACCCACATTGAAATAGGTAGGTAAGGCTAAGACACATTCTTACCATAAACCCTACATCTAGCATAGCACCTTATACTCAGGATGAAACCCACAACTCCCAGCATCTGCCTGAGGAGTGAAGAGTTTGGATCATGCTTCACGCACCCAGCCTTTAAGGTTACCACCTATGGTATGGGCCTTTAAATCACCTAGCTTTGATAGTGAACAGGGCTTGCATTCATGAGTCCCACAGAACCATAGAAAACAAAGAAGTATTTTGTTGTCATTGTTGAGGTATAACTGACATATAACATCATATCACTTTCAGGTATAAAGAAAGTTGCACTCCCTGCAACTATACCCTTGGGCTCAGTGTAGAGGGAACTGGTAAAAATGTCCATCTCCCCATTTCTCCCTGCAAAGGAATTGATTGCGTACTTTTCAAGCTGCTGCTTAAGTCAGGTTTCTCATCTGCCTTTGTGTGGGAGCTCCCTGGGATCCACCCAGAAACTGAGAGAACTGGTGGTCACCCTCATTTTCCTCTGGCTTATTCCAACAGTAAAACCAAATCTCCAGCTTCTCTCCAGAAAGAGCTTTTCATACATCTAGCACCCCACCTGTTAAGGCTGCCATCTAAATGAAGAAACAAAATGAATATATTATAAATAATAGAGCAAGAAAATCTCTAAAAACTGACCTTAATGAAAGGGAGATAAGTTATTTACCTAACAGAGGTCAAGTTAACAGTCATAAAGATGTTTATCAAGGTAAGGATAGAAATGCTTAAATAAAATGAGAATTTAAATGAAGAGAAAATACTAAAAAGTGCCAACAGAGACCATAGGACAAAAGAATGAAAACTACATTGAAAAATTCAATAGAGAGATTCAATAGCAAATTAGATCAAGTGGAATAAAGGATCAGTAAACTCAAAGTCCAGTGGAAATCACCCATCAAAGGAGGGGGGAAAGTCAAGAAGATAGTTTAAGGGACTTATAGAACACCATGAAATGGATATACACATTATATGTGTCCCAGAAGGAGAAGATAAAGAGAAAGCAGCAGGTAGCTTTTTCAAAGAAATAATGGCTAAAAATTTTCTAAACCAAGGAAAAGAAACAGATATTTAGATTTAGGAAGCTGAAAGACGACAACATTAATACCAATTCTTCTCAAACTCTTCCAAAAACTTGAGAAGGGAACACTTCAGTACTCATTTATGAGGTCATCATTACCCTGATATGAAGCTAGACAAGGACACTACAAGAAAGAAAATTACAGGTCAATATCTCTGGTGGACATAGTTGCAAAAAATGTTCAACAAACTACTAGGAAACCAAATCCAACAGTGCATTAAAAGGATTATATACCACAATCAAGTGGTATTTAACTTTGGGATGCAAGGATGGTTCGACATATGCAAATCAATAAATGTGATACACTTCAGTAACAAAATGAGGGATAAAAATCATATGATTATTTCAATAGATGCAGAAGAGACATCTGACAAAATGCAACATTCTTTAATGATAAAAACTCAGTAAATTAGGTATAGATGGAATGTACCTCAACATAATAAAGGCCATATTTGACAAGTCCACAGCTAACATCATACTCAATGGTGAAAAGCTAAAAGTGTTTCCTCTAAGATCAGGAAGAACACAAGAACATCCCCTATCCCCACTTCTATTCAACACAGTACTGGAAATCCTAGCCAGAGTAATTAGGGAAGAAAAGAAATAAAAAGCATCCAAATTTAAAAGGAAGAAGTTAAATTGTTTCTGCAGAAGACATGATTTTGTATACAGAAAACTTGAAAGACTCCACTAAAACCCTGTCAGAACTAATAAACTCAGTAAAATTGTAAGATACAAGATCAGTACACAAAAATTAGTTGTGTTTCTATACACTAACTATCAGAGAGATAAATTAATATAATCCCATTTACAATAGTATCAAAAGCAATATAATACTTTGGAATAAATTTAACCAATGAGGTGAAGGATCTGTACACTGAAAACTATAAAACACTGATGAAAGAAATTGAAGACACAAATAAATGGAAAGATATTCTGTGTTTATGGATTGGAAGAATTAATATTGCTAAAATATCTATACTACTCAAAGAAATCTACAATCCCTAACAAAAGAAGTAGATTCCTATCCTTATCAAAGCAATCCCTATAAAATTCCAAAGGCATTTTCAATAGAAATTTCAAAAAATCTAAAATTAATGGAACCAGAAAAGACCCTAAAAATCTCAAGTAATTTTGAGCAAGAAGAGCAAAGCTGAAGGCATCACTCTTGCTGACTTCAAAGTATATTACAAAGCTACAGTGATCAAAACAGCATTATATTTGCATAAAAACAGATGCATACATCAATGAAACAGAATGGAGAACCCAGAAGCACACCCATTAATTTGCAAAAAAAGATGCCAAGAAAACACATGGCAAAGGATACCCTTTAATAAATGGTGTAGGGAGGGGCACCGGGGTGGCTCAGTCAGTTGAGGGTCCAACTTCAGCCCAGGTCATGATCTCACAGTTCATGGATTTGAGCCCCATGTTGGGCTATCTGCTGAAAGCTCAGAGCCTGGAGCCTGCTTTGGATTCGGTGTCTTCCTCTCTCTCTCTGCCCCTCTCCCGCTCATGCTCTCTTTGTCTCTCAAAAATAAATAAACATTAATAGAAAAAAAAATTTAATGGTGTTGGGAAAACCATATAACCATATGCAAAGAAGGAGACTGAATCCCTATCTTATACCATTCACAAAAATCAAGTCAAAATGGATTAACAACTTGAATGTTTACAGTGGATAAGCTTTTTATTTTTTTACAAAAATATTTTATTATTATTTTTTAATATAATTTATTGTCATATACATACAGTGTATACACTGTGCTCTTGGCTTTGGGAGTAGATTCCCATGATTCACCACTTACAACAGCCAGTGCTCATCCCAACAAGTGCCTTCCTCAATGCCCATCACCCATTTTCCTCTCCCCCACCCCCCCATCAATTCTCAGTTTGTTCTCTGTATTTAAGAGTCTCTTATGGTTTGCTTCCCTCTGTTTGAAACTACTTTTTTCCCCTTCCCTTCCCCAATGGTCTTCTGTTAAGTTTCTCAAATTCCACATATGTGTGAAAACATAATGATATGTGTCTTTCTCTGACTCACTTATTTCACTTAGCAAAATACCCTCCAGTTCCATCCACATTGTTGCAAATGGCAAGATTTCATTCTTTCTCATTTCCAAGTAGTATCCCATTGTATATGTAAACCACATCTTCTTTATCCATTCATCAGTTGATGGATATTTGGGCTCTTTCCATAATTTGACTATTGTTGATAGCGCTGCTATAAACATTGAGGTACACGTGTCCCTATGAAACAGCACTCATGTATTCATTGGATAAATTCTTAGTAGTGCTATTGCTGGGTCATAGGAGAACCTCCACACTGTTTTCCAGAGTAGCTGCACCAGTTTGCATTTGCACTAACAGTGCAAGAGGGTTCCTATTTCTCCACATCCTCGCCAGTATCTGTTGTTTCCTGAGTTAATTTTAGCCACTCTGACTGGTGTAAGATGGTGTCTCAATGTGGTTTTGATTTGTATTTCCCTGATGATGAGCAATGTTGAACATCTTTTCATGTGTCTGTTGGCCATCTGGATGTCTTCTCTGGGAAAGTGTCTATTCATGTCTTCTGCCCATTTCTTCACTGGATTATTTGTTTTCTGGTGGTTGAGTTTGATAAGTCCTTTATAGATTTTGGATACTAACCCTTTATCTGATATGTCATTTGCAAATATCTTCTCCCATTCTGTCGGTTGCCTTTTAGTTTTGTTGACTGTTTCCTTTGCAGTGCAGAAGATTTTTATCTTGATGAGGTCCCAATACTTCATTTTTGCCTTTAATTCCCTTGCCTTTGGAGATGTGTCAAGTAAGAAATTACTGCAGCTGAGGTCAAAGAGGTTTTTTCCTGTTTTCTCCTCTAGGGTTTTGATGGTTTCCTGTCTCACATTTAGGTCCTTCATCCATTTTGAGTTTATTTTCTTGTATGGTGTAAGAAAGTGATCCAGTTTCATTCCAGTTGCTGTCCAGTTCTCCCAGCACCATTTGTAAAAGAGCCTGTCCATTTTCCATCGGTTACTCTTTCCTGCTTTGTCAAAGATTAGCCGGCCATACATTTCCGGGTCCAATTCTGGGTTCTCGATTCTATTCCATTGGTCTATGTGTCTGTTTTTGTGCCAATACCATACTGTCTTGAGGATTACAGCTTTGTAGTAGAGGCTAAAGTCTGGGATTGTGATGCCTCCTGCATTGGTTTTCTTTTTTCAACATTACTTTGGCTATTCGGAGTCTTTTGTGGCTCCATACAAATTATAGGATTGTATAATTCAGCTCTGAGAAGAATTCTGGTGCAATTTTGATTGGGATTGAATTGAATGTGTATATTGCTTTGGGTAGTGTTGACATTTTAATAGTATTTGTTCTTCTAATCCATGAGCATGGAATGTTTTTCCATTTCTTTGTGTCTTCTTCAATTTCTTTCATAAGTTTTCTATAGTTTTCAGCATACAGATCTTTTACAATTTTGGTTAGGTTTCTTCCTGGGTATTTTATGGTTCTTAGTGCAATTGTAAATGGGATAGATTTCTGGATTTCTCTTTCTGTTGCTTCATTATTGGTGTATAGAAATGCAACTGATTTCTGTACATTGGTTTTATATCCTGCGACTTTGCTGAATTCATGTATAAGTTCTAGCAGCTTTTTGGTGGAGTCTTTTGGGTTTTCCATGTAGAGTATCATGTCATCTGTGAAAAGTGAGAGTTTGACTTCTTCTTTGCCAATTTGGATGCCTTTTATTTCATTTTGTTGTCTGATTGCTGAGGCTAAGACTTCCAACACTATGTTAAACAACAATGGTGAGGGTGGCCATCCCTGTCATGTTCCTGATCTCAGGGGGAAAGCTGTCAGTTTTTCCACATTGAGGATGATATTATCTGTGGATAAGCTTTTTGGCATTGGTTTCAGCAATGATTTTCTGCATTTGGCACCAAAAGCATAGGCAACAAAAGCAAAAATAAACAAGTGGACTACATCAAACCAAAAAGCTTCTGCACAGCAAAGGAAACAATAAAAAATATAAAGGCAATCCATGGAATGGGAGAAAATATTTTCAAACCTCATATATGATATAGAGTTAATATCTAAAATATAAAAGAAACTCATACAACTGAATAGTAATAATAATAATAGTAACCCAATTAAAAAAGAGGCAAAGGACCTGAATACACATTTTTCCAAAGAAGACATACAAATGGCCAATGGGTACATGAAAAGGTGCTCAACTTCACTAATCAGGGAAATGAAAATCAAAAGGAGATATCAACTCACACCTGTTAGGATCTATCATCAAAAAGACAAGAGATAAATTCTGGCGACGATGCAGAGAACAGGAACAGAAACCTTTGCACACGATTGGTGGGAATGTAAACCAGTACAGTCACTATAGAAAATAGTCCGGAGTTTCCTCAAGAAAATAAAAATAGAACTACCATATTTTCCAGCAATCTCACTTCTGGGTATATATCCAAGGGAAACAAAGTCAATACTTTGAAGAAATATTAGTACTTCTATGTCGACTGCAGCATTATTATAATAGTCAAGGTATAGAAATGGACTATCTATCTATCTGTCTATGAAGGAAACCCTGTCATTTGCAACAACATAGGTGAAACTGGAGGGCATTATGTTAAGTGAAATAAGCCAGACAAAGACAAATAGTTTGGTATCACTTATATGTGGAATTAAAAAAAAAAAAAGTTGAACTCAGAAACAGAGACTAGAATGGTGATTTCAGGACTAGGAGGTGGGAAATGGGAACAGGTTAGTAAAGGCTACAAATATTGTTATAAGATTAATACATTCTGAAGATTTACTGTACAGCATGGTGACTACAGTTGATATCACTGTATTGCGTAAGTGAAATTTGCTAAGAGGGTATATCTCAAGCACTCTTATAAAGGTAAAGGCAGCTATGTGAGGTGATGGATATGATTGTGGGAATCCTTTGATAATGTATACATATATCTTTTTTTAAAAAAAATTATGTTTATTTTTGAAAGAGAAAGAGAGAGAAGAGTGTGAGTTGGGAGGGGCAGAGAGAGAGAGAGGGAGATACAGAATCTGAAGCAGGCACCAGGCTCTGAGCTGTCAGCACAGAGCCCAATGTGGGGCTTGAACTCAGGAGCTGTGAGACCATGACCTGAGCCCAAGTCGGATGCTTAACTGACTGAGCCACCCAGGTGCCCTGACAATGTACACATATATCATGCCATCACATTACACACTTTAAGTATATTGCAATTTTATGTGTCAATTTTACCTCAATAATGTTGGAAAAATTATTTAAAATAACACACAGGGGTGCCTGTGTGGCTCAGTTGGTTAAGTGTCTGACTCTTGATTTTGGCTGGGGTCATGATCTCACGGTTCGTGGGTTCAGGCCCCACTTCAGGCTTTCTGCTGTCAGTGCAGAGCCCTCTTTGTATCCTGTGTCCCCCTCTCTCTCTGCCCCTCCCCTGCTCACACTCTCTCTCTCCTTCTCTCAAAAATAAATAAACATTAAAGAAAAATTTTTTAAAAACCACCTGCACAAAAAACGAAAATAAAATTCCTTAGTGACCATTGGACTTGGGATAATGCTATCTCCCATTCAAACTATTCTTCAGGTTTTTAATTCAATATTTTCTCTAAGCTCAGAAAGGCTATGGGCCAAAGCTACTTGGTGGTTCTGCTTGAAAAGAATCTATATTTACATATTTAAGATTTTCTAAAGAGAGTTGGAACTTTTAACCTCTTCACAACTGAGATAAAACAGGATTATTTTTCTTTAAACACTTTTTCTCTATAGTCTTAGCAATTTAATTTAGGGGAAAGTCTAATTCTTATAACAATACTAAACTTCCCATTCAATTTGCTGAATTCTTTATGCTTCATATCTGAAATTTAACAATGTATTAGTAAAATTTTAGTGTTACTTTCTTTTATTACCTATAAAGGCAGCATTTTTAGCAAAATGCCTTAAAAGTATTAATAAAAATTGACTTCATTATCATTTTTTACTTTGAGTTCATTGAACCATGTGGGAGTTAATCTTTTGGCCCTTACACATGCAGAACTCTTTAGGGATCAGTGTGTGTTTTGTGCATGGAAGAATTAGAGAATTGGGCTTTTGGTTTATTTCTCCAATATTCATTTGAATTGCCCTTGCTTCATTTTCAAAAAGTAGTTTCCTGCATCTCTATTCACTTGTGTACTGCACTCTCTCTTTCCCTTTGTGAATTTGGACAATTCATACCCCTACTCTGTTGGTTTCCAGAAGTTCTGGTCTAGGAACCATTGTTGCTTAGCAACAGGTTAATGAGCTTTTCTTTTCTGTGGTACACTACAAAAGAGCTGATGAGAACCTCCACATATGCATCAAACAACCACAGACACTGTTTCTTAAGCTGTATTATTGATGGATTGTATGATTTTGTCTATCTTTAAACTGCAGCAAGATAGAAAATGTATGTTTTAAAATCAAATGTTTCCTATTTACATAACTTGCTTGACTTGATTTTAAAACAATCTTTTTTCTTAAGAAGAATCCTTTTCATTGAAATAACCTAAATCTTTTCTCGCTATGTTTAAACCAAAAAAAAACCAGGCATGATTTTAAGCTGATTACAAAAATTCTTCCAGGATACCTTTTCTTACCAAAGTTTGCTTCATAAAAATAGCATTTTGAATAAAGAAAGTAATGACAAATTAGTCTTTGTATATCTTAAATCAAATTTAAATATACAGCAGAAGCCAACTTGGGATTTGGAAATGCAGTACACCATATTTTGAGAGATCAAAACCTTTTCAAAAACACCTTTAGGAAATGCTAAAGTTAGGTTCTACTGAACTGGGGAGCTAAGGAAGCAAAGGCAAAGTTTGGTGTTTTCTCATTTAGTAATAAAATATCACAACATTGAGGACTCTTCACTTGCCAAACAAACTGTTCTAAAAATCCCTGTTGCTAGGGAAGCACACAAAAAAGAATGCTGAGGGGCGCCTGGGTGGCTCAGTTAGTTAAGCGACTGACTCTTGGTTTCGGCTCAGGTCATGATCTCATGGTTCAGTTCACGAGTTCAAGCCCTGGGCTAGGCTCACTAATGACAGTGCAGAGCCTGCTTGGGATTCTCTCTCTCTCCTTCTGTTTCTGCCCCTCCTCCAGCTCAATCTCTCTCTCTTTCTCTCAAAATAAATAAATAAACTTTAAAAAAAAATGCTGAAGTCACTTGGAAAAAAATACTTGATTATCTAAAAAATAATAATAATAAACTCAAGGGGCACCTGGGTGGCTCAGTTGGTTAAGCGACTGATCCCACAGTTTGTGAGTTCAATCCCTAGGCTCTGTGCTGACAGCTCGAAGCCTGGTGCCTACTTCAGATTCTGTGTCTCCAACTCACGCTCTCACTCTCTCTCTCTCAAAAATAAATAAAACATTAAAAATAATAATAATAAACTCAAGCTTAAATATTATAAGATTTTAAAAGTTTTGATACTTCTTGTGCTGGCCAAGACAGCATAAGCACACTATGGCCTACTTCTCCCACTCATTACAACTAACATTTCTGGACAAAATTATATATCAACTCCCTGTGGACTCTGAAAAGTAAATAGTGACAGAAAAATTGGAGGGTGGGAATCAACACTCAAGAAGAAGTACTCTTTACAGGAATGAGTTTCCCAGACTATTCCAAGCTTTGACATGAAAGTGGTCCCAGTCACAGAACTCCCTCCCCCCTCCCCCGTTGTCACATGCAGCAAGAACTCCAAGAAAAGCCCTGTCTTTCTGGCCAGAGGTCCAGGAAAGGATTTTTTGTGAGCCAAAGAGATTTCAGGGGGAAATCCCTGTGTGTGTTCTCACTCTCTCTCCTTGATAGGTAGATAGATACATAGATGGATGGATGGTTGGATGGATGGATGGATGGATGGATGGATGGATGGATGGATAGCCAGCTAGCTAGCTAGCTAGCTAGCTAGCTATAGATATAGGTTTGGTTATAGATAAAAATAGAACGTATCTTGCTCTTTTTTTCTTTCTCAGCCCTACTTGAGGGAGACCCCATTTCTGGAACTATGAAAAGACAGGATGGGCAACAAAAACTCCAAAAAGTTTCCTATGATTCAAACAGTGTATGTTGGGGAATTTATAGGGAAGAGAACTAGAGAAGAGGAGCCCTCAATGCTGCACATGACCTGGTGCAAGTCCTGGGCTCAGACCTAAGCTGTACATGCACAGACAGCCCCAAAGATGTGAGCAAAAGCTCTGAAATCAGAGCTGTCATTGGAACCACCATCCACAGAAGGAGACATGGTTTTCAGTCTGTATTTAACTGGGTTAATTGCCTACTTAAATCAATATCCTCCAGGGGATTATAACAGGTTGCAGTGTCTGACAACATAATATTCAAAATGTCCAGGATACAATACAAAATTCCTGGAGACACAAGGAACCAGGGATATATCATTTATTCACAAGGGAAAAGACAACACATGTCAAGCCAAAAATGATACAGATTTTCGATTATCAGGCAAAAACTTGAAAGCGGCTATTATAATTATAATATTATAAGCTCTTAAGATAAATAGGAAGAAATTCTTGGCAGAGACATAGAATTTCCAAGTGGGAATTTTGGAACTGAAAAATATAATTTCTGAAATTAAAAAAACATGTAGTATATGGGCTTCATATAAGAACAGATATCACAGAAGAAAGAGTCCGTGAATTCAAGACAGATCAATACAAATTAACCAATCTGAGAAACGCTGAGAAAAAAAAGACAAAATGAACAGAGCTTCAGGAATCTGTGAGACAATGTGAAAAAAAAACCCTAGTATTTTTGTCATTTGAGTCTAAGAAAGATGGGGCAGGGGGAATTGGCGCAGAAAAAAATATTTTGAAGAAATAATTACTGAAAAGTTAAAATCTGGTGAACGAAATAAATGTACAGGTTCAAGACACCCAGCAAAATCCGAGATGCTCAGTTTGCCATAGTCTAACTGCTTAAAAACAAAGACAAAAAAATCTTGACTGCAACCAGAAAAACAAAACATCACATTCAATACAGGGAATAACAACTTGAATTGCAATAAGCACAGATGTCTAATAAAAAAATCACGTAGGCCAGAACACAGTGCAACGATACCTTTAGAGTATTAGCGGAAAAGAATCATCAGCCCAGAATGATATGCAGCGACAATGTATTTCAGAAATGTGCTGGTTCTAAAACGTGTGCACAGTTTCATTGACACTCTTTCACTTAAATAGTGGATCCTAATTCCCATCCCCTTGGGAGTGATCCAGTATTGGGGATTCACATCTAGTTAATGTTATACGGCGGAAGTGACACTTCATGATTGCAAAATTTCAGTTACCACCCTCTAGTTGATAGTAGTGGGCATGGACATCCCTGGAGTTTCAGTTACCACAGCACAGTAACCATGTAACGGCACAAAGTACAAAGTTGCCGCAAACTGCTGTAGCTCCTCCCGAAACTGCTAAAGCAGAATGCTGAACGAAATCGAAATAGCTGCACTAACGCTTCAGTGAAGCTTGATTTTAAACCACGGAACCTTTTCCCTCTCTCCCGCAAACCTGCCCATCTCGATTCTTAGCTTTTTGTTCCAGGAACCTGGTACCATCCTGAAGACATGATGAACAAGGCTGGCGGCAAGTACGCAATTTGTGTCCAAACCAATTAGCCCCTGTATTTTTCTGTAAGACCCCAGCCCCTTCCTCCAGGTGGGCTTGCAATTTTGAAGGCCTTAGCCTGCAGCAGCCTCCCTGGCCTGGCCAGGCAATGAAGCCATTAGTCCTCTTTGTCCCAAACTCTGTCTTCATGTTATACTTTGGCTCCAAAGCACAGAGGTCGGTTTTTGACGACACTCAGTCCACCCGTCACTGTGTAAATAACAGATGGCGTCATGCTCAGTGACCCGTGAAGTCACTCCTTGCAGAGTCTGTTGGTGACCGGTCACCATGCTCCTCAGTTGACGCACAGACGGTGGAGCATGTGGTTGTGCTGCCCCCTTATCTCCAGGGATAGACCCACATGACAGTTTATAAAAGTGGGTCAGTGAAGGTGAGAATTTGAATCCAACGTAAAGGGGGTCGTTGGAGAAATAGCGGACCATAGCGTGCCAGCGTTGCCTATTGCAGAGCCCCAGATGTGCTGCCAGAGGGGCCAGTCAAGGTGAGGGTTATCAAATATGTCAGGAAAGGGCGGTGACAAAACGTGAGAGGATGTCCCGTTCAAGTCACCTGGAGATATTTTATGACGTTAAAAGCACAAAGGAGAAAATGTTGAAAGCAGATCCGGACTTAAAGGATTATGACAAGCTGTCACATAAGTCATACAACTTATGAAAAAGGCAAGCACTCCTCAAAAGACTCTTAATAAACTTCTTACAAAGACAAAAAACACCACTTTCTCTGTTTGCTAGTGTTTGCAGTTGCAGGGTACAAAATAAATATTAATTTTACTGTCTTATTTTCTTATACATTTATAACTGACAGTATACGTTTTTAATGTTTTTAATTTTAATTTTTAATATTTTCTTTCTTTATTTTTTTGAGAGAGAGAGGGCGCAAGTGAGCGAGGAGCAGAGACAGAGGGGGAGAGAGAGAATCAAGGCTCACCCGAAGCGGGCTCAAGCTCACCCTAAACGGGGCTCAAACTCACAAACACTGAGATCATGACCTGAGCCAAAGTCTGATGCTTAACTGACTGAGCCACCCAGCAGCCCCGAGTTTTTAGTGTTTTTATGAAACTTTCTAGAAGTCACAGAAACTCATAATTTCACTCATTGATTACTACGATTGCACAACACAGTTTAGCATGCCTGGCCATTTTTACAGTTTCATACTGCTGCGTAAAGCAAAGACTGTCTGCTTTATTATGTTAGGAGACTCTGTGTGCTAAAGGTCTAAACAATTCTCTGGAGGATGCAGATATTTTTGTTTCAGCCGGCAATCACTGGGTTAGCCTCACACCACACAGGCCTATCTTGCCCTCTGTTGGTGGTGGTTGCAACGCTGGTTAATTTTCAAAGTGCTGCTGCTTTGCCTCACGCATGCAGCTCCTGGCTAAGCACGGCCATGTGTTTGCTCGCACACAGAATTGGGGAGCTCCCTTTCCAGCACTCTCCTCTCCAGGATGTCTCCCAGACTCTCTGGCTTCCAGAGGCTGCTTTACCTGGTGTTCTTGCTAGAAAGATGGGGTTTCTCCCTGATTATTACCTGCCAACATGCCCCATGATTTTGTCAAAAGGAATTGCCCTCAGGCAAAATGAAAGAAAACGGAGGAAAAAATAAACATACATTTCATCCACATTCTTCAGACCACAGGTCACTTCTTCCTGCCTTCCGGCTAAAAACACAGTCCTCTCAGGGATGAGCTTACTGCTATCTTGTTGGCCTCTGCAGTGCTTCACAGCTAGGGTAAAGTTCAGGTCAAGACAGAGAGAAAAAAAAAATTAGGAAAAGACAGATATCACGGCCATACTGTGTGGCACACAGGAGCCCGATAACCAGACTTTTAAAAGAAAGTTCCAGACTTGTTTCCTATCAACAGTGTGAGAGTTCCAGCTCCTCCACACCTTCATCCTCACTTGGTAATAAGCACTGTTAATTTTAGCTATTCTAGGAGGGGTGTAGTAGGATCTCATGGTGGTTTTTTTTTTTTATTTTTTTTAATTTTTTTTATAGTTTTTTTTTTTTCAACGTTTATTTATTTTTGGGACAGAGAGAGACAGAGCATGAACGGGGGAGGGGCAGAGAGAGAGGGAGACACAGAGTCGGAAACAGGCTCCAGCCTCTGAGCCATCAGCCCAGAGCCCGACACGGGACTCGAACTCCCGGACCGCGAGATCGTGACCTGGCTGAAGTCAGAGGCTTAACCGACTGTGCCACCCAGGCGCCCCTCATGGTGGTTTTTAAAAAGCTTTACTGAGACCTAATTCACATGTGATTCATCCATTTAAAACTTGAAATTCAATGGTTTTGGTATATTACAATACTAATTTGTTTTAAATTGGGGTATGGTAAAATACACATCAGATAACAGTTCTCATTTAGCCGTTTTTAAGCGTACAGTTGGCTAGCTTTAATTGGATTCACAATGGCGTGCAGCCGTCACCACTCTCTACTTCCCAGACTTTCATCGCCCCAAACAGAAAATGTACCGTTAAGCAATAACTCCCATTCCCTCCATCTCCCCAGCTCCGGGTAACCTCTGATCTGACTTCTTTCTCTGTGAATGTGATCATTCTTCGTATATCATTTAAGACAAATTACATAATATCCTTTTGTGTCTCACTGCTTTCGCTTTGCATATTTGCTAGGCTCATCCATGTTGTAGCAAGTATCAATACTTCCCTTTTATAGCAGAATAGTATTCCATTGTGTTTATATACCACATGATTGTGGAATGATTGTGTTATCAATCCATTCATCTGTTGATGGACATTTGTGTTGTTTCCACCTTTTAGCTAGTGTGGATAACGCTGCTGTGAACATTGGCATACCTGTTTGAGTCTATGCTTTGCATTCCTTTGGATAAATACATAGGAGTGGAATGCTGAGTCACATGGTAATTCTATTTTTACCTTTTTTTAAATGTTTTATTGTTGCAAGAGAGAGCACATCGCGGGGGGAGAGGCAGAAAGAAGGGGACAGAGGATCCGAAGCTGGCTCTATGCAGGCAGCAGAGAGCCTTATGTGGGACTCGAACTCAAGAATCCACCATGACCTGAGCTGAAATTGGACACTTAACTGACTGAGCCACGCAGGCGCCCCCATTTTTACCTTTTTAAGAAACCAAAAAACTGTTTCCCATCGTGGCTTCAACATTTTTTATTCCCACCAGGGATATACGAGAGTTCTAATTTCTCTACATTGACATCAACATGTAATATTTTCCATTTTTTAAAACTGTAACCATTCTAGTGTGTTTATCTCAGTGTGGTTTTGGATTGCATTTCCATAATGACAAGTGATGTTGAGAAGTATCTTTTCACGCTTATTTTCCATTTGTATATCTTCTTGGGAGAAAATCTATTCAAATCCTTTTTACTTTTGAATTGTGTTTGGGGTTTTTGTTGTTGATTTGCAGGAGGTTTTTTTAAGTTTTTATTTAAATTCCAGTTAGTTAACATATAGTGTAATTGATATTAATTTCAGGTGTACAATACAGTGATTCAACACTCCATACAACATGTGGGGCTCATCACAACTGTGCAATCCTTTTTTTTTTTTTTTTTTTTAATTTTTTTTTTTCAACGTTTATTTATTTTTGCGACAGAGAGAGACAGAGCATGAACGGGGGAGGGGCAGAGAGAGAGGGAGACACAGAATCGGAAACAGGCTCCAGGCTCTGAGCCATCAGCCCAGAGCCTGACGCGGGGCTCGAACTCACGCGAGATCACGCGAGATATCGCGAGATCGTGACCTGGCTGAAGTCGGACGCTTAACCGACTGCGCCACCCAGGCGCCCCACAACTGTGCAATCCTTAATCCCATCACCTGTTTCACTCATTCTCCCACCCCACCTCCCCTCTGGTAATGATCAATTTACTCTCTATAGTTAAAAGTCTATTTCTTGGTTTGCCTCTCTCTCTTTTTTCCCCTTCGCTCATTTGTTTTGTTTCTTAAATTATACATATGAGTGAAATCATATGGTATTTGTCTTTCTCTGATTGACATATTTCACTTAAGTGTTATACTCCCTAGCTCCATCCATGTTGTTCAAATGACAAGATTTCATTCTTTTTTTATGGGTGCATAATATTCTAATATATATATATATATATATATATATATATATATACATACATACGTATATATATATATATATACGTATGTATATATATATATATATATATATACATATGTATATCTATCTATCTATCTATCTATCTATCTATCTATATATATATATCTCACATGTTCTTTGTCCATTCATCAGTCGATGGACACTTGGGCTGTTTCCATAATTAGGCTATTATTTGATAATGCTGATGTAACCATTCGGGTGCATGCATCCCTTTGAATTAGCATTTTTGTATTCTTTGGGTAAAAACCTGGTAGCATAATTACTGGATTGTAGGGTAGTTCTATTTTTAAACTTTTTGAGGAAACTTCATAATGTTTTACAGAGTGGCTGCACCAGTTTGCATTCCTGCCAACAGTGTAAGAGAGTTCCCTGTTTCCACATCCTTGTCAATATGTATTGTTTCTTGTGTTGTTTTTAGCCATTCTGACAAGTGTGAGGTGATATCTCATTGTGATTTTGATTTGTATTTTCCTGAAGATGAGTGCTATTGAGCATCTTTTCATATGTCTGTTGGCCATTTGTATGTCTTCTTTGGAAAAATGTCTATTCATTTCTTCTATTTTTAATTAGATTATTCATTTTTTTTGGTATTGAGTTGTATAAATGCTTTAAATATTTTGAATACTAACCCTTTATCAGATATGTCATTTGCAAATATCTTCTCCCATTCTGTAGGTTGCGTTTTGATTTTGTCGATTGCTTCCCTCGCTGTGCAGAAGCTTTTTTATTTTGATGAAATCCCAATAGTTTATTTTTGCTTTTGTTTCCCTTGCCTCAAGAGACATATCAGTAAGAAACTGCTGTGGCCAATGTCAAAGAAGTTACCACCTATGTTCTCTTCTTGGGTTTTAATGGTTTTGGGTCTCACATTTAGGTCTTTAATCCATTTTGACTTTATTTTTGTGTATGGTGTAAGAAAGTGGTCCAGTTTCATTCTTTTGCATGTTGCTGTCCAGTTTTCCTAACACCATTTGTTGAACACTGTCTTTTTCCCATTGGATTTTCTTTCCTGCTTTGTTGAAGATAAACTGACCATATAGTTGTGGGTTAATTCCTGGGTTTTCTATTCTGTTCTATTGATCTATGTGTCTGTTTTTCTACCATTACAATACTGTTATAATTACTACAGCTTTGTAATGTAACTTGAATTCTGGAATTGTGATGCCTCCAGCTTTGCTTTTCTTTTTAAAGGGCACTTTGGCTATTCAGGGCCTTTTGTGATTCTATGCAAATTTTAGGATTGTTTGTTCTATTTCTGTGAAAAACGCTGCTACTTTTTTTAAGTTTATTTATTTATGTTTGAGAAAGAGACAGCATGAGTAGGGGAGAGGCAGAGAGAGAGGGAGACAGAGAATCCCAAGCAGGCTCCACACTGCCAGCACAGAGTCCGACGCGGGGGCTCGACCCATGAAACTAGGAGATCATGACCTGAGCTGAAACCAAGAGTTGGATGCTTAGCCAACTGAGCCACCTAGGCGCCCCAATGCTGTTGTATTTTGCTAGGACTTGCATTAAATGTGTAGATTGCTTTGGGTAGTATAGACATTTCAATAACATTTGTTCTTCAAATCCATGAGCATGGAAGTCTTTCCATTTCTTTGTATTATCTTCTATTTCCTTCATCAGTGCTTTATAGTTTTCAGAGTACAGGTCTTTCACCTCTTAGGTTTATTCCTAGGTATATTATGGTTTATGGTGCAATTGTAAATGGGATTGTTTTCTTAATTTCTCTTTCTGCTGCTTAATTATTAGTGGATAGAAATGCAACAGATTTTTGTAGATCAATACTATATCCTGTGGCTTTATTGAATTTGTTTATCAGTTCTGGCAGTTTTTTGGAGGAATCTTTTGGGTTTTCTATATATAGTATCATATAATCTGCAAATAGTGGAAGTTTTACTTCTTCCTTACTTACTTGGGTGTACTTTATTTGTTTTTGTTGCCTGATTACTGTGGCCAGGACTTCTCATACTATGTTAAATAAAAATGGTAAGAGTGGAATCACTGTCTTGTTCCTAACTATAGAGGAAAAATTCTCAATTTTTTCCCAGTGAGGATAATGTTAGCTATGGGTTTTTCATGTGGCCTTCATTACGTCAAGGCATGTTCCCTCTAAACTTACTTGGTTCAGGGGCGCCTGAGTGGCTTAGTTGGTTAAGTGTCCGACTCTTGATTTCACCTCAGGTTGTGATCTCACAGTTCATGAGTTCAAGCCCCATGTCAGGCTCTGCTCTGACAGCATGGGGCCTATGTGGGATTTTGTCTCCCTCTCTCTCTTCCCCTCCCCTACTCATGCTTGCCCTTTCTCTCTCTCTCTCTCTAAAAATAAATAAATAAACTTAAAACCTGCTTTGTTGATATTTTTTTAAATCATTAATGGATACTGTATTTTGTTGAATACTTTTTCTGCATCTATTGGAATGATCATCTGGTTCTTATCCTTTCTTTTATTAATGTGATTATCACATTGATTTGTGAGTATTGAACCTCCTTGCAACCAAGGAATAAATCCCACTTGATTGTGGTGAAAGTTTTTTTTTAATGTATTGTTACATTCAGTTTGCTAATATCTTGAGAATTTTTGCATCTGTGTTCATCAAGGATATTGGCTGGTAGTTCTCTTTCTCAGTGGTGTCTTTAACTGGCTTTGGTATCAGGGTAATGCTGGCCTCATAGAATGAATTTGGAAGTTTTCCTTCCATTTCTATTTTTTGGAATAGTTTGAGAAGAATAGGTGTTAACTCTTCTTTAAATGTTTGGTAAAATTCCCCTGGGAAGCCATTTGGCCCTGGACTTTTGTTTGTCAAAACAAAATAATATAAATAATATTTTATTATAAATATTATAAATAAAAAAAATAAAATTTTTTTTATTACTGATTCAATTTCTTTGTTGGTTTTAGGTCTGTTCAAACTTTCTATTTCTTCATGTTTCAGTTTTGATAATTTATATGTTTCTAGGAAGTTGTCCATTTCTTCCAGGTTGTCTAATTTTTTTGCATATAATTTTTCATAATATTCTCATATAATTGTATTTATTTGGTGTCGGTTATTTCTCCTCTCTCATTTGTGATTTTATTTATTTGGGTCCTTTGTCTTTTGTTTTTGATATGTCTGGCTAGAGGTTTATCAATTTTATTAATTTTTTCAAAGAACCAGTTCCTGGTTTCATTGATCTGTTCTTTTTAAGTTTCTATATCATTTATATCTGCTCTAATCTTTATTATTTTCTTCCTTCTCCTGGCTTTAGGCTTCATTTATTGTTTTTTCTAGCTCCTTTAAGTATAAGTTAGGTTGTTTATTTTAGATATTTCTTTTGTCTTGAGGTAGGCCTATATTATCTATACTTCCCTCTTAGGACCACTTTTGCTGCATCCCAAAGATTTTGTACCATTGTGTTTTCACTTTCATTTGTTTCCATGTTTTTAAAATGTTTTCTTTTATTTCCTGGTTGACCCATTCATTGTTATTTAATCATTGTGTATTTGTGCTCTTTCCAGATTTTATCTTGTGGTTGACTTCTAGTTTCATCGCATTGTGGTCAGAAAAGATGCATGGTATGCCTTTGATCATTTTGTATTTGTTGAGACCTGTTTTGTGACCTAATATGTGATCTATTCTGGAAAATGTTCCATATGCATTTGAAAAGAATGCATATTCTGCTGTTTTAAGATGAAATGTTCTGAATATACCTATTAACTCCATCTGGTCCAGTGTGTCATTTAAAGCCAGTATTTCCTTGTTGATTTTCTGTTAGATGATCTATCTATTGATGTAAGTGGTGTGTTAAGGTCCCCTACTATTAATGTATTATTGATTAGTTCCTTTATGTTTGTTATTGTTTTATATTATATATTTGAATGCTTTCATGTTGGGTGCATAAATATTTACAATTGTTGTATCTTCTTGTTGTATTGTCCCCTTTATGATTACATAGTGTCCTTTATCTATTATAGTCTTTGTTTTAAAGTCTATTTTGTACAATGTAAGTATTGCTACTATAGCTTTCTTTTGACATCCATTTGCTTGGTAAATATTTCTCCATCCCCTCACTTTCAATCTACAGGTGTCTTTAGGTCTAGAATGAGTCTCTTGTAGGCAGCATATAGATGGGTCTTGTTTTTTTTTTTTTAATTTTTTAAATGATTATTTTTGAGAGAGAGAGAGTGCAATCAGGGGAGGGTCAGAGAGAGAGAGAGAGACACAGAACCTGAAGCAGTCTGCAGGCTCCAAGCTGTCAGCACAGATTTTGATGCAGGGCCTGATGTAGGACCTGAACTCATGAACTGTGAGACCATGACTTGAGCTGAAGTCTATCACTTAACCACTGAGCCACCCAGGCACTCTGGGTCTTGTTTTTTCAATCCATTCTGTCACCCTATGGCTTTTGATTACAGCATTTAGTCCATTTACATTCAAAGTAATTATTGATAGATATGTATTTATTGCCATTTTATTACTTGTTTTCTGTTTCTAGAGATTTTCTCTGATCTTTTCTTGTCTTTGTCACTTTTTATCTTTCCTTTCCACTCAAAAAATCCCCTTAATATTTCTTGCAGGACTGTCATGAACTCCTTTAGTTATTATTTGTCTGGGAAATTCTTTATCTCTCCTTCTATTCTGAATGATAGCCTTCCTGGATAGAGTATTCTTGGCTGCATATTTTCCCCATTCAGCACATTGAATATATCATGCCACTCCCTTCTTGCTTGTGAAATTTTGTTAAGAAATCTCCAGCTAGCCTTATGGTTTCCCTTTGTAAATTGAGGATTTCTTTTGCTTTCTGCTTTTAATATTTTTTTCTTTATCACTATATTTTGCAAATTTGATTATAATATGTCTTTGTATTGGCTTGCTTTTGTTGAATTTGGTGAGACTTCTTTGTGCCTCCTGGATCTGGATGTCTGTTTCCTTCCCCAGATTAAGGAAGTTTTCATCTATTATTTCTTTTTTTTAATTAAAAAATGTTTATTTAAGAGAGGGAGAGAGAGAACGAGAGAGTGAGCAGGGGGAGGGGGGAGCAGAGAGAGAGGGAGAGAGAGAATCCCAAGCAGGCTCTGTGCTCAGTGTGCAGGGCTGGACAGGGGTCTCAATCTTACAACAGTGAGATCATGACCTGAGCCAATATCAAGAGTTGGAGGCTTAACCAACTGAGTCACCCAGGTGCCCCTTAAGCTATTATTTCTTAAAACAATTTTTCTCCTCTGTTTTCTTTCTCTACTTCTGGGACTCCTATAATATGAATATTATTGTATTTGAGGGAGTCACTGAGTTCCCTAATCCTATTCTTGTGTTGCCTAATTCTTCCTTCTCTCTTTTGCTTAACTTCATTACTTTCCATTACTTTGTCTTCTAGGTCATTAATTCATTCCTCTGCTTCTTTCAGTCTGCTGTTCATTGCATCAAACCTGTTTCTAATCTCATTTATTGCACTCTTCATCTCTGATCATTTCTTTTTTAACTCTTTTATTTCTATGGTAAGAGTCTCACTGATGTCTTCTATTCTTTTCTCAATCCCAGTAGTATCCTTATGATTGTTGATTTAAATTTTCCATCAGGCATGTTACTTATATCTGTTTTGCTTAGATCTCTGACCATGACCTTATCTTGTTCTTTCATTTGGGATAAATTCCTCCATCTTCACATTTTGTCTAAGTCTCTGCCTTCTCTTAGAAAAGCCAGTTATTTCTCCTCCTCCTGAAAGTAATGGCCTTATGAAGAAGAGGTCATGTAGTGCCCAGGGCCAGGTTCTTCAGGGCGTGTCTCTCTTGTATGCTGCATGCACCCTGCTACTGTGTTATGGCTGCTCTACCCTTCAGGCCAGTCTTGTGCAGATGTTTGGTCCCTGGAATGAATGTGATGAGTTTTAATTAGGTGTGATTTGGTCTATTTGTGCAATGAGACCTGACACCACTGCCACCATAACAGGCCCTACAGAACTCTCTGTTTGGGAGATGTGGTGTCAGCAGGTGTTTATGCTGGTCTTCTGGGGGAGGGGGTCTGCCACACTGGGACTGAGGTAAGCATGACCAAGAAGGGCAGTCCTGACAGAGCACAAGGGGGTGGGGCTTGGTGTAAGCAAATTAGGCTGCCAGTGTCAGCACTATGCTGCTTCCCACAGGTGACTCTGTATTATGCCAAGACGTTAGGGAGGGAAATGATGCTGGCCTGTTCCTTTGTTCCCAGAAAGGCATCTCTGTCTATGCTGCCTCTCAGGGAAGCATTCCAAGAAGAGCTCATAATCTCCCCACTTTGTGCCCCAGGCACTCTTCAGATCCCTGTTTCCATGCTGTCTGCCCAGGGTTTGTTTGCCTACCTTCCCTCCAGGAGTAGGGCAGGGTTCTATCCTCAGGGTTCTAGAGGTTCTAGAACCTCAGGGTTCTATCCCATCCAAGCCTGCTGACCTTTAGAACTCTGGCTTTAAGACCAGCTGGCTATAAGCACACACAAAATTCAGTCTTTCTTATTTTCCTAGCCAATGGCTTTGGGGAAACATTCTCCTTGTGCATTCTCCTGTGTGCCCCTCTCTCCCTCTCACCCTTTTCCATGACCATGCCTCCCTCCTGTCTTCTCTAGAGCACTCATTATGTTTCTCCCCTAAACCACATCTCTGCACTTCCTACCTTCTTTGATGTGGCCTCTTCTCTCCCTTTAGTTGTGGAGTTTGTTTTTTCAGACTTCAGATCAATTTCTGGGGTATTAGGATGATTTGATAGTCATCTAGTTTTGTTTGTGGGATGAGGCAAGCCAGGGTCATCCTACTATGCCATCATTTTCCTCTACTGAGATCACTCTTGTTTTTCTAAATTTTGTAATTTCTTAACACCACTTTTGCTGTGTTCCATAAGTTTTTGTCTGTTGTGTTTTCATTTATATCCATCTCTAAATTTTCTCACTTTCCCTTGTGAATTCTTCTTTGATCCATTGGTTGCTGACAAGTGTGTTGTTTTAGTTTCACAATTTGGTGAATTTTCCACTTTCCTAATGTTGTTGATTTCTGCGTCTATTTCTATTGTGGTTGGTGAAGATACTTTGTATGATATATATCTTATAAAATCTATTGAGACTTAGTTTATGGCCTGATATATATATATGGTCTGTCCTGGAAAACGTCCCAAGTGCACTGGAGAAGAATGTGTATACTGTTGTTGTGTGGAGTGTTCTGTAGGTGTCTGTTAGATCTATTTGATACATTGTGTTAAGTCCTCTATTTTATTACTTATGTTGTCTTGTTATCCTGTCCATTGTGGTGAGTGGGATATTGAAGTCTCCACTTATTATTGTAGAATTCTTTACTTCTCCTTTTGATTCTGTGAATTTTTGCTTCATATATTTTGATGATCTGTTTGGGTACATAAATGTTTTATGTACCTAATGTTTTATTGAAAATTTTATAAGTATATAATGTTCTTCTTTGTCTCTAATTTTTTTGACTTAAAATTTATTTTGTCTGCTATTGGTATAGTCACTCCTATACTTTTTGATTACTATTTGATTACTTTTTATATAATATCTTTTCCATTCTCACTTTCCAGTTTTGTCTTTGTAACTCCAGCCTCTTATAGAAGCATATAGTTAGATCATGTGTTTTTTTTTTTTTTAATTTTTTTTCAACGTTTTTTATTTATTTTTGGGACAGAGAGAGACAGAGCATGAACGGGGGAGGGGCAGAGAGAGAGGGAGACACAGAATCGGAAACAGGCTCCAGGCTCCGAGCCATCAGCCCAGGGCCTGACGCGGGGCTCGAACTCACGGACCGCGAGATCGTGACCTGGCTGAAGTCGGAGGCTTAACCGACTGCGCCACCCAGGCGCCCCAGATCATGTGTTTTTAATCATCCTTCCAACCTCTATCTGTTGATCGGAGAGTTTAATTCATTTACATTTAAAGTAATTTCTGGGGCTCCTGGGTGGCTTGAGCGTCTGACTCAGCTCAGGTCATGATCTCATGGTTTGTGAGTTCTGGTTTGCTGCTGTTAGCATGGAAGCCACTTTGGATCCTCTGTCCCGCCCATTCTCTGCCCCTCTCCTGCTCATACTCTCTTTCTCTCAAAAATAAATAAACATTAAAAAAAATAAATAAAGTAGGGGCACATGGGTGGCTCAGTTGGCTAAGCGTCTGACTCTTGATTTCAGCTCAGGTCATGAACTCACAGTTCATGAGTTTGAGCCCCACATCAGGATCTGTGTTGACAGGATGGAGCCTGCTTAGGATTCTATCTTCCTATCTCTCTGCCCCTCCCTGACTTGATCTCTCTCAAATACAAATACACATTAAAAAAATCTTAAAAAAATAAAGTAATTACTGATAAAAAGGCACTTCTGTCATGCTACTTGTTTTCTCTATGGTCTACAATTTTTGTTTTTATTTTCTGCATTTCTGCCTTCTGTCTTTTGTTTTTTTGTTGTTGTAAAATGCTTAATTGCCTTAATTTCTTTTTGTGCAGTTACCATGGAGATTACATTTATCAGCCTAAAGTTGTGACTTTCTAATTGTAATTTATAGCTGCTTAACTCCAATAACATTCAAAATCTCTGCTCTTTTACAGCTCTATTCTGCCCTTTTTAGCTGTTGATGTCACAAAATTACATCTGTATACATTGCCTGCCACAATATATAGTAATTCTGTCAAATGCGTTACTGTCCTAAATCATGTAGAAAACATTATTTGGAGTTGTAAATCAATGGTACTGTAATACTAGCTTTTACACCAATAGCTGTTCTTTCTTTTAATGTATTAGTCTCTTAACTCATGTAAAAACCAAAAAGTACAGTTACAAACCATTATTACAATAACACTACCTTTTAAAGATGCCCCTGTATTGACTTTTATTGAGATCTTTGTTTCTCCATATGGCTTTGAGTTACTATCTAATACCATTTTGTTTCACCTTGCAGGACTCCCTCCAGCAGCTCCTGCAGGGCAGGTCTAATGGTCATAAACCACCTCAGCTTTTATTCTCTGGAAATGTCTTGATTTTCCCCTCATTTTTGAAGAATAGTTTTGCTGGATGTAGGAATCTTGGTTGATAGTATTTTTGAGCACTTTGAATATATTGGCCCACTGTCCTATGACCTCTACAATTTCTGATAAGAAATCTGCAGATAATCTTATTGGAGAACTTGTATGTTATGATTTCTCTTGATGCTTTCAAGTTTTTTTCTTTGTCTTTTTCTTTTGAGAGTTTGGTTATGTGTTTCAATGTGGGCCTGTAGCTTCATCTTACTTGGAGTTTGTTGAGCTCCTTGGATGTTTATATTCATGGCTTTCATTAAATTTGAGAAGTTTTCAGCCATTATTCAAATGTTCTCTCTGCCTCTTTCACTTTGCTTTCTGGGACTCCCATGATAAGTATGTGGCTACATTTAGTGTTGTCCCATATTTCCTTTAGCTCCATTTCTTTCCTTCAATCTTTTTGCTTCCTGTTCCTCAGCCTGAATAATTTCCATTGTCCTATCTTCAAGTTCACTGATTTTTCCTTTTGCCTGCTCAAATCTATTTTTGAATATTGCTAGTGAATTTTCAATTTCAGTTATTGTACTTTTCAGCTTCAGAATTTCCCTTTTTAGGTTTTCTCTTTATAGATATGCCTGTTTTGTTCACACCCTGTTTTCTTGATTTTCCCTACAACTTCCTTTAGTTCCTTGAACATATTAAGACAGTTGTTTTAAAGTATTCGTTTCATATATCTTATTAAGTTTATTTCAGGGGCAAATTGTCAAATTGTTTTTCCTTTGAATGGGCCACACTGTCCCAGTTCTTTGTATGCTTTGTGTGGATTTTGGTTAAACACTGGACTTTTGATTCTAATAATCTGGGAAGTCTGGTAATCAAGTTTTCCCCTTCCCCCAGGGTTTGCTGGGTTGTTTGTTTGTTATTGTTTTGGGGATTTTTGTTTTTGTTTGTTTGTTTGAGGTTGTCTCTGTGCAAAGGATCAGCCTGAGGTATAAATATAATATCTTCTTAGGTCTTTTCTGAGCCTTTCCTTGGGCAAGTGCAATCATTTTTAAATTTTCTCTAGCCATGCAGTTATTTTTGAATATCCAATCTTTAAAGTCTGGCTCATGAAAGGGGAAAGGTGAAAATTGAAGGGGTCAGAAAAGAGCACTGGCCATTTAAATTTCCTGGAAGTCAGCTGGGCCAGAGGGGGAGGGGCTTGTAATGGGGGAATCATGAGGGGTATGGGGAGGGGTGCAGCAAAAGTGGCTACCTATCTTTTTGCATCAGAAGCAACAATCAGCAGTGAGAACACAGATCACCAATATTTGGAAGACGGCCCTTTTTGTCCACCCTCGCTCCTAGAGGCTGTATGTAAGCTGTTCCAAGAACATGCACACAGCTGCCTGCCATGTGGCTGGGGTGGGGATGGGGTAGCTGCTACTGTGTTAAGAGCTGAAATTGACCAAAATTAACCAAAATTTACCATCCAAGCCTTCCTCTGTAAGTTGCAATGCTTCAAAACATTCCAGAATTCCAAAATAGTTACGTCAGATTCTGCCAGTGCCATTTTTGTCTAGATGGGAGACTGATTCCTGGTGATCCCTACTCCACCATCTCCGTGGAATCATTATCTAGGTTAATTTTATCTTACTATTGAGGGAAGACCTTTTTTCAGTCCTCTAGGTGATGACTTTGGAAGATGTGATTTTCCAATCTGTTGAGAACAGGCACTACTTCTGGTTTTGTGTGAACCTCAGGTACTCTACCCTCCCACCCTTCCCAAAGTTTTTTCCTCTGCCTTGGGTAGCTTGCTCACATGCATGCACTAGTCAATTCTCAGCTGAATATTTCAAGATGATCATCTGCAGATCTCTCTTTACAGCATTCCTCTCTCCAGTATTCTACCCTGAGAATTCAAGCCACTTTGTCCAACTCAGATTCCCAGTTCTTCCCCTCAACTTGAGGAGGCTACCAGGCTCTGTGGGTTCCCTTACTTATATCATGGCCCAGAAACTTCCACCAGGGCAGTGAACTAAGTCAATTGTAGGGCTCACTCCCTTTGTTCTTCATTTTTCAAAGATCTCTGTTCATCATTGACTAATGTTCAATGTCATAAGAACAATTATCCCCCTTACTTTGTCTCAGTTTTTTTGGTTGTTGTTGTTTCAGGTGGGAGGATAGTCAGTTCCTATTACTACATCTTGGCTGATAGTGAGGCTGAAGGTCTAATTTGAAATTAGTATCTTCCTCACATGATCTCTTAGGACATATTCTTTGATTTCTCCATTGGTACTAATCAATATCTTTCCCAAAGGTTGGCTTTGGTCAGTCTAACTTTAAGAAAAGGGAAGAGAGATTTAGATAAGGTGATGAGTGTTCTAGAAATCAACACTGAAATCACAAACCGGGGGCTCGAGGGCAGAATCCAGCCCACAGCCTATTTTGCTTCGCTTAAACAGTATTTTTTAAATGGGATAATTGTAAATAAAGATCTGGATTTCTGGCTTTCCTGAAAAATGTGAAGTCTGGCAATGCTGGCTCAATAGTCCTTTAAGGTTTTTAAAGTTTGTGCATGCACCTCTGCAGGCGCTGGAGAAATTATCGAACACCATGCAGGCATTAAAAAGAATTAGAGGGGTGCCTGGGTGGCTCAGTAGGTTAAGCATCTGACTTCAGCTCAGGTCATGATCGGGCAGTTCGTGAGTTCAAGCCCTGCATCGAGCTCTGTGCTGACAGCTTGGAGCCTGGAGCCTGCTTCAGATTCTGTGTCTCCCTCTTTGCCCCTCCCCTACTCACACTCTGTCTCTCTCTCTCTCTCTCAAAAATAAATAAACATTAAAAAAATCTTTCTTGGTAATAAAAGTTATCTTTATCTTTTATCTTTTATAGTAGACTGTGAACTTTTGGAGAGGAAGATAGAAATCTGAGTCACAACATGTACTTGACAAATGTAAAAAATATGAATGCTTAATAAGCATCTACCTAATGGTTAAATTCTTAAAAGTTAACTTTATTTACCATAGGATTGCTAGACTTCTAGGTCATAGAAATGTCATGGAAAAATAGCATATGTTTATAGCTGTAAGGAGTTCATGATGTTTCTTAGGAGACCTTTGTGAAAAAATACAGATACTAGTTTCTTAATTAAGTGAATCATGGTGAATTAAATAAATTAAAAAAAAAAAAAAAAAAGACAGATGAATCAAATTTAGACCTGGCCAGTTCCTTACACATGTGGCTCAGCAGTGATGCAGCATATAATTTCACTTAAGATTTAGAAGGCATGGCTTTATAGTAACTGTGTCTTTTAAGGACAGGGTATAGGAAAGGTCTTATCATGTATGTCATGAACACATGTCTATTTTGGATATTCAGCATTACTTTTCCCTTCCTAAGGTACATAGATGTCTTTCTCAGAAGTTGTATATAGTTTTGGTGAGATGATCAATCCAGGTATACACTTCTTCGTATTAAAATCAAAGGAGCCATATTCTTTTTGCTGTGAGGCTGGAGACATTTGGTCTATTCAACTCTTTTTTTTTTTTTGTTTTTCCTATGATTTTGAATCTTAAGCAAGTGACTACAGGACAAGGGAATATTGGAGTTCATTATGTTACCTTCAGTGCCCCAAATGTATTTTTACATGACTAGTGCTTGCCATCCCTCATTTCTGCCCACTTCTAATCCTGGTTCCCCAACTTTTGTAAATTGATTTCTACTTTTTAAAAAATGTTTTAATGAAGTCAAGCTTTCGCTCTTTGCAGATGACATGATATTATACATGGAAAATCCGATAGACTCCACCAAAAGTCTGCTAGAACTGATCCATGAATTCAGCAAAGTTGCAGGATACAAAATCAATGTACAGAAATCAGTTGCATTCTTATACACTAACAATGAAGCAACAGAAAGACAAATAAAGAAACTGATCCCATTCACAATTGCACCAAGAAGCATAAAATACCTAGGAATCAATCTAACCAAAGATGTAAAGGATCTGTATGCTGAAAACTATAGAAAGCTTATGAAGGTAATTGAAGAAGATTTAAAGAAATGGAAAGACATTCCCTGCTCATGGATTGGAAGAATAAATATTGTCAAAATGTCAATACTACCCAAAGCTATCTACACATTCAATGCAATCCCAATCAAAATTGCACCAGCATTCTTCTCGAAACTAGAACAAGCAATCCTAAAATTCATATGGAACCACAAAAGGCCCCGAATAGCCAAAGTAATTTTGAAGAAGAAGACCAAAGCAGGAGGCATCACAATCCCAGACTTTAGCCTCTACTACAAAGCTGTCATCATCAAGACAGCATGGTATTGGCACCAAAACAGACACATAGACCAATGGAATAGAATAGAAACCCCAGAACTAGACCCACAAACGTACGGCCAACTCATCTTTGACAAAGCAGGAAAGAACATCCAATGGAAAAAAGACAGTCTCTTTAACAAATGGTGCTGGGAGAACTGGACAGCAACATGCAGAAGGTTGAAACTAGACCACTTTCTCACACCATTCACAAAAATAAACTCAAAATGGATAAAGGACCTGAATGTGAGACAGGAAACCATCAAAACCTTAGAGGAGAAAGCAGGAAAAGACCTCTCTGACCTCAGCCGTAGCAATCTCTTACTCGACACATCCCCAAAGGCAAGGGAATTAAAAGCAAAAGTGAATTCCTGGGACCTTATGAAGATAAAAAGCTTCTGCACAGCAAAGGAAACAACCAACAAAACTAAAAGGCAACCAACGGAATGGGAAAAGATATTTGCAAATGACATATCGGACAAAGGGCTAGTATCCAAAATCTATAAAGAGCTCACCAAACTCCACACCCGAAAAGCAAATAACCCAGTGAAGAAATGGGCAGAAAACATGAATAGACACTTCTCTAAAGAAGACATCCAGATGGCCAACAGGCACATGAAAAGATGTTCAGCGTCGCTCCTTATCAGGGAAATACAAATCAAAACCACACTCAGATATCACCTCACGCCAGTCAGAGTGGCCAAAATGAACAAATCAGGAGACTATAGATGCTGGAGAGGATGTGGAGAAACGGGAACCCTCTTGCACTGTTGGTGGGAATGCAAATTGGTGCAGCCGCTCTGGAAAGCAGTGTGGAGGTTCCTCAGAAAATTAAAAATAGACCTACCCTATGACCCAGCAATAGCACTGCTAGGAATTTATCCAAGGGACACAGGAGTACTGATGCATAGGGGCACTTGTACCCCAATGTTCATAGCAGCACTCTCAACAATAGCCAAATTATGGAAAGAGCCTAAATGTCCATCAACTGATGAATGGATAAAGAAATTGTGGTTTATATACACAATGGAGTACTACGTGGCAATGAGAAAAAATGAAATATGGCCTTTTGTAGCAACGTGGATGGAACTGGAGAGTGTGATGCTAAGTGAAATAAGCCATACAGAGAAAGACAGATACCATATGGTTTCACTCTTATGTGGATCCTGAGAAACTTAAGAGAAACCCATGGGGGAGGGGAACAAAAAAAAAAAAAAAAAAAAGAGGTTAGAGTGGGAGAGAGCCAAAGCATAAGAGACTGTTGAGAACTGAGAACAAAGTAAGGGTTGATGGGGGGTGGGAGGGAGGAGAGGGTGGGTGATGGGTACTGAGGAGGGCACCTTTTGGGATGAGCACTGGGTGTTGTATGGAAACCAATTTGACAATAAATTTCATATATAAATAAAAAAAAAAATGTTTTATTTATTTTTGAGACAGAGAGATACAGAGCATGAGTGGGAGAGGGGCAGAGAGAGGGAGACACAGAATCCTTAGCAGGCTCCAGGCTCTGAGCTATCAGCACAGAGCCTGATGCAGGGCTCAAACCCACAATCTGTGAGATCATGACCTGAGCCAAAGTTGGATGCTTAACCAACTGAGCCACCCAGGTGCCCCTATAAATTGATTTCTGAGTCCTTAATATCTGTATAGTAAATGCCATTTTGCTTATATTAGAGGGAGTTGTTTCAGTTGCTTGTAACATAAGAGCCCAAACCCTACAGTGTAATATGCTATCTTGCCTGTCCAGTTGACCAGGCTGTGTAGTTGGCTACAAGTCAATGTGAGCAACGTGGGAAAGAAGTCTGCTACAATGGTTAACACAGGCTTGGGCTGCATTCACAGACCTACCCAGATCTCAGGAAGTCAGTCTTGATGTACACTGTGCTGATCAGGCAACAACTTGGGTATCTGGTGTGAGCAAATATTCCTAAGACTACTGACACACTGGAAAGGCATATCTTATGTATGTCCTAGGTGGTAAGAGCTCTACAAACTATGTGATAGAAATAGTGTGGGCTGAAAAACTGAAAATGCAGGGTAGGAGCGTTATAATTTCTATATTTCTGCAAGTGCTAGCCATCCATCAGAGCTGAAGAGATTTTTTTAAGAGAAGGCAATTTGTAAACTATAAAGCATTGTGCAAATGTGTTGTTATGTTGAAGTATTACTAAGTAACTTATTGAACAAATTAAATGTAAGCCAATACGATGCAAGGCTGATGCAATTGCTCAGCTCTTTAGGAATTAAGATCTTTCGATATAGTAGCCACTAGCCACTTGTAGCTATTTAATAAGAATTAGGTGAAATTAGAAATTTAGTTCCTTGGGTTTCCTGGGTGGCTCAGTCAGTTAAACATCTGACTCTTAATTTCGGCTCAGGTCATGAGCTCGTGGTTTGTGAGTTGAAATCCCACATTGGGCTCTGTGCTCATGGTGTGCAGCCTGCTTGAGATTCTCTCTCTCTCCATCTCTTCCCCTTCCCCACTTGTGCATACTCTCTCTCTCAAAATAAATAAACTTAAAAAAATTTAGTTCCTCAGTTGTACACATCAAGTGCTCACTAATTACATATAGCTAGCAGTTACCATATTGGACAGGATAGCTCATTTTTCCTCTATTACAGAAAGTTCTATCGGACAGTACATCTCAAGAAAAACAAATGCTAGGATAAGATTACTGAGTCTATCGTCTCTTCTATTTTAATGGCACGGAATAGTTTATTTTGAAATATAGTGTTTCCTGGTTTGACAAAACTCGAAGTATCTGTACTGAAATCCTTACTCCCAGTTGCACTGACGTGGAGATGGATGCCCTAGCCCTTCAGCCAGGGCTGGGGCTGCCTGTACCCCCATCTGGGACTTGCTGCAGAGAGGGATGGGAGGAGGCAGTGGTGAATAGAGAAAGAGCAGCTGTTTCTTGCTTTCAGCTCTTTCCCAGGCTCAGGCTACTGCTCCACCCTGAAGGCATCTGCATTTAAGGCAGAACTGTCTCCCTGCATTCCCCAGGCACTTGTGCTCTGCAGCTCAGCAGGCAACCCTGACCTCTTCCTTTGGCAGCAGAGTGTGTGCAGGGACCTTGGGCTCAGTTTCCAGAGAATGACTGTGTGTTCCTGTGTTCGAGGCTACAGAGTCTCTGGAGGCAGTGAGGTTCGTGTGTTCCAGCCTGGTCAGGCCTGTGCTCTTCATACTGTGGTGTGAGAGAAGTGCTCCTTTCAGAAACATTTTGTATGGTTTGAACAAATGTAACAGATCATTTAATGATTCTAACCAGTCTCTAAATAATTACATCTTCAAATGGTTTTGTACTTAAGAATGGAAATTCTTAGTTTAAAAAAATAAACTTCTCATTTTGATGTATATCATGCTGGGAAATAAAATTTAGTTTACAAAAAAAAAATATCATAATTTTGAAGATTCCATCAGGCAGTATTTAAGGGATGACTATTAAGGTCTTCTATCCAAATAAGAGAGACTATATGCCCAACCGAGTACTGTCTTCCAAAGCATCCCTTGGATGTTTGTCCCCTTTTCCTCAGCAGCTCCCAGTGGTGAGGGTGGGAGTAAAGACAATTTGAGGCCGGAGTGTCCCATGTCAGTAAGGACGGACGTCTGGAGAAAGAGGTCTTTGATGCCCGGGAAGTGTTGGGAAGGTGGCTGGACATTCCCACAAGTGGTGGAGAAAGGACACAGGCAATCAGTCCTTTGCAGACTTCAGAAAGAATGGACACCAACAATTGTAGATTTTCCTGGGAAGGGAAAATTGTGGTGATAAGGAGTGCAGTAGCCCTTCAGCTAAAATGGTCACCAACCGGGGGTGCCTGGGGGGCTCAGTTGGTTGAGCGTCTGACTTCAGCTCAGGTCATGATCTCACAGCTCGTGAGTTCGAGCCTTGTGTCCGGCTCTGTGCTGACAGCTCAGAACCTGGAGCCTGCTTTGGATTCCGTGTCTCCCTCTCTCTCTGCCCCTCCCCCACATGCACTCTGTCTCTCTCTGCCTCTCAGAAATAAAGAAAATAAAAAAAAATTAAAAAAAAAAGTCACCAACCGATGACGTAAAATGTTTCTTGCCATGCATTTGAGAACTTCCACTACACTTGAAGAGTGCTAGAAATGTGAATTTATAGAAATCTGTTTATATTTTCCCATTAACTTACAATTAAAACATTTTTTTGACATTTATTTATTTTTGAGAGACAGAGACAGAGCACAAGTAAGGAAGGGGCGGGGAGGGGGGGGAGGGCGGACACAGAAACCAAAGCAGGCTCCAGGCTCTGAGCTGTCAGCACAGAGCCGATGCGGGGCTCGAACCCACAAACTGCCAGATCATGACCCGAACCAAAGTCAGATGCTCAACCGACTGAGCCACCCAGGCACCTGACTTATAATTTAAAACTATAATTGTATATGCCTGTTTAAAAAATTATGGTTGAAAGAGAAAATAAATTCACACCTGTGAATAGGACTTTTAATCCATATAACTAAAAACAAAAAGCACTTTCTAATTCCAGAATACTAAAACAACAACAACAAAATCTTCAAGACTGTAGATATATATGTGTGTGTGTGTGTGTGTATGTGCGCGCGCACTTCCAGGTCATTTAAGTTGACAACAGATTAGAGCCTTAGTACTAGGTAAACATTACAGGTTCAAATCCCAAGCAGGGATTAATTTGTTTTCTGCCCAGGTCACGGATTCCATGCTTAGCTGTTCCATTCTGCTGTTCTCCCAGTATATGCTAGTGATTATACGAGTGGGCGCAGAGTCAACTTTCACCTTCCTTGAAGCAGTGAAAACTTACCTTTTATTGCTGGTGGACAGAAGCCTCAACTAGGTAGATTATTAATTAAAGGTGTTATTCTACTATAAAGCACTTTACTTTGGAAAGGATCATGTAAATAAGACAGACAATATTTTCCTACTTTACGCTGTAGATGAATTGATCAATAATGAATTGGCTGAAACATGAAAGAGCTGAACATAAGTATTTGTCATTGATTTTCCATGCATTGATAATTTTGCACACCATGGGCTCTTTATCTATTAATCACAACTTTTTTCTGAGATTTCATTTTGTAATTTTTGTGAGGCATAGGGCCTTGTCCTTTTTAGCGTTGTTTGTTTTTTCCGATTTTTCCCTCACTTATATGGCAATCTCCTGGTGAAATTAAAAGTTTTATCATGTGGGGTCTAAGTGAATTGTCCAAAGATAAAGTGGTCGGAAATGAAAGTCCCCAATCATAAGTTGTCATGTGCTGTGAACCCAAGAATATATTATAATTTTTTACTAAATTTTAATTACAGATAATTTACTGTAAAAGTAATGATATTCAAAAAATTTAACTGCAACCAACCCCCAAATCTGAGTTGAGGATGCAGATTACATAAAAGATATGTCAGCCAAACATTTTAACAGCCACTAATAATGTTAGTCAAAAAGAGAAAAAATTAGTTTTTTAAAAGGTGAACACATAAATAGGGCAAGTAAGCATAATGAATTTTATATTTTATACTTATGAAAGTGAATTTTATTTTATTTTTTTATTTTTTTCAACGTTTATTTATTTTTGGGACAGAGAGAGACAGAGCATGAACGGGGGAGGGGCAGAGAGAGAGGGAGACACAGAATCGGAAACAGGCTCCAGGCTCTGAGCCATCAGCCCAGAGCCTGACGCGGGGCTCGAACTCACAGACCGCGAGATCGTGACCTGGCTGAAGTCGGACGCTTAACCGACTGCGCCACCCAGGCGCCCCTGAAAGTGAATTTTAAAGTTTCAAAAAGTAAAATAACTTGTCCATGTTCTCAAGCATAAAGTCTATATAATTATAGTTACGCAAAAGTATTAAATATAAAAGCCAACATTTACAGAGCATTTGCTGTGTGGTAAGCACACAGATTATCTCATTTAATCCTATAACAATCTGAGAGGTAAGGACTATTAACATCTTCATTTTACAGATGATAAAAACCGAGGTTTAAAAAGGTTGAGTAATTTGCATAAGGTCACAGAGCTGGAGGAGACAGATGTGGCAGTCTGACTGCAGAATCCTAGTACTTCACACTGTCTTAAGGTGAAAAAAACTTATTCCCTGAATCCCAGATACTGGCACTAAAGCATTTAAAAAATTAAAAGCAGGGGCACCTGGGTGGCTGAGTTGGTTAAGCAGCTGACTTACTGCCCAGCTGGTGAGATCGCTGACAGCCGAGAGTCCGCTTGGAATTCTAGCTTTCTCCTGCCTCTCTCTGCCCCTCCCCCACTCGCACCTTTTCTCTCTCTCTCTCTCAAAATAAATAAACTTGAAAAAAAAAAAGGTTGTCTTTATTTATTTTTTTTAATGATTATTTATTTTTGAGAGAGAGAAAGAGACAGAGTACAAGCAGGGGAGGGGCAGAGAGAGAGGGAGACCCAGAATCCAAAGCAGGCTCCAGGCTCTGAGCTGTCAGCACAGAGCCCGACGCGGGGCTCCAACTCAGGAACTGTGAGATCATGATCCTGAGCCGAAGTCCGACGGTTAACCGACTGAGCCACCTGGGTGCCCCTAAAAAAAAAAAGGTTGTCTTTAAAAAAATAAATAATTAAAAGCAAGCATGTTTAAAATAAGGGCAGTACATAGTGAAGGTAAACATGGAATGCAGTGCTATAAATGAAAATACAATGAGTGATTGAAACTATCAACCTTGTGAGCCTGCAGTGGGTTACAGAAGGAAATGTGGCTGCTTCGGGGGTGTCAGTATTTAATGTGGCCTTAAATGGCTAACTGCATTTCTAAGTAACACGCAATCCTGGCTTCAGCACTAATTTAGTGCATGGGTAAGTGGCTTAGCTTGCACAGTCTGTTTTTAAAAAATTAAACGTTTTTATCAAGATACTAAGAACATTTTACTTATGTATATATCACACTGGCTTGTATTTGAGGTGAAGTTATAAGAAAAGAAATGGAAAAAAAATCCCACTTGCCTTTTCGGGGACAGAGAGTATGGGGGCTTCTTGGAGCCGCATGGGCGCAGGCTCCATCTGCTCTGCACCTGCTGTCTGGGCTCGCTCCTCTACGGAGGTTTCTTCAGAAAAAGAACAGATGGGAGGGCTGGAGGTAAGTAAAAATGCCACTTTCAAACCCCGAAGAGTTCTGAGTTTCCAAATGCTTCATTCTGCAAGACATTAATCTGTTTTTTAAAATGTTTTATTGCAGCGCATATGCTTACAGCGTTAACCTCATTTTACAAGCAATTGCGACAGAGATCTGGAGCAGAAATCACGAAAGGATCTCCTTCCAGAAGATGCTCCCAAAGCGACCGGGGTTTAAACCGCTGTTCTTGCGAGGGGCCGCCCAGCCTCTGGGAAGCCAGGAGGTTCGCAGTTGGCACCAACTAGAAAGGAGGCACTTGGGGCGCTGGGACGGACGTGTCCCCGCTCAGGGGTCATCAGTGGTCACCTGGCATACTAAGCCGCGGGGCTACACCTGACCTGCGAGTCTGGCGTTCAAAGCGGCTCCTCGGTGGGTGGGCGGGTCTGAACCGCCTGCCCCTCCCCCCGCCCCCACCTCTACCACCCCCCCCCCCCCCCCCGGCCCGCTCTCCCCGAGAGGCCGGGGTCCGAGGCCACTCCGGCCGTCAACCGCATCTGCAGGGTCCTGTCCCTCGCTAGCCAAAGATGGAGGGAGCCCGTCCCTCCAGCCAGCTCACACGCAGGAGCGCAGCGACCTGGTTGCTCCCTCCACCCTGGACACAGCCACCTGCTGCTCCTCGCTCACCCCGACCTCCAAGCTCTCACCCGCCTGCCCCCTTTCCCTCCGCAGTCACCGGCCACAGCGCTGGTTTCGCCTCGGGGTGACAGCTCTCAGGGACCGGACCGGGTCTCCTCGGGGTGACGGCTCCTAGGGACCGGACGGGGTCTCCTCAGGGTGACGGGACCCGCAAATGGGGACGGGGTCTCCTCAGAATGACTGGACCCGGGGACGAGGACTGGGTTTCCTCAGAACGATGAGACAAGCGGACAGGGGTCTCCTCAGAATGACGAGACCCGGGGACGGGGTCTCCTTAGAATGACGGGGCCCGCGGAGGAGGACTGGGTCTTCTCGGACCCGCGGACGGGGGTTTCCTCGGAGTGACGGGACAAGCGGACGGGGGCGGAGGTCTCCTCCGAGTGACGGGACCCGCGGCCGCGGCCGCGAGGCCTCCAGGGCGCCCCCTCCCCCCGGGCAGGCCGCGCGCCCCTCCCCGCGGGCCGCCCTCCGCCGCGCGGCCGGGATCCGGGCTGGGTTCGGGCCCCGCAGGCCGCGGCGCCGCCTCTTCCGCCCTCCGCCGGCCCGCGTGCGTCAGCCTGCGCCGCCCCGCCCCGCCGCCGCCGCCGCCGCCGCCGCCGCCGCTGCCGCCGCCCGCGCGAGGCCGCCTCAGCCTGGCCCGGGCCTCGAGCGGCGCACGGCGCAGGTCCCTCCCGCCATGGCCCTGGGAGGCGGCAGCACATGGCGGCCGCAGCGGCCATGAGCGCGCCCGCGGCCCGCCCCGGCCCCCCCTAGAGCCCGCCGCCGCCCCGGCCGCGCCACGGCCCCGCCGCCCCCGGCCCCGCCGCCCCCGGCCCCGCCGCCCCGCCGCCCCGCGCCCGCCGCCGCCGCCATGGGCGTGCAGGGCTTCCAGGACTACATCGAGAAGCACTGCCCGAGCGCCGTGGTGCCGGTGGAGCTGCAGAAGCTGGCCCGGGGCAGCCTGGTGGGCGGCGGGCGGCAGCGGCCCCCGCACACGCCGCTGCGCCTGCTGGTGGACGCCGACAACTGCCTGCACCGCCTGTACGGCGGCTTCTACACCGACTGGGTGAGCGGCGGCCAGTGGAACCACATGCTCGGCTACCTGGCCGCGCTGGCCAAGGCCTGCTTCGGCGGCAACATCGAGCTCTTCGTCTTCTTCAACGGCGCGCTCGAGAAGGCGCGGCTGCACGAGTGGGTCAAGCGGCAGGGCAACGAGCGCCAGACGGCGCAGCAGATCGTCAGCCATGTCCAGAACAAGGGCACCCCGCCGCCCAAGGTCTGGTTCCTGCCGCCCGTCTGCATGGCGCACTGCATCCGCCTGGCGCTCATCCGCTTCCACGTCAAGGTGCGGCCCGCGGGGGCCGGGGCCGGGGTCGCCGCCCCCCCCCCCCCGGGATGGGGGGAGGGGCGGGAGCAGGGCGCAGGCCGGGCGAGTCCGGGGTCGGAGGGCGCGGGGGCGCAAGATGGACGCGCGGCCTGGCGCCCGGCGGGCGGGGGAGTCCGGAGCCCCGGCCGCGCCGCGGGCTTGCGAGGTGCTGGGCCCCCCCCGCCCCCCGCACTCCGGGCGCGACGTTCGTCTCGCGGGTGACCGTGCTCGCGCAGCAACAGGTTTTCGGTGCGAGCGAGTGGGCTGCGCGGCCACGCGAGGGGGTCCCGGCGGGGTTGTGCAAGCCGCCCGCTGCTGTCACACGGCGTCCTAGGCGGGGACAGCCTGCCCGGGGCCTGCCGAGGTGTTCCCTCCGAGACGACACTTTTGAGAGAAATTGTCCGAGTTTTGTGTGCGCCAGATTTCAAAGAATTGTGAGATCTGACATGACGGAATCTCGTCAGTTCTGGGACTTACAGTCTTGGGTTTTGTGCATCTGTTGCGAAAGGTGTAGCGGCAAGAGTTAGGGCGAAGGGGAATGGGAACCCCATTTCCAGGGATGATGTCTCCGCACGGGGGGCCTCGGCCACTTTGGGCCGGGCACCCCGGTAATCAGAGCTTCTGCTGTCCCTTTGGCAGAGGGCTCCACGCTGCACCCGGGCCAAGGGCAGCTTCGGGACCCAGCAGCCACTGCAGAGATAACATGCAAATCAATGACCCTAGGCTTCGTTTGGATTGCTTCCTCGTTCATTGCTTTTTGTAAAAAAACTGGGGGGCTGTTTTGGTTTTCTGGCTCTTGCCACCGTGTCTGTCTTACAACTTGTTTCTCTTGCCATTATTTCTGCTTGCAACCGCTTGAGCCCAAAGTTTTCTGAAATTCAGTCTTCCTGACTGCCTGAGTTGAGATGGTGGTGGGGAAGCCTAAAGTGATAGCGGAAGTCCCACCCCAATCCTGTTGCAATTGGTGACGGGGTTTGCTAGTCTGCGGGTCGAGGCGGCTGGGAGATCAGGGATTGGTGTGTGGGCCTGGCAGAGACACAGCCAGCGTCCCCTGGGAGTTTGGGTGAGCGCCTAGGGCTGCTGGCATTTTCTGCCCTGGAGCCCGGGCTCCGGGAAGTAAGGCAGCCTGGACTCCCGGCCGAGATCCACCTCCTGAATATGTCGGAGAAGTATTCCGAGAGGAAACTAGCGCTGAAAAGACAGGATGAGCTTTTGGTCAGACGACTTTCAAATATTAGGAAGGATTGGGTTCGGTGTGTCTATCTTTGAGAGAGCTGCTGCATTCTTTATTTGACTGTAAAAAAGTTTATCTTTGCATCCCTGTGAATGTGTGGCTTGCCTACTAGGTGCTCAGAAGTTTGACCAATGTGTGAATGTTTGGAAACTAGATTTAAGATAATTTCTTCCACTTAGCTTTCCAGAAACAAGACGATATTTTTTGCTTTAGTTAAGCTTTTGATTCCCAATATAGAAGCATAGTATAGTGTTGGTTGCTCAGGTTAGTACAATAATAACTCAATTACCTGGAGGCCGCTTGACCTGGCAGTCTCACCGTTTTGGAAGACGTCTAAGAAATTTAGCTACTAGAAATTTCTCAGCAGCCAAACAAGAGGTCAGGAAGTTTTGGTACTGTGACCCCCCCCCAAAAAAAAACCCCACAAAAAACAAAACCAAAGCTTTCTCTTTCTTCACCGGAGAAGCAAATCTTCTCCTTATAGACTGCCCTCTTCTTTTCAGATGTGGTTCTGATAAGCTTGGTTATCTGTTTCTAAGGTCAGCGTGAGAAAAGGGTGTAGAGAAAAGTCTGCCAGAGGCAGGAGCACCATTAATAGCAAGAAGTGACACTTCAAAAGGGAGAAGATTAAAAAAAGCCGTAAAAACCAGACATAATTCTGGGGCTACTTTGGAATAAGGAGAACAATTTTATGTATTTGAGGAGCCCCTGAGGGTTCTCTTAAGAGAATGGAGCAATGTGTACTATTTTTAAAAGATGCCCATTAAAATGGTTAAGTAAATTAAAAGCATGAGAATATATCACTGTATACCTGTTAGAATGGCTAAAATAAGCCATACCAACACTACTAAGTGCTGGCAAGAATGCTGAGCCTCTGGAAGCAGTTCACGTGGCTGGTGGGCATGCATGCGGGCGCACCACCCTGGAAAACAGCTCCGCAGTTAATGTTAAATATACATTCACCCTGCGACCCAGCAGTCCCTCTCCTGGGTAATTACCTAAGGAAACTTTTGTTCATGCAGGAACCCTACTTTGGTGTTCCTGGCAGTTTTATTCATCATAGCTAGTGCTGGAAACAAACGAAATATCCTCTAGTGGGTGACTAAACAAACTGGTCCTTCCATAGGGTGCAGTCTTCCTCACCAATGAGAGGGAGGAAGTATTGGTACAGATACAGACAACTACTGGGGTGAATCTCTAAGAATTTATGCTGAGTGAAAGAAGGCAGGCTCAAAAGGTGTGATTCTCTTTCTATGACATTCCCCTGAAGATGAGGCTGCATTGATGGGGACCAGATTAATGGTTGCCAGGGGGGTGGGGTTGGAGTCAGGCGTGGACATAAAGGGACAGCAGGAGCTTTTTGGGGTGATGGAACTTTTCTGTACCCTGATGGTGGTGGCAGTTACGTATTTTAAAACATACAGCTACACATCACAAGTACGTAAAAGTTTATTTTACTGTATGATAACCACAATTTTTTTCTATGTAAATTATATAAAATTGACAAAGGAATTGATGTAAAATCTCACTCTATATAATGTTGGGCACATGAGGCACATGTCTTATAAAAATCTGCCATCTTGTTGGCCTCCTCTAGGCTTTTGTAAACTGGCAGAAAGGCTTAATTTCCTGTCCGTTTTGCTTAGAGAAATCTTTTTTGACTTAGAAGACTATGTCTTTGATAGAGTAATAATTGTAATTTTTTTGGTACAGTAACAATTACATATTTTTAACCATTAGAAGTTGGCGTATGAATCAGCTAATTTTGTTGCGGTGTTTGAACTGCCTGGCCTGAACTTGGCTTCTGCTAGGTACTGGGAGTGTTTCCTCTTGTGTATTTTGAGTCATCACAACCTTTGAAACTTCAGTGAGGGACTGATTTATTTAAAAATCTTGGTGGCATTAAATCCCTAGACCTTTTCTCAGTGATCCTGCTGCAAGACTGGAGTCGGTGTGCGGGTTTAAAATGAAAACCTTTAGATCTTACCCTGAGTCGGGGCTCTAGCGTGTTTACTTAGAGCCGACATAAGAAAGCCGAGCTGCTGTTTTACGACAGTGGAAGTCTGTGAGTGAGATTCGGCTGTGACTTGAGATTTGGGGGATGACAATCCCTATCCTGGCGTACCTGGTGGGACAGGGACCCACTTGGGGACAGGGACCGACTTGTCGGGTGCCTGCCCTTGCTGGGCCCTTTCACAGAGCTATCTCATTTGGCCTGCGCAGGGTTTTGTTACTCATTTTGTATGGAAAGAGACAGAATTGCTGAGTAGGCGACATCAGGGGACAAGTAACCAGTAACTTTCTCAAGAGGGAAGTGCGGAGTTGAAGGCAAAGTTCAGTTTCTTTGTGTAAGAATGCCTCGGGGGTGTGCCTGCCTGCAGTTCACTCCCAGGTCAGATCCCATAGCGCAGCGCCTCTGCTCCGTTTTCCAGCCACTGTGGGAGTGGGAGCGGCAGGGTTTCTGCCCAGGCACGCTAAAAACCAGCAATACACCTTGTTCTCAAGGACCTCAAATTGACCAGGGAATACTTAGGTTCAAAACTGACCACATTACAAGTAAAACCAGTCATCCTTTTAAAATCCTTAGTTTAAAATATTTATTTTCTTCCATTGTACGGGTTTTAGGCTGGCTTATCTCAGCCTAAGGTCTTCAAGGTTCATCCATGTTGTCATGTTGTGTCAGTTTCCCTCCTTTTTAAAGGCTGCGTAATATTCTGTGGACCGTCCATTTGGTCTGCCCACAGAGGCTTGGGTTGCTTCCCGTTTTGTCTGTTGTGAATAATGAAGAATGCTACAGTGAACTTGGGTGGGCAAAAATCTGACGGAGTCCCTGCTTTCAATTCTTTTGGAGAAGTGCCCAGAAGTGGAATTGGTCGTTGTATGGTAATTCTGTGTTTAATTTGTTGAGGAATTGCAATGCTGTTTTCCACAACAGCTGCCTATGTATGTTTTATATTATACTTTGCACAATAATATACTACCAGTAGTTTCAATTTCTTGACATTATGATCACAGACTACATTATTCAGCTACTTGCTTTTTTTTTTATAAGGATGTAAAAAACTTTCCATGTCTGTATGGTTCTAATTCTTTTATTTTTTATTTTTTTAATGTTTATTTATTTTTGAGAGAGAGAGAGAGAGAGAGAGAGAGAGAGAGAGAGACAGAGTGTGAGTAGGGGAGGGGCAAAGAGGGAGACACAGAATCTGAAGCAGGCTCCAGGCTCCAAGCTGTCAGCGCAGAGCCCGATGCAGGGCTTGAACTCACGAACTGCCCGATCATGACCTGAGCTGAAGTCAGATGCTTAACCTACTGAGCCACCCAGGCACCCCTCTAATTCTTTTTAATGCCTGCATGGTGTTTGATAATTTCTCCAGCGCCTGCAGAGGTGCATGCACAAACTTTAAAAACCTTAAAGGACTATTGAGCCAGCATTGCCAGACTTCACATTTTTCAGGAAAGCCAGAAATCCAGATCTTTATTTACAATTATCCCATTTAAAAAATACTGCTTAAGCGAAGCAAAATAGGCTGTGGGCTGGATTCTGCCCTCGAGCCCCCGGTTTGTGATTTCAGCGTTGATTTCTAGAACACTCATCACCTTATCTAAATCTCGCTTCCCTTTTCTTAAAGTTAGACTGACCAAAGCCAACCTTTCCCCTCTGTCTGCTTGTTCGAACCCTTTTCAGTCATCAAAGTGCTCCCGTTTCCTGGGGCTCCTGAAATGAGATAATAGTCTGGTCCTCTCCATTATATGTTCTTCCTTCTCATAATCCCAGCGTCGCCCCTTTGAGGGTACTGCTGTCCGTGTGCTCATGCGGCACCTGCCTGGTCCCGTGGCCTGCACAGACCTGACGGACAGCTGGTGGTATGCGCTTGAGACCGAGTCTACCAAGCCCCATTCACACAGCTGACCACGCGCCCCCTGCCTCCTGTCCTTCACATCCAGTGGCCATTGTGTTTGTGTTTGTGCTTGTGCTTTAGCCACCCCAGAGCAGGACCCTGTACTTAGTGGGAAGCTTCACTGTTGACTTCAAATGTCGTCTCCCCTCTGCAGCCCGACCCCTTTTGAGCTGGTCTTCACTGTGTTTCTGTTCCACCCTTTGTGCACTTGGTCTGATGCTGCTTGTAGCCCTAGCTGGTTTGAGTCTCATGACTGTCCACTTCGAGGTTATGCTCCTTGCCTAGAGTCCCCCCTGGTATTTTGAGCCCAGCCCGTCTGTCCCTCCACCAGCCCGGCCATCTTCCACGTGCCCCCCTCCTCCTCCTCCTCCTCCTCCTCCTCCTCCTCCTCCTCCTCCTCCCCCTCCCCCTCCTCCTCACTCCAATACCGCCACCATGTTAACTCACCAAGTGGAGCCACTAGGCCTAACAGGCGCTTGTGCAAATGCATTGGTGGTTGTGAAACCAGATTATCATGTGTTTACCACTGTTCGGAAAAAAATGATATAGAATAATAAAATTGAGCAAAAAGTACAGTGCAAGACTTATACTAAGGGTAGATACTGTTTCATTCACCTGTGTCTGGGCAGTCGTCAGAGTCGCATCTGCATTGTGACCGGCCTCCCACACCTGTCACTTCACTGGTGGAACTCATCCTGCACACCATGTCGTGCTGCCTGTGGGCCCCTCAGGTCAGTCATTCCTGCCAACATCTTGAACAAACCATTAATCCAGGCTCTGTATTGAGGCTCAGACCCTCCTGTGATCTGAGCTCTTTCCACCTGCCTGCGTGGCTCCCGGTTCCTGTGTTGTGCTTCATCAGTGCTCCAGCCAGCCCACTCACTGCTTCCCCAGAAACGGCCTGCTTCCCTAGAAACGGCCTGCTTCCCCGCTCTTCTCGAGGTGCTCCTTCGTGTCTAACTGCCCACATCTGCTGGTTGGAATTTTGCTCATACTTTAAAGCCCATCTCAGGCACGACCTTCCTTCACAGAGCCTCTGATGTTCCCAGAGGTAGGCCAGGGACAGGTGCAGCGCCCTGCTTTCCTGTGTTCCACCTTGTTGTGGCTACCTGTGTGCGTATCCCCAGCTGTCAGCTCCTGGAGGGCTGGGACTCCGTTCAGTCCTGCGTGGGTTTAGTATGGGTGCCGAACTTTTTAGTCACATATTTGCTTTGTACTATTTATATAGACAGACAGATTTCATTATTTTCTTCTAACATCTGGATCAATGCCATTATGTAAGATTTATTTTCTCACCTTAAATTTCTGATAATCTCTTTTCTGACTGGTTCCCAGTGATGATTCTTCTTCCCTTTGGCAAATATTGAGTGCCTGTTACTGGCCAGGCATGGAGGAGCGACTACATAGGAAAGAAAGGAATCCTCCAAGGAACTTAGTCTACTGACAGGGGGCTTGTTCATGAAGACTTCTCAAGTGTCACCATCTTGAAATAAGGTAGATCGATCTGAGTTTCAACTTCATAAATTCTGAAACTTAAATTTTCATGTATTGGAGGGGCACGTGGGTAGCTCAGTCAGCTAAATGTTTGACTTTGGCTCAGGTTATGACCTCACGTCGGGCTCTGTGCTGACAGCTCAGAGCCTGGAGCCTGCTTTGGATGCTGTGTCTCCCTTTTTGCCTCTTCCCTGCTTGCACTCCGTTTGTCTGTCTCTCAAAATAAATAAACATTAAAAAAAGTTAAAGTAAAAATTTTCATGTAATGTATTTTGGAGTAAGATTTTTAACAAGGACGGGATTGCTAGGAGTTAGCTGAAGCTTGAGGAGATTAGTATAGTAGGCTAACTAAACACTGAGGACAAATAATGTTGGTGTTTCTTTTTTTAAAATTTTAAAAAAATTATTAAATTTTTAAAAAGTTTATTTATTTATGAGAGAGAGAGACACACAGACAGCATGAGTTGGGGAGGGACAGAGAGAGAGGGAGACACAGAATCTTAAGGAGGCTCCAGGCTCTGAGCTGTCAGCCCAGAGCCTGATGGAGAGCTCAAACTCACAAGCTGTGAGATCATGACCTGAGCTGATGTCAGATCCTTAACTGACTGAGCCACCCAGGCACCCCGGTTTTTAAAGTTGATAAAGTTTAATTTACATGTTCGTTATGACATCCACACTCTTACTTGTTTTTTTAGTGGAGAAAGAAAACAGTTTTATCGTTGGATAAGCGGTGGCATCAAGACAATCTATTAAAGAGATCGCAACAAAAAAAAGAATCTCAGCCTGTCACATGGCCTGCAGCCACAGTCTGTGCTAATGGTGCGCTCTGATGTTACCATCTAAAGGAAAAGTAAAACCTCTGTCTTTTGACAAGTAGGAAGTTACCTCTTGGAGCCAAGTGTCTAGGCTTCCTGAGAGATTGGGGAGACGGGACACAACCCTCCTTTTATTATTATATGTTTTTAATTTTATTTTTTTAATTGTGGTAAACTATAAAGTTGGTTTTTTTTTTGTTTTGTTTTTTTTTTTTTTTACCGTTTTAACTGTTGTTAAATGTACAGTGCAGTGTCACAGAGCACGTTCACTGCTGTGCAACTGTCCTCATCACCCATCTCCAGAACTTCTCATTCTCCCAGACCTAACCTTGTCCCCACCAAACACTAACTTCTGTCCCCCACCCCCTCTCAGCCCCTGGCACCCACCACCTGCTCTCTGTCTCTGAATTTCACTGCTGTAAGGACCTCATGTAAGTGGAGTTGCCCAGTATTTGTCCTTTTATGACCAGCTTACTTCCCTGAGCATAGTGTCCTCAAGGCTCATCCATGTCATAGCAGGTGTCAGGATTTTATTCCTTTATAAGGCTGACTAATATTCCATTGTGTGTACACACCACATTCCCTTTATCTACTTATCTGTCGATGGACACCTAGGTTGCTTTTGGCTATTGTGAATGATCCTGCTACGAAAATGGGTGTACAAATATCTGTTTGAGTTTCTGCTTTCAGTTCTTTGGGAATATGCCTGGGAGTGGAATTCCTGGATTGGAGGGTGGTTCTGTGTACAGGTTTTTGAGGAATGGTCCTGCTGTTTTCCATGGTAGCTGCACTATTTTACATTCCCACACCCAATGTGCGAGGCTTCAGTTTCTCCACATCCTCATCAATGCCTGCTTATTTATGGTTTTTTTTTTGTGACAGTAGCCATCCTAAATGGGTGTTGAATGGTATCTCATTGTGGTTTTGATTTGCATTTCCTTTATGATTAATGAAGTCAAGAATCTTTTCATGTGCCACTCCCTTATTTAAAAAAATTTTTTTTAATGTTTTATTTTATTTTATTTTTATTTTTTATTTTTTTATTATTTTTTTAATGTTTTATTTTATATTTGAGAGAGAGAGAGAGAGAGACTATAAGCAGGGGAGGGGCAGAGAGAGGGAGACACAGAATCTGAAGCAGGCTTCAGGCTCTGAGCTGTCAGCACAGAGCCCGATGCGGGGCTCGAACCCACGAGCAGTGAGATCATGACCTGAGTCGAAGTTGACGCCCAACCAGCTAAGCCACCCAGACGCCCCTCCACTCCCTTATTTTAAAAGAAATTATTTTTCCTGGCTTTTAAGACCACTGCAACCAATTCTTAGAGAATACAAAAGAGATGTGTAAAGTAAGAAGCTGTTCAGCTCTGATTCCAGATTTCATGATGGGAGAGACGTAGTTTTAGACGTCTCTAATATATGTTATAACTTTAAATTGCTCTTTAAACAACAATAAAAACCTTCCACCAAATCGGAGTTAACTTTTATGTCCTTGTTCCTGTGCTGGACTTGAGCAGGATCTCACCCACCAAGGACCTGGTTACTAGAGCTCAGATCAAGGTGTCGTTTTTGAAAAAACAAAAGAATTTAGGTGACTCATATCCTCTTATGTTCAGGTTAACTGACATCTTCTAAATCTCATAGGTGGCAGGAGGGTGTGTCGCATTCTTCCCTAAGCTGGCGTAAAACCATTCTAAACAAAGACCTCACACGGTATTTTTTTTTTCTTTATATCAAAAGATCTATTTTAGACAACTCACTGTGTTTCAGGTCCCATATGTTTGAAAAGTGTGAAGAAGCCCATCCTTTCTCACACAGCTTTCTTAAAGACAAATGGTAGCGGACTTTTATCAGCACTAATTGATGAATGACTGAGCTGTTTACAGGTAGTAGCTCATTAACTGTCGCTGCTGCCCTGTGAGGTAGGGAGGGCATGATTTGCAGATCAAGAAGGGAAAGTGCAGGAAGTGTTAGAGCAGTGGGGCTCACCCACCTGGCGCCAGAGACAGAAACCTTCCTGTGCCAAGCGCCTTGACCCTGGAGATTAGGAGTATGTAGCAGTGTGAGCTCGTCATCTGACGGGACTGTCCCCATAGCTGTTGTCAGCATTCATAAGTAGCTATACTCTCAGAGTAAGCTTGGGGAACTTTTTGGTAAGCATTTCTTGTGAAAATACAGAGTTCTAATGGACATGCCTTTTTTAATGACACGCATGAGATGAGAAGATTCACCTGGGGTTCGGACGCTGGAACACAGCCTCGTCAAGTCACCGAGGCTCAGTGCAGTGTCCCTCACTGGGACCAGCGGTGGGCATTTTGCCAGCTGCTGAGGCTCTTCCACCCCGATGGTATGTGTTTCTGGAACCAGGTGGGCATGGAGGCAGGTGAGGCGCTTTGTGCTTCCCGCCTGGTTCCCAGCCAGGAGCCAGAGGCGGTGCTTGAGTTGTGCGTGCAGGGGCTCTGGGGTGCACCCCACATCTGCCCAGCAATGGCAGCCACAGCGAGTCAGTGAAGGCCTAGTGCCTTTAAGGTGGTGGTGGTCTCGGGGAGCCAACCCGGGGTTTTCCTTACTGAGGCTATACACAATTCCAAGTTTGGCTCACTCTAGGGGAGGGGAGGCTTTACCCCCTACTACCGCTCGCTTGTAGGAAGGAAGGTCTCAGGGCGTTGTGTTTTAGCTTGCTTTATAGTTTCTTGGAGTTAAGTTGAAATAATTATCCCAGTATTGTATGTGATAATTTTTACTCACTTCTAAAATTAGAATTAAGAACTAGGTGTACCAGTTTCGTTGTATTGCGCCCAGTTTGCGCCTGGAGCTGGAGGCCAGGGAATCAGAGAAGCAGGTGTTGTCCATGGGCAGGTCAGGTGGGAGGCGAGCCCGGGAGCACAGGGTTTGCAGGCTCAGAGAGAAGGTGCTCGGAAGAGGACAGCCAGTGCCTATCAGACCCTGCTTCTCTGAAGCTTAACCTCTGGCATTTAAGTAAAAAAAAATTGTTTTTTAATTTTTGAGAGAGAGCAAGAGCAAGAGCAAGAGTGAGAGACAGAATCCCGAACAGGCTCCATGCTCAATGTGGAGTCTGACATGGGGGTCCATCCCATGACACTGGGATCATGACCTGAGCTGAGATCAAGAGTCGGACGCTCAACAGACTGAGCCACCCAGAGGCCTGTGTGGCATTTAATTTCTATCTTTAATTAAATAATTACTTCTCAAGTCCTGTTTTGATGCAGCCTAGACCCTTGTCCTGTCCCCAGCTGACCTTGCACTGACCCAGTCCTGCACCCCCGCTTTGATCAGGCTCTGTGATGCGGGTCCTGAGGCGTTGTCCACAGGCCCTGGGCAAGTGGACTTGGTTCACGTGGTTGTGGGTCTGTAATGACCCAGGTTCACCTGTGGTGGGCTCTCCTGCTTCCCGAAGCCCCACCATCTGCGGAGAGATATGTTTTCACATAATAGGCTCTTTGACTGTGCTGTTCATGCCCGTTAATGCTTTGTTCACCTGGTGAAGTAGCTTAAAATAGTCTTCCAGCTGGTGTCTTGTAGACTGTTGACTTTTTTCTTTTTAAAATAAACTTCTTACTGTGGAATAATTTTAGGTTTATAGAAAAGTTGCCAAGATGGTACAGAGAGTTCCTGAATATCCTTCCCTTTGCTTCGGTGCATGGTAACAGCCTGTGAGCACGCACAGTCGTCAAAACTAAGAAGCTCCCATCGGTGTGCACGGTGAACTGGGGTGGGCTTCGTTCCCATCTCTTCCCTCCTTCCACCTGGGGCCTTTTAGGCTCTGGGCTGATCTGGGGTGCCCTGTGGCCTTCAAGTGTCTCGTCTCCCCGGGCCCTTCTGGGCCAGGACAGCTCTCAGCCTCTGCTTCTTTGGTGACCTTGGCACTCTGGATCCCTGAGCAGCTGTTTTGTAGGCTGGCCTCCAGTTTGGGCTGCCTGATATTTTCTTGTGGTTTTTTTTTTTGGGGGGGGGGGGTGCCCCAGAGGTGCAGTGCCCTTTTGTCGCAGCGTACCATGCTGGAGTCTGCTGGCCTCTGCCCCGGGACACCACTTCATCCTGTTTGCTGGTTTGCTGCTTTGCTGCTTCGGCAGTGGTCTTTTAGGGCAGCCCCTAGTTGAGGGGCTGGTGTGGGTGAGCTTCAGCTGCTGGGGAGGGATTTCACGTTATTGCTGGAATTCTTCTGTAGGGCATCTTCTTCCCCTTTGTTTGGACTCTTATAGGCCCGTGTATCTGTCTTATACTTTGGGGTAAAACCCAACATGACATTCTTTATTTTCTTGCGCACGCTGTTCCAGCTTTGGCCATTGGGAGTCTTTCGGGTGGGTTCCTGTGTCCTTCATTTTCTGAGCACCTCTTTCCTTTCTGGTACACAGGTATGTGGCTGCAGGCCTGTCTTGGATTTCTCTGCCCCAGCATCACCCATTTTTCTCAAGGGCCCTGGTTCCATTTAGTGAACGGAATTTAGAAACCAGATGGAGGTGGGGTGTTCTTGCTCCTAAGGTGTGGCTTTTCAGCCCTTGGTTGACAGCTGGGAGCTGTGCATGTGCTCACTTACGTCTGATGATTTCTCTGCCTGTCTGTGTTGTCACCTACACACCAGTTCGTAGGATGTCTCCATGGCTCAGCTGGCACCACAGGGTTGTGCCAGCCTCCTCCCTTTGCCCCAGTGTAACCCCGTTCTCTGACAGTGGGACACCTGGCTCGTCCACCACACATGAAGTGGTCTCAGTGCTGTCACCTGCACCCCTACACCCTCGAGATACACATTACCAAGAGGGGTCAGTCCTGTCTGATCTGGTTTTAATTTGCATATGTTAAAGTTCATTCTCAGTGTGAGATGTGCAGTTGTATGAGTTGGACAGTGCATAGAGTCATGTGTGTCCACCACCCAGACCTCTGGCTCTTATCTGTGTCCTCTTGTGGTACGGCCCCAACAGGCTTTCATCACTTGCCTGTTGGGGAGGATTGTGTCTCTGTCACCTTGTGGTCTTGAGGCCATGTTGCCTTTCCTCAGTAAAAGGCATGGTATTTTTTTTTTTAATATAATTTATTGTCAAATTGGTTTCCATACAACACCCAGTGCTCATCCCAACAGGTGCCCTCCTCAATGCCCATCCCCCACTTTCCCCTCTGCCCCACCCCGCATCCACCCTCAGTTTGTTCTCAGTATTTAAGAGTCTTTTATGGTTTGCCTCCCTCCCTCTCTGTAACTTTTTTTCCCCCCTACCCATCCCCTATGGTCTTCTGTTAAGTTTCTCAGGATCCACATATGAGTGAAAACATATGGTATCTGTCTTTCTCTGCCTGACTTATTTCACTTAGCATAATACCTTCCAGTTCCATCCATGTTGCTATAAATGGCCAGATTTCATTCTTTCTCATTGCCATGTAGTATCCCATTGTATATACAAACCACATCTTTATCCATTCATCAGTTGATGGACATTTTTTTAAGTTTATTATTTTATTTTATTTTTAAGTTTTATTTTATTTATTTATTTTGAGAGAGAGAGGGACAGAGAGAATCCTAAGCAGGCTCTGTGCTGTCAGCACAGAGCCTGATGTGGGGCTTGAACTCACTAACTGTGAGATCATGACCTGAGCTGAAATCAAGAGTCAGTTGCTTAACTGACTGAACCACCCAGGTGCCCCAAGGCGTGGTGGGTTTTAATGGTGGGAGACAATACCAGCATTTTGGAAGTTGAAGGAAACTTAAAGACCTATGAATTGTACATTCCTGGCTTGGCAGATGAACTTCAATCCAGAATTGGGACCTAGGTGTTCTGGTTCTGTCCCCCTTGCCAGCACTCACGGTGCCTGAGGTGGAACCATGAGCAGAACGGGGGGGGGGGGGGTGGCCCTCCTTGCTTGAAGGTTTGAAGTCTGTGCTCATGGGCTTGGTTCCTTCATCTTTTGTTTTATGAAGTTAATTCTATTGGACAGCTATTTGTCTAATGCTGGGTATACTTTGAGGGAGGATTAAGGTATTGTTAATGATTTGCAGATTAGTGTTGTAGTGAATTAAAAAGAACTCATTCACTTTGCCTTTTTTATAACTTTTTATTTTGAGAGAGCTAGAGAGAGAGAGAGCGAGAGCACTCATGCGCGCACTTGAGCAGGGGAGGGGCAGAGAGAGAGGGAGAGAGAGAATTTCAAACAGGCTTTGTGCTAACAGCATGGTATGAACCGTGAGATCATGACTGGAACTGAAACCGAGACTTGGATGCTCAACCAATTGATGAGCCACCCAGGTGCCCCAAGTTGACCAGTTTTTTGGCCATTGAAATATACACACTTACTGGCAGGCTCAGGGGTGAGCAAGGACGTCACTAATACAAACATATCCACTCCTTACATGAATGAGTGGCATGTAAATTGTCTCTGTCTACCCAGCCATCCTCTTTGCTAGCTATTTATTTATTTATTAAATTAGGAAAAAATGTTTATTTTTGAGAGAGAGAGGGTGTGAGCAGGGGAGGGACGGAGAAAGGAGACACAGAATCCAAAGTAGGCTCTAGGCTCTGAGCTATCAGCACAGAGCCCAACGCGGGGCTCGAACCCATGAACTGCCGGATCATGACCTGAGCCGAAGTCGGATACTTAACCAACTGAGCCACCTAGGCGCCTATTAATCTTTTTCTTTTAAGGAAGTTTTCATTAAGCATAATTGCACCATCCTGACAGAACTGGTGGCATTTGCTTTCTCCCTTCAGTGCTTTCCCACGGACGCAGCTCTGCGTGGCTGTGCACAGGGGCTTGATTCTGAACGGTTTGCTTGTGGGAAGCCTTCCCCACGTTTGCCTCCAGCACGGTGGGCTGCCCTGTTGACCTGGCTCATGGATGTTCACTCCCTTTCTCCTGAGGAAGCCTGTTCCTTGGACCTGTGTTACGCTCCCCACACGTGTTACCAGTGCACTGGTTTCGTAGGCTCCCTTTCATGGAGTAAGGTTACTGGGTCAAATAGTGCGAACGTTTTATGGCTCCGGAAAAATGCAGGTTGTTTCCTCTGAGTTTTACTCCCATGGTCTCCCGTGCTCACCTCGGTCAGTGCACCTGCTCTTCCCCCTGGAGGGCCCGTGTGGGCGATGGCACAGGGCTGGCCCTGCTGCCCTTCCCGGGGGGGCTGTGACCGGCCTGTGGGTACTCAGGAGCACTGCCCCTGCCTCAGTGTCCCGGGAGAGCGGTTTCATAAACTCCCTCCCGGGACACTCAATATTGAGTGTACGGTGTGCGGCTCCTGCACTTAATTCTGTGCCCTGTCCACAGGGTGCCCGGCTCTGGAGCAGGCAGCCACGCTGCCTCTTCACCTTCTTGGAGGGGTGGGGGGCGAGGGGTGGCCACTCACAGTCTCCTCTCATTTTGGGGCTTCTGGGCAGATTGTGAAGATTTATGATGAAGGATGCCTGGATGACGGCCGGGGGTTGCTGGTGGTTTAGAAGTACTTTAGGACATCGCTGTCATTAGAAAGTTCTACGTCCTGAAGTGATGGGGGTTGGAGGCTTGGGCTGGGAGATGTGGAGCTGGCCTGATGTCAGAACTTTTTAAAACTATACTTTTCCATGTTAGTGAAGGGACGAAACTGCTTTCTTCTAAGACCTACAAGTGAATTGACTGTATGTTATATTTTTCTTGTGAGGTAAAACATTTTTATCAAATATTTATCAAGAGAATGCAGGAAGTTACTTTTCCTTTAAGTATGCATATTTCCTTTCAATATGCCTTGCTTCTGAGTGAGATTTCGTTATAACTAACTTTCCAACAAAATATGTGACTACTTGTCCTGTGAAATTTGGTGAGAGATGGGAGAGATTGTATGGCCCTACCCAGCAGGTGACCGGTGAGCACTCACTGTTTGCAGGTAATCTAGTTTTAATTTTAATTCAGTATAGCCACTCATTGGACAGTATAGTTCTAGAAATTTATGTTTAACTAAATTTACATTTATGTTTTTCACCTTTAGGGCTCTTTGGGGAGTTAATTTTCCGTTGTTAGCTGTATCACCGGATTTAGTTTAAAATTCTATTTTTTTTTTTACATTTTTAAAGTAGTTTTTTTTTTTAAGTTTATTTATTTGTTTTGAGAGAGAGTGTGAGAGTGAGCGAGCACAAGCATGGGAGGGTCAGAGAGAGAGAGAGAGAGAGAGAGAGAGAGAGAGAGAGAATCCTAAGCAGGTTCCACGCTGTTGGCACAAAGCCAGATATGGGGCCCAAACTCATAAACTGTGAGATCATGACCTGAGCCAAAATCAAGAGTCAGACGCCTAACTGACTGAGCTACCCAGGCGTCCCTAAAATTCTGTTTTCTCAAATACCTTAACTATTGTAGAAACAAACAAACAAACAAAAAAACCCTGGCAGATTTCAGTTGGTTAAATCAGTTTGGGAAACAGGAGAATTGATTGTCTTTGACTTTATATATTTTAGGAAGGTGGTTTCCAATGCCTTTTGGTATGTTTTTGGGAGCAGAGAGATTTGCAGAGCCTTTTACTCTTCTCCTGGTACTGCCACTGCCCTTCCCTTCGCATGCTGCCGACCCGGAGATACGGGGGGGGGGGGGCAGACCACTCACAATGAGAGAGCCAGTACAAGGATAGAGGCCATGGCTCGTAGTTTTCATCACTGAGCAGGCAGTGAGGTTAGCCCTGGTCCCCATGGCGGTCCTGTGCTGGGGCTGCACTGCCAGCTCTGGTCCTTTGCACGGGGTAACCACATTACAGTGATGTTTGGGGTAAATGTCCACCCTTACTACTATCCCCATGTGCCAAGTGCTTTAGGGTGTAAATAACTAGCGGATTGGTAGGTGGTGGGTAACATGTGGCTTTTGTGTAAAAAGACAAATCCTTCTGATCTATTTGACTTATTCCTACTTGGGAGAAATTACTTGGTTTCCCCAGGGTGGCTGGCTTCTCTCCGTCTCTTGCTTTGACACTTCTTCTGTCCCTTTTTTCTCTTTCTGTTTTCCTTCATAATACTGTAAAGGGAATCAACTGGCATTGTGTATTTTGAAGCAGGTGATCTTTGAAACGGAAAGTTAATTTGCTGGCTAGCTGGGATTTTGGTTACTGACCAGGAGATGGTTCCCACAGATTTCTCATGTGCGCCATGTGGCGTGCCCTTTATTGTGGTTTTTTGACTCTTTGGCCCTTTGGGGTGTTTCTGTGTCTGGGATTTGCAGATTTTGCACAGGGGAGTCTGTGTGGGTGCTGCAGCGGGGCGGATCTGACCGCGTGCTCTTCTCTCTTGCACAGGTGGCTCAGAGCATTGAGGACCATCACCAGGAAGTGATCGGTTTCTGTCGAGAAAACGGCTTCCACGGCTTGGTCGCCTATGACTCCGATTACGCGCTGTGCAACATCCCCTACTATTTCAGTGCCCATGCCCTCAAACTGAGCCGGAACGGGAAAAGTCTCACCACGAGCCAGTATCTGATGCACGAGGTCGCCAAGCAGCTGGACCTGAACCCAAACCGTTTCCCTATCTTTGCCGCTCTGTTAGGTAGGTGGGCAGTGTGAAAACTGCTTCATTTGATAGGGTTCTACACTAGAAACACACTGGTATTTAAAAAAAAAAAAAGTCAGTGTTGGAATGTTGTGGATTATACGTAACCAGGGAATGTGCCCCTCCTCAGTAGTATTCCTTACTCAGTATTATTTTTTGGTGCAATTGATAATGTGCTTCTTTTGTTCATACGTATTTGTTTATGTGTTCTGTTCAGGCTGAAAAACTAATTTTGGGAATAAATTCACTGATACTTTGGGGAAAGTGACATTTTAAAATCACAAATGTTAAGCACATTCTCACTATGGAAATTAGACATTTAACCCTTTGGCACAAATTATGTTTGTTTCAGAAGAAAATACGTTGTGCAGTTAGCACTGTCGCTTTCCTGCATGTTGGGGACGCTTACTGCTTTGAAAGGGAAACAACAGACATAAGCTATCTTGCCTTGTTTCTAACACCTACATTTCAAGTAGATGTATAAATATCTTTAAAAACTTCCTTGGAGGAATGCTTCATGCTGGATGCCTAGAAAAGATGAAATCTTGTTTTGATTAAAATTTGATACATTTGTTTCTGTAAAAATGACTTTCCGATAGGTATTATATTCTCTGTCACTTTTGTTTTCATTTTGCAGTTTTTTTCTTTCTTTTCTGTCCATCCTGGTCTGGTACAGCGTGCATATCTACAGCTGCTTGAATACCCAGCTCTAGAGGCTGCTTTTCTACGAATCATGATCACAGTGTAGGTGGGCGTGCTCCGAGCAAGGCCCTCCTGTGATTGTGGCCTTGGGCCACAGTGGCAGGTAGGGGGCCACTTGGGACACACAGGCGGTGTGTGTGAACGCTACGTGGTCTCCAGATTAGTGGGATCTTCCTGTGCATTCTGTTTTCTCTGCATTCTGTTTTCTCTGGAGCGTGTAAAACGGCAATTATACTGTGGGCTGTTTTTAGATTTCTATGTATCAGATTTTATCAACATTCCAAAAAGTTTTACACAATTAAAAATTACACTGAAGGAGCCACAGTTTTTCATGTATTATTTGGGGTAGCATTTCAAACTGTGTGTAACCACATTAGTAAAAAATTCTGATTTTGAAAATTGTCCTTGTTTGAATCTAATCTCAAATATATGCTGTTCAGTACTTGGTATTTTCTGTCCATTTCTGACTTGGGATTTTGGAGAATTAAAACTAATTTTCTAAGTATAGTTTCATATTTTCAAATATTATAATGTAAAAGGTATTTCTCTGATGTTAAAAGTGATTATGTAGATGGGGATATTATGAAAAACTTTATATGAAATATTATACAAAATGACTGCGGCATATTAATTGAACTTAAATGAGTTGGAAAATTGTATGCTTCTAGAATATTGAATCCCTTAGCTAATTTGCAATATGGGAAGGTATTCATTTATTATATTTAAGAAATGTTGAATATATTTTTGTGGAGATAATTTAAGCTCTGTATTCTTCTAGCTAAATTATTATGTGAAATTTTAAAATAAATGAAAAGCAATAGTTAACATTTTGAATAATCTAATAATGAATTTAGGGCTTGGAGTTTCTATAAAAATTTAGATAAGTTAAAAAAATTTAGACAAGTTATAGGTAAGTTCTTTTTTTTTTTAAATTTTTTATTTTTTAAAATTTACATCCAAGTTAGTTAGCATATAGTGCAACAATGATTTCAGGAGTAGATTCCTTAGTGCCCCTTACCCATTTAGCCCATTCCCCCTTCCACAACCCCTCCAGTAACCCTCAGTTTGTTCTCCATATTTATGAGTCTCTTCTGTTTTGTCCCCCTCCCTGTTTTTATATTATTTTCATTTCCCTTCCCTTCTGTTCATCTGTTTTGTCTCTTAAAGTCCTCATATGAGTGAAGTCATATGATTTTTGTCTGTCTCTGACTGACTAATTTCACTTAGCATAATACCCTACAGTTCCATCCATGTAGTTGCAAGTGGCAAGATTTCATTCTTTCTGATTGCTGAGTAATACTGCATTTTGTGTGTGTGTGTATGTATGTGTGTGTATATATATATACACACCACATCTTCTTTATCCATTCATCCATCGATGGGCATTTGGGCTCTTGCCATACTTTGGCTATTGTCGATAGTGCTGCTATACACATGGGGGTGCACGTGTCCCTTCGATACAGCACACCTGTATCCCGTGGGTAAATGCCTTAGCAGTGCAATTGCTGGGTCATAGGGTAGTTCTATTTTTAGTTTTTTGAGGAACCTCCATCCTGTTTCCAGAGTGGCTGCACCAGCTTGCATTCCCAACAGGTAAACTCTTAATTGGGTAAACATTTTTAGTTTAGGTTTGGTGTAAAGGTTTCAGTGTTCTCAACTGAGAAAGGATATTTCCTTTCCCTTGTTGTAACAGGAAGAGCAGCTATAGGAGTTGTTTTGTTGTAGAGGTTGGGTAGAATATTCAATTAAGTATGTGACCCAGATTTTAACAGACTGTTACTGATGTTGGAATTGACTTCATATTTTTTTTCAAATAGAAGCTTCACAAAAATCCAAGACATGTCCTACTTCACAGTAAAGTTCTGTGCAGGTGTGAGCACAGGAAGGCAGTGCAAAGCTCAGTAGGACAGTAGGACTTAACTCTGCTCCTCTGGATTCATGGCAGTTCAGGACTCCTGGATTGTATACTTGTATGTTTAGAATATTAAGATTAATTAATTAAGAACTCACCTTGTTTTGCTTTCCGTTAGCAGGCAGTTAATGAATCTGGCTTCTCCGTGTGGAGGGGACTAAATCATGATCTAAAAAAATCACAGAATTATTTAGGAAGTTACCACTTTTAAATGTCACCGAGAGAAGTAACATACTAACGATGTTGGTATGCTGGCATTCGAGAACTACAGTGAAGGGAGTGTTCCCCAAAAATGTGGTTTCTCAACTGGATGCAATTCTTATTTTTGACATAGCCCTGGTGATAGGGCACCCAGCCGAGTGGCATTCCTGGTGGTAGGGTGGGCTGTGCTCCGTCATCTGTTTGCGGGTGGTGGTGGAAGTGACCAGAGGAGGTGTCACAAATCATTAACCTAGCTCAGAACGATTTTGTAACTGTGCACTCTGCCTCTGCTGTGGAGCCCAGGTGACAGAGTGTGGTTTGAAGCCTGGGGTCTCACGAGCAGATGAAAGCTGTATCCGTTACCCCCGCATTGTCAGACCGACCTGAGTACCTGGCGGCCAAGTGGCTCAGGTTCTGTACAGTTTGTTCACCTCGAATGCTGTGGGAACTGTCCTGTCCACATCATGCGGCAGCTGCAAGAGATCTGCCTGCTCTGTGTGGTTCTCTAGTAAAAGATGAAGAAGTATTTTCAGTTTTTCTGTGGAAGTTTTACGTGATGTGTCAAAGGAGGCAGTCTTGCGAAGTCCTCGCAAAGTCTGAAGTGAAGCTGCAGAGGTAATCTGCAGATGATGATGCATACGGTGTTGCCGGCTTGCCCCGTGTCGCTGACGCTGTGTTCCTCACTGTGCCGTGTCTGTGTTGCAGGGAATCACATTCTACCTGATGAAGACCTGGCTTCCTTCCACTGGAGCTTGCTTGGCCCAGAGCATCCTCTAGCCTCACTTAAGGTACAAGTTCATTTCTTCTCCAACATGGGTGGTCATCAGCTTTTGAGTTTGCTGTAATTTTAATATGTGAATGACGTTCCTTTATCGTTGAAGGAAACAGCTGCACAGCTAGGATCGCACCCATCCCCTGCCTTCCGGGTCCGCACCGCCTTAGAACACATACACACAGCCTCCCTTATCTTGTTCCCAACCCTGCACTTTAGGGAAATTTGTGAATGTCCTTAAAAATTCTCTTAGAGGAATTCACACTGTGTTCCTAGGTAGGTGGAGATCTTTTAGCTATAGGTTTTTAATACTGTTTTACAAACATTAATATTTTCAACAGGTGATACAGTTGGCTGTTACTTGGATCATATCTTAGCACATTTTGACAAATTTCATAACTTTCTATAATATTCTAAAATTGTAAAAGTCTAATTAAGGCTTTAATGTTTTTTGAGCGATGGAAGAGACCCAACCAAGTTCATCAGAGAAGTGTTCCCTTTGTACTGGTTTTGAATGCTTCGTCTTTTTTATCTCTCTCGCCTTCCTGTTGCGACCATGATGAGCGTGGGAAAGCTGTGCTTCCTGCTTCTCTAACGTGGGAAGTTGGAATCTAACGTGGACTCAGAGTCCCCTTTCCTGGTGGATCGGCACCGTGACCACAGCTGCCATCTGTCAGGTGCCGATGGGAGGTCAGCTGGGCAGCCTGGGCCTCGGCTCCTGCAGTGAAGGGGGCTATTTGCCATGCTTCCCGGAGGCACAGCTCCCTTGAAATTCTGCCTCCTGTCAGAATTACCTTCCCTTCACAAACTGTCTCCATCCGTGTTTAGGTTCAAATTGCTTTTTGTGATTTAACTTGGAGTGAACTTTGGAGAAACCTGATCATTCAAGGGAAACTCCTTATTGCCTCTTTGCTCCGACTCCTCGCCACCTGGACCCCGCTCTTCGTTGTGCTAATAGTTATTGGGCCCTGTGTTTTCACCTTCTGTCTGAAAGTCCGTTTTTCTCCTCTTGTTAGAAATTACTTGTTTTCCTTGCTTTTTCTGTGCTTGAAGGAGAGTAGCTTTCTCCTGCTGTTGGCCGCAGTGCTCTTCCCGTGTCCTCATGGATGAAGTGCTGTGGTCTATGGTCCGGGTGGCCCTACTGCTGATGTATGGCCTGCAGGCAGGTGCACTTGCGTTAGGTGTTGTGCTCCTCAGGTTTGCCGAACAGGAGCTTTTGTAAGTGGAGACGAAGGGAAGCCTGGCTTAATACAAGGTTCGTGCAGTTGTGGATAGCGGCAGAGAGACTCCCGGGACCCCAGACCATGTGTGCGTCTTGGCCGAGCTGGCCTTGGTCACGTGTCAGAGGTTAGATGGCAGCACTGTTTGTGGGATTATTGGGGAACCAGCTCAGTCTGCTGGCAGGTCACTAACATCATTAGAGTGTGTCTTTCCTAATTTTGTGTTAAGAAAAACGTTAAGTATGTAAAAAATTGAGATGGGCAACGTCCATCCATGTGTCTAATTGGTTCTACAGTTAACATTTGGCCAAGAAGTAGATTTACATCTGTCTTTGCTTTTTAACTCCACTATCTGGAAGTTGCAGATACCCTGCCACTTCACCTGTGAAAACTTCAGTTTATATCATAATTACCTAAAATTAAGGCTAATGTGTCTTAAAGTTTATTTATTTATTTTGAAAGAAAGTGAGAAAGTGTGAGTTGGGGAGAGACAGAGAGAGAGGGAGAGAGAGAGAATCCCCAGCAGGCTTTGTGTTGTCAGTAGTGCAGAGCCCAATGTGGGGCTCGAGCACCTAAACTGTGAGATCCTGACCTGGTCCGAAACCAAGTCAGTCGCTTAACTGAGCCACCCAGATACCCCGAGGCCAGTCTCTTTCTTCTGTTACTATTATCATGTCAACTGCATGAACAGGAATTCCCTAATCACTTAGGATTAAGTTCATACTCAAATTTTTCCACTGTTCCTGTAAGGCATTTATGGCGTTGTTTGTTGTTTTCGTTTAGTCAGGATCCAGTCAGGTTTTATGCATTATCATCATGTGTATTTTGAATATCAGCTGGGGGTTTTGTGGTGTGATGGAGAAGCAAGCCGCAGTTAAGTTTTCAAGGACTTGATAAGTTGTAGGCATTTTAAAGTCACATTCTAAAATGCAAGCACATCTGCTTTGAGTTCACATATCGCAGAGCTTTTTTGTGTTAGTCCTTTACACACACGATCTGTGTGCTGCGATGTCATTTAGGCCCCGCGACACATGTTGGGAAGTGGGATGCGATGGTCTCCTTCCTCATGAACATCGCTGCTGGATCCCGCTGTCCGTATCCTGTATGCTTACTCCCACTCGTGAAAGTAACCAGGTGACTTGAGAATTTGGTTAGTTGTTGTGTGTAACCCTTTCTCATGATTTTTAGCAGTCTGTGGTATACACAGCTCTCACACGCATCTGATTCGTGTCGCCAGGTGCACTTGTTGCCCTTCCTTGTCCTGCTCTGTAGCATTTCGCCAAGGTCATCCCCACCAGATTGTTCTTCACAGAGGGTGGGCATTACATGAACCCGCTGCCTAGTGAGCCCGGAGCACCCCTTGCCGTGGAGCACCACAGTCTTCCCCTTCCCCCTGCGACCTCCCCGTCCACAGCTCCGATTGTTAGGCGAGCACGCCCGGGGTGGGCCTGTGGGTGCAGCATAAGCGCAGACGACCCGGTTGCAGGGTGATCGCTGCAGACAGCGGGCTGGGAGGGGAGCAGAGCTCTGTGTGCCGTGTTGATGATCAGGGTTGTGTTCCCCGCCGTGAGAGGGCAGTGGTGGACATACTCAGAACCTGGAATCTCCCGAGGGCAGTAGAAAAGCGGAGGTGAAGCAGCTAGGCAGGATCCTTTTCATTTCTTTCGTTTCCATAGAAGAGGTGCTGGGAAGGTGGCGTCATGTTTCTCAGATTTGATTTGTCAGTAAAGAATATTTCATTTGTGTTCAGGACAGCAGGAGGCCATGTTATATGATGGAAAATTCCAGAACCAGGGGTGGGGCCTTTGGAGCCCGGGTTAGTCAGCCCTGGCGGGAGTACCCCCTGGCCATAAGCATGTGCTGAGTGGGCTGTCTTTCTTTAATGTGCTTTTTGAGTTGTTACTGCTGTATGATTTTGAGTCCTAGTAAGTGGTGGAAGTTTTATTTTGAGTAACCACTTAGTTGTTTTAATTTTAAAAATGTTTTTAGGTCGGATCATTATTTTAATGGTTTTTGTGTTCCTAAACTTCATGTTAATTTTCACGCATTTGGTGTTTTTATCCCTGTCAGTTGTTCTGACCCACAGGTGTCTCCTGCCACAGAGCCCCTTGTCCACCTGTTTGGTCGAGCCCCTTTGCAAGTGTGTGCTGGCCCTTCCTGTCCCCAGACCCCCCTCACGTGTTGGTCTCCCCCGTGGTGGACGGGCCTCTGTTCTGTGTTTGGCACCACACCCCAATTGCGGTCAGTGGGTAGTGCTGGTGTCCCTTACGCCCCCCTTCCTGCGCGGTGCTTGGAACACCCCCATAGCTCCCTGGCTTGCTTCTGCCTCTTGTGGAACTCTGTCCATGTTAGCCTGTGTGTGCCCTCCTTTCTGATTCGAATACCCTGCCTTCCTTCAACCAACGTTACCTCTCTCTGAGGCTTCTGGACACCAGGATGACCTGTCAGGTCACATCAGGAACATTTTATCTTAAATTTTATCTATAGACTTTAACCCAGAGTTCTTTGCTCTGAACATGTGTGCACAGGTCTGTTTGGACCCGATTCCCCTTTCTCTCAGGTGTTCGCCTGGGGGCCGGAATTGCTGGTTACGTGAGAGCTCTGTGCTCAGCTTCTCGAGATGCGACCAGGATGCTTTCTGTTAGTGGCTACACGGTTCACTCCCCTCCCAGCGGCCTGTGAGGTTTCTGATTTCCCCGCATCCTCACCAACGCTCGTTATTGGCTCTTTTATTTTTAGCTGTCCCAGTGGGTGTGATGTGGTTTTGATTTGCATTTCTCTGATGAGTAATGATGTTGGACATCTTTTCCTGTGCTCCCTGACCATTTGGTTATCTTCTTTGGATAAATGTCTATTCAAGTCCTTAGTCCATTTTTCAATTGGGTTGTCTTTTATTATTGAATTGTAAGAGGGGTGTGTGTGTGTGCCTTTTTTTTTTTTTCTTTTGTATTCTGGGTACACAGGTGTCACCAGACACATGATTTGCAAATACTTTCTCCCATCCTGTGGGTTGTGCTTTTAAAAACTTTCTTGATGTGCTCTTTGATAATTCTTTTGAGATTCAATTCATCTCAATACCACCTTTCACTGCTCCTAGTGACTCCACTCAGTCACTTTCTGTCATTTAGGGGAGCCTTGGGGGACCTTGCCAGTCTGCCTCTTTACCTTGCAGAGCCCTTATGAGCTCAGTGCACAAGGGCAGCCAGACAACTTGGCCGCACATCCTCTGCCTCCTGGGCCCAGAGTGCTGCCCTGGGTCTCCTCCCAGAAGAGCTCCGTCTTCCCTCCTAAACTTCACTACCCCTCCCTCTGTTACCACCACGTGCTGCTGGTAGTGTTCTCACGCGCTGACACTCGCTGTTGGGCCTCCGGGGGCCCGCCACTCACCTGCCGGTGTCTCCCTTCCCCCGGGAGCCCGAACCTCCTGGTGGGCCCTCGCCAGCTGGTTGGGCAGCTCCACCTGCCTCGGGCTCCATGTCCACCTCCTCCCTTGATGGGAGTCGTGGGCGGCGCCGTCCCTGGCTGAGACCACACCTGACCTGACAGTGAAAATGTACAGTTGCGGCTGAGGAAGGACCTAAACAAACGGAAATAAGCACTGCGCTCATGGATTCAAAGACTTACTTAGATTTTACTACTTCCCTATCAGAATCCTAGCAAGCTTGTTTCTTTGTAGAAATTGAAAACTGAGCTTAAAATTCATGTGAAACTGCAGAGGACCTAGAATAAACCACAAGAGTGTTGAGAAGGGACAACAGAGTTGGAGGGCTTCACATCTCCGTGTGAGGCTGTGCTAACCCAGGAGGTGTGGTCCTGACACGGGCCGGTCACTGGGTCAGCAGAGCGCAGTAGAGCCCAGTGGAGGCCTGGACACATGGTCGGAAGGGGGAAGGGCTGGTGTTTTCAGTAACTGGACATCCCTATGCAAAAGTGAAAAGAATATAAAAATCAACTCCAGAGTAAAAATCAACACTAGAGGAAACGTAAGAGGAGATCTTTGTGACCTGGACTGAGGCAAGGATTTCTTAGTGAAGTGCATAAAAAGCAAGTGGCTGAGGGAAAGGAACAGAGTGTGTCTCTGGTAAGGAACCCGTGGCCAGAATTTGTAAAGGACAGCACAGTAAGAAGATACAACCCAGCCAGAAAAGATGGGGGGACGTTTGAACAGGCATTTTCTGGAATGTTCAGTAGGTGCACAGAGGCCCTCCGCGTCATTAGGGAATGGCGGTGGGACCGCCACCGTGGCCACTGCTCTGACAGGTGATTGCTGGGAGCACAGCCAAGTGGCCACCTGGATGTGGCCGGGCAGCTTCTTACAACGTTGAGCACGCACCTGCCATGTGACCCACGGGACCTCAAGCCGACCCCACGGTCAGCTGGTGAATGGTGGGTGGAAGAGTCACACAGGGAGGCCTGGGAGTGGGGAAGGAGCAGACTTCTCTTCACTGAAATGGCAGATGCCAGACACGAAGGAGCTCTCTGAGACTCCTGTGTGAGCCCAGAAAGAGTGGCGCTCGGAGAGGAAGCAGAGGGCAGTCGCTGTCTGGGGCTGGCTGTGAGGGCACGGGGGCCATGGGGCTGTGGAAGGGCTCTCTTTCCAACTGTTTGGCGGCGGCACTGAGGTCTGCCTTCCTCAGAACACAGTGACCTGTCTGCCTGAGGCTGATGGGTTTTATTGCACATAAAATACCTCTATAAAACGGATTTGAAAATCACGGTTCCCGGTGTGAACTGGACTGCAGGTGTCCGCAGGTGACCCTCCCTCCTGAACGTGTCGTACACATGCGTTGCTGTCTTCCAGGCTCTCCTGGTTTTACTGCCCCCACTTACAGGCCCTTCGCCCCATGCTGGGGCTGGCCCTGCTGCCCGTTCCCCCGGCCAGGCCCATGGCCATGGCCCTTTTCCGCTCGGTCCCAGGCTGGTCTGTGCTGTGTTCTCATCTGCGGCCCTGCACACCCGCCCCTTTGCTCTCGTGGACCTCGGTTTGTATTTGTGCTCCAGTCTTCCCCACCTCCTCCCAGCTCCCTGTTCCCCCACATGTCTCCTGAAGATGGTCTCTAGTAATGGGTCCAACAGCTTAACCCCGCGCTGAATTTGGGCCGCCACAGTTGGCCTTGGTTCAAGGCTGCTGAGGACACAGTTGACATCCATGAATTAATGAATGGTTTTCACCTCCGGGGGGCATGAAACACTCAACCCTCAGCCCCCTGCTCTCCTCACCCTGCAAACCCCTGCCTTGCTTCCTGGACCCCAGCCTGGTTCTGTGTGCCTCATGTGCCGTGTCCCCTCCCTGACTCCTGTTGTGTGTGGGTTCCCGAGGGTCCACCCGCACCGTGCTGTGGCCTCCTGCTTTCTGGCACATGTCGATGACTATCCAGTGGACCCAGTGTCCAGCGAGACCCCTTCCCCGACTGCAGCGTGTGTCTCACCCCCACCCACCAGGGCATCTCTGTGTGCACACCAGATGTGGCACTCCAGCTTGTCCGTGTGGGTTTATCCTGTTTCTTAGAGAGTGATACCAACTGGCCCTGTGATGTCCAGGGTAGAGTTTGGCGGGTGTCTCTGATTCTTGCCCCCTCCTGCATCTGGTCTGACTCTTCCTGACCCGCCCTGCCCTTCCTGACCGCCTCTGGTGGCACTGCTCATCTGTGTGTGGAGCCCTGGGCCCTTAGGCCCCACTTCCCCACATCTGACATAGTCTGACCTCATACCTCTCCTGTGCCTGGTCTTTCCGTGGCTCCCTTCGTCAGTAGCGTGGATTTGGGTTTCACGGGTCTGTTGAAGAAAAAGGATGGGGGGGGAGGGCTACTGTAGTGTTGCCTGTTCTTAATAAACCATTTCAGTAGGAATATCAGAAGGAAAAGAAGCTCGCCACCTGCCATTGCTTCATAGAAAAGACATCTCAACCTTAGAAGAGGTGTCACTTAGAAGGTTGGAGACCAGGGTGTGGTCTGCCTTGGGGCCGTGGCCGCGCCGCCCACTGGGTGCTTCCGCGAGTGCCTTGGTGGACCCCTCTGTCCTGTTGGGACATCCAGAGTGCACCACACGGCAGTGGCATGAGGGTGAAATGCAGTGATGCTTGTCTGCGGGGTTCTCTGAGGGACCTCCTGGAGCCTGGCCAGCAGGTGTCTCCTTGTGAGCCTCTGACGTCAGGGCGTTGAGAGGCTGCTCCGTATGTACCGTCCTCACACTTTGCAGCTTTCCTAATGGTGATGGAGGGGTCAGGTTCTGCTTCAGCAGAGCCGTTAGTGAAACTGGTGCCTTCCTCTCACCTGTCTTCCAGCGTGCGGCCAGGAGGTCGTGTGGGAGCCGCAGTACCAAGCTCCAGAATCATGGTTTTGTGGTGTGTTTATTCAGTTAGTGTGCGAGTCTGTGGGAATTGACATGGCTCTCAGAGCTCAAGCCAGATGCTGTGCAACGACCGGCCTGAGGGGGACCGAGTAGCCATGACAGTCACCCTGTCCTGGCAGGTGATGTAACAGTGATGTGCGTTCCAGTTTGCTTATGGCTTCATGTTGAGCAGTTAGCTGGATGAGAGGATAAAGAATTGAACATCCATGCACTTGCAGAAACATACATGATGGATAGATAGCATTTCTGCAAAGTTTGGACACAAGCTGAGAGAGATCTTCATGAAGGGTTTGTTTGTTCCTGTTTTTTTCACTTAGTCAAAATTTATTTTAGACTAACCAAAATGCTAGCACTGTACCTGTGTAAATACTTGATGTAAAACTTCTTGAAAATGTTGATGTTATTACCTAATCCCTAACAGCACGCTATAAGATTTTCAAAAGCGAAATAAAATACCAGTGAACCTTGACATAATTATGATGACATAATTATTAGCAGAATAAAAATACAACTGCAGCATTTTCCAAACAAAACAAAGACACGAATCTGTTGTAATTTGCATATTTTTACCTTTGCTTCACTTTCAAGTATTTGGATTTCTTTTTTTTTTTTTTTAACGTGTTTTTTTTTTTTTTTTTTTTAATTTTTGGGACAGAGAGAGACAGAGCATGAACAGGGGAGGGGCAGAGAGAGAGGGAGACACAGAATCGGAAACAGGGTCCAGGCTCCGAGCCATCCGCCCAGAGCCTGACGCGGGGCTCAAACTCACGGACCGCGAGATCGTGACCTGGCTGAAGTCGGACGCTTAACCGACTGCGCCACCCAGGCGCCCCGAGTATTTGGATTTCTAACATTTATATTTTTTAAGTATCTTTATAAAAAAATATTTTAAGTCACAAACTGTATTGTTTACCATAAACTAATGTGCTACGAAGTCAAATGTCCAGCTACATGCACCCGTCTCCCCATCTGGTGTCCACTCTAGACGACATTTTCAAATGTGCTTTATAAATATTTTCGCTGAAGTCAGCTGTGCAGCCCTTTGTGCAGGTGGGGACAGCGGTGGGTGATGAGGTATCCCCTGTGGTGACCTCCTGGGGGCTGCACACCCACACGCTTGTTGCTGTGGGTGCTCCGCGAATGTCTTCTTGTTTCCACGAACGTCTGAGATTTCAGATTCCCATCACTATAAACAAAGACTTCAGTGGCCCTGGATCATCTATTCTGTATGAAGGAAACAGGATAAAGATTACTTTAAAAAAGTTTTTTAGTGTTAATTTTTGAGAGAGAGAGAGAGAGAGAGGGAGAGAGAGGGAGAGAGATGGCGTGAGCAGGGGAGGAGCAGAGAGAGAGGGAGACACAGAATCCGAAGCGGGCTCCAGGCTTCAAGCTGTCAGCATAGAGCCTGATGCGGGGCTCGAATTCACGAACCGTGAGATCGTGACCTGAGCCGAAGTGGGACACTTAACTGACTGTTAAGTGCCCCATGTAAAGATTATTTAACCAACAGGTGAAACTTCACTGTTGGCTCTGTTGCCCGGGCCTGGAATACCGCATATCCTGGGGTTCAACTGCACGTGTGCACGCATCTGTGATGCAGTGTAATTGGCTCTTGACTAGTTCCCAGGGTGTGTGCGGGGGTACATTTTCCTATTAGGAAGCTGGTGTACGTGAACCTGCTCAGCGAAATCGTGTATCAGACTGCTGATGCTCGTTTCCTGAAGATGCGGCAAAGATGCACGTGCCGCACCGCTCACGGAGCAACAGGCGTGGGGCGGTGGGAACACATTTGGGCTCTTGTCAGCATGCTGGCGTGAGGTGCAAAGACAAGAGCCGAAGTGAAGAAAAATTCTCAGAATATTCGTTCTCTAAAAAGGAGAAAAAAGTTATCCAACACAAAAATATAATCTGTGGATTTGGGAACACCCATTTTCTTTGTTTTAAAAAGCAAACAAAAAACGTGAATGGGATTGAAACCTCCGAGGAGCAGGGCAGGATGTGTACAGAAATGGAGCATGGGCCAGTGCCTTGACCTCGTGAGAGAAACGACTGATTGTACAGCTAGCTTCCCCTTGTCTTTGTGGCTTTGTGTGTCTTTGTGTCATCCCGTGTGACACCACGCGGGATGCCCCGTGTCTACACAAGGTGGCCGAAGCCTTAGCCCACAGCACACTCGCCTGCCGGTGTGCTGTCACCTCTGGAAGGGAGTTGCTGTTTCAGTGGAAACATTTCATTCCATCATGTGAAAGTCAAGGCCCTGTCAAATGATCCTTTCTGGTGGCACATTTCAGAAAGTGTTAGAGGAGGCTTTAGCGTAATCAGCATCCATCTGGGAGAGAGTCTTGGATTTTAGTGGAATCCTTTGCGGCTGTGACATAATGGGTTTAATTTAACATTTGAAATGTCATGTGGTAACTGCATTGTGTCATTTATTATTGTTATTTTTTGATGTTTTATTTATTTTGAGAGAGACCACAAGCGGGGTAGGGCTGACAGAGAGAGGGAGGGAGAGAAGAATCCCAAGCGGGCTCCATTCAGTCTCCTGAACTGTGGGGCTCGATCTCACCAACTGCAAAATCATGACCTGAGCCGAAGTCAGGAGTTGGATGCTTAACCGACTGAGCCACCCAGACGCCCCTGCTTTGTGCCTTGAAGTGAGTTTGTGGAAAAATGTTTGATTTTTTGAAATGTAACCAAGATGACATGACAGACATACGTAAGTAGTGAGACATTAGAACATGGCGGCTTAAAGTTGATTCTGTAGCGGGACCCTCGTTATTTCCTTTTTTAGGAATGGGAAGAGATTGTTTTCTTGCGGTGCCAGATGCTAATGCAGGTTGTGGCCCTTGAATAATTAGTACCATAGGGAGGGGAATCGGGGCCCTAAAGAGTCGGAGCCCATTGCTGCCTGTGACGGCCGCTGCTTGCTGCACTGAGAGGCGTGTGGCGAGGGCTTCCGTGGACTTGGTTGTGTCCCTGCACAGTGGGTGTGTTCTGTGCTGACACCACTGGATTCAGAGCAGCCCCAGCAGGGGCACGGGCCTGTGGGCATGTGAACGAGCTGCCTTCCTGAGCGCCTTCCACACCCTCCACCTGTCCTGACCCACGGGAGAGAGCAGCACAGTAGGAAACGGGCCCGTGGGGGAAAGATGAGGCTCCGTGTAGGCGGCCTCGGCTGAGGGAATTTGTGTGGAGGTGACTGCCAGCTCCCACCAAGCAGTGCCTGCTTACCACTGGTTGTCCTGTCTGGAAGCAGGGAGCCGCTCTGGGAGGTCTTTTCTAGCTCCAAATTTTTGTTCCTTTGCTTGCAAAGCAAGTAACTGACAATCACTGAAATTACTACAAAGTGCTGTAAAAAGTGTATAGTCATGAACGTTTGCTTTTTTAAAAAGTATTTATTTATATTGAGAAGTGGGGGAGGGGCAGAGAGCAAGGGAGACAGAGAATCCCAAGCAGGTTCCGTGCTGCCAGCACAGAGCCCAGCGTGGGGCTTGAATCCACAAATCATGAGATCATGACCCGAGCCGAAACCAAGAATGCTGTGCTTAACCAACTGAGCCACCCAGGGGCCCCTGCTTTTTAATTAAACAGAATTTGCTTTCTATCCTTGGACACAGAAAGTACACGTTTCCAACTTTAATTTAGGTATACTATTGCATTTTATTTAACTTTTGTCTTTTTTCCTAATGTTAAGCTTTGGGCTAAAGTTAAAGTACAACTGCTGAAAGAAAAGAAAAAAGGAGGGGCGGCTGGGTGGCTCAGTCAGTTAAGCATCCAACTTCGGCTCAGGTCATGATCTCACGGTCTGCTGACAGCTTGGTGCCTGGAGCCTCCTTCGGATTCTATCTCCCACTCTCTCTGCCCCTCCCCCACTTGTGTGCGTGCATGGACTCTCTCTCTCTCTCTCTCTCTCTTTCAAAAATAAATAAACATTAAAAGAAAAAACAAAGGAGAAGTGGGACTTTCATTAAAATATTTTGAAGCCCAGGGGCACCTGGGTGTCTCAGTTAAGCATCTGACTTCAGCTCAGGTCATGATCTCGCCATCCGGGAGTTTGAGCCCTATGTCAGGCTCTGTGCTGACAGCTCAGAGCCTGGAGCCTGCCTCCAGTTCTGTGTCTCCCTCTCTCTCTCTGCCCTTCCCCCGCTCACTCTCTGTCTCTCAAAAATGAATAAACATTAAAACAAACTTTTTAAAAATATTTTGAAGCTTGTCGCCAAGGAGCAAACATTTCATTTGTGTGGTTTGAGTGTTAATTTTGATTTAAGATTGACAGTGACATCTTGCTCTAACTCTCCTGTAGTTGCTGCACTGATGGGGGAGCCGCATGCTCTTCTAGAGCATCTTTGGGAAGATTTAGCCATGTAAGATGATGATGCTTTTTGAGGGTCAGCAAGTCCTGATGCATTTTTTTACCAGCTGAGCGTCTGCAGAGATCCCTTTGTGCATGTGGCATGTATAGATCTAGAGAGCAGGGAGCCAAATTTGGGGTGGCCAGGATCTTCAGGGACTTTTTTCTTTCTCCATTGGGTTGGTTCTCTTAGCACTCAGTTTTCCAGCCTGTGGGAACATGTGATTTCTCCCATATGTGTCATGGCAAGGTTTTTTTCCCTTCATTTTCTTCTTCTTCTTTTTTAATGTTTTTTTGAGAGAGAGAGAGAGGGAGCGAGCGAGCATGCATCAGAGCCAGGGAAGGGCGGAGAGAGGGAAAGAGAGCATTCCAAGCAGGCTCCATGCTGTCAGCTCAGAGCCCGACGTGGGGATTGAACCCACAAACCATGAGACCATGATCTGAGCTGAAATCAAGAAGTGGGCACTCAACTGACTGAGCCACCCAGGTGCCCCAACGCAATGGCAAGGATTTTAAGGAAAGTACAAATTAAACATTGTCAAGAGTGTTAGAAGTTTAATGAATGGGATGTTTGCAAATATATCCATATTTAAATGTAGCAGGAACCTTGCTACTAAAAGGAATTCTGTGGTAAATCCTTTTGAGAATTCTATAATCTCTCATTCAATGTTCTGAGGTTATAACAGTTCCGTCTGAGTTTTAGAAATTATTTTGTGTGCTCTTTCTTCCCGAATTAAAGCTTCTCGTGTGCACTGAGTCCCCCGTTGTGTGCCCTGAGCCGAGCGCACATCATGCCATCCCCTGGGCCTGGCCAGGGCTGCTGGAGTGAGGGCATCCGGGTTGTGGGGACTTACCTGCCCCTCAGGCAGCCTTGGGGGCGGGCGCAGACCAGGGATGGTCCACAGGAGCAACAGTGACAGATGGTCCCCTTCACTGAGGCGGGACAGATGGTATGCACTGAGGAGAGTTGGCCTGTGCTGCCCAAGTGCTCCTGCCCCAAGTGGGGCTAGCCCTTTTCATATTTTGTCCACTTTTGTATCACATTCGTTCTGTTCTCACCGTGTCGTCATTGGTCTGTTCTGTATGTAACATCCTCACACTACAGCCAGCTTGCCATTGTGGTCTGATCGTAGGGTCTCAGGGTGCTGGGTCGCACCTGCTCAGCCAGGCCCACGCCGCACGGCTGTCCCTGTTTCCGTGTGCGTTCACCGAGGGGAAGATGTTCCGTGAGGACAGCGTGGGGCTTCTGTTCTGACTCTTTTCTCCTGGGCTGCCACCAGCTGGCCCTGCTCCTGCCCCGCCGGGGGACCATACACCCCGCCAGTGGGAGAGCAGATAGGACTTGTGTTCCTCCCAGACTGGCTGGGATGTGCTGTTTCTGGGGTTTGTCCCGTGGAGCATGTGCGAGCCAGTGGGCTTTCATTTTCATGGGGTGCTGGGTTTCTAGGACTGAGCATGTGATCTATGTGCACAGACGTGTGTGTGGCTCTCTGCAGGCCTCCTGCTGGGATGTGCCTTCACGAGCACTAACGACCGGCACACTGGGGCCTGAGAACGTGACTCGGACGTGGCAACCAGTGCTTCCAGAAAACCTGTTGCTTGTGTAAAACGAGAGTGGTTGCTGTGTGTGCATCTTGAAAATTTTCTTGATGACTTAAAAGTGTAAATGGTTTTCTGGTGGGTCTTCCATGTCATGTGCTCAGGCTCAGGTTTTCTGATTTTCTTCTTTTGCGTGTATGTGTGTTGTGTCTTAAAACAACTCAGATTTGTTATCTTACGGTGCTGAAGGTCAGAGGTTCACAATCAGTCTCACTGGGCTCAATCAAGGTGTCAGCAGGCCACACTCCTTCTGGAAACTCTGGAAGGGTGTTTCCTGCCTCTTCTAGCATCTGGAGCCACCACACTCCATGGCTCATGGCCCTTCCTCACTTCTTACCTCTCAGGCCAGCTGCCCTGCTTCCCGTGCACCCTAGAGGACTGTGGTGACACTGGGCTTACCTGGACAGTCCCACGCTGGTGGGCAGGAGTGGACAGCTCTGGAGGCACAGGGTCTTTAGGGGCCTTTGTGGTCTTTGTGGCTGCATATAGGAAATCAAGGTTATTTCATGCTGTCGTTCGAGTTTTTTTTAATTGCCAGAAACATAGTTAGTACCTGATTCACCTTTATTTCTCAGAGAAGGGCATTACTGTAGTTATAGCTGAAGTTGAACGTTTTTTCATAGTTTTTTAGTTTTCATGAAAGAGTCTAAAGCCTTTTTTTTTTTAATTCTGTTTACTTTTTGTAGAATCTGCTATTCTCGGATAATATAATATTCCGACATTTATTCCGTGTGTCTTTACCAGACATGGCCCTCAGCATTGGCAGTCAGGGACACCGTTTCCCTCCTGTTCAGAGCTGACTTGCCTTTCTGTGGTGCTCTGGCACCTGGGCTGTGATCACCCAGCACTGCCTCCTTTTGGCTGTGCAGGAAGAACGGAAGTGTCCGTAGCCCAGCCTCTCGCAGCATGTTCACTATGGTGGGGCACAGGGTTCTGGGCTCGGAGTTGACGGGAGTCTGGCTGCAGACATGTCGGAGGTAACGCATGGCTGCCAGGCTTCGTTTGGCCTTGCTGGGTGGAAGTGGCTGGCTTGTATTTAATAGTTCCCGCACCAGTCTTCGGGCCGAGACTCACAGCAGGGTAATGAGGGGCTGTGTAAGGAAGCGCTGCCTGCAGCTTCCCGGCCCTGCATGCGGGATTCATGTGCTGACCCGTGTGCTTGTTTCTCAGGTCCGGGCTCACCAGCTAGTCCTGCCGCCCTGTGATGTGGTAATCAAGGCTGTGGCCGACTACGTCCGCAACATCCAGGACCCCTCAGACTTGGATGCCGTAGCTAAAGATGTGTTCCAGCATTCTCAGGTACGGGCTTGGGAGGATGCCTGTGAGGTCTGCTGCTCCCAGATTCTTTACCATGATCAGGACCTTTCTCCTAAGAAGACAGACCTGTCACGTGGGCTGAGTAGAAGTGTGGACATGACTTGTCCATCCTTTCAGGCGATGGTCAGGGATTTCTTCCACCTTTTTCTGGAAAGGAATGTGAGTGGGTCAGGGTAAATAGAAGATGTGAGGTTGGTGTGAACTCCCTGCCTCTCTGGAAAGGTGAAACCACTGCCCCATTTGCGGGAGATGGGAAGGAAACCCTCTCCCGGCAGCCGGGGAAGCCCGGGACCCCGCGGGCTGCGTTGCAGACCCGGCTCTCCTGACTGCGTGCCAGGAGTCAGTCTGAGTAGCGTTTGATTCATTGATTTTCCAGGAAGATTTTAACGTTATTCTAATCTGTTAGTAACTTGAAAGCTGCAGGTTATGACACGTGCTGAATTGTGAAAGTATGTTCGTGCACATGACCAGTGGCATGTGATTTACAAAGGTTTTCCTACGTTTATTTCAGTCTAGAACAGATGACAAAGTTATTCGATTTAAGAGAGCAATTGGATATTACTCAGCGACTAGTAAGCCTATGGCATTTCACCCACCACATTACTTAGGTAAGTAAATCAAAGCCTCTGTGAGGGTTGCTGACATGCAGTCATCGAAGAGATTTAAATGTTGGCCCAGTAGTCTTGGAGGTTTCTTCATGTGAAGTGAGGCATCCGCAGTTACAGGGACGCATAGAGCCGAGCCCCCTGGGAAGACTCCGTAGGAGCCCCTGCAAGGATTGAGGAGCAGGAGAAACGGACCTGGGAGTAGGGGTGGGCTGGGGGGTGTCCAGGCGTGCTCTGCGGGGATGCCCTCTGGGCCACTTCAGCAAAGCGGATGGCTGTTTTCTGTTTTGTTGCCTAGGTTTTTTTGTTTTTTTGTGAAAGACCAAATTTGACTCAGATTTGAAATCGGGCAATAAAAATAATTACAAGCCATTTGTCTGAGCCTGCTTGGGAGTAATGCTGTCATGGGAGGCTATGAAGCCGAGTGGACGTGCCGGACTCCTTCCTGAGTCCAATGGCCTTTCTCTGGGCCCAGAGCCATGGAGCTCTGAGAGATTGTGGTGTTTTCCTCCAGTTCCTGGGGTGGTTAGCAAGCTCCACTGTTTACTGGTTTCAAAAGATTAATCCCAGAGTCAGAATGTCCCAGATAATTGTTCTTTATGTGGTACGTTTGTTGGCTTGCTTAGGCATAGCGCTGCAGCAGTGTGCATGGGGGGCCCATAGGTCACAGGTGAGTGCTGGCTGCTGGTGGCAGTCTCTAGGGTGCCGAGTGGCTGAGGAGGGCGGGGTGGCATTGGCTCTTCTGCTGGCCTGTCTGCTGTGACCCACGTAGGGCGGGGCTTGTCTTCCTGTGCCTGGGACATTGCAGTTTCTGAGTGTCACTGTCCAAGGCCATCAGCTACCAGCCATTGTGTCTCAGCACCTTGCTTTAACTCTCTGTGCAGTGGCTCCTGCCCCTCCCCTAGCAGTGTCGGGTCGGGGGCAGCCAGGGCCCCACCGGCCACCTTTACCCTCCTGCTCCTGTAGGAAGGTGTTTGACCGAGTGATTTAATCCAGGAAGAGCTGTTTAACCAGGACAGTGAGAGGACCGTGGTTTGGGGTCACTCTGCTGGACAGAGGGTGACATGGTGGGGCAAGGTCACATGGGGCCGTGGACACCGCTGGGACAGGTGACAGGCAGGGTCTGATGCCAGGGGCGAACATTCTGACCCCACGGCCTCTGGCCTCAGGCTTCCTGGTTACGGAGATGGCTGCCTGGATGCATGTTAACATGGAAAATATACATGACATGCTCTGTGACACTGTCCTTGTTCTCAGGGGGAGGGGGTCTAGAGAAGACAAGGAGCGGTCTGCAGCCACAGAGCTGAGGAGGAGCTCGTAGAAGGGTGTCCTTGCCCCTTGTGTGTCTGCCTCGTGTGGCATGGTAGTCGAAATGGTCGCTGCGGTGCACCTGGGACTAGAACGTTGATTCAGGAGGGGGAGGCAGGACGGAGAAAAAGGTACTAGTTGGCGCTGGTCTGAGCTGCTTACAGGGTTGGCAGTGTGCAGAAAGGATGGGCTTTAAATTAGCTTTTAAGTTTGTGCTGCTGAAAAACTTGTAGTGTCATATGAAGTGCTTTCATGTTCTTAAGTCATCAGACAGCACGTGAGGTAAGCATTTTATGGATGAAGGTGACACTCCCGGAATTTAGTTTCACTTCCTCTCAGTGGGTTTTAGAGAGCGGTGGTGGACTGGTGAAGAATTTGAGTGTTTGGGGCGATATTTTCCAGCAGGTCAATGTGGGCAGTAACCAGCCGTATAAGCCTTCTCTGCAGCGTCTCCTGGTGCTTCTGACTGTGGCAGAGACCTCAGCCACGGGGCAGGGGTTTGGGGCAGCGGAGAGTGTGGGGTGGCAGAAGTGTGTGGTGACTCAGGACAGAAGTCAAGGGAAGACTGGGCAAGGAAGGTGCATTTCAAGTTGCATACACAATTTGGAGCCAGCAGAAACCGAGTCATGTGAAATTGCCTCTGTTGTTTTTTTTTCCTGACAAATGTAAAGAAACAGTAATGTGAAGATAGTGCCTTTTGCCTGTTAAGTGCTGTTAGGTTCCCGCTATGGCACTGAGCAGGGAATGGAGAGCCTAGAAGGAGCAACTTGGAACTGGGGAGAGGCTTTCTCTGCAACTCAAGGTAGAACCCAACACATATTTTCCATAAACATGTTTTTGTAAGCAGTAGACAGATCCGAAATGGTCTTTTTTGACCTTGGCCCATTACATTATTGTCTAGGAAGACACATTCAGAATTTTCAACAACCACTGTTGGAAGGTAACTTTCTCATTCATTAGAACCTGTCTGTATTAATCATTTTAGAAACAGGAATATGTATAGCTTTATAGATCTTTTAAGCATCATGCTAGCCCTTGGAGGCTGTTGGGAGTGAAGATGGGGAGAGTTGGCTCTAACCAGAGCTTTCTCAACCTGGTTGGAATCGAGGTTCTACCCCAGAACTGCGATATCCGGGTCTTCACTGGGCCTCAGGAACCTGCGTCTTCCAAAGGAAAACCTCCCTAGTCTGGCCCAGGTCAGGTGGACCAGCGCTGGGCAGGGCTGCCGGGTTCAGGCATCTTCTTCTGAGCCCTGGTCCTCTGCAGCATCGAGGAAGCCTCTGCTCTCCACACAGGGGCCGAGGGTGTGGAGTTTACAGGGGGAGATGCACACTCACCTGCCCCGTTGCCCCATGGGGCTGGGAGGCCTGGTTTGCACAGTGTGTGGTCCTTTTCAGGGTGAAAGATGGATCCAGTCCATACTGTCACTGTAGAGTGGGCCCCCAGAAACTATCTGTTCTTAGGTGGGTTTTTAAAATCAGTTACAGGTGAGGGGCGCCTGGGTGGCGCAGTCGGTTAAGCGTCCGACTTCAGCCAGGTCACGATCTCGCGGTCCGTGAGTTCGAGCCCTGCGTCAGGCTCTGGGCTGATGGCTCAGAGCCTGGAGCCTGTTTCCGACTCTGTGTCTCCCTCTCTCTCTGCCCCTCCCCTGTTCATGCTCTGTCTCTCTCTGTCCCAAAAAAAAAAAAAAAAAAAAAAAATTGAAAAATCAGTTACAGGTGAAATTAGTATTTATTTTGTGGGAATTTATTTGTTAGAAACACGGTATTGGGACCGGGGACCTAGAGATGGTTATGTTTTGTGCTTTCCGCCCCAGCACACGGTGCCTGCCACGTCCACCAGAGTCCCCCAGTCTGAATGTAGGCGCACGTAAGACATGTCAGAATGGATTTGGCAGCAGCGTGTGTGGTTCCTGGATGAACCATACTCCTTAGACCCTGGCTGTGCTTCAGAATCATTGCTGGAATTTTTGAAAAAAAACGACAGAGCTGCTAGAGGCCCACCCACCTCAGGTCTGTGAATGGAGATGTTGTAGGCTCTAGCGATCCTGGTGTGTTTGTTCAGAGCTATGTGAGTGAAACCGAGGCCCGGTGAGTCTGAAGATACACGTGTGTTGTCTTCCTGGCCTCCCCCGTGAAACGTCGATGAGCTCCTGCTGCACATTCTTCAGAACCGCCGAGGTCTGGAGCACCGACAGCACCACGTGCTGGTGAGGAGGCAGCGCGGCAGGAGCGCCCGGTCACAGCTGCCGGGAACGCAGACCGGCCACCGTGGACGACCACGTGATGGTTTCTTGGGAAACTGCTCATCCTCTTACCATAAGGTTCCAGCAGTCACGCTCTGTGGTATTTACCCAGAGGAATTAAAAGCTTATGTCTACACAAAACTCTGCACACGATGTATACAGCAGCTGCACTCACAATGCCATGACTTGGAAGTAGCCAAGGTGTCCTTCAGCAGGTCAACGAGTAAATAAATGGTAGGCCCTCCAGGCAATGGAATGTTCTTCAGTGCAAAAGAAAACGGGTTATCAAGTCATAGAGAGACGTGGGTGAACCTTGATTGCATTCACGAAGTGAAAGAAGCTGATCTGAAAAGGATTCCACCTGTGTGACATTCTGGAAAAGGCAGAACTGTGGAGACAGTAAAAAGTCCATGGAGGGATGAACAGGGGGATGATAGGATTTTAGGGCAGTGAGACTATCATGTGTGACATTGTAAGGGTGGATGCATGTCCGTGTACGTTTGTCCAGCCCGTAGAATGAACACGTAGAGGGAACCCTAACGTAAAATGTGGGCTCTAGTCAATAAGCACGATGTGTCAAAATGGGGTCATCCGTGATGACTGCTGTGTCACACTGACTAGCAGGGTGTATGGTGTGTTTCTTCCCTGAGTTTTCCTTACACTTAAAGCTGCTAAAAAAATAATGTCTTTTAATTGAGAAAAATCTCCTTGATGCGTCTGGCCCATGCCAGCACTTGCCGGGTGCTGGGCAGCGTGGCCGCGCGGGCATGTGGTCCGGGCCCTTCCTTGCACGAGTGAGATGCGGCTCCCATGGCATGTGAGCAGGTGGTTCAGACTGAACTGATGCTGATGAAGTCAGGCCCTGTTCTGCTTGTGGAACTAGTGTTTGAGCTGAGGTTTGAAAGTAGAGTAGGAGTTGAGCATGGTGATAATGGGGAGGAAGTCTCTTCCCTCAGAGGAGATGGAGGAGATGCGTGTGCGCTGGCCCTGAGGTGGTGTGCAAGGAGCCCAGGTGGCGGCGAGGGGAGGAGACGGCAGGGGCAGGGGTGCAGTTGGGTCCCAGCATGGCCCAGGCTTTAGACTTACCATAGGGGCCGTGAAAGAGGGAACGGGTTGTTACAAGTTGCTTTGTAACTGTCACACACCCGTGTGTGTGTGTGTGTGTGTGTACAGGTGTGTGTGTGCAGTCAAACCCAACTTCAGGGGAATGTTCCCGACAGCCCCTCCCCATCTCCCCATCAGGTTCCCTGCCCACCAGCTCTCCTAATTTTCTGTCAGTGGTTCCCTTTGCTTTATCGTGTGTACCCCGAGTGCTAAGTGGAGATGTGGAAGAAGGCAGGCTTCCCTGGGGGGCCCCGTGGATGGAGTGGCCCGGGTCAGGGAGCACAGGTGGAGCCAGGAGTAAGGTCGGCTCGTAGGAGATGGGAGCAGTGTGGCAGGAACTTGTGTGGTCGGAGGTGAGGAGGAGGCTCCCGGGGCTCCCCCAGGTGTGTGTGGCCCTCAGCAAGGTGCAGGGAATCGGAGGAGAAACCGGCTGCTACCACCCTGAGGGGCGTGGAAGAGGGTGGGGTAGGCGGCGGGAGCGGCCCACCCCCCAGGCCTAGTGAAGGGTAGGGCTCGGAATGGGAGCGGATCGAGCGGGCTTGCACTGTCAGAAGTGGGGGTCTCGTGGCACCTGGTGCATGCGTGGGGGCTGGGCAGGGAAGTCGGGGATCTCAGAGGGCTTCGCAAGTCACCGGCCCCAGAGCCTACAGGCCAGGGGAGCCTGCCGGAGCGGGACTGTGCCGGCCTGTCAGAGGCGGTCTCCCGGGGCTGTGCCGGGATGGGAGCTGCCACCAGGAAGCCGAGACCTCTGGGTGCCCACGTCCTTGCTGGCCTCCTTCCACCAGACCGGCCGCAGGCTGTTGATGGCCAGTGATGGGTCTGCGGGAGAGCATACCTGCCTGCTGTCTCACCTGGGAGGAGGGGGACTTGCTGTTGGCGTCTGGGGGCCGGGGCTCGACAAGGTGCGTGTGCAAATGTGAGGGAGATGAGGGCTGGTCGGTGACGTCATCAGACTGTCCCATCAAGTGGCGCTGGGCTTTCTGTGTTAACAGTCTCTTTGTAAATACAGCTCTACCTCCACACAACATACCTCCCAACACGTCGGGGCAGGGTCAGCAGATGTCACCCCAGAAACGGAGACACTGTGAGTAAAAGGTTGTGGTCGCCACAGGACTTCAGCTGATAAGACAGGTCCATCTCTAGGAAAGCAGGGTCTCCCAGGCATGACCACACAGATGCAACGGTCACGCGACCTGCTAGGAGTAGAGAGTGATGGCATCTTCACCTGCGCCAGTGGAGCGAGTGCGAGTGAGGAGCCCACGCTGCCCCGTTCTGCCCTGTTCGATGCCACCTTGGCTGGCCTGCCACTGCGCTCACCCCTGGGCCTCGGGGCCATGCGGGACGGCCCTACACGCTATACACGACCTGCCTGCTGCCAGTTGGCGGTGCGTGGCTCAGGCCCATCGCCCCAGTCACCATATGGAGGTCTGCCTTGGTCCCGCGGGGCAGGTGCTGCGCCGTCCTGGCTGCTGCCTGTGCATGTCCCCTGGAGCACTTCCAGCGGTGTGCTATCGTAACGATCACTTTTTAGCATCCCCAGATGTTCCACACTGTACTGTTGCTCTACTTTACTAGTAAGTTTTTGAAATTTGGCATTTAAAAAAAATTTACGTGATAGTCATATAGTTCTTACTAAAGCCACCATTCCTGTGGTTTTTCCTTAAGCTTTTTTGTTACGGAAAGACTTTAAATGTGACAGTAATACAGAGGGCAGCGTCATGAGCAGCTGTGTGCCCACTGAACGGCTTTAACAGATGATAAAGTTTGTTTCACATCTTTCTTTAAAGAAATACATTATTAGGCTTTTCTGGAAGTCACATCTATCTACCTCAAGCAGGTTTTTATATTTTCCTGCCTCATACATATGGAGTAACAAATGGTGGTGTTAATCTGTAATTAAATGCCGTATTGTACGTGTCATTCTGCCCTTGCTATTTTTGGCGGTGTGTCCATGTTCATCTCTTTCTGTGTTTATCTTTTAAAAGCCGATGTGCATGTATTAACGTCAAGCCCCCAGGGGTCTGACAGCGTATTCTGCCGCAGAGAACCGTGGTGTCTCGTGTGGAACAGAAGGTCTGCTTACTCTTCCTCCCTTTCGAGTCTTGAGCATCGTCCTCAGACTCACAGTCTTTTCCCAGGACCTTTCATTCAGATTTTTGTGAGTTTATTTTAGTCCATGTGCTATGAAGTGATACAGGCCATCTGGTCTCATGTCTTTTTGAAAGGTCATTTTTTTTAAAAACCTGAAAACCAGTCATTTTTTAGGAACAGAAACCGCATCTGCCTTTAGCAGCCACTCGGCAAGGTGTCTTTGGGAGGTGGACCCGCTCGCCGTGGGGTCTCCTGGTGGCTTCTCAGAGCGCGGTGACAGGAGGGCACGGCCTGTCCAGTCCGCAGGGGACAGAGACTGGCTTGTTCTGTCGGGCTCACACAGCCACGTGGATGGTGTGCCTTCCTGCCCCCGTCTCCATCGGCCCACATGCACGGCGTTCTTTGCTGCGGGGCACTGCCATTCCCGCTCAGAGGGAGAGGGCCAGGGGCTAGACAGATTTGGATATGACTCAGGACACGTCCATCACTCGTGAGACCCCTGCTCTTGAAGACTCGGGCACCGTGTGAGCTTTGGCAATGCTGCACCCCGTGAGGTCCACGTGTGCTGCCCAGACTCGGCAGTGGTGGAGGTGCTGGGTGAGCACCCTGCTGGCTCCTGGCCCTGGGAGCTCTGTGCCCACAGTGCCGTGGTCAGGAAGGCAGCCCTTATCCTGGGGAACTGCTCGCGTTCCTGGAGTTTGGGGCTCCTGCTGGCCCGAGTGGCTTCCCCGGGGTCCCTGGGTCTTTCGGGTGCCCGCTTGCTTTTATTAGCAGAGCTGTGTGGAGCCTGCTTCTCTCCGGGTGACAGCCTCTGGCTCCTCTTGGGAAGGTCTTGCCTGGTGTCAGCTGCCCCAGCCGCCCTGAGCTCTGGGAGCTGGTGCTTCTGGAAACTGACAGCGTTCAGCCCCTCCCGCCTCTGCCTTCATGCCAGTCTTTGGCCCGTGGGGCCTGCCTTCCAGAGGTTACTCATCTGGAAGAGGATGGAAATAAGTTACACAAAATTCTCCTTCATGTGGCTTTATGTCTTAACTTCTGTAGAATATCACTATTGAGTAAATACATCCCTTTGAATACAGGTAATGGCGTTGGGAAATTTGACCTTTTTTGTAGGTCTTGAAACCTAGTATTGGTGATAGGGAACATATTGACTTACTCTTTGAATCTGAATTTTCAAATCTGTGTTTTTTATGCCACACCTGAAAATCGTGCATCGCGCTCATCGGCATTAGAGAATTTAAAAATTCGTTACTTTGTCACTCTTGTTGGTTTTGGCTAGCGTGGCTTCTCTGTGGTAACGTGCCTGGTGGTCAAGTCCGTGCTGGCTGGCTAGGCTAGCTGGTTCCCGGCAGAGCCTCCCGGTCGACACCATTCCTTCCAAGATGTGTGTGGTCTTTAGAGGCCGCTGGGTGGGGGGGGGGGGGGTTGCTGGCAGCATGTCATCCCGGGTGGCTCCCATGGCACGCTGTCCGGCCGCTGTGTGTGTTTTCCTCATCGTTCGCAAAGAAGTCTCTAAACATTGTTTTCATCATGAGAACATTTTTCATACGGCGACTAAATGCCTTTTTCACGTGCCTCTCTCAGTCTGTGTAGTCTGCTAACAACAGCTTCTCTTGATAGAGCATCTGTGACAGGAGAACAAGGACCCCCATGTGTAGCCGGGGTCAGTCCTGAGAGGCGTCCTTGTCACGCAGCACAGTGCTCCGCTTAGTGGTGCGAGGACACTGAGAACCAGAACTGGTGCACAGGGAGGCATGCCGCGCGCAGAGGCAGGCCTGGCTTATCGGGCAGTTCTCCAGCCTTCAGAGAAGTGTAGACAGGTTAATTCACTTACTAGACTGGGTTCTGAGAGATTAGTAGCTCACTTTGCAGGTTCTCAAAGGTTTATTGGAAGTCAGTGACTTCAGTATGATTTTAGAAAATGTTCTTTCTTTGGAAATCTTTGTTCTTAAGTTATGGTTTGTTTTTAGGGAAAGTCTGTGCTTTTCAGGAAGTTTGTAGCGCATGATGGTCAAAATTTTAGGGAAACAAAAGGGTCCCCTTCCCTTGAATGCTGCTGTGTATTGGCATGGCCGATGTTCCGTGTGCTTTCTCAGAAGTTTCGTGGAGCAGGTCAGCCACAGGAGGCAGTAAATTGCACTTCTCACAGTGATTTGGGGTGTAGTGTTAGAGCTTGAATGGAGTTCATAGTGTTCTTTGCAACTGAATTTGGCCACAATTCAGAATCGCCTGAGAAGGGACTTAACCAGTTACAGCATCGTGAGTCTCAGACTTTGAGGCTCTAATCTCCTGGGTTGGAACTGTTTGATCAGAAGTGTCTCCTCGTATGTTTGCATGTGCATATGTGTATGTGGGGTGAATATGTGTGTATGTGAGGTGAACATGCATGTGCATGTGTGTGTATTTGGGGTGAGTGCGTGTACATGTCTGTGCAGCGAATGTGTGCGTGTGCATGCATGTGGGATGTGTGTATGGGTGAGGGTGCATGTATTTGTGATGAACACGTGCATGTATGTAGGGTGAGTGCGTATACGTGTACAGTGAATGTGCGTATGTATATGCACGTGTGGTGGACGTGTGTGAGTGCATGCACATGTATATAGGGTAAGGGCATTTGTGTGTGGTGAATGTGAGCGTGTGCATGTGAGTGTATGTGAGGTGAGTGAATGTGCATGTGTTTGCATTGAACGTGTGTGTGTATGTGGGGAGCGTGAGTGTATGTGTGGCGAATGTGTGTGCCTGTGCATAAGTGTGTGTGTGGCAAAAATGTGTGCACGTGCACATGTATATGTGGTGAGCATGCGTGTGTGGGGAGTGTGCTCTGTGGTGAATGTGTGTGTGCGTGTGTGGTGAGTGTGTGTGTGGTGTTGGTGTGCATGCATATTGAGTGTACTGTGGTGTGTTGAGTGTGTGTGGTGAGTGTGCTATATGTGTGGTAAGTGTGAGTGCAGGTGCATGTTTTGGTGAGTGCTGTGTGGTGGGTGTGAGCACATGTGGTGAATGTGTGTTTGGTGAGTGAGTGCATGTGGGGAGTGTGAGTGTGGTTGTGTGCGTGTGGTGAGTGCATGTGTGTGAGTGTGCTGTGTGGTGAGTGTGTGTGTGGTGAATGCAAGTGCATGTGTGTGATGAGTGTGCTATGTGTGATGAGTGTGGTGAATGTGTGTGTGGTGTCAGTGCATGTGTGGGGAGTTTGTGAGTGGTGACCATGCATGTTGTGTGTGTGTGTGTGTGTGGTGAGTGTGCTGTGTATGTGAGTGCGTATGTGTGGCGTGTGAGTGTGCATGGTGAGTGCATGTGTGGTGAGTACATGTGTGTGGTACAAGTGTGTGTGTGGTGAATGTGTGTGTGTGGTGACCACATGTGGTGTGTGGTGTGTGTGGCAAGTGTGCGTGTGTGGTGAGTGTGTGAGTGATATGCACATGTGCCAGCACCATCACTCTCAGCTAGTTGCCCTGCAGTTGTGGAAGTGACATCTCGAGCTTCCCTCCCAGCAGGCCGTGGGCTAGGCACTCGGAGATGGGCCCTCTCATTGGACCGTGACCGTGGCCTCTGGGTGTGTGGGTACCATGGGGGGGGAGAAGTTAGTCACCGTCCGGTGCTGCCTGGGCCGGGTGGCTCTGGGAGCTCCGGTTAGGCACTGGAGGGAGTTCAGAGAATGGGAGGGAGGGTTTGGGTTTAGGGATGCTCGTTCGTTCTTATATTTATTTAAATGTGTCTCGGAGAGTTGGCGGGGCGGGGGGGCAGGGAGAGGTATGGTTTGTGGGCTGCTGGTTTTCCTGGTGTTGCCCAGATTCTGAAGTTGGAGGAACGCTCTACCTGGTAAAGGATGTTGGCGTCCAGGGGTCTCTAGGCTTGGTTTTGTTGGGTTTCCAAACAAAGCTTAAGGAGGAGACGGTGTAGCCTCAGGGCCCCGTGTCTGCTGTCTGTCCCCACTGTTTGGGCTGTGGGGACACTCAGGGCTCAGGTGCCTGAGGCCTGACTTCATAGGCACCCCATCCCTGGCTTGTGCGGGGGAGCAGAGCCTTGAAGGGTGTCCTTCTCATTTTTATTACATTGCTAAGTAGTTTATGGTATTTGGAAGTGTTCTGATGCTGAGGCCACGGGCCCCGTCAACACACATTGGTCACCACGTGTCATGCTGGCCGATGGTGCCCTCTCAGACTCCGGGAGACCGAGGTCGTGGGCATGCAGGTGTGCAGGCCCGCGGGCCCAGCTGATCATCCTGCCTCCCGTCTGATGTGGGGCCTGGTCCTGCGTGTGTCCACAGCCATGTCTCCGCACGCTTGTTCTCGGGGCTGTGCTGGCACGGTCAGCACGAGGGGTGGCAGAGTGAGTGCGGCATCCGTAGGACAGGTGTATAAAGTCACGTTCTGAGAGCACAGATCCCAAGTTCGGTCCATGATGTATGTGAAGCGTGCGGCCTGGTTGTGGTTTTGCCTAATGGCCGCAAACTAAGTATAGAGGCAGCACCTGCCACATTTCACCGTTTGTATCAAGAAGCTTGTCAATAGCTGAAAACTGAATTTTAGTCTCAATAGGAATATTCCATTGCCTCACAGTCATGAGCGGAAGGGTCTGTCCCCACTGTGTCCCTTCGGAGCCTGTAGTCTTAGGGCTTTGAGAAGCCGGCAAGGGGCGGAGGGAGGGTGGTCCGGATGCCTGCAAGTTAAAATCCTAGCTTCAGTCTGTAATGTTGATCACCGTAAAATTAACTGTGTTTTAATGTTAAACATGAATTTCCAAAGGTGTTTGGGAAGTGGGATCAGTGTTGTGTTATCCCCTGAGGAGGGACAGGGCAGATGGGGACATGTGCTTGCCACTCTGGTGTCCTGAGCTCGTGCTCTGCTAACAGCTGCGTCGTTTTCTTTCCTTGTCGACGGAACAGCCAGACCAAATCCGTTCGGAATGCCTGGGATAGTGCCACCGTATGTCCCCCCCCAGATGCTCAACATTCCGCAGACCTCTCTGCAAGCAAAGCCTGTGGTGAGTCCTCCCCCCACCCCCCACTTCCTGCTCCCAACCTGCCTGCCTTGGGGGCTGCTGCCCTTGGAAGCTGCACAGACATCCGATTTTCGCGAAAACTAAGATCATTTCTGAAGCTGTCAAGCTGCTCTGTGGAGCAAGTGCCAGTGTTCGTTGAATTAAAGCTTAGCCAAGACCAGGCAGTGCTGACCGGAGTGCGCGCGTCACCTCTGCCCTCTCTTTCAGGCCCCGCAGGTGCCCAGCCCGGGTGCCGCGGGCCAGGGTCCACACCCGTACAGCCTCGCTGAGCCGGCCCTCACGTTGGAAACGAGTGGGAAGAGTCTGACCGAGCACAGCACCTACAGCAACATTCCTCACGAAGGAAAGCATACCCCGCTGTATGAACGGTCGTCCCCGATCCACCCAGCTCCAGGCGGCAGCCCCAACCACGTGGATTCAGCCTACTTTCCAGGGTCTTCTATGTCATCGTCTTCCGACAACGATGAAGGCAGTGGAGCGGCTGCAAAGTGAGTGGGTTGTGGAGCAGCTGTGGCTTCCCCGGGGTCGGTTGGCCGTGTCAGGCGCATCGGGCAACCTGGGCTCTGGGGCGGTCGAGAGCTGAGCACGGAGGCGTGGGGGTGTTGTTTGTTGCAGGAAGGCGATGTCACTGTGCACGGGTTGGGCTTCTTGGACATGGGCGAGGGGCAGTCAGACGCTTCCTTGAGGCTTCACAGGCTGGAAGTCTGTGCTTGTCGGCCGCGGCCTCGGGCCACTCCTCTGCTGCAGTGGAGGTTTAGGAAAATTGGTTCGTGTGACCCCTTAGACGTGGTGAAGTTATCTGGTAAAGTGCTGCTTACTCTTCCTGTCCCCTGGCCTGGAGGACCCCAGTCTCACCCCCGAGAAGCATTTTAAGTTAGACGCTGGTGGCTTCTAGTCTTCGCTCCTGGATTGAGGGGACCTTGAATTTCCTTCCCTCCTGAATTGAATCTAGCAATTCAGATCTCAGCTCAGCAGCTCGTAGACGATTCCTTAAATCATGCTGTTCACCTGTCTGGAACCAGAGACAGCTGCAGTCAATGTTGGAGTCATTGCTGGAGGGGAGTTTTTTTTTTTTCTTAAGTTTATTTTTGAGAGAGAGAGAGTGAGAATGAGAGCAAGTGGGGGAAGGGGCAGAGAGAGAGGGAGATAGAGCATCTCTAGCAGGGTCTGCACTGTCACCACAGAGTCACATGTGGGGCTCAATCCCACAACTCTGGGATCATGACCCGAGCTGAAATCGGGAGTTAGATGTTAAACTGACTGAGCCACCCAGGCTCCCCAGTAGAGAGGAGTGTTTTAAATGTGTGTCCCCGAGTAAATGAATTTTTAAATACGTAACTTGTTAGAGTCTGATCAAGAAAGTTTTCAGTGCACTATCTTCCTTCTCTTCCTAAAAACTCTTGAGTTTTAAGAAACCTGACTCACAAACAAGGAAGAAAAGGGGAAAGGAAAGGAAAGGAAAGGAAAGGAAAGGAAAGGAAAGGAAAGGAAAGGAAAGGAAGGCCTTTCTTATTTCTTCATCTCCTCTTCTTCACTGCACTCTGGCTCATGGCTGGACATCCAGGGCCCCTTGGCCCTCCATCCATGGAGATGGTTTCTCGTCTTCTGCAAATTCGCACTAGGCATGAAGGCTGAGGCTAGACGTCCCCTCTCTTGTTCTTTCCTCCATCTGTAGAGTGGATGCAAGTGTCCCCTGACCTCAGGCAGGAGTTACCGAGGGCTTTGCTGCCATGCAGGGGCCGTGTGCTCCGTGGAGCAGTGGTGCGTAAGTCCATGCGGTTCTGAAATCCCGACGTGAAGTATTAAGTTGGACTTTGCATTCATTTTTCCCAGTTAACTTTCTGGAAAGGGCGTATAGTGGAGACTGAGTGTGACTGGGCCGGGGCCTGGGATCGTGTGTGTGCAAATGAGAACAGCTGGTCGAGTCTCAGAAGCCCTTCCGCACTGAAATTCTAAGGCACTGAGTTCTCCGTTAATAACTGGTACAGATTTGGTCTAGTGAGAGACATGCTTTCTAGATGGCTGGGAGCAAGGCCCAAAGCAGGAGGGTGTGTGCCTGGGCCACCTGCGGGGTCCCCCACAAGTGTGGCCAGCCGCCTCATGGGGCTGGGAGGTGAGGGGGATACTTGCTGGAGGGCCCTCAGCTCTACCCTGACTGTGTCACTTGTCTGGCCCTGCCCTGTGCTTTCACGGTGCTCTTTGGGGGAGCTGCTAGAAGGGGGCTTCGTGTGTGGGGCAAGCGTCCTCAGCCTCAAATGCAGACATTGGGAGGCCTTGTCGGCCTGTCACACTTTAGTTTTCTTGAATCTGCTTCGCCTCCCCGTTTATCGTGATCAGCAGACATGTTAAAACAGAGAGGAGGAGGGAGGGAGAGGAGGGGGATGGCAGTTGTGCCCGAGGCTTTGGGGCCAGACGCCAGGCAGAGCAGGACCTGGGTCAGCCCTCACAAACGTCCCTGGCCCGCATTCCTGGTCTCCAGCATGAGCTCTCCAGCCTGAGCGTGTTGTGTGTTGTGTGCACTGGCCACGAGCACAATAGGGTGTCTCTGTTCTGGCTCAAAATCTTGGTAGGAGTGGGAGCTCATGACTTGCTTTGGTTTGGACTTGAATTGGGACCTCTGGACTTGGATCTGTTGTTGGGATGGTCTTCAGGGAAGGAAGTACATTAAGCCAAGGGACTCTGAGCACTTGCTATGCGACGGGAACATGGCAGCTGTTGGCATGTTTCTAATGGATGGTGCTGATAGGTGACAGGGACCACTACTGAACAAAAGCGAATCGACCTGTCCCCTCCCCCAAAGCATGCTACAAATGAAAAAGACAAGTATTTCAAGTAGCAAAGAATATAACATGCAGTTCACAGAAGAAACACAGATGATCAGGAAGCATAAAAGATGTTCACCCTCACCAAAGAAGAAAAAAAAGGAATGTTAAAACATAACGAGGTACCTTTTTGCGTAACCTATAAAGTTAGCAAACATTTATTTTGAAAGATAAAGTTCAGGGGATGCGAGGCTTCGGCAGACGGAGAGGCTCTCCTGGCATGTCCGAGGGGCACAGCTCCCTGCCACGAGGAGGACATGAGGTGCGCCATGAGCACTGCAGGTGGGTGCGCTCACGGCCACCGCTCAGGTTCACACGGTGGCACGTGAACCACACATGCTCGGCAGGCCCGCCCCTTATCCCCCTGCTTGCATACCTCGGTGGCAATATTGGCCCTGGAGGCAGAGGGGCCGTTGTTGTCACAGGTGCCTGCAGAGCCCCAGGCCAAGGGGAATTGGGCATCCTTAGTAGGCATGGCTGCCGCCCAGGCTGTGCTGGCTCTCTCACTGTGGCCCTGTTTCTGTCGGAGGACAGAGGCATCTGAGGATTATTTTCTTTCTTTTTTTTTTTTAATTTTTATTTAAAAAAAAATTTTTTTTAACATTTATTTATTTTTGAGAGACAGAGCATGAGCAGGGGAGGGGCAGAGAGAGAGGGAGACACAGAATCCGAAGCAGGCTCTAGGCTCCGAGGGGTCAGCACAGAGCCCGACGCGGGGCTCCAACCCACAAACGCGAGTTCATGACCTGAGCCTAAGTGAGACGCTTAACCGACTGAGCCACCCAGGCACCCCCCCGAAGATTATTTTCAAGTGACGAAAAGAAATATTCTGCTTTCTAACTCCGTGTTTTTTCTCCTGTTTTATTGGAGTGTCATTAGCACGTACTTCTTGCTCTATTCTCGGTTAAGTCTTTGTGAAACGAAAACTAAGGCACTTGTCTTTCTTCCTGGCCTTTGTCAAATCTTTGTAGTCTTCTTTTGGTAGAATTAAAAAGTATGATGGAATCCTTGTGGAGGTGTTTGTCTTATATTATTTTCACATATTCATTGGCTTTTAGATACTGAATCTGTTCTGAGTTTGCTAATTTAAAGTTTTTAGTTCTTTGTTCTATATGTTTTTCTAAGAAATACGGAAATCTCTGTACAAAGTCAGAAAACTGAGATGTTAGAAAATACAGTACAGGAAGTCTCTCAGGAGCCACCTCTAGAGACACAGGTGTTTTCACAGACAGGTGAACACACAGGTACCTTGTTTTTCACTGCGTGTCCTAACGTGCCTTTCTACTCATGGGGTCTGATCTTAGGGTCAGCAGCTTGCCTTCTTTCTTACACGTGGTATGCTTCCGTAATAGTGTGTTCATGATCGTGTGTGGAGATGGGAGTGTGCGTGTGTGCACTGTGCATCGCTTCAATGTTTGGCTGTGATTACTGACATCTTGAAATGGATGTTTGAAAGTCCTGTTAGGAGAGAACATGAATATAACATCTCTGTGCTCTGTGGCGTTGTTTGTATGGATTGCTGTTTCGTGTTCCTGTGCACGTGGGTGTTGGTATGGGTCAAGGTGGCATCTGTCAGATAAGATTTGCCGGCCCCTGTGAGTCCTGTGGGATCATATCTGGGCTGTGGAAGGTCCCTGTCGGTGCCGAGGGCCTGCACACCACTGTGGGGACACGGTGCTGTGGGGACCCAGGCCCCAGCCTCCTGTGGCTGGTCGCGCCAGGTTTTGGTGGCCTCGTGGTTGTGTGGCCTGGAACTCACTGGGCCAGGCGTGGATGGAAAGCGTCTAGCTTGTTTGTGAATTGAATCAGCTGATGAGTAACCACAGTAAGTGATAGGTAGCATCACTATTTTTTCAGAACGCCAATTCCATTTTAATGTGAAACACCTCAAGAATTTCATTCTGTGCCCTTGACCTAGTGGCCCAGGAAACGTGCTTCCTCTGCCAGGTGGTAGTGATGTTAGGCTGCTTGTCTCCTATTCTTTGTCCTCTCAGGTTCCTTTCCCAAAGAAACATGTGGTTCACAGAGCTACATCTTACCCTGCCTGATCGCCCCCAGCCCCCGACAGGCCCAGCACAGCTGCAGCCTTTTCTGTCCAGATTCTTACCCTCTTTATGTGCTAGACTAGGGCAGCATACCTTGTGTATCCTCATAAAAACAATTCTGAGCCACTTTTATGTGTTGGTCAGGTGTAATCCCGGAGACGGGTGTCTTCACGTGTCCTGGCCGTGCTCTGACATGTATGGGTGTTTTGTGTTGAGCTCGTCCGCCTGTGTTAGGGGTTTGAACCCTCCCTCGAAGGCAGAGAGTCCTGAGGAGTCCTGGCAGTTGCATGAGAGGCACACATGGACGTCCCATCTGACTGTTGCGTAGGAATTGGAGCATCACTTTCTGTGTTCCCAACTTCGTGTGTGACAGCCTGAACGTGTGACATTAGCTTACATCAGGGCATTAGGAGAATGTCCTTGCAGGGGTGTTGGGGGTGTGACTCGTGGTCCCCCATCCCGGCGCCCAGTCCCCCGTGCTCTGTGGTGGGAGTCTCAGGCCTCCTCAGGGCTCTGCGGGGCTAGGGTGGGAACAGGTGCGTGTCCAGGCCCCTTCTGTCCCAAGCTGGGGAGCACACAGAAATGAAGATGTGTGCATGCCTGTTGCAGGCTGGCCACACTTGGTCACCACATCTGTGACCTCGTGCATACACTGGATATTTCTACTAGGAGTTTGGTCTTTTATCTTTCTTTCCTGTTTTGTTGCCTCCCTTCTGGTTTTATTTGCCTTTGCTCCTTCATTCCTGTTGACAAGTCACTCAGCTCGTGGTCAGTGCCCCTTCGGGCAGCCTGCACCCACGTGGTGGTGACGTGAGTGAGAAGTCAGCGCGTGGGCCAGACGCTTTCACCTCCAGTGCACGCAGACACCAGCACCGCGCCAACGAGACCCACAGGCAGGAGGGTCAGGTTTGCTGTCTCCCCCATGTTCAGTGAGGGATGACCCCAGGTGTCCTGCTGCAAAACGAGGCCCGCAGAGCCCGGTGATGTGTGCTGGCCTCTGTCCTCACCACTGTTCTGGGTGTGCTGATGGCCTGCTGCGACCCAGTCTGTGTACAGTCCTTTGGGATGGCCTCATCCCGTAGCGGCACAGGGTCACTGGAGGGATGGCGGGCCGTGGTTGTCTCCAGTCACTGTTGCCGTGCTGCACATGGGTCCTTTCCCTTCCCTCTGAGCCTGACTCCTGTCAGCAGAATTCAGTGTGAGCTTGCAGGCTTCCTGTGGCCTGTGTGGGTCCCAGCAGGTCTCTCCAAGGCGTGGCTGGTGACAGGTCGCCTTTCTGAGCAGTTGTGGAGAGTGAAGCCAAAATGTGTGTTCTTCGAGGCAAGGCGTCTGTCATACACCCAGTAGCTTGTTTCAAGTTGTAAAGTGACATAGTCATCCTAGTGAGATGTTCTGGACTTTAGAGAAACTGCCTTTTGACAAGATGCTTTTCAGGCAGAATTTTAGATTTTATAGTATGGTTATTAGGAGGCCATGTGATTATCTAGATTAGGACATTACTTTTAGTTTGGTAGTGACCTATAAACAGTAACACTGGTAGTATATGTAAATGTAGGTTCTGTGTGATCTTCGGTGGGATAAGCTTTCCACTTCGGTAGCAAGTGGGGCATGGCCGCCCCGCCCCGCCCCGTGCTTGCCGGCGTGGGGGCCATCGTGAGGGTCGCGTGCTTACGGGGCTGTATGTTTGACGAGGCTCTGTGTTGAGCTTCGTGTGGTATGGAGGAGAAGTCAGGCTTATGCCGTCTCCGCCGTATACCTTTTGGCTGTGGTTCCGTGATTCCTTCTTTCAGCCATTGGCTACCTGCTTGGCGGTGGCGTGAGTGCTTATCCTCACGGCGTGTGTAATCTAGTGATGGAAATGGACGACGATGCAGTGCCAGTGTGACACACGCCGTGAGGGACATGGCCGTGAGAATAGCAGACGGGCTGGGTAGGGAAGCCTGCAATGAGGGGACGTTGCCGCCGAGGCCTGAAAGATGAGGCGTCATAAATAAAAAACTCTTCTGTCGTGAAGAGAGGGGCTGGAAGTCCCGACAGAGTGCGGGGTCCCTCTGCCTCGCCAAGAGCCTGTAGGACACAGGACTTCCCGGAAGTCTGTAAGAAGAACATGGTGCACTTGCCGCGATGAAGGAGGAAGCGTGTGGACTATCTGTGCAGGCGGCCCCAAGAGAAGATGTCACATGTGGAGAGGTGCCCGTCTCCATCTTCATCAGGGAAGTGCAGACCACCAGACCATGCTGGGGGTCACCGCACCCCAAGAACGACTGCCAGGGGAGCCACAGAAGACTGGGCGCATTCAGGGCGGTAGCTGGACCAGAGCCCCAGTGGCAGTGTGCTGTCCCGGGGGCTCATCTAGCAGGGATGCTGGGTCCAGGCCTCTCGACGCGGGTGGCGGGTTTCCAGGGCACTCAGAGCCTGGGAAAGCCCGAGTGTGCTGTGAGAAGTCTCGTAACCCTTACCCTTGGGAAGGGGTCTGGAGCGGGGCGAGGGGCAGCCTCCGGCAGGTCAGCCATGCCTCAGTTTGGTGACTTGCATGCGTGCTCAGTTTGTGGACATCCGCTGAGCTGTGCCCTTATAACTGGTGCATGTTTTTATAGGTATATCCTACTTCCAGTGTCTAGAATTGTGAACGATAGATGTTATGTTTCTTTATAAAACCTGTAAGTATCTGAGTAATTTGTTCTAAAGTTTCACTAGATAAATGTCACTGACTTTTTAGCGAAAAAGTACGTAAGCATCTCTATTTATGCCACGTTTTGGATCACTGCAGTGCCGCTAACCTTTCCTTCCCAGTGCTGGAATGCTCCTGCTGGACGCAGCACAGCTGACAGCTTGTGCGCCGAGCCCTGCTCCAGGCCCCCTGCCCCCACAGTTGGTGCCTTGTTCTTGACTTTAAACAGAATGATCTTGGAATGATCGTTGTGCTCCTGGAATACTCACGTTCAGTTTGGTGGCTCCTCATCGCAAAGGATCCTTCTAGTCTTGCAAAGCTGTGGCCTCAGAGGGTACAGATGACTCGGACCGAGCACTGGTCGCCCTGAGTCCTTGCAGAGGACCAGGAACTGGACGCCGGGCAGCTGTGCAGTGTCCCTTCACATGGCTGGGACCGAGGAGCCGGATCGGGCTCTGAGAGGTGCCGCATGGGGACTCTTGTTTACTGTGGGCGCCTGCTCCTCCTCTCTCCTTCTTTTTGCTATTTGTTTGGTTTGGTTTGGTTTATTTTATTTTATTTTATTTTATTTTATTTTATTTTATTTTATTTTTTTTAGTAGCAGAACTGACATGAAGTCTGTTGGAAGATGGGAGAATTAGTGGGTCTTAAAAAAAATCTGTCACTTGAGTCTGTTAGGAGGCAGGTCCAATAAATTGCGCTCTTCCCTGGCCTGCCCTGTGGCCAGCACTGATTTCAGAAGCTGGTTTGGGCGCGGGCCCTGTGGGGAGGGATGGGGGGAGGAGCCCTGCCAGGAGGCAAGGGAGGCCCATCTGCGGGGAGATCCTGTCCGTTCCCCGAGCCCGTGGTGAGCTTCCGTTTATGTTGTGGTCTGCGGTCTACAGATGAACAAAAACGTTTATGAAATAATGCCATGTGTACCACGTTTACTGCATTCTGTTCCATTTCAGTGTTTATAAAATGCTGGTTGAACTCTTCTGGAGATACTAATGGGTCACAACCTACAGTTTTAAAAAAAATGCCGATTGGAATACCTCAGTCTGGCCTGTGAGATGCTCAGTGCTCTTCCCGCTGTCCCTTTCCACACCCTGATTTTTACTGCTTTCCAGTGGAAGCTGTCCCCCAAATCCCATTCTGCCGCCCACTCTCTGAGCGCACTCCCTCTCCTGGGCCACGTCCCTGCGCTCCCAGGGCCTCTCAGAGAACAGGCCGGGCGCCCCGTGTCTGGTTCCAGCACGTGATATGTTACACATATTTATGAATGATGAGGAATATCCGAGCCAGGTAACATTTAATCCTCCTCTGCCTGATATCTCTCAGTGGAGTGTGATTGTTTTATCCTGTTTCTCCAAGACGACTGAACTCCTTGGAGGCAGGGCTGTGCTGCCCGCTCTGTGGCCCACCCTGTCATCTTTGAGGCGGGTGCTGAGGTTGGGTTAGGTGCTCTGTGTTTCCTCTTCCAGGGAGTGGCTGTTGCTGCCCAACCGAGTAGGCCGAAAGCACCCCCAGCGTAGGGCTGTTTCCGGAGGTGGTTTGTTGGGGGAGGCGAGGTCAGTAAAGCTGAGGTGTCGCTGAGTCTGTGGGCTCCACATGGGCTACTGTGGTGGAAGGCCCACGCCATTCAGTAACCATGTTCCTTTTGTTTATGTTCAGCCATATCAGCGGGAACAAAATTGGCTGGGAGAAGACGGGAAACCACTCAGAGCCGCAAGCACGGGGAGACCCAGGAGACCAAACAAAGGTAGTGGGTTGGCATTTATTCCTTCACGTTCTGACTCTTTGAGCCTGTGATGTTAGGAATTGGTTTAAAGCAGAGTACTCTCTCTTTTAAAGCATGTTATGAGTAAGAGACACTGGCATGGGGGTGTCACACATTTTGGGGATGGGAGGGGAAGGGGTCACATTGGTGAGGGGGTCACAGACATGGGGGTGGGGGTCACAGATGTCTGTGCAGGGGAGGAGGTCACAGACATTGGTATGGGGGAAGGGGTCGCAGATGTCAGTGTGTGGGGGGGTTGGGGTCACCAACATGGTGGGGAGGGGTTCATAGAGGTTGGTGTGAGGGATAGGGTCATAGATGTGAGGGGAGGGGGTCACAGAGATAGGGAAGGGGAACGGGGGACATCCTACTGTCTCATGGGGCGGGTTGAGGGCCTGGTGGAAATCCTCCCATCTGCTGGCACATGCTTTTGTCAAGACCCAAAGCCTTGCAGAGTCCTCGCCTCCTGCAGGGTTTTGTGGGGATTAAATGAGAAATCACTTGGGATGTGCACATTAAAGATGAAAATAAAGTAAATTCCATTCCCCCTTTGGTCTGCCTCTGCCTGTTGCTAGTGATTTCTAGAAATACCTTTAACTACAGTCACGTCTGTTCCCACATGCGGTCACTTAGGATGTGCCCATCTCTAGCAGGAGAGGACTTGTTTTCTGCACAAGGTGACACAATGTAGGAAATTCATTTAAGACTCTGAAATACTCTCGCTTTTGAAGGGTTATCCTATCAATAAGCAACAGAAATGCTTGCTGGATGATGGTTTTTAGCAAAGCACCTTCCAAAATTTTTAGCTATTATTGTGTCTATATTCTGAATGGAGAGTATAGAAAACACTTATGAGTTATCCTTGAGTTTTTTTAAGACCAGTTTTGGTACTTTGTGTTTTAAAGGATAAAGTTAAGCACTTCTATACCATTGTAAAGAATAACGTTTTGTATCAAAACAGAGAAATGTGTATTCCTTAGATTGGCACAAAGTCAAGCAATATGCAATTATTATTTCCAGCATTTATCATGAGAAAGAATAACTCCGTTTATTGTGCAAATAATAATTGGTCTCAGCAAACAGTTTGGACTTGGCTACAGTTTATAAAGACAACAGGAAGGGTGTCCCTTTGCCCTCCATGTCCTTAGCTGCTGCCTGCCACCCTACATCCCAGAGTCCCCCACTCACTCTTTCCTGTGCAGCTTGCACACATTCTGTTTTGGCGGTTGGTTGTTACTGAGTGGGTATTTTTTCATAGTGTTTTACTGTGTACATATTTCTGTCATGTAGGTCTGACTCCTCAGTTTTAATGAAATTAGCTTGTTTTTTGCTTTAATTTTTGGTAAATGGTTTCCTGTGCGTACTTAATTTGGGGCTTTGTAATGACAGAAGAGAATGCCCAAGTTAGGGTTTCTGTTTATTCTCCCACTGCTGGCCATGGTGGTGAGGAGTAGGTGTGAGCCCCTGTTGTGTGCACTGCTGGGCAGGGACACAGCCTTTCCGGGCACCCCCTTTGTCATCTGGGCAGAGGACCTTGCCTTCTTGGCACTAGGCAGGGTCTCCACGGAACTTGAATCACATGGATGGGCCACATGGGCCACACGGAGCAGGTGGGACAGGGTGGCTTCCCAGGGGTCAGCAACCACAGAATGCCACTTCCCCCCTCAGGGGCCCTGGGGACTAGTCATGTGGGGGGGGGTCACCCAGCAGAAGGTGCACACACCCCCCCCCCCCCCTGGGCTCAGGGGGCAGCTCCCATCCCTGTCTTTGGGGAGTGGTCCTTTGCACAGGGGCACGGTGAAAGAAGGGAAAACATGAGCTGACTTGTTCCCCCCCCAACCCCCCTTCCCCTGCCTGTGGCTCTGCAGACAGAAGGCTCGTCTACGGCCTCCTCGGGCAGCCAGCTCGCTGAAGGGAAGGGGAGTCAGATGGGCACTGTGCAGCCGATCCCGTGCCTGCTGTCCATGCCCACACGGAACCACATGGACATCACCACACCGCCCCTGCCCCCGGTGGCGCCTGAGGTCCTGAGAGTGGCAGAGCATCGGCACAAGAAGGGGCTGATGTACCCCTACATCTTCCACGTCCTGACCAAGGTACGGCGGGCGTTTTCTGTCTTACCAGGCAGGTATCTGAAATGGAATGCATTTCTGCTTCCCAAACCTGGAAAGGGCGGAAATGTGTACCAGCAAATGCAGTCGGAGAACTTGGGAAAATCTTACTTTCCCTTCCATTTGGTATAAGATACTTTTGAAACTTCAAATTAATGGCACATCGTGTTATTTTCTGACTTGTAAATTTATTTCTAATTTCAACATTTCTTGCACCGTGTTGATGCTCTAATGTTGGGTTTAATTTGATGTCACATACAAGACCTGTTCTGTCATGTGTCCTGGAAGTGCCCCTCTGGAGTGGCCGCTGGAGGGCTTGCTTGTCGAGTGCAGCTTCTATGGCACTGAACAGAAAATCCGGTACGGGATCGTGTTAACACGTTAGCGGTCAGAAAATGCAGTTTTCTGTTTACACAGTGTCATAATTCCACTTGAGTAACGTCTTAACAAATGTATGCTTAAATATACATCCAGCTTGGCATTGGTTTTGAATCCTGGTGTCTTGAATGGATCTATGTGTCCATTTAAATTTTCTCAGTGATTTGTAGTCTTTATGTTGGTGTTTATAACCCTAGACCCACAATTTAACATGTAACCTTGGTGACCAGATTTTTCATGTAAAATTGGTTTATTGCTATCCTGTATTTTTAACACCTTTTCATCGGTGTCTCTACCACCACAGATCATCAGATGTTTTTCTCCCTGTTTTGCAATCCATCTGTGGTTTGTAAAGCGGGGTCTGTAAGTGCAGAAGCCCCCTGCCCCACAGCAGTTGGACGTGGCTGCGACCGTTAACCGGCCGACCCGAGTGTCGCTCGCTTGTATCAGTCAAAGGGCACCACAGTAACTCAGCTCCTTTCATTTATTTTTAAATTACGGTTGCCTCCAAGTCTCACGTACTATTTGCTATGGGTCTGCACGTATGCTTTCGCTTTTCAGATTATGGTTGTGAAGTAAACAGTTTATTTTTCAGGGGCAACGCATATTATAAGGGTAAGTGGAAAGTTCCTCTCGCGGGAGAAGGACTTGTTGAGTTTAAAGGGGCCCAGGTTCGGGGGAAATCGCGCCCTGTGCCGTGGGGTTGTGTGGGCTGTGAGGTCCCGGACCCCTGTGCCTCTGCCCTGCCCGCTGTGGTCTGATTGGGGACGGTCTGAGTGACAGGTGGCCTGTCCTCTTCCACCACTCACTGATCTATCTCAAGGGCAAATAGTAATAAAGTGACTGTAGTTGACAAAAGTAAACAACTATCTTTTCAGATTTTAAAATGCCACCTAAAATTTTTCTGTATGTTAGGGAAAGCTTAGACTGTCAAGCACGCCGTTTCCTGCAAGCTGCGTGGCTCTGGTATTAAATTTTCAGGCCAAGATGTCCTCAGTGGGCGAGGCTTCACGCTCACGCAGGCAGCCAGCTGAGCCAGGGGCCTGGAGAGAGTGCCCACCACACAGCGGTGCCGGCTTCGTGAGGATAGGGAGAGACCAATTTTGAAATTAAATTTATGTGAACAAAGAGCAAATACTGTGGAATTCTTGAAAGATATGTATCGATAAATTTAACAGCCATTAGAGGTCATATGGACGTTCTGACATTAGGAATACAACTGAGTAAAAGTCCTGCCGGATCTCTTGATGTATGTTGACTCCCTAGCACATCTGAGACAGACGGGGCCACAGAGGTCCTGCCCCCACGAAGGTGTGGGACACATGGCCCCTCGTCTTGTGCCGAGGCCGGCCACGTGCCAAAGCCTCGCAAATCAGACAGCACTGAAGAGAGTGCCCACAGGGGGACCGTGCTTGCACGTGGCCGTGTTTTACGGAAGCGCTTAGTGAAGACAATTTGACCATTTTGTTTTCAGGATACTCGTTTCTTGGATTGTACGTAGGCCGTTAAAAACTACGAATTTCATGACTCATAGTAAAGTTTGCAAGTTCTCAGCATTTTCTATTCTATTTGTTGTCTGCTGTTATCTGTCTAGATGGTTTCAAAGACTTGGGGATCGTCTGTGGTTTCTTATGCTTTGGTTCCAGATTCAGGATGAAACCACATAGATTTTATTTTGACTCTCTGAGCATATGTTTTGACAACTGCTAATGAACTCCCTAAACATCCTGCTGCACACAAGTGGTTAAGCATTGATGTGGAATGGAATTGCAATGTCGTTAACTGGAGATAATACAGTATATTTCTGTGAGTTTGTTGTGAATTCAACATGAAAAATGTGCAATATTATTCTGCTTTCTTCCATGCAAAGGGTGAAATCAAAATTGCTGTTTCTATTGAAGATGAAGCCAGCAAAGACCTGCCTCCCGCCGCCCTGCTCTATAGGCCAGTTCGCCAGTATGTTTACGGAGTGCTGTTTAGCTTGGCAGAAAGCAGAAAGAAAACTGAGAGACTTGCTTTTAGAAAGAACAGACTTCCACCAGAATGTATGTACTGTGAAATCCATTGTTTGTTTTCCTCGGTACCTCGTAATCTCTTGTGCATTTTCTAAAGCCTTAGAGGATTGTGACTGAGTTCGCCCTGAGCGTCCCCACGTGAGACGGTGGGCTTCACGGGGCCCTTCAGAGAGGAGGACAGGCCCCGGGCTGTTTTCCTCAGTAACATTCCAGTCATGGTGTCTATTTGGTAAACCGTTTCCACTTTAAACTGGACGTTGAGCTGGAAACGGTCTAGACGGGCGCCATCTCGCCGTGGCTAGCGCGTCCCGGCAGGGCGACAGTGGCATCCGCTCTGGTGTCCGCAGGCGCGTCCGGACTGCAGAGTCTGTGTTCCCGGGGAGGACCTCACCGCGTTGCAGCTGCTTCTGTGCGGGTGGCGCGTACCTGCGCACTGCGCACAGCCCGCGGCAGACAGGGTCCTGGTAGCGGTCTCCCTCCAGGGCTGTACCCGACCGACCCTGGGGTGGAGGGGAGTGGAGTGGAGGGACACAAGGTGCTGCTTGACGTGCTGGCAAAAGCTGAGGTCAGAGCGCGTTTTCCATCTTCCAGCGAGTGGGCCAGTGGAATACTCGGGGAGAACCGTGCCTTTCTGTTCTGGGTAATTTTATCTGCTAACGTAGGGAGTGTAAAAGTCACTGTATATTTCTTAGGAAATATAGGAAAGTTTTCCAAAATGTACAGTCTGAATTAAGAATATCCTCAGCTGTGGAGAATAGGTCACCAGATCATCCCCTCAGCGCAGGCTGTCTGGGGACGAATCCCCTGCGTGTGTACTGGGGCAGCGTGGGCCTGGTCATGCTGCAGTCGGGTGGCACTCGGGGACGCAGGTGACAGTGGGTCTTACCTTTGGACTCTAACCTGGAGAGATTCTGGCAACTTTGAAAACTTGATCCGTAGATCCTGATGTCTTGTTTCTGATTACCATGCCAAGATGTGGTTCTGTAAAAAAAATGAAGCCTCTGTCAGTGAGGCCATTTGAGGATGGCCGTTGAGCTCTGCAGCCCCTGCTGACACATCTGCCACTTTGACTGGGGCTGGAGGTGCCACGGGAGACACCGAGCATCGTCAGCCGGCTCTGCGTGGCCGGGACGTTCCTGGTGGATGCATCTGCTTTCTCACTTTGCACAGGGTCAGCCACTTTTCCGCACCGGCCACCTGGGCCCCGTAGCTGTGACCTCCCCTCCAGTGTCCACCAGCCCTGAGCACCCTAGGCCCCTTGCTTCTCTCCTGGGCCTGGCCTGCCAGCTGCTGCAGAGCCCTGGGCAGCCCCACTTCCTGCCATGTCCTTGGCTCCAGCGTACCATTTTGACTTTGGTGGTAAAGGCTGGTCTTTTCCTCATTTGCTTCTGTTCCAGAAACACACTTACTATTGTTTAGCACCTTCCCTGGAAGTTTTCAGTGATCACAGCTTGGGACCCTCAGGTGGTCTCCAGGATGGGTCCCCTCTGCAGTGCCCACAGCCTTGTAGAGCAGTCCGGGTGGGTGGGTGTGCTCTGCTCGCGCCCCTCCTTTCCTGGGGGTTTTCTGCCGCCGGTGAGCTGTGGGTGTGGGGGATGGGTGGGAAATGAGAACTGCTCCCTACCTTGTGCGTGCGTTGTGACCCTGGGCGGTGCAGGTGTCCGGCTGGCCTGTGGGCAGGCAGCAGGCGAGCAAGAGGCACGGGACAGCGCTCACCGCACAAACCAGCACCCTCTGGGCATAAGCGAGAGAGCAGCGCACTGTGCTGCAGGCCGGGTGTGTGTGCACCCCATGTGGTGGGATCTGGCACTGCGGAGGGAGGACGGGTCAGGGCTCGGGGCTAGGACAGTGAAGAGAGGAGGGGGTGGGGGGATGGTACAGATGGGCTCTGCCAGCCCTGAAGCTTTCATGCATGGGGGTGCATGGACCGGTGGACGTTCTGGGGGATGTTGGTGCTGAGCGTGCTGCGGTCTTTCTGCTCAAGTGACGAAAGAAAGTGGGTCCTGACTTCTGCGTCAGCGACCACGGGCAAGCCACTGAAGGTGAGGTAAGAGTGACGTTTCTGTTCAGGAGGATGGGCTGGGTAGGGACAGGTGACGAACTGAGGCAGCGGGAAAAGAGGGGTGCCCCTGCCTACGTGGAGCTGAGGCAGCCCTGGCACGTCGGTGGTACCCAGACAAATGTGTGACTAATGTGCGTTACAGAAAACCGTGGACCTCTAGGTGGAGAGCTTTGTCCATCTGACCTCTCAGTTTACAAGTAGAGAGGTCTTAGTTCACTCTCTCAGGAGCAGCTTTGGAACCCAGGCCTGTTTGGTCTTTTCAGGGACCTGTGGATTTGTTTCATGCCTCGGTCGTGTTAATAAGGGAAAACAGCCTATGGAGAAGGTTCTTATGTCGGTAATCCGTGCTGCTGTTTGCCGGCTGTCCCGCTAACTGGAGTGCTAGCTCTCCACAGGGAAGAGTTTTGTCCTTCAGAGCTTTTGTGAGCGCTGAGCCCGAACACTGTCCGCTCCCTCGGAGCAAACCTTGTGCAGGAGACGAATGTGCACCGGTGACCTGACGCGGCTCATTGACACTGCGCCACGATCGTTTCCTGAGGCCCACTCTTAGATGCCAGCCGACTCTGAACGCCAGTGTGGTGACACCCCTGCCGTGGACTTCCTGCCTGAGCTGTGTCCTAAGTGACTACATCTCAGTGTCCTTAGGAAGCAAGTTCTTGGGACTCTGGATGAGGTGAGGGTGATAATGCTGGTCGTGCTGGAAGGAGGCAGCTGCTCAGGAGGCCCCGGTCAGCGAGCTTTGACAGAGGAGCCTGTTAAAACCCCGTTTTACCTATGGCCACTCTTAGACTGTCCGCGGGTGAAATGAGGTCAGTGTCATTTTGCAGGAGATTGTGAAAGCACTGACTGTGTGCTGTGAGGTCTTTGGGGCAGGTTTGGTTCTCAGATGCCCTCTGGTCCTGCCGTCCATTCTGTGGGTCCCAGGTGAGCCCGCCTCCTGTGGCAGGTGAGGCTCCTGATCCAGCACGGTGTCAGCATGCTGTGCATGCCAGTGTGGGCTCAGCAGGCTCACCGTGACCACTGGGCTTCCCCAGAATGGCTTTGTTGTCAGAGGACTAGTCCGAGAGCATATGGAAGCCTACAGGGTTGTTTAGAAGTACTGAGCTCTGGTCACATTTAAGACCTATATCCGTTTGGAAATGTGGTCTCTCAATCGGTCTACATCCCATACAGTGTACATGACATACGAGTGCTCGTGTGACTTTGCCAAGCTTCCTTTTTAAAGTCATCATACGGTTAAAACAGGACATCCACTCTCAGGTCCCTAAAACTCTGGCCTGTGAAAGTCATACTGAATTACATGCTGGCAGTTTATTTTTTGTGTGCCCATCCCTGGTCTCCATCGTGTTACTGTTAGGAAATTCATCAGGATCTTGTTCATTAGGACAGTAAGCTGCTTGCAGTCACCATCGGGGGCTCTAGGCCCCTCCAGCAGGCCAAGCGGAAGACCACAGACCTGGCACAAGCGCTTTGCCCCGGGTGCTGGATGGGGACAGCGCAGTTGCTCTAGGGCAAGGCGGGACCAGGGCGCTGCCTCTGTGGCTGCTGGCATTTGGGCCTGGGGCTGGTGCCCCGGCTGGAGGCTGGAGGCTTGGAGCGTGACGCTCCTGGCCTGCTGGTGGCTCTGGCCTGGCTGCCTCCTGGCGGCACCCCTCAGCTGCCCCTCACCCGGCCAAGGGGAACAGGAGGGGCTGGAAGAAAGGGTCAGGTTCCAAAAAGACTGCAGGGTAACAAGACTCCTCAGCTGTAGTTGATGAGGAGAAAACCCAGGAGGTAAAGTTCTGTGCTGTGCACAGTTTAAAATTATTGTCCGCTTACGAAAACTGGCCTCTGTTTTCTGTAAAAGACTCCCCAGGACCTCAGAATTAAGTAAATGATAGAGACAGGCTTGTAGAAAACAAGTGGATGTAAATTACAGACACAGGAGATGGATTTGTGGCTGTAGGAAGCAAGTTTATGTACCTGAGTACTATTTTAGAAAGGATTTCCCCAGAGTCTCCATTTTATAAATCATCAGGAAAAGCCAAAGGGAACATGGATTTTTTTGTGTTCCAATTTGCTATAGAAATTTTGTGTCAAATAATTGGGACTGCTGATGAAAAATGAGTAAAATTAAATTGGTTCACATGGATTATATTATAAAATTTTTTAATGTTTACTTTTGAAACAGGCAGACAGAACATGAGCAGGGAGGGGCAGAGAGAGAGGGGGAGACATAGAATCCGAAGCAGGCTCCAGGCTCCGAGCTGTCAGCACAGAGCCTGACGTGGGGCTCGAAGTCATGGACTGCAAGATCATGACCTGAGCGAGTCAGACGCTTAATTGACTGAGCCACCCAGGCATCCCCACACGGATTATATTGTAAAACAAAATACTTTAATATGGCCAACGTCAGTGTGCTGTTTTAGAATGTGTGGAAATTGGTTATCATAAACATTTTCTCCATGATTTTACAAAGGCTGTTTATATTAATCTGAATTTCTTTATTTTATGAAGCTTTCCAGAAGTAGCATTACCGAGTCTTTTCCTCACGGACCTCTGAGTACCCGAGCCTGTGGATCAGTGCTGTGGGCCAGTGTTGAGTGGCAGTGTTCAGGGGGGTGTTCAGTGGCAGTGCTGTGGGGCACTTTTTCAGAGCAGTATTTGTGATAGGCCCTTGAACTCCCAAGCTTCTGATGCCCTGGGAATGATGTATGTAGGGAAAGTGAGGACAGGAATAGTTGCGGGCATGGTCTGTAACCACACGTTGTGTGTGCTCTGTGGCTTACGAGTCCTGGAGGGTGTCCCCACACCTGTTCGCACGAGGAAGTGGAGAGCCAGCTGGACCCCACCACCCCGCATGGCAGTGTCCCACGAGAAGGAAGGAACAGCCGCCATTGTGCCCAGTTTTCTGTATCTGCGTTGATGCGAAGGAACCAGAGTTTGTTTTTACATATATGTGTGGTTTTGTTGTTTTTCTGTGACCTTAGTTAGCGCAGCAGGTAGACCAGGACCCCCCCACCCCCGCCCCGAGCCCCCGATGCACATTTGCACACACGCCTGTATAGAGACCAGAGGTCTAGCCGGTTGCAGTCGTGGGGGGTGTTTGTCTCCATCTTTCCCTCAGCTGCACCTGTGTTGCACACTGGGCCGGTGGCCGGTGTGGCCAGTGCTCACGGTGCTCTGGCACTGAGCTCAGAGATGTCCTTCATCTTGTGGCTTGTGGGCAGCCACCACCGCTTGGTTGAAATTGGCTTGCAGAATGAAACATTTTCATTATTCCTGGTCTGGGATGGATCCCAAGTCGGCATTATAACATTTATAGCTGGTGGTCATGTGTTTATATGTGATACCGTGGACCGTGGTTAACGTCTGATGGAAACGGGTTCTCACGGACAGCTTAGGTGTAATAGTGTTTTATGTCCCCAAATTGTGTTTTGCAGAGGTACTTTCTGTAAAGAAGGTGCAGTAGCCTCTACTAATACAGAAAACAGATACCTTGGGGTTTTTGCTCTAGCGTAAGCAAAGGAAGATGATCTCATGTTGAGTGTTTTCAAGTCTGCCTGAAATGGTGAGTTTTTTTTGTCAGTGGAAAAGCCGAGATGGGTATTTGTTGATGGTGGCGTGGGTTTATTCACCAATAGCAGCTGGCTTTGCTGACCTCTGGGCGTGAGGTCACATCTTTGAACATGTCTTTCTAAAATGGAGTCGTCATGGACATGCTTTTATATCCCACTGCTCTTGCCTGAGTGGCAGACATGTATGCTCACTGTGTTCTTAATAACCCAGTCCCCATATGCAGTCCCCATATAACCAGTGTTTTTTGCAGACGTAAGAGTCCAGATGGCTTACTGTTAGCTGGCCACTCTCATCTGTTTGTTCTGTGAGTGGAGTCACAGAGCCCGAGCCCTCCGTCCTGGGTGGGGCCGGGGAGGGCTGTACACATTCTGGGGGGGGGGGGGGGGGGGCACATACGTGTACACAGAGGCAGCCGTTTGTCACCCTGGAAATGGATGTTCCTGGGATTCTTTATCAGCACTAGTCTTTAATTAGTCATTCCTGGGTAACGAGCCTGTAGTTGATCTCACACGGTTGTGAATGGCTGCGAGCCTCGTGTGTCCTCATCAAGACTGTGTTAAAGGGAGTCCTTGGCCCTTTTCCCTATCCTGGTCCCAAGGCTGGGCCTCAGGGTTTAAGGAGACTCTGAGTGTGGTGTGGCACATGGGGGTTGGCCCCTCAGCCCCATGTCCCCCACCCCTATTTGGTACATAGAAGGTATCCTATAAATGTCTGTTAGGTTTCTCGTCGGAGGTTTCACCACTAGTAAGTGGTGGTATACAAGATCTCCGAAAACAGATACATATAGGTTAAAAATAAAGCAAGTCAGGACAGCTTTGCTTTTGTTTTTGGAACAAAGTTTTGTGTTCCTACACCTTGATTTTCTTAAATTAGGCATGCATTTCCAAAATTAGATTTGAGCTGCTCATAAGTAGTGGAGATGAGAGGAAGTGAGTATGCGAGACCCTCCATCACAGGGAGCAAGGCCCCCTCCTGCCTCCTTCTTGGTGGGTGCAGAGCAGGTTCCCTGGATCTCCGGTACTTCCCCAAAGCCTCTGCTGGGAGTACGTGTGCACAGCAGCTCCCTGGAGGTGTAGGCGCATGTGGGGCCCTTTGAGCCCGCCCTATGCATGGGCTGCTGGGGGGCGGGCCCCCAGGGGAGGGGGACAGGCGGGCTTGAGCAGCTGGCTTAGCCCCCTTCTCTATGGGGCCTGGACCATAAGCATTCTGACCTCAGGAATGAGTATGTGCTCCCCAAACCTGTTTCTAACTTTTTTAATGTTTATTTTTGAGAGAGACAGAGACAGAGTATGGGCAGGGGAGGGGCAGGGAGAGAAGGAGACACAGAATCTGCAGCAGGCTCCAGGCTCCGAGCTGTCAGCACAGAGCCTGACGCGGGGCTCCAACCCATGAACTGTGAGATCATGACCTGAGTCTGTGATCAGGTTCACCGACTGAGCCACCCAGGCGTGCCTCCCCAGACCTGTTTCTAGGTGAAAGCAGGAACTGATAAAGTGGGATGACCATGGAAGGTGTTAGAAGGCAGTGGAGATGGAGCTGATGGAGGGGAGGTCACAGGCGCAGGTAGAGACGGACTTCGTGGGGACGCCTCCAGAGGGGGTCAGATCAGAGACCGGGCACTGGGCAGCCAGCCTGTGTGTGTGTGTGTGCGCGTGTGCACGGGTGTAGGCGTGCACGTGTGGTGGGGAGAAAGGGAGAGGAGCTACATTAGCTAATCCTACAACCAAAGATAAAATCTAATCATCGCCTTTAAGTCTTTGCCACAAAAAGGAGTATGTTACAAAATAGATTTGTTTTTGCTTTTTTGGCATGAAAATTAGCTTTGTGGATCAACCAGTGGACACACAGCCTGCTGGTTAAGGGCTTGTTTTGTGACCAACCTTGGCCTGTTTATCTGGAGCTGACGATTGCCAGCCCCTGACACTAGTTGGGCAGAGGGGACCTCGTGGCGATGATGGCCGCCCTGTGTGTGCCGAGTATGCTGGGGCTTGGCAGGCGTGGGGCTAGATTGTGAGTCCAAGGACAGGGTCGGCTGGGCAGTGGGGACTGCGTGGGGGTGTGGCCGGCATCTAAAAGTAAGGATGAATATAAAGGTGCATGTATTTATATATACATGTGTATCTGTTTGGACTTGATGGACTTTAAAACAATCATTTTATGTGTTTTAGATTTTCCTTTGATATTTAAACACTAAGATACTCAAATGTGAATGAAAGGGCTTTTTGCCCTGTGACAAAACAGTAACTTTTTTGTAAGAGGACGATTTGGGGGAATTTTGTTGACCTGCACCCCTGCTCCAGCAGCCTGCTCCTGGGGTGGGAGTCCTGGGCTCCTTGCGGCACACTTTCCCTGCCTTGTCTGGGGCTGGGCAGCTGCCGACGACCCGCAGGACCCTATGCCGGTGGGAGGGGTGGGGCTGCAGGTGGGCAGAGTCTGGGCCTTCAGTCTCCTGTCTGCCTTGGGCACTACTTTAGGGAACATGAGCCCCGCCTGGGTGCTGCCATTTGGATAGAACGGCCTTGTGGAAAGTGCCCGGGGAGTCACTGCACCACCCTGCTTCTGTTCTGACGGTCACGGACTGAAGTGAGCCTTAGTTCCCTGGCAGTGCACACCCCGAGCCCAGCGTCGGCCTGTCCCTTAGCGCCAAGGAGAGGGGCTGGGACGTGCTCTCTCCCTGGTCTGCACTGTCTCTCCTGCCACGCTTCATTCAGAATGATGTGGGGAATGGTGCATGTCGTGGTTTAAGAATTAACTGAACTCAAATAGTGGTAAAGCAACTGTAGATGAGAGGCCACTGTTGTTTCTGTTACATCAACTTGGACCTTCTTGCCTGTTTTGAGATAAAATGGGGAATTTTATGCTTTGTCTTCAGTCTTCCTGAATAGAATTACTGTAAGCTGATGTCACTGGGATTTCAGAACACTGACTGTTGCTCCTGCCGCCTTGCTAGGCTTTTGGGGTCTCACTCTGGGGTAGCTTATGCTTACTGATCAACGTTTGTGGAAGGAGACCTTTACACGAAGTGGCACCAAGTGCAAATTATTTCTGAAATCTGATTAGTGAAAGTATCTGTTTATGTAGAAAAAGATGAGCTATCCAAATTGGATTTCCCAGGATATGTTGATAATCACATACTTTTGTAAATTTTGCCAGTTGTTACTGTTAGCACTTAATGGATTGAAATAATAAAATTTTTCTAACATCTTTGATTTATACGTATTAGTTATATGGGGAAGTCAAGTCATAATTTGATCGAGAAGAAATTTATCGGTAGCCTGACTGGAAATCCGAATGTGCCACGAAAGTGTGCGTAGGGGACAGAATGTTCTAGACCTGAGGACTGGTGGCCGGTGGCTTGCTGATGAGAGAATGCGATGGTGTGTGAGCAGTGGCACCTTCAGACTGTGATTACTGGAGGGTTGGTTTTGTTCGGCCTCCAGTGGCTGAGCCGGGGTGTAAATGGTCTTCCTCTGCTCTTCCCCTCCAGTTCCCCCCGTGATCATCAAAGAGTGGGCAGCTTACAAAGGGAAGTCTCCGCAGACGCCGGAACTGGTGGAAGCGCTGGCCTTCAGGGAGTGGACCTGCCCCAACCTGAAGCGGCTGTGGCTGGGGAAGGCAGTGGAGGACAAGAACCGCAGGATGAGGGCCTTCCTGGCCTGCATGAGGTCGGACACGCCAGCCATGCTCAACCCGGCCAGCGTGCCCACCCATCTCACGGTGCTGTGCTGCGTCCTACGGTAGGTTAGGTGTGGCTGCCTGCCCCCCCCCCCCCCACCCCCCGCAGTCGTGTGTGTTGTGGGGACACAGTCTGGGGCAGCGTGGCGTGGGTTTGAACTGATCCTGGGTGGTCTGTGTGCAGAACAGGTGTATTTGGTGAACATGTATTTTTTGGAAATAACCATAATGATTTTAAATGTACTTTATCCTCTAAATCTTAAAGATTTTGAAGGTTGTACACATTATGTATTGTTTGGAGCTCTGTAGGGAAAACATATCTCTCCCTGCATGTATTTAATCACGTGTAGATCAGTGTGGACTTGAGGTTATCTATTTTAATTCCTGGGGTTATAACTTGATGTGTGGTTGATTTGGTTACTCAGATGTTCCAGGTCAGGCTTTGGAGTGCTCATTCCGTGGGCCCTTGTGTCGTCTGTGCCCCCAGCATATTCTTGCTTTCTGCCCCCCACAAGATTAGCCCTGGACCCTGCCCTCTCCAGGGGGCTGGCTCCTGTCCTTGGAGAAGGATTGAAAGCCGGATTTGGGTGCTGCATGCTTCCGTGCCCTCAGCTGATGGCCCCCTTAAGTCTGTGTGGACATTGTTGGTGTCTGGGAGTTAATTTGAGTTGGCATGCATACCTGAATTAGATTCAGTAGGTTTTTGAGGGTTTTTTTGAACCAATTTTCAACTTGGGAAAAGGTTGCAAGGACAATACAAAGAGTTGTTTTTTGTTTTTTTTTTTTGTTGTTTTTTTTTTTTTAAAGAGTTCGATTTTTTTTTATCGAAGTGTAACTGATATATAACGTTATGTTAGTTTCAGGCATACAACACATTGATTCAGCAGTTGTACAGGACTCCGTGCTCATGGCAAACAAACAGACTCCTATATACAGAGAAGAAGCTGGTGGTTGCAGAATGGGAGGTGGTGGTTGGGGGCAAAATAGAGCTTTTTTTTTAAACCCACATACTTCAGTGTGACCGTCTAACAAATCAGGACATTTTCTAATACAGTCATCACAGTCAACATCATACCTTCTTTCTGTGTGAACTTCAGGGTCCATTTAAGATTTTCTCTTTGTGTTTGGAGGTGACCAGTCCGATTGGTTTTTCCACCAAACACTGGCCGTCCCTCTGTTGCTGTGGTCTTGTCTGGGCTGTGTGCCTGCACCCTGGCCACTTGGAGAGGCAGATGTTCGCAGGGCTCCTGTGGGGCTGCTCTGTCCCATTTTGTGGGAGGCACTCAGTTTAAATATTCCATCAGCCTCAGCAGACTCACAGCTTCTGTCTTTTTCTGTGGCCCCTAGTCCACTGTTGGCAGACTAGATCTGGTGCTTTGTGGTCACCTGCTGGGGTCGTGTCAGGCTGGCCTCTGTTCTTCTGACAGTTCTCCATCATCCTGGGAGCACCTGCCTCCTTCCCTACAGAGAGATTACGGCCCCTTTCTCCCAGCAGCCCTGCTTCCTAGTGGTGGAGACAGTCCCCATTTGCCAGTCTGTCCCAGGGTGTTTGCGGTAGGCAGGCACAGTGCACATATGGACCCTACCCCTGTTGGCAACCTTGGGGCCCAGCCCTCTGCGTTTTCCTTCCTGGCCACCAGTTCTCCTGTTCCTCACCCTCAAGGAACAAGATGGAGGACACAGCCGTAGCCGAGTGTTTGTTTCCTGACGTTTCTTAAGCTCCTCACAGGCTTGAAGGCCAGTAACTAATTTAGAAGCCTCTCCTTCAGGCTCTTCCCTTTACCTGCTTTGAAAATTAGCTCGTGGGAGAGACTAGATCTTCGTTTGGAAGCTTCTGGTTTCTCGAATGGAAAGTTCATTTGTGGATCTGTTTTTATTAATACAGACCTTATGTAGCCAAACATTAGAGGTGAAGACTTCGGCTGCTCTGAGATCAAATTAGCAAGAATAAATTTGTTCGATTGTACTTCTCTCTTCCAAGTTTAAATTGGTGTGTGGCCTTTACCCCAGCGGATGCTGCCTGCCTCACCTGAGGCTTATGCGGCTGACCTGGATGGAACGGCCGCACTCGGAGCAGGACGAGGCGCTGTGGTGCTGGGGCCTCCCTGGCCATCCGTGCACGCAACCTGGGATGCACCGTGGCCGCCCTCTGCACCTGGTCTCCATCCTGGTCCTCGCCCCTCCTAGGCCGTCTCTCTGGCATTGTTCAGACAGCCCTTGTCAAGCCTTCCAGATTTCAGGATTGTCCTGGTGCCCATTTTTAAGATAGTCGTTACGGTTGATTTTTTTGTGGTTTGTAGAGAATGGAAGGATTAGTAAGTGGGACTGGCCATGTCACCAGAGGCTCTGGCACTGTGGTGGGAGGTGGGTGACCTGATTGGCTATGGAGACGGGCAATCCCCTGGGGTTTCCTGCATGGCAAGCCTCTCGTGGTTTCAGGTCGTGAGGAGGTGGAGCTGGTTGAGGAGAGGGAATCAGGGAGAGGTGAAGGACTGCTGTTCACGGGACAAGTCCCTGGGGGTTTGGGGGTCAGGGCACCAGTAAACGGGCCAATCTGCTTCCACTAAGAGGGTCTGTTCTCCCTTCTACACTCTGGGCTCCAGGATGGGCTGGTGCTGGGGGATGCAGGTGCTCCACGGCACACGCTCTGGTTAAGTGGGTGAGCTGAGTTGGAGGCCTCACGGTTTTGGAGGAAGGGGGGGTGTGTGGAGAGACCCGGCAAGGGCGAGTCAGGGTTGATGTGTGCCTCCACGGCCCTGGGGTTGGGTCTGGGTCCTGGGGTGGGGGGCAGTGAGGTTCTGTGATGCCCAGCAGACAACCTATAGCTGGACAGAACTGGTTCTGACCTCAGGCTCGGCTGCTCTCCGCTGGAAAATCAACACTTGAGAGAGGAGTGATGGTGGGAAAAGAGAGGTCGCTTTACTCAGGAAGCCGGCAACCTGGGAAGAGGGCAGGCTAATGTCTCCAAGGCCATCTTCCCCGTCCAGGCGAAGCGGGTGCGTTTTTAAGGGGAAAGTGTGGGGAATGGGGAGGGGGCTGCGTGCAGGAGAAGCGGTGCCCAGGCGGTGGGTTCTGTGTCGCCATGACCCTGGATGGACCTGCTGGCATCCGTGGCAGGTGTTTTCGAGTGTGGTCAGGCCGTATCGTCCTTCCCCCTCAAGGTCAGTGGTCTGCAAACCCAAGACAAGTAGGTTGGTTCTGCCGCAGACCAAGGACTCGGGTCAGCCAACAGGAGCACCCGAGCTCGAGGCCAGCTCCCTGCGAAGGCCGGTGGGAGTGCGGCTACAAACCCTTGGCGTTGGTGGCTTGGGGCAGGACGGGGGTGGGCAGGGGCAGGGGCAGAGGTCAGCAGTCACAAGGCCAGGCTGTGGGCCACAAAAGTGTTTCCCTTCCCTTAATTTTCTCTTTCCTTTTTCTCTCTTTCTTTTTGCATAACTTCAAACTTGAACAGACTGCGAGAGGAGTTGAAGGAGTTTGTGGCTGTCCTTCACCCCGACTTCCCACATGTTAGTGTTTTACTGCAGTCGCTCTCCTTGTGTGTCTGTGTGCTCATGCGTCCGGACCCCTTGAGTGGCAGTTTTGGGTGCGACACCTCTACCCTTGAGCTCTTTGGTGTGTGTTTCTAAAAACAAAGACATTGTCAAAATCGGAGAAGTCCTGTCCGTACATCTCGTTTACGCGCCTCACTCAGATTTTGCCACTTGCCCTGTGATGTGCTTTGCTGACAGGAAAACATCGTGGCTCGTGCTTAAGTTTAGTTACCGCATCTCATCCAGTCCTGGGTGGCTTCTCGTCTTCCTCTGGGTGGATGTGGCATGAACACCGACTTGTTTGCAGATATCCCATCGTGTAGACGGCACATGAACTAACAGGGTGGCAGCCCCTGGAGGCAGTGCTTGCAAACAGGGGACCCGATAGACTTTCAGTCTGCCTGTGCCTGTGTCCCGTGAGGTTCTGTTCCTGCCTCCAGGGCAGGGAGGCAGTGGTGGTCACTTATGCCCCAAACTCAACACTGTGACTGCAGTGGGGGGTGGAGTGGGGGGGGTGCAGACCCGAGCCGAGATTCAGTGTGGGGGTGAAGCTAGTGCCCGAGACAGAGCAGAAGGGGGCCTTCCCAGGGTAGGGCCGAGACCCTCATCCCAGAGAGCTCACGTTCCCCTGAGGAGCCGGCTAGGTTCAGGCCTGGAGATGAGTTAAGGGAATGGAGGGCTTGAGCCCCCTGGCAGGACACAGGCAGCCTGTGGTGCCCGTCCCCACACCCTAAGGAACGCAGCCTTTCTGGGAGGGTCACACAAGGACCTGCCCCGACCCAGCTCCCCAGCATGGACAGGGCAGCAGCGGGCAGTGGAGGGAGCCCCAGACACCTTCCCGCCCCAGGCCCTGAGCAACGGGAGGCAACGGGAACACCGTCTGCCCAGGTGGAGCGGTGTGGCAGGGGGTACAGGCAAGGCCGTCACCCTGGTACCCTTTACTCCTCACCGTGATGCCCTGGGCACGGCCTGCATGGTGTGAGTTAGTCTGAGCATTTACGTGCAGGAAGCCTTTCTGAGGATGGAAGTGAGAAACGGGTGATGGGTGGTTTTGTTTCAAAAGGACCAGAAAGCCAGGTGGAGGAAACATCAGGCATTCTAACAAAAAGACTGTTCGTTGTTCAGCTAAATTGACTTCTGAGTCTTTGCTGCCAAGAAGACCAAGAAAGATCTTGAGAAAACCAGGCTGTCCCCAAGACAGCCTTTTTTCTCATTCAGGATGTTAAAAGGCACATGTGGCTGGGGTGGGGGGGGGGGGGGGCGTTAGTGTCTTTTGGGTTCACGGGAGGGGGAGGTGCCGAGCAACAGTGTGGGCGGATCTGATGCCCTCACTGTCCACTGGCACGTGGTTAAGGTGGCACATGTTCTGTGTATTTTATCACAGTTTTTAGGAAGGAAGAACTAAAAATAGTATAGCACAGACACGCAGGCAAAGGACATTGTATGCGGAGCACAGGCGTTCCCACAGTAACTTTCTCGGATGTCGTGGGGGGCTTCCCTCACACTTGCAGGTTCTTGCACAGAACCCCACAATCAGTAAGACCTTGTGCTGCACATGGCAGGGTCACAAGGTTGGAGGCTTTGTCCTTGCAAGTAGTTTAGTGACGAAAAGCTTTTGCATTTCTTTCAGATACACGCATCTACGTCTAAATACCGTAGAGATTTAAGGTCTACTCTTCGCTTACTTGAAACGACCGTCACTTTCCCCTTGCCCTTTGTAATTTCACTGCGAAGTGCGTAAGCTCTGTGCCTGTGTCTCCCGCCTGTAACGTGGACAGCGGTGGCCCCTCAGGATTATGGGGGCCGCGTGATGGGAGGCGGCATGTGCAGAGGTGGAGAGGCACCGGACACCTGGCGAACTCTTCCGTGTTTCTCTCAGGCTGTTTTAAAAATACGTGTCTTAGTCAGCTGGTCAGAGCCCCGTGCTTTGCCCAGTTGTGTGTGCTCCCGTGAAGTATTGATTATTTCCACGTGAGGTGGGCTCCCCACCGACTCGTCCTCTTTTGTCGACTTAGATTTTTCATTTTAAGCTCTGAGAAAACTTCTTTGGCAGACAGGACTGGGAAGAGTTTCGTGAGGCCTGTCGCCGTTCTCTCTGCTCTTTCTGAGCCGTTTGCCAGAGTCGCAGGGTCCGTCACCATAAGTTAATCAGCGGCAACGCGCTGGGTCATCCTTCAGTCTGCTGAGTGCAGGGCTGGGCCCATGGGCTCTCGGGGACAGCTGGGCCAGGGCCGTAGCAGCCGCCCCTTTGCTCAGTGCCCCAGGGTTGTGATAGAGGCAGTACATGTGGCAAGGTGAGTAAGGGAAGGAGCGTGGGCGCCTGGCAGCTCCCGGGCTGATGGCACACATGGACGTTGCAGACTTATAAATCGATACCCCCCCCTCCCCCGCCGCACTGCTGGCTGCCCTGGGAGGTCAGTGTGTCCAGGGCCTGCGGGCACCGGTTCTGAGGCCACGGCGTTAGTTCTCGTTCCCGGGACCCCTTTCTGGCGCTCACCTGCCGGCGCGGGAGCCTCCTCTGCGCACTCGTCTCCTGCAACACTCGCCCCTTGTCAGGAGACACATCTTTCTTATTTGGACCTAGAGTCTGCCTCCCAGGATTCCGGTCTTGAATTGAAAAAAATAAATCATGTAAATTGATGCTTCCAGTGTGTTTCCAGGGTTTGAATACCTTACAAGAGTGAAGTTGTATCAGAAGTCACTGAGCAGCTGGTTTGCAGTCTGTGCAAATGTGGTGTGCTATTTTAATCACTCTGAAAGCAAACGTTCTGTTCAGCCCAGGTGATTAGACACGCATGTGTAGCAGGTGTCATCCGGTGTACATAGAGATGCTGGGTAAGAGCTCTTGGTGCCCCCCAGCTCGTATCATCCCGAGTCCCCTTGGAACCTGGATGCCAGGTTGTGCGTGTGACCGGTGAGCGCTCCATCCTCACACCAGACCCTCTCTGTCCACCCCCTGTAGGTATATGGTGCAGTGGCCTGGAGCACGGATCCTGCGTCGCCAGGAGCTGGACGCCTTCCTGGCTCAGGCGTTGTCCCCCAAACTCTATGAGCCTGACCAGCTGCAGGAGCTCAAGGTAATTGACAAGCCTCATTCCTTGTCTTGGGAAGCGTTGCTTCGGAGTGGTGTGAGGAGGGCCGGCCTCACCGGGCAGCGCCGCTCAGAGTGCCAGGCTAGGAAACCGAGCCGCGGACTCGGGAGCCTTCGGGGCAGAAGCGTATCCATCCCAGTTACGGAAGCGGTCAAGTCTGCTTCTGTCAGATAAAGGTTTTCCCTTGTTACCAGTGGGCGTCTGCTCTTGTGTTCACGTCAGGGTGTAAACTTGCTTTTGTTCCAGGTGGGGACCCCGGACCCTGGGGAGGGCTTGGGCTTCAGGGTTTTCTCACATCTGGCCAGGATTCTTTTCTCGTTTCGTTCTGTTCCTGATTATAGCATTCGTTTCCTCTAAAACATAGTCTTGCCCTCCTAGACCGTAAATCCCTTAACAGACCACTTGAAGAACAATGTTACGCCATCATTCCTGAGCCCCCTTTACTTAGCATTTAACATCGTGTTCCTTTTAATTTTTCCTTCCAGTAATTCCTTTTGTTCTTTGTTTTGGCAATGTTAATTTTCTCCAAGTTGTCCCCTGATTTTTCGGGGTGCTTATCTTTTCAATGCACTTTGGTTAGTTGCTGTGTTTGCACGGCTGCACTCGCTTTCTGTAATGTCTGTGCTAAACTTTAGAAAGTTTAAGACTTTCCAGAGTTAGCTAAATCAGGGGATCTGCCTTTTCTTTTGATGTACAGGGTTTTGGGTTTTTTTCTTTGCATTTGTTTTTTTGTTTGTTTGTTTTGTTTTTTGTTTTTTTTTTTTAATTATTTGATTTGTAATCAAATAATCTCTTTTGACAAATTGCCTTCACTTTTAGATCTTTTTGCCATTCTTTATGAAGGCATTCTTTCCCCTCAGGAGCATTTGAGGCTCACTTTATAGATTATCAGTATTCTACAGTTGGGGCCCAATCAATTTCTGGTTCCCCTAAACTACTGAGTTAAATTTAGTAATTTGATGTTGAGTGGCCCTTGACTGTGCGGAGCCCAGGTCACGTGTGGTCACCCCAGGCTTCTGATGACTTTGAAACAAGCTGAATAAGACAATAAAACTTAGAATCCACCCCAAATTGTATTCTTTACTTTGTAGATCAAGATTTTCTGTTTGCTAGACAGAAATTATTTTCATTTGTAATGTTTTTGAATCTAAGTTTTCGTTCTAGAGTATTTGGCTGGGTGTCCCCCGAAAGGCTGGCCCTAAGCGCAGGCTCTCGTTCCCGTGCCCCCGGCTGGTGGTGCCGTCACCACTGTCTTCGTCACCAGCCCGTGCTCAGGGGTGTTGTGAATACTTTGACTAGCGTGTGCTGCCATCCCTCTACCTCTACTTCCTGTTTCTCTTATTTAGATTATTACATCAGTATTGACATCCCAGTTCTGAAAATCAGACCGCCAGGTATCAGGTATGCCCACCAAGCCTTACTCACCATCAAGTTGCTTTTCCTCAAAGTTCATCTTCTCTCCCATATCCTTTTCATTTTGGATCAACACACAGGGTATAACTTTTGAAAGACAGCCACACTCTAAGCTTTCATTTTGGTTCTTTTGAGGTCTTAGTGCTTTCATGGTTTTCTCCTGATCCTTCATCTGAAGCCAGGTGTTTCTAGAACTGTGTTTAGAAAGACCTATTTTATGTGCAGTGACTTGAGGCCACCGTCCCTTCGGCTCTTGCTGGTCTGGAGGCCTGCCTTCCCTTCACCACGGACGGCCTGCACCGCTGGCACCTCACGCACAAGCAGCCTACATTCCGCAGAGCTAGGGGGATAAGAGCATTCGTTGGGGGGAAAGGTAGTTTTTTTGTTTTTGTTTTTTGGTTTGTTTTTGTTTTTTAAGATTGAGGATTCTCTCAGCTATCAGATTGAGAACTAAGAGGAATAATCATTATTTAAATGCTACAAAAGTCCCTACGCAGAGCTGAGAGTCCCCAAATTCAGTGATAGAAAAGTAGACTTTTAAATTGCTTTTTCATTTAACCATTAAAATTTTTTTATATATCGAATGCAATGACGATGCTTTTCCATGAAACGCCATTTCACTGTTTCGGATATAGTCAACTCTTGATTTTGGTGGCTGTCTTAGGGGCCGCTATCCAGTTTGTGGATTGCCCAGACCCTACTTTTCTTCTCCCATTTTTGTCCATCATGTGCTTTGAAAATAAAGAGGAGAAGAAAAGAAAAAGACCCAGTTCTGACAGTTTGGCCTCTCGTTGGCTTTTCTGATTGGGAGATTCGGTGGGGAAAGGTGTTGAAAGTTTTAATTTAGACTGACTTTGTAAGAGTGCTGTCTTGTCTGTGCGTGCTCTGCCTGCCGTGACCGTGAACAGGTGCGTGTTCTATGTGGCTCCTCACAGACCCGTGACAGGGTCCACATGTTTTCCTCACGTTTTCCCCGGTGTATTTTTTAGGCGCTTCTCCTAGGTTCTGAGCATGGATGTAGTGACGAAGGTAGATTAGCAATGTTTGGAGGAGGGCGGGGAGAGGGTGAGAAGGACTTTTGTACAGGCTTCATATTTGTCCAGTTTCTTTCTCCCTTGCTCTTGACATCCTTGTAATTGCTTTCAGTTCTTCTCACAGTTTCACTGACTGAGTGCAGAATATAAAAGGTGGAGGAGGAGGGGCTGTAAGACGGTATCAGGCCCCTGTGGCCCCTGAAAGAGTTAGGGCAGGTGCAAGTAAACATGGCCGATCAGAGGAGGGGTCTGCAGTCCAGCAGTGACACGGCGGGCAGTGCACCCTCGCTGGAGTGGTTCTGAAGCTCATTGGGCAGAGATTAAGTTCCAGTTTGTACTTCCTATAAAGTCAGAAAACTGTACTTTCTTTAGTTGAGGAGCTTTGGATAATGCTGATAATTTTATCTTCCTGTGTAGAAGAGAATGAGATTGGACCGTGAATATTGTAGCCATGTCTGTGGTCAGGCATTCAGATTCTGGTGCTGCTAGTTAACAGTTTAATGGCATTGAGCTTTCTGTGACTCTTTCTCCATCTGTGACACGGACTACGAGGAGCAGTACCTGTGTCATACAGTTGCCGAGACATCAGTGAGATAATGTGTGTGGAAATGTGCAGAGTGTACCTGACAAGTCCAAGTCTGTGTTAAGTCCCCTGTAGATACTACTTAGTATTATTTGTGTAATTAACATGTAGGAAAGACGCATAAAACACTATGTGAAGTGATTTAGAAAGCTTTTTGGATAAGCCAAGATCTGCATGGCAGAGTTGAGATTTTATGCACATTATTTAAATAGCTTTTATTTTGAGAACTTTTTCTGTGAAATTAATGGTAGTTGCCATTACTAAGCGATAGGATATTCATTTTTGAAACCCATGCAAACAGTTCCTTCGCTGATGGCAAGTCCAGTTAGAATAAACAGATGTGTGTGCATGGCTGAGGCAGACTTCCCCGTGCCCCCTGTCGGCTCACTGGGAGCGCGCTCGTCCTAACCTGGGTACCTCCGCCCCCGGCCCGCCCGCCTGGGCGGCGGGGACTCTGCTGCATTGAGGGTCGGCGTGTCCACATGGCCACCTCTGGGGACCAAGCACTGACAACAGCACTGTGCTTCCTGGGCTTCCCTAGAAGGTGCTTGCTGGGCTGCAGGACAACACTGGGTGGCGGAGTGGCCTCCATGCCACCCCCGGTATCCCCTCGCCCCGTGTGTGTCGGGGCCACTTTCCCAACAGTGTCAGCTTTCAGGGAGGAGAAGCTCCCTCTTTCTGCCTTGAGGCTCTCAGAGAAGGGAGTTTCCACTTCAAGTGAATTCTTTCTCCATTTTGATTTTCTCTTTCCCCACTTTCTGCTCATAAATATAAAATGCATGCAGCCCCATCACCCAGCCCTGCCTGCCCTCAGCCGAGTGCACTGTCCTTCCCAGCGAGGCTCAGGCTCCGGAGAAGCAGGGGCCAATGGGGCTGGGCGGCAGGCGGGGCCGGGGGTATGGATGGGCTTCTCCAGGTTTGGAAGGTTCTGAACTACATTGACTGAAAATCCAAAAAACCAAGGTTGGAAAACACAGCATTAGCGGATTGTGGGGAATGGTGGCCCCTGAGCACAAAACAGCAGATAGTCAGAAATTCCTCAGTGTCGGGCATGGGAATGACCTTTTTTCTTGTTAATGAAAGGCCGGCGTACCTGCCACATTTAGGCATTGCTTAGGGTGATACCCCGTAGGGTCTGTGTTCTTGAGATGCCCTCGCCTTAGAAAATAAGTGTGAAAGGTGGGAAGACAGAACGCTGGCAGTTAAAACTGCCTTCTGGATAATCCACAAACGAGGTCCTTCACAGACAGACAATCAAGAGTTGACTGTATCTGTCAGTGTTCCTCGCCCTGCGTGTCAGGTGCTAGGAGCCAGGGCCGTGCGCGCAGGGAGGTGCAGCGCCATGAAGGAGGGGGCAGGAGAGATAGTCTGCATGGTCCAGATACCGTGTTTTTGTTGTTGTGTTCTTCCATTTATAAGCTATCCATTTCTCCTGAAGCATTTGACAGTCTCATTAATGAGTTGCTACCTAAAACATTAACATGAAATAATGTAAACATGAAGTACAGGTTTTAGAATGGAATTATGCTGAGTAATTTTTAATATACTTGAAAAAATGCAGAATCTTAACGGAATGTTGCTTGTTATAATCTTTTTGTTCATACATTACCAGTGTGTAGAATCTGAAGGGTAACTTATTTTCATAAGTGGATAGTGGACTTCCTAACTGCTAAGGAGACTATTAATAATCTGTTACTTTCTCATGTCAACTTCAATATAGTATTACTTTACGCTCCTATGATGCTTTACAAATTCCAAATTGAAATACTTCAGTATGTTTATAAAACAGTCTCTAAAATTTAAATCTGTTAAATAACATAAAAAGTCTCTGTGTTCAGATAGTGCTAGGTCACTGTAAGGAAATAGCAGGTGTGCGTAGGGAGCGTTTGGTGGAGGGGTGTCCACGCTAACCGTGGAGAGCTGTAGTCAGAAATGGTGAGAATCGGGTTCTGCGGTGTTCTTACTCCATAGAAATCATTCTTTTCCATTTAAAGATTGAGAACCTCGACCCCCGAGGCATTCAGCTGTCAGCTCTCTTCATGAGTGGTGTGGACATGGCCCTGTTTGCAAACGACGCGTGTGGCCAGCCGGTGCCCTGGGAGCACTGCTGCCCTTGGATGTATTTTGATGGGAAGCTCTTCCAGTCCAAACTCCTCAAAGCCAGCCGGGAAAAGACCCCACTCATCGACCTCTGTGATGGTCAGGTCAGTCTCAGGAACGCCAGCCAGCGGGGGGTTTGGCGGGTGGGGAGAAGCCTCCGGCCACCTCGGCGGGATGGGAGGAGTGTTTGCAGGCTGGTGAGCTGGGCTGTCTGCGCAGGTTGCAGGCGCACCTGTGATGTGCTGCACTCGCCTGGACCTCGCTCCTGGGAGGACCTACAGGCCTGGGTTCCTACCGGCCCCGGCCACATCTTTGTCAGCCACTCAGTACGCTTCCTTGTTTAATGTGTGTTTCTGTTGAAAGTCCTCTTGATGAATACATATTGTATTGTTAAATTACTCACCTTATACGTGTGGTCAGCAGTGCTGGAACAGCCCAAACAAAGCACATGGGACACACGCGGTGTCTCCACAGGGCACATCTCACGACCTGGCACTTAGGGACATGAGCCAGCACTCGGCACTGTGCTTGGCCCATTTCAAACAGAATCACCCACAGAAACGTGAAAACTGTGGCACTAAGTGGATGGTGAACAGGACACTTGTTTCCAGTGTAAAGTCTGAAACAAGCGGTGCCCCCTCTGCGTGAGGCCTCGGGCACGATTGTGGGTTACAAGTACATTTCAGCAAGCGGGTGGGTCCACAGACGTGGAGTCAGGAATAGCGAGGACTGAGCGCATTAGTTGGAAGTCCTGGTCTGAGCAGAAGGTGCGGTCCACCATCAGACCGTCTTGTTCTCTTGCAGTCGCCTCAGGCTTCTGACGGCACGTTCTGCCCGAGCTGCCGTGACTCTCGGGTCAGGCTCAGCATAAGCACAGATTTGTGGGGTGAGCAGGTTTTCAGATTCTCTGGTTAAGGATCGGTGTTGCTACTTGAATTTATGTATTTATTAACAAAAGACACTGCAGGTGAATGTCGTACAGGCTCTTTCACAGTGGATCTGATGCCCACTAGCTGTGTTGTCCGCATCCTTGGGAGCGATGTTGTTCACTGTGATGTGATCCCCTCAGGCAGCCTCCCGCCCCCTGTCAGCACGGTCGCTGGGCCTTGGCGCCCTCTCTGCCGCACGGGGCACACAGCTGGCCGAGTGCTCGGTCGGTGGGCATTGTCTGCGCTGCAGTGGGACCTCTCTGGGCTCAGCTGTTGGCTTCCAGAACCAAAACCACTCTTTCAGTTAGTACCTTCGGTAGCGAATGGTCCTCACCTGGAGATCGGCTGAAAGCTGTGGCTTAAGTTGATGTTGCGTCTGTGGGAATGATGTAATGGAAGCGGCGGTATGTGTTCGTTGATTGCATTTTCGGTGTGCTTGCCGACTGCACCCAGTGTGGCTGCACAGACCGTGACTGACTCATGGGAAAAGAGCACATGCATCCTGGCAGCTGGTGGGTCTCACTTCTTTCCTGTCCATTTCGATTCGAGCAAAACTCTGTGAACCGAGTTTTCATGTGCCGGTGCTTGACTTGCAGGCCGAGCAAGCCGCCAAGGTGGAGAAGATGCGGCAGAGCATTCTGGAAGGGCTGAACCTCTCCCGGCAGAGCCACCCGCTTCCCTTTCCGCCGCCCACGGCGCTGCCTTTCTACCCTGCCTCCGTGTACCCCCGGCACTTCGGGCCCGTCCCCCCGGCTCAGGGCCGTGGGCGGGGCTTTGCAGGTGAGTGCACAGGCGACGTCGGGAGGGACCGTGGGGTGGTGGGGACGGATGCGCCGTGTCATGCTGTGCTGGGACCTCATTCATGGTCAGGCTCATGACGAAGTTTGCAGTATCAGCTCCTCACCATAGACAAACACAGATCCCCGAAGAGATGCGGGTAAGGGAGAGAGGGAAATACGAAGGCTGTTGCAGAGACTGGATTTTACGATTGGTCGGCACAGCTGAAAACTCCGCTTGTGTTTGTGGTTTACGGTTTGCTCACCTGTGGGGTCAGAGGAGGCCTCTCCACTAAGGCCACCCCCTGCCCCCAGGGATGGTTCAGACGCGCTCCAGTGTGGACAGCAGGGGCTGGGAGACCCCTCCCCCCGCCCCGGCAGCCAATGGTATGGGAACAGCAGGTGAAGGAGATGGGGTCGTTCTGCCCAGAGGCCCACCGGTGGCTCCCCTAGAACCTGCTCCTCACAGCTTCTCCGTCTCTCTCCACCCGGGTCCCACAGGAGTCTGTGGCTTTGGAGGCCCCTATGGGGACACTGTAGCGACAGGCGCTTACCGTGCCTTCCGAGTGGCAACAGCAGCGGGACACTGCGGAGCCTTCTCAGGCGGGGACAGCAGCAGGACTAGCAAGTCGCAGGGCGGTAATTATGCCAGCACGCCTTCTCCTAGAGCTTCGCCGCCCCGCCTGGCCCCCCTCCGCGTCCTCCCCGCCAGGCCCGCTCCCGGCCCCGGCCGCCCCCAGGTCTCTGCCTTCCAGTGGGACGGGCGGGTGTCCACGCAGCCCTTGAGCCCGGCCCCAGCGCCACCTCCCCGAAGGAGCAGGCTGCCCTACAGGGCTCGTTGGCGGGCTCCTTCCCCGACGACGGAGGTCCTGAGGCCATAGCAGTTCCTGGCTTGGAAACTGACCGCAGCTTGTTTCGTAGGCAACGTTTTTGAGAAAGATCTAATAACACATACATAAATGAGCTTATTTTAAATTCCCTTTGCTTCTCTTCTTGTACGTATTGGTTTTACAAGGGAGAAAAAAGACTTAACATTTAGTTTTGAAATAATGTCTTGTGATTTTGCTGTAATTAAAGCCTGTGACTTGTAGTTTTGTCACACGTCCTGTATTTTGGGACCGCAGAGCCAGACGTGGCCATCAGGTCCACACCACAGGGCTGTTCAGATACATTTGTGAGTAACTTTAGGGTACACAGGCTTTCTATCCTTCCCAGGAATGTTCTTCCAGCTCTGTTCCTTGGGGTTGGCGGGAGACCTCTTTTGCAGCAGTACGATGCACAGGCTAGCGCAGCCCCCAGAGGGGCTCTGGGGCCGTCTCCCCCTGCACCGGCCCCGCATGCCCTCTCCTGCCTCCCACTGGCTCTTGCAGCTTCCAGGGCGCTTTTCTTCCTGCCCACGCCATGCAGCGTGCAGTGACGCCTGCTCTCTGCTTCACCATCGGCTTCAGCTCCTTGCGCCCCTTGCCTGGACACTCACGTCAGCGTGCAGTTGGGATAAACCTATGGGTAGGGTGGTGGCTCTAGACCTTGTAGGGTCAGAAGTGGTTTTGTAGGCTGAAGTGACCAGAGGAACTGCTTTGTAACTTCCCCCAGATTGTGTCTGGAGCTCAGCTCTGCTCTGTCCAGTGTAGTAGCCACCGGCCACTGTGGCGCTTGAGCACTTGACCTTGCTATAAAATACACGCCCAGTTTTAGATCTAATATGGAAAAAAGATTGCAAAATATCTAATTAGTAGTTTTTATATTGATTACATGTTGAAATAATACTATTTTGGATATATTGGGTTAAATAAAACAAATTATCAAAACCTATTTTATCTGTTTTTGTATTTCATTGTGGCTACTAGGAATGTAAGGCTTGTAGATTTGGATGTTGGACAGCGCTGTCTGGCAGCTAGAATGGTCATGGTGAACACCTGGATGATGGAGACTTAATTATAATCCATTCCATCTGCCAGAAGATAGGAAGCTTGAGGTTCTATTCTGTTTGGGTTTTATCAGAAGTTTTGCTATCAGTTACATATTTGAGAATTTTCTTAGTTAAGTCAGAAATCCTTAGAATATGCAGGCTGTTGGTGGTTAATAGAAGTTACTGATACAGTGGTGTTGGTGACCCCACTGATTTAATTTAATTTAATTTAATTTAACAATAAGAAATAACAGCCACATTTACTGGTTAACTTCTGTAATGTTTGGTTAAGGCAGGAAACTTGGAAGCAGTTCCCCAAAGAGAAAACATGGAGTTTGCAGGTATCCATGTTGGTAGGGGAGGAGGCCAGCTGTGAGCGCCCAGTGGCCACGCTTTATTGAACTGTTTCAGCCAGAAAGCCTTGCACATTTTGCATTTTAAACTCAGATCAGCTGTTGTGGGTTCTCTGAGTGGCCAACACTTCTGTCTGACTTTCAGGTGTATTTTCAACAACGGTTAAAACCCATAAACAATATGTACATAGATACTTTATGTAATAAATAAGAAGTCTTCACAAAACTTCAGAGAAGGGGGCTTTATATGAAATATAAACCACAATGAAAACAAATTGCTCGCTTGTTTTCTTTTTGCTGTTTTTAATTCTCTGATTGTCAAGATGTATTTTGTCTATTTTTCGTGCAGGAATCCAACCTATACCTTCTCAGGGAGGGAAGCTAGAAATAGCCGGCACCGTGGTTGGCCACTGGGCTGGGAGCAGACGGGGCCGTGGGGGCCGCGGGCCTTTCCCCCTACAGGTAGTTTCTGTTGGAGGACCAGCAAGAGGGTAAGTTCTGAACAGTGAAAACATGTTTGTGTTAATTAGAAAATAGCCTCTTACTTATTTTAGTCATGAGTTTATTAGAAACATTTTTTCTTCATTAGATATATTCCTTAATGTTATTGTGGTTATGTAGGATTCCATTGTATATAGCATTATGTAACTAAGCCATTATTAAATAGTTACCCACACATTCAATTAACAATTTTTTAATATTTAAAAAAGTAGCATTTTGAAGTATATTATTTTTCAAATTGAATGCACTGGATAGGGACCAAAAAACTAAGATTGATTTCTTGGAATCTTGAAATAAGTCCACGATGTGACCATGATTTATTTAATAGACCGGTGCTTTCTACAGCGTGGGATCGGCATCGTTTTAAATGTTCCAGCTGCCTCAACAGATTCAAGCCTGTGTGCTTTTGTCCTCTTTTATCCGTTCAGGCGTCCGAGGGGAGTTATTTCCACCCCGGTGATCAGAACGTTTGGAAGAGGCGGACGGTACTACGGCAGAGGCTATAAAAACCAGGGTGTGATTCAGGTAATCCATGGGGCAGCGGCGCCTCACTCCGGGCTGGTGGCTCAGTGCCTGCGTCCAGAAAGGTCTGCCGGGGCCTCTCTGTAGCTGTCGAGCGCAAGGCAGACGCAGCGGTGGCGCCACTTGCTCGCCGGCTGTGACTCCTCAGCCCACGGTGGCCGGCGTCGTGGGTGCTGAAGAGTATGGTCTCCTGGTCACTGCTGCCCGGGGAGTATTCTGGGGCTTTTAGCGGCAGTTATATTCTAAAATGTTATTTAGGTAAATAGCAGTCAGGATTTAAGAAGAAAACTGACGTCTTTTTCTCCTCCTGGACTGTCTTGACTAGCACTTCGCTGAAAGGCTGAGCCTGTGAGGAGACAAAATCACGTACCCATCTTCATGACCGAGCTGGAGTTTCCTCCCACTTTGGATAGACCATGTTGGGACATGGATCCTGATGAATTTCCCCTTGAGAAGGATCTTTTAGAAATGCCAGGCAGCCTTACTGCTGCGTTTGATATTTCATCAAAGTGTGCATTTCTTCCCGTGCTGTGCATGCAAATGTTCCAGCTCTCCCTTGGCTCCCACATTAGTAGCCCACGTGTGGAAATGTATTGGCCTGCCTTTACCAGGTGATCTCACCACCTTGGGAACTTCTGTGTTGATGAAATACATCTAGTGAGTCAGGTACAAGGGCAGCCCCCTCTGCAGTGCAGCATGCCCCAGGATGGGGCATGTGCTCGGCTCACTTTGCCCTCCCCAGGCTCACCTTGACCTTCCTCTGCCTTCTGAGCCCTTTTCAGCTGAAGGCACTCAGCCTCTGAACGGGTTTATAAGGTGGGGGGGGGAATGCACCCGTGCTGTGCTCCAGCCCGGAGCCCATCCTGTACAGACAGCCCCTCGTGGAGCCATCACCCCTACTGATTAAGGGGGCCTTTCACGTAAAACACAGACACCGGAACCACACAAGACAACTGGGTGGCCTGGCCTCTTTCTTGTTCCCGTGGGGAGCTCACCTTCTTTTATTTTGCTGCATCTTTAAAGTCCCTGAGTCCACTGGCTCCCCTCCCCCATGCCTGTCTCCTTTGCTTTGTGTGTGGAAGTACAGACAACACTGCCTTTTGCGCCCAAGCGCCCAGACTTTCTGCATCTTGCCGAGCGTGTGCTGAGCGGGCTGCCCCCCTATGACCTGACCTTGTCTTTCTTGCATCCTGGTAGTGGGTCTGGGCACTGAGTCAGACTCTGCACCGGTCTGCGCCTGTGGCAGGACTGAGGTGGACCTGCGTGCTTTTGTCAGGGGCACGAGTGTCTGCTTCTGCACATTGGGACCCTTCGATGTGTCACAGGCTGGATCCATTCATTCACTGGAGATTGCCAAAGGAAGATAGTCTTGTTGCATCATTTCTTTTTCGTTATTTATTGGGGTGTTTTTATAAAGAGACGCTTCCCATTGGCTCCCATTTGGTACCTGAGTATTACAGTGCTTGCAGGACAGATACCTTGCTGCCCTTGGCCACAGGCCCTTTGCGTGGCCTCTGGTCTGCGGTGGCTTTCTCTCTGGGCATCGCCCGGCCCAGCAGAACCACCACATTTCTCTCGATTCCTTGGTCTCTTTAGTGGGAAATGGCATTTGAAAACCACCGTCTGGGCACCCTGAGTGCTGGAGGGCCAGTGACTGTTCCTAGTGTTCTCTGAGCACAGACCTGGACATGCAGTCCTGGTCTTCATGCATGAACACACGACGTGCGAGCTTTTTATTGTCTTTTTCTTTAAAGATAAAATCCTCATAAGTTCACACTGACGTTTCCAATTTAGACTGAGGGCTTTTACTTACATCTCTGATGTTACATCTACATGTCCTTTCCTCATGCTGAATCACTGTTTCTGGGCTTCTCTGTGAACAGGGCTAGAGGAGACACGTGTACTCGCGTGCACCAGGCACTCAGACCCGCACATGCTTGTGCTGCTGCACATTCTTGTGTACCACACGCACAGGGGAATATGCATGTGGATGCCGCTGTTTTTATCTCAAGAATTTATAGCGACTCTTCTGAATCAAATTGAAGACTTCAGGAATTTGATTTAAACTTTACTGTTCGTGTCCATGTCTATTATCTTCCACCCTGAGAACCGGGGCTCGTTAAGTTAGAGTCAGAGTGCCCCTGGCTGGCCCTTGGCTTCGTCCACGGGCAGTCACGGTGTTGACAAACTCACCCTGTCCTCCCCCCAGCTCTCGTTGTGACAGTAGCTGTGCGGTTATCCGCTGCATTGTCCCAGCGTGCAGCCTCCACCCACCGCCCCACCCACGCCTCATTGGCCTGGCCTCTGTGGACCCGCGTCCCCTGCCCGCCGGCCTTGTCCCTCCAGGCTCTCCTCAGGGGACTCCACAGGCAGGACCTCACAGAAACCAGGGGACGTTCAGAAGCACTTTGCTTTCCTAACAGTTGAAAGTGGTGGCTCATACCTCCTTCTCATGCGTCTCACGTATATTGTCATTTTCTTCTGTCATAAGCTTTGTGTCAAAGACCGCTAATAATTGAATTGTCTTTCCCTCAGAAGACATTCGCCGTTTTGGCCTAAATGCCCAAATTGTTTTTGTTTCTCTGCCAAGGTTTCGTGATGCACCCCGCTGCTGGTCATTCTGGGCCGGTGCACTCAGCACACAACGTGTTCTTTCTGAACACGGTTTCATATCTTGTCTTACATCAGAAGCTTTTCTTGAATTACTGGGTTTTCATTTCTGTTGTTCTCCCTTGCTTTGATTTCGTCTCTGGTGGTTCCTGTTGAGCTAGTCTTGTGTCTGTCGCCAGTGTTTGGCACATTCTTGACTCCCTTTGATGTCTTCTTCTTTGGAGATAGGACTCACCTACTATGCAGCTCACCTGCTTAGAAAGTACAGTGCGGCCTGTCCTCACTGTCATGCAGGGACACTGCCAATTCCAGAACGTTCATCACCCAAGAAGAAACCCCTTACTCAGTTGCAGCCACGTCCCAGCCCCCGGCGGCCACGGATCTGTTTTGCTGTGTATGGACTTGCTCTGTGCCTGTCATGTATGTGCACCTGTCGTGGCGCCACCGGCCCTTGGGTCCTCGTGATTGCTGTGAGGGCTCCACTGAGGGCGAGGCTCACTTTATCCATTTACCAGTTGCTGGGCATTCAGGTGGTTTGCACGTTTTTGGTTATGAGTAATGCTGCTGTGAACATACATAGGTTTGGGTTTTCCTCCAGCTTTACTGAGATGTAATCAATATATACCATCATGTTAGTTCTGGGTGCAGCATAGTGATTTGTATTTGTATGCATTGCAAGATGATCACCACGGGAAGTCTCGTTAACATGCATCTCCTCAAATGGTTACAAAAACTTATTTTCTTGTGACGAGAACCTTTGAGATCTCTCAGCAACTTGCAGATATGCAACAGAGTATTGTTAACTACAGTGGTTGTGTTCAGGTGTTTGTGTGGACATATGTTTTCATTCCTCTTGGGTACATACCTGGGAATGAATTCCTGGGTCCTTGTGTATCCTCAGAAAAACAATTCTGAGTTACTTTTTTGTGTTGGCACCCTGGAGATCCTGCTCCAGGCGTTTTGCGTAGCGGCCGGTGGGCTTTTCCCTCCGAGACTGAGGGCTTAGAGGTCTGAGCAAGTACTTGAAATCTTCAGTGTTATTTCCCCCTGCTTTGTCCTCTTATATATTTTAATTTTTCTCAGGATTCCAAGAAAATGGCAGTAGTGTTGACTTGGGGGAGGGTTTACATGCATATTTCCGAACTCTGGGATTGAGCACCGAAGTGAGAAGACCTGTGGGAATGGAGCCCAGAGGGGAACAAACGCAGGGACCACTGGTGTGAGACAAGGCATCCCCAGGGCGAGGGTAACACATATCTCCGGCCCCACTTGGCTGAGCAGAGAGGGCCTTTATTTGTAACCAGGCAAAAACCCTGGTTCTCAGCAGGGAGGACTAGAGGCACCCGACACCCTGCCATCTGGGGTTGAAAGGCAGCTTTCCTGTTCTGGGTCTCAGTTTCTTCACTGAAAAACGACCACATAAGGGTAAGACCGTTAAGGTTTCCTTCAGCACTGAGTCCGCCTCCAGCAGTGGTTCTCAGCCCTGGGATGTTGGCCCCAAGGGCCATTGGCTTTGTTTGGGGACATTGTTGATCATCATAGCTCAGTGTGCAAGTGCTTCTGGTGTCTTCTGGGAGAGGCCAGCGATGCCCACCACTCTGCAACACACAAGACGGCCCGTGACAGAATTACCAGGTCTACAATGTCGAGGTGCCAGGCTGAGAAACCCACGGTCTAAGATGTAAACAGCTGAAAGATCTCGGGCTGTTTTCCTCGTCTCTTACCGAGAGGTCTTGTCTTTCACTCCAAAAGTTCATTTTTTCTAGAATTACTTTTAAGTTTGTTAAGAGGAGCAGGGAGACCTGTTCAGAAGAGATAGGTCACAAACACACCTGGTGATTATCAGCTTAGACTTGTTTCTTGTTGGGTTGTCCAGAGAGGACTTAGGTTTGCTTCCATTTTCCAGTAGAAATGGGCCTCCCACTGCCCGCGACAGGTGGATGTGTAAGTTGTTGGTGGACACGTAGTGAGGATGGTGGTTTGTAATTTCAGAGAGGACGTATCGAGGAGCGGTGTTAGCATAGATGACTTGGTGCTGTCCAGAAGGATTAGGTAGACCTCTTCAAGTGGGGTCTACTGCAAGGTCAGGATATTAACTACAGAGAAGTGGAGGGAAGGGGCCCCAGGACGAACCTGCTGAGACCAGCTTTTGCCAGCTGCAGGTCAGTCAGAAGCAAAACAGAGTGTGTTAGAGTATAGAGTATAGACTAGAGTACAGAACAAACAGATTATAGAGAGTAGATAGACCGTGTGAACTACAGAGAGTATAGACTAGAGCACACAGACCATAGAGAATATGTAGACTGTTCAGGTTATGGAGAGTATAGAGTACACAGACCATAGAGAGTAAGGAGTATAGAGAGTATGTAGACTGTGGACTCCGGAGAGTATAGGCAAGAGTACAGAGTACACAGACCGTAGAGAGTATGGGGCATAGAGAGTATATAGACTGGACCACGGAGGGTATAGACCATAGTGCAGAGTACACAGACTGTGGAGAGCATGGGGCCTAGAGAGTATGTAGACTCTGGATTACAGAGAGTATAGACTAGAGTACACAGACCATAGAGAGTATGGGGCGTAGAAAGTATGTAGACTATGGACTACGAGAGTATAGATGAGAGTACAGAGTACACAGACCATAGAGAGTATGTAGACTGTGGACTATGGAGAGTACAGACCAGAGTACAGAGTACACAGACTGTGGAGAGTATGTGGACTGTACATAGACTGTGGAAAGTATAGAGTGTAGACAGTATAGAGGTTAGAATGTATACACTAGAGTATGTAGATGATGCAAACTATAGACTATAGAGTGCATAGGTGATACTATAGAGAGAGAGAATATATATTACACAGATTACAGAGAATGTAGATTCAAGTATGGAGTACAGAGAGAATACAGACTATCAAATATATACAGTATATAGCCTATAAAGTATATACACAGGTTGTGAAAAATACAGACTGGAGCGTATAGAGGTATAGAGAGTGCAGAGTAACGGACTGTACAGACCACAGAGGATTAAGAGAAGGTATAGAGCAGAGAGTAGAAAGCGTGAGGAACACACCCATGCAGTGTACTGTGCTGTTGAACCTGAAGCACAGGCCTCCATAGGCGTCCCTTCTCCCACTGTGTATCACAGCTGCCTTATTGCTTGTTATCCTTGATTTTGACCAGGGCAAGCCTCCTTATGCTGCTTCAGCAGAAGAAGTGGCCAAAGAACTGAAGTCAAGATCCGGGGAATCCAAGTCGTCTGCCGTGTCTTCAGATGGGTCCCTGGCTGAAAACGGAGCGGTGGCTGAGGAGAAGCCTGCTCCCCAGATGAACGGGAGCGCGGGCGATGCCAGGGCCCCCAGCCACTCGGAAAGTGCCTTGAACAATGACTCTAAGACGTGCAATACAAATCCTCACTTAAATGCACTAAGTACAGACAGTGCTTGCCGCAGAGCTGATGCTCTGGAGGCTGCTGTCTTAAAGAAAGAAGAGTAAACTTATTTTTTATAGAGGGTGAAGGATGCTGGAAGGGTAGGATTCAGGAATATCTGGAGAGAAAGAGAGCCTACAGTTATGTACATTTTTTCCTTTCCGTAAGAGAAAAATGAGGACTTTGGAAATTCGGATCCCTCTTTGATATCAGAGATTTAAACAACACATTTTTAGTTTTAACCAGTTGTAGTCAAAATGCTACAATAAAACAAAAAGAGAGAAAGAAAATGAAGAGCATTTGACTCCCACACTTAAAATGAAGTACACACAAAGTTTAAACTGGTTATGACAAAAGCCTATAGTTGTGTTTCTTGAACTATAAAGAAAACAAATTTTGGCAGTCTTTAAGTATATATAGCTTAAAATATCATTTTTAGCATTTGGCACCATATGTATGCCATTATCTTTGATTTTGCATTACTGTTCACAAGGAAGCTTTGTCTAAGGCTTTGATTTTATGATTATGAAAGAAATAAGGCACACCACGGTTTTTCTTTCTTACTTAAATCTCATCACTGTTGATGTGGTTCTTTTGTGTTAAAAAAAAAAGTGCAACTATCAAAACTAAAAAATTATAGAGTAATATTGCCGTTCTGCTGATTTTAAATATGCAGTACATCATACTTACTTTACAAGCAAGTTAAATGGAGATAAAGTTGAAATCATAGAAGATGCAAATGACCTTTCAAAATCAACACAATGTGTTCTGAAACTTTTCGTGACTTAATACCATGCATCTGTGATCAATGAACTATGTGGTTTTGAATCGGATGTAGACCATTAGTGCTACTACTTGAGCTAACCTTCTGCATGGTTCATAATTTTTAAAGTGTGTAGTTAATATTATGCATGTTATTGTCCTTCCATTCTTACCAGTACGTGCCCATTTGCAAAACAAAATGCTAATAATCAGTAATAGTCCTATAAAAGATGTTAACTCTGTTTAGTCACTGACTGATCTTGCTCTAACCTTAAAATTTTGTGATTATTGACCTCTGTTGCATTTATTCTAAAACCCCCCCAAAATTATCTAGCTGTTTCAAATATCAACATTACCCTGGTGTATTCACTGCTGTATGCATTATTGTTCTTTGTTGCTGTTTTATGCCTTCATATTAGCAAAATATGAAATTCTGTGAAAAACAAAAAAAAAATCCCTTTGATCTTAAAAAAACAAAAAAACAAAAAAAACAACCCCCCCTTCTGTAGCAGGAAACAAATTGCTTGTTCTTGAGAACTTTCCCATCAAGAATTTAGTAGAAGCAGGTATACTTATATCATTTTGATGTTTTTGTTAATGTTTCCAAACAATGTACTTTGAAATCAGAATCACTTCTTATTCGTTTTCATATAATTCTCCTGATGCTCTTCATCACACATTAGTGATCAGAAATGAGATGTAATTCCCCAATCCCTGCCCGCAAGACCTGAGTAGGATCTTACTGTAAGTTGAAGGGAGTTCTGCCCTAACTCATGGATTGTGCAAGAATGAACTGCTGTTGGGTCTGACTGATTGTAGGTGGGTTGTGGCGTGGTGTATCGAAGGCTATTGAATGCAACTTACAATGCTTAATAAAAATCTTTATTCTTTTAGTATAAAGTACGGTGTCGCTTTTAAATTTCTTGTAGCAACAGATGTTACGGAGACTTAATTCAAGTTGGGACCGCTACAGCAGGCACCAAGCCTTCTCGGTGCGAGGACGAGGTCTGGGGATCCTGACTTTGAGTCCACGCCTGTGTCAGGGGCGAGGGGCAGTGGGAGAGTGGACTTACATAATTGAAAAGCTCAACAGCTGCCTGAGAGCTCGCTAGAGTGAGTGCAATTCAAAACTGTTCTGCAAGGGGGTTACGGTCTCCAGCCCGAAGGGACTCGCGCTGTCATCCTCGTCCCCATGCTGGGAAGCGGGACTGAACGTGGGAGAAAGAAGCCCAAGGAAGAAACGCACCAGATCCCGATAGAAGCACGTGTATTACTGTCCCTACTGACCAGACCCACCCTTCATTGTGGTTTTCTCCGTGTGCACCTCGCGCCCTTGGGCCCACCACCCTCCAGGGCCGACCCTGCGGGGGCCACACGACTCTGACCGCCCGCAGCTGTGGCGTCCCTAGGGTCGCACCGCCGGCAGCAATGGGGACAAGCCCCGCCGCGGGGCTCAGAGAAACGGGACAGAAATCCACCTCCCCAGTCTGAGGAGCTGGGCGCTTCCGGTCTATACAAGGGGAGGGACACAGCCACCACTGTTTCCGGCCCCAGCTTCAGGCGGGTTGGGGCGGGGCCGTGAGCGCTTCCGGCCTCTGCGCGGGGCGGGAAAAGGACGTGTACGCTTCCGGTTTCTGTGCGGGGCGGGGCCGCGAGTTGCTTCCGGCCTGTGCGCTGGACCGCGCAGAGCGGTGCCGTGAGGGCTTCCGGATTCTGCGCGGTTCGGGAAAGGGTCGTAGACGCTTCCGGCTTGTGCGAGAGGCGGGGCCGTTTCCGGCCTGTGCTTAGAACGGGGCGGGGCCGTGGCCCGCTTCCGGCTTGTGCGCGGGGCGGGGCGGGGCCGTGAGTGCTTCCGGCTTGTGCTTGGGACAGCTCGGGGCGGAGCAGTGAGCCCTTCCGGCCTCCTCTCCACCTGCGCTGGCAGTGCCAGCGCACCGTCCACGCCCCGCGGCGGTCCGCGTCGCTCACCCCGCCGCTGGTCGAGCATTCTGGTTCACCGTTTTTTGTTTTCTTTTGTGAAAGAGCTCTTACGGATCTCCTGTGTTTCAAACGTAGTATGTCTATTGTAGAGTTTCAAACACTGCCGGTGCACAGAAAGGACAGAAAACCCCTAGTGATGTATGCATACGGACACACCTGTTCACACCTGGTCCTTGTGCCCCCGTCGGCCTAGCGCGGATGAACCCCGCGCACCTGCCGTTCAGGGCCGCAGGGGCCGCGCCTATTCACGTTTCGGGGCGCAGGACAGGTGTGTACAAGCAAGGCCGTATCAGGTAAGAACACGGGAAATAAAACAGGGAGGGGACTGGGGGGACGGGGGTCTGCAGGGCGAGGCTGGGCTCAGGAAGCAGTGTATAGAGAGAACCCACCAACGAGGGGAGAAGGGTGCTGCTGGTCCCTGGAAGATGGCTTAACCCTCAGCATTGGGCCAGTGTCACAGGAAAATGGGCATCCCACCTTGTCATCTGTCTCCTCCCAGGCCTGTGGGCAGGCATGAGGACACGAGCTCCTTCCTGATGCGCTCCCTGCAGGAGCGGTTCTCCCCTCCAGCGATCTTATTCTCCCGCTGATTCTTTGGAGAATGCCTGTTTACTGTCCTTTCCCCTTTACTGCTTACCCTCACCTGGCAGAGTGAGCTCTGCACAGGTTGCTTCCCTCCAGCCCCAGGACCCTTGGCTGCTGGGCCTCCGCTCCTGTCCCTACCACAGCCGGGGCGGGGGGGGGGGGGGGCGGCAGGGGCTTCATGGACCCACAGATGGGCCAAAGCAGGCTCTGTACTAGGTGCTTCACCCAGTGCTGTGGGCTGGACTGTGCAGGTGAGGTCTTGGAGACTCCATGAGGGGCCACCTGGGGGCTGGCTGGAAATTACTCAGGCAGAGCTCTAGCCACTTCAGGGTGGTGTCTGGGATGGCCTTGGCCTGGTGTGCCCAGAAGGCACCAGCAGCTCATGTGGCAAACAGCTGGAGGCACAGGAGCAGACCTCCCAGACCTCATCACACCATGTCCACTCCTGGCCATTGTGCATATCCATCTCTTCAGACATGACTGACCCCAGCATGGGTTATATGTGTTACCCTGGTGTTGGTTTTCCCAGAGTGGCCCGTTTGTCTTGTCTTGTTCTGGTGTTGTGTTAATAGCACCCTTAATGTAAATTATATGGTTATTTGGCAGAGGGGCTTTGGTCTATAAACTCATTGCTTCAAAACATCACAGGGCCATCCTCACGATAGTCAACAGAAGGGCACTCTCATAGCTATCAGAAAAACCCAGAAGGCTCCCAAAGTTCCCATGGGTCACTGTTCATTTCACTGGGTTCTGGATCAGGTCTCCCAAGGGCCTCCTCTTAGAACTCTCTTGACATTCACCAGATTGCTTCATGTGTCACCAAAGCACACATCCAGCCTTGAACTAGTATCTCCTGTCTGTCATCTCTGCCATATGAACTCCTGGAAGGTGGGACGCGTCTACCTGGTTCACAGCTTTAAAACCTACACTAGTTGTGCACCAACACATTGGACAACCTAGATGAAGTGGACAAACCCACATACACACAACCCGCAACCTGCCCAAACTGAATTACAAAGAAACAGGACATCTTAATATACCTGTAATTATTACAGAGAGTGAGTCAATAATCAAAAGCCTCCCAAAAAGAAAAGCCCATGACCAGATGGCTGGTGAATTTTACCACACATTTAGGGAAAAATTAACAGCAATCCTTAAATTCTTCCCAAATGTTGAAGAGAAGGGAATGCTTCCTGACACTCCCTGAAGCCAGCATTGCCCTGATACCAAAGCCAGACAAAGACTCTACAAGAAGACTACAAAACAGGGGGACCTGGCTGGCTCAGTTGGTAGAACATGTGACTTTTGATCTCAGGGTCATGAATTTGAGCCCCACATTAGGTGTGGAGCCTACATAAAAAAAAAAAAAAACAAAAAAGGAAAACTACAAAACAGTATCCCTCATGAACCTTGATGCAAAATTCTCAGCAAAATTCCAGGAAACTAAATTCACCAGCGTGTTAAAAAGATTCTACACCTTGATGAAATGGAGTTTGTTCCTGAAATGCAAGGATGGTTCGGTCTCAAAATCAATCAGGGTGAGACATCACACCAACAAAGGGGGAAAAACCCACAGGATCATCTCAACTGATGCAGAAAAAGCATTTGATAAAATTCAACATGTTTTCATGATAAAAATCCTCCATAGGGGGGCACCTGGGTGGTTCAGTAAGTTAAGCATCGGGTTCTTGATTTCAGCCCAGGCCATGATCTCACAGATGGTAAGTATGAGCCCCAAGTCTGGCTCTGTGCTGGCAGGGCACAGCCTGCTTGGGATTGTCTCTCTGCCTTCTCTCTTCGCACCTCCTCCACTTGCATGCACACTCCCTGTCTCAAAATTCAAGAAATTAGAAATAGAAACTTTTTCAGCATAGTAAATGCCACAGATGAAAAGCCCAAAGCAAACATACTTAATGGTGAAAAGATTAAAAAATATATATATCACAAACACATGCACAAAACCCAAAACAACTTTTCCCCTGAGATCAGAAAGGAGAAAGAGGCCACTGCCACTTTCACCACTTCTACTCAACACAGTATTGGAAGTTCTAGCAGGAGCAACCAGACATACCTGCGTAAACAAGCAAATAGCATCCAAATTAGGAAGAAGTAAAATTATCTCTGTTCATAGATAGCAAGATGTTATGTAAAATCAAAAAGACTTAGGAACTCTAAAGATTCCACAAAATACTGTTAGAACTAGTAAATTCAAAGTTATAAAACTAATCCTGTAAAGTTGCAGGATAACTAAATAAACACTAAAAAATTAGTTTTGTTTCCAAACACTAAAAATAAACAATCTCAAAAGGAAATCAGGAACACAATTCCATTTACAATAACATTAAAAAAACCCAAAAACCTAGGGGTAAGTTTAACCAAGGAGATAAAAGACTTGTATGCTGAAAACTGTAAGACATTGCTGAAAGCAATTAAAGAAGACAAATAAGTGGAAATATCCTATGTTCATGGATCAGAATATTAATATTGTTAAGATGGCAGTACTACCCAAAATGATCTACAGATTCAATGAAATCCCCATCAAAATTATCATAGTCCCTTTTGCAGAAGTGGAGAAGCCAGTTCTCAAATTCATAAAGAGTGTTAAGGGGCCTGGAAGAACCAAAACAGTCCTGAAAAAGAAGTGCAAATTTCGAGTTTCACCCTTCCTGATTCTGAAACTTACTACAAAGCTACAGAAACCAACACAGTATGGTATAAGGTTAGACATACAGACCAATGAAAGACAATAAGAAGCCCAGAAATAACCCCTTGCCCACATGGTCAAATGATTTTGACAAGGGTGCCATGATCACTCAATGAGGAAAGGACAGTGCTTTCAACAAATGGTGCTGGGAAGACTCCATGTCCACCTGCAAAAGCATGACATTGACCCTTACCTCAACTCAAAAATTAACTTAAAATGGATCAAAAGCCTAAACCTAAACCTATAAAAATCTTGGGAGGAAACACAGGATGAAATCTTCATGACATTGGATTTGGCAATGGTTTTTTGGATGTGACATCAAAATGCAAGGGCAACAAAAGAAAACAAAATAGATGAACCTGACTTCTTCAAAATTACAACCGTCTGTGCATCAGAGTACATCATCATGGAGTGCAAGGACAACTGACAGCATGTGAGAACATTTGCAAATCACCAATCTGATAAGAGATTAGTATCCAGAATATATAAAGAACTCCTATAATTCAACAACAGGAAAACCCAACCCAAATCAAAATAAGGAAAGGGCTCAAATAGACATTTATCCAAAGAAGATGTACAGATGGCCAATAAACTCATGAGAAGATCCCCAACATCATCAGTCATTAGGGAAATGCAGATCAAAACCACAGTGATCAGAGTTTCAATGGAACCAAATTTTTGCCATCAAAAACTAGCATATTGAACTATACATTGAGAAATTAAGAATTTTTACTTCAAAAAAAAAAAACCCACAATGAGATATCACTTCATCTACTTTAGGACAGCTATAATCAACACATGTACACACACACACACATACATACAGAAAATAACAAGTGTTGGCGAGGATGTGGAGAAATTGGGACACTTGTGCACTGTTGGTGGGAATATAAAATGGTGCAGCAGCTGTGGAAAATGGCATGGTTCTTAAAAATGTTAAAAATAGAATTATCATATGATTCACCAATCTCACTTCTGGGTATACACACAAAAGAAGTAAAAGCAGGGACATGAACAGATATTTGCACACCCACATTCATAGCAACATTATTCACAACATCCAAAACGTGGGAACAACCCAAGTGTCCTTCAACAATGAATGGAGAAATCAAACATGGATCATAAACACAATGAAATAATAGTCTTAAAAAGGAAGGGAACTCTCACATGTTACAACATGGATGAACCTCGAAGACATGATGCCAGGTGAAGTAAGCCAGTCACAAGAAGGCAAATACTGTAGGATTCCACTTACTTAATCTGAGGTCCCTACAGTGGTCAAGTTCATAGAGACAGGAAGTAGCTGGTGGGTGCCTGGGCCTGGGGGAGTAGTGATGGGGGTTAGTGTTTACTGGTGGGACAGTGAAAAACTTGGCGGAGGTGCATGATGGCGGCTGCAAACAGTGTGAACTTACTTCATGCCACATAACCGTACACTCAGAAATGGTCAAAATGGTACGTTTCATCTTGTGTATGTTACCACAATTAAAAGAAAAGGCTGCGCTAGCGTTCAGTGTATTTTGTCGAGAGGGAGTGAATCAGCAGGTCCTGGAACGTGCTGTTTTTCCATTGGGCAATAAGGTGAATAATACGTGTCTCACGCTTGGGACTGGCTGGGGGATGCGGGGTGCATGCTGTGGCTGTGCTTCCTTGGAGCAGCAGGGTGGAGGGTGGGGGGGCATGCTTCTGGGGAGCCCATCCTCTTACCCCAGCAGCATCCCTGGCCACTCGGGTGGGTGGTGGTCTTGATGCTTATACAGAGACTCAGGAGTGGGGTGGACTCGGTGGGCGTGGAGGCAAAGAGCAGACCATGTGAAAGGGCCAGAGCTTCGGGGACACCTCATTTCAAGGCCACTGCCCCTGCTTCCTGGGGCCTTGAGTCCAGCCCCTTGTGCTCCCCCTCCCTGTGTGACCTGGCCTGCTCCAGGCCTGGGTCCCCAGGGCACTGTGGGGCGTGTGTCACTGTCCCCCTTGACAGCAAAAGGAGCTGCACAGGAGTTGGGACTGCTACCAAACTGCGAACACAGCAGGCGCTCAACGCACTATGAGTGAGGACTCAGAAAAGGAGGGCTTTCTGGGGGGTGAGAATGGGGAAGCCCAACAAAGGAGCATTTGGCACCCACATGGGCCCTTACTTTCGTCTGGAGTTGGCCCACAGCGTCCGAACAGCCTGGAGTAACAGGAAAGCATCTCTGCGGACACACGCAGAGGCCGTGGACACGTACAGACCAGGAGGGCAGGATGGCCAGGCGCCTGGGGGAGTCTGGGCTCCCAGCCCGCTCCTCCCCCTGGTCAGCCAGCTGCCTCCTCTGGGAGGCATTTCACTGCTTCCAGCCTGCATTTTCTGGAGAATGGCAGGAGTCCCCCCCTCCCCAGGACTCCCATTGGTCCTGTATACCTGTCTGTGGAGCGGCAGTGCCGAAGTGTCCCTGCAAGTGCGGAGGGTGGAGTGGTCACCGCCTAGAGCTGATGCTGAGCACGTCCCAGGCACTGCTGGAGTCTGTGGGGAACCAAGCACAGGGCATGGAACCTGGTCAGTGCTTGACACACACTGGTAACTACTGTCCTCGCAGACAAGGACGGGGAAGTGTTGGGTGAGGCCCTGCACCACAGTGGCCTCCAGAAGCTTCTGACCACACTGGACCACAAGTGGGTGGAGGTGGACACTGCGGGTTTGAGCGTCCCAGTACTGCTGTAGGGGATGGTCACTCAGCAGGGCCCAGGCCATCCGGACTTGCAGGCCGGGCACCGCTTATCTGAACTGACCCACACCAGGGTGTTGGTGGGGGACAGTGCTTCCCAGAGCCCTCCGCACCATCTCCAGGAGGAAGGACCCCAGAGGGGAAGGGCAACCACTGCAGTTCAGGTGGGAAGAACTTGAGGTCGAGCTTAGTGAGGTGGGGGCAGTGGCAGAGTGACCTTGTCCCTCTCCCCTCCCCCAGCTTCTTCTGGCTGGTGCCTCCCTGCTAAGGCGGGCGCACCTGCCGGGGCGGGAGGCCAGGGGGCAGCTGGCACAGCAGGTTGGCCTCCAGAGGAGGGAGGACTTCAGATGAACTGCTGGCACGTGGGCCAGGTGCCCTGAGGGGCTGCAGGCCTCAGCTGGGCACCTGTCGGGGGTGCTGCTGCGAGGGGCCTGCACCTGGCTTTCCCTCCAGTCTGGCATTCTGTGCTTGAGGTAGCCAGCATCCCCCAGGAGGAGGCTCAGGGGAGGGAACACCTACTGGCCCCTGGCCCCTCACTCCTCACTCCACAGCACATGGATGCAGCTGGGAGCGGGCAGGAGAGGGTTGGCTTCCAGAAGGCGGAGAGGAAGGAGCCCTCAGAGCTGGCCCTTCCCCCACGCACCACAGACCCTGACCACTCAGGTCAGGCTGCAGGGCCCAGAGCAAGGCAGTGGCACTTCTGGCCCATCCCTCCAGCCCCTGCTGTCCTGAAGCCACCAGCAGGGCTCCATAATCCTGACTTGGACTGGAGGCCTGGGGGCTCCTTGGGGGAGGAGGGGAGGGGGCTCAAATTCTAGGTAATCACTCCCTTTACAGAGCTGACCTGTGCCAGGGTGCTCCTGGCTCCCCAGAAATCTGTCCTCTAGGGGCTCAGCAACAGGAGAGTCAAGGATCCTGTGTGGGAGGGCTAGCTGTTCCCAGGAATCAGGGGGAAAGGGAGCAGGAAGGAAGAAACAAGAGGAAACCCCAGCTGCCCCCTGTCCCTCTGCTGGTGGGGGTCCCTGACCACCTTCTCAGAGGAAGCCAGGCCTGCCTTCACCCAGAGGCTCCCACCTTTTCCCTGGAGGGTCCTCCTGCCCTTCTCCCCCAGAGTGATCCCCAGCCTACCTTCTCCCCCAGAGGGGTCCCTTTGCCCTCCTTCACCCTGGCCCACCTTCTCTCCAGGAGGGGTCCCTTGGCCCACCTTCTCCCCGGCAGGTCCCCCCACCCTCCTCTTCCCCCAGAGGGGTCCCCCGGCTCACTGTTTCCCCATCAGGTACTCCCCCCTCCCTCGGAGGGGTCCCCAGGCCCATCTTTTCTCCTGGAGGGGTCTCCCGACCCACATCCCCAGCAGGTCCCCCTGCCCTCCTCTCCCCCAGAAAAGTCTCCCCGAGCCTCTTCCTCCCCCGGAGAGATTCCCCCGGCCCACCTTCTCTCCAGGAGGGGTCCCCTGACCCACCTTCTCACGGCAGGTCTCCCCGCCCTCCTCTTACCCCAGAGGGGTCCACTGATCAACTGTTTCCCTGGCAGGTATCCCCCCACTGCTCTTCCCCCAGAGGGGTCCCCCGGCCCACCGTTTCCCCGGCAGGGTCCCTCCGGCTCTCCTACTCCCCCAGAGGAGTCCCCCGGCCCACCTTCTCCCCGACAGATCCCACCGGCCCTCCTCCTCCCCAGGAGGGAACCCCCCAGGCCCACCTTCTCCCCGCGGTCCCCGGCCCGCCTTCCCTCGGCGGGAGCGGCGGCCCAGGCCGGCGGGCGGAGGCGGCGCCACCCGGGGCGCTGACGTAGAGGCCGCTCGGCGGCCGGGGGTCCCTTCGGTGGGGCCGCGGCTCCCCGCCCGCCGCCCCCGCGCGTCCATTCCCTTTTGTGTCCCGCGCGCGGCCCGGCCCCGCGCACACTCGCGCCCTGCGCCCCGGGGCCGGCGGGCGGCTCCCGGCGCGGCCCTGCTCCGCGCGCCCCGCTTTGTGTGGACGCGCCGGCCGGGTGCGCGCGGGCTGTCGTGCGCCCCCGGCCCCGTCCCGGCCCCGGCCCGGCGCGGCCCCCCGCCCGGCCCGCCCGGCCCGCCCGGCCCCGACCCGGAGCGCAGCGCGGGCCGAGGGCGGGCGGGCGGCGCGCGAACATGGCGACGGTGCCCGTGTACTGCGTGTGCCGGCTCCCCTACGACGTTACCCGCTTCATGATCGAGTGCGACGCCTGCAAGGACTGGTTCCACGGCAGGTGAGCGCGCGGCCCGCGGGCCCGGCCCGGCCCCCCGGCGCCCCGGCCCCCGGCCCCCGGCCCGCCCGGCCCCCCGGCCCGGTGCGCGCCCGCCCGCCGCAGGCCCCCGCCGCCGCCGCCGCCGCCGCCGCCGCCGCCCGCCGGCCGCGCGCCCTTTTGTGCCCGGGGCGGGGGCCGGGCGGGCAGGCGCCCCTCGCGCGGCGCACAAAGCGGGCCCGGGGGCCGGGGGACCGGGCAGTTGGGGCGCCGCGGGCCGGGCCGCTGACAGCGGGGCCGCGGGGAGGCCGGCTCCAGGCCCAGGCCCGGCCCGCCGCCTCCCCCGCGAAGTTGCAGGAACTTTCCCCGCGCGGGCCCCGGAGAGGCGCGAGCGGCGGCCCGGACGCCGGCGGCCCCGGCCAGGGGTGGGGGGTGGGGGGCGTCCGGCGCGCCCACCCTCCGCCGCAGCCCCCGAGCCCCCTGACCCCGGCCGGCGTCCCCTAACCCCCCGCGGGGGTGGGTGACAGGACGGCGTCGGTGCGGGTGGGGGTGTCGCGGCTTTGCCGCCTCCTCCCGGGGGCCGGCGTGGTGCCCCGTTTCCCCCTTCTCCGCTCCCGACGGGGACGCCCCCCCTCCCCCGGGGCCGGACTTGACCTTATGCTCTCTGGGGGACGTGGGGTGGGGGGAGGTAAAGCTGGGCCTTTGCCCCCGGGCTGTGACCTGGCCCTGCGCCTAGTTTTCAAAGCGAGGCCCCTTCCCACCCAGAAGTAGATGGGGAGGAGGAAGAGATGGTGATTGCGGTGTCCGAACTGCTCCAACAGGTTCTCACGTGTTTGGGCCTGGGCAGGACCCGGTTGCCCTCCTGGATACCGCCTCAGACCCACCAGGAGCAGGGCAGGGGGCACGGGGGGGGGGGGGGGGCAGTGTGTGGTGGCGGCTGGTCCCTGATCCCCCAGAGAGGAGAACCTCCCGCTCATTTTAAGGGTGGATGTTGGGGAGCCAGACAGCCGGATGTGACAGGACCTGTTCAGGTTGGTCAGCGCCCAGCCAGGGTCCCAGCCCAGTGCCTGTGACAGGGACCCCAGTGAGGAGGGGGCGGGACTCTACGGGGCAGGGACACCACTGAAATCCCCTGGGCCTCCGGGGCTGCCTTCCTGTGGATGCCCAGGGCAGCAGAGCCCCTGCCCCGGGGTGCAAACACTGGACTCCCCAGAACGGTGTGTGTGCAAGTTGCTGCTATGCACACCCACCAACTGGCATCCTCTGCAAGTTCATGGCCGGACCAAGGGTGAGAGCTGCCATCTGATCCTTCAGGGCTCCTCAGTTCCAGACATGCTGAGAAGCTGACCCTGAGCGCCCTGGATGTGGAGGGCACTCTCTCTCCTCCCCCGCCCCACCCAGGGCCTGCTGAGCTCCCTGGGTGCCCAGGCTTGGGGAAGGCCTGGAAGGACCTTTGGCTGCCCAGGGGCCAAAGGTCGGGAAGGAGGAAGGCAGGCCAGTTCTGAGCTAGGCTCTGAGATGGGGGGGGAACCCTAGGAGTGAGGGGCAGGCAGGGGAGAAGCTGAGGGCTGGCATGCCTGGTGGGTGGCATTTGCTGGACTGGCCAGGGCAGAGTTGGGGAGAGGGATGCATCCTGACACCTTAAAGGGGACATTTGGGGACATCTTCTCTCCTCATCGCCCATTTGTCTCTGGAGGTCCTTGATTTGACCCAAAATGAGTACAGGTCCTTCCCTCAGTCCAGACTCCTCTCCACCCACACAGGGTGGCCCTGGCATCTGAAAGGGGCTCTGCTTTCCCTGCTGTGGGCACATTTTCTGTGCATGTGATTGAGGGCCCCTTGCAGGAGTGAGCCCTGAGCTGTAGCATTCCCAGGTGGCTCAGGGCAGGAGCCCGGATGGTTAATGTTAGGGTTGGGATGGGCCTCACAGCCCTGGGCACCCTTTCTCCCTGCCCCTGCACCGACCCCCTTGGCTTTAACGGGAAGGTGTGTGATGTGGGCCCTGTGCTTCCCCACCCCCAGGTGCTTTGGGGCTGACCCAAGACTTTTCAGATCCAATGTCCCCTGTATCCTTGTTTACTTTGTATTCAACAGCTCATTTCTTAAGTTTGAATACTTTATAACTTTTTATTTTAGAGAATTTTAGACTTAAAGAGTTACACAACTGGTTCAGTGTCTGTTCACCAGTCACACTGACTCCTCTGGAGTCAGCATCTCACCAGACCATGCTGCAAGAATGGAAACTGAGGCAGAAACACAGGGGCGGTGCTGTGAGCCATGGCACAGACCTCAGCAGGTTTTTCCCTGTACTGTCCCTTTGCTGCTCCAGGACCCCGCAGTGTATTTCACTCTCCTGTTTCTTTCAGAAGGAAACCTCGTATCATTCCCTGAAATAGCGCGTTAGTGTAACTTGTCGTAGACGGTGCATGTAAAAATAAACATAACCGTTAAACTAACAGGCTCCAACTTGTCCCACCTGCGATCCGTCACGTCCCTCCTGAGCACCTTATTTTGGCAAGACTGGGAAGGGTCTCTGAGGTTGCACACGCTCACAGTGGCTCAGGATTTGCTGGGAGGACTCCAGCGGGGTTGGTGGGTGAAGATGTGGTTGGGACGGCTGCATTTTAGGGGCAGAACCCTCTCCCGGTGTGTTTGCTCCCCAGCAGCCCTCTCTGCGGTGCTGGGCTGGAAGCACAGGCAGCCGGGAAAGCGGGAGCCCGTGTTGCACCCCATCTCCGGGGCTGGGGCACCTCGGCAGCCCAGCTGGCCTTCACCGCTGGCACCTAAGGTGGTTTTGCCTAGGGAGGGACGGAGCGTGTGGCCATCCACCTTCCGAACTGTCTTGTCTGTGTGTCCGGTAGGGAGGGTGGCAACCCATGGGCACCGGGGGCCTTCCTCCTCAATTCAGGTGCCACAGAGCCAGTGTCCTCCACCCCTGCCCACAGGGAGGCGCGTGGCTGCCTGGGCCCGTCGCAGTGGGAGCCACCCAGCGTCTCACCTTGTCACCACCCTGGTGTGAGGAGTCTCTGTCTCTGGGCAGTAGGGAAGATTCTAGTAAGGTATCAGGCATTCTAGAGCTTCCTGGTGCCCTTTCAGTTGCCTGTTCTGTCGACTCCAAGGGGCTTTGGAGACATAATTGGTAAAATTGATTTTAAGGAGCTCGAAAGCTGGAGGTGCAGTGCGAGTGCTTTGGTGACGGAAGTTTCACTGACTTCTTGGTAAATGTTTCTGGGCGTGCGTTCTTCATGGGGTGCCGTGCTGGCCGCAGAGGCTCCTGGGGTCACAAGGCAGATCCGTCTCCTCTTGCGGTGTTTCCTCGACCAAAGTCAGACCTGTAGATGAGGAGATCCGTGCCACCCTGGGGGACCCTGTCCAGTCCCGAGGCAGCACTGTGGGGGCAAGAGCGGGCGAGGAGTCCGCATCAGGGACAGCCAGGGGGTCTGTCTGTCCTGGAGGGGGAGCGGAGGAGTGGAGGGGAATGTGATGGGCTCCTCTGACTGTCAGGGAGATGCAGGGGACAAGGGCAGGGCCCAGAGCCACTTCCAGGTGAGGGGTGGTGGGCAGGTGGGGGTGGGGCTGCTGTGGGTTCTGGAGTGGATCTCGGATTCCTGCTTGTCCGTCTGTCTGACTGGGTTCCTCCTCGCAGGGTCCCTGTCTCTGTGCTCACCTCCCCGGGGCTGGTTGGCTCTTGTGAGCTCTTGCCACGCCCCCCTCCCACCCAGCCGTAAGCTTTTTGGGGCAGAGCCACACCTGGGGGTCCACGGCCTCCACGGGTGCCTGGTGACACTGAGCACGGCCAGCGGAACATGTGCACGTGGAGGGAAAGGAGGGCCCACCGGGCATCAAGCTTCAGCGTCGCAGCCTCTACAATTAAGTCCTTGATCTGGGGATTCCCAAGTACAGGGGAAGGGGCCATGCACGTGGAGATGGAGTCGCGGTGTGTTTGACACGGTTGGGGAGACGATTAATCATCTTGGAACAAGGAATTCCCACTGTGTGAGTTCAAGAACCCCAAGCAGGTGGGGGCAGTATGCTGCCAGCGTCTAGAGGGCAGAGCGGAGGCCCCGTCCCTCAGGCCTAAGGGGGTGACACGGAGTCGGGCTCACTGTAATGGCCAGAGTGCGTGCGTTGCTAGAAGCCGTAGGCTGGAGGAGGGCGTGCCGTGAGCCTCTGGACCGCAGCCGCGTTCATCGGGGTCGCTGGGATTCAGGCCCGGCTGCAGGTGGCCTGAGATCGGGCCAGGGTTTCGGGGGCTTGGTGTGGACCCAGCCCTCTCCCCCAAGACACCCTCTCTCCTGGGCCATCCCCTCGCCTCTGTGCACATAGCACCTGGCCATGTGGCAGGACTTTATTCCAAAAGAACGAGGGGACTGAGGGCGAGAGTTGGCCAGGAAATAACGTCCCTCGATGGAGTGTGCTGGGAGAGTGGAGCTCCTGAAATTCCCGGTGTGGGGGAAGCCAGCCCCTCGGTTGGCTTCTGAACGGCTGCCGTGGCCACGGGGCTGACCCTCGCGCCGGCCTCTATGGCGTCAGGGTTAGATCTCTGGTGGTTCCCACAGTGACCTGGCTGGTCGCTGGGCCGGCCACCTCGCCCTCTCCCTTCAAGCAGGGAGGGGACTCTGGGCTCCTCACACACGGCAGGTGGACACGTTCGGCCTCAGTCACTCTGGCTCAAGGGCCTGAACAAACTCCAGGCACCGGCGACCCCGTGCCTGTCGGCGGCTTCGCAGACACAGCAAGGGTGGAAACGCCTTTGCCAGCGGGAAGCCGCTTGTGGTGTCAGGTGGGGACGCTGGGCTCTGTGCTGCGCCCTCTGTGTCTGGGCGTCTGCCCCACCGGGCCCGCTCGGAGCCGCGTCTCCATCTCGGCCGCTCTCCCCCTTGCTCCGTCTTCTTTCCTGCCTGTCTTGGTCCTCAGCTTTTTGGTTTGGTGGTGGGTGACCCTAACCCCGCATTCGGGAACGGGGCTTGGCTCTGAGTCTGTTCACTTTCCCGCAAAGTGCTGGGTCATCTAGCAGGAGAACAGAGTTCCGGCCAGTGATTGGCTTTGACCTCAGAGCGTAAGGACTGAAGGTCCTTGTGGTGTTTGTCCCGGCGAATGGAGAAACCAGACTTTTATCTTTTCTTAAAAGTTGGGAGTGAAATTTATATATGGTGGCAATAACTATTTTATTTTATTTTATTATTTTATTTTATTTTAATTTAATTTAATTTTATTTTTAAATGTTTATTTTGAGAGAGAGAGAGAGAGAGAGTAGGTGTGCATATGTTCATGGGAGAAGGACAGAGAGAGACTGAAAGAGAGAGAGACAGAGAGAATCCCAAACAGGTTCTGGGCTGTTAGCACAAAGCCTGACATGGGGCTCGAACTCATGAACCGTGAGATCATGACCTGAGCCAAAATCAAGAGTCATACTCTTAACTGATTGAGCCACTGGGCACCACAATAATTATTTTAAAGTGCACAGTTTGTGGCATTTAGTGCATACAGAATAGTGTGCAATAGTCACTTCTGTGGTTCCCACACATTTTCATCACATGAAAGGAGACTCTGAACCCATCAAACGACAGCCCCCAGCCCCATATACCACCCTCCCCCCCCCGCCCCAGTCCTGGACAGCCATGTGTTTTCTGTGTCCTGATGGATGTAACTGTTCTGGACGTTTCTGATAAATGGGATCATACGATGTGTAACTTTTGTGTGTGGCTTCCTCCACTCAGCACAATGTCTTTAGGTCCATCCAGGCTGCGGCAGGTATCGGAACATGGTTTTTTTATGGCCGAATACTGCTCCGTCGGGTGGACATACCACGTCTGTTTGTGCATTCACCTGCCTGCACATTTGGGGTTTTCCCGCCTGTTTGTCAGTCGTGCCGCAGTGAACGCTCGAGGACAAATATCTGTTGGAAGACCTGTTTTCATTTCTTTCGGGAATTGCCGTGTCATGTGGTTATTCTGTGTTTAACTTTTTAACTAACCACAAGCTGTTTTCCACAGCGGCTGCACCATTTTACGTTCCCACCGCCAACGTGGGAGCCGTCTGATAGCACTTCATCTTCGCCAACACCTGTTATTTTCCACTTTTCAAATCATGGGTGTCCCAAGGGGTGTGAAGTAGGATCTCATTATTGCTTTGATATACATTTTCCTGAAGGCTGATGGCGTTGAAAGTGGTTAAGCCATCTTTGGAGCAATGTCTGTTAAAACACTTTGCCCATATTTAAATTGGGTTATTTGTCCCTTTATTGTTGAATTGTGAGAGTGCTTTATATATTTTGGACACTTACCAGATACACAATTTGCCGATATTTTCCCCTTCCGTGGACTGTCTTTTCACTTTTGTGGTAACGTCCATTGACGCACAAAAGTTTTCGTCCTGATGACTTCCAGTTTGACTTTCTCTTCTGTTGCTTGCGCTTTTGGTGTCATATCTACAAATCCACTGTCAAATCCAAGGTCGTGAAGATCTGCCCCTTTGATTTCTTCTAAGAGTTTTAGAATTTTAGCTCTCATCTTTGGTTTTTGATTCAGTTATTTTTTAATATATGATTTGAGGTAGGGATCCAGCTGCATTGGTTTGCAAGTGGCTATCCGGTTGCCCCGGCTGTTTAAAGGCTGTTCTTCCCCTACTGAACGTCTTGGTAACCTTGTTGAAAATCATTTGACCGTGTACGTGAGTGTTTATTTCTGGACTCTATTCCATTCCATGGTCCGCCTGTCTCCCCTACACCACTGCCACGCTGTGTCAATGACTGTAGCTTTGTTGGAAGTTTTGAAAGCAGAAAATGTGACACCTCCACCTTTTTCTTTTTAAGATGTTGTTTCAACTTTTCAGGGTTCCTTGCAATTCCGACTGAATTTAAGGATTGGCTTCTCCGTTTCTTCGGAAACTCCTGTTGGGATTTTGACAGGGATTGTGTTGACTCTAGATTGCTGGCCGTGGGTTGTACTGACGCCTGAACAGTATTCCGTTTGCTGATCCATGACCCCCAGACCAAAGTGCACCTCACTGGGGATGCCAGCTGACACCTGGAGCTCCTCCTGTAACTCTGCCACTTTGGCCATCATTTTTGCCTCCCCTTAGAAACCCCGTCGAGCCACAGCCTGGGTATGCATCTCGGGAAGCCGGGCTGAGCGGGAGGGCTGCGAGAACATGCTTCAGGGGAGCATTAGCACATCCCTGGGAGGCACAGGGCTGTCACTATCCAGGCCCCACCTCACCATCCTCTGGGCTGACCTGCCAGGGGCTGGAGAGATGGCTCCCGCAGGAGTGACTGAGGCCTGGGGTCTTGCAGGATGACACTTGGCATCCTGGAAAAATCCAGAAACTGTTGCCTGATCCAGTGTGCCTCCTGGATGAACAGGGCTGGGGAGGGCGTGGGGTGGGGGTGGGGCGCTCCTGAGAGCTCCCCAGACCTTTGGGGAGGCAGCGGTGTGGGGCCTGCTGGAGCCGAGCTGGGTTCGCACTAAACCTTCTGTTGGGAGTTTACATCTAGTACACAGTGTGAGTCTCCCAGCGGCTGTTCCTGATGGAGGCTTGTGACAGTGGCATGCGGGAGGTGAGGGCGTTTCCTTCCACTTGCTGGGAGAGGACCACCCAGCCCCCTCTGCGCTGCAGCCAGTGAAAGCCAGTAGTTTTGTGCCACAGGCAGCGAGGTGGCTCAGACACTGGTGGCTAGGTGCTGGGCACTGGGGTGGCTCCTTGCCCGCCAAGCGGGGCAGCTGTCTAGTCGTCCGTGAGCACCTCAGGCAGCGCCAGGCACCCTCATGCTGGGGCACCCAGAGTGCCTGTGCGGGAGGGAAGGTTGGTGGGGAGGCGCCCTGGCATGTGGGCCGGGGGTGCGAGTTCCCACTTCATTCTCAACACAGTAGGATCAGGACAGATCGGGATGTTCCCTAATGTACATCTGGTTCACCAGGTTCTGTCCCAGTGCTTCAGGCTGTGGGTGGAGGGGCAGGAGGGGGAGAGCCAGCTGCAGGGGCGTGGGGGTGGGGCAGGGGGATGGGGGCCCTGGAGGGAGGGGGATCCTGGGGGGGAAGGATGGGGGACCAATGAGGGAGGGAAAGGGAGAGCCGTGGGGCCACAGATGACAGAAGCTGTGTTTGGAGACTGAACAGTGGACCCGTCTGGGCCTGTCACCCTGCCTGAGCCTCGGTAAGGTCGGAGTTTCCCAGGCACTGCTCCTGCCCTGAGCTCCATCCAGGCTCTGGAGAGTGAAAGCGTGAGCTGCTGTTTGGTCTCACGGCACTGTGTCAGGGTGACCCGTGGATCCTGGTCTGGATGCTCTAGATACCCGTGTAACAGGCCTGGCCTGGTCCACGTGTGGGTGGGACCTCTCCAGTGTCCCTGTCCCCGGCAGCCTGGGCCCCTGTCTGTGCAGGCGGCAGGTGTTTATGTTTTGGTCCCAGGCCCAGGATGTGGAGGTGGACACATGAGTGACCTGCCCCGGCCCGGGGATGCATGAGACAGAGGTGGGACCGCGTGTCTAGGGGCCCTGCCACATCTCTTCCCCTTCCCTGAGCCGCAGCTGGGCATGGTGCACCTGGCTCCCGCCTCAGAGGACAGGTACAGGTGCTTTCTGACTGACCTGGGGCAGTGGGGCGTCCGCTGGGCCCCCTCCCAGCCCTGCCGTGTCCTCTCCCTACTCCTCTCCCCAGACTGAAATTTCTGTGGGGCCCCCCAGGCGATGCCAGCAGTGACCAGTGGGGTTCCCCTCAGGGGTGGGTGAGGGACTGGCGGGAGCACGGTCTGCCCTGCTCCCTTCCCTCCTCCCTGCCCTGCCCACTGCCCTGCCTGCTGCGTTTCCTCCATGGACACTGGGAGGTGGGCGGTGGTGGGATGTAGCATGCCCTGTGGTCCCCACCGCAAGTGCCGAACGACAGCTGGGGAGAGGAGGCAGGCAGAGCTGGGGTCAGGCTGAGAAGAGACTTCCAGGTAACTGAAACCGACCCCAGACAGGACGCATCGGGGACAGCGTGGCACTGGGGCAGCATTGGCCGGCTTGGGCCCTGAGCACGGGTGGAGCAGCACCCCCGGGCGCCCACTGGCAGGTTTGGGGCATGGCTTGGGGGGCACCGTGGTGCCCAGGGGCGGGGCGGGAGGCAGCTGAACTTCTGTGGGTGTATCTGCCATCATCAGGTGGGAGTCCGAGCTTCTGACTTTTCTCGAATTTATTACCGGGATAAGGGACAACTGCTTTTGTTTGTGCACCAATGGGTAGCGGGACGGATTTGCAAGTGGAGTGCTAGCGCCTGGTCTGTTCAGATGGAGAGCCAGTGAGACTTGGTCATGAAAAGCCCGTCTTCTCCCCGGACCCAGCCTGATTCCAACTTCTGGTGCGGAACTCGGGAGAGACTCCTGTCTGTGCAGCACTGTGTTTCACTCCCCCCCCCCCCCCCGCCCCCCACCTCTCATGCCCTGTGATCTCCGGGCTGCTTCGCGTCTGCCTCCCGCTGCTGGCCTCCTGGTTGGCTGTCAGCTCGCTTCTCAGCTTGAGCTCCCGTTTTGTGCAGGGACTGTCATGGCTCCTGCGGCTGCCGGTGGTGGGGCCCACTGTCCACCCTACACCTGTGGGGTTTCCTAAGTAGCTTTCAGACGACGTCAGAGAGAGCAGGTCGGGCCTGAGAAGTGAAATGAGAGGCTGCTTCCTCGGGTGGATGGGGGTGCCGTCCGCAGCTGCCTCCTGCTCCGTAGGCCGCGGGCCTCCAGGGCTGCCAGAGGGTTGCTAAGTATCCCCTTGCCTGTCCTTTTCGGGGCTGGTGTGAGGTCAGGCAGTTTGCTTTCTTTCCCCCTGTAAACTTTTTATTTTACACTTGTTTTAGGTTTACGGAAGAATTGCAGACACGGCAGCATTTGTGCATGCCCCTGACTCAGTTTCCATGACCGTCAGCACCTCACGTCACTGCCGTGCCCTGGTCACAGCTCCCTGGGCAGCGACCTCTGTCCTTGTCCTCCCCACCATCCAATCTCCTCAGCCCCTTGTTCCCAAGCTGGCTTCTCAGACTGACCCCTCTGTGCTGTGATCCTGACACCAAAGACTCTTTATGGCTGGTGCACCATCGAGGAGCCACGCCTCACCTCCCCCTGCTGTGCCCTCCCCCCCCCCCCCCCCGCCCCAGAGGGCAGCCTGACCACGGCAGTCCGTGGGGCACTGGCTCCCCGTGGCCCTGATCACAAGGGCGCAGGGTCCTGATGCTTCCCCTTCAGGGGTTCTTCCAGTTCCCAAACTTGTTGTGGGGTTTCGATCTGCTGTTTGGAAAAGAAGGATGTAATTAGACTGGTCTACGGACTGTCCTGTCCTCGGAGAAGCCAACCAAGAGAGCAGCCTGGGCCTCAGGCTCTGCCTCTGGGCAGGTGTGTGAGTAGGGGGGCCCCAAGCCCCTCTTTCCCACGGTGGGGGGGGGGGACCATCTGCCTATTCTTTCAGCCAGTGGCGTTTCCAGATCCTGGGGGGTCCTTGCAAAGGGCCCGGGCCCTTGGTTGGTGTTGACCTCGGGGAAGGTCCTCTGAGCCCATGTGGGGCGGGAGGAGGCAGCTGGATGCCCGTCCAGGTTATCTGGCCAGAGCCCCCTATGCAGGGCCTCTGTGTGACCCAGGGACCTGGCCGCCTCCCAGAGGCCCCTTTGTGGGTCAGGAGCCAGGGTTGCCAGCCTCCTCTGGAGCTGGCGGCCGCCAGAGGCCCGAGGGGGTGGGGTGACGGGGCCAGCCGGATGTCTCCCTCTGGGCACTCTGGGATTGGGGTTCACTTTCCAGCTCCTGTGGGGTCCCTGCCCCCGTTGTGCGGGAGGGTGCTTGCCGTGGGGAGCGTGCAGCCACCACCCGCAGGGCGCACTGCTAGTTAGCAGTGGAAAAGCCTCTTGCAGAGATAGCCCACGGCACTTGGCAGCCTGCCCTTCTTACCTTCCTCAGCGAGGGAATCCTTGAGGCCTTCCCGGAAGTGTGCTGTCTGGGGTGGAAGTCACTGACGAGGCAGGAGTGCGTGCTCCTGCCTCTGTGCTCGCTGGGGGTCCATCCGTATGAGTTCGCCAGGTCCAGTGCGCCCTGCGCAGTGAGGGCTGCGGTTCTCGGAAGCGCTCCGGGTGCCAGGCGGGGTCCCCGATTACGGGGACGACACTGATGCTTAGTGTTCCAAGCACACCACTAGGCTGCAGGTGGCCAAGCCCGGCCAGTGCCCCTCTCTGAGCTCACAGCCCTCAGGCCATGCTAGCTGCTGCTGCTGTATGTCTGGAGGTGTGGTACGGAGTCCCTGCTCCAGGCCCCACACACCGCTGTCGTGGCCCCTGGGGGTCTGGGGCAAGGCCCTCCGGGTTTCCATATCCTAATCTTTGCATTTCTTGGCATTTATGGTTTTAAAAAACTGGCAAAGAACAGATCTGAGAATGTTGCAGCAGGACAGGACCTCGTGGTGCACCAGTCTCTGTTCCTTCCAGAGACACAGCCCTGGGAACCACGCACCTTGCACCAGGGCACCCCACACACCCTCCAGGCTGATGCCCTCAGGGGTGCAGTGGGTGGGGACTGAGGACAGGCCTCACCTCCCTTGGTCTAGAGTCATATTTCTGTTAATATGATCTTGACTGCTTTTGCTGTCTGGTCAAACTTGTCTTCCCAGCCACCTTGTGGGTCTCTGAGAGGTTACTGAGAGGGAAGGTTGCAATTCCCAGAGATTCCGACAGGGGCACTGGCTCTACATCTGCACACAATTGTTTTCCCTAGAAACTGCTGTAGTAGACTCCAAAACCTGCTTCTGACTTTTAAAGGGACCATGCCCTTTATCTGGAGGATCTGTTGCAAATCCAGTGGAACAGGTTTCGGAGTGCGTACAGAGACGTTGTGAATGTTCCTTTAATCTGTCAAGAACCCTAGACTCTTAGGCAATGAGGTACATTGTAGTGCGCGCGCGCACACACACACACACACACACACACACACACACACAGTCATCAGCAGTGATGGTCACCGGGAAATGTTTATGCTGCTACCCAGGAATAAAAGCAGGATTCAGGCTTGCCTACATAGTGTGATAAATATGCCAACGTGCTAAACGGGTTAAGAGAGTTTTCTTCCTGCTGCTTTTTTATACTTTTCTGCACTTTTCAACTTGTTTTCTAGGATCATAATATTGCTTCTTTTTTTTTTTTAACTTATTTTTTAATGTTTTTTTTTTATTTTTGAGAGAGAGACAGAGCATGAACAGGGGAGGGGCAGAGAGAGAGGGAGACACAGAATCTGAAGCAGGCTCTAGGCTCTGAGCTGTCGGCACAGAACCCAACACAGGGCTCGAACTCAGGAACCATGAGATCATGACCTGAGCCCAAGCTGGACGCTTAACTCACTGAACCACCCAGACACCCCATAACATTGCTTCTTCTAATCTGAGATAAAGTACGTGGGGAATAAGATTGCCAGAGGCTAGAGACCATGCTGCCCTGGCCCATTTCACAGGCTTTGTGGAGTCTGGGTTTGAGGGTTTCCCCACCGCACTCTCACTCTCTCCCAGACCCTGACTCTGGGGTGTCTCCGCCCCTCCGGCACCCCCACTGCTGACGTGACCCCCAGGGCCTGCAGCCCCCAGGGCCCTGCCCAATCTGAGCCCCTCCTGTGAGGGGACCTGAGGGCACATGCCACCAGCGTTGGGGGACAGCAGGCTCCTTCTGTCAAGTCCTGACACTTATATCCTGCCGGCCAGCAGCTCCTCTTGAGGGAAGACATGCGGGTTTCGAGGCCTATGGGGATGTGACCCGAGAGGAGCCATTGGGCAGTGCCTGCGGATACGAGCCTTGCCAGACAGGTGGAGGGCATGGCCAGCGTGGTCTCGGTCGGTTCCAGTCCGAGAAACTGACGCTGCTCTGCAGCTGGGGGTCCTCCTGCTCCGAGTTTTAAATCAGCCCTTGCATGTCCCACGTTGTCTGTGGGCCAGGAGGAGCGTGACCTAAGGTCAGAGTAGGAGGAGCTTTTCAGTTGGGCCTATTTCATCTTTATTCCTATAAATAAACATGAACATCTATTCACGTTTATTTATCTTGAGAGAGAGTGTGAGTGGAGGAGGGGCAGGGAGAGAGGGAGACCCAGATCCGGAAGCAGGCTCCAGGCTCTGAGCTGTCAGCACAGAGCCCGACGCTGGGCTTGAACTCACTAAGCACGGGATCATGACCTGAGCCGAAGTCAGATGCTGAACCTGCCGAACCGCCCTGGCGCCCCTGCGGTTACTTGTTTCCCAGCATCCGTCTTCTTGGGTGAGCTGCCCCCCGAGCTTTCTGTCAGGAAGAGCTGCTCCTGTCCCGTTTTTTGGGTCTGGGGTCTTTGCTGAGGCAGCTCCAGGGAAGAAGCCGAGGAAAAGGCAGGACCCTGTATGGAGTGGTGGTTTTGACTTTGAACAGCTGGGAGCGGGTAGAAGCCATGGCAGGCCCCCTTGTTTCTGTCCTCGTCCCATGCCAGGAGGGGACTCATGGGGGAGCTCTAGGGCTGACTGCCACGAACCAGGGCCAGACCCACCTCGAGATGCCACCTTGCTCAGGACCCCTGGCCCTGCGCAGGGTGGAGCCTGGGCCGGGGAGGGCAGTGGTGTGACGGCTGGGAGGGAGAGCAGAGGCTGCCAGCCCTGGGGAGGCCGCCCAGCCCCGAGGAGCCATTTGCGGGTGTGTGGGTGGGGGTGGTGGACTTGCAGGGTCGATGGAGACGGGGCTCGGCCCCTCCTGTGTGTGTTTGGGATGCTGGAGGTGCTCAAGTGTGTCGGAACCTGCTGGGAGAGTTCCGTGCCGTCCTGCCCCATGAGGGCCCTGGCGCGTCCTCCTGGAGGCTAGAACCTGTCCGCAGGCAGCATTCAGGTTGTCCTGCTGTGGAGACATCCGTCCCCTACCTTGCTGGGCTCCTTCTGTGCCCTTTCCATGCAGTGTGGGAAGCCTCCATATAGCCCCACTTGGGGGGTTTGAAGAATGCTGTCTTCCTGGCCCTCGGTGTTTGCACTTTTCCAAGCCCCTTCCCTCGCGGGGACAGCATCTCGCCTGACACCCTCGTCCTCCAGACGCCCAGAGCGAGCTCAGTGGACTGGCTGGTGACCACTCCCCAGGGGCCCAGAGGTCCCGATGCCCTCAGGGGAGGCGGGAGGGCCTGACCCAAGAGGGCGCAGCTCTGGGAACCCCACTTTCACTCACAGGTGAAAGCCAGTCCCTGTGAAAGTGGCTGTGCTCTGCATCCCCAAAACTTGGAGACTTGGCTCCCAGCCCCCCAGAAGGGCCGTGGAGGAGGCACTGGGTGCTTGCAGGCCGAGCTGCCAAGCCCACCCTGAAGCGGCCGGGCCATGCTGGTCCTCGCACCTCTTGGCCATGACAAGGCCCAGGACACTGGGCCTGAGGCCAGGGTGGGCCCCCAGCTGGGGAGGTGGGCTTCCTCGTCATCTAGCACAGGGGCCCCAATGGTGGCCCACTGGCTTCTCGAGGAAGCTGCAGCAGGTGCACCGTGGGGGTGTTTGGGCAGCACAGCCACCCGGAGCCCCGGAGGGGGGCACAGGGCAGCGTTCCCCATGCAGGGAGCTTGTAGTCACCACCAGCTGACACGGGCGGGCATTTCCCTGAGAAGCTGCATTCAGTGCTGTCCTGTGTCCTTGCCCTGCCCCCACAGCACTGGGAGTCTGACACGAGCCCCCACCTTTCCTGTGGGTTCGCACCTGCATCCTTGGAAACGGTTTTTATTGTGTGTGCTCTTTGTAAGCGGTTTCATTCGTGCCCGTTTTGTAGTGGGTTCGTCCCTCAGCACAGGCCTCAGTGAACTGACCCTGTTGGACACCTTCAGATGTTGTGGGTCCTCGGGGTGAGGCCCCCTGGGAGGACAGGCGTCCCTGCGCCCTGCAGGGGCTCCTAACGGTAGGGCGGGCTTGCGCTCAGGCCTGCCTTTTATGTCCAGGGCCAGTGACGGGAGGGTCAGGTAGCCCTGGTCTGGCTGGAGCGTGGCGGTGCCTGAAGGCACCCGTGAAGGCCTTTCCGCAGCCCTGGGTCAGCCCCTCCACTCCCACGGTCCAAGAAGCGTGCCCCAGTGGGACCCAGGCAGGCCCAGGCTAATTGCAGCTGGGGTGGGGAGCGGGCGGCCAGTAAGGGGATCAGGAAGCGCTCTGCTCTGTGTTTGAGCACCGCTAGACCACCAGGCACCTGACTGCTGGCCGTCATCTCTGGGTTCCCGGGCCCTCCCAGGCCCTGGGCCTGCAGAGGCACGGAACGCCACAGCTGGGGCGGGTGGGCCCAGTCTTCCTTCAGTGTGTTGATTTGGTAAAGATCAGCCAACTCTGGACGTAAAAAAGTCAGTGTTGCAGATTGCTTGGCCCTTCCAAGGGGCGGTTGTGTGCGGCTGGAGGGTCTGCCCGGCCCTGAGAATCAGTGACTTGCAGCCGGTCCTGCCCGGCCTGTGCTTCTGGGTGCTGAGCTGGCCGTGTCCCCGTCCACTCACGCTCAGCCCATTCCCTGTCCCGCCACGTGCCGCGTGCTGGGGGCTCTGGTCCACTTTCCTTGAACCAAAGTATTAGACAAACGTGTCTAATTTGCTGCTTAAAGTGTTGGTGGAGTTTTAGATTTTAGCGTCATTGTTCATTCCCAGAAGTTCTCGTTTTGCAGAGTTGTTTGATCATTTGTTTCTTCCCGTGCACGTACGAGTGTGTGTCACACTTCGGAATCCTCGCTTTCCTGCGGCTGTTCACGAGGACTGTGTGTTCCGTGAGGTGGTGACATGGCTGTCTTGTGTGACGTATGAGGGCTCAGTCCTCCTTTCTCTCGGGTTGGTGGACCACCTCCCGAGTTTGGAAATTTGAGCTGGGGTCCGAGGCGTGTGCGCGTTGCCCCTTGGGCAGAAGCCTCTGGGATGGCCCCCCCCCCCCGCCACTCCCCTCCCCGCCCACGGCCTGGCCCTGCCCCCCCCCCCCCCCCCCACAGCCGCCAGCCGGCAACTGCCAACCTTCCTGCTTCGGGGCCTGCCCCAGATGGCCTCCCTGGGCCCACTGTCCAGCCTCCCACACAGCCTCCTCCGAATGAGGCCCGGCAGCCCACTCTCACTCCCAGGGCTGCCCTGGACCCAGCCAGAAACAGGTCCCCATGTGGTGGCCTCACATCTGCCGGGCGTGCTGCCCACAGTCCCTTGGTTGGTGGCGTTGCCCCCTCAGGCCTCCTGTGTACGCAGGAACACGTGTTTGGGGCAGAGTCCAGCAGAGGGCTGTTTCGGTTAAGGGTCCAAGACGCATTGTGTGGCTCACCTCCCCGGACGTTGCCCCTCAGGGGCGGCTGCTGCGCTGGGCAGATGGGCGAGGCCCCGGGAGACCCAGCCGTTGGGTTGTTCAGCCGCCTCCCCTCCGAGGCCCCCGTGTGGGTGCCCTGATCACGTGGCACAGGTGGGGCATGGCCCCACTAGCCGCACCTGCTCCCCTGCTCCCAGGGCGGAAGAGACCCCCGGCTCCTAGCTGGGGTGGGTGTTTCCAGCTGCAGAGCACAGAGCGTTCACAACACGGACACAGTCTGTAGCTCTTCCTGAGAAGCCGTGGTCCCCGCAAAACCCTGCTGGTGCTGGACTCCTCCTGCCCACACAGCTGAGGTCATGCACTGTCGCTTGTGCTCCTCCAGGCCAGCCCTCGCTTGCGCTTCTGGGGACTGGCCAGCTGGGATCTGACTGCACCCACTGCCCAACCTTCACATGCAGGGCCCACCTCATGGGGCCCAGGCGCCCCCCGAACCTGCAGACTCAAGCGGGAACCCACAGCCTGAGTCGGGGCACGCTGGGTGCGCCCTGAGACCCTGCTGGCCTGTCATGAGCCAGGACCTTTTCCCAGCCTGCCCTCACCTGCCCACCTAAATGTAGAAAGAAGCCTTACCGCCCCCATCAGGGTGGCCTCCTCCCATGATACCTCTTGGATGGCATCCCCAGGGGGCTGTGTGTGGGCCCGGCACATGCACCCACCTTTAAGCCCACCTTGAGTGGCCCCATAGTCAGCACCTGTGGAGCCCCAGCCCTTGGCTGGCTCTGGCCCTGATGGACCCCAGTGGCATGTGACTGGGTCTGGGGTGGGCCGGCCTGTGCACATAGGACCCACGGGACTCTGCCAGGCTGTCCGTGGTCTGCCTGGACACCTGTCGGCCAAGGGCACATTTTTGCTGATTGGGAGGACACCCCAGCCCTGACCCGGGGAGCAGATGCAGGGGCACTGGGTGCCCCGGGGGGAGGACCCCAAGATCAGGAGGCCCCTCCAAGGTGGGAGAGAGCAGATGGTGCTCCAGAGATCAGACCAAGAGGTGGGTGGTGGGTGGTGGAGGGAGGCTGAGGGCCTGGAGCCTGGACTCCATCCCCGCATCCAGGAATCACAGGGCGGGGCTGGCGTGCGGGGGAACAGGAAGCCGTACTTCCCGATCAGCAGAGCTGGTTCTGAGGTTGAGTGGAGTGAGCCTCCCACCACATCACCAAGCACCCAGCTCCCCGCATCCTCGCGCCTGTCCGCGTGCTCATCGCTTATTTACACGGCATCTGTGACACATGCTGTTGCCATAGGCTTTATTAGCGTTCCCGCCATAGGGTTTCCGTGTCGGGCGGCTTGTCCCCAGCACCATGCTGGACAAATCCTTAGGATTCTCAAAGACACGCATGGAACTTTTATGATTAAAAAAAAAAAAAAAAAATATATATATATATATATATATATATATATATATATATAGGCTTTAATTTTAGAGCAGTTTTAGATGAAAGATGGAGTGGGAAATGGGGAAGGTCCCCATATGCCCCCTCACCGCCTGCAGCCTGTTGTGAACGTCTCTCACCGGTGTGGTGCGAGTTACGTCCGGTGAGCCGATCTGGTGCATTGTCATTAATAACTGAGGTCCATGTTTGACCTTGGGGTTCACCCTTAGTGCTGAGTCTGGGTACCCTATGGAGTTTGAAAATGTGTGAGGACAAGTACTCCGTTGTAATAGAAAAGAGTAGTTTTACTCTCTAAAAATCTTCGGTGTTCCACCTCTCACTCCCTCCCTCTTCCCCATCCCTTGGCCATTACTGACCTTTCCACTGGCTGTGTGGTTTTGTCTTTCCCAGAATGTCGTACAGTTGGAATCGGACAGTATTAACCTTTTCAGATTGGCTTTTTTTCCACTTAGTCATGTGCATTTACGGTTCCTCCGTGTCTTTCCATGATAGCCCCTTCTTCTCAGCGCTAGTAATATCCCCTTGTCTGGAGGGACACAGTGTGTTTGTCCCTCCCCCACTGAAGGACGTCTTGGATGCTTCCAAGTTTTGGCAATTATGAGTAAAGCTGCTGTAGACATCCGTGTGCAGGTTTTGTGTGGACTTAAGTTTTTAACTCATTCAGGTCAATACCTTGGGTTCGCTCGGTGGATCAAACGGTAAGAGCATGTTCAGGTTTGTAAGAAGAGGCCTTCCCATGTGGCTCCGCCGCTCTGTGTTCGTGCAGCCATGACCAGGCGCCCCTGCCACTGCGTGTCCTCGCCAGCACGTGGTATTCCGTGGTCTGGATTTCGGCCTTTCTAGTAGGTGCACAGTGGATGGAATCTTGTTTGCATTTGCATCTCCCTGATGACGCGTGACGCCGAGTGTGCTTGCTTGCCATGTGTGTCTTCTCTGGGGAGGTGTCTGTAGATCCTTTGCCCATTTTTAAATTGGGCTGTTAGTTTTTAAGAGTTGGGTTTTTGGGGCGCCTGGGTGGCGCAGTCGGTTAAGCGTCCGACTTCAGCCAGGTCACGATCTCACGGTCTGTGAGTTCGAGCCCCGCGTCAGGCTCTGGGCTGATGGCTCGGAGCCTGGAGCCTGTTTCCGATTCTGTGTCTCCCTCTCTCTCTGCCCCTCCCCTGTTCATGCTCTGTCTCTCTCTGTCCCAAAAATAAATAAACGTTGAAAAAAAAAAAAAAAATTTAAAAAAAAAAAAAAAGAGTTGGGTTTTTAAGAGTTGTATATTTTCGATACAGTCATTTATCAGATACATGTTTTGCAAAGATTTTCACTTAGTCTGTGGCTAATCTTTTCATTCCTTTAAAAGCATCTTTCACAGAGCAGAAGTTTTAAAAAATGTCAATCACGTCCAGGTTATCAGTTTTTTCTTTCATGGATAGGGTCTTGGTATCTGTACCTAACAAGGCATTACCACACCCATGTTTTCTCTTGTGTCATCTTCTAGGAGATTTATAGTTTTGCATTTTACATTTAGGTCTAGGATCCATTTTGAGTTAATTAAAAAAAAATTTTTTTTTAACGTTTATTTATTTTTGAGACAGAGAGAGACAGAGCATGAACAGGGGAGGGTCAGAGAGAGAGGGAGACACAGAATCTGAAACAGGCTCCAGGCTCTGAGCTGTCAGCACAGAGCCTGACACGGGGCTTGAACTCACAGACCGTGAGATCATGACCTGAGCCGAAGTTGGACGCTTAACCGACTGAGCCACCCAGGGGCCCCATTTTGAGTTAATTTTTGTAAAGCTGTTAGATCTATGTCTGAATTCTTTGTGTGTGTGTATGTGTGCGTGTGTGTCATGCATGTGTGTATGTATGTGCATACATGTGTGTGCGTGCACATGTGCGTGTGTGTGTGTGTGTGCGTGTGTGTGTGTGTGTGTGTGTGGTTGTTCCGGCACCATATGCCTCCATTGCTCCTTTGTAAGAGGTCAGTTGACCGTACTTACATGGGTCTATTCCTGGCTTCTCCATTCTTTTCGACTGATCTTTTTGTCTGTTCTTTCATCAAAACCACACTGCCTTGATTAGCGTAGCTTTCTGTTAAGTCTTGAGGTTGGGTAGTGTCAGTCCTCCAGCTTTATTCTTTTCCTTTAGTATTGTGTTGGTTGTGCTGGGTCTTTATCTCTCCATATAAATTTCAGAATCAGTATGTTGATATCCAAGAAATCACTTGATTGGGATTTTATTTTTTTTTAATTTTTTTTTTCAACGTTTTTTTTTTTTATTTTTATTTATTTTTGGGACAGAGAGAGACAGAGCATGAACGGGGGAGGGGCAGAGAGAGAGGGAGACACAGAATCGGAAACAGGCTCCAGGCTCCGAGCCATCAGCCCAGAGCCCGACGCGGGGCTCGAACTCACGGACCGCGAGATCGTGACCTGGCTGAAGTCGGACGCTGAACCGACTGCGCCACCCAGGCGCCCCTTGATTGGGATTTTAATTGAGATCCCAATGAGTCTATAGATCAAGTTGGGAAGAACTGACATCTTGACAGTATCGAGTCTTCCTGTCTATGAACACGAAATATCTTTCTATTTATTTAATTCCTTAATTTCCTTCATCAGAATTTTGTGGTTTTCCTCATGTAGATCTTGCACATGTTTTGTTAGATTTATACCTAAGTATTTCATATTTTTGAGTGTTAATAGTGTGTGTTTTTTATTTCAAATTCTAATGTTCATTGCTGGTGTATGAGAAAAGCAATTTACTTTTGTATATTAACTTCATATCCTGCAACCTTGCTATGACCACTTATAGCTCCAGGAGTTCTTTTGTTGATTGCTTGGGATTTTCTGCATTAGACAATCATGTCATCTGCAAACAAAGACAGTTGTATTTCTTCCTTCCAATATGCATATCTTTTATTTCCTTTTCCTATCTTATTGCATTAGTAGGGCTTCCCATACAGTGTTGAATAGGAGTGGTGAAAGTGGACGTCGTTTTCTTGTTCCTGATCTTAGCAGAAAAACATCTAGTTTCTCATATTAAGTATGATGTTAGCTGTAAGTTTTGTTGAGCTTTATTCTTTATCAAGTAGAGGGAGTTCCTCTCTGTTCCTAGTTTGCTGTGAATTTTTATCATGAAGGAATATTGGATTTTGTCGAATACTTTTTCTTCATTTATGGATATGATCATATTATTTTTCTTCTCTACTCTGCTTCTGTGGTGGATTGCATTAATTCATTTTTGAGTATTGAACCAGCCTTGCATACCTAGAATAAATCCCTATGGGTCATGGTGTATAATTCTTTTTATACACTGTTGAATTTAATTTGCTAATGTTTTCTAGAAGAGTTTTTTTTTTTTTTTTTTTTTTTGCATCTGTGTTTATGAGAGATGTCAGTCTGCAATTTTCCTTTCTTATAATATCTTTGCTGGCTTTGGTATTAAGGTAATGCTGGCCTCATAGAATGAGTTAGGAAGTATTTCCTCTACTAATTCCTAGAAGAGATTATAGAAAATTGATGTAATATCTTTCATAAATGTTTGGTAAAATTCATCAGTGAACCTGTTGGGCCTGGTATTTTCTGTTTTGGAAAGTTATTACCGATTCAATTTCTTTGACAGATGTAGACCAATTCGATTACTTATTTCTCTTTGTGTGAGTTTTGGTAGATTGAATCCTTTAAGGAACAGGTTTTTTCATCTAGGTTATTAAATGTGTGGGCATAGAGTTGTTCAAAATATTCCTTTACTGTCCTTTTAATGTCTGCGGGATCTGTAGTGATGTCCTCTCTTGCATTTCTGATATTAGTAATATAGGTCTTCTATCTTTTTCTGTTACCTTGGATAGAGGCATATCAATGTATTGATCTTTTCAAAGAATCATATGTTGCTTTCTTTGACCTTTCTCTATTTGCTGTTTTCAATTTCATTGATTTCTGCTCTAATTTTCATTATGTCTTCTGCTTATTTTGGATTTTCTTTTCTTTTTCTAGTTTCCTCTGGTGTAAGTGGATTGATTTTAGACCTTCTTTTGTAACATTTGCATTCAATGCTGTAAATCACCCTTTAAGCACTGCTTTCACTGAATCCCATAAATTTTGGTAAGTATGTCATTTCCATTTAGTTAGAAATATTTTAAAATTTTTCCTCAAATTTTATCTCTGTGTTATTTGGAAGTGTGTTAATCAGTCTCAAAGTTTAGAATTATCCAGATATCTTTCTATAATTGATTTCTTAGTGTAATTCCATTGTGGTGTGAGAGTATCTTTTCAAAGTTTCTTTTAAATTTGTTCAGGTGTGTTTTATGGCTCAGAACGTGATCTCTTTTGGTAAATGTTCTGTGTGAGCTTGTGAGGAATGTTTATTCTGCTTTTGTTGGCTAAGTATTCTATAAATATCAATTAGACCCAGTTGATTGATGGTGTTGTTCAGTTCAGCTGTGCCCTTACTGATATTTGTCTGCTGAACCTGTTAATGGTTGATAGAGGATGTGCACGTTGCCTGTGCAGTAGTGTCTTCATCTATTTTTCCTTTCTATAGTTTTTGCCTCATATAGTTTGATGCTCTGTTATTAGGTGCATGAAGGATTTTAATGTCCTCTTGGAAAATTAGCCCCTTTCTCGTTATATAACGCCCCACTTTATCCCAGTTATTTTTCTTGCTCCAAAATTTACTTTGAGATTAATATGGTTACTCTGGCTTTCTTGTTATTAGTATAAGCATGGTTTAACTCTCTTCATCCCTTCCCCCCCCCCAATTAAACAGTTTTTATTTTTATTTATTTTTTAACAGTTTTTTAAATAATTCTTTTTTTAAAAAGATTTTGTTTTTAAGTAATCTCTACACCCATCATGGGGCTCGAACTTACAACCCTGTGATCAAGAGGCACGTGCTCTGCTGACTGGACCAGCCAAGCACAGCCAAACTTGTTGTTGTTTTTTTTCGTCCCACAAGCACAGAGAGCTTCCCCTTCCTCCCCCACACCATGCCTTTACTTTTAGTCTATATGTATTTTTATATTTAAAGCAGATTTCTGATAGTCTGTGTATGGTAGGGTCTTGCTTTTTTCTTCTCAACCTTACAGTCTTTTAATTTGTATGTTTAGACCACTGGTAATTAAGGTGATCACTGATGATGCTGGATTAATATCTACTGTATTTGTCTCTTTTTTCTATTTGTTGTCCCTGTTCTTTGTTTTGGTTTTTGTCTTCTGCTCTTTTTCTTCCTGTTCTGGTTTTAACTGAGCATTTTACACGATTTCATTTCTTTTTCCTCTTCTAGTATATCAATAATACTTCTTTTTTAACTTTTTTTTTTTTTTTTTTTTTTTTTTTTTTTTAGCAGCTGCCCTTGTGTTTGCAACATACATAGTTATGGCTAAGTCAGGCCCACTTGCAAATACATGGTTATGGGCAGATAAGCTCCTTCTTTTTAATTTTTTTTTAATGTTTATTTATTTTTGAGAGAGAGAGAGAGATAGCGTGAGTGGGGGAGGGGCAGAGAGAGAGAGGGAGACACAGAATCCGAAGCAGGCTCCGGGCTCTGAGCTGTCAGCACAGAGCCCGATATGGGGCTCAAACTCACGAACCTTGAGATCATGACCTGAGCCGATGTCGGAGGCTTAACTAACTGAGCCACCAAAGTGCCCCAGTTTAAGCTCCTTCTAACAGCATTCCCAGATTTTCCTTCCGTTCCTTATGCAAGAGCTGTCATTCATATCATTATCCCTAAGCTATAATCAAGTACACCGTGGCTATTTTATTTTGAACAAACTATTATTTGTTATAGCAATAAGAATAAGAAAATAAAATATTTTACATCTCCTTAATTTATGCTCTAACACTCTTCATTTCTGTATGAAGATCCAAATCTGTGACCTATATTCTTTCCTTCTCTCTGAAGATATTTAACATTTCTTGCAAGCCTGGCCTTCTGGTGACAAGTTCCCTCAATTGTTTGTCTGAGAAAGTCTTTATCTTTCACCTTTGAAGGATAATTTTTCAGGATACAGATTCTAGCTTGGTCTTTTTTTTTCTATCAACACTTAACATGTTTCATTCTACTCCTCCTGTTTGCAGGTTTCTAAGCAGAAGTTTGCTCTAATTCTTACCTTTGCTCTTCTTTAGTTAAGGTATTTTCCCCACTCTGGCTTTTTTTATTTTCAAGATTTTCTCTTTTTGATTTTCTGGAGTTTGAATGTGATACGCTGAGGTGCAGATTTATTTGGCATATATCCTTGGTGTTCTCTGAGCTTCCTGGATCTGGGCTTGGTGTCTAAAATTAATTTTGGAAAATTCTCAGCCATTATTACTTGAGATCTATCCTCAATTCCTCTCTCTTTTGTCTCCTTATGGCCTTGCCATCACACGTATGTTACTCCTTTTGTAGTCATCCCACAGTCCTTGGATTTTCTGGTCTGTGTTTTTCTTCCTTTTCCCTCTTTGCTCTTTAGTTTTGGAAGTTTCTGTTGACCTGTCTTCATGCTCACAGATCCTTATGCTGGCCTTGGCCAATAGATGCCGAGCCCCTTGAGTGCATTTTTCTGTTGCAGTGGTTTTGATTGTTAGCATTTCCTCTTGTTTCCTTCTTTGATTTTCCATCTTTCTGTTTACACTGCCCATCTGTTCTCACATGCTGTCCACCTTTTCCGCGAAAGCCCTCGCGTATTAATCCTGGTCATTGTAGATTCCTGATCTGATCGTTCTGAGATCTCTGCTATAGCTGGGTTCTTATGCTTTCTCTGTGTCTTCAGACTTTATTTTTATCTTCTAGGCCTTGTAATTTTGTTGCAAAAAACGATTTTAAAGACAAGAAAACTGTCCCCCTTATATGCCACCATCTTAGAGGTGCTCCCTCGTAAACTTTGTACATGTTTGCCTCTCTCCTGAGTTGGTGTGCTTTCCCCCCGTATCACAGCATAAGCGTGTCCCCGTCAGTACCACATTTGGGTGTGTAATGGTCTGTTAGGTGGGTCCTGACCTAACAGTTCCCCTGTTGTTGGATACTTTGGTCTGTGAGGTTTTGGTCTCTGCTGTTCCCAGGAGGCTGCTGGGCAGGTTTTCTTGCTATAGCTTGTGGACAGGGCTGCTGAGGGAGGCCGAGAGGGGCAGTGCCCAGGCCAGCTTCCTCCCCTGCCTGCCCCAGCCATCCTGATGCTACTGAGGCCCGGATCGGAGCCCAACTAATGGTGTCCTGTGGCTGCACACCAGCCAAGCGGATGTCCCAGAGAGGCCCCAGCCTGGCATCTGCTAGGACACATGTGATCCCCAGGCCGCTGGACTGCCTCTTGGTCAGGGTGTGTGCAGACCCTGTGTTGGCCGGGGAGGAGACCTGGCACCCCAGATGTCACCACTGAGGCCCGACCGTGAAGGGAAGGCTTGAAGGCCTCAGAGACTGGAAGGATCTCTCACCACCAGGCTGCGGAGGGAGGCTCAGGTGGGCGGGGCATGCTGCTCAGGTGACTCCCAAGGGGAAGTGGCGTAGAGGTTGCAAACTGCCCGCCAGCCCCAGCACAACTGTTGGGCTCGTGATGTTGGTCCACGCCGGTTTTCAAAAGCAGTTCCATTAACTGTGATATATGAAACTCAGGAGATTTCGCCTAAAGATGTGCATTTGCAGATTTTCTTGAGAAACCAGGGGATCTGACAGTGGTCAGTGCACATCTGCAGGGTGCCCGATGGGCCTATGCTGCCCTCTGCTGTCATACCCTCTTCTCTGCTCCTGGCTGGGCTGAGTGGGGACCGCGCCTCTGTTCCCACACCTGTCCGCTCCCTCCCTGTGGGCTGCGTGCTGTGTCCCATGCACAGATGGTCAGGGCCTGTTTGGCAGGTTGTCCTAGATGACCCCCAGGTCCCTGCTGTGCAGAAACATGGTTGGTCTCTGGGGGCCTGTGAGCACAGGGGCTTCTGAGGCCTCCCTCCTCCCTCGGGGCCCCAGAATAGCACCAACCATGATTTGTAGAAGGTGTGAACATGGGCTGGGTGGGCCCCCTGTCCACACTGGGCCTCAGTCTCTCCATCTCACAGATGAGTGGCCTGGACAGGATGGAGTTTTGCTAAGCGTCCTTTCACTTCTCATTCCATGGGAACCTTAGCTTCTCACCCACTGGAAACCACTCTCAGAAAGTTCTGGCCACTTACCACGAGCATAGATGAGCACTTGCACTTGATCTGCACGCTATACAGGTTTATTTTTGAGAGTCAGAAGAGTATTTTTTAAAGACCGCACGTATAAGAGTTTAAAAGGCTCTGCTTTGAATCGAATCAGCTTATTGTGATTATAGTTGTTCTTTAAATTTTTTGAAGGAGGACAGTAATATGCACACACAGGAAAATATTCAACAATCAAAAACTTGTCTCCAGTGATGAGTCTGTCCCTTCCCTGCTGACCACCAATCCTCAAGAGATGGCCACTGGGGTCAGGTTTCTGAGTCTTCCCAGAACATTCTGGTCACAGAGGAGCATGTTTATGCATTTCTAACAGTACCCAGCCAAAAAAAAAAAAAAAAAATGGGTGTGCACCATATACACTGCAACTTATGCTCTTTGTTGAACAGTATGTCCTAGAGACTGTTCCGGGTCAGCACGGGAAGGGCCAGTGCATCCTGGAGACTGTTCCGGGTCAGCACGGGAAGGGTCAGTGCATCCTGGAGACTGTTCCGGGTCAGCACGGGAAGGGCCAGTGCATCCTGGAGACTGTCTTGGGTCAGCACGGGAAGGGCCAATGCATCCTGGAGACTGTTCCGGGTCAGCACGGGAAGGGCCAGTGCATCCTGGAAACCGTTCCAGGTCAGCACGGGAAGGGCCAGTGCATCCTGGAGACTGTCTTGGGTCAGCATGGGAAGGGCCAGTGCATCCTGGAGACTGTTCTGGGTCAGCACGGGAAGGGCCAGTGCATCCTGGAGACTGTCTTGGGTCAGCACGGGAAGGGCCAATGCATCCTGGAGACTGTTCCAGGTCAGCACAGGAAGGGCCAGTGCGTCCTGGAGACTGTTCCGGGTCAGCACGGGAAGGGCCAGTGCATCCTGGAAACCGTTCCAGGTCAGCACGGGAAGGGCCAGTGCATCCTGGAGACTGTCTTGGGTCAGCACGGGAAGGGTCAGTGCATCCTGGAGACTGTTCCGGATCAGCACGGGAAGGGCCAGTGCATCCTGGAGACTGTTCCGGATCAGCACGGGAAGGGCCAGTGCATCCTGGAGACTGTTCTAGGTCAGCACGGGAAGGGCCAGTGCATCCTGGAGACTGTTCCGGGTCAGCACGGGAAGGGCCAGTGCATCCTGGAGACCGTTCCGGGTCAGCAAGGGTAGAGTTTGTACTTCTTGGCATTCCATATATTTACCTAAGCTTTTCATGGATGGACACCTGGTTGCTGCTGCTATAAATGTCCAGGTCACTCCTGCACCTGTGTACCTGGGCATTTCTGGAGGAGGACCGCAGACAAGGGTATGTGCACTTTCTGTCAGCTGCTCCCACCCCAGAGGCTGTGCCACTGTGTTTCTGCTGAGGACACATGAGGATGCTTGTGTGTGTGTCACGCCACCACGTCCCCTGCAGCCCCTCAGGCTGTGCAGCAGATGGGTGGAAAGCTTCTCACAGTTGGGTTGCATATCTCACTACGGTGCTGTTGCATTTCTTCCCATGTTTAAAGGCCACTTGTGGTTTTTTCTGTGAAGTATTTAGTTAAAGTCATGATTTGAATCACTGGTCAGGCATATTTTGTGTTTTCCCACCTCTTCCCATGTGGTCCCGGCAGGCTCAGGCCCCTCCGGGCCTCAGTTCCCCTTGCACATGGTGCTGAGGCTCTCAGGGTGGAATCAGCAAACTCGATGGACAGTCGCTGCCCAGCAGCGTCCCGAGCGGGCCCTGCTCACTGTGTGTGGCCTGGGGGCTGTCATGGCCCTTCTCGCACTGTGGTCCATCCGTTCACATGGAGAGGGTCCTGTGGCACCTGGGCCAGTGGCTGACTGCTAAGGGACTTAGCTGCTGTCGGCACAGTTAGGGTCTCAGGGACTGTGTTGAGTATGGCACAGGGCAAATGGCCATCTTGAAGCTGAGTGATGACCAAGTTGTGTCCCCATGGCTGCTCCCTGTGGAAGTTGTTAATGACCAGTTTCTGGGCATCTCTGGAGACCCGGAATGGGTCAGCAGGCAGGAATGGGGGGAGCAGAGCAGTCCTGAAAGGGGGCGGCTTGACATGGGGTGAGGTTGCCACGAGGGAGAGGGCAGGAGGAGGGAAGGGAGTCACTGTGGCCGGTGATGGGCGTTCAGGACACCCCCACCATGCCTTCTGGTACTCTCTGGCTGCTCACACCTGCACACAAGCGTCTGCTGGCCTGGCCCTCCCCCAGCAGGCCCTCCAGGGGACACCCAGCAGCCCTCAGCCGTCCCCAAGGTGGGTGTCCCAGCCTCTCTGCGGGGCGCACAGCTCAGGAGGCCTCTGTGCGGCCCCAGGACCTGGGAAAGATGGGAGGAGCTGAGCTAGGGAGGGGCGCTGGGAAGCCCTTCCGGCCTTCAGAATAAAGCAGGACCTTGCTGCCTCTCACAAAGGGAATGCGTGCTCATTTTCGGAGAGTGTGAAAAGAAAACAAGCTTGCCGTCACCTGGAGTGAGGCGTGGGGAGCCCTCCTGGGTGCAGCTGTGCACCAGGCTATAGTTTTAGTGTCTGCAGCTCTTAAATGTCTAAACCCAAACACGTGTGTGAGCTGAGTTTGAACGGCTGCGTAACATTTCCGCTGTGAGAGCGCAGCGTGCCCGGGTGTCTGACCTCCTGGTGGCGGGTTTGCTGCTCCTGATTTCTGCTATTTTAAGTAATCATGGACGACCCACTTTGCGCGTCAATCTTGTGTGCATTTCTTTTTGCCTTAGAACAGGTGTGTAGGTGTGGAGTCCTGGCCTGGAGAGTAGCAGCAACCTTTAGGAAGCTCGTGGCCGTAGCTCAGGAGGTGCCCTCCCACGTGGGTCCTGCCACGGCAGGTGCACACCCAGCACCTGCAGCCCCGCCCGTGTCGTGACAGCTCGACATTGCCACTGCTGAGCTCCCGGGAGCCGCATGAGGGCAGGCTGTGCCCACCCCTCCCCGCTGCAGTTGAAAGGGGCCACTGCTCTCCCCCCCGCCCCCCCCAGGCTCCTCCTGTAATTTAAACAGTAAATGTCAAGACAGGGCTACAGAAGTTGTGGCTTATGTTAAATCAACACTCTTGACAGCAATAATAGGAAAAGCCATGATGCAATTTAATTGTGGGTTCAGGACATAATTCATAAACCCTAGCAGTGTGGTGTGGGGTGTCAAGGCTGGGCGGGAGCTCTGTGTGCAGGGTCCTAACCCTGGGTTCCACAAAGTCTGCAGGCTGGAGGGCAGAATGGGTGGGGGGGGGGGAGCCCCTTGGGACGATCTTGGAAAAGCCCCTTCCTCCCTGGGCCCCTTGTTGCCATGAGGGCCTCATAGCCAGAGCAGCTCCAAGGGGCACATGTGGGTTTTGCAGGAGGAGCCGAGAGCCCAGGCCTCCCTGGGGAGGACAGCTGCTCTACGGAGTGTCTATCGTCCCCTCCGCCCCTCAGGGCCTCCTCTTGGCCTTCTTCTTCGCTGTTTTGTCCCCCGCGCCCCCCACCTGCTGTCTTTCTACTTATTGGGCTCTTGGCACCCCATCAGCTTGAACCTGTTTGGGGCAGACTCTGTGCCAGATGTGGGGTCACTGGTGGCTCAGGTAAACCAGCCTCCAGCCTCATGGGTCACACGCCTTGGAAATGCGCCTTCTGCCTTCTGCCCTCAGTGGGTGTCACCGCTGGCTTCCAAGACAGTGGTCGAAGGAGCTCTGACAGGAGCACAGGCACACATACGTGTACACACACACACACACACACACACACACACACACACGCAGGTACACTCTTGGGCATACAGCACACACACACACACACACCACCTATATGTACACGCACACCCGCAGATGCATGTACACACACCCACATGCATGTATACATGCAGACAACATATACACATTCGCCCACTCATGTACACATGCATACACACCCCCACACGTGCATGTACACACATGCATTCATGCACACCCATGCATGTACATACTCAGGCACACGTACACACTCACCCACACATGCATGTACACACCCACGTGTGCATGTACACATATGCATGCACACACTCACCCACATGTGCACACACACATGCATGTACACACTCAGGCACATATGTACACACCCACACATGCATATACACACACATGCATGTACACATTCAGGCATGCAACACACATGCACACACACCCCCACATACACACACACCCTCATATACATGTACACACACCCACACAAAGCACACATGCAGCCCCACGTATACACACACACTATGCATGTACATACACACTAACATACATGTATCTACCCATGCATGCACACACCCCACACATGTACACACATGCACACACCCATGCCTGTACACACTAACATGCATGTACACACCATGCTCACATGCATGTGCACACATGTATACACTCACACACAAGTACATGCACAGCACCACACACATGTGACACCAGGCACACATGTACACACACACACAGTCTCACACACACAGACATAATTTTGTTTTGGGTTCTCCACCAGAAGGAGCTGTGCACACCTTGTGCTCCAATGTGTGTTTTCCACTTCAGGACACACTGGATTCTTTCCTCCTCAGCATGTAAAGATGTACTTTGTTCTTCTGAAGATGGTCCGATGGCATCCTGGCCACACAGAGCACCGAGCACATGGTGACGGGTTTGTTTCCTTGACTCTCAGTGTTTGTGTGGCCACACGCCGAGTGGCCAGCCCCAGCTCTGGCCTGTGGCCCATGGCCCGTGGCTCTTGGTGTGTGGGGCCTCGGTCTGTGTCCTGGATGTGCATTGAGCATCTCACCCCAATGAGAGCCTCTGGCTGGGCCTGCGGCCTCCGCTCCTCTAGGCTCCGGGCCTGGGTCCATGCTCCGTGCTGCCTGTCCTCTCACTCTGCTGTCACAGCACTGCCGCCCTGCGCCCCAGGGGCCTGCAAGTTGTGGAGATGCTCACTCCCGGAGCCTGTGTCCTGGGGTCCCAGGAGGGAGGGCAGGGTCAGCAGGGCCTGAGGCCATGTCTCAGGTATGCTCCTGAACCCACGCTCCAGCCTGCTGCCCACCACCTGGGTGCCTGGCCTCCCACCAGGGCCGCTGGGGCTAGGTCACCTGGGTGGCCCCCGAGGCCCCTGTCCACCTGGGGATGCTGCTCACACAACAGACAGATGATGCCGCCCTGTGGCTGCCCTGTCCCTGCCGCTGAGGCTGTTCTTGTTCTGTTATAGAACCGATGTCCTAGGGTCTTATCCTGTGAACCCATGACACCCCTCCAGCCCCTGGTTTGCTGTCTCTGTCCCGCTCCTGTCAACTACCCTGCTCGCCTCCTCCCTGTGTCCTCCTGTCCTCCCCTCCCACTTCTCCCTCCCCCCTCCCCCTCACTTCTTTTTCTCCCCTCCCTCTCCCCTCCTCCTTACCTCCCCTCCTCCTTCCCCTCTCTCTCCCCTCCCCTTCCTTTCCCTCCCCCCTCCTCCTTCCTTCTCCTTCCTCCCCTTACCCTCCCTCTCCCTTCCCTTCCTCTCCCTCCTTTCCCCCTCCCCTCCCCCCTCTTCCCTCCCTTCCCAACTCCTCTCTCCCTTCTCCCCTCCTCCCTCCCTTCCCTTCTTCTCCCTCCCCTCCTTTCCTTCCCCATCCTCCTTCCCCCTTTCCCCTCCCCCTTCCCCTCCCCTTCTCTCCCCTCCCACTCCCCCTTCCCCTACCCTCCCCCTGCCACCCCCTTCTCCCTCCCTTCTCTCCTCCTCCCTCCCCTCCCTCCCTTCCCCATTGGCCTTCCCCCTTTCCCCCCTCCCCCCTCTCTATCCCTCTGTGCCCTCTTCCCTGCTCCCCCAGGCACCACAGCTGCTCTCACTTGGTTCACAGCTCCCAGCCTCACAGACTTTCCGAGGTCACAGTCTCCGCAGGGCCAGTGTCCCGTCGGACTGCCTTGTACAGATGCCATGTGAGCGCAATGTGGGGACGGGACACAGCAGACCGGCTCTCATCTTATCCACACCCCTTGTCCTGAATCCGTCCCTGGACCTCAGCCGGTAACTTTGAACCCCTGCTTGGGGCTGGAGCATGGGGAGGCTCTAGTGCCCGTTTCTCATGCCCACCTTTGGTGGAGAAGCCGGAGTCAGGTGTCTCCTCACCCCCCCTTGGCACACCAGGCCCTCCTGAGCCTCTGTCCGCTGCAGCTCTGCACGAGCACCCACACGGGCAGGGTCAGGCGAGGCCTCAGGTGTCCCCTTCAGACGCGCGGCAGGACGGAGGGGCGGCGGGCAAGCCGAGCCCCCACATCCGCCCAGCGAAGTCCTTGGGCGCCCAGCTCTTGTCCTGACCCAGTAGCCGTCTCCACAGGGAGGTGATCTCTGAATCAGGGGGCCCTTACAGGGTGGGGGTGGGGGGTGCTGCAGAGGACGTGGTGTGGAGCCCACCTTCAGGCGTGTGCATGTTGGGGGTTTTCTTCCCACTGACCTCTCGGACCACCTGCCGGCTGAATCTCGCCTTGGGCAGGGCAGGTTAATGAGGTGGTTGCTTCTGTTTTGCCTTTAACATGAGGATTGCTCACCTAAGGAGATTTGAAGGCACACACCCGGGGCCTGGGCCCTAGGGAGTCTCCTCCAGACTCCACATCTTTGCTGCTGGCTTTAGGGCGGGGAAAATGCTTGTAGCTTGTCCACAGCTGTTGTTCTTTTAGATTTTGGGGTGATTTCCCCAGTAATTTCTCGGGAGGTACTGGGGAAGCCCTAACTTTGGGGTAATAAAGTAGGCGAGCTGTTTCAGGAGAACTGCTGCTGGGCAGTACACACTGACTGTGGGGTCCTAGGACCCTGAGACACCGGAGTTAGGAGGTGTGGGCTCGCGCGCACACACACAGCCAGGGGGCTGGCTCTGGGACCTTGGTTTCCACACTCAGGTGGCCCTTGTCAGGGTTACAGGCACAGGTGTCAGGGCCCGGTTGGTGGCACATGCCAGTCGTGGGGGAGTTGCTGGCATCACCCATTAGGGGAGAGGCCTTGGCTGTGGCCGCAGCACCTGCCCTGGGTCCAGGCCCTGGGTGGCCCTCCCAGGTGAGGGGCAGCCCCGAGGTGTCTTGGGTGGAACAAGGGACCCACACCCCCACCCCCCACTCTCCCTTTTGGTCTGGCCTCCCTGTGCAGGGCAGCAGATGGCCAGCCCATCTGCGCTCAGGTTGACCAGCACCCCTAAGTGGTGGTGTGGTAAAGAAGGAGCCCCCAGGGCTGGAAAGGGGTGTTGGCACGCACATTTGTGACCCCTGGGCCTCAGCTCCCCCTCCTGTCATGTGGTTCATGCCATGGCCCTTCCAGGGCATGATGGGGCTTCTGGACACGTGGGACCAGCAGGTGGTGATTGGGTTGGGGGAGGTTAAGGTATGCTGAAGTCAGCCCCCATTCCCTCTGCTCTCTTAGAGCTAGGGTGGAGCCCCCTTCCACCGTGCACCTGACCCCTGACCAATGAAAGGGCCCCCGTCTGTGTGGCTGAGTTTGATCTGACCTCAGACATCCTGTGTGCATGGTGGGCTCCTTGTGTGTCCCTAGAGTCTTGTGGCCAGGCAGGAGTACATGATGGGACCTAGGTACCCATGGCCATCCTGGACATCTGTCTGTTCCAGGAGCTGCCAGTGGCAGGCAGCCTAGAGCAGTGTGGACTCAGGGCAGGGACTCCAGGTGTGGACATGCGGTGTGGATGTGGGGTTTGGCCATGAGGTGTGGCTCTGGGTGTGGATAAAGGATGTAGAGTCAGGGCATAGACCTGGGGTGTGGACTCTGGGTGTGGATGCAGGGTGTAGAATTGGCAAGTAGACATAAGGACATGGGGTGTGGACACAAGGTGTGGACGTGGGATGTGCACATGGGTGTGGGTTTGGGGTCCAGTTTCTAGACCCAACGGGACCTGAATGTCTGCAGGGCTCTGCCTCTTGCTCAAGCGCGCAACTGCTAGAGGGTGCGGGTGTTGGGGGCTCACCACGTGCCCAGCCGTGCCATTGCCCAGCCCCTGCTGGCCTCACACCAGTGTGATCTCTGGTCGATGGATGAGCACACTGAGGCCAGCTGACCCAGGGTCCGGGGTGCAGAGCTCCCGCTCCCGGGGGAGGGGGCCGAGTGAGCTGCCAGGCCGCCAAGGTGGGTCTGAGGCACAGGAGGGAGCTGGCTGCCGATAGGGGGTGGGGACAGCGTGGGAGATGTGCCATCGCTCGCTGGGGCACTGGTGGGCAGGGTGGGCTGTGGAGACACACCAGGGGTGATCTGGCTGTTTGCTGTCCCCAAGGTGCCCCCCGCCTGCAGTGTTTCCAGATCAGAGTGTCTGGTCTGGTGCATCTGCCGGGTGGCTGACCCGGTAATGTGGGTCTCGCTCCCCCCTCTCCTGGTGGTTAGTGGGCCGCAGATGTGTTCTTCCACTGGGGAAATGCGCCTCCTGCATGGTTCCTGGCGGGCAGGTAGGGACACTGCGTATTTGCTGCAGGTGTTTTCCGTAGTTAGGACTTCAAAGTTTGCCGTGGGCTTGGAGCTCTCTCTCAGCTCGGCAGTGTCCTCTCCGATTTGCTTTGTGTTTGTTGTTTGTTTGTTTAGAAAGCGAGCAGACAAACGCACCCTCATAGCCTCTCTGGACAGGTTTGTCTTTTACACCCGACTCTTTAGGCCGCGGGGACTTCAGCTCCATTTGTGTTCTGAGGTGAAGAGTGGACTCCATGTGTTCAAAATCATTTGCCAGGGCCTTTCTGGGCTCAGGCTCTGCTCCCAGGATGGTGGCCCGTGGCAGCTGTGGCAGGCAGTGTCTAGGGCCCTGGGGGCTGCAGTGGCTGCGGAGGGTCTGGTGCGCGGAGCGCCCCCCTGGGCCAGGGGGCAGGGGCCACAGTGAGGGGGCGCTTGGGGTCTGGGCAGCAGCCTTACCTGGAGCACCCGGGCTCCTCCTCGTGATGGGGTGAGTAATGGTCATCGCCTCCACGGGGTCGCACGCGTCCAGTACAGTCCTCGATGCTGCCCGGTACAGAGGGAGGGCTCAGCCAGCCTTAGTGATGGCTGGGTGACGGTGGTGACCGATGACATGGGCACAGGCAGGTCCGTTGTCTTTTTGATTGACATAAAATTCACATAACGTGAAACTTAACCATTTTAAAGTGAACGCTTTAGTGGCATTTAGTACCTTCCCCGTGTTGTGCAGACATTGCCTCCACCCAGTTGCAAAATATTTGACCCCAAAAATGGACCCCGTGTCCACTGAACCGTCACTGCCCATTCCCCACCCCCAGCCTCTGGCTCCGCTGGTCGGTCCTCTACCTCCTCCGAGCACTGCATACGGATGGAGTCGTCCCACACATGACCTTCTGTGTCTGGCTTCTTTCACTCAGCTTGAGTTTCTGGGGTTCACCCATGCTGCAGCAGGTGCCAGCACCCCTTCCTTTTCAGGGCTGAGTACTGCTCCGTCATGTGGACGTGCCATACGTGTCATCGATTCATCAGCTGATGGACATTTTGGCCATTGGGATCAATACTGCTGTGAACATTGGTGTTGGAGTCCCCATTCCCAGGTCTTTGGGGCACAGACTCAGGAGTGGGATTGCTGGGGCCTCTCATAATTCTGTGTGTAACCTTTTGGGGGACCGTCAAACCACTTCCATAGATGCTGTGCCATCTTTATTCGTCGCCAGCGATGCAAGAGGATTCTCATTTTACCACATCCCCACCGGCACTTGCTGTCTTCCCCGTGTTTTATTCTTGTGAAAATTGTAGCCGTTCTCATGGGTGTGGGTCGCATCTCATGGTTTTGATGCACATTCCGGTGACTTTAGATGACTAAGGATGATGAGCGTCTTTCCTGAGCTTGTGGGCCGTTTGCATCTCACCTTTGGAGAAATGCCTGTTCAGGCCCTTTGCCCGTTTAATAGTTGATTTGTGGTTCCTTTTGTTGCTGAGCTGTAAAGCTCATTGTGCCTTTTGGACGCTAGTACTTTGCAAATACTTTCTCCCATTCTTTATGTTACCTTTTTACTGTCTTTGTAGTGACCTTTAATGCACGAGAGTTCTACATTTTGATGATACCCAGTTTATTTTTTGTTTTGTTGCTTGTGTTATTGGTGTCCTATTTAGGAATCCATGACCAAATCCATGGTCATGAGGGTGTACCATGTCCTCTTCTTAGAGCTTTACAGTGTTAGGCCTTGTATTTAGGTTGTTGATCCATGTTTAGTTAATTTTTTATATGGTGTGAGGTAGGGATTCAACTTCATTCTTTTGATACTCAGTTGTCCCAGCGCTGTAGTACCACCCCCTGGGACAGGAGCCCCCCATGGGGTCAGGAGGGGCCTAACCCATAGCCCCGAGCTGCCCCCGGTGAAGTGGTGGGGGCAGCCCACCTCCGAGACACCCTTGGCCTCTCTGGTTCTAGGTGACAGGATAGTGGTGGCCTCAGGCAGGCAGGCCTGTTGGACGGCCTGGTCCCTCTGTGTGTGCTGGTCATGCATAGCAAGACTGTCCTTGCCCCTGCCTCCTTCCTCCTCCTCTTCCCCTGTCCTGTCCTTGTGGGCCACTGTCCTCACACATGCTCTGCTCCGTCTGCACTCACACCACTGTGGGCCCCTCCTGTGGGCTGAGCAGGAGTTGCCTGAGGTTCTGCTGGGCAAGTACTTGAGGCATTGAATGCTGGCCACATCTGTGTTTCCTCTGTTTCAGCTGTGTGGGAGTGGAAGAGGAGGAGGCCCCAGACATCGACATATACCACTGCCCCAACTGCGAGAAAACCCACGGGAAGTCTACCCGTAAGTAGGGGCTGTGCTGCTGACCCTCAGTTTGCACTCGCCCTGGCCTGGCTTTCTGGGTGAACGCCCTGGGTAGTTGCACACTGGTGCCTGGGACCACTGCCGGCCCTGCTCACTGCCCCTATGGACCTGTCACTGCCCCTCCCGACCTGCTCCTGCCCCTGTGGACCTGTCACTGACCTCCCGATCGGCTCCTGCCCGTGGGTGCAACTGAAGCCACCCAGGTTGTGCTCTCAGAGGGGCCAGGCCCATCTGAGATGGGAACACCACACAAGGTCTGGGAGTGCCTGTGTTGGGGATCTGCTGTCCCTTCTCCAGTGCCCTCTGCTGGGAGAGGCCCTTTCTCAAACTGCCTGCTGGTCCTGTGGGGGGTGTGTGGCACATCCTGTAGGGGCTCCTTAGGGAGCAGGCTCATCCATGGTGGCTCCATGGGGGGCTGTGTCCCTGCTAGGAGGGGAGTTCTGAGGCTGAGCCACATAGGGGGTGTGCCCTGGTCTGCAGGTGTCTTGGGAGGGGCCTGGCCTGGGGACAAGACAAATGGCATGGGGGTATTAACGTGGCCTCAGGTTTCTGGCCTGGGCTGGGGGGCGTGGGTGCTCATAGAAGGTGCGGGCTGGACACTGACCCTGGCTGGGTAGCTGATGACAGCCCTGTCATCCTGAGCCCTGGGTTAACTGGGGGAGGAGAGTGGGGGCCACATTTGGCCCCAGGCACCAGGAGGCCTTTCACCCCCTTCAAAGGGAGCGCCCCTCCTGGTGTCCAGTCACAAGGCAGAGACTGGATCCCCAGCTCCTGGGGGGTGATTACTGTGGATCCAGCGTGGGTAAGCGAGGGTGCCAGCGCCCTGTTCTGTGGGGTGGGGCTGGCCCTGGCGGTCTTGGGGGCTGTGCCCTGGTCACTTGGGAAGCTGGGAGAGGCAGGTGGGGTCACCTCTGGCCTGTGTGCCATGGTCACCAGGTGGCCGTGGGGCTGCATCGGCTGGGCTCTCATTCTCCAGCCCCTGGCACATGATCATCACGCGGTAAAGCACCAATGCGTGAGAGCAGCAGGAAGGTTCCCGGGTCCCTGAATTATCCTCGTCCCCCAGGAGCTGGCCCTCACAGTCTGCTGTGATTACCTGGACATCATTCTGGTCACTGCTTTACGGCAGATGTGGGAGGGTGACTGTCCCCCTGTGGGTTAACTGACATCTCCCAACACCTCATGAGCCACAGAGGAGGCTCAGGTCCTGGGGGGATGAACAGGGTGGGGACTGGGCGGTCACACCATGTGTGGCACCATGTGGCAGGGCAGGGACAGAGTAGGACTGGAGCTAGGAGACCCCGCCTGCCCCACAACAGAGCTGAGTGGCCTGAGGGAGGGTGGGGCAAGGCCCTGTGGTCTGGGGGCTCTTCCATGAATCGGGGCTCAAGTTGGGTGATAGTGGGGTGCCGAGGTGCGTGGTGGTGCTCACATACAATGTGACTTCCACATCACCGCGTGTCCTGGAACCCCCTCTCCCTGACCGTGAGCTTACCCACTGTTGAGGGCATGTGTGCCTGCTGACTGAGACCCTGCCTCTGCGCTGGGGAGTCCCAGCTGCCTTGTACGGGGGCCCTGTACCGATGCTGAAAGCCAAGTGCGGGCGACCCTTCCTGGCACTTCTAGTCAGGTAGCCCCCGGGGCATGTGGGCACCGCGGCCCCTCCCTGGCTCTGCGTGTGTGCGCACATGCATGTTATGTGTGTGCATGAATGTGCGCAGAAATGTTCACATGTGCGTCCACGTGTGTGGGTGTGTGCATGAACGCGGGCACACGTGTGCATGAGTGTCGTGTGCGCACAAGAATATGCACGTGTGTTTGCACGTGTGTGCATGTGTGTGCCTGTGCACGTGTGTTTTATAAATCTCGTTGCTACTGGAGGCCACGTGTCCACGAGGGACAGAGGTGCAGAGGCTAGGACTTCCCACCAGTGTGCGCACCGGTCACCGTCAGTCTGCACTTGAGGTGTGTCTGTGCCCAGACCGGAGCTCGTCACTGTCCGTGACACGCTGGTCAGTTTGCTGCATCTGCTCCAGTCAGACCCTCCATGGTGAGGGCTCCCGCTGTCCCCATGTCCCCAGGGGGCCCCCCAAGCCTGTGGGCTGCGCCGGCGCCCTGGGTGGGTTTGGGTGGGCACCGAGATGAGGGTGGGGACTCACAGGTTTACCCGATTCACACAGATTTGGGGCCTGGCAAGGAGTCAGGAGGGCTCCCAGGAGTGGGGGGCTCGGCCCTTACAGCAGCCCTGACCCTGCACTGCGTGTCCAGCTCTGGCTGCTCCCCTGATGCTTACACCCCTCCTCCCCGTGCCCATGAGGCTGTGCTGCCCTGGGGGGTGGGCACCTGGCACCCCCACGCTCCAGCCTCCCGCTGGGCGGATGTCCCGGGGTGCCTTGTCAGAGGGGGTGGGGTGCCATGACAAGAGGAGGGGGGGTGGCCTCTGGGCCCCGGGGAGGGAGGGAGCCCGCCGGCCAGGGCTGCGCGAGGAGCGCCCAGAGCTCACCCTGCCTCCCTTGCGGTTCCGCGTCTGGCTGTTATCCTGGCCACATGCTCCGGCCACAGCGTCACGTGGGCCAGTCCCTCCTCCAGGTGCTCCTCGATGCCCAGTCCGGAGTTAGGGCCCAGGAGGGCCACCAGCCAGGTCAGCCCCTGCTTCCCAGGCCTGGGTCCTGGCAGGAGTGTGGGGGCGCCGCTGTTTCCCCCACTGCCCTTTACATCTGCACCCCCATCACCCGGCCGCACCTGCCCTCCAAGGCTTGGTTTCCCCACACGGCCCCTGGGGCCAGGGCCCTGGTGCCAGGCATCTGTGTCCTCTTGCCTCCGCACACCTGCCGGGGAGACCTTGGGATGTGGGGAGTGGGGCAGATGCAGGTGCCAGCCTGGGGGGACCTCGAAGGGCCCCCATGGGGTCCCCTCCGCAATGCCTCCCTTCTCCCGACCTCAGCTGCCCCCCAGACGGCACTGGGGTATCTGTCTCCCCGCTGGTCTCCCCCACCTGCGGTGTCACCCATGGCGGCCAGTGTGCGGGCTGGGCTGCCCCTTCCACCCCTGTCTTGATCCCTGGACGCGTGGGACCCCTGGTAAGTGGCCGGGAGCCAGGCTCGCCTCCCACCAGAGGCAGCCCCATCGCCGAGGCCCACAACGCTCCTCCGTGGCCATGCACGGCTGCCCTCGCTCCCCAGGCCCTTCAGTGGGGGGCACCTGGTAAAGTCTAAAGCCCGGGGCATGAGAGGCGGCCCAGGGTCACGTCCTGATGCAGCTGTGGGCCCAGAAGAAAGGATGATGATATTGAGGCTGGTTTCAGAGTCAGGGTGACCCGGGCCATCGTCAGAGTTGTGTCCCCGCCCCGAGGCCCTGCCTTGGCTGTGAGCACCCTCTCCCTCTGAGCCTGCTGGCTCTTCAGGAAGCAGGGATGGCTCTCAGGCCAGCTGTGGCTTTGGTGACCCCCGTGCGGAGCTGGGCTGCTCAGCACGCACTTGGCAAACCGCTGAGAAGAAAAGGCCTGAGCCAGGGTAACCAGAGGGAGGAGGGTGGGCACTGAGGTGCCAGTGCAGTGCCCAGGAGACCAGCCATTCACAGACATCCTGCATGCCCACTAGTGCTGGGCTGTGCCAGGCACCGTGGGCGTGTGGGGAGAGCCCAAGGGTCCAGAGTGGGACGGAACCCTGTGAACAAATGGTTTCAGCCCAAGCAGCCTAGCCAAGAGGAGGGGCCGTGCGCGCAGTGGGCCCCACAGAGCTCCTGGGGTGGACGGGGCACCGTACGCCCTTCCCCTCCTGTAGCTCATGAGGGTCCCGGACCTCGCTATTAAAGATGCAGCACAGAGATGCCCAGTAACTTGCCCAAGGTCACACAGTTACAGGCTGGTGGGGCAAGAAAGATTTGGACAAGTGGTGGAGCCCTTCCGTCTCTCGTCTGTGCCTCAGGCCACCACCAGAACCCCCAGTTCGAGTCCCCCCTCTACAGGATCTTGCCGGGCTTCCATAACGTCCACTCACACCCTGGCCATGGCAAACCAAGGGCGATGGAAATGTCACACCATTGTTGGAGGCAGGCTCAAGGGTCATTGGTGGCAGCCCCCTCCCTGTCCTTGTCTGTGAGGGATGGGATCCCTCAGATCTAGTCTCTGGCAGTCCCTCAGATCTAGTCTCATGTCTGTCATGGGGCCAGCTTGTTTCACAGCCCACCCAGCAGCTGCCAGGGACAGGTCTCTGTGCCAGTGCTGTCCTCACTCACCGAGTCACCAGGGGCTACCCTGGGCAGAGGCTGGGGCCACAAGGAAATTGCTTCCCTCCCCTCCAGGGGCTTGCAGTCCAGTAGGAGTGTGAGTGCGTGTGTATGTGTGTGTGCACGTGCATGTTCTGGGTGCACTGCGTGGGCGTGCACACGGGTATGTCCTTGTGCGTGCACACACGTGTGCACATGCACATGTATGCAAGTGCACCACAGTCCAGTAGGTGTGTGTGTATATGTGTGTGCACGTGCATGTACTGTGTGCACTGCATGGGTGTGCACATGGGTGTGTGCTTGTGGGTCCAAAGGCACATATGTGTGCATATGCATGCATGTACAAATGCGCCACAGTCCAGTAAGTATGTGTGCACATGTGTGTTCTGTGTGCACCTCATGGGTGTGCAGACGGGTGATTGTGTGTGCATACCTGTGCACATGTATGTGTGTGCAAATGTGTCAGTCCAGTAGGTGTGTGAATGTGTGTATACATGTGTGTGCACACGAATGTTCTGTGTCCGCTGCGTGGGCATGCACACGGGTGTGTGCTTGTACGTGTATAGGTACATGTGTGTGCATGTGCACATGTGTGCGAATGTGTCGCAGTCCACTAGGGGTGTGTGCACACAGTTGTGTGTAAAGAGTCCAGGGTGGGGTGCCCGGTGCCCTGGGAGCACACACGAGGAGAGGAGAGTTGGAGTCAGCGGTCAGGGTGGCGGTGTCAGAGGGGGACACACAGGAGTACAAGGTGGCACAGGCGGGGTGTGGGAAGGGCGGGAGCTACAGAGGGCAGTGCCAGCCTGCTCCTGCCCCAGTGGTGGGCTTAGGGCAGCAAACGTTGCAGCAGCGAGGTGACAAGCTTGAGGGGAGGCCTCCCCTTGGTGGGACCTCCCAGTAGGTGCCTCTGACGCGCTCTCAGCGGACTGGGTGCTAATGGGAAGGGTCCCGGGCTCCCCCAGCTTTGGGGTCGGCTGAGCCAGAGGAGTGGGAGGGGCAGGGCAGGGGTGGGGCCGTGACCCAAGGAGGGTGGGAGGTCACAGGGGCTGGGGGGGGGTGGGTGGGTGGGTGGCCCCCAGGGGACATCGGGGGCGCCGCCTCTGCGGAGGCTGGAGTCTCAGCGTTCACAGCTCCTCAGCTGCCCTCTGGGCCCGGCCCCTGTGGTGCGGGGAGGGGAGGGCCCACGCTGGGTGCCATCTGCCCCTGTCTCCCCACAGTGAAGAAGAAGCGGGCCTGGCACAAACACGGCCCAGGGCAGACGCCCGACGTGAAGCCCGTCCAGAACGGCAGCCAGCTCTTCATCAAGGAGCTGCGGAGTCGGACCTTCCCCAGGTGGGCGGTGGCGGCCTCGTCCTGGGGGGCTCAGGGGCACAGCCTCCCTCCAGGGGAGCGGCACAGCCCCCCTAAGCCCTAGGCGCTCCCAGCTCTGGGGCTGACCTCTTCCTTCTCAGCACCTGCAGGTCAGGTGTTGGGGACCCTCTTCCTCTGGGCTCATGTATCCCCCCACCACCTGGTGTGGCCCTTCCCACGCAACCTTCCTGAGGGGGAGGCTGCTGAACTCAGGTTCTGGAGGGCGAGGAGTGGGGGCTGGGGTCCTGCCCAAGACCACCCTCCAGACGTGGCCCTCTGCCCCTGGGCCTGACAGGCTGTCCCCAGGTCCCCTTCTCAGAGACCGCCTGCCCGCGCCCATGTGCCGCGTGCAGGTCGAGGGCAGAGGGCAGGGGCAGGGCTGCGGGGACCCTGACTCGTGGACATGTGCTCTTTAAGCTGCTCTGCGCCCCCTCGGCCCCTCACGGCCGGAAGACTTTTGTTTGTCTGACAAGGTTTCTTCTCTACTTTTAAAGAGTAACTCACTGGACCCAGGATCCTACGTGGTGGGTCCTTTTCCTTTTAGCACTTCAAATATTTTGCCCCACTGTCTTCTTGCATGCATGGTGTCTCATGAGGGACCCAGTATGACTCTTACCCGTGAGCCTCCACAGACAAGGTACCTCCCTCCTCTGGCTTCTTTCCTTTCTGCGACTTTTACTGAGATACAACTCACAGACCTTACAGTTGGCCCATTTCAAGGGTACAACTCCGTGGTCTTCGGTGCGTTCACAGACGTGTGTGCCACCAGCAGCCGGTTTAGAATGTTTGCATCCCCCACCCCCCCCCCCCCCCCCGCCCCGGTGTCTGTTTAACATTCTGTTGTGTGGACAGACCACACGTTGTTCATCCATGCGTCAGCTGACACGCTGGGGTTCTGATGTTTGGCTACTGCAGATAGTTCTGCTATAAACGTTCTTATACAGGATTCTGGGGGACATGTGTTTCCATGTTTTTAGGAGCAGTGGCTCCATGTTCAGTTGTCTGAGAAACTGCTGGACTGGTCTCCACAGTGGTTACGCCACTGTCGTTCCCACCAGCAGAGCGTGAGGGTCCCAGTTTCTGATCACCCTTGCTGGCCCTGGCGATTATCTGGCATTTTGATTCGAACCATCCTTACACGTGTGAGGCTTTCTCTCTCTCTGGTCTGACCTGCATTTCCCTCATGAAAAGTCATGTTGAGCATCTTTTCATGTGCGTGGTAGTCATGTGTATGTCTTCCTTGGAGGAATGTCAGTTCGGACCCTTTGCCTATTTTTAATTTTTGTGTCTTTTAATTATTAAGAGAGTTTTTTATATATTTTAGATACAAGTCTCTTAACAGACAAATGATTGGTGAATACTTTATCCTGTTTTGTAGACATTTCACTTTCTTGATCATGTCCTTTGAAGCACCAACATTTGTAATTTTGACGGAGTCCAGTTTATCCGTTTTTTATTTTGTTACTTTGTGCTTTTGTTGTCATAGCTGAGGATCATTTGCCAGATCCAAACCCCAGGTCATGAAAATTACCTTCTACAAAACTTCTAAGAGTTTTGCAGGTTTTAGGTCTTACGGTTTTGTTTTTGATACATTTTGAGTTAATTTCTTCATATAGGGTGAGATAAGGATCTAACTTTTTTTTTTTTTTTTTTTTTGCACGCATGTCTCCATTTGTCCCTGCACTATTTGTAAAAAGACCACTCTTTTTCTATTAAATGGTCTTGGCTCTTAGCTGTAAGTATATGCATTTATTTCTGGACACTCAGTTCTGTTCCACCAATCTGTTTATCCTTAGGCTGGTCTCACATTGCCTGGACTACTGTGCTTTGCAGTACGTTTTGAAATGAAGAAGTATGAGTCCTCCAGCTTTTCTTTTCTTTTCTTTCTTTCTTTCTTTCTTTCTTTCTTTCTTTCTTTCTTTCTTTCTATTGAATATTTTTTAATGTTTATTATTTTTGAGAGAGTAGAGAGAGCACGAGCCGGGGGAGGAGCAGAGAGAGAGGGAGCCACAGAATCCCAGGCAGGCGCCAGGCTCTGAGCTCTTAGCACAGAGCCTGACATGGGGCTCGAACTCACGAACCGTGGGATCATGACCTCATTTGAAGGAGGACGCTTTACTGACTGAGCCACCCAGGTGCCCCTCCCGCTTTGTTTTTCTTTTTAAAAATCCTTCTGGCCGTTCTTGGTCTGCTGGAATTCCATCTGAATTTTAGAATCAGCTTGTCAGGCCTACAGAGAAGTCAGCTGATACGGATTGTGTTGAATCTGTACATCAGTAGAATCGAAGTATTGCCATCTGAAAAATGCAGTCTTCTGACCTATGAACATGGGTTTTCTTCCATTTATTAAGATCTTTTATGTTTCCTTCAATAGTGTTCTGTAGTTTTCAGAGTTTGTACTTCCTTTGTTAAGTTTATTCCTAAGTAATTTATTCTTCTTGATGCTCTTTTAAATGAAATTGTTTTCTTAATTTTATTTCCAGAGGCTTCATTGCTACGGTACTGAAATAGAGTTCAAGTATATTCATCTTGTATCCTGCAACCTTGCTGAGCTGGTTTATTAGTTCTAATAGCTTTTTAGTAGATTCCTTACACCTTTCTATATGTGAGATCATGTCATCTGTGAATAGTTTCCTTTCTTCACTTCCAATCTGTGTTACCCTTTTTTTCTTGCTTGATTGCTCTGGCTAGGACTTCTAGTAGAATGTTAAGTAGAAGAGACCAGACAAAGATGATCAGGGCCCCATCCTTTTCAGGGTGCTAGGCTTGGGGTACAGCCTCAGTTCCACAAGTGTGGGCCAAAGGGAAGAAGGGAGCCCCCCCACGTCTTGTCTGCCGTTGCGTGAGACTGAGAATCAGGAACAGACAGCTGGTGCAGGATGAGAAAGGCTGCCGTCCTGTTCCTCCTGGACGAAGCCCTCTGCTTGGAAGCTGGGGAGAGCTCCCACTCAGCTTTCCTGTGTCCTTGGCCGCGGCCTTCCTGAGGGAGGTCTCCTCGCCGATCCAGTGGGGTAGAGGGAAGAATGGTCTCGGCCCATATATCACAGGCACACGCCTTTCCTGCCAGGTTTTCATAGATTTTCTAGGCTAGGTGTTTCTCCATTTGCTATTTGCTCTTAGAACCATTTCCAGAGGTTTCGAATAGTTGTTTTTCACAGTAATTTTCACCAGTTTCATTGGGTTTTGGGTCCTCAGGGCTCTTCACGCTGTCATGCCAGAGGCAGACCTTTCTCATGTGGCCTCTGTCAGGATATCGCCTCTCCTGTTTTGCAGTTTGATTAGGACGTGTCTAGGTATAGTTTTCAAGTATTTAAGCCTACTTGGTGTGGTCTCAGTTTTCTGGGTCTGTGGTTTCACATCTGCCATTAATCTTAGAAAATTCTCAGCCGTTGTCACTTCCAACATTTCTCCTGCTTCAGACACTGCTCCTCTCTCTCTCTCTTATTTTTCGTGTCCTCGTCATGCCCACGTTGCTCTTCCTGCAATTGTTCTGTATATTCTTGGAGATTCTGTTCCCTGCTTGTTTCATTCTTTTTTCTCTTTATGCTTCAGGCTGAGCAGATGTTATTAACTTCAAGCTTACTGAGTCTTTTCGTAGCCACACCCAGTCTGCCAATGAGCCCGTCGAAGGCATTCTTCATTCCTGTTACCATTTTTAATTATTCCTATCATTTCCTTTTGATTCTTAGAGTGTTCACTTCTCTGCTTACATTTTCTTCTGTCCTTGCATGTTTTCCACTTTTTCCATTAGCACTCCTAACATATTAATCGTAATTTTAAAAAATTTCCTATCTTATACTTCCAAATTCTGTGCTATAGCTGAGCTGTGTCCTGATATTTTTAAAACTTTTTATTTTTTAATTGAGGTATAATTAATATACATTGTTATATTAGTTTCAGGTGTACAATATAATGACTCAGTACTTCTGTACATGAGCAGAAGTATCATCTTCTGCACATGAGTATCACTCAGTGCTCATCATGATAAACGTACCCTCAACCCCCTTCACCTGTTTCACCCATCCCCCCACAGACAGACTTCCCTCTGGTAACCACCAGTTTGTCCTCTGTATTTAAGAGTCTGCCTTTTTTGTTTGTCTCTTTCTTCTTCTTGTTTTTTTTTTAAATTATTTTAATGTTTTATTTATTTTGAGAGAGAGAGAGAGAGAACAAGTCGGGGAGGGGCAGAGAGAGAGGAAGACAGAGAATGCACGAAGCAGGCTCCAGGCTCTGACCTGTCAGCACAGAGCCTGACATGGGGCTCGAACACGTGAACTGTGAGATCATGACCTGAGCCGAAGTCGGACGCTTAACTGACTGAGCCACCCAGACTCCCCATTCTTTGTTCATTTCTTTTGTTTCTTAAATTCCTCATATGAGTGAAATCATATGGTATTTGTCTTTCTCTGCCTTATTTTTATTATACTTAACATTATACTCTCTAGCTCCATCCATGTTGTTGCAAATGGCAAGATTTCATTTGTTTTATGTCTGAGTAATATTCCATCATGTGTGTATGTGTGTGTGTGTATGTGTGTGTGTATACACACCACATCTTCTTTGTCCATTTATCAGTCGATGGACATTTGGGCTTTCTGTATCTTGGCTGCTTCTGATAGTGCTGCTATAAACTTCAGGACGTGTCTTTTTGAATTAGTGTTTTCATTTTCTTTAGGTAAATACCCAGTAGTGGAATTACCGGGCCACCACGTAATTCTATTTTTAATTTCTTAAGGACCCTCCACGCTGTTCTCCAGAGAGGTTGCACAGTTTGCATTCCCACCAGCAGTGCAAGAAGGTTCCTTTTTCTCCACATCCTCGGCGACACCTGTTGTTTCTTCTCTTTTTGATTCCAGCTGTTCTGACAGGGGTGAGGTGATTTGCTTTGTGTCTTAAGACTATGGTTTTTTGCCGTTTAGCGCATCTTGTGATTTTTTGGTGAAAGCTGGACATGATGTATTGAGTCAAAGGAACTGAGGTGATTATGCATTTAGAGTGAGGTTTTGTGTTGACCAGACCAGGGACTGGGTTGTGTTGCTGTAGCCGTAGGGCCAGACACATGACTTTCTCCTAGTTTCCTTGTGTTTTCCTCCTCTCCTGTTCTTGCTGGGTGTCCCTAACAACTCCTTCTTAAATAGAATCTGTCCTGCAGCTGTCTTGGCTATACTCAGCTACCGTTATACTGTTGTATGGTAGTAGGATTGGGGTAGGGGAAGTGTCCTGTAATTGAATAACACACCTCAGTGTTTCAGTGGGCCCGAGGCTCTGGGCTGTTACCTTTGGAAGCATTTCTTGGCCTTCGCTTTTGCTCTTCTTCCCTAAGACAGGAAGCTAGTGGCGTCAGGGGGATGGGTGGGCACTTGCCCTTCCCCCATCAGAGGAGGGTCTGGTTAAGTAAGTGCTCCTGGAAGGTAGACTTTTGTTATGGAGCACACTTGGAGTATATTTACACATAATTGCTCTCCCCCAACCATGTCTGAAATAGGACAGCTCTTCACCAGGAGAACCTGTGGGTAGAACCCATCAAGGTGGGTCTCCTCTGAGGCTGGGCCCCATGAGTTCTTAACTCTGAAGCTAGTTCACACTCAGCCTCTGCACTTTGTCAGAAATCACTTTAATTATCCTCTCAGTTACCGCCTCCAGCCGCTTCTGCCTCAGGTAAGGTCCTCTCGGTGGTGATTCTCTGTGTTTGCCTGTCTCCCCAGATTCTGGGGGCGACTGGGGGCCCCTGTAACCCTAATGTTCAGTGAATCTAAGAAAATTCCTTGGTATTCAGTCCGTTCAGCTTTTTTCTTGTTGTGAGGACAGGAATGACCATTTCCAAGCTCTTTACATGTTGGAGTTGAAGCCATTAGTCCAGTTCCACTTACTTTAACCCCTTCTCATTAGTTGGGTTGTCTTTTTATTGCCTACGTATTCTAGGTACTTGCCACCGATCAGATACTTTCTCCTGTCCCGTGATTGCCTTTCCACTTTCTTCGTGGTGTCCTTTGAAACGCAAATGTTTATAATTTTGATGGAATCGGATTCATTCTTCTCGTTCTTGCTGCTCGTGGTTTTGGCTTCTAGGAAACCGTTGCCAGATTAAAGGTTGTGAAGATTTATGTCTGTGTGTGTGTGTTTTCTTCTGGAAGTTTTACAGTTCCAGCCTTTATGTGTAGGTCTTCAACTCAGTTTGAGTTAGTTTTTGTCTATGATGTGAGATAGGGTCCCGCTTAATTCTTTTGCATGTGGACGTCCAGTTCTCTCATGAACCATTTATTGAAATGACTGTTTTTTTTTTCTCCATTGAGTTGTCCTGGCGTTCCTGATGGAAAAGCAGTTGGCCACAGATGTTTGGGCTTATTTCTGGACACTCGGTTCTGCCGCACCGATCCATATGTCTCTTCTCTCTTCTCATGCCGGCACCACACGGTCTTGATTACTGTAGCTTTAGAGTGAATTTTGAAGTTGGTCAGTGTCCTCAACTTTGTTCTTTGTAAAGACTGTTTTGGTCATCTGGGGGCTTTGCACTTCCCGTCAGCTTTCCAAGTTCAGCTTGTCCATTTCTGCAAAGACGTCAACAGGTGTTCTGACAGGGATTGTGTGAAATCCGTAGCTCAATTTTCTCTCATTTCTTGAGTCTCATTTCTTTCTTCTAGATTTGATTTCTCTCTTATTGAATTATATCCTTTAGTGGTTTAGTAAAGGCCTATAGAAATATTCTGTTTTTGAAAATGTTTTCATTTCATCTGTGTTCTTAAATGATTCTAATTTTCTAAAATGGGCCTAAAATTTTAGAGTAAATTTATTTTCCTTGAATTCTTTGGAGACACTGTTATTCTGTTGTCATTTGGCATCTCTTGTTGTTCACGAGATGTCTGTTGTCAGCCTAGTGGCTGGTGTTTGTTCATCTGTTTACTGTTTGGTTTTGGCAAATAATCTGTTTTTTTATCTGAAGACTTTTCAGATTGCCTCGTCTCTGATGTTCTGCAGGTAGGCTACAGTGCATCTGGATGTGCTTTGTTTTTATCAGTTCTACTCAGGACTCAGTAAGATCTTTTAATTTGAGGAATTGTATCTTATCTCAGTTCTGAAAAATGGCCTGTTTTCTTTTTAAGTAGCATTTCACCCCCTTTCTCTGTATTATTTCTCAAGTATTCCATCAAATTGACCATTTGGTGGGGCGGGTGCAGCTACTATTGAATGCATCTGTTGAGTTTTTAAATTTTCTCAAAAGTGACGTTTTTCACGTCTAGAATTTCCGCTAGGTCATTGTCAATGTTGCTTGCTCTGTTGTCCTCCCTCCCTGCCCTCTGCTGCGTCCTCCCATTATCCCTGTGAATGTGGTTAGTATGTTTCCCAGCCGTCCATTGTGCTCAGTCCCCGGACCCGTGCTCTGGCGGATGTGTCTTCCGTCATTCTGTGAGGCGGCCTGTCTGCCCTGGGCCCAGAGGTGTCCCCGCAGAACCATAGTGTGTTTGTCTTTGCTGGGTCCTCATGGGTTTTGCAGTCCCAGACCTGGTACGTGGGGCTGTGTGACATGAGGGCATGGGATCCCGGTTTGTCCGGATACCGTCTCCCTCTGGCTACCCTGGGGCTTCCACAGATGACCCTGCACTGTCCCAGTGCTGCCGCTCACACACCCGCCACCCACTCCTGGCCTGAACCTAATGCTCTGTCAGCACTGGTCCCACCCGAAGGTCCCTCCTCCGTCCTCACCCTAACTGCCCCACGTGCTCCCTCTTGGTGGGACAGGGCCTTGCAGCTCCTTCCTCTCAAGCACTATCTTCCTTGGAGCCACAACCCCGTGCTCCCCTGGCTGTCCTCCACCTGCCTGGCCTCCTCTCCTGCTGACCACTCTCCCTGGGAGTTGTGGGGACTCTGCTCTCGCCCCTGGCCCTCGGAGTTTACACCTCCCCCTGATCCCCCGCCCCGCCCAGGCTGTCTCTTGGCCGGCGGCTTCAGCCTCCCTCTGCAGCCTCTGAGCTCCTGACCCGTCCTCAGTCCAAGTCTGTCCCAAGTCAGCTGCGGATCTGTCCCCTGCACACGCCTGCTCTTAGTCCCTCCAGCTGTCTGCCGTCACCTCCCCTGTTCCTCCACCCTTTCGCCCACCACTGCCTCCTGGTCCGTAAGCTGAGCCTCCTCCCTGGTCGCGGTGTCCAGCCTGCTCCCGCGGCAGCTCCCCGTCCGTCCACACAGCCATTGGATTGACCTCCAGCTGTTGTTGCCCTACTCAGGCTGTCCAGTGGCTCCCCAGTGCTCTCGGCACGAGGCAGAGGCCCACTGCTGGGCAGATAGGCCACCTCAGCTGCTGCGCACTCAGCCCGCTCACCCCCTACCCCCGGCTGCTGGGCTCCTTCTCCCTCCCCACCCCTGGCCACATTCTCCCCACTCCAGGGCTTGGCTGGCACCCCCCCTTCTGCCCGGGACATGTGCCTCTCAATCCTGCCCCTCCAGGCCTGGACAGGCTGCTCTGACGCTGACCCCTGCTGTCTTCCCCCTGAGCTCTGCTCTCAGCGGTGGGCTTACGGCCTTGCATGCTTGTCTGATGGAAGCCCATCTCCAGCGTCACCACGGGGGCTCTCCAGCTGGGCCTCAAAGGTCCCTGGTGCCCCGGGCAGTGCCCAGCACGCAGCTGGGCAAGCTGGGCAGGGGAGCCACTGACCGCAGCACCCCAGGTTGCCCTTGGACCCCGTGCTTGGCTTGTGCAGGGAGTGGATTCTCCCTGGAAGGGGTTTGTCTCTATCTGCTGTGTCCTCAGGCCCAGCCCCAGCGCCGTGCAGGATCTAATCTCTGCGCGCATGGGAGGAATGTTATGGAGGGTGGGCAGGTAGGGCAAGGGGCAGGGGAGGGATCCTGCCCAGGCTCTGCCTTTCTCTGCCGTGGTAGGAGGGTTGGTCTCTGTGTTTCCCCTTCCTGGGCCTCCTGGACCTTGAGGTCCAACGTCTGTGAGGGATGTGGGTCCAAGCCACGTCGCTCCCCCATGACCCCTGGGCATGGTGCCGGGGACGAGCCCTCCTCCCAGGGCGTGGGAGCCCGGGTTGCACGTCTCTGGCTCTGAGGCCCTATCCAGGCCTGTCCCGGTGCTGCGGGGCCGGGATCCTGGCCGGCGTGACCTCCGACCCCCACTTTTCCCGCAGCGCGGAAGACGTGGTGGTCCGTGTGCCCGGCAGCCAGCTCACGCTGGGCTACATGGAGGAGCACGGCTTCACTGAGCCCATCCTCGTACCCAAGAAAGACGGGCTGGGCCTGGCAGTCCCAGCCCCCACCTTCTATGTCAGTGACGTCGAGAACTACGTGGGTGAGTGGCCACCGTGGAGCCTGCTCGCCTTAGGCCCTGGCTGGTCCCCGTGCTGTGTGAGCGCCGTGATTCGGGGTCTCCGTGTACGTTCAGGGCACTCTTCTTAGAATCAGACCCCATGTCCCACTGAAATGACACGTGACCCTGGCCGTCCCCCCAGTCAGTTATTCTGACTGCGAAGGGGCCTGTCTTGGGACCCTTTCGTTCTGCCAGCTGCAAAACCCATTCTGTTGGGTGCTGATGGCGGTAATGGAGGGCCCCTGCCTTCGAGGTTTGTGCTGTGCCCCCCTCAGCCTCTCCTGGGCCAGCCTGGGGCACCCTTGGTCTGCCCCAGGACCCTTCCTCTCTGGATCCCTCCGGCTCCCGTTGGTGCTGCCCTGTCCGGCCTGTCTCCTGTCCCCTTGGCAGCAACCAGCACTGTGGGCACCCTCAGTCGGGACACCTCCGGGTGGAGGGAAGAAACTGTATGCTTGGGCGTCGTCTGTGAGGCGGGGCCACACGGCCCAGACTCTGAGGCCCCAAGGTGGCTGGGGCTCGGGGGTGTGGCCCGTGCAAGAGGAGGACAGAGCCCGAGAAGGCTGGTGCCCAGGTCCCCTGTGGCAGGCAGAGAGAAGGGAGCCCCATCGGGGCCATCTGTGCCCGGCCGCAGCCCCTAGAATAACAGCTAAGATCTAGTTCACGCCTGCCAGGTGCCGGGCATCACCGGTAGCTAGTGTCATCTTGCCACAGCTGGCACCCAGGCCCTGGCTCAGCTGGCCACAGAGAGCACAGAGGGCCGGCCCCAGGCACTGCCCGCTCGACCATAGTGCTGTCTGCGGGAGCTGGAAGCAGCTTAGCCGACAGGGAGGCATGTCTTAGAGGCTTGTGTTGTAAACGCTCTCCCTTCTCCTTACTTGTTTTATTATGGACGTTTTCACACACACACACACACACACACACACACACACACACACGCACACACACACCCCAAGGGAAATAAACTCCCCTGTGCTCAGTACTGGCCACAAAATCACAAGATCTTGGCCGGCTTTCTGTGTCTGCACCCCCAAATTTAAAGCAAAGCTGTGGCACGTACATCACTTCTCCCACGGAAACCCCGGCACGGGCTCTGACAGATGATTTGACGTCGTTGCAGCCGCGGGCTGCTCAGTAGCATCAGAGCCCCGCCTCAGTCACCCCAGGCGCCCCAGACGCCCCTTCCAGTTCGCTGTTCGAATCAGAGCCCAGACCAGACCTACACACTGCGTGTGGTTTTTATGCCTCTCAGCATCTCCCCATTCCCGAGGCTGTGGGAGGGTTGGGGTTGCTGGTCCTAGAGAACGTCCCACGTGGGGGATCTGGCCAACAGTGTACCCGTGGTGTCATGTAACTCACTCCTCTGTCCCCAGTGGTTCCTGCACCACCTGGACAGACACTCAGATTCACATTCAGGGGGACGGCAGCCGCTTCGGGGCTGGGGCGCTCCTGCCCGTCAGCCTGTGGTGCCTGGCCACCTGCACAGAAGGGCCCGTCAGCCCGCAGCCCGGGTCTGAGCGGCCCCTGGGGACTGTTGGGAGGGACGAGGCCGTTAGTCCTGTGTGCCTTTCTCCCACTACTAATTAGGAGTCAGTGTGAGGAGCTCACCCTCGCCAGTTCCTTAAGGAACGGTCATCGGTGATTTTCACCCTGGAGTTTTCCTCATCAACTACAGAAAACGTGGGGAAAATGTTTTTCCTTTAACTTACCAGTTTTCAGGATAATAAGTTGGCACCCTAGAAGTGTAGGAGTTTTTGATTTTTTGATTTTTAAAATGTGTGTCCCATGTTGTCTATGTGGGGTCCCCGTCTGCCGGGCCCCCTCCCGCGGAGGCTTGCGTCTCAGCCGCCTCCCTGCACCCCCGCCTCTCAGCAGGGAGCCCACAGGGCAGCCCGGTGCGTCGGGGGGCGGGCGGGCTGCACGCCCTGGCCCCTCACGGCCCCACCCCCTGCCCTGCCCGCAGGCCCAGAGCGGAGCGTGGACGTGACGGATGTCGCCAAGCAGAAGGACTGCAAGATGAAGCTGAAAGAGTTTGTGGACTATTACTACAGCACCAACCGCAAGCGGGTCCTCAACCTCACCAGCCTGGAGTTCTCCGACACCAGGTGAGGGCCCCCGGGCCGGGACTGCGGCTGCTGGGGGAGCCTGCACACACGAGCGAAAGCGGCATGCGGTGCTGCTCTGTTTCTCTTCTCAAGACCGGAAGTGATGCACTGTGACAAATTCAAACGGATCATAAGCAGCAAGACGCGGACTCCTCTGGCCTGCCCCCACCCCGTTCCCCAGAAAGAGCCACAGGCCACACCGCGGCATAGATTCTTCCAGAACGCACGTGCTCATGCTCGTGCATGACGTTCCTTGCGACACTGACGCTTGTGCACACACCACAGCCCCACACGCTCCCACACGTGCCTGCACACGTTCACAGGGGCACTCTCCAGTGCACACTGTGGGCACAGCAGGGTCGCACTCTGCACCTGCTCTCCCTGCGGCCCCAGCCTGAGCTCCTTGAGCCAGGCCTGCCCTGCTTGCTGCTGTTCTCAGGGTGGAGGGTCCTGCACCATGGCCGTCTGGACCTGCCTAGCCCCAGCTTCTGTGTGGTCAGGGGCTGGTCAGCCACCAGCACTGCCCCTTGTGCCACGGCCCTGCTCTCCCAGGACCACTGCTCTGCTGTGGCGTGGCCAACGCCTGCCCTGGCCCTGCCTTTCCTGCCCCTCTGTCAGATCCTCGCTGTTCTCCAGCTGGCCCTTTGCTCGGCACAAGACCTGAGTTGCGGCTGGTTTAGTTTAAGCATGATTTTACTTTCAGACCCTTTCCACCCTTGCCAACTTCCGAAAAGCACATGTGATAGCCAGATAGCTTGTGTGCAGAAGGGCAGGTAGGAAAAAAGAGTTACTGAAAACCACACTGAGAAGGAGAATATAGAACTGTGCCAGGAGCCCAGACAGGATATTGTAACTGGATGCTGGGGTCTGTTTGAGCCTCCCGACAGCATTAGGCGTAAAGGGAAATAGGATAGATTAGCGTATGGAGAGAAAGCTATCTCCTGCGGCTTCACAAGCAGGATTGTCCCCCAGGCTGGGTTCTGATGAGAGCATACTCAGGAGCTTGGTCTGCTGGCCAACCTGGGGGCTTCAGAGAGAGCTGCCCGCGTGGCAGAGCTGGGGAGCTGGTGCTTTGGTGTGTGGTTTCCCCTTGGGCCTCTCGGGGCCAGCCCTCTGCTGGCAGAAAATGTGTGGTGCCGCCGGTGTCCTCAGGCCCGGTCCAAGGATCACAGGGGTCGTGAACACGTCACACCAGGCCATTTGTGGGCTTGGTGCCAGGGCTGTCGAGGGGGAGAGGGTGGCTTCCACGTCATCAGTGCTGTCTGTCCCTGAAGACGCCAGCTGGGGCTGCAGGGGCCAGGCCTGATCACAGTCTGTCTGTGGCCATGTTAGGGTCTGTGGGGATCCTGCCGTGACTCACGTGTCCCCTGATCCCAGAGGCGCCTGCTGTGACAGTGACGTGTCAATTATGTGGACGTACGTCGTCACCTCTGCACTGTCACCCACGGTGGCCTCAGGTGCCTGGGGGCCATGGGACCCAGCCTGTCCACTCTGGGAGGCTGCAGGGAGCAGTGAGCCTCGGTGGCAGGAGGGCAGGCTGGCTGTGTGCTCGAGGAGCCGTCCAGCGAGGAAGTGAGGGCGTTTGTGGCCGTGGGGGGAAGTGCTCGTGTGTGGTGTGCAGAGGTCTTTTCTCCTGTGGCAGCAGGTGGCCTGGGAGCCACCGTGGGCATGGACGGTGGGGAGAGGGGCTCAGGGGACAGAGAGGAACACCAGCTTGGGACGAGCCGGAGATGTCAAGAGGGTCTGCTGCTGAGGTCTGGAGGGTGGAGTGGTGGGGCCTAGCTTGTGGTTTGTGACACGCTTGTCTGGGCCGGCACGGCCTTCCGTGTGGAGCTGTGCGGTTCTGTCCTGCCTGAGGCGGCCAGCATGTGGATGTGTCACCGCGCAGGGCTGCTGACCTGGACGACTTTGATGCCATACTGGCATTTTTTATTAATTTTTTTTAATGTTTATCTATTTTTGAGAGAGACGGAGACAGAATGGGAATTGTTTAGGGGCAGAGAGAGAGGGAGACGGAATCCAAAGCAGGCTCCAGGCTCCGAGCTGTCAGCACAGAGCCCAACGCGGGGCTCGAACTCAGGAGCTGCGAGATCATGACCTGAGCCGAAGTCAGACGCTCAACCGACTGAGCCACCCAGACGCCCCCATACTGGCATTTTAATCAGGCCAGTGACATTTAATTGAAAAGGCCACCTTTGCCTGTCTGTGTCTTCCTTGAAGACGAGTTAGCTGGTCTGACAATGACCGATGTGGCTCCAGGCTCCAGGTCCCCTGTGGTCTGCTCTGGAGACCAGTGGCTTCTCACCAAGCGATATCCAGCAGCACCCTCATGGGCCCACCTGGGCCATCCCCTTCTGGGTCCCCAGGGAGGGGCGTTCTCTGGCCTCCCCCCTCCCCCAACTTTGGATGGAGAAACCCCACGTTAGGCACCTGCTGTGGCTGCACCCGGCGGCCAGCTGCGATCTGCCCCTGCAAACCTTAGTTTGCTCATCTGTAAAATGGCCGTGTCACATAGCCCCGGGTGGAGAACTGCTGAGGGACGTGCACCACCTTTCCCGCCTGGGGGCCCGGCAGGTGCGGGGGAGCTTCCTGCCGCCGATGCCCCTCCTCCTGTCTCCCCCAGGATGTCCAGCTTCGTGGAGCCGCCTGACATCGTCAAGAAGCTGTCCTGGGTGGAGACCTGCTGGCCGGACGACGCGCTGCTGGCCAAGCCCAAGGTGACCAAGTACTGCCTGATCTGCGTGAAGGACAGCTACACCGACTTCCACATCGACTCGGGGGGCGCCTCCGCCTGGTACCACGTGCTCAAGGTGGGCACACCCGCCTCCACGAGCAAGGCCGCCTGTGGTCCCCACGGCCCCCATGGGGCCAGCACCTGGCGGGGCATGGGCATGTGTTTCTCCGGTCCTCGGGAGGTGGGGGTGGGGGAGCCTCGGGGCCAGAGTGGCCCAGATGTGTTGCCTTTTTCTGGGGAAGGGTGAGGCTCATGAAGCCCACTGGAGGGGGCCTGGCGCTCTGCATTCCGGACCCCTAAGGAGGGGAGTGCGGTGCTGGGAGGGCTTCCTGGAAGAGGGGGTGAGGGAACGTGTGTGGGGGCCCACACAAGAGTGGGGAGGGCTGGGGGCCTCTGCCAGGGGACAAGGGAGATGTGAAGACAGAGAAGGAGACCCCAAGTCTTGGGCTCAGGCACCGGCCCTGGGTCTCCCTGCACCTGCCTGAGCCTGACTCGTGGGGCGGCGGGGCTCATGGTCCTGGCCCTGTGGAGCGCTGAGTGTGGGGCGGGCCGGAGCCTGGCCATGGGGGCCATCCTTCCATCTGCAGCCCAGACGCAGGAGGCTCTCAGGAGTGGAGCAAGTCATGACACAGCGGGGCTGCCTCTGCCACACGTGACATTCCCAGTGTTGCACAAGCGTGGCGTGTGGGGTGCCCGGGCTCTGGTGCCCATAACCTTTCCACAAACAGACTCCTGAACTGCAAGGCCCGTGTGGCCCCAACATCTCAGGGAAGGGACGGTGTCCCTGGGTGTCCACGGTCCCTGGGCAGTGGCCGGCTCTGCCCCCCAGCGGTGTCCCCTGCCTGTGGTGCCCCCGCCCCCCAGCGTCCTGGGCGGTGGCAGGCTCTGCCAGTGGCCTCTTGTTGGCAGGGGGAGAAGATCTTCTATCTCATCAAGCCGGCTTCGGCCAACATCTCCCTATACGAGCGCTGGCAGTCGGCCGCGAACCACAGCGAGATGTTCTTTGCAGACCAGGTGGACAGGTGTTATAAATGCACCCTCAAGCAGGGCCAGACGCTCTTCATCCCCTCAGGTGAGCATCCGCGGGGCTGTCCGCCTTGTCCTGGGGCCCTGGGAGCCGGCCCTGAGCCCCACGTTTTTGCTCATCTGGACAGTTCAGCCCTGAGGAGGAGGAAGGGCCTTACAGGCCTCATGCTGCTTCACCCTGAGACTTTCCTCCTTCTCCAGAAGGCCTCTTGCACGTAGCATGATGTCAACACCTAAGCAGCCGCTGCTCACATTTCCTAATTGCAGACATTTTTTCCCCCATTTTCAATCAGGATTGAATAAGGCCTCATACTCCTATTCGTTTAGGTGTTCGGAGTCCTTCCTGAGAGACCCCTTCCTCCCCTGGGTTCCCCCCTTCCTCCCGGCCACGGTGACATCCCCATGTGGCCCAGGTTCCCCTCTGAGGACGATCCGGGGACCGGCCCAGCTCTCCCAGGGCTATGGCAGCTTGGCTTGGGCCCCCCACACCCACCCCCACGCCCATGTGTGGAGGTCGGGGTGCTGGGCAGCCCGGGGCTGGGTGGGAAGCTCCTGGGCCTGGGCCTGGGCCTGGGCCAGGCAGGAAGTGCACTGAGCAGCCCAGCCAGCTTGGACGGGGGCACCAGGACAGGCTGGAAGGAGCCTCGAGTACCACGAAGGGCTGGCCACCTCCCTGTCTCCCCAGGCTGGATTTACGCCACGCTCACGCCTGTGGACTGCCTGGCCTTCGCGGGACATTTCCTCCACAGCCTGAGCGTGGAGATGCAGATGAGGTAGGGCCACGCCGGCCTGGGTTCCACCGGGCAGGTCCCCTGCTGCCAGGCCGGTGTGGTGGCGTCTCCCCTGGGTTCTGGGCGTGCCGTTAGCCTCTTCCTTGGGAGGTGGGCTGTGATCTCGCAGGGGCCCCTGAGCGGCCCGGTCCCTGCGTAGCCCCAGTGGCCCTGGCCCATGGAGCTCGTTCCCATGTGGCCCCCTACTCCTCTCTGCTGCGCTGGGCCCGTTGTGGAGGCTGGGGCAGCATAGCCGTGCTGTGTGGCCTTGTCACAGCTGTGACTCGTGACTCGGGCGTGGGCTCACGCTTCGTGCTGCCCCCTCAGAGCTCAGTGCTCTGGACAGTTCTTTGCTATGGTTTCCAGAGCATATGAAGTGGAAAGGAGATTGAAACTTGGCAGCCTGACTCAGTTTCCCAACTTTGAAACTGCCTGCTGGTACATGGGAAAGCATTTGCTGGAGGCGTTTAAAGGTACAGATGTCCAGGTTGGCGTCTCTGCCTGTGGGTGGAGCACAGCCTTCGAGGGGCCTGAGCCCTGCTCTGCAGTGTGGGGCTGGGGGGTGCTGGGCAGGGTGGTTCATGTTTTGGAAAGAACGCTGGTGTGTGTCCCCGGGCCTGGTGTGCGCAGCCTTCTTGGCTCCTGGTGGGGCTCAGTTGGGATGTCAAGAGGCTTGAGGGTCTGCCTGGCTCCCAGCTGCCAGCTGAGGACCACTGCAACGTCCCTGCCGTCCTAGGGGTGGGTGTGCCTGTTGGGGTCCCCGCGGAGGCTTGTGGAAAGGGGTGGGCCCCTTGGGTCCCTGCTATCCGTGGACACCCAGCTGCCTTGCACCCCAGGCCTTCAGGGTCAGTGCCTGGCTCCTACAGCCAGCTGAGACCCCTTCCTCAGGGCAGGGGCTCTGGCTCCTGCTAGAGATGGGAAAGCTAAAAACTGACCTTAGTCCTGGCTGGCCAGGTTTCAATGAAATTCATCCATTGGGCCCTAAATGCAGAGCACTTCACCCTGGCAGGGGCGTGTCTAGGAGGGAGTCCAGTCCTGCCCCCGGGGGCTCATGGTAGGGAGGTGAGACGGGGGCAGTGTAGGCAGAGCCCCTCCCCCCCCCCGCTGGAGACGGCCTGATGGGGTGACCACTGACCGTGGACCCGCTCGTCTGTCATGTGGTGGCTGGGAGATCAGGCCGCTCGGCCTCTGCAGCGAGCTACCCGGCCGGAGAGGGGGCACTCTGTCCCCTTCCTGGGGGCTCGCACAGCCCCCCAGGGCGTCTCTGAGACCGTGCTTGCCCTGGCCCACCACCGCAGGGACACCCCGTACCGCAGCTATGCAGGGGCAGCGTGAGGTGTGGGTGCGCCTGTGGCCCCTCACTGAGGTGGGCGGGGAGCCACGTGGAGGGGGAACACCTGGACCCTGCGGGTGGACGGTGGGGGTGGGGGGAGCGCCAGTCCTGCCCTCGCGGGGCACCTGGATTGGGTCCCCGAGGTTCCGAGAGCAACCGTTGGCAGTTGGGCAGGTGGCAGTGGGCAGAGGTCTGGCCGGACTCCGCCCCTGCCCCGCCCACCGCGTGAAGTAGCCCGCAGGCGGTGGGCGGGGAGGGGCGGGGCGGGCACACGCCCACCAGATCAAATCCCTCTGCCTCCCCGCCCAGGTTCTCACAAATCTGGGAAGCAGCTGCCCCCTCATCTAGTCCAAGGAGCTAAAATTCTCAATGGTGCTTTTAGATCATGGACGAAAAAGCAGGTAGGGAGATGTGCCCCATATGAGCGGGCAGAGGGGTGGGTCCGGGCGGGGAGCCTTTCCTCTAGTGGGAGCCAGCCTGTGAAGAGCTCACCTGTAGCGGGGTAGGGGGAGCAGTGCCCGGCCCAAGGCGCAGCGGGGGGGCCCAGGGGCCTGGAGAGTCTGCAGGGGGTAAGGTGGGTGGTGGAGATACCACGGAGTGCCCCTGAGGGGGCAGGGCGGGGTGGTGGAGCTGGGATCAGCCTCTTGGCCCTGGGCCCATCTAGGCATCAGCTCATCAGCTCAGAAGTGGCCTTTGCTCTGTGATGTGGGCATCCCTTTAACTGTGTCCCCACGTTGTGCCCTCCACAGCAACAGACCTTTTACCCTACAAGGTGCCCCCAGCAGCACTGCCCTGTCCCGCACCCCCTGCCCCCGCCGTGTCCCCCAGCAGCACTGTCTGGTGATCCCCCAGGGCTGTCCTGTATCCACATCTCTGGCTTCAAGGCCTGGAACAGTATCTGGTGTCCATCCCACCTCTCCTCAGCCACATGGCCAGGTGTAGCAGCCTTGTGCCCAGGAAGAAGGGACCGCCCACGTCCACGCTCCAGCCAGTGGTGGCCTCGGGCATGTCGTCCTTTCTGGGACTTTGTTTCTCCACCTGTGGAGTGGGGTCATGACAGAGCCTTCCCCCTGCCTGTCTGATGGGGCCTGGGTCGGAGGGCCCCTGTGGGTGGGAAGGGGTGGGGTGGCGTGGCCTAGACGGTAGACAGCAGCACCCAGCCCGGGCCTGTGTGTGCTGTCCTTCAGGCTTTGGCGGAGCATGAGGACGAACTCCCAGAGCACTTCAAACCTTCCCAGCTCATCAAAGACCTCGCCAAAGAGATCCGGCTCAGCGAGGTAGGGCGGACCCCCGGAGGCCGCCGACCCTGGCAGGGGGACCCTCTGCCTGCCTTCCCTGGCCCTCCCCAGAGCTGCCCGCCAGGGACAGTGGTGTCTGAGATGGCTCCTCCCCCAGCCCTCTGGGGCAGGGTCACCGGCACAGTGCAAACTCCTAGGCACCTGTGGCTGCCTGTGACCTCCTGGCAGGAGCCCTGGGAAAACGGGATGGGGCTCCTCTGCAGCTTTCCCAAGGGGCGGGGAGGAGACTGGAGGAAGGACAATTCCAGCCTCTGGAGACCCTGCTTGCGTGAGCCCGGACTGCCCCCAGCTTCTCTGTGCTGCAGGGTGGGACAGCAGTTCCCACCAAGGAGGCGGAGGGGTCAGGTAGCTGACGGTGTAGACGAACGGCATCCTGTCATGTGGGTACTGTAGATGGATGTGTCACATGATGGTGTAGACAGATGTGACGCTGTCCTATGGATACTGTAGGACAGACACGAACATGTCTGGTCGATGGTGTAGCCAGGTGTATCCTACGGACCCTGTACGACAGACGTGAGTGTGACCCTTAGGTGGTGTAGACGGGTGTATCCTATGGACACTGTAGGACAGACGTGAGGGTGTCCCATAGGTGGTGTGGGTAGTGTATTCTACAGATGCTGTAGGACAGACGTGAGTGTGACCCTTAGGTGGTGTAGACGGGTGTATCCTATGGACACTGTAGGACAGACGTGAGGGTGTCCCATAGGTGGTGTGGGTAGTGTATTCTACAGACGCTGTAGGACAGACGTGAGTGTGAGGTGGTGTAGATGGGTGTATCCTACGGATGCCATAGGACAGATGCAAGCATGTAGACGGATGCTCTTTTCTGCTGGGTTGTCTCCCACGGCCTGGGCTGAGGCCCTCCTGGCAGGAGGTGGTTGACCACCTCTTCTTGTCCTTGCCCCAGAATGCCTCCAAGGCCACCCGACCTGAAGTGACCCCGGCCATCTCCTCAGATGAGGTCTGTTTTGGGGACCGGGAGAAGGAGGAGCCCCCATCCCCTATTGAGGCCAGCCCTCCTCGGTCCTTCCTGGAGAAAGTGTCCAAGAAAAAGACTCCCAAAACCGTGAAGATGCCCAAACCGTCCAAAGTCCCCAAACCCCCCAAGCCTCCGAAGCCCCCAAAGCCCCCCAAGCCCCTAAAGCTCAAGGATGGGGGCAAGAAGAAAGGGAAGAAGTGCAGGGGGGCAGCCTCTCCCACCATCCCCAACCTGGACCTGCTGGAGGCCCACACCAAGGAGGCGCTTACCAAGATCGAGCCACCCAAGAAAGGCAAGGTGGGTGGTCTCACCCTCCTGTCAGAGGGTCCATAGACACCTCAGAGGCTGGCCCGCGGCCCAGAACCAGGGCTGCCGTGTCCTTGTACTAGGGGCCGGGGGCAGGGGGGCTGTGCCCAACGAGCTTGGCGCAGTGGGGACAGAGCCTCCCAGCGAAGGCAGTGGTGTCTGTGCTGGGACGGGGGTCCCACACGGGGTCACGCGGGGGGACGAGCTGGCTGAGTCTTCTCTGGGACCTGAAGGTGGGCCAGGCACCCACGAGAGCAGTGGGGGGGGGGGGGGGGGTAGAAGGGGGACTGGCGATGTGAGCAGTTACTTGAGGGGCCTGAGCCCCCATAATCAGTGAGAGAGGCAGGCCTGGCCCTGACCAGTGTAACCAGAGGGCCTTAGGCGTGGGCTTCAGGGACCATGAGACACTGAGACCCGGCCCCATTGAGTGATCTCCTGCTGGTGGGAGGCTGATACCCCTTCTCGGGGAATCACTGACAACCAGGGCCAGTGTCACAGGGCTCCAGTGGGGCACATTGGTTTTCCTTTCCTTGAGGCAGAGAGGGTGGATGAATGAACAAATGAACAGGTGGATGGATGGCAGGAAGAGGGAGGGAGGGCGTGAGGGGGGGAGGGTACATGAATGGGTGGATAGGTGGGTGGATAGATGGGGTGGTGGGTGGGTGGGCGGATGGATGGATGGATGGATGGTTACGATGGTGGGTGGGTGGGTGGATGGGTGGGTGTTTGGGGTGGATGGATGGATGGAGGGGATGGGATGGTGGGTGAATGGGGTGGATGAATGGATGATGAGTGGATAGATGGGGTGAGTGGATGGGTAGCTGAGCTGCTGCACGTGAGCCAGCAGGAGGCAGGGGCTCTGTGCCGTGTGGCTCTCACTTTGCCCTGTAGCCTCAGAGATCCTTGACCCTCTCCTGTGTCCACTGCTGGGTCATGACTGCTATCTTCTAGGCCACAAAGAGTGTCCTGAGTGTGCCCAACAAGGAGGTGATCAGTTCACAGAATGATGTGGAGAGGCTGGAAGTCCGAGAACAAACTAAGAGCAAGTCAGAAGCCAAGTGGAAGTACAAGGTGAGGAGTGTGTGCGTGTGTGCGCACGTTTGCACACACGTGAGCCTAGGCGCTACAGAGAATGGGGTTCCTGGATGATGTGGTCCGAGGGAGGAGGCCGGCCAGTCCCAACACCTCCGCCCACTGGCTGCCTGCATGCAGCCCAGTGACAGCCCTGGGTTTTCTTTTCAGAACAGCAAACCCGATTCCCTGCTGAAGATGGAGGAGGAGCAGAAGCTGGAGAAGTCTCCTCTCTCAGGAAACAAGGACACCAAGTTCTCGTTTTCTTTCAACAAGAGACTGCTGGGGTACGTGCACACTCAGCCTGCAGGGGCAGGCGCACACGCTTGCACACAGCACACACGCACAGAAACGCACCCCACATCACACGGGCTCGTACATGCTACACGCACACCCCACATGCACACACACGACCTCCTGGAGGGGTCCCCAGGTGAGCCCCCCCCCCCCTTCCAGAGCTGGCTGACATCACCAGACAGAACCTTTCCCCACCTCCCAACCTGATAGCTCTGGTGGGTGGAGAGGGGCCAGCTGGTGTGTGCTTGCAGAGGGGAGAGCGTGACTGGGTGGCCTCCAGCCCAGTTGCTGCCCTGGGCTGGCACAGAACACGTAGGGTGGGTCAGGGTCCTGGCCTCGGGGCTCAGAGGCCTGTGTGAACCCATCGTTCTCAAATGTGCCCCAAATTATGGCTGTGATGGAGGCTGTGGAGGATAGAAGTGCAGGGCTTGTGGGGCCCGAGAAATCGGGAGGGCTTCCTGGCGGAGGTGGCCCTGAGCTGAGAGGCAGGAAGGGTGTGTGTGGGAGTGGGCATGTCGGTGTTCCAGACGGCGGAAGGGGTCTGTGTCTGCTGAGCAGCTTGGCAGCCGAGAAGCCCCTTCCCTTGTCAGCCAGGGTCCCACGCGCAGTTGCTCGCTGAGTCTGAGGTTGGGGTGGGCGCCCCCGGCTGGGAAGCAGTACATCCCAGTGGGAATGGGGCCAGTTTTCTGCCGTGGGCTTCAGTTTCCTTGTTGCAGGTGGTGGGGAAGCAGGGCGGGGCGACGTCCAGCGCCGTGCAGAGAGCCTGGCCCGACATCCCATTAGTCCCAAGACCTCTAGACAGTGTGCCGAGACTGCTCAGTGAGCAGGGGCCTGGGTCTGGTCTGGGTGGTCTTGGGGCCCAGAGGCCTGTGGGGAAGGGCCTGTGGCCTGGACCTCGTGGCCCTGAGCACATGCTTGATTGTCTGAAGCTCGGTTGCTGGGCACTGAAGCTTTGGAAATGGAGAAGGCAGCGGTGGATGGGACTCTGTGCGTGCACACGTGTGCGTGGACACCATATCACAGCTGTGTGTGCATGCCGGTGTGCACATCCAGCAGGGCTCCCTGCCGCCTGGTGTGTGTGCTTCAGATGCCGGCGGTTGGAGCTGCCCTGTGGGGAGCAGCGGGAGGCCCAGCCCTGGCTTGCTGTCCCCGTTGCTGGACGCGTCGGAGCCCCACCTCACCCGAGTCGAATGATAGCTTTTAGAACATTGTGTCTGCGCCGCAGTCGGAATTAATATTTCCAACGCAGCGCCACGGGGACCCCAGGCCGTGGATGCTGGCCGCCTCTGAAATCGAGCTGGGATCAGAGCCTCGGGGGGGGGGGGCGGGGGGAGCACACCCTCCGACAGCTGGAGGACGGGCCGGCCGCCGTCCCGTGGTACTGACCGGCCCGCGTGTGCGCCGCAGCTCCAAGGCCCTGAAGCCGCAGCCTGGCCCCGGCGTGTTTGGGGCCGTGCCGAGCTTCAAGGAGGACAAGCCGCAGCCCGTGCGGGACGAGTACGAGTATGTGTCCGACGATGGGGAGCTCAAGATTGACGAGTTCCCCATCAGGAGGAGGCGGAGCGCCCCCAAGAGAGACTTGTCCTGTGAGTGAGGGCGCAGGGGCTGGGGGGCGGCCGTGCTCCCGCGGCCTCTGCCAGACGCATCTCTGCTGTGCTTTCAGTCTTACTGGACGGGAAGGAGCCGCCGCCCACGCCCGTTACGAAGCCAAAGCTGGACTCGGCACTCTACAAGGTGTGTCTGCCCCGGGTCCCCGGGAGGCCAGGCCGCACGCCCATCCCTGTCTCTGGCCGTCCTGCTTCGCGGGGGACGTGGCTCATCTTCATGCTCCCCGGGCGTTTCCATGAGGGTTGGCCTGGGTTCTGGAGTGGGGCCACGTGCCATAGGACCCACAGGGAGGGACGAACGCAGGGGTGGGACTCAAGGAAGGTCTTCGGGTCTCTGTGGGTGGCTGTGCCACCATGAAGATGATGAATGGTGGGGGGAGCGGGGCCAGGCCTGCCGGGGGTCCTACACCATGGTTGGGGGTGGTTAAGTTAGGCTGCATCCAGCCCGGGACACGGTGGCTGTTCGCAAGGAGGCCAGGGGTCCCCAGAGCTACCTGCCAGTGGCTGTTAACTGGGGCTCTGCCTGTGGGCCTGTGCTCCCACCGGCTCCCTGCCCACCCACACGGGCTCTCCTCCCATCTGTTGTCAGTACCGGCGCTCCTGTGGAAGGCTCCGTGAACCAGGGTTTCCTGGGGAAATAGGGCAGCCTTCTGGGACAGGCCCCTGGGGCCCAACAGAAAGCTCTGGGGTCTAGCCGTTTTGTGTGTGTCTGGCCAGCAGGCCCCGCAGTGCTTGTTCTAAGGGCCGGCTCTTGAAAGACTGTGAGAAACCTGTTTGTGGCCAGAGGGAGACAATAGCTGTCCCTCAAGCCCTGTCTGATCCGTGGCTCTATCCCCGCGGCAGAGTGACGAGTCCTCTGATGAGGGCTCGCTGCACATCGACACGGACACCAAGCCTGCCCGCAACGCCAAAGTGAAGAAAGACAGCGGGGGCTCAGCCGCGGGCATCCTGGACCTGCTGCAGGCCAGTGAGGAGGTTGGAGCGCTCGAGTACAACCCCAACAGGTAGGCCTGCAGGGCACACGTGGGCTCTCTGGGCCTACGTCCCAGAGGTAGGCTGGCCAGGGAGGTGAGTGGGCGCTGGCCTGCTGTTCTCGAAGGTCTGTGGAGCCCCTGAGTAAGGGCACGGAGCTCCCCCCGACCCTGCCACAGTCTTGGACACCTGCACTCAGAGGAGGCTGAGCGGCTGCCCTCCTTGGGGGAATGCGGAGAACCAGGGCTGGGCTGGGCTCCTGGCTGGGAGGTCTAGCAGTCTCTATCTAGATGCTTCCCAAATGCTGTGAAAGTAATGTAGGAAATTTTCCATGGCCTGTGCCCAGCCTCCGGGTCAAGGGCACCTGGTGTCTCTGGGACCCAGGGCTTCAGAGACCTCACCCTGCAGGGAGAGAGAAGGTCGTTTCAGAGCCTGGGGACAGGAGAGACATGCCCTGGGAGGGGCCACACCTGCCAGGCCCCCAGATGACCGCACCCATCCGGGGGCACGTGCAGACCCACGCAAATTGCCGTTGACCACTGTGTGCAAACAGACATGCACTTGCCTGGCAGGGTTGGGAGCCCACTTGCGGCTGGGCCCCTGGATGCCGAGATTCCTCCTGCCCAGGCCTGCTAGGCCCCAGACCTGCGATCTGAGAGACACGGATTAACCCCTCTGGGCTCGTTTCTCTGGTGATGGTCCCAGCTGAATTCTCTGCCCATCCAACTAATTTTGTTTTTAAGCATTGTGGTCATTTTTTGCTCACGTGGAATTGCCACAAGTACCACAGACAGATAACCGAGGTGTCAGGGCCTCCCACCTGGGAGTTTGTCCCCTGCCCATCCCCACGACAGCAGCACGTTCCGGCGGCCCAGGAGACACTGAGGCAGCACAAGTGGTGGAGGCCAGAGCAGAATCCCTGTCCTGCCCGATGACAGAGCTTGGTGGGGGCCCGGGACGGTGGGCTGTGCTGGGCGGTGACATCCAGGCAGGAAGGGCTGGGCCTCAGGAAGGCAGGGCGCACGTGGCCTGCCCAGAACTCGGTCCCCTAGCTCTGCCCCCGAGACCGTGTTCCCGAAATCTCAGTCCCAACGCTGCATGAGCCGTGGGGAGGCCGCAGGGCCCCCAGGAAGCGCATTAGGCTGCGATCGGAGAGGATTCTGGCTAAGTCACTTGGCTGTGTTTTCTTTCACGAATCACGGTGTTTTGTGCAATACTGTGTTCACAGGCAGCTGTAGGTGCTTTCTCTCGGCGTGTGGCTGGCAGTGTCTGCTGCCCTTTGGGGTATGCGTTTCCTGCTTGGCATTAAGTGGTTTCTGTACACGCGCAGATATGAGTCCCTCACGACAGAAATGCCCTGTGGCCTTTGCTATGGCGGGACCCTGGCCTGAGGCTTTGCCAGGAGAAATCTGGCTGTGACCCCCTTTCCAGGAGGGCACTGGCCCCACGCGGCCTTGGGGTGCCCTTCTTCCGGAAAGAACCCTGGCTGGCTGATGCTCGGACTCTGGAGGGAGGGCTGCCGGTCCGAGGTGCACCGCTAACTGCCCTGCACACACACACGTGTGCCCCCACACACGTGTGCCCTCACACCCACCCGCACATGCACACGTGCCTGCCAGGCCCACCCGGACCGCCTGCTGCAGGCAGTCCCTCTCCCCAGTCTCCCATTTGGAGAGCGGGTCAGTTTTTGATGGTCCATTTGCTCTGTTTTAAGTATTTGCTGCTGGGAAAAAACAGCTGAAAAAAAATGGAGGGAAATATGTTAATTTCTTGTGGATGGTTTGCTTAGCGTTTACCGCTGGGGATTGGGGGGAGGGTTCTGGTATGATAATTGGAGGATTAAGAGATGAGTTTCCATGTGCACTGGCTAGACTTTGCTCCTTGGTGCGCCCGCCCTGCGTGGACTGACCGCTGGCCCGGGCAGCATGCAGCCCTGGGCTCCACAGGCCTCCCTCCTGGGTGCAGCAGAGCTGGGCTGGGACCACGCCAGTTCCCCAGGGGAAGCTCCCGGTGGGTGTCCTGCCCCCCTGCCCTCCTGTCCCTGTGGGAAGCCTGGTGTCTGCCCAGCCTTGAGGCTGCGTGAGGGGGCCCAGAGCTTTGGGACGGGGCCGGACAGGGCCACATCCATGCCCCAGAGAGCCTGGTGCAGAGGGTGACGGGCCAGCCATTGGCTCCTGCTGTCTCCCATGCAGGTCGGGGGTCTGTGCTGCTCAGAGACCACCGGTCACCGTGGCACAGCCGTGGTATACTGTGTGCTCCTGGCTAGGCCTGGACAAGCCTTTGCCTGTGCAGTGTGGACGGGGCAGAGGGTCCAGGAGCTCCCGATTCTGACCATCCGACTTGATTTTCCTATCGTTTTGGCTTTGGAACTGCAGTCCTGTTTGGTTGCAGCAGAAGCCAGGACATTGTGGTCCAGGGTATCTGGGGCAGAGCCCGAGAAGCGGTATTTGTGGGGATGCTGCTTGGAGAGCCCTCCCCGGCCCCCTCCTCCCTGCTCCGGATAGAGTCCCTGGCCTAGAGCCCAGCAGTGACCCAGCAGGACTACGTGTGTCCAAGCTTGTCTCACTGGGCCCCTGGGACCTGCAGGGACGCTCTGTGTCTGTTCTCCCTGGGGGCCGGCTGTATCTCCCCCAGCCTGCCGGCCCTCCGTTTGAGAAGTTCTCACTTCTGAGCCGGGACTTGTGGCTCCTTCTCGTTACAATGGTCTTACTACTAAATGTGTTTCCAACACTTCTGGAAGATGGGGTGGGGGTGGGGGGCAGCATGAGAGAGGACGAGGCAGAGCCCCCAGCAGGGCCTGTGTGGACTGACACCCTGGGTGCTGCTTTGGGGTCACAGTAGCCTCGAGTGGGTCCATCCCCCAGGGCACATGGGGCAGGCAGGAGAAGCATGGATGTCAGACACCAGGGCTGGACCCTGCAGCCGCTGCCCAGGCCTTCTGGGTCTGCGATGGGGAGGAGGGCTAAGCGCCTGTGGCTTCCCCACCCTATTCGGGACTCCTGGTCCTGTCTCCCAGGGAGGGTCAGCTCAGGAGTGCCTGACACAGTGGTTTGGCTGGGGGCCCACAGGTCAGGGTGGGCTGTCCTGTCCCACGGGGGTGAGGCCAAGGGCCAGAAACGGCCCCTGAAGGGAGATGCCTGCTGGGCCAGGCCCACTGGGAGTTTCCTGGGCTGGGTGTTGGGTGCCTTGCAGGGAGATGTGGAGGGTTGACCAGGGTGAGCTGTCTGTCCTGGTGCAGATAGGCTAGGGGGCGGAGCGGGGCGGGGGGGGGGGGGGGCGGCGCTGGCTGCAAGGAGGCATGGGCTGGGGCAGAGGCAGGAAAGCAGGCCTGGCGGGGGGGTGGGACATGGAGCTGAGGTCCCTGAGAAGGCCCAGACAGACCCCATGCGGGGGTCTGCGGGGACGGGGAGGAGAGCACAGCACCTGGAGGAGCCCAGGCCTTGGCGGTGAGAGCTGTCCCCATCCAGCCTCGTCCAGGCCTCTGTTCTGTTGGGGGGGGGAGGGGGGAGGGGGGCTGCCACCCACCCCTCCCAGAGCCCAGGCCAGCGGAGGACGCAGCGTCAGTCAGCAACACAGCCTCACTGGGTATCTGGAGGGAGGGGAGTCAGTTCAGCTGGGAGGAGGTGATGGCGGAGTGGGTGGGGCAGGCAAAGAGAATGTGGCAAGGGGGCTCGGCACTGCCCAGAGCCGGAGGGTGACAGGTGCCCGGATCAGGTCAGCAGAAGGTGGTGTTGGGAAAGGCTGCCTGAGGGGGCGGCTGTGCGGGGCCGAGCTCAGGCCGGGCTGAGGTGTGGCCAGCAGGTAAAGAGCAGGTGGGAGAGAGCAGGCGCTATCAGAGGCCGGTACAGGCCCGTCCATCTGCCACCCTTCTCTCTCTGCCCCCTTCTGCTCCCTCTCTTCTCCTGTGTCCCCTCACCATGCTCTCTCTGACCCTGCAGCGTGTGGGGGCAAAGGGCTGGAGTAGGGGGTGGTTGGCTCTTTCAGAGAGGGAGTCATCAGCTACTGCTGTGCTCCACCCTGTGCCCTGTGCCACTGGGGGGTGGGGGCTACGTGGGCTGTGGACCATGGCCTATGGACTCCTTGCTGTGGGCTGAGTGCTGTGGGACGTGGGCCACGGGTCATAAGCCGTGGGCTCAGTGCTGTGGGCCGCGGCCTGTGGGCTGAGCGCCGCCTTTCTCTCTGTGTCTCCAGCCAGCCCCCGGCCTCCCCCAGCACGCAGGAAGCAATTCAGGGAATGCTGTCCATGGCCAACCTGCAGGCCTCCGACTCCTGCCTGCAGACCACGTGGGGCGCCGGCCAGGCCAAGGGCAGCTCGCTGGTGGCTCACGGTGCCCGGAAGAACGGGGGTGGTGGCAAGGGCGCCGGCAAGCGACTGCTGAAGAGGGCAGCGAAGAACAGCGTGGACCTGGATGATTACGAGGAGGAGCAGGACCATCTGGATGCCTGCTTCAAGGACTCAGACTATGGTGAGGCCCTGGGGGTGCGGGCGGGTGCCAGCAGTGCCCCCGGGCTTCTGCTCATGCCGGGAGCTGGGCCGTCTTCAGGAGACAGGAGAGTCGGTCTCAGAAGCATATGGTCGCCACCCAGAAAGAGCCCCTCCCTGGCCCGTAGCCCACAGAGTCTCTCCGTCTGTGTGCGTCACGTCCTGGGCACAGACCTTGCTTCTCGCGTGCTCTGCCGTGGCTGCCTCACGTGTTGGCCCCTTCCAGCCACTCTCGGCCGCCTGCTGGCTTCTGCCTCTCAGCCACCACGGACGCTGCTGCTGGGAACGTTAGTGCAGGGGTGCCGTGTGGCCACGTTTGCTGTGCCTCTGGCGTGGACCTGGGACGGGGCGTTGCTGGGTTGGAGGTCCACGGCTGTTCTGCCCTCTGAGGACTAACCCCGCTACCCCCTCTGCGGCCACACTGTGGCATGCTCACAGACATGTTGAGACCACGGCCGTCCCGTCTGTCTCTGTGTGGGTCACCACACTGAGGCCCAGAGTGGCCCACATCCAAGGTGGGCAGTGAGCAGGGGGCCTTAGGGCATGACCCTCCCCCCCAGCCCTCCAGGCCCTGCTCTCGAGGCTCCGGGCGGCTCTGGGGAGCTGCTGTTGGCCGCAGGGGAGGGCTCAGGAGTGAGGACCTGCCTCCACACCTTGGCCTGCCCCCCTGGGGATGTCTGGGGCCCAGGGGTGTGCTACCCTAGTGATGCGGGGTCTGCCTTCGGCACGGTCCCCATGGCCCAAGGGCCTCAACTCCCCCCTCCTGCCCCTGGAGAACCCTCCCGAGGGGAGGTTGGCCCTGCCCTGTCGGGTGGACACCTGCGGGCCTGGATGTGGGGCCTGCCCTATTCTGACAGACTGACAGCAGTGAGCGCTGTGGTGGGGGCACCCGGGAATCCCCCCAGAGCTGCTGTGCGGGACTTCCTCATCAAAGACTCGCTGGGGCAGGCCTGGGAGCTCTTGTCTGGCCAGTCCCTGCCCTTGCTGTGCCTCAGGGGGCCTGGGCTGGATGGCTCCCAGGGGACTTGTGCCCTCGCACGCGCGCGCGCGCGTGTGTGTGGCAGCCATGACAGGAGGGACAGTGCTCTGCAGCTTGAAGTCCCCCGCTCTCAGCAGGGGCTCAGCCTCCCCCCCCCCTCCACCTCCTAGTTTACCCCTCCCTGGAGTCTGATGAGGACAGTCCGGTCTTCAAGTCCCGGTCCAAGAAGAGGAAGGGCTCGGACGACGCCCCCTACAGCCCCACAGGTAGTACAGGAGCCGGGGTTGGGGGACTGCCTGCGGGGGGCCGGCCCCTCACCTCCATTGTCTGGATGAGCAGCCCTAGGGGGGGTGTCTCTGCACCTGGCCTGGGGTGGGGGTCTGAGTCCACCTTCCGTGTGGCCCGTGCCTGCTGTCACCTGTCTTGCTGGCGTGGGGCCCCTCCCTGAGTTGTAAGGTGTTGGACACAGACTGACGCAGGGGTGCACAGGCATAGGTGGCCACTCGAAGCAGGCTGACGTTCTCTCCTGCAGCGAGGGTCGGCCCATCGGTGCCAAGGCAGGACAGGCCTGTGCGTGAGGGCACCAGAGTGGCCTCCATCGAGACTGGGCTGGCAGCTGCCGCAGCCAAGCTGTCCCAGCAGGTGAGACGGGCCCTGCCTGGGCTCAGCTCCCCAGATGCCTCTGCTCCTCGCCCCAGCCCCCTGCCCAGGTCTCTGCTCCCCCCTAGCCCTGTGCCCAGGCCTCTGCTCCCCCCCCAGCCCCTTACCCAAGCCTCTGCTCCCCCGCCCCAGCCCCCTGCCCAGGCCTCTGCTCCCCCCCAGCGCCCTGCCAAGGCCTCTGCTCCCCCCTAGCCCCGTGCCCAGGCCTCTGCTCCCCCCCCAGCCCCCTGCCAAGGCCTCTGCTCCCCCCAAGCCCCCTGCCCAGGCCTCTGCTCCCCCCAAGCCCCCTGCCCAGGCCTCTGCTCCCCCCAAGCCCCCTGCCCAGGCCTCTGCTCCCCCGCCCCAGCCCTGTGCCCAGATCTCTGCTGCAACCCCAGCCCTGTGCCCAGGCCTCTGCTCCCCACTGCTGCCCCCTGCCCAGGCCTCTGCTCCCCCCACAGCCCCCTGCCCAGGCCTCTGCTCCCCCACCCCTGCCCCCTTCCCAGGCCTCTGTCCACCCCCAGCCCCCTGCCCGGGCCTCTGCTCCTCCCCCCAGCCCCCTGCCCAGACTGCCCAGTCTGGGAGCTGTCTCAGGCTCGGGGACATTTGAGTCTTGCTGATCCCTGTTCACAAGTTTCTGGGAGTGAAGGGGGTTGGGGAGGGGGGTACTGATGGCGCATTCCCCCCCCCCCTCGGCCGGGAGTCAGGCTATGGGTGGAGGAATGGGGCAGGGGGCACGTCCACTGCAGCTGAGTGGTGGTGCCACCTTCCACGTGTCCCCATGTCCAGGGCAGCTCACCCGCACGGGGGCAACGGTGGTCCCTGCACGGGTCCCGGTGCTGCTCGGGTTCACGGTGGGGGGGGGCGTGGGGCTAGGTGTGGACCCAGCCAGGTCTCCTGGGGGCCAGCTGACCCAACGCCAGGGGAGTGGCCTCACACAGGAGGGACCAGCCCCTGTGTCTGAGGCCCGGCCGCATGCTTTGTCCAAAGGAGGAGCAAAAGAGCAGGAAGAAGAAGAGCACCAAAAGGAAGCTGGCCCCCAACACCCCCTCGCCCTCCGCCTCCGCCTCCGCCTCCGCCAGCACCACGCCGGCCTCCGCCACCCCGGCCTCCGCCACCCCGGCCTCCGCCAGCACGGCCAGCAGCCAGGCCTCGCAGGAGGGCAGCTCGCCCGAGCCCCCGCCTGAATCACACAGCAGCAGCCTGGCGGACCACGAGTACACTGCGGCCGGAGCCTTTGCAGGGGCCCAGGCCAGCCGCGCCTCCCAGCCCATGGCCCCCGGGGTCTTCCTCGCGCAGAGGCGGCCCTCCGCGTCATCCCCCAACAATACTGCCGCCAAAGGTACCGCGCCCGCGTGCCCTCAGACTGCACGCTAGAGGACCACGGGTCCCCTCTGTCCCCAGGTGGCCGCTTCTACAGCCACGTGCTCGGCCAGGGCCCCTCACAGTGCGAAAGCTGCTCCTGCTCGCCTTGGCTTTGGGGCCCAGCTTAGAGCTGGGTGTCGTCGGCAGTGTGCCGAGGGGCCCAGGGTGATCCAGGCTCCCTGGGTGGTTCGGGGGCAGGACGGCTGGCTGCGTCCCCAGGTCCCCACTCTCACCCCCAGACCCCCGATCTGCCTGCGCCCTGGCCCCCAGGCCCAGCTGGCTGTGGACAGGAGTGTGGCTCCCGCCGCCAGGAGGAGAGCTAGGCCTCACTCCCTTGTGGTGCCGTCCCCCCACCCTCATCCCACAGCCTCGCAGCAGGGCACTTTGGTGACCACTGGTGGGTCCGCGGGGTCTGGAGCCCCGGGGCTCAGGCCCGCAGGCCTGTCTTACAGAGAAGATGGGGGCTCCAGGAGGGGAGGTCCCTCTCGAGCTCTCACACCCGCCACTTTTGTGTCTCTGGCTGCAGGAAAACGTACAAAAAAGGGCATGGCCACCGCCAAGCAGAGGCTTGGGAAAATTTTGAAAATTCATCGGAATGGAAAACTACTCCTTTAAAGTTTGGAAAGCCAGGATCCTTCCGCTCCGCTCAGGACCCCCGGAGCCCCGCTAGAACATCCGCCCCCAGGAGGGTGGCCGCGCTGCCTCACCCCAGGGAGGGCCTGGCCCCCTCCCGGCCACCACTCCCCCCCCCACACGAGCATCTGTTGCTTCAGCAGGCGGAGCTCACCAACGTGGACAGATGTCCTTTCTCAAGTTGCTTAGAGTGACCAGTTCCCGAAACTCGGCCCTGCCCACGTGAGGACCATTCCAGTTTCAGGACAGCCTCCAGGCACCCCTGAGTGTGGGTGTGATTGCAGGGCCTCCGCAGCTCTGCTGGGAGCATGAGTCCTTCGAGGAAGGAGGAGTGAGCCAACGCTCACCAGGCCCAGAGTCTGAGCTGGCCACAGGCTGGTAGCCTCCAGAGGCTTAAAAAAGGCAAAGAACACTAGAGAGGAAGAGGAGGAGAAAATGGGGTCTTGTGTGCCCCCCTACTCTTCCTGAGTGATTCTCAGTCCAGAGAGCATTCGGCCCGGCCAGGAGAGGGGCCTCTATGCTCCGTGGCCGGCAGGTGGCGGGCCGGATGGTGGATGTCGTGCCCCGACCTGCCGGGGCGTTTGTCGGGATGCCGGGGCCGGCGGCAGGGTCTGTGTTAGTGGGTGGGGGCGCTATCGTGGGGTCCCCCTGGAAGGGTCGGGCCCAGCCACGACCTAGGGCCTGGGAGCCCAGGCTAAGCCATGTGGGCGGGCCCCGTCCAGCCCCACCGGCTACACTCGGAGAAGCACTTGTCAGCCGAGGCACCTGCCTGGCGGGGCTGACGGCGGCTGGGCGGCCCAGGGACGCAGGGCCCGCACTTCTGTCTTGTCACCTGTCGGTGTTTGGTGTCGAGGCCACGGGCGGACCCCGGACCGCACGTCCTCCGCCCAGTGACACGGAGGGGCTGGATTTGTTTCTCAGGCAATCCTGTATTTTAATTTTAGATGTATCTCCCGAAGCATATTTTTCATAGAATGTAGCGTGTAAATAGCTTTTTAAATAACTTCTTTTTTATAAGAGTAAAAGTATCTTTAGGAATTTCTTTCTAGAGAGTCCTTCATTAACATTTATACGAGTTTTTTGCCGAGTCTGATGAGCAGTTGGGTTTCCAATGCTTCTCCTCTCCTTCTTTCTTTCTACTGTTATCGTCGGTATTCTTTCTTTCTCTTAGGAACTAAGGTATTGCCTGAAAAACAAGTGATGTCTGTGCAGCCTTATATCTGTCTTTACAGAAGCAAACCGCACGCACGAGACCTGTTCCAGACGCGATCAGAGAGGGGTCTTCAACTCGAATACCAGCTCTTTCTTTCCTTCTTGTTGGCGAAGGGGGTGGGGACGCCGCTATTTTACTAGCACCTTGTGAAGTGTTTCTGTGTTTTGTGATGCTGTAATTTATTAATGTTTGTAGCTTTTTATATTTGTACATTTCTTATGAGCTTTGTTTATACGCCCGTCCCAGGGCGCTGTGTCCATGCGCAGAAGTGGCCCGCGCTGCGGGGGGCGGGAGGGGGGGGGGGCGCGGCCCCGCCCCCAGGCTGGCGGGCAAGGTCGCCGCCGGGCCCCGGCGGAGCCGCCCTGGCGTCTGCGAGGTTTCCTTTCCCGTCCTTGTCGAACATTTATATAATCTAACCCGGCCATCAAGCTGTTCTCTTTCTCTCTCTCTCTTTTATTTTTTAAAGTTTATTATTATTATTTGGCAACATGTACATTTCTAACAAAGTTTACCGTGGCTATTAAAGTGTTTTATTTCCCGATTCATATTACTCTTGTATCGAGTCCATGAGGTCTAAGGCAGCTTAGATCAAAGTTTTAAAAGAGTAAAAATATTTCAGGTTTTGTACAGAACCATGTCTGTGTCATTCCTGCTCATCCGCGGGAGGGGTGGCGGGAGGGGAGCGCGGGGGAGCGCGGGGCTGGGGCGAGGGTGGGCAGGCAGGCCAGGCGGGGCGGCCAGCCTTCTCCTCGGAAAGCCTTTGGATTGCCCGCGGAAAGCCAGAGTGCCCCAAGCCAGCCTGCAGGAGCGGCTGCCACGGCCCCGAGCACCGCCCCCCCCCCTCCCCCGGAGCCTCTAGAACCACGGACGGTTCACAGATGAACGGTTTAGCTGAGTCAGTGAGCCCAGGGCCCGCACCCTGGGGTGTCAGCATGTGGGATCTCAGAGTTATTCACAACGGGTCCTGCCTGGACCCCCTCCACATGCACAGCGCAGGGCAGCTGAGGAGGGAGGGCATGGGCAGCTGCAGAAAAACCAGCCGCTGCTCTGGGAGAGGTGCCTGCGCCCACCCCCACCCCCGCACCTGCTGAGTATCCCTGGGCCCGTCATGAGGCATGGTGGAGGGGACGGTGGGTGGTCCTTGTGCACCCACTTCCCAGATGGCCATGGCCCAGGGCATCGGCTTCCCAGGTAGCTGAGCAGCTGCCTGTGGATGTGCCCACCAGGCCACTGTGACCGCACAGCTGAACACGCATCGGTGGGCGGCAGTGTGTTCAGGTGACGTGTTGGTGCCATTTGCCACGGGGCATAGAAATGCAATGCGCAGTATCCTCGTCCCCCTCTCTGAGCTTTGGTTTCCTCCACCCTGTTGGGTGCCCAGCGTGCACATCCTCTGTCCCGCTCAGCGGCTGAGTGCCTCTGGGGCCTCGGCTGAGCTAAGGGAGGCTGGGGGTGGGGGCTCCGGGTCCCCACCCTGCCTGGAAGGTACTGCCACCAAATGATGCCCCGGGTCAGGCCAGGGCTGCCCCTCCGCCGGGCCCGTGCATGTGACGTTCTCCCAGAGCTGCCTCAAAGCCCAGTCCCCTCCATCAGATCCCACGAGAGATAGTGGCCTTGGCACACCCCCCGGCCAGGCCGACCCCTTGCTTGCGCTGTCCCATCCCTGCCCAGATCCAGCCCAATTCTTCCCGGTGGCTCCCCCGGGGGTACCCTCAGCCACAAGGTACCTGTGCCCAACCCTGTCCTTCAGGCCTCACTCTGGAGCCCCACCAAACCCAGATTGGTGGGTCCTGAGCTCACATCCTGGAGGCTGGGCCGTCTGGGCACTCCTCAGGTCCCCCCACCTTTGTGGGGCTCTCGGGACTGGGCCTTCAGAGGTCGTCTGGGGGCTGGGGCCCGGGCGTGCCCTGTGCCCTCACTGTGGCCCTGACAGCCTGTGTGAGGCATCCCCACGAGGTCCCTGCCCGGCCATGTCTGTGCGCGGGCTCGGGACGTGCGTCTCTGGGTAGGCCAGGCGGGCCCGTGCCGGGGCCTCCCCAGGTCGTCTCCCCTTCTCTGTGGGAGGCCAACAGCCCCACGCTGGTAAGCTGGGAGGGCGGGGGCCCAGTGAGCCCCCAGTACAGCCTGCAGATAGCCCGTGGGCCCCCTGGGGGCCAGCGGCTGGGCTCCTGGGTTCCCCCCACCCCAGGAGGGCCTCCCTGGAGATAGCTGCTTGACTGCAGAACGCTTTGCTAGGGCAACGGGCGAGCTGCACGTCAGGCCTCTGCGACGCTGAGCCGTTTGTTACTGCTGTCTGACAGGCACAGGCGGCGCACCGAACACTAAGTTACACACGCTGCTCCCTAACTAGTTTTCCCAAAGTTCAGCTGGATCCCATGGTCACAAACTGAACACCTGCTGTGTGCTGGTTGCTGTGCTGAGAACCTTCCGGAGCCGTCATGAAGGCCGACCGGAAGCCCATTTTACTGAGGAGGTCACCGCGTTTGGAGGAGGGACCCGCTCTCCTGCCTCGGGGAGAGCCCCAGCCTTGCCAGCTCCGGGATCACAGCGTGACCAGCTCCCTCACACGGGTTGGCCATGCAGAGACAAACCCCAGTGTCCGTGCACACCGCAGGCAGAAGGGGTGTCTGAGAGGTTCCCTGGAGCACCTGCAGGAGATGAAAACGTCTTTAGCAACATGAGCAAAGGCCCCGGGGCAGGAGGCATCCCTCTGGAATATCGTCCTCCTGCCCCTCAAGGCTCCCCTCCCCTGAGGGTCCCCCTGCGCCCTGGCCCTGTGCCCAGCAGGCACATGTTTCTGTCGTCTCCACGCGGGCGGGAGCCCAGTGCCTCGGGCAGCTGGTCTGTTTTGCGTGGCCGCCTCTCCGGGTGCCTGGAACCTGGGGACCAAGCCAGTCCCAAAATGGTCAGGAAATACCTTGGGGAAATACCAAGAGTGACCACCAGGGGGCAGGGGAGGGCCGAGAACCGGCCGGCGGCCGCGGGCGATGGAGGCGGGAGCTCCTTCCCAGCCCTGGGATGGCGGCCTAGGGGACGCAAGGCCTAGGGGACGCAGCAACCACCGCCAGAGAGGTGAGTGATCAGCGCCCGAAGTGCCAGGAAGGGGAGAACAATAATCCCATCAGCGTCGTCGGCACCAGCCACCTATGGGTAGGTTCACACTCACCACCGTCCTCTGTTGAAGGTCTGGGGACTGTCTTTATCTTATCAATGGGGAAACTGAGGCACGCAGTCTCACAGCTTGTGGAGCTGCGGCTCAAGTCCTGGCAGAACAATTCCTGGGTCCCAAAGGGAGGAACTGTGCCATGGCAGAGAGCAGGGGCTGTTGTGCAAAGGCCCTGATGTGGGGTCAGGGTGAGGTGCATCTGAGGACAGCTAGGAGCAGGGGCTCGAATGCAGGGGAGGCAGCAGGGAGGCGTGCTGTGGCACCCAGAGCTGTGTGAAGGGCCTGGCTCTCCCCTTCACCACGAGGGTCTCTTCAGTTCCGCAGGCTGCATGAGACCTTCGACACTGCCTCCCCCTCTGAGCCCTGCCTACCCTGCCTCTCTCCGCACAGCCCCAAGCAAAGAGCCCCCTTTGCAGATAGGGACCCTGAGGCAGGTCTTCTGCAGGAAACATGGCTGCAGGAGGTCTCTGCCCCCCCCTTGTTCGCAGTACTGAGTCTCTGGATGGGGTGTAGGAAGGAGAGTCAAGAGGCCTCTCCATTCAGGGTTTGAAAAACGATGTTACCGACATAAGAATCCAGGCTGGTTCCCGGCCCCGTGGAAGCAAGGCTCCTTAACAGTAACTCCCAGTGATAACCGTGGCGTAAGATTTGTATCAAAGACTATGCTGCCAGTGTGGCTGCATTTCCTGAGTTCCTCCTGTGTGCCAGGCAGGGTGCTTCGAGCTTTCCCACAGCCAATTGCCTACCACTGCGCCTTGGCCTCAGCCTGTGGGGGAGAGGAGGCTTGGACCCTGGGGCCGAGAGGCCTCTTTGAGGAGATGGCCTGAAGGAAGTGTTGGGGTTGAGGGTACGGCCTGTGCAGAGGCCCTGGGGTAGGGGTGGCTTCCTGAGGAACGGTGGGGCGTAGTGTGGGTGGGGAACAAGGGGTGGGGAGCTCGCCGGGGCCAGGGTTCCAGCAAGGTCTCGTGTCCTCCGGGCCTTGGCCTAGGACGCCTGTCTTGGTGAGGGGCTGTAGCACAGGCCTGAGCAGCCCTTGGCGGGCTCCCCTTGTCTGCCTGCCTGGCTGTGGGACCTCAGGGAGGGCCTCGGCTCCATCCTCGCACAGAGCGGCCGCCGGCCTGCCTATCCCAGGGCCTGTTGGCTGTGTGATCTTGGGCAGTCGTGTCCTCTCTCTGGGCCTCTTCTTCCGCCTGCCGACAGCAAGCAGCCGCTGCTGAGTGGGAGTGTGCCCCCTGCTCTTCTCTGCGCCCTCTCTGCCCACGTGGGGGTCCGGCCACGGCAGGACACAGACGGCCTCAGGCGGCCGAGAGGCCTGCTGCTGGGCGCGCCCGCTTGGCCTGTGTCCACTGGTGTGGATGCTCAGTTAGACTCACTTCCAGTTTGCAGTCTCCTATTTTGGAGTGGGTCGCTACTTTTCACATCCCCAGAGCTTGGTGGACAGAGGGACCTGGGTGGGGCGGCCGGGCTGTCGGGCAGCCTGACAAATGATCTCCCTCCTCAGCCGCTGGCCTGCCTTTCCCAGACCGCGTCCCGCCGGCCGCCTCATCCAAACATCCCTGGGGATGCCACCTCGGCAGAAAAATGATGCTGTTCCATTAACATCTGACACGGATTTGCAGGCCCCAAACAGACGAGCGAGCATGTAAACACCCGGCCTGGCTGGGCCCTCGCCCGGCTCAGAGCGGGATCCTCGTAATTAATTGTCCGCCTGCTCGCCTGCTGGCCCGCCGGCCTCCCCCCAGCTCCAGCCAGTGTGATTTCAAGATTGCATTCCCTCCTGGCCCCCCCACCCCCCCACCCCCGCAAACTGCATTTCCCAAACAGCGGATGTGCTTGCTTTTAGGAAGGAGGAGAGGGAGGGTCCTGGTTCTGCGAGCCTCGACTTCCTCCCTGTCACATGGACGCTCCTCCAGGGTGCCCCACGGCCACGGCTGCTCAGCTGCCCCTGGCCCCTCGCTCTTTTGTCCTTTGGATCCTGTGGGTCCTTCTCGCCTGACTTCTCCCCGGACCCCGGGCCTGGGTTGGTTCTGGCTCTATCGGATCACAGCACCAGCTGGATCCCTCAGCTGCCCCCAGGAGCCCCCACAGTGGCCCCTTGTAGCCCTCCCCAGGACCCCCCACATGAGCCCCCTCAACACCCCCTAGCACCCCAACACTGGCTCTCCCTGTCTTTGTCCCTCTGATTTCCTTCTTCCTGATCTCCACATTCAGCCCAGACACTCTCCTGTGTTTGCTGTCCGGCTCAGTCCCTTTCTGTGGCTCCCTACTAACTGCCTGCGGGGTTCCCCACATCCCTCCATCCTCTCAGGGCATCCGATGGGTGGTCAGAGCAGCCCTTGTGCCTCCTGAGGACAGTCTCCAGCCCCACCCTCTGCTCAGTGCTGGGGTCCAGGGCAGCAAGGGCGCCAGTGGCCATAGGGCAGTGGGACAGACAGGTGGACTGAAAGACCCAGGTCCAGGGAGGAGGGAGGGGCAGGAAGGTTGGGGGGTGGGTTGTGCAGAAGGGGGGCTCCAGGCGGAGGGATGTGTGGTGTGAGGGGTGGGGAGGGCTGCACAGACAGGCTAGGGGCAGGAGTGGAGGGGGCTGGGTTGAGCCCTGCCCTGCAGGGTGGATTAGGACAGAGCATCAGGGGGTGGCCCTTCTGGAGCCTGGGGTTATCACTGCTTCCTCCTGTGAGGCCACTGTGATTCATGTCTTGACGGGTGAAGGGCAGGCTGTCAGGGGCATGGCTAGGTCGGCAGGGAGAGGTGGCAGCCAGTCCTTCTGTAACTGGCCGGGCTGACCTGTCCAGGTAGACCCGGGGCCCCTGGAAGCGCAGATGGACAAGCGTAAGAGCCCAGGTTCTGCTACGTAGTCCCCGAGCCCGTTCCAGACAAGTGTCCTCCATCTCTCCCCCCGTGACGGGGAGCTCATGCCCAGATCTTGGTCTCACATCCCAAATGCGGCTGGTCTCAGAAAGCAGGAACCTGTTTTCCTAGGTGGCCCTGAGGCTTAGGAAGTGGACCAGCCCAAGAGAAATGAGCATGCCACCCCGTGGTTAGTAGCACTGTCCCTCCTCTCTGTCCCCCTGCAGACCAGGGGGAGACTAAGAAGTGACACCAATGGCTCAGCAGCCCATCCACACCAGGGTGCAGGCTTGTGGGGGACACAGGTCACACCCCACTGGGGAATCCTGTGGGACCGCAGGCAACGGGGCCATTGCCATTTTAGCAGGCTGGTGCAGGGGCAGGAGGCTGTGTTGGGGAGTTTGAGCAGGCTGGTGCAGGGGCAGGTGTCTCAGTTGGAAGCTCCTTCTGGAAGCAGAGATGGGGAAGACAGTCAGGGCTGGAAGGAGGCAGAGGAACCAGGATGAAGACCTGAGCTGGGGCCAAGGCCACGTTCATCAAGAGAACAGGATGGATCAGAAGACCACTTGACCTGCCCATGAAGCTTTGAGAAATGCCTTGCTAAGAGAGATGGAGCCAACTGAGGACTAGGCCTCCCACCCCCAGCACAGGGCCATCCGGTGGAATTATTTCCAAAGATATGGATGTTCATATAATGCAGTTGAGCACTTGAAATGTAGCCAGTGTGACTGAGTTCTGAATTCTTAACTTTACTCAAGTTTAACTGCTTTAAGCTTAAGTTTAAATATTCACATAAAAAAGCAATGAAATAGATAAGCAATAGAGAAAATTAATGAAACCAAAAATCGGTTCTTTGAAAAGATCAGTAACATTGACACACATCTAGCTAGACAGACTCAGAAAAAAATGGGGAAGATACCAACTCCTAAAATCACAGATGGAAAAGTGGTCATTACTACAGACCCTGCAGACATTGAAAGAATAAAAGAATATTATGATCAACTTTATGAAATAAGTTCTACAGATAACATGGACAAGGGACCTAAGTAACCACAGCTACAAGAAGAGATAGGAAATCTGATTAGCCCTCTGTGTGTAAAAAATCTGAATTGGGGCACCTGAGTGGCTCAGTTGGTTAAGCATCAGACTTCAGCTCAGGTCATGATCTCGCAAGTTTGTGAGTTTGAGCCCCGCGTTGGGCTGTGTGCTGACAGCTCGGAGCCTGGAGCCTGCTTCGGATTCCGTGTCTCCCTCTCTCTCTGCCCCTCCCCCGCTCACACTCTGTCTCTCTCTCAAAAATAAACATTAATTTAAAAAAAATTTTTTAAATCTGAATTAAAAAGAAAATCTGAATTCACAATTAAAAAACCTTTCCCCACCAAAAAAAATCCCAGGCCCTGGTGGCTTTAATGGTGGAACCTAGAGACATTTTAGAAAGACTTATAAACTCTTTCAAGAAATATAGGATAAGGCAATGCTCCTTCTTATCTCATTTTATGGGGTCAGCATTACCCTGGTATCAAAACTAGAGATATTACAAAGAAAACTATAAACACTATGTCTTTTCTGAATAAAAACATGAGATTCTCCATAAAAGTATCAGCAATCAAATCCAGCAATATATATTTAAAAATCATCTTGTTTAGGTGGGGTTTATCTCAGGAAGATGAAGTTGGTTTAATATTCTCAAATCAATCAATGTAATTCATCATATTAAAAGAATAAAGACAACTATATGATCATTTCAACAGACTAAAAGAAAAAGGAAAAACAAACAAACCCTTTGATAAAATGGAGTACCCGTTGAGAACAAAAAATTTTCAGGAAACTGGAAATAGAAGATAATGTCTTCAACAGATGTCTTGATTAAGGACATTATTATTTACAGTGAGAAGACTGGATATTTTCTCCCAAAACAGAATGTTCTCCCAAAACAGAACACCACTTCTGTTCATTAGTGTACTTAGCCAGTGTGATAAGGCAAGAGAGAAAAATAGAAAGACTATGGATTAGAGAACATTCATAGATGGCATTATCATGTACATAATAATCCCTAAGGAATCTAAAAAAAAGCTACTGGAACTGATCTGAGCAAAGACCGGTGCATAAATCAGTTTTATGTGTAATGACCAACGAAGGAGAGAAAGATGAAAAGGTGGCGAGTGGACAGGTTGGCAAAGGCCAGTTTGTCAGGGTCCCAAGATACAAGATCAGTATTTAGAAATCAATCATATTTCTATGTGCTAGCAATTAACTACCGGAAAGTGAAATTATAAAGCAATACTTTCCACAGTGGTGTAAAAACATGAAATACTTGGGAATAAATTTAACAAAAATATTTGCAAGACCTATGTATGGAGAACTTCAAAAACTGCTGAGAGAAATCAAAGATTTGAATGAATGAACAAAATTAGACTTATACTGGATGATTGTAAAACGTGGCATAAAGTTATAAAGCCTTAATTTCAAGCTAAGTACACAAAACAATGTAGTAGATACAGAAAAATGGAACTTGGTGAAAGGTCTAGAAATGAATCCACGTGTCAAGTGATTTTCCATAGAGGTACCATGGCAATTCAACATGGAAAGGAAAGTCTTTCCAAGAGATGTTATTGGAAAAACTAGATGTCTGAGCCTTGGGTCTTATCTCATTCATACACAAAAGTTAAGGCCAAAGGGAACAGAAACTTAACTTAAAAGCTAAAAGTATACATTTTATGGAAGTAAACATAGGGGAAGTTCATCACATACTTGTGTAGGCAAAGATTTCTTAGACTGGACACAAAAGGAATAAAACATAACATTAAAACACTGAAAAAATTCGTCAAAATAAAAATATTTTGCTTTTTGTAAGTTTTGATAAGAAAAGGCAAACACTGGGGCGCCTGGGTGGCGCAGTCGGTTAAGCGTCCTACTTCAGCCAGGTCACGATCTCGCGGTCCGTGAGTTCGAGCCCCGCGTCAGGCTCTGGGCTGATGGCTCAGAGCCTGGAGCCTGTTTCCGACTCTGTGTCTCCCTCTCTCTCTGCCCCTCCCCCGTTCATGCTCTGTCTCTCTCTGTCCCAAAAATAAATAAAAAACGTTGAAAAAAAATATTTAAAAAAAAAGAAAAGGCAAACACTGGCTACGTGAAAGACATAAACCTGAAGCTTCAAGAGGCCGAGCAAATGCCGGGCAAGATAAACCCAAAGAAATCCACGCCAGCCAGAACACACAGCAGTTAAACTTGTGGCAAGTAAAGACAGAGAAAAGGCCTTTTTCAGGAGCCAGAGAGAAATGGCGTGTTGCCCGCAGAGGAGCGCCACCCGGGTGACAGCGGAGTCCCTGGAGTCCTGGCTGAAACGGGCTCAGGAGGGGGCAGCCTGATTTTCAAGAGCGGGAGGAAAGGGCCGTCCACCTCGTGTTGGCGCCCCTACAGGAAGCGCTCCAAGGAAGGAGGAAGGACAGAGCAGGTGAAATACAAGGCAAGAAGCAATCATTTCACCTCAAGAGTTTCATTCATCACACACCCCTGAATGCCGTGCCCCAAGCCTGTAGAGGTAATAAGTAGGAAGACTGCATTCTAAAATTTGGGAGAGGAGAGGAAATCTGAATGGCAATAAGGTTTGTGCACGTCCCTCAAACTGGTAAAATCTCTCCACCACTAGGTAGTGAGGGCAATGTCAGTGTGTGCTCGTACCACAAGCAGCCATTAACAAAGCTACGTAGACTCACATAAAACGGAGCCTACAAAAATGTCCAAGTAACCCACAGAAAGGCAAGGAAAAAGGAGAAATGGGAACAGACACGAAAGGAACAAACAGAAAATAATAATACAATGGCAAATGTAAGCCCTAGCTTGTCAATAATTGCTTTACATGAAAGTGATCTTAATACAATACATCAGTTAAACAACACAGATTGACAGAATGGATAAAAACGATTCCAGTTATAGGCTGTCATCCAGAAACTCGCTTCAAACATAATGACACAGACAGGTTGAAAGTTAAAGGATGGAAAAAGATATGTATCCCCAGCATTCATTTATAAAAAGATAACCGGTTACATTAATGTCACATAAAGTAGAAGGCAGAGCAACAAAAATCACCAGCGGCAAAGAGAGACTTTGCATAACGACAGAAGCACCAATGCACTAGAAAGACAAGGCAATCCTAAAGGTTGATGCACTAAGCCACATGTCTCCCAAGTACACGGAGCGAAGCCTGGAGGGGCTGAAGGAGAAACAGACAAAGCCACAGTCATGGCCAGGACGCCACCACGTCCCTCGCAGCAGCTGAGAGGACATAGAGCTGCCTACCAAACCACAGTGGGACATACATCCTTTTCACATAGCCGAGGGCATTTCCCAAGACAGGCCATAACACAGACCTCAACACGTTTGAAAGAATGGAAATGGTATAGAGCATGTTCTCTGACCATAACTGATTTACCTTACCTTACCAATACGGTGAAGACAGAAGAAACACTTGAGAAGTGATCAGCGCTTTTCTAAGTAATCCATGTGACACACAGGAAGTGCTAAGGAAAATACACAAGTAGGTTGAACCCGGTAAAAGGCAAAAATATGGCATGTCAAAATTTGCAGGATCCAGCAACGGCCGTGCTGACAGGGAAATTTGTAACACAAAATGCTTACGGTAGAAATGAGAGAAGTTCTCAGGGAAATAATCTATGTTTGTGCCTCCAGAAATGAAAAAAAGAAGAGCAAAATATATCCAAGGCAATCTGAAGAAAGGAAATAATAGGATGAGGATAAGAGCAGAAATCTATGAGCTTGAAAAGAGGAAAGCAATGCAGAAAATCAACGAAAAGGATCATTAAAGCTGATGGGGCCTTCTAGCAAGACTGACTATGTGGAACAGAGAGAAGACCCAAATCACTGGCCAAAGAATGAAAGAAACATCACCAGAGGTTCTATTATTTAAAACATAATAGGAAATACTGTACAAAACTTATGATCATGAATCTGACCACTTAGAAGAAATGGACCAATTCCTCCAACTTCACAAATGACCAAAGTTCAACCAACGTGAATGAGACAGCTGACTAGTCCTCTAACCATTGAATACATTGAATGGGTGATTTAAAAGCTCCTGAAAAAGAAATCTTCAGGCCAAAATGATTTCACTGGAAAATTCTAGCAAACACTTGAAAAAGAATTAGCACCATTTCGGCACAATCTCTTTTGGAAAAGACAAGAGGAGAGAACACTTCCCAGTTCATTTTATGAGGCTGGGAGCACCCTGGTACCAACAGAGATAGTGTGATAGAACACAACTGAAAACTAGTATTGCTTATGACTTTAGAAGCAAAAACCCTCAACAAAACATGACCAAATCAAATTTGGTGGTGCAAAACAAAAATCACACACCCACAGTGGGATTATTCCAGAAACGCAAGGCTGGTTCTGTATTGTAAAATCAGTCAACACAGTCCACATCAACTGGTTAAAGACGAAAAATCATATGATGATGTCAATTGAGGCAGAAAAATCATTTGACAAAATTTAACACACATTCATGATTTAAAAAGCTTCAGCAAACTAGAAAGAGAGGGGGGACCTTCCTCAACTCTCTAAAGAACACTTACAAAACCCCTACAGCTAACATCATACTTGATGGTGAACGACTGGATGCTCTCCTTCTGAGTGTGGGAACAAGGAAAAGATGCCTGCTGTTCCTGCTGTCCCCCGTCATCTCACCCAGCCACTGTGATAAGGCAAGGGGGAGACAGGCACACAGATAGGAGGGTGGAAGACATTCAACTGACTCTATTTGCGGATGACGCGATGGTCTATGTAGACAATCGAGAGGAGTCTACAGAAAGCAAACAAACCTTTAGAAGTAATAAGTGGGTTCAGCAAGGTCGGAGGATAAAAAGATCAAAATACAAAAGTCAATTGTGTATCTGTATAGTAACGATGAACGTTTGAAAATTGAAATTAAAAACAACACCATTTACACTCACTCTGAAGAGAATAACATACTCAGGTGTAAGTGTGACGAACGTGTATCAGATCAAAATGCTGACAAGTATAAAATGTGGGTGGAAGAAACCAAGACCCACATGACTGGAGAGAGCCACACCAGGTTTGTGGACCAGAAGGCTCAGCCTGGTGCAGAAGTCAGTCCTCCCAAATTGATCTGCAGACTTCTTGCAGCCCCTGGCAAAGCCTCAAGAAAGTTTTTGGTAGACACAGACAAGCTGTTCTAAAATTCACACGGAGACGCACAGACCTTAAAGTAGTGTCGGGGGTTGAATTGTGCCCCCTCAGAGTCATGTGTTGACGTCCTTACCCCTCGTACCTCAGAATGTGGCCTTATTCAGAATAAGAGGTGACCAAATTACATAGAGGTGATTAAGGTGGCCGGAACCCAGTACAACTGGTGTCCTTATAAAAAGGGGAAAGTTGGGGCGCCTGGGTGGTGCAGTCGGTTAAGCATCCGACTTCAGCCAGGTCACGATCTTGCGGTCCGTGAGTTCGAGCCCCGCGTCAGGCTCTGGGCTGATGGCTCAGAGCCTGGAGCCTGTTTCCGATTCTCTGTCTCCCTCTCTCTCTGACCCTCCCCCGTTCATGCTCTGTCTCTCCCTGTCCCAAAAATAAATAAAAAACGTTGAAAAAAAAATTTTTTTTAAAAAGGGGAAAGTTGGAGGGGCGCCTGGGTGGCGCAGTCGGTTAAGCATCCGACTTCAGCCAGGTCACGATCTCGCGGTCCGTGAGTTCGAGCCCCGCATCGGGCTCTGGGCGGATGGCTCGGAGCCTGGAGCCTGTTTCCGATTCTGTGTCTCCCTCTCTCTCTGCCCCTCCCCCATTCATGCTCCGTCTCTCTCTGTCCCAAAAATAAATAAAAACGTTGAAAAAAAAATTAAAAAAAAAAAAAAGAAAAAAAAAGAAAAAGGGGAAAGTTGGAGACAGACGTGGGACAAGGACACCGTCGACAAGCCAAGGGGAGCACAGGCCTCCCTCTCAGCCGCAGAAGGAACCAATTCTGACCTTGGGTTCCCAGCCTCCAGAACTCCAGAGAACAAATTGTCCTTTAAGCCTCTCTCTCATGACATTTTGTTACGGCCGCCCTGCCCCCGGGAACACATATGAGCAGCAGGCGGCCGTGAGCAGGCGGACGACGCTGGAGGAGCCCCTGGCCCCACAGTAAGGTCCCTCTGTAGCCACAGCAAAGGGGACAGGGTGGCACTGGGGGGACACACACAGGCATCAACGGGGCACAGCGGGAGCCCCACCGCGGGGGCGGGGGGGGGAGGGGGCTGCCAACCGTGCGAAGGGAGGAAAAACAGCCTTTCCACAAATGGCCTTGGAGGACGGGACCTCCACAGGCAAACAAGAAACCCGACCTAAACCACACGCCTGATACACACACCAGCACAAAGTGGGTCATAGATGTAAACGTAAAATGTAAACTGTCAAACATCAAAAAAAAAAAAAAAATAGGGGAACATCTTTGGCACGTAGGCTAGTCACAGTGTTCTTGGGCTTCCTATCAAAAGAATGATCCCTAAAAGGAAAATTGATCAAAAATAGAAACTTGTGCTCCTCTGTGAAAGATACTCCATCAGCAGGGTGACCAGGTATCCAGAAACGGAGAGAACGTGCTTGCAGGCCACACAGGTGGCTAAGCCCAGTGTCTGCAATATGTACAGACGCCTCAATATCCCAGAGTGAGAACAAACCGTCCCGTCAGGACGTGGGCACAACGCTTGGGCAGAAGTTGAAAAGAGATGATACGCAGAAGGCAAATACACTTTGTGAAAAGACCCTTGACCCCAGGGGCCGTCCGGGGACATGCTGTGACTCCACGCCTGTCAGGACAGCTGAGACAAAATCTGGTGAGGACACCAAGCACGGTGAGGGCGCAGGGACCCCGGGCCCCTCTCACGCTCCTGGCGGGAGCACCGGGCAGTGTGCGGCTGCCTGCAAACTGCTCGGGCGGTTCCTGTTAAACCTATTAACGGAATTACTAGAAGACCCGGCAATTACCCTTTTGGGCATTTATCCCAGAAAATGGACATTTATTTTCACACAGAAGTTTGGACAGGAATGTTCATATCAACTTTATTCATAATAGCTAACGTCTGGAAACAGCCCAGTGACCTTCACCACGTGGAGTGGGAATGCTGGTGCATCCAGACTTTGGAATGCTGCTCTTGGAGAAAAGGGGATAAATACTGATGCACACAGAGATGTGGGCCAGTTTCTCGGGGACTACGCTGAGGGAAAGAGCCTGTGTCAAAAGGGCACACGTGGCATGGGTCCTTTCATGTCGCATGTATTGAACAATGTAATTTTTAAAAAAATTGTTTAATGTTTATTTATTTTTGAGAGAGAGAGAGAGACAGAGTGTGAGCAGGGGAGGGGCAGACAGAGAGGGAGACACAGAGTCCGAAGCAGGCTCCAGGCTCTGAGCCGTCAGCACAGAGCCCGACGTGGGGCTCGAACCCACGAATCACGAGATCGTGACCTGAGCGGAAGTCAGACGCTCAACCGACTGAGCCACCCAGGCGTTCCTATTGAACAATGTAATTATGGAGTTGGAGCAGAGATGAGTGGTTGCGGGGATCAGGGGCGCAGTGGCTGTAAAGGGTGGCATGAGGGAGTCTTCTGGGGCTGGCACAGAGCGTCTCCACTCCGTGCTGGCTGCATTAGGCACAGAGTGATTCGAGTGCAGCCGCAGAGATGAGTGGCTCGGGGCACGGGCGCCTCCTTGTTCCAGTGTGGCTCTACCATAGGGCTGTGTGCTAGCGTTGAAGGGTCTGGGAGAGGGGCGTGTTGCACCTCCTCTTACATTTGTTTTTGCAACTTGCTTTGAATCTACAATTATTTCAAAGTAAATAGTTAAAAAGGAGGGGGCGTCTGGGTGGGTCAATCGGTTGAGCGTCCAACTCTTGATTTCAGCTCAGGTCATGATCTCACGGTTCATGGGATGGAGCCCCATGTCGGGCTCTGCGCTGACAGCACGGAGCCTGCTTGGGATTCTCTCCCTCTCCCTCTCTCTCCCTGCCCCTCCCTCACTTGTGTCCGTTCTCTCTTTCCCTCTCAAAATAAATAAATAAACATTTAAAAAAAAGTTAAAAGCCAAGTTGAAGTTCAGAGGGAAAAAAATCTAAATAGGACTTATATACCCAAAACATAGACATCTTAAGTATTTTTTTAATTTTTAAAATTTTTATTATTATTTTGTAAAGTTTATTTATTTTTTTGAGAGAGACAGAGCCCACACAGGGGAGGGGCAGAGAGAGAGGGAGACACAGAATCCAAAGCAGGCTCCAGGCTCTGAGCCGCCAGCACAGAGCCCGACGTGGGTCTCGAACCCATGAACCGTGAGGTCATGACCTGAGCTGAAGTCAGACGCTTAACCGACTGAGCCACCTGGGTGCCCCTTGAAACATAGAAGTCTTAAATTCAATAAGACAAACACAGAAAAAGGGGTAAAGGATTCGAAAAATCTTTCTCGAGAGAGGGTATTCAAGTGGCCACTAAGCGCATGGAATAGTGCTCGTGGAGAAGCACAGACCACACCTGTGACAAGATGCTCGAGGGTGCAGTTACGAAGCCGGGTCATACCGGAGTTGATGGGAATGTGGAGCGGCTGGGACTCCAGCCCCCGCGGGCGGTGTAAGGTGGGCCTCACGGGGTGACAACACTTTGGCAGTTTCTCGTGACGTTGAGCACTCAGTTACCGTAAGACTGGCCAAGCTTCCTTGTCTTAGACACCTACCGAGAAGCCAGCGGCCAGGGCGGCGGCCTCGGGGAGGACTTGCTTGAACAGGAAGCAGCCCGAATGTCAGCAGTGGGCTCCCAGACCCCGGGGCCCCGCTCGGCAGCACGGAGAGTGAAGTCCAGACACACGCAGACGCGGGGGACACGGGGTGTGCCCGCCTCCCATGCGGCAGGCCACTGGGCCGGGACGAGGACACGTGTCAGGATGGCGGAAATGCCAGATCCTTGCTGCCCCGGGGGCCACGTGTGCCCAGCCGTGTATGTCAAGTGGGGGAGCTCCATGCACTGGGGGGGGAGGGGGTGACTGAAAAACACCTGCCATGTACCCCTCATCGGAGGCCGACACCCTGCCCCGTGAACGCCAGCAGCCCTGCCTGGCGCTCCAGAATGGAATCTTCCACGTGAGGACTTTGCCTCCTCTCTGCCTGGGGCTGCTGTGCATGACCCACAGACCCTCCGCAGGCCCGTGTCCAGTCCTCTCTCAGGGCTGCCCTCACTGCCGCTCCGTCCACTCCTCCTTTTCCTTCCAGTCTCTGGCTCAGGCACTTCCTTCCCTGATTCCTCAGGCCGTGTGGGCCTCCCGCGAGTCCCTTGCTGTCCCCCACCTCACTGCCCCCCGCCAGATTTCCTCCTGGGGATCCTCCACCCCAGCTGGCACAGGCCTGTCCCGAAGGGCGCTGGGCACTTCCGCTCCCCAGAGGGCGGAAACCTGCATCCAATCTCCTGAGCGGCCGTACCTATGTTTGGAAACGCAAGTCTGACAGGTGGGGTGGGCCTGGCGTGCGGGTTCAGGGCTGATTCGTTAAAAGGTTTTATGAAAGCATGCTAAATAGACCGTGCAATTGCAAGAGCGGGTCCTTCTCTGGTGGAGATTACTCAGCCATTTGGTTTTTATTTTTGCAAACGCGGTTCGGCCCTTTTGAACACTCACTTGATATGCCTTCGCTGCCAGATATGCTTTGAGTTCTCTGTGAGGCCCCCGTGTAAACACCAGGCTTACGGGTAATTGCAACACACAGCCGGCTCTGGGGGCCTTCCTGCGGCCTTTCCTCCGTCTCCTGCCCCAACCCCCGCCCCACAGCTCACAGGGTCAGTGTGCCAGCCAGGCCCCCACCCCAGACGGAGGGGCAAGTCTTCTGGAAGGCTTTTGTCTGTGGGGAAAGGGAGCTTCCGTGGACCCCTGGCCTTCAGACATGACGTCCCTCCCACTTAGCTCTTACTTGTCCCTTGTCCTGCGTCCGCCGGGGTCGTTCCCGACTGGGCTCCGCCTCAGCAGCTTCTGTCCAGCCTGTGAGCCGCTGCCCTGGCCCCACGGCCCGCTGGTGCACACACTGCTGGGCCTGTGCTCTGTGACGCCCAGCCTGGGACTCGCTGCCATCTGCATTCCTGCCGCACCTCAAAGCAGCCTTTCCAGAGCTCCAGGGGGACGACTTCTTTCTCCACAACTTTCCGGAAACTTCCAAGGCTGGTGCTGATATACGTGCCTTTGCCCGCGCCCGGACTAGGATGGAGCCCGTGCCGTCTGGAGAACCTGGGCCTGTGTGCAGGGCATTCTAATGGATGTTTTCACCAAAGCCCCAGACCGGCCGTTCCGGCTCCAGAGGCGGGTCCGGAATTCACACGACTCGGCCCTGTGCAGTCAAGCGAAAGGAGTCAGGGCTCCCGTGGGGCTTGAGGGGCTCATCTCTGCCCCTGGGAGGCCCCTAGCCTAAAGGAACAGAGGGGGTCACCGGGGCCACTGGACGGAATCTCCTGGCCAGGCCACGTGCGGCGACTGGCATGGGGATCCCACTGGCTTCCCAGCGCCCCCACCCTGCTCTGGACACAGTGTCAGGTTCCCAAGTAGAAACCAGAGGGACTGTGGGATGGCTTTGTCCTCTTGGGGACCTGGGGAAATGTGGACGGGCCAGCGTCCAGCCTCTACCGAATACCACAAGCTTTCGTCCTGTGTAGGCACTGCCTCCCCTGCTTGAATGCCAGTGATGCCCCTCTGCACCCCGGGCATCTCCCTCCATTCCGCTGAGCTGTCCCAGGAGGACCCCGCTCACAAGAGCCACCAGGGCCTGAGCTGGGCAGGAAAGGATCTCCCGGCACTGGGGCTGTGGACTCGGCCAGGTGCTGGCCAGAACTGTCCTCGTGCTGTTTGTGCCTCAGTTTCCTTGTTTGTATAAAGATGCGGGCTGTTCTATCTGAACCGGCAGGACCGTGGTGGGTGTTAGGAAGAATAACGCGTGGGGACCTCCTGACAATTCTGGGTACAGGATGGTTGTGAGTTACTGCCATGGTGCTTGGTTCCGGAAATGCCCTCCACACTCTCCAGCCACGGTCCTGCCTCTTGGGTCAGCCTGAGGGGTGCAGGCCTTCTGCCCCACCGCCCGAAAGGCCACGGGCACGGCTGACCATGAGCCCTCTTCTGGGTGGCGCTGTGCCCGAGCAGACCTGAACTGTGTGGTGGCCCTGGGAGAGGCCCCCGGCCCAGGGTCCCGGGGTCACTGGGGTCCAGGTGGACCAGCCTTGTAGGGCAGCCTTGACCCCATCACGGTGAACCCCAGTCACCCGTTCTTACGTGTGCTGTCAGGAGCCGAACGCAGGCCAGCCAGACTGCACCGAGGGAGAGTGGCTGGCCTTCGGCCCCTGGAGGGCACATGGCTGACAGAGGCCCTGTCACCTGTCACGTGGGGCTTACGGATGGGTCTCAAGAGGCAAGAACCCAGCCAGGACAGGGTCCCATGGCAGGGGGAGTACAGGGAGGCCAGTCCTGCAGAGTGGCCTTGCATCTGGCCAGCCACGGACAGAAGGCCTGAGGCCCACACCTGGGCCGGGACCGTCCAGGCCTGCAGAGCAGTTCTGGACTGGGAGTGTCTGGGGCTCGAGGAGTGACCCGGGAGAGGTCACCTGGACGGTAGGTCTTGGGGACCTGACAGTCGCAGGGAATGTAAGCTCGAGTCCCACAGACCCCTCCCTCCCCACCCCAGGCCACACGGGAGGTCTGCAGGGCCAGGCCCTGCCGTCCCCAGGGGGACCTGGGAGGCAAAGCCATGGCCACTCCCAGCCTCTGCTCCTGGATCCCCATGGGAGCGAGGGCAGGCGGGCGCAGTGAGGAGCCGATCAAAGGCCCCCCGCCCGGCCTCGCCCATCAGGGAAACATCAGTCTGCTCTGGAATGAGGTGGTTTCGAGCAGCCAACGTGAGGAAATGGGTATTTATGTAACGGTGGGCATGGTTTTTATTTTCCCTAATTTTCAGATTACTTTCGATTAGGCCTCTTCGGCGTAGACAAGGCTTGAGGTGAAATAGATCCTGCCTAAATCATTACTGCCCCCGCCCCAGGGCCGCCTCTGCAGACAATTACCCCGACCCAGGGGTTAGGGGCAGACTCCAGGCCGGGCACTTCCTCAGCGCGCACACGGCCCGGAGGACCCGGGGCCTGGCCATACCGGCCTTTTGTGCTCCCGAGGACACACAGTGGCCATTGATTCCAACGTCCCTCTGGCCGGAGGGGCTGGGGGAGGGAGAGAAGAGAGCGATTCCCACCAACATCTGGACTCTATCTCTTCTCCCCGCCCCAAACTCAGGACAAGGCGGGGGAGGAGGGGAGAGGGAAAAAGGGGAAAAAAAAAAAAATGCCCAGGCCAAATTCAAATGCTTTCATAAATTTTGCGCCAGAAATGTTTTGACATGAATATTTTTGTCAGTCTCCAGCGTTTGCCAAAAGAAACTCAACTCCACACGACAGCTCGAATATATTCTCTACATGACTCTGGAGCCGCTGGACCCCAGCACCTGCGAGGCACGCGGGGTGGGCGGAGGGGCTGAGCTGGGACACACGAGCTCTTCATCCAGTCTCTGTCTAGGGAAGGCCTGGTGTGGCCCCCGAGGCAGGGGGCACTCTCCTGACGCCGCCCTCCGGGCAGGTCCACGTAGGAGCCCGGCTGAGCCAGGACAGACAGCTGCCCACAAGGAAGGCAGACAGGAGCGGAACTGGACGGACAGAGGGAGTGGAGGCGTGTTCACACCTCCAGAGGGAACCACACACATGCGAATAGCTGTTTCCTTCTGCAAAGCTGAAAAAACAGTCATTTTTGGGTTTCTCTTTTCCTTGACTATATTTCTCCTACTTTTCTATAATCGATATGAATTACCAAAAATGCCACTCAGTAACACGTGTCTCTCTTCCTCAAAAACTTGAACACGGGATTGTTGTATGAGACAATAACCATACTCCTGGGCGTACCCCCCAAGAACCGAGGGCAGATGTTTGCACACCCCCGTTCGTGGCACCGCTGCTCACAAGAGCTGAAATGTGGACGCAGCCCAGTGTCCCTCCGTGGCCGAACGGGCAGGCCAGCTGTGGTGTGTGCGGATGATGGACGGTTACTTGGCCTGACACGAGGGGGACACCCTGTCCCCGGCTCCAGCATGGATGGAACTCGCGGACACTGGCGGGCGAAGTAGCCAGTCACAGAAGGACAAATGCTGCAGGAATCCACTCGTACAACGGTGAGCAGTAATCTAATCATGCAGAGAGCAGGGCAGGTGCCAGGGCTGGGGCGTGAGTGCTTGGTAGGGACAGATCTTGTTCTGCAGGATGAGAAAGCTGTGGAGACGGGGTGGGGGTGGGGGGCGCGACAGGACTCTGAGAATGCATTTCATGCCACTCACCTGTACACTTAAAAATGGTTAAAATGGTACATTTTGTGTATATTTTACCACACACGCGATCCAGCGGATAGGGGTCCCGTCTCCCCAGATCAGTTGTCCCCGTGGTGCAGTGACCCTGCCCAGAGTCGTCCACTAGGGACAGTGGTCTGGCCGGAGGGCGGCTCCCTTGCGTGCTGGCCCCATGGCCTTGGACTGCTCACCTGTGAAGTGGGTCCCTGCCTCTCCTCAGCACGAGGCTCCGAGGAGGGTAGAGGTGTCCCCCAGCCGGTGTCCAGGGGCTGATCTGGCTTCCAGGAGCGAGTTCCCCTGCAGACGCCCAGGGCACTGGGAGATGGAACCAGGCAGCATTCTGAGCCTGGAGGTGAGAGGAGCACGCCCCCCATCCCCCCACCGTGGCGGGCACAGCCAGCCACGGCAGGTGCAGCCAAGCCCCACCTTGTCCCGTGGTGGCTGAGGGCAAGCTCCTAACTCTTCTGTGACTCAGTTTCCCCATCCATAGACGGCGATGATGATGCCCAAGTGCTGACCTTGGGGCTGCCACGGGGACGAGTGAGGGTGATTCCTGTCACATGGCACTGTGCCTGGCACAGGGGGATTAGCCAGCACCTTGTCACAGAAGCTGGCATGTGCACGTGGGAAGCAATGTCGTCTGAAGTCGTTTTTATCTGCAAAATGGAGACCCCACGCATTCACGCGTTGTTTCTTCCAAAATATTCTGAGTACCTGCCCTGTGGACCTGATGCCCCTGGACAGAAAGGATAGGGCAGGAGGTGAAGTGAGGCGTCTGAGAGCAGGGGCAGAGCCCGCGAGGCCAGCGGCTTTGAGAGAGGCAGCATCTGAGGGAGGGCAGAGGAGCAGTGCAGGCGGGCTCGGGCGGAGGTGCCCTCGTGGAAGCTCAGCTCTGCTTCCAGCTGGCTATCAGCATCTGGCCTCCAGTGCCTCTCACCACTGGCTCGCGGTCCCGGTGCACAGCCTACCCGCAGGCGGGCTCTGTGCGGCCCACGCACTGAGCAAAATGGTTTGGCGTCAGCTGCCAGCGTTACACATCAGGAGGCAGGCGGCCGACTGTGTTGTGTGCTTGGCAGGGACTTCCTGCCATGTTTGTCCAAGTGCCATGGTTGTCTCCAAAGTCAGCCGAGTCGGGTGAGCAGAGGACTGGGACTGGGCATTTGGCAGCGGAGGTGGGGTGGGGTGGGGAGTGGCCTCCAGAGCTCTGTGCTTGCCGTGGGGACACCTGAGACGGGGAATCTCCTCCAGCTGGTGTCCATGAGTCCAGCCCCCACAAATCCCCCCGGTGAGTCACATAGGACATGATGATGGTGACCAGGGGCCCTTGAAGACTATGTGGGACAGAGTGTAGCTGAGCAACAAAAAAATCTTTTCCTTTCATCTGCTGAGGTCCGGGTTTGCTTGTTACTGCAGCAGAACCCAGACGGTCCTGACTGCTACATACATTTCACTCAAGTATGGGCATATTTGGAGTTTCTAGAAAACAATAGGAGCTCTGGCCACGTGGGCCCAAGCTCCTGCATGGCAACCACTGGCTGGACTGCGTGGCGGCTCATTTGGGGGCAGGGTCACTCTGCTTTGCCTCAGTTTCCCCTTGGTGCATTCTCTCATGCTACCACTCTGCATTAGCATTCGTTTCCCCAAAGGGCCTCTGTCTCTGAGTCTCCCCACCACCGTGAGCTCCTTCTCCATGGAGGGCCTTAGACCCAGCCCCCCTGGTGTATGGGAGGCTGTTACCTTCTATGGACGCTTGCATTCAATGCTTGGCAGCCTGGCGGGGACTGGTGTTCATGATGCATCTGCTGACTAACAAGCCCTATTCTCAAGGAATGACATCAGGGGGTTGGAGCCCCCCAGCATGGAAGCCTGACCACACACTCTGTTGGCCACAGTGGGAAGATTTTGTTCTAATGGCTCCTAGGCACCTGGAGTAAGAGGCTCGGGGATGGGGTGAACGGATCAAAGGCACACGGCTAGCGAAGACCAAGCCAGCGCTTACCTTTATTCACAGGGTTTCCTTGTGCGGCTCCCCAGGGGAACTCCAAGCTCTCCTGGCTTCTCCACCTGCTTTCCTCAAGGGTCATCAGGCTTCCTACGGTTTTCTTTATTTTTTTTCAGGGTTTAACATATGTTTGGGGCTTTTTGTTTTTGTTTTTTAATTTAAATTTTAGTTAGTTAACATGTAGTGCAATAGTGGTTTCAGGAGTAGAACTCCATGATTCATCACTTACAACACCCAGTGCTCATCCCAACAAGTGCCCTCCTTCGCACCCATCCCCCATCATGTTCTCAGCTTGTTCTCTATTGAGAACAACTCTCAGCTTGTTCTCTATTGTTAAGAGTCTCTCATGGTTTGTTTCCCTCTCTTCTCTATTTCCCCCCCTCCCATATATTCATCTGTTTTGTTTCTTAAACTCCACATATGAGTGAAATCATATGGTATTTGTCTTTCTCTGATGGGCTTATTTCACTTTGCCTAATACATTGTAGCTCTATCCACATCATTGTAAATGGCAACCTTTCATTCTTTTTCATGGCTGAGTAATATTCCATTATATATATACATATACCATACCTTCTTTATCCATTCATCAGTCAGTGGACTGTACTCTCTCCACAGTTTGGCTATTGTTGATAATGCTGCTATAAACATTGGGGTGCATGTACCCTTTGGATGAAAGACCTAAATGTGAGACAAGATTTTCAAAGAATATTTGGTCTTACACCTTTCCAGAAGAGAAATCATCCCGTATGCTTCCACCAACTGGCTGTTTGTCCAGCTACGAGTGGATATTCACTCCCTTTGGAAAGCCTATTTCATTACACTTCCATCTTAACATTTTAGGAAGGAAAATATATCAAACCAAGAGAATGCGCCTCTCCCAGGGTGCCCACCTCAAGCAGAGGGAAGGAATCAGAGCAGGCACCATAAATCTCCCCTGAATGAGTCCTATAGGCTATCACCATAGTGACTCAAGCCCACGCCCCTGAAAGGCAGATGTTCAGATCCTCCTTTTGCTGACAAAGAAAATAAAGCACAAGGAGGTGGAAAGACTGGACCAAACACCTACGGTGTGTTGGGGCCAAAGCCTGGGAGGAGAACCTTCCGCTTCCGAATCCAACATTTCTCTGCCTCTGCCCTGATGAAACCTCCCTTCCATTCCTAGGAATCAGGAGAAAAGATTCAGGGTCCATTCTCGACTCTCCTATGTATCATAACTATGAGGCCTGGGGCCAATTCATGGATTCTGTGTCCGTGGTCGGGGCAAGCACCCACTCCTGATGGGGGAGAGCAATGACGACCAGGAGAGGCTCGTGCGTGGATAGTCATAACTGCTCGCTCACAACCCTGGCTTCCTCCTAGAGCTACTTCACGGGAGAAGTAGGCTCTTCCTGGTGAGGAGCCGGAGGAGAAACCTGCCCCTCCCTCAGCTTCCTTCTCTGGGGTTCAAGCATCCTTCTGCTTACTCTGGAAACGAGCATGCCCACAGGAGAGCCCGGTTCAAATGCAGGCTGATCGGGACTGGGAAGGGGAAGCCCAGTTGTCTGGAGCCATCAGGCTGGGGAACAGCCAGGATGGCCGGGATGCTGAGCCTCCTCCCTCCCTCCCTTCTTTCCTTTCTTTTCCGATTATTTTTTATTGTAGACAAATACATACAAAATTTACCATTTTAACTATTTTAAGAGACAACTCAGTGATGGCGTTAAGTACATTTGCAGGGTTATATGACCATCGCTGTGACGCACCCACGGAACTTCTTCATCGTCCCTAAGAGAAACCTGCCGTCCCTGTCTGCCAGCCCTTGGTGACCACCATTGTACTCTCTGCCTGAATTTCCCTATTCTAGGGGCTTCGTCTATGTAGAATCAGAATACGTGCCCTTTTGCGACTCGCTTGCTTCACTTAGCGGTGACACCTTGAGGTTCATCCACGTGGTAGCAGGTATCAGAATTTCCTTCCTTTTAGTGATATCCCTTTGTACGCATGTATCGTGTTTTGCTATCCAATCACCTGGTAGTGGACACCTGGCTTGCTTCTACCTTTTGGCTTGTGAATAAAGCTTCAATGAACATGGCTATCCAAGCATGTGCATGAGTCTTTCAGTTTGAGTATGTACTGAGGAGTGGGATGGTGGGATCATATAGTAATTCTATGTTTAACTTTTTGAGGGACCACCATCCTGTTTTCATTTGACTTCCAATCAGTAACGTGTGAGGGTTCTAGCTTCTCCACACCACCACCAGCCACACTTGTTATTTTCTGTGTGTGCGTGTTTTACTATAGCCGTCCCAGTAGATAGAAGGCGATATCTAATTGTGGTTTTGACTTGCGTTTATCTGATGACTAATTGATGTTGAACGTTTTTGCATGTGTTGTTTGGCCATGTGTATGTCTTTGAAAAATAGATCTACTCATTGCCCATTTTTGAATTCAGTTGTTTGTTTTTTGTTGTTGAGTACTAGGAGTTCTTTGTGTTTTTTTGATATTAATTCCTAATCAGATAGATGATTTGGAAATATTTTCTTCCATTCTGTGGGTTGTCTTTTCACTTTCCTAATTTTGCCTTTTGATGCACACAGACAAAAAGTCCTACTTAGTTTTTCTTTTGTTGCCTGTGCTTTGGGAGACATATCCAAGGTATCATTGCTGTATCTGAGATCATGAAGATTATTCCCTATGTTTCTTACTAACAGCCTTTCAGCTCTTATGGTTTGGTCTTGATCTGCTTTGAGTTAATTTTTGTTTATAGGGTAAAGGAAGGGTCTTTTTTTTTTTTTTTTCCAACGTTTATTTATTTTTTTGGGACAGAGAGAGACAGAGCATGAACGGGGGAGGGGCAGAGAGAGAGGGAGACACAGAATCGGAAACAGGCTCCAGGCTCTGAGCCATCAGCCCAGAGCCCGACGCGGGGCTCGAACTCACGGACCGCGAGATCGTGACCTGGCTGAAGTCGGACGCTTAACCGACTGCGCCACCCAGGCGCCCCAGGAAGGGTCTTTTGTATAAGCAGTTTTCCTACCACCATTTGTTGAAAAAAACTGTCTTTTCCCCATTTGAATGGTCATGACTCCCTTTTTGGAAATCATTTGGCCATATATGTGAGGGTCTATTTCTGGATCTCCATTCTATTCCATCACTCGATATGTCTATCTTTATGCCAGATCATACTGTTTTTATCACTGTAGTTTTTTTAGTAAGATTTGAAATAAGGAAGTGTGAGTCCTCCAACTTTACTCTTCTTTTTTAAAGATTCTTTGGCTATTTAGGCTTACTTGAGACTCCATATGAATTTTAGGGTAGGTTTTTTTTTTTTTTTTTTTTCTGAAAAACAAGTGCTGTAGAGATATTGATAGAGATTGTATCGAATCTGTAGATCCTTTTGGTAGTATTGTCACCTTGACAATTTAAGTTTCCTGATCCATGAACATGGGATATCGTAACATTGATGTCTGCTTTAATTTCTTTCAGCCATGTTTTATAGTTTTCTGTGTACAAATTGTTTGTATACTTTGTTAAATTTATTCCTAAGCATTTTATTCTTTTTGATGCTGTTGTAGATAGACTTATTTTTGTAATTCCTTTTTTATCATTAGTGTACAGAAATGCAACTAATTTTGGCCTGTTGATTTGGTATCCTGCAACTTTTCTGGATTCATTAATTAGCTCTGACAGCTTTGTTTGTGTATAGATTCTTTAGTGTTTGTACATATAACATGTACATAAATATGTCATATTTGGACAGAAATAATTTGACTTCTTCCTTTCCAATTTTGACTGTTTTCCTTTTTTATTCTTTTATTTCTTTTTCTTGCCTTTTTTATGTTGAACAGGGTGGTGAGAGTGGGTAATTTTGTCCTATTCCTGATCTTAGAGGAAACCCTTATACTCTTTTACAATTATTAGGTAAGTTGTGGTTTTTCATACACAATCTTTCGTGTTGAGGAAATTCCATTCCATTCTTCATTTATTGAGTATTTTTAATCATCAAGGAGTATTGGATTTTTCTACATTGATTGAGATGATCATGTAGTTTTTCCTGTCATTCTATTAATGTAGGGTATTGCATTGATTGATTTTCATATGTTGAACTTCCCTTGCCTTCCTGAGATAAATCTCATTTTGTCATAGTAATAATTATTTTTATATGCTGCTGGATTTGGTATGCTAGTATTTTGATGAAGATTTTTGCACTTATATTCATAAGGGATATTGGTCTGTAGTTGTCCTCTTTTGTAGTGTATTTGTTTGGCTTTGGTATCAGGGTAATGCTGGCTTCATCAAATGAGTTAGGAAGTATTTCTTCTCTTAAATTTCTGAAAGAGGTTGGGGAAGATTGGCATAATTCCTCTTTAAATGTTTGTTAGAATTCACAAGGAAGCCATCTAGCCCTGGATATTTCTTTATTGGGAGATTTTAAACCACTGATTCAATTTCCTTACCAGCTATAGTCCTATTCAGATTTTCTATTTCTTCACAAGTCAGTTTTGGTACATTGTGTGTTTCTAGGAATTAATCCATTCTTCTAGGTTTCATCCAATGTGTTGGTATGTAATTGTTCACAGCATTCTTTTAAATTCTAATTCTTATAATTCTATTCATTTCTGTAAAATCAGTGGTATCCTCACTTTCATTTCTGAATTTGAAAGCCATACCTTCACTCTTCTCTGTCAGTTTAGCTAAAGGTCTGTCAATTTGGCTGATCTTTTCAAAGAACAACTTTTGGTTTCATTGATTTTTCTCTATTGTGTTTCTATTCTGTAGTGTATTTATCTCTGCCTTAATCTTTATTATTTCATTCCTTCTTCTCACATTGGGTTTAATTTGTGTTTCTTTTTCTAGTTTTTTAAGGTCTGGGGTTAGGTTATTGATTTGAGATCTTTTTTCAATGTACGTATTCACTGCTATAAATTTTCCTGTCCGTCCTGCTTTCTCCATGACCCATAAATTTTGGTATGTTGTATTTTTTTTATTTTATTCATCTCAAGGTATTTTCCTATTTTCCTTTTTTTTTTTTATCATTGGTTGTTTAGGAGTAAGTTGTTTAATTTTAACATATTTGTGGATATTCCAGTTTTCCTTCTGTTATTGACTTCTAGTTTCATTCCTTGTGATCAGTAAAGTTATTTGTATCATTTCAATTTTTTTAAATGTGTTGGGACTTGTTTTGTGGCCCAACTTATTTTGTGGCTCTCTCTCTCTCTGTGGCTTAACCTTCCTCTTAGCATGTTCTATCATGGAGAATGTTCCATGTCTACTTGAGAAGGACGTGCATTCTGCTGTTGTTGGGTGGAGGGTTCTGTACATGTCTTATAGGGCTAATTGGCTTATAGTGTTGTTCAAGTCCTCTATTTCCTATTTATGTTCTGCCTGGTTGTTCCGTCCACTATTGAAAGTTGGGTATGACATCTCCAACTATTATTGTTGAGTTGTCTGTTTCCCTTTGATTCTGTCACTGCTTCATATATTTGGAGGCTCTGTAGTTTGGTGCATATATGTTTACAATTATTTTATATTCTTCGTGAATTGACTCTTTCATCAATATATAATGTAATGTCCTTGCCTCTTATAATAGTTTTTGACCTAAAGTCCATTTGTGATATCAGTATAGCTACCCCAGCTCTACTTTGTCTACTATTTGTATGAAATATCTCTTCATTCTGACTTTTGATCTATTTGTATCTTTAGATCTAGAGTGAGTCTCTTGTGACAGTATATAGTTAGATCACTTTTCTATTCATTCTGTTAATTTTCCCAGTGTTCAATGATCTTGTATTCGAATAACCATTTGCATAGAAAACCACCCCAAACTTTGTGGTTTAATACAAGAACAATTTTATTATTCCCACAGATTCTGTGGATCAGAAATTCAAACGGCACAGTGGGGACAGCTTGTCTCTGTTCCACAGTGTCTAGTGCTTCAGCTGGGAAGATTCAAAGAGTTTTATGTGACTGAAACAGCTACGGGCTGGACGAGAGGGGTGAGGATGTCATGCTGCTGTCAACAGTGCTGGGATGGCTGGGGTACAGGCCCTGTGGGGACTGTCAACTGCTGTGGCTTTCTGTGTGGCTGAAGCTTCCTCTTAGCATGGTGGCCTCAAGGGATGAGACTCTTTTCGTGGCAGACCAGGGATCCAAGGTGGGTGTTCCAGCGAGCAAGGTGGAAGTCACATGGCATCCTGTGACTCGGACTCAGATTCTAAGACTTTCCCCAAGTTATTTTCTAGAAGCTTTACAGTTTACATTTTACATTTAAATCTATGATCCCTTTCTGAGCTGGTGTTTGTATCAGGCATGCAGTTTAGGTCGGGTTTCTTGTTTGCCTGTGTAAGTCCCATCCTCAGAGGCCATTTGTGGGAAGGCTCTTTTTCCTCCTGTTGCATAGTTGGCAGCCCTTCCCCCCACCACCCCGCCTCGTGGTGGGGCTCCTTCTGGGCTCCCTGCTGTGCCCTGTTGAAGTCTGTGTCTGTACCCCCCCCCCCATCATCATCCAGTCCTTTTTGCTGTGGCTACAGAGAGACCTTACTGTGGGACCAGGGGCTCCTCCGGTGTCATCCTGCCTGCTCACAGCCACTAGCTGCCCGGGGGCCCATGCCCTCCATGTACATTCTGGAATGAGCTTATTTACATGGACCAAAAATCTATTTGGAGTTTTAACAGGAATTGCATCAATACTATATGTCAGTTGAGACTGACTTCTTTACCATGCTGAGTCTTTAAATTCTTTACCATGCAGAGAGCATGGTATGGCTCTTTGTTTAGTTAGGTCTTTTGGGGGTTTTAAAATCAACATATTGTAATTGTCAGATCCTGTACATATTTGTTACACTTTATAACTTTTGGGGGGGCATGTAAATGATATATCTTTAATCTCTATGTTCACATATTTATTGGGAGTATATAGCAGTGTGGTTGATTTTTTTATGTGTTGGTCTTGTGTCCTCTGGCCCCACTGAGCTCACTTAGTGCTAAGAAATTTTTTTTGTATATTCCTTTGAGTTTTCCACATAGACAGTCATGTCATCTGCAAATAGGGAAGGTTTAAATTCTTCCTTTCCAATCTGTGTGCCTTTTCCCCCTTGCCTTAAGGCAGCGGCTAGAACCTCCAGGACTATGTGAAGTGATAGTGGTGATTGTCCCCAAATTTAGGGGCAGAGAACCCAGCCCTTCACCATGAAGTGTGATGTCAGCTGTAGAGTTTTTGTAGGCATTCTTGGGCAAGCTGAGGGGGTTCTCCCTCTATTCCTAGTTCCTTAAGTTTTTATCATGAGTGGGTTTTGGATTGTATCAAATGTTTTTTCTGTTTCAATTGATGTGATCATTTGACTTTTCTCCCTTAATCTTTGGATGCAGTGTATTATATTGATTTTAGAATACTGAACCAGCTTTGTATTCCCAGAATAAATCTCACTTGGTTATGGTGTGTAATGTTTTGTGTCATAATGCTAGATTCAGTTGGCTCATATTTTGTTGAGAATCTTTGCATCTGAGTTTGTGAGAGATCTTGGTCTATTGTTTTCCTTTCTTCCTTTTTTTGAAGCAGTCCTTGTCTGATTCTGGTGTCAGGAAAGTGATGGGTCTTCTAACAGAAGTTGGGAAGTACTCCCTTCTCTATTTTCTGAGCCACATTGAGTAGACATGCTTTCCATTCTTCTTTAAATGTTTGTTAGAATTCTCTAGCAAAACATCTGGGTCTGGAGACATTTTTCTCAGGAGCTTACAAATTACCAAGTCAATTTGTTAAAGATTATAGGATTATATAGTTGGTCTCATTTATCTGGTTGAGTTTTCATTGTTTGTGGTATTTGAGAAAATACTGTCTTGTTCTTTCTCTCCATTTCTTCTCAGTTGTTGAATTTAGGAGGCTCAAGCTGTTTGTAAAACTCCCCATCATCGTGTGAGTGGTTTCAGGACTTTTACAGTGATGGTGCCCTTTTCGTTCCTGGTGTTGGTTACTGGTATCTGTTCTCTCGCTCCCTTGGCACCTTTAGTCTTGCTAGATAGAGGATTATCTTTTTTTTTAAGTGGTATCAATCTTTTTTTTTTTTTTTTTTTTGAGAGAACAACCGAGTGCGAGTGGGAGAGGGGCAGAGAGACAGGGAGACACAGAATCCGAAGCAAGCTTCAGGCTCTGAGCTGTCAGCACCAAGCCCAAACGCGGGGCTCGTACTCACGAGCTCTGAGATCATGACCTGAGCCGAAGTCAGACGCTTAACCGACTGAGCCACCCAGGCGCCCCTGATTTGTACCTTTAAAATTTTATTTTTATTTTATTTATTTATTTATTTATTTATTTATTTATTTATTTGAGAGAAGGGAAGATATGGGGAGGGGCAAAGGAAGAGAGAGAGAATCCCAAACAGGCTCCACACCTAGTGTGGAGTCCAACATGGGGCTCAGTCTCGGGATTTTGAGGTCACAACCTGAGCCGAAATCAAGAGTCAGATGGTTAAATGCCTGAGTCACCCAGGTGTCCCAAGGATTATCTGTTTTATTGGTTTTCTCAAAGAATCAGCTTTTTTCCCATTAAATTTCTATATTGTTTTCCTGTTTAATTTTTTATCAACTTCTAAGCTTTATTTTTAAGTTAAAAAATGTTTAATTGAAGTGTAGCTTATGTGTGATATTAAATTAGTGTCAGGTGTACAACATAGTACAACAATGATTCAACAATTATCCATGTTATGAAATGCTCACCATGTAAGTGCATTACAATATTATTGGCTGTATTCTCTATGCTGTACTTTTCACCTCACGACTTATTTATTTTATAACTGGAAGTCTGTACATCTTTTTTATAAATTTATTCATTTATTTTGAGAGAGAGAGAATGAGCTCTCTCAAAGGGGCAGAAAGGGCATGGGACAGAGGATCTGAAGCAGCTCTGTGTTGACAGCGGAGATCCCAATGTGGGGCTCAAACTCATGAATTGCGAGATCCTGACCTGAGCTCAAGTCAGATGCTTAACCGACTGAGCCACCCAGGCACCCCTGGAAGTCTGTACATCTTAATCCCCTTCACCTAGCTCGCCCACCTTTCTTTGGCAACTGCCAGTTTGTTCTCTATGAGTCTATTTCTTTCTCTCTTTTTAGTTGTTACTTATTTGTTCATTTGTTTTGTTTTGTTTTGTTTTTAGATTCCACATATAAATGAAATTATATGGTATTTGTCTTTCTCTGTCTTATTTCAATCAGCACAATGCCTTCTGGGTCCATATTGTCACAAATGACAAGATTATATCTGATAAGGGGTTAATATCCAAAATATATAAAGAATTCATACAACTCAACACCAAAAACAAAACAAAACAAAACCAGATAATCCTATTAAAAATGGGCAGAAGACATGAACAGACGTTTCTCCAAAGAAGACATCCAGATGGCTAACAGACACATGAAAAGAAGCTCAGCATCACTCACCATCGGGGAAATATGAATCAAAACCACAGTGAGATACTACCTCACACCTGTCAGGATGGCTAACGTTAACAACACAAGAAACAACAGGTGTTGCCAGGATGCGGAGAAAGGGGAACCCTCTTGAACTGTTGGCGGGGAGGCAAACTGCTGCAGCCAATTTATGTATGTTCAATATATTTTGAATATATTGTGAAGTGTAGAAAACTTAATTCCTTTTAGGTTCATTACCTGTCCCATTTAGAAAAACAGATGTTAAGTATTTCTTCTTCGTATGTCGAGCGCCACACCGGATTACAATTTTTGCTTCACTCATCAAATATGACTTAAAAACTAATGAGAAGGTAGTTTATTACATTTGCTTCTATTTTTAGCCATTTCAATGTTGTTCTTTCCTTTTCGACATTACGAACTTTTGTTGTTCTCAGCTGCTAAGTTGGGGTAATTTGTTTCACAGCCACAGCTGACTGCCACAGATGAGGGGAGGGAGGAGTGCTCTGGGCATGGGGAAGAGTCTTAGTAAAGACCTTGTGACGGGGCCAGGTCTGGGACACCCTTGCGAACATGTCATGGGATGAGGCCAGAGCAGCTGGTGCACCTTCCTGACCAGCCCGGCCCCCAGAAACCCTCCCTAAACAGAGCGGCTGGGGAGACATTTCTCAGAGGAAGCTCTGATGGTGCCTCTCCCCTGGCTTTCACATGTGTCAGGGAAGCGTCTACCCTGCGTGCAGGACGGGGGCGTCCGGTTGGCCCTCCTCAAGCTGCCTCTTGTTTATGTTGTGTTTTGTTTTTTCTGGGTTCCTCATTTACAGCCACCAGATGTTGGCTGCTTTCAGACGCGCTGGCTGGCGCTCCTGGGGTTCTGCAGAGAGACGCTGCCCAGTGATGCAGAGAGTTATAAATGAGTCCATTAAGGGAGGTGGATTTGCTAAAAGGTTGTCTCCGTTCCACCTGGTCCTAAGCAGTCCTCACGTGATGGATGGTTTCAGAGCCTCGGACACGTCTTAAAGCTCGGCGCAGTCTTAATGCCTCAAAAGTTTCCAATTAAAGTCAAATGGCTCTTGGCAAAGTCCAAGGCATTTTCACTAACTAAAATAAATACCTGGGCAAGCTCCATGGTTTATGCCTTCTTCACGCGGTTGAGGATAAACAGCTAGAGGCTGGGGTTAGAAGCGTGTCAGGGACAGGAGGCCCAGCCAGCCTACAGAAGTCACCGAGAGCCCCAAGCCCCTGTGGGCCCAGCAGGGAGTCGCGTCCCCACAGGCTCTGGGCTCAGGAGTCCTGTCATCCCATCCCTGTGAGGAAACCAAGGTCAGAGGCAGGCATGAGCAGGGGCCATGTGGAGCGGGGCGGTGGGCGGGAGGAAGGCGCCCACAGTCGGCCCTGGCTCGGCTCCCTCCTGGCCCCTGTGTAGTCCTCTGAGCCTGCCTGCACTGCCCCCTACCCCCCTGCCCGGGCCAGGGGCCGAACAGGTGTGTGAAATCTCCCTCGTGGGGAGCCCACGGGCACGCCAGTCAGTACCACCTGCTTGGCCACCTCCCAGTGTGGGCGGGCCCTCCGCCTGCCCTCCAGAATGCCTCGGCCTCTCGCCTCCTTCTTGCCCCTCTGGCTGGGGGCCTCTCGGCCACCCCATCACCCCAGGGCACACGCAGGGTCACTTCTGCAGCAGCTGGACTCTTGGGGCGCTGTGAGGCCGGGTGCGGCTCAGGAGAGCTAGCGTCCCATCCTGGAATCACGGTGACCCTGCCTTGGAGGGGTGAGCAGGCACACCCTGGACACATCCGCAGGAGGGCCGCCCCCACCCCCTCTCCTGGTCCCAGGCATTCCTCCCTTCTTCCTCCGTGAGGCTCCACTGCCCACTGCATACATGGGCCTCTGAGGGCACTGGGGGTTCCCCACGGACACCCCCAGACAGCGGCAGCTGCCGCTCCTCAGTGCCAAGGAGCATGGAGAGTCCCGACTGAGCCCCTGTTCTGTGATGGCCACCGTCTCGGGTGCTCCCGAGGTCTTGGAGCAACATGGTCACCGCCTCTTCCAGGGGACAGGGACTGAACCCTGGCTCCAGCCTGCCGGCCTGACCCCAAAACCTGCCCTCGTCGCCCAGCCCCTCATGCTGCAGCCCGGAGCCCCCGAGACCTCAGTGTCCTTGCGGGATGGCCTTTCGGGGCCTGCCCCACGCATCCCCAGAGCAGGAAGACGCCAGGAGCCCAGGCCGGGACGCCGAGGGCATCACAGAGAGCACAGTGGTGGTTCCAGAGGAAGGCGGCGGCTGCGGGCGTTACGGCAAGAACGAACATGAAAAACGCGGTCTCGTCTCCTCGCCACGGAGCCCTTGGTCAGATCCGCCAATGGGGTTATCCTGTGACATCGGTGAGCAGTATTCTGGCAGTTATGAAAAGCACGGGACACGGACCCCAGAGTCGGAGGGCCGGGGAGCCGAGGGCGTGGAGCAGCACAGACCCCCGCCTCTCACCAGGCGGGTGGACCTGCCCAAGGCACCTGGGTCGCCGGTTCGGCATCAGTGGGCAAGACCGAGCGAGGCCCGCCCTGCTCCTGGGCGAGTGTCCCCAAGACCTTCCTCGTGGCAGCGACGCTGTGGGGCAGCCACGTGTCCCGTGACCAGAGAACGGACACACTGCTTGTACTCACACAGTGAAAACAGCAGGGCCTCGAGGACGAGTCCACCACGGCTCTGTGCTCGGCCATCCGAGGGGGCGAGTCACAGAAGGATGCGTTCAGTGAGTCTAGGAGCGACAAGTCCGCATGCGGGTGGGATGGTGGACGGCGGTCGGGGGCGCACGTGGGTGCTGAGATGCGGGTGCGGGAAAGGAGGAGGCTGACACGGTGCTCCGGGCGGGTCACGGGGGGCGGGGCGGTACCTGGAGGCCCTGAGGGACCGGCAGCCCTCATTTTCTCTACGCCTCACACACCTCACAAGTAATCACTTCTGCGAACAGTGTTGCCACAAGTAGTCTCTGAAGCTGTCTGGAGACAGCCCCCTGCGCCTGCCCACCTGTGGCTGGCTGTCTGCGCCCCCACTGCCCCGTTGTGCTGGCCCCAGATGCTGGTGCCTGTACTCCAGGTCGTCCTCAGCTCCTCCCAGGCACGTGCTCCTCCCTGCCCAGCTCCTGCCCTCCCCAGTCACCCCGCCACAGGTGTCCTGGTGGCTTGCGGTTACCAGTGTGGACAGAGGCACTGGCAGTCAGATCCCTGCCTGGCGCCCTCTGCCCTCTTGCCCTGGATGCAGCCTCCACCTGGCCTGGCCAGCTTCTCCTCTATGGAGCCGGTCCCTCTTCTCTGTGGAGGGCTCTGCGGTTGGGACACCGTCTGGGCGCTCCCCCAGCACGGGGTGGCTGTGACTCTAGGGACACAGGAGGGTCAGTCTCCAAGGCGCGGACGGTCCTGACCCCTGGAACCTCAGGATGTCAATCAAGACGAGGTCACACCGGAGCAGGAGGGGCCTAATCCCACACGACTGGTGTCCCTCTGAGAAGGAGACGTGGCCGCCGACGCAGAGGACAGGCGCCAAGTGATGACTGAGGAGATCAGAGTGAGGCCGCCAGCCACACCTGGGTGGCCTGGGGCCACCGGAGTGGGAGGGGCAGGAAGGAGCCTCCCTGGAGAGAGCAGAGAGAGTGGACACCTGGCCTTGGAGCCGCCTGTCCGCTTCCGGCAGCCATGGGGGCCGCACACACGGGGTATCGTCCCAGAGTGAAGACAAAACACCTGCAAAACCATCACCCAGAGGAGATGCAGCGATGCTTCTGACGGCCACCCCTCTAGCAATTTCTGTGCACAGAGTCGGCACTGACGGATGGCGCTCTGACACCTGCTCTGACACGGACCTGCACGTGCGGGTCTGCACGACCTTTTGTGGAACAGACTTCCACAAAGCCCTTTAGCAGGGTACTCGGGTCATTCCCTTGTCCCCCTTCCTCCTGCCTCTCCCCCCTCTCCCCTCCCCCCTCTTCCCTCCTCCTCTTCCTCCTCCCCCCTCCTCCCCCCTCCTCCCCCTCCTCCCTCCTCTCCCTCCTCCCTCCTCTCCCTCCTCTCCCTCCTCTCCCTCCTCTCCCTCCTCTCCCTCCTCCCTCCTCTTCCTCCTCCCTCCTCCTCTCCCTCCTCTTCCCTCCCCTTTCTTCCTCCCTCCCTCCTCCTCTCCCTCCTCCCCCTCCTCTTCCCTCCCCTTTCTTCCTCCCTCCCTCCTCCTCTCCCTCCTCCCTCCTCCTCTCCCTCCTCCCTCCTCCTCTCCCTCCTCCCCCTCCTCTTCCCTCTCCTTTCTTCCTCCCTCCTCCCTCCTCTCCCTCCTCCCTCCTCTCCCTCCTCCCTCCTCTCCCTCCTCCCTCCTCTCCCTCCTCCCTCCTCCCCCACCTTCCTCCCTCCTCTCCCTCCTCCCTCCTCTCCCTCCTCCCTCCTCTCCCTCCTCCCTCCTCTCCCTCCTCCCTCCTCCCCCTCCTCCCTCCTCCCCCTCCTTCCTCCCTCCTCCTCCCTCCTCCCTCCCCCTTCCTCCTCCCTCCCTGCCTCTTCTTTCCCTCCTGCCTCCTCATCCTCCCTCTTGCCTCCCTCCTGCCCCCCTCCTCCCCTTTCCCTTCCCCCTCCCTCCTCCCTCCCACTCTCCTCACTCCCTCACTCAAATCTCCTGACACTGTAAAGAAATGAGAAAACACAGACCTTTCTGATCACAAATGTTTTAAAATGCCTGCGTAGTAATGACTGGTGAGTATGTGTATTGGCGAGCAGAGGGCAATCTTTCTTGTCTTAAATGAGAAAAAGTCATAGGAAAAATGGGCTTTGTGTTGTCAAACATTAGCCTGAGCAGACACTCTCTGAGAGCTGGACCCCAAGGCCTTCCTGAGACCAAGTGCATTTGTCCTGAAGGAGTGTGTTTAACGTCAGCACCCTGAGGAGCTTGGCCGAGGAGAGTCCCGGAGGCCAAATATTTACACAGCCAACCCCAACGCCCGTGGACCTGACCTCATACGACGCGGTGATAAACGGGACGATGGCTGTGTCCGACATGCACTGCTGGGCAGTGGAAGTGGGGGCCCGGGCTCCCGGAGGCGGGGGCTCTGGCCAGGGGGAGGGCCTGTTGCAGGTGGATGGGCGTCGGCACTGACTGCAGCCACCTCGGAGGCCTGAGTGGCCTGACGTAGGCCACAGCAGCACTCAGCCCCCACCCCCGCCCCCCGTGGAGTGTAGTCGGGAATGCGTGTGGACCCCTCTGCCTGCAGATCTCTCAGCGGCAGTAGGGCCGGGGGCCTGTGTCCACCGTCGAGGTCTTGGCAGAGTCACCGCGCCCTGACCAGGGTGAAATGAGGCAGTGGGGGCTTCCAGGCAAACAGCCAAGCCGACAGGAGGTGTCGGAGGTGCCCTCTCTCCCTCCCAAATTCGGAAGCCCCTGGTTCGTGGAGGGCTGATGGGTGACTGTTGTCTGGTCCACCACCTGGCACCTGCCCCCATCCATTTGGACCTCAACAGCCTACCGCCAGCTGCCAGCACCTGCGTCTCGGCCTGGGGCCACCTGCCCCCAGGGCCCTGCCCTGCCTGGGGGAGGCCGGCCAGCAGAGCCTGCCGGTGAATGCCCGGGACCAGCCCTCAGCCCCTGGCTGGCTCCCTTTCCTCTGTCCCGTCCCCTGGGGTTGGCTGCCTCGCGTGTCCCCCCAGGGCTCCCGGGATTCTTGGGCAGGGGAGACGCCCGCTGCCGTGGTGCTAACCCTTACATCACGCCTGCGTCTGCCTGCCTTCCTCCCCTGCCTTCCGTCCCTTTCCCGTTCTGTGCTGCCTGGATCATCTCTCAAGCTGCTCGCCCTGTAATTTCTGTCCATGACTCTGCCGAGGCAGCCTGAGGGACACAGCTCCTCCACTGAACCGACCAGACCGCGATTCCTCACAGCCTGCACCAGCTGCCTTCTCCGCAACCTGCACCCCATCTTTCCAGCGGTTCAAGCTCAGACTCCTGGCAACATCTTTGATCCCTTCCTTCCTGGCCCCCCCCCCCCACATAGGTGATGGATCAGCATCCCCAACGACCTGCTGGCTCTAACTTCAAAACATGTCCACTGGCTTCATGTTCCACAATCGTATTTCTTTAAAATTATTATAAAGGAAAGACCATAAGAGAAAAGAAACATTGTCTAAGAAAACAGTGGACTTCTTGTCAGAACCTGTGCAAGCCAGAGAGTAATGGAGACACATCTTTAAAGTACTGAAAGAAAAAAAATTGTCAATCTAGAGTCCTACACCCAGCAGAAATATATTTGAAAGTGAAGGCAAGGACGACACCAAATGCTCATTCGCTGCCGGTGGGAATGCAAAATGGTGCAGCCGCTCTGGAAGCCAGTTTGGCGGTTTCTCACAAATTGAGCGTGTTCTTACATACTATCCAGCAATCGCCCCCCTAGGCAACTTAACGACCTGAGAACTTATTTTCACACCAAACCCTGCACATCAATGTTTGTACCAGCTTTATTTCTAACTGCCAAAAACTGGAAACAACCAAGACGTCCTTCAGTAGGCGGATGGATCAGCAGCGGTCCATCCACACAGGGAATATCGCCCAGCACTGACAAGGAATGGGCCGTCAAGCCACGCAAAGATATGGAGGAGCCTTGAATGCATCGTGCAAGGTGATAAAAGCCAATCTGAAAAGATAACGTGCTGTATGATTCCAACTATGTGACATCGTGGAAAGGCAGAGCTATGGAGGCAGTAATCAGAGGTCACGGGGCAAACAGCTCCCCTGAAGACCGGAGTATTGGGCAGTCACACGGAATCGCAGCTTGCCATTAGCTGAAGCCACACTAGAGCCCGCACCTGGGGGAGCACCGGGGGCAAGGGACCAGCCGCCAGGGCCCGAGCATGGGCTCACGGAGAGACGCAATGTTCGCTTTTAGGCGTTCCTTCTCCCGGAGCCGCACCAGGCCCTCAGGACGAAGAGCAGAGGAGGGAAGGGGAAGGACAACCCAGAGCTCTCTGTTTCCCCCGACAGTGAAAAAATTATTAAACTTCCAGAAGATGACATAGGAGAAAAATCTCGATGACTTTGAGTTTGGTGAAGAGTCTTTAGATACAGTACCACAGGCATGGTCCATGAAAGGAAAGCATAGTAAGTTGGATTTCATTGACGTTAAAAACTTCTGATCGGCGGAAGACACTGTTCAGAGGAAAGACAAGCACACACTCAGAGAAGACATTTGGAAAAAAAAAAACAACCCACAGGGCGCCTGGGTTCCTCGGTCGGGTGAGCATCGGGACTCTTGACCTCAGCTCGGGTCTTGATCTCAGGGTCCTGGGTTCAGGCCCTGCGCTGGGCTCTGTGCTGGGCATGAAGCCTACTTAAAGAAACCCAGCAAACTGTTTTATAAAGGACTTGCGTCTGAAATACACAAGGAGCTCTTACAAGTCAACAGTGAGAAAACACACACCCCAGCTAAGAGAAAGGAGCAGAATATCAACACACGACTCACCAGAGAAGGCGACAGATGGCAAAGAGGCGTGAGAACATGGTTAGAATCACACGTGATCCAGAGCTGCACCTTCAAAGAAGGAGACTCCACTGCTCACCCGCCAGAACGGCCAAACTCCAGAGCTCCGCCAGCACCACGGAGCGGCAAGAGCGCCCGGTCACGGTTGGTGGGGACGCAGACCCGAGCAGCTGCTTCGGAGGACAGTTTGGCGCTTTCTTAGAAGCCCAAACATTTCCTTTTCCTACAACCCAGCCATTGTGCTCCTCGATACTTTTCCCCAGCTTTATGGACATATTACTGACATATAACATATGTAAGTTTAAAACATACAAGGTGATGTTTTATTACATGTATGCATTGCAAAATGATTCTTAGGATCAGGTTAGGTAAGACCTCCAGCCCCTCACATAAATGCCATTTATCTTTTGGTGGTGATAACATTTAAGATCTACTCTTTTAACACCTTTGAAGTATATAGTGCAGTGTTGTTAACTGCAGTCATCATGCTGTACATTAGAGCCCCAAAACTTAGCATCTTATAACTGAAAGTTTGTACCCTTTGAGCAACATCTCCCTCACTCTCCAGCCTCTGGCAACCGCCATTCTGTCTGACTTATTTCACTTGGTGTAACTCCCTCACACTCCATCCACGTTGTTTCAAATGGCAAGATTTGCTTCATTTTTATGGCTGGATAATATTCCATTGTATACATATGCACCCAGCTTCTTTATCCGTTCATCCATCAGTGGACACAGGTGTTTCCATATCGTGGCTATTGTGAGTAATGCTGCGATAAACATGGGGGCACAGATATGTCTCCAAGGTAGACACTTTATTTCCTCAAGATATATATCCAGAAGCAGGGTTGCTGGATCACATGGTAGTTCTGTTTCCATTTTTTTTGAGGAACCTCCACACTGTTTCCCAGAGTGGCTGCACCCGTTTCCATTCCCACCAACAGTGCAACAAGGTTCCCCTTCCTCCATGTCCTCACCGACACCTGCTGTTTCTTGGGTTGTTGATTTTAGCCACGCTGAAAGCTGTGAGATGGTATCTCGTTGTGGTTTTGATTTGTATTTCCCTGATGAGGAGTGACGCTGAGCATCTTTTCAGTGTCTGTTGCCCATCAGGGTGTCTTCTTTGGAAAATGTCTCTTCAAGCCCTTTGCCCGTTTTTTAATCTGATTTTGTTGCTGTTATTGAGTTGAAGGAGTCCCTAATGTACTCTAGATATTAATCCCTTATCGGACAGATGGTTTGCAAACATTTTCTCCCGTTCTGTAAGCTGTGTGTTCGTCCTGCTGGTCGTCTCTTCTGGACTGCAGAAGTTTTGTGGTTTGATGTGGTTCCACGTGTTTATTTTTGCTCTCACCACTTCTGATTTGGTGTCATATTCAAAAAAATCCTTGCAAAGATTAGTGTCAGTGAGGCTTTCGCCTATATTTTCTTCTAGTTGTTTTACAGTTCTGGGTCTTACATTTAAGTTTTTAGTCCATTTTAAGTTAATTTTTGTGACTTGTGTAAGACAGTGTTCCAACTGCATTCTCCTGCGTGGTTATCTGTTTCTCCCATCGTCATTTTTTGGAAAGACTATTATTTCCCCCATTGAGTCTTCTTGGCTCTCTTGTCAAATATTTGTTGACTATATGTATGGGTTTTGTGGGTCCCTCAATTATTTTCTATTGGTCTGTGTTTATTTTTATGCTGGTACTATACTGTTTTGATTAGCATATAGCTTCATAATAAAGTTTAAAGTCAGGAATTGTGATGCCTTGAACTTTGTTCCTTCTCTGGATTGCTTTGGCTACTCTGTAGTCTTTGGTCGTTTTATATAAATTTTAGGATGTTTTTTCTATTTCTGTGGAAAATATTGGAACTTTGATAGGGATTACATTGAATCTATAGATAGCTTTAGGAAGTATGGACATTTTAACAATATTAATTTTTCTGATCCACAAACATAGCTTGTATTTATTTGTGTCTCTTAACATTTCTTTCATCAATATCTTGTAGTTTTTAGTGTAAAGATAATTCACCTCCTTGGTTAAATTGATTTCTAAGTATTTTTTTGGATGTTACTATAAATGAGATTGTTTCCTTTATTTCTTTTTCAGAGAGTTTGTTGTTAGTGTATAGAAATGCAATTGACTTTTGTGTGTTGCTTTTGTATCTTGCAACTTTAGTGAATTTGTTGATTAGTTGCAATTGGTTTTTGTGGAGTCTTTAGGGTTTTCCATCTAAAAAATCATAATATCTTCAGACAGAGACAGTTTTACTTTTTCCTTTCCAATTTGGATGTCTTTTATTTCTTTTTCTTACCTAATTGGCCAGGGCTTTTAAACAGGAGTGATGACAGGGAATTTTTGTCTTATTCCTTATCTTCCCAGGAAAACTTTTAATCTCTCACCTTTGAGTATAATGTGTTCTGTGGGTTTGTCATATATGACCTTTATTATGTTAGGGACATTCCTTATATACCCAATTTGTTAAAGGTTTTTTAAAAAATCATGTTCGAAAAAAAATAATAATAAAAATCATGTTCAATTTTGTCAAATGCATTTTCTGCATGTATTGAGATAATAATATGATTTTTATCTTCAATTATATTATTGTGGTATATCCGTTTCTTGACTTGCGTCTGCTGAAATATCATTGCTCCTGAGGATAAACCCCATTTGATCAAGCTGTATGACCCATTTATTGTACTGTTGGATTTGGTTTGCTAGTATTTTACTGAGTATTTTTTTGCATCTATTATCATCAGGGATATTAGCCTGTAGTCTTCTTGTAACATCCTTATCTGGCTTTGGCATCAGAGTAATTTTGGCCTCATAAAGTGAGCTTGGGAGTGTTCTTTCCTTTTCAGTTTTTTTGGAAGAGTTTGAGAAGGATTGAGAAGTATTCATTCTTCTTCAAATGTTTGGTAGAATTCACCAGTGAAATTATCTAGTCCAGGATTGTTCTATGATGGGAGGTTTTTGATCACTGTTTCAGTCTCTTTATTCATTGTTGGTCTGTTCAAATTTTCTATCTCTTCGTGATTCAGTATTGCTCTAGTATCTCAATAAAGCTGATTTAAAAAACCCTACCCAGAATCCACCCCCTTACTGCCGAGTTACTGCTGCAGCCCGGGCTCTCTCAGAACAACTGAATTTGCCCCCACAGTGCAGGTCTGCTCTCTGCACACACCAGAGGGCCCTTCAACACTGCAGGGCGGTGAAACGGGTCTCTGTAAACAGAACTCAAAATTTCATGATCTCTTCATTTAAATCCCCATAGCAGCTTCTTACTGACTTCGGAGCAAACCCACCGTGGTCTGCGGCCTCCCCTCCCTCTCCTCTCCCGGCTGTTCGCTGCCCGTCACCCACACCAGCTGCAGGTGACTTCAGGGCATTGTGACATGCCGTCTTCCTGCTGCCACTTTGGCCCCGGCCTCGGCCCCTCAGCTCATGACTCAGGCCAGCTGGTGCCACTTCCAAAACCTTTCGGTTGGCGTTTCCCACACGTGACCCATTTGTGAAATTTCCTCCTGATTTTTGCTATCTTAACGTCTATACTGTCATTTTGTAATATTTTACCGAAACCTATTCCATTTTTACTGAAACAAGTGTACTTCAAAGAGGAAACTAGTGTGTGGGGGGAGGAGGACACCGGACGTGGCTCGGAAAGGGCCACGTGAGGGGTCCCTGTGGTGGAAATGCTCTGCGGCCGGTGACCCGTGACAGCATCCTGGTTGTTATCAGCCGGAGAACCGGGGAGACGTGTACCCCAGATCTCTACTTCACGCACCTGCAAGAGACTACCATCATCTCGAAATGAAAAGTTTACATGAAAACACGTGGCGTGAATGTGTGCGGCAACACTGGTACAGGAGACGGAGGGGGGGGTCAGTGGAGTTCATGTGTTGTAAGATCCTGGTGCTGCCTAGCAACTGGTAAAAATACAAATTTAAATGAGATTTTCATAAAATAGTGTTACATGTTGTCATCTCTATGGTTACTATGAAACGAGCAATAACGAATGTAGAAGAAGCTCATAGAGGGGAAAAACGGGGAAATAAAATCCAGAAGAAAGCCGAGAAATAACACAGAACAGGTGAGAAAAATAAGAGTAAATGGTAGACGTAGACCCGAATATATCAGTAAACATATTAAATTACACCAAATATAAGTGGGCTGAATATCCTAAGTAAACGGTAAAAGCGTCAGACTGGATTTTTAAAAAGTCAACATGTTGCTTACAACGAATATGTGTTGGTTATAAGGTTAACCAGTTAAAGGATGTAAAAGATGTATCTTTCAAGCTATTCAAAAATGAGCCAACGCCAGACAAGACACGCGTTAAGTAACAAGATAAAACACGAGGGGCGATATCACAGAATTCAATTGTACTGTTTTACATTTACATGCACCTTATTAATAGAGCCTCCAAATATCGAATGCTCAAGAGTAACAAAACGGAAAGACGAGACGAGCCCACAACCGTAGTGGGAGGTTTTCAGGCATCTGTCCCAGTGGCTGATGGAGCATAAGCACGTGGGGACGTGTAGGAGAGACTGCAAGAGCATGAGCACTGTAGTGTTGCTTGCAAGGACAACGAGACGTAGTTCATCCTTATCGGGTGAAGCGTTCGACCGTGTTTTCCCTGGGAAGCGCCAGAGAAGAGGGTGTGCAGGAGTAGGGCGGGTGTACGGCTGGGGGCGCCTCGGGACCGAGACTCTCAGGTCACGTTCCTGGTTCAGCTCCTGTATGAGCAACACCAGTGATGACAGAATCAGATTCGCAGGCTCTTCTGATGGTTGCAAACACTGGCAGCTTGCGTTGAGACCGAGTCGAAAACTTAGCTGTAAAAAAGCAAAGTCTCGTATGTCGCTTCGTCGGTGTGACGACAGTTGCGTGTGTTAAGAAGTGGGGAAAGAGCGTACACATATACAAAAGTGCCCAGCTCGGTGCCTTTTCCTGGTGTGCGCACTCATGGAACCCAGACAGAGACTGCTCCCAGCACCCTGGAAAGCTCCCCCTGCCTCTTCCCAGCCAGCACCCTGCCCTACAGCAGGGACCAGCGCTCTGCCTTCTTACCATTTAGTGTTGCCTGTTCTTCAAATTCGATAAATGGAGTGTCTCCAACATCTGTGTCCATGTGTGATGTGCATGAATGAACATCTGTATCTCTACCTACCTACTTCTATCGTCTATCTCCCTATCTTGGTAGCTGTTTACCTGTGTGTCTGTCCGTCTGCCCATCAGTCTATCTATCTGAAGGAAACCAGGTCATGCTCATAAGCAAGCAGCGGCACTTTCCAGGACCTGCAGTCACCTGTCACGAGAGCCAGCCGAGAGTCTGGGCTGAGTGAGCGAGGGGTGCTCCTTCGGCTCCAGATGACCAGAGAGGTGCTCAGGAGGACGCTGTCACCGAGCTGAGCATGTCTCCCCGGTGCGACCAGAAGCAGGACAACAGACCTGCAAGTGCTTTTGCCGGGTGACGCTAGGTTTTAACTCCACATCCAGGACACTTGAAAGTATCTGGCCTGCCTTGAGGGCGCGTGTCCCACTCGCCGGGAGTCGCTGCTTGGCGTTTCTCCCGTGTTCTGGTGAGGGGCTCGGGGCTGAGACCCCTCAGTAGGCGCCTCCTCCTCTGGGTCGGCCTCCGTCTCAGCAGGCCTTGGGATCTCAACTGTGCGTCCACACCGCACCCTAACGCTGCCGGACAGGGCTGCACCCTGTCTCCCTGGCCCGGCCCTGTGCTTTCCGGTAGGGCAGAGCCGTGACCTGTCCCGGGCCCAGCTCCCTAACTCCGGTCAGCATGTCCAGAGAAGAGATGCGATTTTATCCTGGATGGGCACATCTGAAGACCCCCACCCCACCCCAGGCTTCGAGGTCATATGCTGGGGAACCGTCCCTGGCAGGGCCTGGTGCTCCTCTGGTCCCAGCTGCCCCTTACACCCCCCACAATGTGGGCCTCTCCGGACGGGGAGCTGGGGGCTCCACGAAGGCCAGAGCCTGGCCAGGGGCCACTGGGGCTCATTTCCTCCTCTGTGTAAGACACTGAGCTCACTGGGAGCGGCAGCCACGCCCCAGGGAGCCCGGCCAGCCAGGCCTCAACGGGGGCCGCGAGGGGAGCGGATGCCGACCCACTGCCTTGTCTGGTTGACACCTCTTCTGAGCCAGGGAGGCTCACCAGCCATCCCAATGTGCCCCTCCTGGTGTGTGAGCTGCAGTAGCAACGCCCCCACCTCCTCTCTGACCTCAGTGCCCCACCTGCAAAATGGGGTCATAATGATCCGAGATAATGCATCGAGCATGCAGCACACATCAGTCCTCACTGCACGTCCTCGTTGCCCACAGGGATCGAGGTGGACAGGAGTCCTGGCACCTGCAGGTGCAGGGGGCGCCCGGCCTGTGCTGGGGGCTTTGCTGGGGCCTCTCCCTGCAGCTACTTAGGAGCCAGCAGCTGGCAGCGCGAGGCTGGCTCCCCCTGTCTCACTGCCCCTGGCAGGCGGCATGTGTTCATGCCCAGAGAGGTGCCCCGCAGCCTTCTTCCCGTAAGGGTGCCGTGGGGCAGCCTGCGGGGAGAGAGGCCCAGGGATGACCCCACTCTCCCCTGGGGCCAGGTCTCGCAGGTGTGGGGCCGTGTGGGGGGGGGGGGGCAGGTGGGGCCGCGGAGCGGAGCAGACCCCGGCTCACCGTGGGCTCCACCTCGGCTATGAGGCCACTCTGTGCCTTGGTGGTTCTGGAGCTCTGTGTCCGCCCCACAGACCTCACGTGGGCCTACACTGGGCGGCAGGCCTGGCGGGAGCCCGCTTCCCTCCATTTTGCACACGGTAGTAATCATGAGAGCCGTGGTGGCCGCCAGCCAGCCTCACACAGCGCTACCCAGGTTCCAGGCCCCGTTCGGGAGCACCGTTAACGTCATGTCACGAGCCCTGGGAAGCAGAAGCAGATAGGTCTGCATTTTCAGATGAGGACGCAGGTGTGGGGGGGACCTCGCCTGAGGTCCCCCCAACCACCCCTTGTGAACCGCCCCACTGGGGGTGGCAAAAGCACTGTCCTCACCTCGGTCACTCGGTCACCCCATCACCGGGTTGGGGACAGGTGTGAAGGTTCAGACAAAGAAAGCAGGGCTGAGAGGGCCAGCGGGCCTCCCACTCTGCAGACTGCAGGGAAGGGCGGTCTCTGTGCTCTGGCTGCTGAGGGAAGAGAGGTCACGTGCAGTCAAGCCCGTGGCAGCAGCAGTGGCTGTAACGGTAACCGCAGGTAGGTCCCACCTCCAGCATGTGCCGCCCTGGCACCTTCCTGAAGCTTCTCTCAAAGCCCACGTGACCTTCAGGGACGACATCCTCAGGCCCAGCCTCCTCTTGCCCTGTGATGGGTCCACTCGGGGTCCACGGGGTGAGTGTGCTTGCTGGGGAAGTCTGTGACCCCGGGCCATCAGTAGCGGCGCCCCTGGCTCCCCCAGCCCCAGAGGCACAAGTCCCAAGGAGGACCCGCATTTGGGGTTGGTGTCGCCTCCCTGGGCTGCCCCTCTGTGCCACCCCTGGGCTCTCACCCAGGGACAGTGAGCTCTGGACTCTGAGGTAGGACCCGCTCACATGTCTATGCCTCGGGGTTCTTGTGTAAGCTTGCTGTGCCGCACCAGGAGGAGGGCTACAGGAGCACCTCTTAGCTGTCGTGGAGCGGATTTCGGAGAGGGCTGTGACGGGCCCACGGTCACACCGCAAGCAGGTGGTGGACCAGGAATCGAGCCCAGGTTTATCTGACTTGATGATGCCAGGGCTCCCTCTGACCCAGGCGGAGCTCACTGTGTTCAAAGTACTTTATATAGATTATATTATTCAATCCTTGCAATGGACTGAATGCTGTGTCCCCCCAAACCACCTCTCAGCGGTATGGTGTCTGGAGGGGATCTTTGGGGGCAACCAGGGTAAGATGAGGTCACGAGTCTGGGGCCCACGGTGGGATCAGTGGCCTCAGGAGAAGGGGCACCAGAGCCTGCCCTCCCCACGCTGGCCTCCACAGCCGTGAGAGATTAATGGAAATGTCTATGGTTCAAGTCCCCCATCTATGGTATCTTGTCACTACACTCCAGCTAAGACAATCCTTGTTAATGACTCCGAGGAAGGCATCGTGCCATTTTATAAATGAAGAGTCTGGGTCCCAGGAGACTCAGCCATTGGCCCTGAGTGCACAGCTTGTAAGGGTGGAGCTGGGGACGCGACACGGGGGCTGTCCCCCCGGCCCTGGGGTCCGTGTAGTGCAGAGAACACAGTCGCTGACCTACACTGCCAGTGGGACTTAATGATGCTATTTAATGCATGCTTGGCAAGTGAGTCAGAAAGAGGCACTAATGTCAAATGAATTGATATTGAACATTAAAAAGGTAATAGTGTCGTGGGGCCTGGATGACTCAGTGGGTTAAGCGTTCAGCTTCAGCTCAGGTCACGATGGCACAGTTACGGGTTCAAGCCCCACGTCAGGCTCCGTGCTACAGAGCCTGCTTGGGATTCTGGCTGTCTCCCTCCCTCTCTGTCCCTCCCCTACTCACGCTTTCTTTCTCTCTCTCAAAATAAATAGATGAACGTTAAAATAAAAAGGCGATAATGTCAGTCACACACGTTTATCACTGGAGTTGACGTCAGGGATGGAAAACGTTTTGGGGTGACAGGCTCCGGTCTGCGCTCTGGGTGAGCCTTGATCGCCTCACCTGCGGGATAAGCATGTGACTCTGCCTCACAGAAGGGAGGTGCTATGGTGCCGGGTCACGGTGCCCCGAAAGTCGTGGCTGGCATTGCCATCCTGGCCCCACGGCTCCTTGGGGCACCTCCTCCTGACCGCAGACCCAGACATCTGAGTGCTCAGGTCCCCCTGCCAGGCCTGCGGGCCTGGACGTTGAGTGTGGGGAGGCCCGTCCCTCTTCCCCCCTACCAGGGCACCTCCCGGACCAGCCCGTCAGACGATCAGCCCGATCAGCCCTGCCGGCTTCCTACAGCTGTGGTTCCTACCTACCCCAGGGAGTCCCAGGGAGCCCCTGTGCCATCCAGGACCCGCCCACCTGCTCCCCCCGCCCTTCCCCTACTGCAACTTGACCGTCCTCTGTCCGGTCCCCCTGCACCCCCCCGCCAGCCCACCTGGTTCACGCCTGCCGCTTGGGGCACACCTGGGCCCTCACAGCTCCCCGCAGCCCTGTCCTCCCTGAGTCCCGCCCGCACACTGGACATATTGAAAACGCCTTGCTGGGGCACCTGGGTGGCGCAGTCGGTTAAGCGTCCGACTTCAGCCAGGTCACGATTTCGCGGTCCGTGAGTTCGAGCCCCGCGTCGGGCTCTGTGCTGATGGCTCAGAGCCTGGAGCCTGTTTCCGATTCTGTGTCTCCCTCTCTCTCTGCCCCTCCCCCGTTCATGCTCTGTCTCTCTCTGTCCCAAAAATAAATAAACGTTGAAAAAAAAAAAAAAAAGAAAACGCCTTGCTGTGCTGCTTCTCTCTCAGCAGCCTGGCTGGGGCCTGAGACAGCTAGGTGAGCTCCTTGCTGTGTGACCCAGCCAGTTGGTGAGCCTCTCTGTGCCTCAGTCCTCTGTAAAGCCAGGGCAATGGGAAACGCCTAGCTCAGGGGGCTGTTCCTTGGATTAATAAACAACCACACGTAAACCAGCACAGCAGGGGCTACATAAGTGCTCGTGTTGATCTGGTGGTCGCGGCAGGCTGTGGCTGATTAGCTCTGGGAAGGGGGATGGTCTGGGGTCACCCGTGCCATACTCTCCTCAGGGAGCCCCGCTTGTCACTCACCCCTAGGGAGCAGGCGGCCAAGCTCCGCCCACCGGCTGAAGTGCCTCCTGGGCCTGCCCAGCCCTAGTGAGGGAGTCTGGCTGTTGGGCTGTCGCCTCCTGGGCAGTGAGTGTGCTGGGCCAGGCTTCCTGCCCCTCCCCTGCCCCTCATGGGCCCTCCACCCAGCTCAGGGCCACACCTGCCCCTGGATTCGGGGGAGGACACCCCACTTGGCACTTTGGGCTCAGACACACCGGCTCCCACCTCATCCTGCAGTGACCACCAGTCGCCCCTGCCAATGGCACAGCCAGTCCCGGGGGAGGGGGGGGGGAGGGGGCAAGTGACCTGCTGGCTCACACAGTGGGTGGACGCCCTGCCTGGACAAGTGCCCCAGATGGGTTGTTCCCACCCTCCCCCATCCACTGCCCCCCATGAGTCCCCTCCCCCTCCCCCATGTCTGCTCCCCTCCCAGTCTCCCCCTCCCCACGTGTCTGCTGCCCCCACCTTCATGGGTCCCCCTCCCCCCACAAGTGTCCTCCGTCCATGTCCACCCCTCACGTCCTCCCCCCATGGGTACCCGTTTCCTCCCCTCCCCCCATGTCCACTCCCCCACGAGTCCCCTCCCCCTTCCACCACTTCCCCCACCGTGTATCTGCTCCCACCCCTCCCCCTCCCCCGTGTCCGCTCCCCCAACCTTCGTGGATCCCCCTTCCCCCCCCTCTCCTCACGTCCACTGCCCCACGAGTCCCCTCCTCCCTGTCCACCCCCCACCCTCGTGGGTCCTCCTCCTCTCCCCCCATGAGTCCCTTCCCCCCACGTCCACCCCCCCACCCTCGTGGGTCCCCTCAGCCTTGGGGAGTGGCTGACGGTTGTGTCTGAGTAATTTGGGCCCCTGTTTAAGGAGAGGAAGCAATAATAGCGGCTGTAATTGTCCAAATTACTCCTGCCCCTTCCAGCTTGACATCTGCCTGATGGTGGCGGATAGAAACCTGACCTGGGCAGCCGGTGCGGCCCCGGGAGCCGAGCGTCCCGGTGCTGGCGCAGGCGGGTGACAGGGGCGCCTGGCCTGGCCCCCTGATCTGCGGACAGGGGAGGCCCCTCACCCCACGGCGCGGTCAGCCAATGCCTGCTGCGTGCGTGGGCGGGAGGGCGGCCCTGGCGTTTCTGGCGCGAGCTCGGGTGGAGGGCACTGGACGACCCATGGCGGGCGGGGGGGGGGGCGGGGGGGCGCTGCCGGCCTCCCGGGCACAGACTGACCCAGGGTGAGCAGCCTCCGCTGGGAAGGGGACCCAGCAGGAGAGACACCCTTGTGGTTCTCTGATAGGCGAGGCCTCTGTCTGGGATTCGATTCCCGGAAGCAGGGGTGGGGCGGAGAGGGGTAGCCGGGAGGACCTGATGACTAAGGGTGTAAGTGTCATAACCACGGTGGGCAGCTGCACCCTGGTCCCGTGGGGCCTTGGACACCACAGTCACCGTGTCCCCCCCCAGGGGAGGACCGCGTGAGGGGCCGGCGGGGTCTGTCACTGGGTTTGCTTGTCTATCAAAAGTTTTAAATAAACAAGACAGCCCTCTTCACTTCTTGGTTTGACCTCTCCCCAAGGTCAGAGACACCTGGTAACCTGGTGTGCAGGCAGAGACTCCCGTGACCTGGCGTGCAGGTCAGTGATGTCCTGGTGACCCAGGAAGTGGGGCCCAGGGTCAGGCTCTGGCTAATCTGAAAAACCTAAGAGCACGCTGTTTCTTCCTCTCCTGAGTGGCTCAAAACCAATCCCTCTCCTTCTGCTTCTGCAGAAAACTCTGAGCTCCATGTGGGACCTTGCCGGGAGAGGCAGACCCGTGCTGTCGATCAAATACCACATCACTTCTGATTTCCCTTTGCAGAGGACTTCTTTATTCATCCACCTACCAGGCACTAAAGGGGCAGGTGTGGGGTGCAAAGGAGTCTGTGCCTAGAGCCAGATGCAAGGCGTGATGAGCCACTGGCCTCGTGGGGGCCTCGGGTTCTCCCCGTGGACTGGGGCTGCCAGTGGCACCAGGCCTGGGGCCTCCCCTCTGTGGGTCCACTCACCCCGCCCCTGCAGCCTGCTACGTCACCTGCCCCTTGTGTTCGCGGGCTGGAGAGGGCTGGGGGATGCCTGCGCTTGCAGAGTCACAGCTCATGGACCCAGGGATCCCAAGACATCCAGACAGTGAGTCTGAGTGGCCCTGGGTGTCAGTGATGAGAGCACACCCTGTCTTTGAGGGTAATCACTGAGTTCCCAGACGTCACACGGCCTGGGCCTCTGTGGGCATGTCCCTGCCCTGGACACCCAGGCTCCCGGGGCCTCTGTGGGGGCGTCTCATGCTCTGCTGGGCTCTCCCCTCCCTGTGGTGAGCTTGGAGGTGGTGTGGCCGCCCCGAGCCTGGTGTTCTCACGGGTGAGGTGGACGATCCCTTCCTGGCACACTCAGACTTGGGGAGGGCACGGAGGGAATCGTCAGGGAGCACCTATGAGGTGCTGACCCTGTTGAAGGGGCCCCGCCACCCCACTCCCGCCGACCTCCAAGCCACAAACTACAATGAGAGGCTCCGGTCACAGGCAGGGTCCCCCCGGGGCCTCTGAGCCTCTGTCCCAGTGATGGTAATGCTGTTTGGCCAGGTGCCCCAGGGACATCCAGGCTCTGACAGTCTGAGCTGTCCTAACAGCCCAGCTCAGACAGACAGCCCACAGCCCCGTCCGGGGCACTTGAGACCCACGTGCTGCAGACCCCACCAGTTGCCAAGTGCCCCCAGTGTTCGGGTCCGAGCAGGCGGCAAGTCCTTTAGGATTCCTTCTAAGGAGGGCGTGCCTGGAGAGGAGCCCCCAGCCGTGCACAGGTCCTGACCTGAGCTCCCTCTCAGGCCTGGAACCTGCTAAAAGCAGCCGCTTCCTCAGGCCGCAGTTAAAAGCCCCAGGTCCTTCCGGCCTCTCGGCAGCTGGGGCCTCGAGAAGAGCATAAAAATGTCTGGATGACACTCTTTCACCTTTATTATATACAGAGGCCCCTCATCTCCTGCCTTTCAAGAGGGCCTCTCCGCTGGCCGCTGCGGGGGCGGCCACTCGAGGCCGTTTATCTGCAGGAGGAATGTCTGTGCCGAATGGAGCCTCCCGCGCCCATCCATCACCTTCTGCCCCTGGCTGTGCCGGGCGGTGGGGCGCCGGGGGTGCAGGGGCCTGCCCGGCCGGCCGCAGCCTGACACCAGGGGCTCCCGCCCAGCTCGGCCTGCGGTAGGGGCCGGGCCTGCCTCCCGAGAGCAGGGCCATTCAAAGTGAGCGGGGTCCGGGGCTTTGTCCACTCGGTCTGGAGCGGGCAGGGGCAGGGAAAACGGGATGCAGATTAGGGACAGGCTGGAGACCAGCAGGGGACGTTTGGGGTGTGGCAGCAACCGTGCAGGTGAGGGTCCCTTCAGAGTGCCAGCCTGGCCCCCAGCTCTGTGCCAGGTGAAAACCGCCTTCTCCGCGGCTCAGAAACACTCGGAACTTTCCAGGAGCACAGTGCCTGTGTGTGGCATCGTGTAAGCCTTCCAAGGCGCCGCTCAGCTTTGCCGGAGACAGTGACCCTTGTGCCGGGTGTGGGGGGTGGGGTGGGCGCACCCGCAGACGCGTCCTAACGGAGCAGCGGTCCCCGAATGTCACGTGGGTAACAACGCGGTGCCGAGACCGGAACCGCGCGCCGTCCTGGCTCGGGCTGTATTCACCGCGTCACGCACGCGTCTGGGCGCCCCGCGTCGCGCAGTGTGGCCGGGCCTCCTACACGTTTGCTCACCGAAACACCTATCTCCTTTAGTCTCCTTCCATGGCAGCGAGGCTCGTATGGAGGTTTGGACCTGTCGTGCTGGGTGGGTTGTGCCACAAAGCTGGGTGCAGGCCGCGGCAGGACGGTGGTGCCCCTCCCCCCATGGCTGTGGAACCTCAGAGGATGGCTGTGGTGCTGCCCGCATGCCCCACCTGTGTGTCACCGGTTTCGACCGTGACGGGGCTCCGGCTGCTGGGTTTGCAGCATCGGGCAGGTCACTGTGCCAGGTTCCGTTCCTGTGGCAGGAGGCCCCCAGGTGCTCCATCAGGGGCAGATCAGGTGGAGTGGTGGCCTTGGGCTGCGTGCACGTGCTGAGCACTGACCCATTCTGTGCCATCCCAGCTCCTGGTAGCAGACACACACGTGAGCATGGCGCCCCGAGCTGATGGTCTGACAAGGAAGGCCAAGAGGACTATCTAAACAGAAAACAGGCATTTTGGAGAGAGACAGGGGCTCTGAGAAGTCACATGGGTCACAGCTGTGGTGAGGTGACCGGGGTGCTGCCCTGCTCCCCATCTGGGCGCCTGGGGAAGGCTCTGAATTGCCTCATGGGCACGAAGTGGCTACCAGCACTCGACATCACGTGCACATAGGACCACAGCCATGGGGGAGGCAGGGGTGGCCACCCGGGTGGGGTCTGTCTCATCTTCAGGGGAAAGATCAATGTCGCCCAGACACCCCTCCCTCGGTCAGTTCTCCCTTCATCTGGTTGGCTGGAACCGTCTGCCACCCTCCCTCCTGGCTTTGCTTGAAGGTGAAGTGAGGGTCCCATAGCAGAACCTGCTCCTCAGAACGTGCTGGCCCCCTGCCTCCATCCCTGCCTCCCCCCACCTCCCTTCCTACCTCCCTCCCTGCCTCCTCCCTCCCCACCGCCTCCCTTCCTACCTCCCCTCGCCTCCCTCCCTGCCTTCCCCCGCCTCCCCCCTCCCTTCCTACCTCCCCCTTGCCTCCCTCCCTGCCTCCCCCTGCCTCCCTTCCTACCTCACCCTGCCTCCCTCCCTGCCTCCTCCCCTACCTCCCTCCTCCACTCCCTGGGCTCCAGCCCTGTCACTGCTCCTAGAACCCCTGGGGCTTGCCCCAGGGCCTTTGCACAGGCCATTCCCTGGAGCCCACTCCCCCAGCTGTCTGCCCTCACCTCCTCATGGCTTTGTTCCTCAGCAAGCAGCCTCCCCACCTGCCCCCAGCTTTCCCCCAGGGTCTCCACAGCAGGACCGCCACCTGCCCCCTGACACACTGTCCTGCCGTGCCCCCGCCTCCACACAGGGCCTGGCGGGGTGGGGGGTGTGCTCAAGAATTCATTCATTCCTTTACCCATTCATTCAGGAAACACTGATTAGCGTTGACAGGGGAGGCGGAGGTCATTAAAATCCCTGCAGAGCCCCTCCGTCTGGTGCGGAAGACAGCCTTGTAAACAGACCGTCAGGCCGTGTGGTAAGTGCTGGGGGGCAGAGAGCTGCCACGTGAACCCCATGAGTGAAAAGGACTTGACACCATCTGGACACGGTGACGGGCGCCCAGGTGCCTGCGCGGGAGGGGGCGCGGCCTGGGGCCCTGCAGGGGCGGGGCTTCGGCAGGGGGCGTGGTGGGCACTTGTTCACCTGCGTGGCTCCCTGGGTGCAGGGCCCCCCCCCCCAGGTGGCAACTGGCCCCGCCCCTGCTCAGGTGCCCAGGTGCAGTCCCCGCCCCCTCCGGAGCCGTCCCTGAGCCCTGTGTTTACAGAGCACCTGCCTCCGCTAATGCACGGCCCTCCTCCCGCCCAGGGGGCCCCTGACAGCTGCGAGATGCCCGGGAAACGCTTTTGACATCAGGGTGCGACCTCCCGCCCCAAGCCCCCACTCCCAGCCCAGCGGCCCCACACAAAGGATGCTTGGCGGGAGGCCCCAGCGGGAGTTTGCACCCCAGGGAGGGGAGCGGGAGGGGCCGCAGCCCCACCACACAGAGTGCTCCGGCCACAGCCTCCGCAGCCCAGGAGGGTCCGGCCAGGCTGGGGCAGCGCTTGGCCCCGTGGCCCTGGGCAGTCGTGGCCGGTGGGCTCTGGGGCCCAGTCTGGGTGCCCTGCCCGGGGCGGGGCTGCACCCCGTCCCCAGCCCTTCAGGGCCCTGGCTGGCCCCACGGGCAAGCCCCCAGCTCCAGCCACCCCCACTCGCAGGCCCACACAGCACGGGCCACTCGCAGGCTGTCCTGTCTGCTCAGTCTTTGGACTGAGCACCTGACCGGTGGGATTTGCTCTCCCCTGGGCATCTCTTTGACGGAAACATAGGGACAGAGCACAGACATGTCACGGGACAGATCCTCCCCGCTGAGGCCGCTCAGCCACCGACACCCCACCGACAGCCCCCCGCCAGCTGGTGCCTCGCCACCATTTGCAGCGTGGGGAGGGCACTGCTCTCCCTCCAGCCCAGGACAGGTCGTCCAATGACGTGCATGTGCACACAGCTCGTTGTTTTAAAAGTTTTTTAAATGTCTATTTCTTTTTGAGAGAGAGAGAGAGAACACGAGCAGGGGAGGGGCAGAGAGAGAGGGAGACACAGAATCCAAAGCAGGCTCCAGGCTCTGAGGCATCAGCACAGAGCCCGACGCGGGGCTTGAATCTGCAAACTATGAGATCCTGACCTGAGCCGAAGTCGGATGCTTAACCGACTGAGCCACCCAGGTGCCCCATCATTGGTTTTTAAATAATTTATGTGAGAAAACATGCCCAAGAAGGGGTCACTTTGCCAGAGGACACGAACATTTGAGGGGGCTGGTTCCGGGTTCTGGTGCTTGTTACGTCTCCACTGCAAATAGGTCGACGTGCTAAACCCACGCACTTACCATCCTGGGCTCTGATGGATGAAACCCGCTGGCCCCTCACCTGCCTGGTGGAGACCTGGGGCCAGAATGAGGAACACAGGAACCACTTTGAAACGTACCAGCTCAGATAATGACTTTTTAAAATAAAACAGCTATGTCGAGACCCGGTTCACAGGTCATAAAATTCACCCCTTTTCAGGGCGCAGTTCAGTGGCTTCTAGCGTGTAGACACGTGCAGCCAGCGATGATTCCAGAGGAGGCCCTGCACCCTGGGCAGGCACCTCCCACCAATCCCAGCCCAGAAGCCACTGCCCTGTGTTTGCCCTGGGTGTCCAGTCCTGGGCAGTCTGTGGAGCAGGGCTCATTGAATGTGGCCTTCGTGACGGCTCCCCCACCCGGCACCACGTCTCCGAGGGGCTCTGCGCACGCAGGGGTTCAGTCCGCTTCCTTGTCCACTGGCGCCACATCGGTCTGTCTGCCCACGTGTCACCGTGTGGCCGCTATGAAACAGCCGCTGTGAGTGCTGGGGCCCAAGCTGGTTGTACGTGCAGGTGAATTCCTGGTCGCCTCTTGGCTCTGCGTTCCACTCATGCAGGAACCGCCAGGGGGACACAAGCGTCCGCATCTCTGTGCGTCCTCGCGGGTGCTCGCTGTTCCCTGGGCTTCAAGGGTCCGCATCTCTGTGCATCCTCGCGGGTGCTCGCTGTTCCCTGGGCTTCAAGGGTCCGCATCTCTGTGCATCCGCACAGGTGCTGGCTGTTCCCTGGGCTTCAAGGGTCCGCATCTCTGTGCATCCACACAGGTGCTGGCTGTTCCCTTGGGCTTCAAGGGTCCGCATCTCTGTGCATCCTCGCGGGTGCTCGCTGTTCCCTGGGCTTCAAGGGTCCACATCTCTGTGCATCCTCGCGGGTGCTCGCTGTTCCCTGGGCTTCAAGCGTCCGCATCTCTGTGCATCCTCGCGTGTGCTCGCTGTTCCCTTGGGCTTCAAGCGTCCGCATCTCTGTGCATCCTCACGGGTGCTGGCTGTTCCCTGGGCTTCAAGGGTCCGCATCTCTGTGCATCCTCGCGGGTGCTCGCTGTTCCCTGGGCTTCAAGCGTCCGCATCTCTGTGCATCCTCACGGGTGCTGGCTGTTCCCTGGGCTTCAAGGGTCCGCATCTCTGTGCATCCTCGCGTGTGCTCGCTGTTCCCTTGGGCTTCAAGCGTCCGCATCTCTGTGCATCCTCACGGGTGCTGGCTGTTCCCTGGGCTTCAAGGGTCCGCATCTCTGTGCATCCTCGCGGGTGCTCGCTGTTCCCTGGGCTTCAGAGCTGCGGGCTGAGAAACGTCCCCCCAATGAGTGATGCTCTGCCCCCCCTTTCGAGATGGGGTCTGTGTGTCCTACAGTGAGAGCCTGACGCATACGACTGCAGAATCTCTCCGCGCTGCTGTGGGCTTTTTACCTTCACAACAGGGTCCTTTGAAGCACAAAAGTTTCTAATCTTGATGATTTCTACTGCAGCTGTTTTTTCTTTTGTTGCATGTGCTTCTGTCACATCTAAGGGACACCATCAAACCCAAGGTCACAGAGATTTACTCCTGTGTTTTCTTCTAAGGGCTCCATGGTTTGTCTCTTACACTCCAGCCTTCTATCTACTTCGAGGTAATCTTGGAAGATGTGGGTCTGTCCTTGGGAACAGTTGCTTTCTTCATGTTGACTCCTGGAGGCTGTCCTTCATTAGGAACTTTGGTGAAGCCTGGTTTACGCTTCTCCATCATTCACGGTCTCAGAAGATGCCTCACCACGAGGAGGGAGATGTCACACCCTGCTGTCCCTTCCCCAACACAGTCCTGTGTGAGCGGTCAGCGAGCCACTTTATGGGGGAAACTGAGGCACGTGGGCTCCAGGAAGGAAGGAAGGACAGAGGGAAGGAGGGAGGAAAGGACGAAAGAAGGTGGGACGATGAAGGGAAGGAAGAGAGAGAGGAAGGAAGGAGGGAGGGAAGGAAGGAAGAAGGAGGCAGGAAGGGAGGGAGGCACTTCCTCAGAGCGGGACCTGACCCCAGGCCCTGCGTAGACCCTGACACCAGAGAACTTGGGTTGAGCACACAACAGCACTGTCCCTGGAGAGGCTCCTGGACCCCCACGAGGGGCCTGGATTCCAGGTCCACATGGACAAGGGGACAGCAGGGCTGTGGGGGGCGGCTGAGCCCAGGGGGCCTGTCTGGGCTGCAGGCCTGTCCTGGCCCCACGTGTCCCTGGGGGCTCTGTGCTCATCTGTCACGCCCCGTGGCTGGATGGGACCCGCGGGCTGACAGACTAAGTGCGGCCAGAGGGACAGCGCCCACCAGGGCCTGGGGAGGGTCGCCTGGTAGCCAGCGTGAGTGATGGTCCTGGGGGATTGACCGCTGTTTGGGCGTCCCGTAAACACGGCCCTAAAGTGGCTGGGTGGCGCCCATCCATCACTCCTGCACGACCCGGCGGCTCCTGAATTAATGCTGCTTTGGCCCCTTCCGGGTGGTGTGTGGCTTGTGCCTGACCTTTGACGGCTCCTTGACGGATGGGTCCCTCCCTGAAGAGGTGCCAAGTCCAACAGGCCCGAGGGACAGTGGGGGGCTTTAGCAAGAAGAATCTGGGTGGAGGGAGCCACCAACAGCATGCTCACATCCCGCAGATGCCTCCACCAGGCAGCCCTCCAGGGTTCTCTCCTGGCCACCGTCCCAGCTGGCAGGAGACAGGGGTGGGGGGGGGGGGTGCATGGCAACCAGCACACAGGCTGGTCAAGCCACCCAGGGGTCAGTCTAGGACAGCTGATGATCCAGGGAGCCCTGAGTGATCCCCACATGGCCAACCCCTGCAGCCCCTGCCCTGACCACAGACAGCCAGCTAGTTCCTCCCTGCATTTCCTGCCCCTGTGATCGGTGTTGAGGGTGGAGAGAGAGCGAGAGCAAAGCCTCGTTGGCAATGCTGGGGCCTGACCTCATGAGGTCACTCAGAGGGGCTCGAACACCTTGGGTCACCCGCTGGAACCAGGGAGGGGCACAGCTCCTGACGGGAACCCCGAGGGCCCAGCCTGGCCGCAGGCGGCGTGGGGTCCACGCACCGCAGGCACCTGGGACCCAGCTGGTGGGTCAGGGGCTATGAGGACGGCTGAGGTCTCACCCCTTTCTGCCCTCCCCGCATCCTGCCCTCCACCATGCCCAGCTACAGATGCAGACTTTGGGGAGCACAAAAGCCCTTGGGGTCTAGGAATCCCTCCTGCAGATTGCTAGAGTTCGGCCACCTGCCCCTCCTTACATAGCTTGAGTGACAGGGAGCTCATCCCCTGTTCAGCTGCCTCCCATCCTTGTTTGCTTACGTCTGATCACTGCCCCTCCCTCCCCGCTTGTCCCTGCCCCATCTCCCTGGGGTCCCGGCTCTGCTCTCCAGGCCTGGCCCTCCTTCGGCTCCCCCTGCCCCAGAAACTGCCCTGCGGAGACTTCCAGCTCTTCCGCGGGCCCGGCGTCCCCAGTCCCCCCCGGGGTGGGGTCTCCAGCCTCTTCCCCCTCTCTTGCAGCAAGCTCCTGTCCCTCCGGGCTCCACCCCGGCAGCTCTCCTCCCACACACTCACCTGGCCCCTCTGACTGCTCACTTTGGCCACGTGGGGGCAGGAAGTTGCCGGTTCCCGGGACCATTAGGTGTCAGCCGAGGGGCCTCTTCCGGAGGGTACTGTGTGTTGTGTCCTCAGCCAATATCAGTGGGCAGCAGAGTGGGTGCCCCTTCTCCCTGTGGCTGTCCTCAGGGACCTCCTGGGGCTGGCTCTCCCTGTCCTTCCTGGCATCCACCACCCCTTCTCAGTGACTGCCGTGCTGTGTCCCCGCCCCATCCCAGCCGCTGGACCCGCCAGGCTGGCCGTTAGCACATGGCACCGCTGTTGAGTTGGCCGGGACAGGCGGGACGGGCTGTCACTGCATGGAGCCCAGCCCTCCTGACTCATGGACCCCAAACTCCTTTTCAGGCAGACCTGTGCCCTTCTTCATGGTAGAACCTTCTCCCCCTGCCCTGGGGCTATTACTGACGCACAGGGACACCCTTCCTGGATCCTGTCACTTTCCCCAAACTGCCTGGGACAGGAGATGGTTTAAAAAAATTGTTGAACGGACAAAGGAGCAAATCCATGTTTACGTGGCGTCACCCCCGGGGCTATGGTCAGCCGCACTGCTCCTGTGGCGCTGAGACCAGAGCTCCCAGCTCCCCACCTGCCGCCTGCCCACATCCTCAACCCAGCACCCGGTGCCCCAGGGCCCTTGCACACACAGCCCCTCCAGAGGGAACACTCTCTCAGTGGTTTCTTCTCACGCTTCAGGCCTCCACCCAAGTGTCCCCTCTGAGAGTGTCCACCAGATCCTGCTTCAAGCTGCCCCTTACCCACGTTGTTCTTTTTTCATGTTTTATTTGGAACCCAGTTAACATTTACAGAAGCTGCAGGGACCAGGGTGCGCCTGTCCTCGCCGACTGTTAACTTGTGCCAGCTCCCTTCTCTGCCCGGTGCACACACAGCGGCCGGGCGGTCACTGCTTCAGCACAGGGCGGTCCCCCACGTGAGCAGGGCCGGCTCACCGCGGGACAGCTGGCAGCCGTGCCACACCGCCCTCCCACCGCCATCTGCTTGCTGCTTTTGTCAGCTGACCCTGCGACGTCCCTCCCAGGGTGGCTTTCCCCCTGGTCCGGGGCCCTCTTGTGTCCTTGGTCCCCTTCAGTCTGAAGCAGGCCCCGCTCCATTTCTTTTTTCCAGCGGCATTTGTGAAGAATGCAGTCTCTTTAGTGGAATGGTCGTCCCATGGGTGTGAGCGCCGTGAGGGACGTGTCCTCCTCAGGAAGGGTGTGAAGAGGCCCCCCTGCCTGCCGGCCTTCGTGATGATGCTAAATTTTATCACCCACTAAGGTGCTGCCTGATTTCTCCTCTGCGACGCTCTCCTTTTGCATCTAATCCGTGGTCTGTGGGCAGATCCCACCAGAGCAGATGCCCTGCTCCCCAGAAAGGCCTCCGGCCGGATTCAGCATCCGTGGGGGTCTCCTGCCTGAGCCAGCCTGTGTCACGGTGGCTACAAAACGCTGATTTTCAACACAGGCCCCCCCACACATTCGCCAGCCGGTGACAGAACCCGCGCGTTGTCTCGTAAGAAAGATGCCTCCCTCCTTACCCGGGGTTACGAGGACAGCTCGGGAGTCCCAGTGTTGACTGGTTCACGATCACGACTGTCTGATTCGGCCCGTGGGAGCCTGAGGCTGGCTCCTGCGGCCTTTGACATGCCAGCACAAGGTATTCTTTTTCTGGGGACCTGCGTGTAACGCATGTAACTCACGGTCCAGGCCTGTATTGTGCTGACCCTGCCCCAGCTTTGGAATTGGCTGTATTCTGAGAATCCGGATCCTTTCCCTGGGCGCAGACGCACTCACAGCTCTGAGGGGCTTGGGGGGGCAGGGCCTTCGCTTCCCGAGACCCTCGTGGAGCAGAGCCAGGCACACACGACGGGCAGTGTGGCCAAGACCTGATGTGTGTGTGTGTGTGTGTGTGTGTGTGTGTGTGTGCAGCACGTTGGGCTCCTCGTATCCCCCGTCCTGGGGTTCACAGAATGCTCTAGAATGACCTGGTGTGCTTATGTGGTCCCCCTGGAGTGGGCTTGGCCGCCCACCCTTCACAGCGTGCCCGGCACACAGGTGGTCTTTAAGAACTCTCTAACCGGTGGCTGTGCCTGCGTGGACCCTGAGGTTTGTCTGAAGCGGGGTCCACGCACCAAGCTGGCTGGAGGGGCCGGACGGCTCAGTCCCTGGTCGTGGCAGACAAGCTTGTGGCAACGTTCCTGGTCCCTGCTTCCCAGCTCTCTCACAGCAGCCCTGCCCTTGGGGGAACCAGGGCTCCACTTTTCAGATTGGGAAGCCCAAACTCAGGGAGGCTTTGGCACTTTCGTGGAAAGAGCTCAGCAGCAGATTCTGCCTGTGGGCTTCAGCCCTGCTGTGAACGTCCCCCGTGGGCCAGGTCTCCCGTCTGCAGGGGACAGCTGCGGCCTTGGCCCCGTCTGAGCCTTTTTACTCCTCAGAGGGGCTCCTGAACAACATTTCAGGGCTTGGCTGACATCCTGGCCCGGCGGGCTGCTGTGGGAGAGCCTCCTGACTTGCCTGGTCCCAATCCCAAGGGTTAAAAGTCCCCCGGGTCTGCCCTGCGGCATGTCCCCACTCCCATCAGGTCTGACCCTCTGCCTGGGCCCCCTCAGCCTGCACGCACTGGGTGAGCTTCAGCATGCACCCTCGCCTCAGTTTCCTCATCCATAACTGGGGCTCAGTGCCCTTCCCCTTGTGAGGGTCCCACCTCCCTCAGAGGCCTGGAAATGAGCCCCATGGAGGTCCCGTCTCTGTCCCCCGAACTTTACTGGCTGTGTAACCAGCATTCACAAGAAAGGGGAGGGCAGCTCATTTTTCAAACAAAACGGTATCAGATGTGTGATTTGGTTAAAAAAAATATTTCTGGCAATGGCTTGAGCTCTACTCAAGAGAGAGCGGGGTGGGGGGAAGGGGACCCGTTCCAGTGGCTTGAAAACCCCAGATAAGTGTGTGGTGATTAAGCGCGACCATTAGCTCTAATGGGCAATAATTGGCGATGAGAAATAATTTTCTGGGGCACAACTGCCCCCTGGTGCCCCCACGCCCCGGCCCCGAGGGGGGAGGGCCACGGGGCTGATTAGCTCTCAGGCTAGAGGAAATGTCGGAGGCACAAAAAGTTTCCAGATTCGAGGGTAATTGGGAGGAGTTATTCCACTTTCCACATCAGGCTGATGAGGGGCCACCCACCTGCTGTGCTTGGGGCCGCTTCCTGCCCAGGCCCGGCGGGGGCAGGGTGGGGTGGGGCTGGGTGGGGGGCAGTGCCCGCCGTGGGACCCGGCCGTGGGACCCGGCCAGTCCCTCACTGCCCCAGTGGGCTGAGGGGAACGCCCTGCATGAAGGTGCTTGTGGGTCTGGGAGGAAGAGCCCCAGCCCTCCCTCCTGACTGCCTCCCCCACCAGCAGGGTCCTGTCCTCCTCACCCTGAAATTCAAAGACAGACAAACCTCCAGGCAGGCTGCCCGGGGTCCCAAGTCCTTCTGGCCCAGAGCCCACCCAAGGCCCCTGCTGGCCTCAGGGCACCTGTGTGGGATTTAGGGAAAGATACCGCTCTTGAGGGTGGGTGCAGTGGGAGCTGACTGGATTCCACAGGGTCCCTGTGTGCAGTGCATAACCCACACGTCTGTACACCTGCAGCCCTGCTGTGTTTGTGCCTCCGCGCCTCCCGCTCAGCCTCACCCCAGAAACGGGTCTGGTCACTTCACGTGGTTGGACACAAAGGCCTGCTCCCATCTAGTCACCTGCTCACTCTGTTTCCAAGGCTGGCTTCCCTCTCTCCCCACCTCACTCCTGGCTTCTCCAGTCCAAAACACAAACTCCTCTTCTGTGTTACCTTCTTTTCTCTCTCTGTCTCTCTCTCTCGATATCTCTCTTAAGCGTTCATTTCACAACGACCCTGGCCCCTGCGTGGTCAACGAGCAGGGGTCCTCCCCTGGTGAAGCTGATGTTCTAATTGGGACGCCGACAAGTCAACCAACCCTCGAAGCAGATCACCTCCCACTGAGGTCACAGCAAACATGTGCGGGGCAAGGGGACAGGCAGGTGGGTGGTGAGGGGGGCCTTGCTGAATGAATGCACGTGCACGTGAACGAGTGCATGAGAGCAAGGGGCTTCAGAGCACAGACCCCAGACCACCAGGGAGGGTCTTCGTGCAACAGGAAGACCTCTGCCCCCCAGCTTGGGGCCGCAGGGCTCTAGCAGGTGTGGGACTGAGCTCCCCGTCACCGGAGGCGTGTGGCCAGAGCCGTCCTCAGAACTCCCCTCTCTGCCATCTGTGGGCCTGGGGCTCTGCTCTGAACTTGCACGTCTGGGTGGAGGCCTCAGGACGGCTCCGCTGCTGACCAGCCGTGTGACTGTGGGCCCCTCGGGCCACAGTGCCCTCCTCTGACGATGAGACTTGGCATGTCACCACCCTCCCCTCCGGAGCTGGTACGAGTGACGGCAGCCCATGCAGGGAGCAGTGAGGTGCCTTTCGTGGGCTCCGGGCTTCCCCACCGGTGCCACACAGAGCCCGCTTCTTTGTCCCCAGTAGCCCGGTGAGAGTGACAGCAGGCATGCCCGTGCCCGGCATTGTTCCACGCAGCGGGATGTGGTGTATCCATCCTGCCCCCAATGCCTCGGGAGGCAGGGACTCGGTCCCCATCTGCGGCCGAGAATCGGACACACAATAACCGAGCGGGGCCTCCCCTGCGCCCAGGCGCCGCGGCTCCTGATGGGTAGTATGGTGCTTACCACCGTCACCCTGCCCTCTGCACAGATGAGCAGACTGAGGCCCGGGCACGGCGGCCGCAGGTGCCTCCTCTGGCGACCTGGGCCTGAAGGCACCTGTGCGCCGGGCGCCCGCACGGCGGCAGGAGCTGGCTGGGCCGTGGGGCTCTCAGCAGCTCATCGGCGGAACATTTGCATGTAATTTGGGAGCGGGTCACATGTGGGAGTCATCAGGCGGAGGAAAGGCTCAATCAGGGCCTAATCACTGTCTGTTTGGAGGGGTCTGGGCCCAAGTGCAAAATGAAAACGGGCCTATTTTGCTTGAGTGACAACCATCAGCGGTCACCTTTGACCTCCCCACTGGGCTCGGGTCTGCGGAGCTTTAAAAACCAATCACCAGGAGGGCCCTCCCCCACTGCCTTCTGGGGACCTGGGCGGGGGAATTCATTCATTCACCCCTCCCTCTGCCACGCCTTCAACGGCCCAGAATCAGGCAGCATGGCCTGGTGGTCAGGGCCCCCTGGAACCGCCCAGGAGTCTGAGTCCTGGCCGGCACTTGCCAGTCAGGTGGCCTGGGGCAGGTGACTGGGAGTGCCACGATCCCGTCCGCGGAATGTGCACCCGCGGCCTGATGAGGACATCGTTCAGCAAACACTGGTGAGTGCGGTTCGGGTCCTGGAGCACAAGGCAGGGCTTCGGGCTATAGTGCAGGGGGCGGGTGGGGGGGCAGCGGACCAGGCCCTCCTTATTGCCCCCCGTGGCCAAGATGAGGCCCAGCATGGCCCCCACCAACAGAGCAGAGCTGGGGCTCGGCTGTGCATACAGGGGTGTCTGCTGGGCGGTCAGGACAGGGCCAATGCGGGCTGGGGGAGCAGAGGTGCCAGACCTGACCAAGCAGGGTGAACAGGCCTTGAGAGGACCCTCGCGGGCAGTGACGCTGAGCTGAACTCCTGCTTCACCCCTGCCTGGGGATTACCTCCACCAGGCCTCCTCCAGAAATGGCCTCCCTGGAACCCAAGGGCCTATGATGGGGCTGCCAGGCCCCAGGCCCTTCCCTGGCCACGTCCAAGGCTTGCCCCAGGGCCGACCAAACGAAGAAATGACTACCAGCTGAACGAATGAGTGAACGTGCGCAAACAAGCAGCGGGGCGCGGTCCGCCCTCCCCGCTCAGGCTCCTGGACCTCCCATCTCTTCCGAGGGGCCAGGGTCTGGCCAGCACAGGGACACTGTCCCCCAGGGCCAGCGTGGGGGACGAGCGCCGCCTGCCACGGCCTGCGGGGGGCGCCGGCCCCAGTGCCAGCGGCTGCGGCCTTGCTGGGCGGGGGACTCCGGCCGCAGCAGCGCCCGCCCGCTCCCTGATGGTAAATGCACAGGGTGTGGAGCGGGCCTCCAGGAAGCCGTCTGGCAGGCTGGGCTTCGGCAAATGGATTGCCAATTAATCAGCATTTATTTATGAGAACGTTTAAACCATTATTAATGTAGTGTAAATACGGAACCGCTGGCGGCCGGGGCGGGCGGGTGGGGGCCATCTGCGCGGGCGGAGGCTGCCGCATTCCTGGGGCCCGGTCCGCCCTCCCGGCCGGGGCCCCAGCCCCGGGGGGCTGCAGGTGATGCCCCGCTGCCAGGGCCTCCCCCCACGGGCCCCTCACAGACAGGGCTTTCAACATGTTCTCACCTAAGATGCTGAGCAGGACGTGAGGGTCGGGTCCCTATCATCCGTCACTCAGCAGAGGTCTGGCAGCAGCCCGGACCCCTTGGCCGGCACGTCCCCACCTCGTCCCCCTCCCCTCTGCTCCTCTCCCTGCTCTGCACCCACTGAGACCTGGCCTGAGTCTGGGCGCGGGGAGGGCGGGCGACGGGCGGGCGACCCCAGCCCCTCACCTCAGGCCAGCTCAGGCCCTCCTGGCCATCTCTCTGTTCCTTCAGGGATGCAGTGGGCGCTGTGGGCCTCCCACCACGTGGGGCCGACCTGGGCTTGGCCGGGAGCCTCCCTGTGGGGTGCGCTGGAGGGCCCCACAGAGGTGAGACCTGATCACTGACCAAGCACCGCAACCCTCCTTCCTCGGTGCCACCTGGGCTGGTTTTCTTTCCCATCTGCACCCATTTTACAGATGCGAGACTGTGGCCAGGGAGACACCAAGAGCCCACCCGCAGCCCCTGTGGCTGGTTCCTCGGGGAGAACTGAAGCCCGGTTTGACTCCTCCACAGGTGGCCACGCATCTCTCTGTGACTTGTGAGTCTACAAACGCCTCCTGGGGTGTCCAGCGTCCCTGGTCATGAGCAGCCCTCTGTGCTGTCTGAGCGCCTCCATGAAGGGCTGAACATTCTAGAACAGGGTCGGGAGGAGCCGTAGTAGCCCAGAGGTTCCTGTGCACAGGGGAGAATCCGTCTGGCTTTGCTAGTGTGGAACATGGGTAACTGGAAACGGGTCCCCGCTCCGGGTAACTGGGAGGAAGGACGCTCCCCCGCTCTGGGTCACGAGGGCACTAGTTGCACAGGGCCCCTCGTGGTGTCGTGAGAGTCCGCCTCATGCTTGGCCCTCGCAAAGGGCAATGGCAGGGCGCTTAAGACACAGACAGCTTCCGTGGCCTGGCCTCCTTGCTCGCAGCCACAGGGGCCGTCCTGCCCGTACCTGACCTGGGAGTCAGGGCGACGGCTGCCAGGCTTGGGGCCAGTGTGCTGGTGATGTCCCCATCAGACCCTGTGCCCCTCGGGGGTGGGGGGAGCATCCTCACCCCCTTCTCACCCTCACACCTCCAGGGGACTCAGACAAGGGTTGTGGACTGACTGACTGACTCTTGGGGAAGCTTCCGCTCAGACCACTCTCCCCAGGCTCCTCCCTTCTCTCTCTCTCTCTGCCCAGCTGGCCTCCGCCCCTGCACCCAGCAGCCCCCTGAGCAGGCCCAGGGCACCAAAGCCAGGACAGGGCTGTGGGGCCAGGACTGACACCGCCCACAGAATCCCACGCACCACAGTGGGGGGCAGGCCCCGCAAGTCAGGGTCTCGCCCACGGTCTCTCGGCACCCCAGGAGCCTGGGCTGCTGCTGTCCTGAGGCCCCCACGCCGCTGGGTCCAGCGGCTGGGGCGCACCAGGAAGGGAGAGAACAAAGAGGCGGCGTGTGCCCCTGTTTTCCGGCCCCTCCCCCGCCCCCCATTAGCTGAGCAGAACTTGTTTATATTACAGCAGGAATTATTCCAGCCCTAATCAGAGGCCCTGCGAGGCTTCGGCATTCGAGGTATTTCTTTACCCAAGGACACTCTCCAATCCTATAATTTCCATTTCCCCAGACGCCCCTGATTGAAAGCAAACATTTTATATTTGGAAAGGAAAAGGGCCGTGTGCTATTCATAGCTGGGCTGGCTGTCCAGAGGTGGGACTGGGGGGGCTGGGGCCCGGGCCTGGGGGGTCAGATCCGAGAGGGCAGCAGGGGGCGTGGCTGGGTCCCTGGGCACAGGGGACACCCCAGAGCGCCAGACTGGGGGAAAGAGTCAGTGGCCCTGCAGGAGGGGATCCTCCTCATCACCTGGCCAGGTAGCTCCCACCACATTTCTAGAGGAGGACCCGAGGCCCCCACCCCATGGAGTACAGTAGTGGCCCGTGGGGGCCCATCGTGGGGGGCAGAGGCCAGGAATGGCCTGAGGCGCTTTGAGAAGCCCGTGATCACAGGGACCCTGGTCTCCACCTGGGGTCTGCAGGGTACAGCTCCCACCGCCCCCACCACCACACTCCCTCCCAGGTTAACTCACCTGCTGGCCTCTCTGGGACCTTCAGAGACCACCTGGCCCAGCATCTCCTCTCCCCTCTGTCCCCTGACGTGGGAGACGTGGCCTCTCTTGGCTCTGTCCACCTGTCCTTTACTGGGGGGCGAGAGCCCCCCAGACTCAGAGCTGATGTGGTAGGATGCTGCTGAGTTTTCTCTGAGAAGCCTCTGTAAGTCCTCTGAAGTGGCCATTCTCGCTATTCCCGCCTCGTGGGAGAAGGAACAAGGCCCGCCTGCTTCCATCCCTGCCTCCTAGAGCCGGCAAAGGTCAACCCGCTTCTCAGTTGAGGGAACGAATCCCTGGGCAGCAGGGATGTGACGAGAGGCGGCAGATTTTGCCCCGTAGAGATCTGTGTGGTGGAATTCTTAGGAGACTGCATTCACTATTTCTTAAAACTCAATTTTTATTTTTATCCAAGTAACGCACGCATAGTTTTGCTAGCTGCTTTAAATAGAATTGACATACAATAAAATGCTCGTCTGTAAAGTGTAAAAGGTGATGACCTTTACAAACAATTCACCCATTTAAAGTGTAGAGTTCAGTGAGGTTTGGTCTATTACATTACTAATTATTTTTAATTGTGGCAAAGTATGTACAACATAAAATTTGCAATTTTAGCCATTTCAAGTGCACGATTTAGTAGCATTGCTTACATTAGTGTCCGGTGGCCACAGAAACCCTCCCCCGTTCGTGCGCTCTCTCTCTCTCTCTCTCAAAAATAAAAAATAAGCATAAAAAAATTTTTTAAACACACGAATTGCCCAGCCCCTGGTGACCTCTAGTCCCCTTTCTGTCCCTGTAAATTTGCCTCGTCTGGGTCTTTCGTCCAAGTGGAATCCTGCAATATTGTACTCACTCCATTTACCACAATGTCCTCAAGGTTCATCCATGCTGGAACAGGTGTCTGAATCTCCTCCTTTTTTAAGGCTGAGTAAGATGCCGTTGTGCGTATGGACCACATTCTGTTTATCCACCGGTCAGGGCCAGCAGGTTGTTTCCCCCTTGCGGCTGTTGCGAGCGATGCTGCTCAGAACATTGGCATAAAGTGTCTGCTCCGTTCCTTGTTTTCAGTTTGTGTGCGTGTGTACCTGGGAGTGAAATTGCTGGACCATATGGTAACCCTGCTCAGTGTTTTCGACAAACTGCCAACCTGTGAGCGGATGAGCCATCTCCCATTATGCCAGCTTCCAGTTTCTCCACGTTCTAACACTCCTCGTTTTCCATTTGCCGCTTAGAGCCGTCTTAGGAAGTGTGAAGTGAGGTCTCGTTCTGGTTCTAATTTGCATTCGCTAACGACGAATGATGTTAAGTGTCTTTTCAGGTGCTTGTGGGCCATTCGTAGATCTTTGGAGAAATGTTTGTTGACGTCCTTTGCCCAATTTTCACTTGGGTTGTTGTTTTGTTGTTGAGCTTGTAGGAGTTCTTTATATATTCTGGCTACAAAGCCCTTATCAGGTATATGATTTGCAAATATATTCCTCCATTCTGTAGGTTCTGTTTTTACCTTCTTGGTGAAGTTGATACGTTTTGACATGCACGTACACATTTGTCTGTTTCTCTGTCTCTCTGTCTCCATCTCAGTCTCTCTATCCCTCATCTGTGTATCTTCATGGAACCCTCACTGCACTCAGGATACTGAACATGTCCAGCACCCTGGAAAGTTCATCGTGTGCAGCATTTTTTCCTCTATATACTTATGTGGAAATTCATTCATGATATTACATGTATCAAAGCTTCATTCCTTTTACTGCCAAGCAGTGTTCCATGGGAGCAATATACCAGAGTCTGTGTACCATTCAATCATTGAAGGACATCTTATCTACGTTGATTTCCAGATTTTGGCTGCTATTTCTGGTTGGTAACGCTGCTCTAAACATTCCTATGTAAGTCTTTGTGTGGACTTATATTTTCATTTCTCTTGGGTAAATACCTAGGAGTGGAATTGCCGGGTCATAAACACATTCTGTGTTTAGCTTTTTTGAGGAACAAACTGTTTGCCAAAGTAGCCCTGCCATTTTACATTCCCATCAGAGTGTATGAGGGTTTCAGTTTCTCCACATCCTCGCCAATGCCTGCTGCTCTGTCATGGCAATTAGAGCTACTCTAGTGGGTGAGAAGTGGTATCTTGTAGTTTTGATTGGCATTTCCCTGGTGGCCAATGATGGTGAGCATCCTTTTATTTTTATTGGTTATTTGTATATCTGTCCAGATCCTTTGCCCATCTTTTAATTGGCTATTTGTCTTTTTATTACTGAGTAGTAGTCGTTCTTTATATATTCTGGATACAAGTCCCTTATAAGGTACGGGATTTGCAGGTATTGCATCCCACTTGGCAGTTGTCTTTTTACCTTTTTGATAGTGCCCTTTATTTATTTTTTAATGTTTTTTATTTGCTTTGAGAAAGAGAACGTGAGCAGGGAAGGGGCAGAGAAAGGGAGAGAGAGAATCCACACTGTCTGAGCTGAGATCGAGAATTGGACACTTAATCAACTGAACCACGTAGGCACCACTTGAGGTGCCCCCTTTGAAGCACAAAAAGTTTTAATTTTGATTTTGATGATATCCAGTCTGTGTTTCTTCTGTTGCTTAGTCTTATAACATCATATCTAAGAAACCATTTTCTATAGAAGGTTGGGAAGACTGACACTGATGTTTTCTTCTACAGCTTATATAGCTTTAGCTCTTATGTTGAGATCTTTGGTCCATTTTGAGTTATATTTTGTATGTGGTAAGAGGTGTAGGGGTCTCCCTTCACTCTTTGATGTGTTGGTATACAATTTTCCCAGCACCATTTGTTAAAAAGACCATTCTTTCTCCATCGAATCATCTTAACACCCTTGTAGGAAATCAGTTGGCTTAAAATGTGAAGATTTACCTCTGGACTCTCAATTCTGTTCCCTTGATCTATAGGTCTTTTGTGTGTCTGCATCACACGGCCTTCAGTGCTATAGCTTTATAATAAGTTTTGAAATGGGCAAGATTTTGTTTTTTTCAAGATTGTTGTTGAATTTCTATATGAATTTTAGGATCAGCTTGTCAATTCTGAAAAGAACTCAGATGGGATTTTGATAGGGATTGTGTTGAATATCAGCATTGTAACAATATTAAGTCGTTCAGCCCATGAACATGGATGGGTTTGGTGCAAAACACATCTTTTTATTTAGATCTTCTTTCATTTCTTTCAGCAATATTTTTCAATTTTCAGAATAGTTTTATATTACTTTTGTTTAACTTATACCCTAAATATTTTACTTTCTTTGATGTTATTATAAATAGAATCATTTTGAAATAGATTTGATTTTTATCTATTCATCTTGTATTCTGCAACCTTGCTGAACTTGTTTATTAGCTGTAATAGATTTGAGAGGACTCCTTAGGATTTTATGCACACAACACCCTGCCATCTGTAACTGGAGATAGTTTTACTTCTTCCTTTTAATCTAGATGCTTTTTATTTAACTTTTTTTGTCCTATTTCCCTAGCTAGAATCTCCAATACAAGTTAAATAGAAGTGGTGACAACAGACGCCCTTGTTTTGTTTCTGATTGTAGGCGGGAAATACTTGTTTTTCACCATTACCTATGTAGTTCATTATGAGTTTTTCATTTTGGTATTTATTAACTTGAAGTAAGTTACTTCTGGGGCATATGGGTCACTCAGTCGGTTGAGTGTCCGACTTTGGCTCAGGTCATGATCTTGCAGTTCATGAGTTTGAGCCCTGCATCAGCCTCTGCACTGACAGTGTGGAGCCTGCTTGGGACATTAGCATTCGCTTGCTCTCTCTCTCTCTCTCTCTCTCTCTCTCTCTCTCTCATCCTATCCCACTTGCATTCTCTCTCAAAATAAATAAACTTTAAAAAATTTTTAAAAAGAAGTAATTTACTTCTTAGTTTGTTGAGTATTTTTATGATGAAAAGGTGTTAGATTTTGTCAAATGCTTTTTCTTCATTAATTGAAATGATAATGTGGTTTTTTTCCCTTCATTCTATTGATGTGGTATACTATGTTAACAGATTTTCAGGTGTTAAACCAACATTGCATTCTTGGGATAAATCCCACTTGGTCATGGTGCATAATTCTTTTCATACATTGCTGGATTCTATTTAATAGTATTTTGTTGAGGATTTTAGTCTATATTCATAAGAAAATGTAAGTGAATAGTATATCATTTTCTTTTCTTGTGATATTCGTCTGGTTTTGATATAAGGGCAATACTAGTCTCATAGAATTAGTTGGAAACTGCCCCATTCCATTTTATTTTAGGAAGCATTCATGAAGAATTCATAGTAGCTCCTTTTCAAATGTTTGGAAGAATTTACCAATGGAGACATTTGGTCTTGGACTTTTCTTTGTGGAAGTTGTTTGATTACTAAGTCAATCTCTTTGCTTGTATAGGTGTATTTAGATTTATTTCTTCTTGGGTCATTTTTAGTTGCTCTTTCTAAGAATTTGTCCATTTCATTTGTGGCATATAGTTACAGTTGTTCACAGCATTCTCTTATAATTACTTTTATTTCTATAAGGTTAGTAGTTATGTCCCCATTTTCATTTCTGACTTGAGTAATTTGAGTCTTCTCTCTTTTTTTCTCTTTGGTCTAGCTTAAGATTTGTCAATTTTGTGGATCTTTTCTGAGAACAAACACTTGGTTTATTTGATTTTTCTATTGTTTTTATGTTCTCTACTTCATTAATGTTCACTGTAGTATTTATGATTTCATTCCTGTTGCTTGCTTTGGGTTCAGATGGCACTTCTTATTCTAGGTTCTCGAGGTGGAAGTTTATTGATTTATAATCTTTCTTCTTCTTTCCTGTAAGTCATACCTGTAAACTGCCCTCGAAACACTACTTTAGCTGCATCCCGGAAATACCCATGTGTTATTTTTAAATTTTTATTAATCTCAAAGTATTTTCTAATTTCCTTTGGGATTTCTTCTTTGAGCCATTGGCATTTAGTAGTGTGTTCTTTAATTTGTATATATTTGTGAATATATATACATCCTATAGCATGTTCCATGTATACTTGAAGAAAATGCATATTCTGTTCCTGTTAGATACAGTGTTCTATAGATATGAGTTAACTCTAGTTTGTATGTATTCTTGTTCAAGTCTTCTGTCTCCTTGTTGATCTTCTGCCTACTTGTTCTATCCATTATTGAAAGTGTAGTCTTGAAGGCTCTGATGATTATTGTTGAATTGTCTATGTTACTCTCCATCAACCTTTGCTTTATATATTGCAGGGCCATAGTTAGGTATGTATATAATTGTTATAATTTCCTTATGTATCAACAGTTTTATCATTATAAAATGTCCCTCTTTGTCCCTAGTAAAAAATGTTAAAGCTACTTTACTTGATATTAAATAGCCACTCCAGCTTTCTTACAGTTGGTGTACACATGATAGAGCCTTTCATCCTTATGATTTTAACCTATTTGAATCTCTGAATCTAATGCTGTGTCTCATATAGCCAACATATAGTTGGATGATTTTTTTTTATCCACTATGACATTCTCTGCTTTTTGAATGGATTGTTTAATCCATTCACAGTTAATGTTGTTGTTGATATAGTTGGACTTACATCTGCCATTTTACTTTTTGTTTACTCTATGTCTGCTTTACTACTTTTGTTCCTCTCTTCCTCTTAATTCTTTCTTTTGCACGAAGTGAATGTTTTCTAGTATAACATTTTCCTTTTTTTAATGACTCTTTCTCTATATTTTTTTGGTTACTACTTTAGCAGTTGCTCTAGGGCTTACCACACATATCTTATAAAAATCTACTTTGTATTTCTACTAACTTCATTCCAGTGTGATATAGAAATAATATTCCTAAATAAATCTATTCCCTCCCTACCCTTTTGTTCTATTGTTGCCATACATATTAAATTTATATGTGTTCCAAATCAAATAGTACATTGTTATAATTGCTGTTTTATACTAAGAAGATGAGAAAAGAAAGCGAGTATGTATTTACTGAGTTGTTCTATTTGTCTTATTATTTACCATTTCTGTTTTTTAAATTGGCACATGCAGGTTTGAGTTACAATCTGGTGTCATTTCCTTACTCCAATGTAACTCCCCTCCTATCCACCTCATTTATGTTATTATTGTCAAATATATGACATCTGTGGTTCAGCAATACATTTATATATGTGCTGTTTCTTTTTTTTTTTTTTACTTAAAAATTTTTTAATGTTTATTTCTTTTGAGAGAAAGAGACAGACACAGAGTGTGAGCAGGTGAAGGCAGAGAGAGATGGAGACATAGAATCTGAAGCAGGCTCCAGGCTCTGAGCTGTCAGCACAGAGCCCGACATGGGGTTCGAACCCACGAACTGTGAGGTCATAACCTAAGCCAAAGTTGGTCGCTCAACCAACTGAGCCACCCAGGCACCCCACATGTGTTGTTTCATACAACTGTTTTTTAAATCAGCTAAAAGAAGAAAGAAGAAAATAATATGTATTCTGGGTTTTTTTTTTTTTTTGGTAAATAATTACATAATTACTCTTTAACAGTGTTTTTTTATTTTTCATGTGGATTAGAATTTTCATTTGGATTTACTTCCTTTTAGCCTGAAAAGCTTCTTTTAGTGTTTCTTATAAGATGGGTCTGCTAGAAGAAAATTGGCTCAGTTTTTGATTACCTGAGAATGTTTTTATTTCATTCTCATATTTGAAAGATAGTTTTGGCAGATATAAGATTCTGAGTTAAACAGTATGTTTCTTTCAACACTTTGAATATGTCATACCACTGCCTTCTAGCCTCCATTGTTTCTGATAAGAAGTCGCCTGTTATCTTATTTGGATTCCTTTGTATGTGATAAGTCAATTTCTCTTGTTGCTGTCAAGATTTTCTCTTTGTCTTTGTTTTCAGCAGTTTTACTCTTGGTGTGGATTTCTGTGTACTTGTCCTGATTGGACTTGTCTGAGCTTCATGAATGTGTAGACTAATGTTTTTCAGCAACTGGGAAATTCTCGGCCATTATTTTTCCTAATATTATTTCTGTTTTCTCCTCTCCCTCTCCTCCTAGAATTCTATTACATGTATGTTCGTGTACTTAAAGGTGTCCCAGTTTTCTCTGAGACTCTTCCACTTTCTCCGTTCTATTTTCTCTCTCTTCTTTGGATTGTGTAATACCATTAATCTGTCTTTAAGTTCACTAATTCTTCATTTGCTGGTTCAAATCTGTTATGTAGCCCCTCTAATAAAAATTTTCATTTCTTTTATTATACTTCTCCAGAATTTTCATTTGGTTCTTTTTAATACTTTACATGTCTATTGATATTGTCTATTTGGTGAAAGAAACATTGTCTTTGTATCTTCCTTAAGTTTCCGAAGCATGGTTTCTTTTAGTTCTCTGAACATATTTATAATGGCTGTTTTGAAGTCTTAGTCTGTTGCGTATGACATAATGACCTTCTTAGAAGCACTTTCTTTTTTCTTTATATCCTATGTAAATATATTCTTGTTTCTTTGTATGCCATGATTTTTTGTTGAAAATTAGACACTTTAGGTGATATATTACAGCAACTTGGATCACCCTTCCTCCTCTCATGACTTATTTTGCTCTTTGTTTTGTGACCTGGCTAGGCAATTTTAGTGAAGTCTGCTTTCACCGCATGAAGCCATCGCTGTTGCTCCTCTGGGGACAGAGCCTTGAGTGTGTACACAGGTCCCCTAGAATGGCAATGCCTTGGCAGCGTTCTCTCTGATCACCTCTTTTTCTAAGTTCCGTCAGGCTGTCTTCATGTGATGTTACTCCCCATGCCTTTGGTGCAACTGACCACCAACAGCTTGCGTTATAGTTTTTGACAATCCCCTGGGCCATGTGCTCCTCAGCAATCTGATCCAATTCAGTGTAGACAGCACTAGATTTTGAAGCCAGTCTTTGAGGTTTGTTTTGTCCTCAGGGTGTCTTCTTAGCCATTTATTTCTCTAGTTCTCTCTAGGCTTATGAACTAGATGGCCTGTGGTTTAGCTTTTTGCTCCTAAGAGGAGCTGTTGTTGAAAGCCACCTTAAGCTTAAACTTCTCCATGATTATTTTTTTTTTTTTCAAATAACATCGGTTCCTTCGTGGAGAGCTTTGGAGCTCTCTTTTCTTATGGGAAGCCTCTTCTCCTAAACGATGTCTCTGACCCACTACTCTGGACCCCAAATGGGGCAGTAGCCTCTGCTCTGCACTACTCTTCTTTCTTGGTCTGGGAGCTCTGCCCTAATCTGGGGCAAGGGTGGTGAGAGCCCTAGTATTCTTGGCTGGCTGTACTTAAGGTAGAGCCTTTTTACTATGAGTGGAGGTTAGTGGAGGAAGGAGCTCCTGATACCTTGGCCACACTCACCAGGAGTTCCTCAACTTGAAACTGGAAGGCATTAGAAATGCTGGTGGCCTGCCCTTCCTGGCGAGGTATATTAAGATTTGTTTGGGAGATGGGGCGCCTGGGTGGCGCAGTCGGTTAAGCGTCCGACTTCAGCCAGGTCACGATCTCGCGGTCCGTGAGTTCGAGCCCCGCGTCGGGCTCTGGGCTGATGGCTCAGAGCCTGGAGCCTGTTTCCGATTCTGTGTCTCCCTCTCTCTCTGCCCCTCCCCCGTTCATGCTCTGTCTCTCTCTGTCCCAAAAATAAATAAACGTTGAAAAAAAAAAAGATAAAAAAGATTTGTTTGGGAGCTAAAAAGAAGGAAGGACACCGTCTTCTTGGCCACATTTACCCAGAGTAGAGCTTCTATCAAGCTGAGAGTGAAGAAGGAAAGAAAGAATGGGCCATGGTTCAAATGCCACAGATTCTTGCTGTTCTTACCAAGTTTTAGTATGTTTCCTTGTAAACTTTTCTTCATTTATTATATGCCCTCAGGACAATTTCCAGAGACTTTAAATAATTGTATTTTTAAAGTTTATTTATTTATTTTTGAGAGAAAGAGAGGAAGAGAGAGGATTCCAAGCAGGCTCAACACTGTCAGTGTGGAGCCTGAGATAGTACTCTATCTCATGACTGAGAGATCACAACCTGAGCTGAAATCAAGAGTTGGACACTTAACCAAATGAGCCACACCGATGCCCCAATAATTGGGTTTTTTAATAGCTTTTACCAGATTTGCTTTTTTTCCTCTAGTGAGTGAGTCCATGGAGCTCCTCATGCTAACATCCAGCCATAACTTTTTAATGAACTGCCAAATTGTTTTTTGAGTGTTTGTACCATGTTATGTCCGAACTAGTCCCAGTTCTGCTACAGTCTCAGTCTCTGGTCAGTCTTTTCGATTTTAGTCACTCTCATAGGTATGTAGTGGTATCTCCTTATGCTTTTAACTTTATATTCTGATGGCTAATAATGTTGGGCATCTTTACATATGTCTATTTGACATCCATATATGTTCATTGGTGAAGTACCCGTTTAAAGCTTTTGCCCATTATTAAGTTGAATTTTTCTTTGAGTTTTGAGAATTCCTTATCTACTATCACTACAAGTTCTTTATTGGATATACGCCTTGCAAAGTTTTTCTCCAAGTCTGTAGCTTGTCTTTCATTCTCTTAAGAGTGTCTATTGCAAAGTGGATGTCTTTACTTTTGATGAAGTGCAAGTTATTAATTTGTTCTTCTATGCATGGTGCTTTTGGTGTTGTAGCTAATAAATCTTTGCCTATCCCAAGATCATAAGGCTTCTCCTAAAGGTGTTATAGTCAGGGGCTCTGCTTTTAAGTATATGATCCACTTTGAGTTCAATTGTAGATACGAATTTGGGATGGAACGTCAATTTTTTTTCCCTACTGACATCCAATTGTTTCAGTGTAGTTTGTTGAAAAGACTATCTTTCTTTCCTGAATTGCCTTTGAGCATTGTTAAAAGTTAGCTAACTGTATTTATATATTTGTGAGAATTGATTTCTGGACATTAACGAGCTTTACTATCTTTGTGCCCCTATCCTACCGTTCTGATTACTGTAGTTTTATGACAAGTCATGTGATGAGCTAGTATTAGTCCTTCAACTTTGTTTTTATTTTTTAGAGAAGAAGTTTGGTTTTGGGTCTTTTTTTTATATCTTCCATGTCTCTATTTAACTTTTTAAACATATAGAATACAATTACAATAACTACTTTAATATTCTTCTCTGCTAACATTAATATGTTTCACTTCTGGGTCAGTTTTTTTAATTTTTGAGAAGAAAATGTATTTATTTTGAATTAATTTGAAAAAACAAATAATATTCCTAGAAATGGAATATGAGTCTGTTACATTGTAGGTAGATCGAATACAAGCACAAGTACAAAAAAGTCTCACTTTTGTACCCAAAGCATCTTAATACTTCAGGGACCGTGAAATCATGACCTGAGCTGAAACCAAGAGTTGATGCTTAACGGACTAAACCAGCAATAATTGGTGGCACCCCAATGATTTTGTATTTCTACAAATATTATTGAGCTTCATTCTGGAACACAGTTAAGTTACTCAGAAACAGTTTGATGATTTGAGGTCTTGCTTTAAGATTTATCAAGTGAGGCCAGAACAGTGTTCAGTCTAGGGAAAATGACTCCCTAGCAACAAGCCAAGACTATTCTGTGTTGTCTTCACAGAGCCCTGTAAATCATGAGGGTTTCCACTCAGGCTGGCAGAAACAGACACTCTCCCAGGTCTTATGAAATCTCTGGACACCATTGCCTCTAATCCTCTCAGGTGGCTCTTTCTCCATCCTTGAATAGCTTTTTCACATGTGTATACTGATCCATACTCTGGTACATCCTTGAAGGGAGACCTCTGAAGTTCTTTCTCCATGCAGGTCTCTACTCTCTAGTATCTTGTGCTACGACTCTCGCCAGTCTCATCTTTGTCTCTCAACTCAGACCGCTGGACTCTATCTTTTCCCTCTCCCCGCACCATGACCTAGAAACTGTCAAAGGCAGTAAGCTGGAGTAGTCATGGGGCTCACCTCCTTTGTTTCCTGGCTCATAGAGATCAATCACTTTTCTTCATTGCTTGATGTTCAATGTCTTGAAAAAAACATTTTTTTCATACGTGGTATTTATTTTTTGCTTATTTCATATGGGAGGGTAAATCTGGACTCTGTTACTCTATCTTGGCCAGAAGCAAAAGTCTTTTCATTGTTTAATTTCATAATTTAATCTTCATAAAAAATAATTACCTTGATGGGGCACCTGGGTGGCCTAGTCGGTTAAGTGTCTGACTTCAGCTCAGGTCATGATCTCGTGGCTCATGAATTCGAGCCCCATGTTGGGCTCTGTGCTGACAGCTCAGAGCCTGGAGCCTGCTTCAGATTCTGTGTCTCCCTCTCTTTCTCTCTGCCCCTCCCTTAGTCACGCTCTGTCTCTCTCTCCTTCAAAAATAAATAAACATTAAGAAAATAATCACCTTGGGAGGTAAGGAGGGTGGGCTGGAAGGCTGGAGTTTAAAGGGGCTGGATCAGACTCAGAGATGAGTGTGGAGGCAAGAAGAGAGAGACTAGGAGATCTCCATTCAGGCACACTGGGATTTGACTCATGATTCCTAGTCCAGGAAGGTTTCTGCTTTTGCAGCCAGTGTCCCAGTCTTGCAGCTCAGGGTTGTTTGAGACTTGGAAGGAAGAGTTCTATGTAGGAGTTATGGCTGTCTCATCCCTGGGGCAAAGGACCTATTTCTGGCCCCTTTGGCATCTGAACAAAGCACTTTCCCAGGCATATCTTCTCCCAGGTATCGTTCTATCCCCCACCTATGGTAGGCGGGAACATCTTAACGCCTGGCAAACGGTGTGGCCACAGCCAGGAGCTACCAGCATGCTCCAGCTCTCACCCAAGGCTGCCAGCACAATCTTGATGGCTGGCAGTGATTCCTCATATAAAAATACAGTGGTTCCAGACCTATTTCTTTTTTTTTTTTTTCCTCATCAAATTTTTGTTTTAATGGGCCTCAAAATTCTGTGACAGACCTTTGGTCAAGTTGTTTCCATTAAAAAGTACTGATTTTAAAAACTAATGACTTGAAACTGCCACACACACCACACGCACAAAAAAATGGTCCACAAAACATTCTCCTTTCCTTCTGAAGGTTTTACAATGCATTGTTATCATCAACCGGTCTTTTACTATTGAACTTAAATGGCCACCTGGCGCAAATAGTTATGACACCGTTCTTCCGCCACTGATCAAGGCAGGTATGGGCATAATATTCATTTAGCTTTCTGAGCTTCCTGGACAGACTTGGTGACCTTGCCAGCTCCAGCTGCCTTCTTGTCCACTGCTTTGATGCCACCCACAGCAACCTTCTGTCTCATGACACAAACAGCAAAACAGCCCAGAGGAGGATAGTCAGAGAAGCTCTCAACACACACACAGACTTGCCAGGAACCATATCAACAATGGAAGCATTGCCAGATTTCAAGAACGTGGAGCCATCTTCCAGCTTTTTTCCAGAACCACGATCAATCTTCTCCTTCAGCTCAGCGAACTTGCAGGCGATGTGAGCTGGGTGACAGTCCAGCACAGGTGTGTATCCAGCACCGGGATGGCCTGGATGGTCCAGGATAATCACCTGAGCCATGAAGCCAGCTGCTTCCATTGGCGGGTCATTTCTGCTGTCACCAGCCACATTGCCACGACCAACATCTTTAACAGATACGTTCCTGACATTGAAGCCCACATTGTCCCCAGGGAGAGCCTCACTCAAAACTTCATGGTAGATTCCAACAGACTTTACTTCAGTTGTAGCATTGACTGGAACAAACGTGACCACCATGCCTGGTGAACACCAGTCTCCACTCAGCCCACAGGTACAGTACCAATTCCATCAATTTTGTAGACATCTGGAGGGGCAGACGCAAGGGCTTGTCAGTTAGACGAGTAGGTGGCAGAATGCAATCCAGAGCTTCAAGCAGTGTGGTTCCACTGTCATTGCCATCTGTACTGGTGACTTTCCATCCCTTGAACCGGGGCGTGTTAGCACTTGCTCCAACATGTTGTCACCTTTCCAATCAGAAATTGGCACAAATGCCACTGTGTGGGGGTTGTAGCCAGTTTTCTTAATGTAGGTGCTGACTTCTTTAATGATTTCTTCGTATCTGTAGGGTGGCTCAGTGGGATCCATTTTGTTAACACCAACAATAAGTTGTTTTACATGCCAAAAGGGCATGCTCATGGGTCTGCCCGTTCTTGGGGGTGCCTGGTTCAAATTTGCCAACATAACCAGCAACGATCATGACAGCACAGTCAGCCTGAGATGTGCCTGTAATCATATTTTTGATACAGTCTCTGTGTCCTGGGGCATCAATGCTGGTCACATAACACTTACTAATCTCAAGTTGCCACAGGGAAATATCAATGGTGATAATCACGTTCACATTCAGCTTTCAGTTTATCCAAGACCCAGGCATACTTGAAGGAGCCCTTTTCCATCTCAGCGGCCTCAGATTAGATGACCAGTAGTAGTAGACTTACCTGAGTCTACATATCCAATGACGACGATGTTGATATGAGTCTTTTCCTTTCCCATCTTGTTTTAGGTTTAGCGGTGGTTTTCACGACACCTGTGTTCTGGTGGCAAACTCATTGTGGAAAAGGTCTGGACCTATTTCCTAAAAAGTCTTTCTTTCTTCTTCAATTCCTTTGGAGCTCTTGTCAAAAAATCGGTTAACCCTATAAGGGTGGATTTATTTCTAGACTACTGTCTATTCCATTGATCAGTTTTTCCATCCTTTTGCCAATGCCATAATGAGTCTTGACATAGTGTAAGTCTACCAATCTTTCCCTTCTTTCTCAAGATGGCTTTGGATACTCTAGCTATGTCACATTTCTATATACATTTTAGGATAAACTTGTCAATTTCTAAGAGCACTGCTGAGATTTTGATTGGGATTGTATTAAATCTATAGATCAATTTGGGAATTAACATCTTAGCAATGTTGTCTTTCAACCCCAAGAACATGGTATTTATCTACATTTATGTAGGTCTTCCTCAATTTCTGTTAGCCATGTTTTGTAGTTTTCAGTGAACAGTTCCAGTACAACTTGGGTAAAGTTTTCCCCTAGTCATTGTACATTTTTGATGCTTCATAGATAGTATTGTGTTTTTTTAAGAATCATATTCTAATTATTCATTGATATTATATGGAAATATAATTGATTTCTATGTGATGACCTTGTATCATGAAATCTTGCCTAATTCATTTACTATTTCTAGATTTTTTTGGTAAATTCCTTAGACTTTGCTATTTACACAATGTGTCCTCTGAAAAATAAAGACTTTTTTTTTCTTTCTTTCCAATCTCTATGTATTTGATTTCTATTTTATTACCTTATTGCACTGGCTATAACCTCAAGTACAATGTTAAATAGAAGGAATGAGAGCAGACATCCCTTTTCTCTTTTCAATCTAAGAAGCAAAGTATGCAATGTTTCACCATTGCATGTGATGCTAATTGCTGGTTTCTTATAGATATTCTTTATCAGATTGAGGAAGTTTCCTTCTGTTTCTAGAATTTGCTGAGAGGTTCCTCCATGTCCTCCAAATCATGGGATTTGGACAGGTGTTGAATTTTTCAAATGTTTTTTTCTATATTTATTGATGTGATCATATATTTTTCCTTCATTCTATTAATGTGGTAAATTATACTGATTTTTTAAATATTAAAGCAACCTTGCATTCCTGGTATTGACATGTGTGCACTTGGATACATATGCACACACACACACATACACACACACACACGCACACATTTTTCCTGCAATTGATTTGCTAATATTTGCTAAGGATTTTGTGTCTATACGCTTAAAGAATATTGGTCTGTAACTTTCTTTTCTTGTAATGTCCTTTGCTAGTTTTTTTATTAAGGTTATGATAGCCTTCTATAATGGTTAGAAAGTTTTTCCTCCTCCTGTATTTTCTGAAAGACTTTGTGTAAGCTTGGTATTATTTCTTCCCTAAATATTTGATATAATTCCCTAGTGAAGCTATCTGAGCCTAGAGTTTTCTTTGTGGGGAAATCTCAAAGTGTTAGTAAGTATAGGGCTATTCATGTGTACTGTATGTGTTTGTGTGTGTGTGCACATGCACATGAAATATGGAATTTTTGTGCCTTTTGAGGAATTTGTCCATTTTACTTAAGTTGTCAAATATATTGGCATAAGGTTGTCCATAACATTCCTTTATTGCTGTTTTACTGTCTTCAGGACGTGTAATTACATCCCCTCTTTCATCCATAATAACAGCAGCTTGTATTTTCTCTTTTTCTTTAATTGAACTAGTTAGGTGTTTTGTCAATGTTATTGATCTTCAGATAACCAACTTTTTATTTTCTTGATTTTCTCTATTGTTTATTTTCTACTTTATTGACTTCGGTTCTTGTCTTTATTATATCCTTCTTTCTATTTTGGTTTTAATTCGTTCTTTTTTAAATTCTTAAGGTGGAATTTAGATGACTGTATGTATTTCTTCTGTTGGCATTTCAAGCTGTAAATTTCCCTTTAAGGACAACTTCTGCTTCCTTCCATAGGTTTTGATATGTTTTAGTGTTCACCACTTCAAAATATTTTCTGATTTCCTTTGTGATTTCTTCTTTGACCCATGGATTATTTAGAAGTGTGTTACTTTTAAAGATCTGGGGATTTTCTTATTAACTTCTTACGGATTTCTTAATCTCTAGTAATGGCTAGAGAACATACTCTTAATGCAATGCTTTTTAACTGAGTATGACTCATTTTGCTGAACTTCCATATGCATTTAAAAACCGTGTGTTCGGGGCGCCTGGGTGGCGCAGTCGGTTAAGCGTCCGACTTCAGCCAGGTCACGATCTCGCGGTCCGTGAGTTCGAGCCCCGCGTCGGGCTCTGGGCTGATGGCTCGGAGCCTGGAGCCTGTTTCCGATTCTGTGTCTCCCTCTCTCTCTGCCCCTCCCCCGTTCATGCTCTGTCTCTCTCTGTCCCAAAAATAATAAATAAACGTTAAAAAAAAAATAAAAAATTAAAAAAAAAACAAAAACGTGTGTTCATCAGTGTTGTGGTTTATAGATGTCAACTGTGTCAATTTGGCTTATGATGTGCAGATCTTCCATCTCCTTATTGATGGTTCCTCAGTTACTCCAAGAGGAAGGTTACGTCTCTATATCTGTGATCTGTGGGTGTGTCTATTTCTTTAGTTCCTCAGTGTTTGCTTCTCTGCATTTTGAACATCTGGTTGTTTGGGGCATTCATGTTCAGAATGGCCGTATCTTCCTGAAGAATCTACTTTTATCGTTATGAATCAATTCTCTTTCTCTACAGACATGTCAAAATCCTTTCTACTTTCCCAGGTATTTGTCATTGTTGGCACTCCTCACTACTTCACGTAAGTAGGCTTGCATCTGCTATTATAGCTGTTGAGTCCAAAGAGCTTCCTTTAACACTTATGGTAGTTTAAATCTGCTGTAGATGAATTATCTCAACTTTTGTTTGCATGGAATGTCCTTATTTTCCCTTTATTTTTAAGGGGTGATTTTGCTGGCTATACAATTCTAGATTGAATTTTTTTGCCGCATTTCAAAGATGTCACTTTATTGTCTTGTTTCTGATGATAACTCAGTGGGAGATTTTACTTTGAAGCAATCGCTACACCCAATGTGGACCTCAAACTCACAACCCTGAGATCAAGGGCCACATGCTCACCAACTGAATCAGTCTTTAACTTTGCTTTTTAACCATTTAAATATGAGGAGTCCTAGCGTGGGTTCCTCTTTTTTTTTCCCCCTGTTTATCCTGCTCAAGTTCCATTGTGCCTCTTGCATCTTTGGGTCTATGGATCAATTTTGAAACTTTTCTGCCACTATTTCTTTAAGTATTTTTCCACCCCAATCTCTCTCTCTTCTTTTGGGACTTCAATTTTACACACGTTAGACTAGTTGATATTTTCCGCACAATTCTGAGACTCTGATTATTTTCTGACATCTCGTTCTCTGTGTGCTTCAACTGGATAGTTCTATCACCTTGTCTTCAAGTTTACTGATCTTTCTCCTGCAGAATCCAATTGCTAATAAATTTCACCTTGCAAGTATTTTATCAGCTCTAGAATTTTCACTTGATTCTTCTCTATAGTTTCATGTTCCCTGATGAAATTCCACTTTTTTTCATGCTTCTACTTTAAATTTTTTAATGTTTATTTATTTTTGAGAGAGCAAGAGAGGACATGCACTTGCATGCACACATGCACACAAGTGGGGGAGGGGCAGAGAGAGAGGGAGACACAGAATCCAAAGCAGGATCCATGCTCTGAGCTGTCAGCACAGAGCCTGATGCGGGGCTTGAACTCACTAACCGTGAGATCATGACCTGAGCCGAAAGTTGGATGCTTAACCAACTGAGCCATCCAGGCACCCATTCACTCTTCTACTTTAAGTTCTTGACTGTAGTATAATAGATAATACAGTATCGCAATCATTTAAAGTCCTTGTCTGCTAATCAAACATGTTTTATTTCTATGTCTGTTTACTCTTTCTTTCTTTCTTTCTTTCTTTCTTTCTTTCTTTCTTTCTTTCTTTCTTTCTTTCTTTCTCTTTCTTTCGCTCCTGGTTGTAGGTTCCCTTTTCCTGCTTTTTGTATGTCTAGTAATTTTTTATTGTGTTTCAAGCATTGTGGATGCTATGCTGTTGAGAACCTGGATGTCCTCTTTCTTTAGAGAGTGTTCACTGGTTTTCTGACAGGCCATTAGTTTATCAGCAGATGAACTTGATTCCATTGAGGTTTGCTGGTAGGCATTTTAGGGAGGGCCTAGAGTAGCCCCTCATAACAGTGAGGCAGAACACCATGTCACTGAGCCCTCCTGGATCCCCCCTTCAGCTCTCAACTACCCACCAGCCGTTCTCTGCTAACCCCAGCGGAGCGCAGCCCTGTGCATTTCTAGCCAGTATATTCTGCTGAGATGCTGAGGTGCTCTGCGAAAAATTCTGGTGCATCCCTGCACAGTCTTCTCCTTCCCACTCCTTGCCTTGCAGTTCTCTCCACCTCAGCAGTCCCGAGCACCACTGTGTCCCCCCTTCCCAGGATGCTGTCTGTGTAGGTTCCATATCCCCGTGCCACAGCTGGGTGAGTGCGTCAGACAGAAAGCCAGGTTGTGGAGCTCACCTTGTGTGCTCTCCTTCTCTTGAGAATTACAGTTCTCCTTTGTGTGAGGCCTAGTGTTCGGAACAGCTGCCTCATGTATACTTTATCTAGTTTTATAGTTTCTTGTGGGGGAGGGATAAATCTTCCACTCGGGACTTCATCATGACCGGAGCTGGAAATTGAGAACTTCTCTTTATTGTTCATCTTGTACATGAGACCTCTTTTTTTTCACCTTGTGCATGTATTATCTTTATATCAAATATTTAATGATGGCATAAAAAATCTTGGTGCAGGCAGCACTCAGCTCACCTGTTGGCTTGTGCTTTGGCTTACAGACCGCTTGCCTATCAGCAATTACACGGGTTGTCTTGAATCCCTCCTTTTCATTGGGAGTTTGGAATGAGCTAGCCTTTAGTGCCAGTGTTGGTTCAGCCACTTACTAGCTCTGTGGCCTTGGGTAAGCCGCCTACTCTCTCTAATCTCCAGTTTCTTCCGGGAAAAATATAGAGGATAATCCCTCCCTCATCAGGTAGCTTTGAAAAGCAGAAGAAATCATTCCTCTCAAATGCCTACCACAGTGCAGGCTACAGTACAGGTGTCCAGAGAGTTTTTTCCTTTCCTTTCTTCTTCCTCACCCAGGACTTGAGCAAGGGAGCAAGGGAGCAAGGGAGAGCCCAGTCCAAGCCTGGAGCTTGACCTTTCTCTCTTTACAATCTTCACCTTGAGAGAGTGGGTGCAGGAGACCATCCAGGCCCTGCAGGCATACCCCTGGGTGGAAGGACGGTGGGTGGGTGGATTACGGACAGATGCATGCATAGATGGGGGAATTAATGAATGTGCAGCCCGGTGGCCTCTGTAGGGTCTGAGCTCTTGGAGGCAGGGCCACACCTCCTTTGTCCCATGCAGCGGGAGCCTTGGTACGAGGAATGGGCTTCCATTTCCCTGTTTCACCATCTCATCTGGGAGCTGAGGACACCGGTTTCATCTACCAGGTTTCATTCTGTGCCCCCACAGGGTCTGCAGTAGGCCCTTCGGTGACTCTCTAGAATAGAATCCCAGCTCCTCACCCTGCCCACAGGCCAAGGACCTCACCACCCCATTGGAGCCCACATGCCCATGCCCAGAGACTTGGACATCCTTGCTGTCCCCAGGTATGCTCAGCCCAACTCGGCCTCATGACAGCTGAGCAGACGGGCTTGGTTAACCCAGTCCTTTCAGGTGGTGGACAGTCCTGCAAGCAGAATAAGACGGGGTTATAGGGCAGAGGGGTCAGGCAGAAGGGGCTGCCAGCAACATCAGCCCCAGGCTAGGCCCCTCCTTCTCTCCAGGGCAGAGGCCTTTGCTGTAGGACCCAGCTGAGGACCCACTGCGGGAGGTGCCCAGGGTCCCAGGAGGAGTGGGGAGTCACAGGGGCAGGAGGGTGCTGGCCAGCCACGTGGTAAAGGGGCAGGACGTTATAACCCATTTGTTCATTGATTATGCTTTTCCTAAGCACCTACTACGTGTCAGACACTGTCCTGGGCACCGAGGGTAAAGTAGTGAACAAATCAGATGGCTGCTGCCTTCAGGAGTTTTCACTTTTGTCAGGGAGGCAGACAATAGACAGAGGAACCCATGAGTACATAATGTAAAGGGAGGGCAGGGCAGGGCTGGGAGGAGACAAAATGGGGCAGTGGTCAGGGCCCTCCAAATGGAGAAGGAGCCAGCCCTGCAGTCACTGGGTCAGGGGTGTCCTGGGCAGAGGAAACAGCAGTGCAAAGATGGCGAGGCAGGAACAAGCACTCGCAAGAGGTGGCTGGAGCCTGGGAATGAGGGGAAGGACGGGGTTTGACGTGCCCAGGGTCTAAGAGCATAAAGTAAGTGGCCCAAGTTGGAAAACTGGGGTACTTCAGGTCAAAAAGTCAGATTCCCATCGTCTCCTAGAATTGGACGTTGCTGGTGTCCTCAGGCCCATTGGCTGGAGATGAGAAGCCCTGCCCCTCCCCCAGGACTGGGCACCGGCCTCCCTCCTCCCCCAGCTGGGCCTCATTGCTGTCCTCATTGGTCCTGGTCATGGGTAACAGGTGGGCTCTGCCCACACAGGCCCTGAACCCAGGCCCCTGCCCCTCGAGGCACCTGTGCCGCCCCCTCCCCCGCCCTCACTGCTCCTGCACCCGACCCACCCAGCAGGCTCCAGCCCGTCCTCTGCTTCTGCCTTCCCGCTGCTGCTTCTCCTCCGCCTCCTGAGCCCAGCTCAGCTCAGCTCTGGCCTGCAGGCCCGCAGGCCTGCAGGCTCCTCATCCCTGGAGGCATCCTGGACAGGCTGTGCCCGGCCCTGTCGCTTGCCCCCTCCCCACCCTGGGGAAAGACCGGCCTTCCTCTCTTGGGAGGGGCATGAGCTCCTGGGCCCCTCACGTCCCCCCCCCCCCCCCACTCTCCTGTCACTTGCCTTATCTGGTGCCCTTAGCGACTTAGCTGCTCTGTGCCGGGAGGGCGGGGCCGAGCGACCTGCAAGGGGGCGTGGCTTGGCAGGCCTCAGGGAGGAGCCCCCTCCTTCTGAGCCATTTGGGGCCTTGAAGGTTTGGACGAGGAGGGCCAAGGTCTGGCTGAGGTAGAGAATGGAGCATGGGGACAGATGTGGTGGAGGCGGGGAGAAGGTTCCCTGTTCCCGTTGGGGTCAATGGAGACAGCAGAGGGAGAGGGGCGTCTTGGCCGAGTCCCCCACTTGTTGCCTGTGAACCCTTCATCCTGTCCTCACCTGAAGGGCACGGCCGAGACCATCCCGTCCACCCTGCTCCGCGCCCTCAGACACACACGCGTGCCAGGGAGTGTAGGCCCGGGCTCCCAGCCCCCAGCTGCATGCCAGACCCGGGACCACGTGACACGGGCACTCACCTGCATCACACACCCAAGTGACTTCCTCAAACACCCTGCTTCCCCAGCGGACCATGAGAGAGTCATTAAGACAGAGCAGGACTTTATAAACGTGGCTTAAAGTTAAGTACGCAAGAAAATCTCTGTAATTTCCCGCCGGGCAATGGGGATGTTGTCTGATTCCTACAGGCCATAATTTTTGGGAGAGAAACGTTTTTTCCCCCACAAATGATGGGAAGTTGGTGGTTACGGTTACGGCTGGCTGTTGACGTTGGGAAGCTGTTCTGATGCCCAGAATCCCACCTACCTCAGCTAAATGGTATCTTTATGAAATTAGCAGAACGCGGCTGCACCGAGGGGAGGCAAAAAAAAAAAATGAGCTTTCAAATTTTAAGTATAATTGGAAAACTGACCTTTGGAAAATATTTTCCCACCCCAGCCCCACACTGGGGAAGAATGGGTGCTTTATGCTGAGGGTGAGTGGCGTCCTTGAAGAATTAGCGGGTCTCTCCGGAGGTGGAAGCCGAGTGGAGTGGTGTGAGGGGTTGTGTGGGGTCCCTGGGGGCATCTTTGGGTTACAGGGCTGGGGGTCGCTGACCCCCAGAGGGCTGGGGACTCCGAGGCTGCCCTGGGCTGGGTGCATCAGAGAGCGGCCGAAGACGGGCCCTGCCCAGCGGAAAGCACCCGGTGGGGAGCGGGAAGCCTGCTGGGTGCTGGCCTCCCGCACCGCTGTCCCCCCAGCCCTGATACGTCAGAGAGGAGGCGTCAGGGACGGCGCAGTTGGGCTCTAGACTGATGGAGCCAGGGTGACGTTGAATGTGCAGGTGGAGAAGACAGGAAGGGGTCAGCCGGGCTTCCAGGGAGGACATGCTCCAAGAAGCTGGGGTCACGGGTACAAAGAGGCCTGATACCATCCGGCATTGTGGCAAATGTCCTTTCAAGCCTTGAATGCACAGTTACATCACCTCTGAGCCTTGGCCTCATCATCTCTAAAATGGGCAATAAGAGGCGAGGAGCCAATGACAAGGGGCCAATCTGGAAAGAGCCGCAATGTCCCTCCTGCTGTTCGGGGCGTGAAGCCTGCCTGTCCGGCTCGTGGCTCTACCCGCCTGCACCACGGCTCTGTCTCTGAGTGGACGCTTGCCACACTGATGAGCACCCCGAGGTCCTGCGGGCTGGCACGGACCCACCAGGACTCGTGCCTCCCGGTGACCTCTGGGCCTCTGCTCCTGGGCTGCAGGCTCAGGCCCCTGGCCAGCCTGAGGGCCCTTTTGCTCTTTCCATGGTCAGCCCAGAGGCCGCGCAAAGTGTAAGAGCGTGACCCCTGGGCTGTCCTGGGGCCTCTGCAGGGAGGGGCCGCCAGCCCTCCTGGGGGTCGGACCAGACCCCTCCTCAGATCTGGCCTGGGTGCTGCTTTGCTTCCAGATCCGGCTGTGACAAGGCACTTGTTTGAGGCTTCCCTCACCAGCACGCACACCCGAGTGGTTGTGTGCCTCAGTGGGCCCCCGGTGCCTGGTCTGAGCCCCTCCCCAGGGGCAGGGTTCACGGGCCTTGCTGCCCACACTGGTCCAGGAGCACTTCTGAGCGTGCTCCCTGTAGAACCCTCTGTGACTTCTCACAGCTCGAGGAGGGGGAGATACAGCTAGCCCCGTTTCCCCGTGAGGCCCCACCACCCGGATGGTGCCGAGAGGGCGAGGGACAGAGCTGGGTTGGCCCAGGGCCTGGCTGCTGTCTGTGTCTTCAAGGCAGTCCAGCTCTTGGTGCCTCCTGGGGGCTGCCGTGCCTGGCTTACTGCAAGGCGGGAGAGGTGCTGTGATGGGGGACACAGTGGCAGCTACTAAGTGACTTAAACCGGTTGGTTTGCAAGAAGCCTGGGGACAGGTGGTGGGAAGCAGCCGGCAGGGCCACCCCCGGCCCCAAGAGCAGGTTCCGGCCTCCTTCCTCTCCCTCTACGGGGGTGTCTGCCCCCGTCACCTCTCTCCCTGCAGCTGCACTGGCCAGTCTCTCCAGATTCTCAGGTACCGTGGTAATGAGCTGGTCTGTGCTGCCTCCTTGGCGGGAACTGTTCTAAGCACTTGGCACCCTTTCCATTCCCTCCTCATGACCCCACGCACGTGCCATCGTTACCCTGCTTACTGATGGGGGGACCGAGGCACCCCCAGTCACGCCCCCAGCCCCCCCCCCCCCAAGAGCCCTGGCCTGGGAAGCCGAGCAAACACACAGTGCAGGTTTCTCACTCTTTCCTCCTTGGAAGGCGAGGGCTAATTACCCTTCACGCTTTCTCCTCTGTAATTGTCTCAAGACAGGAGTTTAGTGGCCAAATGTGAGTAGAAACAGCCTCAGGGAGAAAAGCCAAAAGCACATGCTCTGGGAGCTAAACTAAGGACTTTAGGGGCACGGCCGGGAGCCCATCCCACAGAGGGGGAAACCGAGGCCCGCGGACAGGGGACCAGGCCCCGCTCAGCTGCAGGGGCCGCGCGGGGCAGCTGGTTGGGCAGCGCAGTGATCCATGTCGCGCATTGCAGGTCGCTCGCGAAGGCCCCCAAAGACAACGCACGTTTCCTTGAAGCTAATTGCTTTAGTTTGAGGTAATATTGGTCACAGAAACACCAGCAGTAACCTTTGGTCTTGGCAAATTCTCCCCTCAATCACGGAACGTAAACAGCGATAAACGAGGGCTTTTTAAGGCTTTCTTCATAATGCGTAGCACATGCATTTGTTACTCAATCTGCCTGCGCTCAGCCCGAAACCTGAGCGCCAACAGGAGGGGAGCCGCAGCCCAGCGGGGTCAGGGCTCCCGGGAGACAGCCCAGCCCAGCCTGCCTCCTGCCTCCCCCCCTCCCCGCCCCCATCCTCCTCCCTGCTCTCCACCCCCCTCCCCTCCTCCTCCCTCCTCCTGCTCCCTCCTCCCTCTTCCTCCCTCCTCCTTCCTCCTCTCTCCTCCTCCCTCCTCCTGCCACTCCCTCTTCCCCTCCTCCTCCTTCCCTCCTCTCCCTTCCCCCCTCCTCTCTCCCTCTTTGCTCCTCCCTCCTCCTGTTCCCTCCTCCCTCTTCCTCCCTTCTCCTCCTGCCACTCCCTCTTCCCCTCCTCCTCCTTCCCTCCTCTCCCTTCCCCCCTCCTCTCTCCCTCTTTGCTCCTCCCTCCTCCTGTTCCCTCCTCCCTCTTCCTCCCTTCTCCTCCTGCCACTCCCTCTTCCCCTCCTCCTCCTTCCCTCCTCTCCCTTCCCCCTCCTCTCTCTCCCTCCTCCCTCATCCTGCTCCCTCCTCCCCCCTCCTCCCCTGGTCCCCTCTTCCTCCCTCCTCCCCTCATCCTCCCTCCTCCTCCTCTCCTCCTCTCCCTTCCCCCTCCTCCCTCTCCTTTCCCCTCCTCCCTCTCCTTCCCCCCTCCTCCCCTTCTCCCTCCTCTCCTCTCCATTCCTTCTCCTAGGGGGAGAGCAGAAATTTCTCTAGTTGGTCTCTCTCTCTTTTACTCTGTCTCCCTGTGTCTCGCCTCCCTCTCTTCTCCCTCTGGCCTCCACCTCTCTCAGTCCATGAAATACCGCAGGACATTACAAGTGCACACTGCCCTCAATCCTGCCCTGCCCTGAGGGCCAGCAGCCTTGGGGCACCCTCTGCCCTTCTTCCACCTGCTCAATTTGCTGGGGCTCCAGACACCGGACTTCACCCCTCCCCTCCCCTCCCCTCCATCCCTCCCCCTCATGGGGCACGCAGTCTACTTATTTCTCGGTCACTCTCTCCCGGCCTTGGACGTGGTCTGTGGAGCACGTGAGCCTGCTCCTTTCTGCAGACTCCCTAACTTCAGCAGTAAAGGAGCTGATAGGGGCGGGTGGGGAGCTCCTGGGGGAGTCCCCAGAGGGGGAGGGGAGGTGTCGCAGACCTGGTGGCCAGGCTGAGGTGCCCACCTGAGTTCCATCTAGGAGCTCGGGGGGGGGCTGGGGATCTGTGCCCTTCCCATGGCCCCGGGGCCCCCGGGTGCGCTGCACCCCATTTGCTGGGCTTGGGGGTTGCCCAGGCAGGGGCTGCTCCAGGAAGGGAGCCAGAAGGGCTCATGCTGCTCAAATGTCAAGCAAATTGAAAATTGAGGCAATTTAGGTAAAAGGCAGCTCTCCAGCAGCACTCACTCTAGTGAGCTGGAGAGAGATCTGAAAGTGATTTCTTGAGGGGCCTAGGTCCAGGCCCGTCCCCCCTCGTCCCTCATCCCCGGAGGACAGCAGAGTCTGGGGCCACCTCTCCTCAGGGCTCCTGGGCACCTGACCTGGCCTAGAAAGTGCTCTTGTTCCTGGGGAAGTTCCTGCAGACGCCCCTCCTTTCCAGAGGCCCCTTGGCCAGGGGGCAGCTCCCCGCCCTACCTCTCACCTCTGACCCAGAGTCCCCGAAGCGCCCTCCTCCTCTGCATCAGAGGTATTACATGGTTCCCCAATCCCCCCAAACAAAGCTGAGACCACCGCTCATTCCTTAGGGAGCCCTGCCCAGCACCTGCTGCCTGTGTCCCCCGGACAGGATCCTCTGAGGACAGGCCCTCGGCCCTGAGCCTCGGTCCCCGGGGAACCTCGTCTTCCTCACCTGTCAGAGGGTCACAAACTCCCCCAGACTTGTTGCGGGACTCAGCGAGATGAAGCAGACAGTGCTTGGCCCTCACACAGCAGGTGTGGGACAGGGAAGACAATGGCGAAGGGGTGTGGGTGGCCCTGCCTGTGTGTGTGTTGTGTGCCTGTGTCCTTACACGTGTGTGTGTCCGTGAGTGCATGTGTGTTCGTGTGTGTGCTTACATTATGTGTGCATGTATGTTTGCGCATACTGTGTGCCTGTGAATGTGTCTACAAGCGTGTGCACATGTGTTATGTGTGTGTGCGTGTGTGCTTCTGTTGTGTGTGCACGTGTTTGTGTGTGCAGTGTGCATATGTGAGTACTTGTGTATGTGCGTCTTCATCGCTCGCTTTATCACACCAGCCCTGTGGGTTTTGGGCTCCAGAGCCCACGTTGTCTCAGATGTTTCCCCAGGGGCCTGGCTGCCATGAGCTCAAAGCCAAAGGACATGCAGTCTTTACTGGGGCTCCAGTCTGAGCTGGCTGAGACACCGAGAGCCTCTGCTACTTTTAAGAATGTTCCCATTTCACATAGGTCCTGGGGCAGTGGAGGGTGTTGAGGACAGCCTGTCAGAGCAGAGAAGCAGCGGCGGGGGGGGGGGGGGGGGGGCGGGCAGGGGGGGGGAGATGGGGGGTGTACTCAGTGGGAGGCGGCTTGGCCGGGCAGCAGTAGGAGGCACGGCCGGCCGAGCCTTACAGAAGCAGGCTGAGTGGAGTAATAATAACCCAAAGTGAACACTCTCGTGCAAGAACGAACCCCAGGCACATCAGAGCCAGCCTCTGCGATGGGGCGGCCACGCACAGGGGTCAGGTTAACTTGCCCCGGTAAAATGACCATGTTACGCACAAATAATCACAGTTTCTGCACGAAAGACGCAAACGCGTGAACTCTGTTGAAGTGAGGCGTGAGGGTTTTCCCACCAGGCAGCGTGCAGCGGGGGATGTGATCTGCACAGTGGGGCCTGCTCCCGCTGCTTCCCTATCTCCCAGTCCTCCCAGGAGTCCTGGCTCCAGGGAGCAGTGCCTCGGAAGCGGCGCAGGCCTCTGGGACCTGAGAAGTGGGCACGTTTTCAGGGAAAGAGCCCCCCACATCCAAACCGTGCCCTGGGCTCCCTCTGCCCTGGAGCTGTGGATGGAGACCTCTGGGAAGTACACAGGAGACGAGGCCATTTTCTCCTCTGTGAGCCCCTACCGTGTTCCTGGCCTGGCGGTGGGGCAGGCTGAGGAACAGCCCGGAGCTCCCGTGACCACCACACGTTAGTGGGGGTGGTGTGGGGGAGCCCCTTGTCCTGATGGACGGCCCGGTGGCGGGGAGGGGCCAGCCGACCCGTCAGGTTGGGGTCCCGGCCCTGCCTGGCCCCTGTGTCCTGCCTTCCCTCCTCCGAGAGTCCCAGAACAGGCCCTGGACACCAGGCTCCCCCTGTTTGCTTGCGCCTGAGGGGCCGGGACCGGGGCAGAAGCAGCCCCGGAGGACAGGCCCAGCATCTGCCCAGCCGAGATCCTGCAGCCTGTAGGGCTTGCTGGGGGAGGGGAGGAGGGGGAGGGATGACTCACAGACACACATAACACATGCGTGTATACGTAGACACCACACCCCCCGCGCGTGTACACATGACATGTGTGTACCCATGACACACATATACACACAACACACATACCACACATGTACCCGTGCATGTACACACCATGCATCCACACGTACGTGTACCTGCAACACTCACAGACATGTATGTACAACACATATGCACATACAGACACAACCCCTCCACACACACACATGCATGCACGCTCACATAGTACTGAGCCCCCAGGCAGCCCCAGACCCCCGGCAGGCCGTTCTCAGCCCTCCACGGCATGGGGCTCGGCATGTGAGGCTGGGATGCCTGGCCACAGCCGCACACTGAGCCCTGTGATTGAGCCCAGGGGCCTCTGACCCCCCGGTCCACTCAGCCAGCTCCTTCCCCTTCTGGGTGTGGAGACTGAGACCCAGGAACCGGTGACTGACCTGACCAGCACCGCCAGGCTCACAGACCTTTCCCGGCTTCTGGTGCAAAGGGATCCCCCTTTGCCGCTGCAGGATGATTAATTTGCCATCTTTACACCAAAGCTCCCCTCAGCCACCTCTACCTCCGGGAAGATTTCCTCAGCACCTCCTCCCCGCCAACCCAGGGACTCACAGAGCACCCTCTTGTTGAGGCTGGATGTGCACAGCCGGGCACTGAAGCAGAAGAGGTAGGTGTGCTCAGGTGAGTGAGTGACTCAACGGGAGAACGGCTCAACGTCCTTCTATTCGTTCGACGAGCTGGGGCAGTACAACCACCCAGCCCCTTGTCCCCACCAGAGGGCTCTGGAGGACAGTCCATCCGTCTCCTCTGCTCCCTGCGGGATATACCAGGCCTCCTGTCTGTGTCAAGAGCCTCTCGCTGCCTGCAACTGGACAGGGGACTGGAAGGAACGGAGGGTAGCTGAACTACAGGGAAGCCTGAACCTCCACTTCCGTATGGGACCCTGAGGCCCAGGGGTCACAAATTCTTCCTCTCACTATTGCATGGACCAGAAGGTCAGAAGTCCAGGTCAGTGGGACGCAGCCGCATCCTCTTCCCAGGGTCTCCTGGGCTGAACCGTGGTGCCGGCCAGGCTGCACCCCTTCCTGAAGCTGTTTAAGCCCCCAGCCCGTGGCATTTTGTTATAGCAGCCTGAGCAGACTAAGACGCCAACAGGTAGGATGCCCAGGACTGGTCTTAATGCCCTATTGGGTGGCTTCTGGAAGCTTGGAAGAAATGGTGGCCGGCATCAAATGACGTGCAGATGTCAGAACTGCTTTGGCTCAGTGACAGGGTCGGGATCAGGTACCTTGAGAAGCAGGTGTGCGGGAACAACCTCTACCACGTCCTGAGAACCCTCCAGCTGACCCTGCTCCTGGGAAGGATTCAGAGGACGTTTCCTCCCTGAAGCAATAAGGATGAGGAACCGCTGTGAATCGGGACACCGCCATGACCCTGGGCTCCCCTGCACCGAGGAGGGTCCTGGCAACAGCCGCTAGATCACTGTGCATGGAGGAGCAGAACGAGGGGGCCATGAGGGTAGGACTTGATACACACGATCCAACGAGGTCAGGAAAGCACGAGGAAAGGGACGTCAGCAAAATGGTGCACGGGAGCTCCGAACGCGTGTCCCTCTACTGAAACGTTGAGAAACAAGCAGAAACTGCCATTACTCCGGAAAACAGCCAAAGGTTTATAGCAATCAAATGAACAATGAATCAAGAAAAAGACAACTTGAAAACAGCAGGAAAGCTTTGGGGCATTTCACTTGCCCCCAGCCTACCTACCTCTCCCTGGTGCAGTGAGAGCCTTCAAGGGACAGCAGCCCAAATTCCCAGGCTGAAATCCTGGTCCCTGGCTCTAGCAGAAAGACTTTACCTGAAAATTATTGTGTGTGTCTGTTGTAACTGGTCTGGGGCCATCTGGAGGACTGACATAAGGAACCCAGCTCTGATCCCCTGACTCAGGCCTCAGGCCAGAAACAGGGTGAGCACCACCTTCAGTTTTGCAAGGCAAACTAAGAGCCCACAGGTGACTCGGGCAAACATGGTGAGGACATGGAACCAACTGCCTAAGGCCCAAGAGGAAAAACTGGGAGATGCTTGATTCTTTGGGAAAATAGGATATTCAAAAGCACCCAAAATACAGAGAGACTTTGAAAGCCACACAGATACCCAGGACAAGACACTCGCTTGGAAACGACATCAGAAGACCGTGTGCTTTCAGGCTGGGTCACCCTGAGGCTCAGCCATCCTGCCGGAGTGTTGGAGGGCCCCAGCCCGGAGACAATTCGCAAAGACTGGGAGAGGTGCTTGCTTTTGTTTATTGTTTGTGCTCGTGGGTTTTCTCTCCTTTTCTTTGTGTTCCTGGCATGCAAAGAAATCTCTGTCAAAATATTAGCTGAGCATGAGGTAAAGAAACAAGAGCTCAATTAAAGTCTTTGCAAAAATATTTTGGGAGAGCCCCTAAATAAATACACTACCAAAGCCACATCTTTCAACAATCAAAACAGCACATGCTGAGAAAGAGGAAGAATCAGATCTTCAATGTTACCACAGTATAACATTCAAATGTCCAGTTTTCAACAACAAAAAAATCACGAGGCATACAAGAGAGAGACTTATTCAAAGGAAAAATATATTGACAAAAATTGTCCCCGAAGAAGTCCAGACACCAGACTTACCAGATGACAAAGAATTTAAACATGGACAAAGAATGAAAGAAAATCAGAAGAATAATATAAAAACAACATAAAAGTTTGAATAAAGACAAAGAAATTGTAGAAAGTTCTTGAGCTGAAAAGTACAGCAACTGAAATGAAAATTTCACTAAAGGGGCTTAATAGCAGATTTGAGCAGGCAAAAAATATATCAAACCTGAAGATAGGCCAATTGAAATTATTGAATCTGAAGAGCAGAGATAGAGACAAAAAATACACAGAGAAGTGAATGAAACCTAAAGAATCTGTGGAATGCATCAAGTGGGTCAACACAGGCATAATGGGAGTCTCAAAAAGAGAAAGAGAAAGGTGTTGGAAGAATACTCTGAAGAAATAAGCCAAAATTTGATAAATCTACAAATCCAAGGAGCTCAACAAACTCAAAGAAGGATAAACTCAAAGACACTTACTGAAACACATCATAATCAAACTGCTGAAAGACAAAGACAAACTCTTGACAACAGCAAGAGAGAAGTGACCCATCACATACACGTGATCTTTGACAATAACTACAGTTGATTTCTCATCAGAAACCTTGGAAGCCAAGAGGCAATGCCATTATAACCTGTGTTCATGGATCAGAAGGATTAATATTGTTTAAATGTCCATACTGCCCAAATCCTCCTATAGATTCATTGTGGTCCCTATCAAGACTCCAATGGCATTTTTTACAGATATAAGAAAAAAAACCTTAAAATTTGTATAGAACCACAAAACACCTCAATAGCCAAAGCAATCTTGAGAAAGAAGAACAAAGCTGGAGGAATCATACTTCCTGATTTCACACTATATTACAAAGCTATAGTGATCAAAACAGTATGGTATTGCATAAAAATAGACACATAGTCCAATGGAATAGCATTAATATCTGAGAAATAAACCCATGCATAGATGGCCAACTAATATTTGACAAGGGTACCAAATATGCTCAATGAGAAAAAGATAGTCTCTTTAATAGTGTTGGGAAAATTGGATATTCCCATGCAAAAGATTGAAATTGGACCCTTATCTTTCACCACTAGCAAAAATTAACTCAAAGTGGACTAAAGACATATATAAGAACCAAAACTGTAAAAATCCTAGAAGAAAATATGGAAAGTAATCCTAATGTTGGTCTTCAGAGTGATTTGGGGGGGTGGGGGATATGATACCAACAGCACAAGCAACAAAAGCAAAAAAGAACAAGTGGGACTTCATCAAACTGAAATTATTCTGCACAGCAAAGAAAACCATCAACAACATGAAAAGGCTAACTATAGAATGGGAGAAAATACTTGCAAACCATGTATAAGAGGTTAATATACAAAATATATAAGGAACACATACAATTCAATAGCAAAAAAAAAAAAAAACCTGATTAAAAAATGGGCAAAGAACATGAATAGACATTTTTCCCCAAAGAAAATATACCACTGGCCAAGAGATACATAAAATGGTGCTCGATGTCACTTATCACCAAGGAAATGCAAATCAAAACTGCAACAAGATATCACCTCATACCTATTAGACTTTTATCAAAAAGACAAGACATAACAAGTATTGGTCACAGCACAGTCTCATAGTCGTGAGATCAAGCCCTATATTGAACTCCATGCTGTGCATGGAGCCTGCTTAAGATTTTGCCTCTCCCTCCTGCTCTGCTCCTTCCCCCCTCAAAAAAAAAAAAAAAAAAAATGAGGGATATCCTGCCATTTGCAGCAACATGGGTGAAGCTTGAGGACATTATGCTAAGTGAAATAAATCATAGAAAAACAAATACCATATGATCTTACTTATATGTGGAATCTTAAAATGCTAAGCTAGATACAGACAGTAGATTGATAGTTGCCAAGGGTGGGATGGCATGTGCTGGGGAGAATGGATGAAGGTCACCAGTGGTACAAATTTCCAGGTATATGATGAATAATTCTGGAGATCTAAACTATAGTCTGGTGACTGTAGTTAACAATACTGTAATATATACTTGAAAGTTGCTAAGAGAGTAAGTCTTAAAATTTCTCATCACCACAAAAAAAGGTAACTCTGTAAGGTAATGGAGGTGTTAAGTAACCTCATAGTGATAATCATCTTATATGTGTATCAAATCACAAACTTACACAATGTTATGTATCAATTCTGTCTCAATAAAGCTGGAAAAAAAACAGAGCTCAAAAATATATGAAAAACTGTCAGATTTCAAGGAAGAAATAGACAGTTCTACATTAATAGTTGGAAACTTCAAAATTCCACTTTCAGTGAGAGAGAGAACATATAGACAGAAGATCAACAAATAAATGGAGGAACTGAACAATACTCTAAACCAACTAGACCCAACAAACATATATAAAACACTCAACCCAACAACAGTAAAATACACATTTTTGTCTGGATCATTCTCTGGGATACTTCATATGTTAGACCACCAAACAAGTCTCAGTAGATTTTAAAAGATAAATACCATGCAAAGTATCTTCTTTGACCACAGTGGAATGACACTAAAAATCAATAACAGGTAATCTGGAAATTTACAAAAAAATGGAAGTTAATCAACACACTCTTAACCAAGGAGTCAAGAAAAAAATAATAAAAGAAATTAGAAAACAGAGACTACTGAAAAAGAAAACACAGCATACCAATATGAGATGCAGTGAAAGCAGTGCTAAGAGGGAAATTTATGGCTGTCAATGCTTACATTAAAAAAAATAAGAAAGATCACAAATCAATAAAGTTTACCCCTTAATAAACTAGAAAAAGCCAGCAAACCAAAACCAAAGTAGCAGAAAAAAAGGAAATGATAAAAATTCAAAAAGACGTAAATGAAATATAAAATAGACAACAAAGAAAATCAATCCAACTAAAAGTTGATTGATAGGAATTAAATTGTGTTCCCCTCCACTCAAATTCCTATGTTACAGTGCTAACCCCCAATGTGACTGTATTTGGAGATAGGGCCTTTAGGGAGATAATTAAGGTTAAATGAGGTCATAAGGGTGGGAGCCTAATCCAATAGGCATGGTATCCTTATAAGAAGAGAACAGAAGCAAGCCCACAGAAGACAGACAATGTGAAGAATAACCAAGAAGGCTATGTTCTACAAGCCAGGAAGAAAGCTCTCATCAGAAACTGAGTTTTCCAACGCCTTGATTATTGACTTCTAGCATCCAGAACAGAAGCAGAAATGTCCATTGTTTAAGTTACCTAGTCTGTGGTATTTTGTTATGATTGCCCAAGTAGATTAATGCATTGGTTCTTTAAAAAGATCAACAAAGGGGCGCCTGGGTGGCTCAGTGGGTTAAGCGGCCAACTTCGGCTCAGGTCATGATCTTGCGGTCCGTGAGTTCGAGCCCCGCGTCGGGCTCTGTGCTGACAGCTCAGAGCTTGGAGCCTGTTTCGGATTCTGTGTCTCCCTTTCTCTGACCCTCCCCCATTCATGCTCTGTCTCTGTCTCAAAAACAAATAAACGTTAAAAAAATAAAAAAAAAAAATAAAAAGATAAACAAAATCAACAAACCTTTAAGTAGACTGACAAAGAAACAAACAGAGTCAATGCATAAAAATAAAATAAAAAATGAAAGTGGGAATATTACTATCAACCCTACAGAAATAAAGATAATTACATAAGAGAATACTATGAAAATGTTGCATGAACAAGTTAGATAACTTAGACAAATTTCCAGAAACATGGAAATTATCAAAACTGACTCAAATGGAAAACTTAAACAGACCTATAGCTATTAAGGATATTAAATCAGTTAATTAAAAACTCTCCCCCCGCCCAATTCAGAACCACATAGCTTCACTAGTGAATTCTATGAAACATTTAAAGATTTAACACCAATCTGTATCAAATTCTTCCCAAAAAGCGGAGTGAACACTTCTTATCTTTTTCTATAAAGTCAAAATTTCCCTGATGCCAGTGCTAGATATGACATCATGAGAAAAGAAAATTATGGACTATGACCCTTATGAGTAAAGGTGTAAAAATCTTCAACAAAATACTAATGTCTTAGTCTTCTCCAGCTGCTATAACAAACTACCATAGACTGGGTGGTCTAAACAACAGATAGGTATTTTCTCACAGTTCTGGAGGCTGGAAGTCCAAGATCAGTGTGCTGGCATGTTAGGGTTCTGGTAGGAAGCTACTTCATGGCTTGCAGATAGCTACTTTCTCACTATGTGCTCACGTGGCCTTTCCTCAGTGCATGTGTATGGAGAGAGAGAGAGAAAGAGAGCGAGAACCCTTTCCCTTCCTCTTTGATAAGGGCACTAATCACATGATGAGGGTCCTGCCCTCAACCTCATCTAAACCCAATTACCTTCCAAAGGCCCACCTCCAAATACCATCACACTGTAGGTTAGGACTTTAGCATATGAATTTGGTGGTGGTAGGGAGGTGATGCAAACATAAAGTCCATAACAACTAGCAAGCTGAATCTAACAGAATAATTTTAAAATTATACACCATATTATACACTAAGTAGGATTTATCCTATGAATACAAAGCTAGTTCAACATAAAATCAATCAGTATAATACATCACATTAATAGAAGAAAAAAATAAAACCACGTGATCATCTCAACTGACACAGAAAAGACGTTTGACAAAATCCAACAGTTTCATGATAAAAATATTCATAAAACTAGAAATAGAAGAGAATTTCCTCAACCTGATATATGACATTTGTGAATAACCCACAGCTAACATCATACTCAATGGTGAAAGTCTGATCCAACCTAGGATCAAGACAAGGAAGCCCACTTTCATCATGGCTACACAACATTACACTGGAGTAACCAGAACAAATAGACAAGAAAAAGAAATAAAAAGACATTCAAGTTAGAAAGATAGATGCAAAATTATCTCTATTTGTAGATAGCATGATCCTATACAGAAAATCCCAAAGAATCCGTGAGAAAGCTACTAGAGCTAATTGAAAAACTCAGCAAAACTCTCAGGGTACAATATCAATACATAAAAGTCAGTTGTGTTTATATATACCAGCAGTGAACAATTCAAAAAAGGAAATTAAGGAAGCAATCCCATTTATAATAGCACCTAAAAGGATAAAACACCAAGGAATAAATTTAGCCAAGGAAGTAAAAGACTTGTACACTGAAAACTATAAAACATTGCTGAAATAAATTAATGAAGGCCCAGCAAATGAAAAGTGTCCTGTGTTCATTGACAGAAAGGCTCAATATTTTTAAGATGTTAATATTACCCAATGAATCTACAGAGTCAACACAATCCTTATCAAGATTCTACAGCATTCTTTTTACAGAAATGAAAAATCTGATCCTCAATTTCATGTTAATTGCAGGGAGCCATGAATATCCAAAATAATTGAAAATGAAGAATAATTTGAAGGACTCACAGTTTTCAATTTCAAAACTTACAGCAAACAAAATAATGCGGTATTAGCGTAAGGATAGATGTACATGTCAATGGAAAAGAATTTTGAGCCCAGAAGTAAACTCATAAATCTATGGCCAATTGACTTTTGACAAGGGTGCCAAGTTCATTTTTGGGAACAGAATAGTCTCTTCAAAAAAATGGTGCTGGGCCAACTGAATTTCTACAAGCAAAAGAGTAAAGTTGGATCCCTACCTCACACCATATATAAAGTTGGCTCAGTGTCCTGACTATAAGAGCTAAAACCATAACACTCTTAAAAGAAAACACAGAGGTAATTTTTGTGATCTTGGGTTTGGCAACAGATTCCTAGATGTGACACCAAAAAGCATGGGCAATACAAAGATAGATAAATTGGACTTTAGATTGGACAAGATTAAAAACTTTTGTGCATCAAAGAACATTATCAAAAAGTGAAAATACAGCCTACAGAATAGGAGAAAATGTATTGGAAATCACATATCTGATCATGATTTAATATCTAGAATACATAAAGAACACATACAATTCAACAACAAAAAGACAAACAAATAATGAGTAAAGGACTCTTAGCCAAGAAGATATTAAAATGGCCAATAAGTACATGAAAACATGTTCAACATCATGAGACATTAGGGAAATACAAATAAATCAAAACCACACTGAGATACCACTTCAAACCTAGTATAATGGTTATAACTTAAGAAAAAACAAACAGAAAACTGTGTTAGTGAAGATGTGGAGAAGTTGGAACCCTTACACATTGCTAGTGGTAATGTGAAAAGGTGCAACCACTGTTGGTAGGTGGTTCTTAAGAAAACCAAACATTGAATTACCATATGACCTAGAAATTTCATTCCTAGATATGTACCCCCCAAAAATTAAAAACAGGGACTCAGATACTTATATGCTAATATTCATGATAACGTTATTCACGATAGTCAAAAGGTGGAAACAATGCAAGTGTTTCTCAACAGATAAATGTATAAATAAAATGTGGTATCACCATATAACAGCATATTACTCGGCCTTAAAAAGGAATGAATTTCTGACACCTGCTACTGCACGGGTGGATCCTGAGAACATTATGCTAAGTAAAGTAGTCAGACGCAAAAGGACAAATATTGAATGACTCCACTTACGTGAAATATCCAGACGATGCAAATTCCTAGGGACAGACCATAGTTCAGAGGTTGCCAGGGGCTGGGGCAGGGCAGGGGTAGATGGGGAATCAGTATTCAGTGGGGACAGCGCTCATGAAAGAGTTTTGGAAATAGATAATGATGATAGTTGCACAACATCGTAAACGTAATTAACGTCACAGAATTGTTCACTCGAAATGGTTAAAATGGCAAACTTACGTATATTGCTATAGTTTAAAAAGAATTCAAAATGTAACGTGCCACTGAATTATACCCTTGAAATGGGTAAATTGAATGTTATATGACTATTACCTCAATAAAGTTTTACAGGGTTTTTCCAATGGTAATAAAATACTAAAAAGCAAAGCAAAACAAGGAAAGGGAAGCAAAAGCCTCTGTGAAGAGATGACACATGAGTACAGACCTGAAGGAGGCGAGGAGAGAGGCATGAGGATGTCTGCGGGAACAGCAGAAGGAATAGCCAGTGCAAAGTCCTGGAGGCGGGTGGACTCCTGGCACACGGGAGGGGAGCTGGGCACAGGGAGCAGTGGGGAGAGGGGCTGGAAGTGAGGTCAGAGAGTGGATCCTGCAGGGCTTCCTGACAGATGGCGCGCAGGGGGGTGTTCTGAGTAGAGGAGGGTATGTGGCCTGACTCTGGTGGCTGTGGGAGTGGATGCAGGAAGGAAGGGACAGAGGGAGGGAAGCCAGTGCAGAGGCTGCTGCCCTGGCAAGAGACCGTGGGTGCCCAGAAGTGCGTGATGAAGGTGGTGACACAACATCACCCACACACTCTGTGATTCCACCTGCATGGCAGCCTGGCAGTGGCAAAACTGTAGAGGTGTCGAAAAGATCAGTGGTTGCTGGAGAGTCGGGAGAGGGATGAACAAGTGGGGTGCAGGGCATTTTTTAGGGCAATAAAATGATTCAGCACAATTCTGTAATGGTGGAAAGGAGACACTATGCATTTGTCACACCCATAGAACTTGACACAACAAAGAGTGAACCTTCACATGTGAAAAAAAATTTTTTTAGTCACTTAGAGTGTCAAGAGGCCAGGATGGAAGACAGACTTGATGAGGAAATTGTATTACAAATGCATGAACAACCTCACGGAGGGGGTGGGAGAGGTGTGACCTAAGTAACTTTGGAAGGGAGCAGAGTGGGTGGGACTAAGGCAGAGGAAGTGCCCGTGAGCCCCCTGCTCCAGTAGGTACAGGCGTCTCCCAAGGGGTCCTTGTGTGAGTGCCAGGTATATTGACTAACTGGGTGTGGGTGGGGGGAGCAGGAGCCTCGCTGGTGGTGAATTACAGATAAGCAAGGGGTGGCTACCGTAATGGCCCATGTGGTGACAGATTTAAGTGGAAACCATCAGTAAAAACTCATGTTTGCCCTGATGTAGATACGATGTCTCCACATAGAAACACGTAGAGGCACGTGCATACACACCACTTTGTATGAAGGCATCTATCTTTTGCTCTGTTAGCTTAGGGGCCAAAGAGAAAAGACACCCCAGCATCAACGAGCACGCTCAGCACTCAGATCTTGGTTTCTAATGCCATCCTCCAAGATGAAGAACCAGGGCTCCCTGGAGAGATGAGTGATCCTAAGACTGGGGCGAGAAATACACAAGACATAGCTGGGGCATCTTGCGGGGGCAGAAAATAAGGAGGTGTTCAAAACACACACGCCATGCACAGAGTGATGGATATTCCAAAGGCATGCAGCACAGGAGCCAACCGGAAGAGTTCCCAATGGCCAAAGCCAAAGAATGTAGCACTGGGTTATAACTGAAACTATAAGATAAATATCCATGGGATCGTACCAATATAAATAAGTGAACAAATGAGTAAATGGGAGAAGATACAAACCTTCCGTGCAGGAGAATTTCAAATAACTCATGAAGGTAGACTGACCTCAAGGACAGGAGCATGTCCCCCCAACCTTCAGGTGTGAGCTGCGCAAAAGCACTTCCTTCCTAAGAACATCGTGTGGAAAGGGGGAAAACAGTTTTCCAGAAAAGAAAGCTGATGAATGATAACTCAGCCAGGTGGCCAACAGGTGACCAACCCCAACAGTGATGATCGTGTGGGTAGGATTCGAGGACGCTGGTGGACGTGTGCCAATCCCTGCGGCTTCGGCTTGGATCCGACACACCATTGGCTCTTCTGTCAGCCAAGCACGTGAGGGCGGCCCAGATTCCCGGCTGGAGCTCAGACTCCCTCTTCCCCATGGGAAGAGCTAACCATCAGCCACCCTGCAGAGGGTGCGGATGCAGGAAAGCTTGAAGAACTTCTCTTTTTCATTTATTTTTCTCTCATTATTTAAATTTTAGTCAACACGCAGTGCGATATTGGAGTAGACCTCAGGGATTCACCACCTACATACAACACCCAGTGCTCATCCCAACAAGCGCCCTCCTAACACCCATCACCATCCAGCCCATCCCCCGCCCACCTCCCTCCATCAACCTTCAGTTTGTTCTCTATCTTTAAGAGTCTCTCATGGTCGGGCACCTGGGTGGATCAGTTGGCTAAGCATCTGACTTCAGCTCAAGTCATGATCTTGCGGTTTGTGAGTTCAAGGCCTGCATCGGGCTCTGTGCTGACAGCTCAGAGCCTGGAGCCTGCTTCGGATTCTGTGTCTCCCCCTACCCTGCTCGTGCTCTGTCTCTCAATAATAAATAAACGTTAAAAAAAAATTTTTTTAAGTCTCTCATGGTTTGTTTCCCTCTCTTCTCTTTCCCCCTTCTTTCCATGTGTTCATCTGTTTTGTTTCTTAAATTCCACATATGAGTAAAATCATATGGTATTTGTTTTTCTCTGACTGACTTACCTCACTTAGCATTGTACTCTCTAGTTTCATCCACATCATTGCAAATGGCAAGATTTCATTCTTTTTGATGGCTGAGTAATATTCCATTGCATATATATACCACATCTTTATCCATTCTTCAGTTGGTGGGCATTTGGGCTGTTTCCATTTGGCTATTGTTGATAGCAGTGCTGTAAGCATTGGGGTGCACGTGCCCCTTCGAATCTGTGTTTGAAGAACTTTTTTGCAATCAATCTAGCACCACGGTTGACTGTACAAATAAATAAAGTTTTATCAGGGCACAGCCATACCCCTTTGTTCACAGTCACTTATGGCTGTTTTCATGCTACAAAAACAAAGGTGTGTGGCTGCGAGAGCCAGGCTCAAAGGGCACCGAAAAGCGTCGCACCCGCCCTGCCCCAGCGCCAGGTGCAGAGGCCCTCTGGGATGCACCTAGAATGACCAAGGAGGCATCTGACTCGGGCCAGAGTCAGCCCGGCGGCACTGGGAACAGAGTGCTGATTTTAACCCCAGTGCCCCCCCCACTTCTTCCCAGATGTGTGTCACTGGGTTGGGGGCCGTGGTTGGGGGGCACCTCACCGGCAAGCTCAGCATCGTGCTTATAAGTGGTCAGAGTGACGGCCCCTTGGGGGTCTGCAGGCTGCAGGCGGAGCGCCTGTCGAGCCCCTTCCCAGAGCCTGGCCAGGTGAATGTTCAGCACAGCAGAGCCCACGGGCCCCCAGAGCAGCCGGGGCTGGTGAACGGTGCCCTGTTCGGAGGTGCCTCCTGCGCGGCCCTGCTCCCTGCTCCGCTGGGAGGGCGCATTCCTGCAGCCGCGCATCTGTGGGGAGATCTCCTTCCCTATCTGTGTTCTGCTAATAAAGAGAAACACACTCACGGAGGTTAGGCAAACAGCAGCGAGTGATTGACAGCCGCAGCCCGTGGCCCGGCCGCTGGGCCACGCAGCAAGCCGCTGAGTAAACACCGTGTGGGCTGCCTGTCCGGCCCTGTTTGCTTTCCATTAGCCTCACGTTTTGCCCGTTAGTCACACTCGGTCTATCGGGCCAGCCGGGGGGGCGGGGGAGCCTGCTCTTACATGGCGGGGCTCAAAGTGTCCCCCGGCGTGCCCTGGCTCGTCCAGCGACCGCGAGCGTGGCTCTGCCAGGAGCTCTGGGCCGCTGCCTCTGTCTGGAGTCACAGCCGGGCCACCCTGGGAGCTGGGTTGAGCGGGGCTGGGCCGGCACCCCGGGGGGGAATCGCTTCCCTACGTGTCCCACGTGCCTCCCACCGGGGATCTACCTGTGGCCCAGAAGCCAGTGAATCAGCAGGCCAGACTGGCCGTAGGCCGGTGGGGCCCTTGTTTCTGGGCACAGCGTCCACAGCACCCACTTCATTCCTAAAATAGGCCCGCTCGGGGTGGGACGCCAGGGCCCGGGGCTCGGCCTGGTCCCCCAGTGTCAGGGAGGCTCTGGGCCCCACGTCCCTTGCTGCCTCTCCCACAGGGTGTCCCTGGCCTGCTTCCAGCTCACAAGACATCTGCCAAGGGATACATACAGGGCCACCCGTGGCCATTTCCTGAGCGTCTTTGGAGCTGACACTTGCAAAGCGGCTAGTGAGGCTCAAGGGTGGGGAGCAGTGGGCAGGGGAAGATGTCCCAGAGCTCAACAGGGCGTCCCGTCCCAGGTGGCAGGCGCCTCATGGTGGGCCCACTCACCCAAGCCAGCTGCCCAAAGCCCTTGTGGGGAGGCAGGACTCCCGCCCAGACCTCCATTCTGTTCTCCATCCCACACCAAGAATGATTTTAGGCTCCGAGGCCGGGAATTTGGAGATCTGACCGCTCCGCACCTTTCCTGGGCTCCTGTTCCCTCCCTGCCTCGCCTTCCCGTTTCCTGGCGTTGTTGACAGCACAGAACCCAGAGAATGCCAGCCTGGCCAGCTGCTGCCTCAGTTTCCCGGATGGCCACGGGGATCCCGGGGGGAGGGGGCCGAGAGGCGACCCGGCTGTGCCCGCCCGGTCTTCAAGGCTCCCCGCGGAGGGCCCGTGCTGCCTGCCTCTCCCAAGGCTCTCTCCTCCTTCCTCCCCCACTCGAGGGGAAATTACCCATTAATGAGAGAGAATTACAAAAGCGGAGTCTGGCCCCACGCCCAAGGTCCTCGGGCGAGCAGGGAGAGAGGGCGAGCGTGCTGGAAGGGAATTGGAAACAAATGCACGGGGGTGTTTTCTTTGGTGGATCCACAGTGCCTTCCCACCCCCCGCTCCTACCGCTGTCCCAAATTTGGACTTTCACGGAAACGGATTTCATGCCTGGGCTTCCCGTGAACTCTCTTAATTCAATTGAGGGGCCATTATCGGCCGGGTGTAATGGGCTGTTTCCGCAGCCGGGGGGAGGCCTGTGGAGGTGAGGGCTGGGTGCATCTCTCCTCTGTAGGTGGGGGCCAGGCCGGGTGGGATGACGGTCAGGGGAAGGACGGGGCTGAAGTCCCTGCCCTGGCAGGTGCCCGCAGGGGCACAGGGGAGGCCATGGCTCCCTTGAATGGGGGGTGCCAGGCCCACAGCGGCAGGAGGCAGAGGAACCGGCAGGGGAGTCTGCAGCTAAGAGGGCCACCTAGGGAGGGGGCACCTGGGGGGTCCCGGGGCTTGGTGGGAGGTAGTGTCGAGACAGGAGGAGCTCTCTGCCAAGATGCGGGGGGGGGGGGGGGTCTCTCCCTGGAAGCACTTTTCTCCAATGCTTCTCTCCCAATTCTCCCCCACCTGCCCCGTCCCTGCACGGGAACCCTCTTTCTCACCCTTCGCTTTAGCCTACCACCACCTCCTCTTCCAGGAAGCCCTCCAGGGGCCAGCCCAGGAGCTCCCACTTCTGCCCTCCTGGCACGGAGACTGTGAGCAGCCCTGCCCCCCACAGTCGGAGCTCTGGGGGCACAGAACTGGCACAGGGGCTGACACACCTCAGCGTCCTGGGGGGTTGCTGAGGCGTGTGGTGGGGGGCAGGGGTCCCGCACAGTTCCTTCCGGCAGAGGGGCTCCAGGCTGGATGTCCTCGCCTGGGTGGACGGGCTGGGAACAGTGCGGGAACAGGCCTGAAGATCTGACCGTGGCCTGGGCCATGCTCAGCTCCACCCCTCCCAGCCCCCCCCCCCCCCCCCCCAGCCTTCACAGCAAGCTCCCTGCCAGCTGCCGGAAGAGAGAGACCTGCACACGGCACCCAGCTGGGCCCCTGGAGCGTCCCGGGGGAAGGTTCTGCAGGGTGGGATCACAGCCCCTCGGTGGGGACTGGCACGAGGCACCCGTGGAAGCCAGCGCCAGCTAGACCTGTGGCAGCCCCAGGGGGGAGGAGGACTGGAGGCCTGCCGAGGACAGAGGCCAAAGCCCGCGGGTCTGAGGCGGAAGCTGGTGGGCAGCCCAGGGCTTCAGAAAGCAGACCCTGTGGGGGCCTTTGCTTTTCGCTTTTATTTTGAGCCTGATCCAGAGCTGAGGCCCCTGACGGCCGGACCCGATGCCCAGATGCCCAAGGTGAGCTACATGGGCCACAGACAGGTGCAGTCCTGGGCCCGACCTGCACTGGGCAGGTGCAGAGGCGGGGGTGGGCTACCCAGGTGTCCCCACGGCCTCCTGCCCCTGTGGGCGTCTGTTCTGGCCCATGGCCTGTGGGCAGGGACAGTGTCACTTCCAGCCTGGAGCATGCTAGAGCCCAGCCCCACCTCCCGGTTCCTCCTTCCGCTCGTGGTGCCGTTGTTGGCAGCCTGGGGCCCCGGGTGACTTGTGGGGTGCAGGGCCCCAGTGAGCCATATGTGAGAAATCAGACTTGTGGGATGAAGCCTGAAAATCCCACCCTTTGTGTCTGGGGCAGAACCCGCTTCTCCGGCTCACACCGCGGACGGCATCGGTGCCGCCCTCGGGCACGCGTGGCCAGTGTGGGGGTCCGGCAGGCGACAGGTGGAGCTGGGGCACCGTGGCCCATGTGATCGAGCGGCCGGCTCGCCCCGAGTGAGCGGCTCCGGGTGAGGAGTTGGAGAGCGATCGTGGGGGCGGGGCTGGACCCGCGTGCAGTGCGACAGGAAAGGGAGGCAGGTGCCGGGCGGACAGAAAGGAGCAGAGGGTGCCCAGACTGTCCGCCTCCAAGTCCGGCAGGACCAGAAGCTTCTGAACCCAGGATGCCTCGGCGGGGTGAGGCCTCGGAAAATCCATAACGCCTCAAATTGCCTCTGGCCAGAATAATGCGAAATCGGACCCCGGGAGCTTTGTGCCACAGGAGAGAGCAGAGAGAGCACGTGTTTTGGGGCCCCGTAACAAACACCACAGTGACTGTTCTGTCCCAGTCCCAGAGGCTGGAAGTCAGGAGACTGGCGTGGGCAGGGCCGGTCTCCCCTGAGGCCTCCCTCCTGGTATGTAGATGCCGACTTCCTCCTGTCCCCCGTGTCCCCCATGTCCCCGGTGTCTCCGTGTCCCCCATGTCCCCCATGTCCCCCATGTCACCCATGACCTCTGTGTCCCCATATCCCCTATGTACCTGTGTCCCCCATCTCCCCTGTCCCCCATGTCCCCTCTGTCCCCCGTGTCCCCATGTCCCCCGAGTCCCCCATGTCCCCATGTCTCCCATGTCCTCCGTGTCCCCTGTGTTCCCTGTGTCCCCATGTCCCCTGTGTCCCCATGTCCCCTGTGTCTCCCATGTCCCCCATGTCACCCATAAGCCCCGTGTCCCCCGTCCCCATGTCCCTGTGTCCCCCATGTCCCTGTGTCCCCCATGTACCCTGTGTCCCCATGCCCCCCATGTCCCCTGTGTCTCCATGTCTCCCATGTCCCTTGTGTCCCCATATCCCCATGTCCCCCGAATCCCCCATCTCCCCGTGTCCTCTGTGTCCCCTGTGTCCCCCATGTCCCCGTGTCCCCTGTGTCTCCGTGTCCCCCATGTCCCCCATGTCACCCATGACCTCTGTGTCCCCATGTCCCCTATGTCCCTGTGTCCCCATCTCCCCTGTCCCCCATGTCCTCTCTGTCCTGTGTCCCCACGTCCCCTGTGTCTCCATGTCTCCTATGTCCCCATGTCACCCATGACCCCCGTGTCCCCCATGTCCCCTATGTCCCCGTGTCCCTCCTGTCCCACATGTCTCCCAGGTCCCCCTGTCTCCCCTGTCCCCCGTATCCACCATGTCTCCCTGTCAGCCCGTCCCCCACCTTCCCCCTGTTCCCCCTGTTCCCCGTGTCCTCCACATGGGCGCCCAGAGCAGGCAGAGGATTGGGGAATGTGTCCAGGGTGGAGGTCCACATGAAGCTGCCCACAGGGCGGGGGACACCACTATCATGGCACAGGCACCGAGCCATCACAGACTAGGCGGGGGAATTCTCAGAATCACGAATTTTCAGAGGCTCCAAGCACACCGCTCTCTGACACCTGAGGGTGCATCCCTGCACCAGGAGCTGGCTTTGCTGGGGGCCCACAGAGCAGGCGGCGGGTCACAGGGGCAGGTGCTCCGGGGACCCACGTCTGAGGCCACACCAACCCAGCCCCTGAGGAAAGCAGCCAAGGCAGCCAGAACTTCAAAAGCTTTGGGTTATTTCATTTTATTTTATTTTACTAAGTGGAGGCAAAAATTGGTTTCTCGTGTGGTCTCCTGCTTTCCAAGCCATCACTTCACCGGCTCCTGACGCTGGGGTGGAGCCGCCCGGGAGGAGGGGATGCAGTGGGCTCCTGCCCTCTCCTCCCATAAAACTGCCACCTCACCCCCAGCCCAGGGATGCGAGCCCCCACCACACCCCCTCTGGGCTGTATTTGGTGTCCCCACCTCCAAACCCCAGTCTCCTGACTGTAAACTCCTGGCTGGGGCTTCTGTGAGTGAGCCCAGCTGGGACCAAGTTTCTCAAATGTGGGGGTGGGGGGCGGGGTGTTCTGTTCCATTTTAGCTCATCTGGGAGGACCCAGGCTTGGGGTGTCCACGTGGAGCTGGGGCTGGCCCCCTCTCAGCCGGGACCCCCCAAGGCAGCCCCCTCCCTCCCTCCCACTGAGTGGGAGGCTGAGTATGTCCCTCGATGCCCAGGTGGAGGCTGAGTATGTCCCCCGATGCCCAGGCCCTCCCCCAGGGGCCCTCAGGCATGACTTCCTTCTCTCTTCCACCCCCACTGGCCCTGGCTCTCTGCCTCAGTTTACCACTGACGACCCCAGGGTGCCTGGAGCAGAGGCTGTCAGGATGAGCACCCCATTCTTCTGACTGGTCCCCCACCCACTGTCTCCCCTTCAACTCCATGCTCCACGGTGACCACCAGCTCCCAGCGGGGACTGTCCCCATGAGACTGAAACAGCCGCCCTTGAGACAAAGTCCTCCAAGTCCCTGAGTCCTGTCTCTTCCCATGTTCGTCCCCCTGCTCCTGTCTGAGCCGTGCTCCCCTCCCCTCCTCCAGGTGCTCTTCTTTCTGCCAGAAATGCCCTGCCTTCCTTCCTTCCTTTTTCCTGCCTGCCTTCCTTCCTTCCTTCCCTCCTTCTCTCCCTTCCTTCCCTCCTTCCTTCCTTCCTTCTTTCCTTCCCTTCCTTCTTTCTTTTTTCTTCCTTCCTTCCCTCCTTCCTTCCTCCCTCCCTCCCTGTCCTCCCTCCTTCTCTCCCTTCCCTCCTTCCTTCCCTCCCTCCCTACCTGTCCAGCTCAGACTTACCACCTGAAGCTTCCTGACCACCCCCCACACCACCCTCAAAGCCCATAGACTTCTGGCTGTCCCATCCTCTCTTGGCTTGTGGGTGCTGACAAGCCATACCAGCTCCTGCTGCAGACGAAGTAGCTACACCTTGATGGTCTAAACCACAAGGGTTCATTTTGCTTGTAAGTCTACGCTAGCACCCCCGCTGCAGTCTGGACTGACCCTGGCTGCACCCGCTGAGGTGTGTGTTTCGGGATCCGTATTCAGTTTCTACACTGCGTAAGAATCACCCCACGCTTAGCAGCTTCACACAACGCTAACAGTTCCGGGGCTCGGTGTGGCTGGGTCCTCTGCCCTGTGTTGGCCCTGTTGGATTCTCGTCCAGAGGTGCCAGGGAAAACCCAGTTCCAAGCTCGTCCTTTTTGCCGGCAGAATTCAGTTCCATGAGGTTACAGGCCTGAGGTCCCTGTAGTGGGACATCTCCTGTCCCAAGCAGAGGGCATGGCCCCTGGGTGTGGTGCCACCTCCTGGTACCGGAGCGGCCTGAGCACAGGTGTCCACCAGTGGGATCCCAGGGAGGTGGGATCACGAGAGTCAAATCAGTGGACCCCGTGACCCTTCAGGCAGCCCATGGGCATCAACGCCCCTGCCAGACAGCAGTTGGGCCCACACGGAGAAGGCCGGTCACTGGTACCAGAGGTGGCCAGCGGGAGGGAGGCAGTCTGGCCCCTGAAGGGCACCAGCCAGGCCTTCCACGGCTCAGTCACACACCCATGTGTCTCATCTGCTGGCTGAGCACAGGGATGGCAGAGAGAGAGCCTCAGTGGGGACAGAGCCAGGGTTCTTGAAGACCACGTGGGGCACCACGGGCCCAGGCTGTGATGTGGCTCCTGGGAGGACATGCCTGTGCCCACCACGCCTGCCCCCAGGCCCTGGCTTGGCTGCTCCCTCTCCGTGGGGCTCAACCATAGACAGTGGGGCTCAACCACACTCAGTGGGGCTCAACCATAGACAGTGGGGTTCAACCATAGACAGTGGGGCTCAACCAAGCAGCCTGGGGTTGTTGCTCAGCCAGGAGGAATTCTGGGTCCAAGACTGGCTGCAAGGGATGGGATGAGGGGCAGGGAAGAGGAGGAAAAGGAGGAGTCAGGGGAGGAAGGAATGAAGAACCAGAGGGCAGAAGGACAGGAGCAGGAGGACCCGGGTGTGGTGGGCAGGCATCACCTCTCAGGCACCTGTTTGCCTCTGTGTCCTGTGTCCTGTGTCCACAGTCTGTGGTCTCCACACCAAGGCCCAGCAAGGAGGAATGGCGCCCCCTTATGGGAGGACACACACCTGGGAGCTCCCAGGCTATCGTGAGTGGACTCTGAGGCCCCCCCAAATGCAGCAGCTGGTTTCAGAGGCTGATGTGGGCTCCAGCCCGTGGAAAGGCTGACGTGGGCTCCAGGTACGACTGGTGCTGAAGAGGCTTCCTGGGCTCCCCAGCTTCCCTCTCATCCCCAGGGCTGGAGGGACATGCTCCAGGGCACCTCCCAGTGACGTGCCAGGACCCTCTAAGCACCCCGATGCCCGACTCCTGGCCTCTGCTCAACAGGAATCACAGTCACCTAGTGGCTCACTGTACAATGTACAATGGCCCTCTGCCCCGGGGGCCTCCAGAAGAAATCAGGGCAGCCAAGGATGTGCACTCAGAGTTGGTCCTGGGTTCAGGTCCTGGCCTTGCCCGTCTGCAGCCAGGCGACCCGCACAGGTGGCAGGACCACGGGAGCAGCAGGTGGCCCGGCGAGGAGAACATGAGTGTTCCAGGAGGCTGGGGCCACCCTGGGAGGGAGCGACCACAGACGCCTCTCAGGGCGTGAGCAGCCCCCGTGAGGATTTACCCAAGGCACTGTCGGGCCTGTCATTCAGACCTAATCCCTGCCCTTTGTCAGCCTGCCACTGAGGCTTTGGGCTGCCACCTGCCTGTGCCAGGTGATGTCATGGGGAGAGAATGTGGCGGGTGGGGCAGGTGAGGAGCTGTCCTGGAGAACGGCCCGGCCCGTTCACTCCCGCTTCCTGCAGGTGGGCTGGGGGCCGCAGGAGACAGCAGGACGTCAATGGACCACCCTCTCCATGGGCCTCAGGCATAATCCCGTCCTGCAGGAGACATTGTTCCATGAGGTCAAGGATGCAAAAGTCGTAGAAGCTGCTGGAGCCTTGTTAAAGGGAGGTATGCTGCCTGGCTCGTGGTCACAAACCAGCGCATGGAAACAGAACAGCAGGGGCATCTGTGTGCGGGGCTCCAGGGACATCCAGACACAGCTGTGGAGCTAGGCGTGGACACGTTCTCTAGAGCAGCGACCTTACTTCGGATTTCCAAGTCTCCATGGCAAGACTCGGCAGCGTGGAGGACCTGCTGTCCCTTGGGCTCCAAGTAGGGGCTGGCGCGGGCCTCCCTGGGCCCCAGTCTCCCCATCTCTGAAGCAACTTTAACATCCCCCCACTGCCCTCCGACCAGCCCAGGAAATGCCAGGCAGGCTCCTTAATCTCTGGTCACTCTTGGGTCAGCTCATTCCGCAGGGGCAGAGCACAGCGAGGGAGGCGACTCAGGGGCCACTCAGGGGCCATGACTGTGTGCCTGGGGATGTCCCTGCTACTGGTGGTCCCCCTGCGAGGCCTCATCTCTGGCTGCTTCTGGAGCCCCTCGTGTCTGCTGAGATTCCTTCCTACAGTTGTGTGTGCCCGGGGACCCAGCCTCCGGTGCTCACAACACATATTAGGGCCTCAGCACTCTCGACCCCGGTTCCTGCAGGGACCAGAGAGGAAAAGAGATGGGTTTTGGGCTCAAGCCGGGAAAGACACTCATCTCTCCTGCCCACTGAGTGCTGGTGAGAGCCCCTCCCGGGTCCTGGGACGGCACGAGGCCAGGCCAAGGGGAAAGGAGAGGGGTTTGGTGAAGATGAGGAATTTTCTGACCACACCTGGGTGTGTCCTGTAACCGCTGGTCCTTCATTCGGGAATGGAGATGTTTAGTTATAAACAAGTGTCACTTGGGGACCCAGCAGCCCACTGTGCGGGACACTGCCAGTTCTGGCACCACCTCTGGCCCCGGGTGCCTGGGAGCCTCGTCAGGGAGGACGGAAGGGCAGGGAGAGGGAGGCCTCTGCGGATGGCCTGGTCAGAGCCCGGCAGCTTGGGGCACGGGCCTGTGGGAGACACCCTGTCTGTGACTTCTCTGGCAGGTCGTGCCACCTCGTCGGCCACCTCTCCCAGCTGCCCTTGCTCCTGAAGTTCTACGGCCCCTCCTCCCCCTACAGAGCCCACCCATATCCCCTCCTGCGACCTGACAGGACCTGTAACTAAGCACATCCCCAAGCAGACTGTGCTGGGTGGGCCTGACCTAATGGGGGTGGGGGGGTGGCGGTGACTTACAAGAAGGTGAAGCATCAGAGGGATGCCCCCCCCCCCCCGTGGCCTGGGGAGCACAGACAGCATGGTGTGAATTGTTTCACAGGGGTGGCCTCCGGAAGTGAGCTCGGTGCCCGGAGCTGAATCCCCCAGCTGCACAGGCCCAAATTCTGCCAACCACAGGGGGTGTTAAGAGGCTCTGGGCCCCAGGCAAGACCACGGGGTCTCGGTCACTAGGTATGTGGCAGCACCTTTGTAGCTTAGAAGACACACAGAGGCCCCCCTCTGCCTCCCAAGCAGCCCCAGATTCCCCAGAGGGTGAGGCTGCCGCTCACTGGGTCTCCAGTGGGGGAGGAATGGTGTCCCCCAAAGTCACACCCTCCCGATGCCTGTAGGTGTGACCTTATTTGGAAATGGGGTCTTTGTAGGTGTAATGAGCTAAGGATCTTGAGATGAGATCATCCTGGATTATCTCGGTGAGCCCTAAATCCAGGGACTGGTGTCTGTAGAAGAGATGAGGGCACAGACACACACACATACACACACACACAGAGACAGTGGCCATGTGACCACGGAGACAGACGTTGCAGGGATACAGCCACAAGCCCAGGGAACTGGGGCTACCAGGAGCCAGGTAGGAAGAGGCCAGAGGAAAGATCCTCCAGAGAGCCTCCGGACAGAGCATGGCCCTGCTGACAGCTCGATCTCAGATTCCCGGCCCCAGACATTTCTGTTGTAAGCCCCCATTGTGGGTGCTTTCCTCTGGCGGCCATGAGAAACCAGCACAGACCCAAGGTCCCTGTGGGGCCTTGTCAGGCCATACTGGCCCCACATGCAGGCTCTCCCAGGTCTGCCCTCGAGGGGGTCAGCCAGGAAAGGGAGGGACAGACAACACCTCAGAATTGAAGGAGCCTCATCGGCCATGGATCTTTGCCACAGAGCAAAGGAAGACGAGGCCGTTTGCTGGCTCTGCCTCCAAGCCAGAGCCAAGCGCCTTCTCTCCCCTCACAGAGAACAATGGGGGCTCAGCAGGTGTGACCTCAGGGAGCCATCCTAGAACACTGGGTGCCGACACAATCCATGCATTCCCGCCCTCACCAAGGGGAAACCGAGGCTCAGAGAGAAGTGGTTTGCCCAAGAGCCAGCCATCATCCCTACAATAACACTCCGAGGGTGCAGAGAGTGGGACAAGAATGTTAATTGCAGCCTTGTTTTTGTAGCAAAACCCCAGAGCAGCCTAAATGTGTCTTCGTGAATAGAGGTGTCGCTAAGTAAATTCGGAAGCCCTCTGAGGCCTCCTGCAGGTTTGGACAGGACGGATCTCTGAGACACACTGGAGGAAGTGGCCTGCGTGGTGAGGTGCGGAAACATGATCTCGTGGCGCCTTGACAGCCCAGCAAATCCTGAGTCAACACGCGGATCACAGGAGGACATTTGTGGAACGCCCGCTCACTCTGTTCAGCGTGCTGATGGAGCGGTGCCGGTAACGGGCACACAGGGATGGCGACACGCTGAGGTGCTTGCAGACCAGACGGTGACGCCTGGGCTTTGGCTGGAATAACCCACTGGGGGAGGGGGCACAGAGGGGCCAAGAGCGGCCCTGACGGGGGTCTGGAGGAGCCGTGTCGTGGGTGCGCAGGCTCTTTAAACCGTTCTGTCTGAAAATCCCAACAATGTAGTTAAGGCCCGTGAAGCAACCCATCTGCTTTCTGCACACGCAGATGCACGTAAACGAGACCTGTTTCAATGTTTGCAAGGATGTGCTCCAACCAGGCAAAGTGGACACCCGCGGAGGGGATCAGGAGGTGGGGGCCATCATGGGAACGCGACTCTTAACTTGCCAGGTTTTCATTTTTTTGTAGAGAGAATAGATAGAATTGCTTTATAGGCCTTAACTACGTTGTTGGGATTTTCAAACAGAACGGTTTAAAGAGCCTGCGCGCCCACGACACGGCTCCTCCAGACCCCCGTCAGGGCCGCTCTTGGCCCCTCTGTGCCCCCTCCCCCAGTGGGTTATTCCAGCCAAAGCCCAGGCGCCACTGTCTCGCCTTTACTCATGCACTTGAACGCTGTTCCCAACGGAACAACTAAGAGAAGAGAACAGGCAGAGGGTAACATGCTTCTGTTCTAAGACGAGTAAGTTGTACCGCACACTTGGAATCGGCAAAGAGGGCAGATCTTCAGGGATGAGGCTGCTGACCGGTGTGGGCCAAGGTCACTTCCTCCAGCCTTGGAGCAGGAACGCAGAAGCCAAAGAGAAGGATGTGGTCCCCACACCCTCCTGTGGCCACGGACCAGCAAACGTCTCCTATGTGATGGCGTCAGGGACGACACCAGGCGAGGAGGCCCACCCTCTGGTCCCTGTCTCGGTGGGCTCAGCCACCGTGACAAGTGCCAGACACCCCTCCTGGTCCTGGAGGCCGGAGCCGATGTGGTGCGGTCTGGGAGGGCACTCTTCCCTCTCGTACATGGGCCTTCTCGTGTCCCGTGTGGTGGGGAGAGAGCCCAGGTGTCTCTTCCCCTTGTAAGGGGAGCAGTGCCATGGGATCAGGGCCCCCACCTCTTGGACCTCGTCAACCCCCTCTGTCCAATCCAGACCTGACCTCGTTCCTGACCTTCTTTAAGGCTGTCCCCACCTCTGTCTTTGACAGGACAGTCGCTGATGTGGCCTGCGGGCTGCACAGACTCTCTGCAGAGACAGCCAAGGATTCCTCCTCTGCCCCCTGGCATCTGGACCGGCCTGGTGGCTCACCCTGACCAACAAAAAGTGGCGGGAGGGACCTCATCCCTGCAGACTGCACTTGTCGGGGCCTGTGCTCCCTGGCCCACCTCCCAGAAGCCCTCCTGAACCCCAGTGAGGCAGGGGACCGTGTGGGGGGAGGCACCCAGGAGGAGAGGGTGGTGGAGACAGGCGCACAGCCCAGCGAGACCACCCTGGAGCAGAGAGGGGCTGTGCCTGTCCAGCTACCCCCGAGTGGCAGAAGCTGGGCAATGAAAAGGTTGTTGCTGTTTCAGATGCCAGGTCCTGGGGCGGTGGTCACACAGCAACACTGAACTGCTGCGGGCCTCCATTCATCTTTGGGGCTTTGACGGAAGACCTGAGGTGGGTGCACGAGGACGAACAGCTGAGACCCTTGGCACCTTGAAGAGAAGCCTCGGGAGGGAAACGGGGTGAGCAGGACGTGAGGGCAGGAGCCCTGGGAGTTTGGTTGGACTCTATCCCAGCTCTGGGCCTTGGTTTCCCTCAGCTGGGGATAGGACCCAGACTTCCAGGCACTATGTGGCCCTTCTAGGGGACATCGGTGATCTTGGCACCTGCTTCTGAAGGTAGCACCGGGTTCTCTTCCAAAATCTCTGCTCCCTTGGGGACGGTCAACTTGGCCCACTGTTCTAGGGCCCTAGCCCAGCTCTCATGGCTCGTCCTACCTGAAACCCCCATGGCCGGGGCGGGGGGCCCCATGCAGCGGGCAGGGGTGGAGCCAGCTGCCTAGTCTGGGGTCAGGGCACCCAGCTCCCCCACTCACCAGCTGGGCAACTTATCTGCTTGCCCACGATGTGCCTCAGTTTCCCCACCTGTATAGGGCTGTCAGAGGATCGACACACAGTACAGGGTGCTTAGCAGACTGCGAGCGCTGGTCAAGCCTGAGCCCTGTAGCTGTTGTGGAATCTTTGAGATCCCTCGGGGCTGACCTACTTACTGTCTCCTTCCAAACCCAGCACTCGGGGCCTCCCTTCACCTGCGAGCCTCCCGCTCATGACCTCCCTGCTGCGGCTGGCAGCCGAGCTCCAGGGGTGCAGGACTCCCAGTGCGCGTGCACCACCCACCCCTGGGGAGGCAGAGGCCAGAACTTCTATCTGCAGGAAGTCTTGTGGAGAGAATGGCAAGGCACAGGAATGACCCCCGCCGAGCATCCTCCCTGTGCCTGCCCTGTGCCTTCGGGTCCCGCCAGCCACAACAACGAAGTCATAGCACACAGCCACCCCAGTACTTCACCCGGTTCACGCCAGGAGTAGGAGGGGTGGGTAGCGTCCCATTTCGCAGATAAGCAAACAGAGGCACATGGGGTCAGCACTGGAGGCAGACAACTGTCCGGGCACTAGGTCTCGGTGCCTGAGGTCCAAGCCAAGGCCCCTGCAGGGAAGGAGCTCACTGGAGCCACTCAGCCCAGGGGTCCCCGCGCTGCCCAGCCACGGTCCACCTCTGGTCACCCCGGGTGTGACCAGCACAGTGGGGACCTGGACAGGGTGGGGGCCCAGTGCCCGATCCCCCCCATCTAATTGGAAGAGTCAGGAGAAGCCACGGTGGAGCCTGGCGTCATGGCCGCCGCCTGCCGGAGGCCCCCTGAGACCACAGGACCTGCAGTCATGCAAATGATTAATGTCAGCTCCTTGGAGGGCCGGGGTCCACAGGAAATTGGAGTCGATGAATTTAAGAGAGAAACTCCTTGTTTAAACAGAACTACTTTAGAAAATAAATACTGCCGAACTTGATGGTAAATACAGATATTTGTGCAGAACGGAGGTGGAAATATGAATTTAATGAAGCTGGCGGCACGTGGCCCTGCTCCGTGGGCCTCAGAGCCAGTGTCCCAGCAGCCAGGACCACTCGGAGCAGGGCTGGGCGGCCCCACCACTGACTTGCTCTGTGACCTTAGCGACTTGCATCCCCTCCAAGCCTCAGAGTGGTCTGCGGACTCTGCAGGCAAGTCTGGAGCTGTGGGCCCGCCACAGCCTGCCCCAGAGCCTCCACACCGCCACCACTCAAGGCCGCTGGGCTCTGAGGCTTTGCTCACACCACCCCCTCCCCCTGGAGTGTCCGTCCTGGGTCTCCCCTCCTATCCACATCCTCTGGTCTAGAACCAGCATGTCCCCTCCCCCGGAAGCCCTCCATGACTTTGGCCCACAGCCTCTCAGACCCGCCCTGGGCCAGCAGGTCCTCCAGGGGGAGCCTTGTTGCCCCGCGCCAGGTAGAGGGTGAGCCTGGGACTCTGGAAGAAAGCAGCTCACCCCCAGGAGAGGAGAGTCCCAGGCAGGGCAGCCCTATCCCGCAGGAAGCGAGGGAACCCCCGTGCCCCCACACCTGCTCACAATACACCTCCTGCCTCCTACCCTGCCTGATGCATTTAGTAAGCACCTTCTGTATACAAGGCCAGAGACCAGACAGAAGCAGACCAGTCCCTGCCCTGGTAGGGGCCCAGACGCAGCTGATGCATGTGGTGAAAAGGTGTGTCTGAGGCTGTGGACCAGTCCAGGAGGTATTAAGTGGCCAGGAGTCCCAGAGCCGTAGGACCACCTGCATCTCCTCCTGGGATGCTCAGGATGGCCTGTGCCATCCATAAAGACAGGGTCAGCTGGCACCAGGAGCCTGGAGCCCTGCCCCATACACGCAAGGCCCCCACAGAGGCTGGTTACACTGCAGGCAGAGCCCCCCCCCCCCCCCCCCAGCCCACAGGAAGCCTCCAGAACCTCTGGCAACCCTCTGCCTGGCCCCTCAGAGCCTCCGCTTTTCCTGTGAGGGAGCCAAGGCACAGAGATGGCAAGAGCCCCACCCGCAGCGGGCCGCATGGCCCCAGGCCATGTTTGAGCAGCCGGCCAGGGCCTGCGGGGCAGGATTGCCTGAGGACCGAACCCCTACGCCCTAGCACTGGGCACACAGGCCAGGCTCTGCCGTGGAGCTCATCTGAAGCCGGCGACCCCGCACACACCCCTTTCTCAGCTGAGTAGACTGAGTCACCAAGAGGACCACCTGCCTAGAGGGTCTTGAGGCTCCTGAGGGAGTGTGCGTCCCCCCCCCCCCCACCCCCAGAGGATGGCCACGACCCAGGTCTCTGCGGCCGAGACACTGCTGTGTCAATACGTGCGGACGACGGTGATTGACGCGGGCCTCCTAATCCCCGCCGGGCATCCTGACTCACGCGGCCGGGCACCCCCGCCGCGCCCACAGGTGGACGGGCGCTCACCGCGACGGCAGCGCCGCTGTTATTTTTTCATAAGCCTGCCTTGAAATTTGTCAAACCACATATTGTTCGCGCACACGCCCGTCGGCAAAGCCCGCGCCAGATGGGCCGGCTCCCCACGTGTGCTCCAGGCAGCACGGTTACACAGCGGCTTCAGTTTTATGTCAAACCTTTAAAAGGGGAAATAAAAAAGAAGACCGAGGAGAAACTTTTTAGAAAGAAGAAAGAAACGAGTTGGAGTCTGAACAGGCAGGGCTGTGATCATGCGCAAATCCCGGCTCGCTGGTGCCCGGATTTTATATGGAAACTGGGCCGCGGTAAATAGACCTTCCCGGCTGTCAGGCCCTTCATTAGCGAGGTGTGCATAATTTATGTATTTAAGAGCTGCCTTCGGCCAAGCTATCACACGGGGAGCATGCTTCATAGGTGTTAGTGTTTATACGGACAGTAAATAAATGTCAAACACACACAAAATCCACTCTCTGGCGAGCGCTGACGCCGCCCCATCCATCATCCGCCCAGCTGGAGGCTTGGCCGGGCTGCCAAGGCCCAAGGGCGGCCTGGCCTCACTGCGGGCTGGCAGGGCCGGAAAAGGCTGCCTGGAGGCGGGAGGCCTTGGGGCTTTCACACCTGTCCAGAGGCGGCCGGAGCCCCAGGCGGGGACGGGGCCGCCCATCTGGAGGCCTCTGAGTCGGGCCTGTGCCCCGCGTCCATCCTCATCGGGCCAGGCCGGGCCAGGCGGGCTCAGAGGGCTCCCCCCGGGGCGGGGCTGGAAGGACCCAGTTGTTTCTGCTCAGCCAAGGCAGCCGAGGCTGGAACCAGCTCAGAGGCCAGCACGGGCTTTGGAGCTAATAATAGCGCGGCTCTCCTTGTTTCCATCCATTAGCTCACTGGCTCCTTCCCATGCCTACCAGGTAGGTCCAGTTTTTTAAGGTTTAGAGCCATTTTTAATAAGATTTTTAAAAATCGTTTTTGCAATTCCTTTCCGTGATCCACAATGGAACTTTACACGTGGGTGGGTGATCAGGAACAGGTCTCCCCCCACCCCTGATAGGGTCCCTGCCCCAGAAACAGGGATTTCTGCAGTTCCAGGGGGTCATTACAGGAAAGCGTGTGCACACACAGCACTGTTCCTCCCTTTCTCCTTGAGAACCACACCCCAGCTCAGCCCTCAGCAGACACGGGAGCGGCTCTGGCTTCTTGGGGACACCAAGGGGTCACCCCCACTCCTCTGGTGGCCAACAGGCAGCCAGGGCTAGAGCCACAGCACTGACGTCCACATTGAGAGGCTGCTACGGGTTGAGTTATGTCCCTCCCAAACTCGCCTGTCGAAGCCTTAACCCCCGGTACTTCTTTGGAAACTGGGATATTGCAGGGGTAATTAGTTAGGATGAGGTCAGCCTGGAGTATGACTGGTGTCCTTATAAAAGGGGAAGTTTGGACACAGACACACACAGACAAGGACGTGAAGATGAAGGCAGAGGCTGGGATGCATCTGCAAGCCAAGGACCCATGAGAGCCAGGGGGCCCCTGGACCTGGACCCGGGAGGAGTGAGCCCTGCAGACGCCTGGAGCTGGGACCTCTGCCCCGGGAACAGTAGGGGACACGGTTCTGCAGGTGAAGCCCCCAGCCTGTGCTGCTTTGTTGTGGCAGCCCTAGGAGGCCACCTCTGAGCTCCGGAGGGTCTGGCGCACACCCCAGAATCCCTGGGAGGTGGGGAAGTGCAGAGACTTTGGGATCGGACAGGCCTCCTCCCCTGGTGTGGGCTGGGCCAAGTGGCCTCGCCTCTCTCTGGGAACAGCCTGCTCCTCCGCACAGTGAGACTGGCACACGGGGGTCCTCAGCGCAAGGTGATAAATGATATTATTTAAAGGTGGCTCCAGGGGGGGTCCTTGACGAGACCCATCTCTAGGAACCACTGCGGCGATGCTAGGTAACAAACGACCTGGCTGGGAATGGGCTGCTCTGCTGGGTTTGGCCTGTCACCTCCTGGACCGGCAGGTTTGTTCGTGACCAGCCTCTGACGACGACGGGCCCATATTCCCTCATTGCCATTGCAAAACAGGCTCCCCGACCACAGGTGCCACCCCAGCACCCCCATTCCCAGGCCCCGCCCACCCCCTCCGAGGCCCCGCCCACTGTGGCCCCTCCCCACCTCGGCCCTGCCCCACCACAGGCCACTCCCTGTCATATAGGCCACACCCACCCCCTCACTCTGCACCTGGATGCCTCCTCCCCGCATAAGTTTACTTGAGACCTTCTGCGAGTTGCTTAACCAGTCTGTGCTCAGTTCCCCATCTATGTGGCAGGATGCTAATGATCAGACCTGCCTCCCCGAGCTGCTCTGGTATCAACCTTAAAAACCAGATAGCCAGCTATTTTACAAGCAAAATGGGTTTATTCAGGAATAGCAGAGAAACTACAATTGGGGACACACAAACTATGTCAACCCATAGGCAAGTCTGGAAAACAAAGCAGAGAAATGTCTCTTTATAGAGAAAAAGGAGGACGTTGTGAGGGGCTGCTTTGAACAAAAGTCCATTGGATGAAAGCGAGAGTTCAGGGTGGTGACCATCTCTCATTGGCTGGCTGTGCCCTCTGTCATTGGCTGGGCTGTTGCCAGGTCAGAAGAAAATCTTCCTTCCTCCTGCAGGTGTGGTAAAGCGAACTTGGTCCTGACTGAATGCAAGGTAGGGCTCTTCCTGTTGCATCTTCAAAGGCTGCAAGGAGTGGGGGTGGGGGCATGAGAGTCCCCCCCACCCCGTCTGACCCCCAACTCCACTCTAAGTAAGGTTTCCTTTACTCATTTTCACATTCCCCTTTTTAATCAAGAGCTTTCCCCAAAAGCAGCACCTGTCCCGAGTCAGGTTTTCTGTATTTAGTGGTTTAGTCCCTCAATGGCACGGAAGACCTTTGCTGGTTGTCATGTCCTTCGTCGGAGGGAAAACGCATAGCAGTTGGAAACCACTTCAGGCCACATTTGAGTAACGAGGAAGGTTAGGAGGGAGAGACCTTCGGGTGCTTTCTGACTAAAGTCTCTGTCTTAAAAAACTCCCCCTAGGGTGCACCCTCCAAGCACACCCCAGGATTAATCAGGATGCTTTGTACCCCTTGCTGGGCTCAGGCTAACACCCTCCTCTCCCAGACATTTGTTTTAACATCTTTTGCATCTGCTAACAAAAGGGAAATGTTTTGGAGTTAAGATGGCTAGGAGTAGGAGGACCCTAAGACTGCTCATCCCCAGCTAGATAGATATCAACTCATTCTGAACACACAAGAAATTGATCTAAGGACTAAAGTCTCCGTCTTCTCGAGGTTGTTAAGTGTTGGAAGGCACCTTGAAGCATGTGCTAGAATGACCTTATTGGGTACATTGTTTTACAAAAGTTTGACCGGCAATAAAATGCAAAACCTAAAAATAATTATACAAAATAGAATTGAAAGTAACATGACAAAACTAAATTCTAATTTTGCACTGTACTTTACTGTAATTTTTTACTTTTTATATTAAAATTCATTTTAAGTAAATTTATTTTAATCTTAGCCAGCTTGATCACACATAAAATTCCCTTCCCAAGTTTCTTTTCCTACAAATCTTCTATAACTTTTTATGCCCATTTTAGTTTGTCTCTTGTTCTCTTTCCCTTTCCAAAATAACCAGCTCTACTTTGGGACAAAATCACATTTATTTCCCTCAACAAAATGCATTTCCACTCTTCATACCTTCTTTTACTAAAAACGTCTTGTCTGCTTTTCACATATTACCATTTTCTTTCATCCTTATTGTTTTTAGTAGTTTTATTTTTCACATCTATCAATCAAAATCCTTAATTCCTAGTGAAAACTAAGGAGTAAGCTATTGTGCACTGGCAAAATTATAAACACATTTCATAATCTCTAGAAACAGAAAATGTTCTCAATGTGGCATAAAACATGTTGAGTAATAGACTCAAATATCTTTAGTTGTTCTGAAATAAGAAGTCAAAGGTGGATAAACCTATGTTCAGTAATTAATGTTTTAGTACTTTATCTTGTTTAGAAAATCCAGATATTTAATGAAATTCCATCATTTAATTTAACTTAGAAAAACTCTGAGGTTTTGAGGCACCACAAAAAGATTTAGGCTACTTGTTTTAAGCAAACATACTATAATTATTGCACCTAAAACTCTTATCCCATTTCCATTCATCCATCTAAATCACACCGTTCCCAACAATTATGTTTAGATTGTTCACAAAAACTTGATGTGATGCTAGACCAAGTTAGCATCATCTCAAGCAAATTTTCTTGCTGACAAATTTTGCAACATAGATAACATGCACTTAGGTGAGTAATAAACCCAGGTAAAATTAAAGTTTTGTGTTTGCACTATATTCAAAGTTGATAATCCTAAGGCATGCCTGTATTAATGAAATCAAGAAATTTAAACTAGCATTTAATTATCAAAGATTATCCCAGATCATATGAACTTGAAAAACATTTGGGTTAGTTTACTTAATTTATATAAGACTTTCTTTAAGCCAACTAAAGAGAACTCTTTACAAGTTAATTTTGGTGATACCATGGGAGGGAGGGTAAAAAAATATCATACACATACACAGACTTACATAAGCATATCGACAGACACAGAAATCTTATAGATTTCTTAGGCATGTCTCAGCTACAAAACTCAAAAGAATAGTTAGATCAAAATCGTGTTTCTGGCAGATGAACTAAGTTAAGGTTACTTGCTCGGATGGCCAACATTTTTACCGAAGTGTTTTTTTTATGGAGGTACAATTAACATACAATGTTATATTAGTTTCAGATGTACAACATACTGATTCAACAATTCTATTCATTACTCAATGCAAAGACTCTTTATTTGCATGCTGTAGAGATCCTTTTAGGATTGTTTTTGAAGTCATTTTGTTTTTTAGAAGCTTCTGCCTACCAATCAAGCCCATGCATTCAATTGTCCCAGAGAGGTTTGGGATCCTCTCTTTAGAGGGTGCCCCTTAAGGTGGACTTATCTAAATCAAAGTTTCCCTAGAATGCCCATTACAATTACAAATTATTGGAAGTTTCACCCATTTTTCCGGAAAAGCACAAGAGCCTGGTCCAAAGACCAGGTGGAACCTATCTTGCCTTTGGATTCCCTAAAATGTCTCAACTATGAGGGTCGCTGTCTGCCAACAGCTGTTCCAAATCACTGGGAATCACATGTTTTATCCATTTTGAGTAGGATGGTGAGGTACCAAGAAGCTTCAGTAAATAGAAACAAAACAAACAGACTGCAGCCAGGGTTCGGGGTGGTGACGGCTTCCTATTGGCTGGGCTGTGAGGTCTCTCATTGGCTGGGTTGTGTTGGTCTCTCATTGGCTGGCTGTACCCTCTGTCATTGGCTGGGCTGTTGCCAGGGTGGAGAAAACCTTCCTTCATCCTGCAGGGCTGGTAAAGAAAACTTTAAGCCAGCAGCAAGAGGGCGTACTGCACGAGAGCTCACCGCTCGACACTAAATGAGGTTTCCGGTGATTGATTTTCACAGAAGGCAATGGACTAGTGACAGAAGCCCAGAGAGGGGGGCTGCCTGGTTGTGCGGGAACTTGACCTGCATGGTCTCCAGCCCCTCCCCCGTGGCAGGCACGCCGTGCTGTGGGACGTGCCACCCAGAAATGCCCCACGGGGCATGGGCCCGCTGCGCCATGTCGCCGCACCCCCAAAGCAGAGGACTGAAGACAAAGGCCGATCCTCAGCCTCCGAGCAGTGGAGCCCCCCCCCACCCCCTGGACCTGCCCGATGGTGAGACAGAGAGGGGACCCCAGCCTCCCACAGGATTAGATTTGAAAGTGCAGTGGTTCTGTTTCTGCCTGGCCCCTCCTGGCCCCTCGGGTGTACACGCCCCACCGCGGAGACCCCAGCCCAAAGACAGGTTTGGGCCTGGCCTTCTCCCCTCATGCCCTTCCCTGCCCTCCCCAGAATTTCTGACTTTCTCCTGCCCAGTTTCTAGTAGAACTCCCCACCCCCTAACTGCAAGGTCATCCTTCCTGCCCTGGGCCACCTGGCCCTTTGGCATGCACCTCCCCCCTCCCTTGGGTCTGTCTCTCCCGCCCCTCTGACTCCAGGTCAGCATCTGCCCCAGGGGACACTTGACAACACAGCACAGGGGGAGGGGGTCATGCCGGCATCTGGTGGGTGGAGGCAGGGATGTGCCCAGCACCCTGGCACCCCCACAGCAGGGGACAATTTGGCCCCAGACCTGGGCACTCGGGGTCTGCTGAGTGGAGCCAAGGCTGGGGCCCTCACTGTCCACAGCAAACCTCCCCCAATTGCTTCTCTCTTCCCCAACCCTGTTGTCACAAGACAGCCAAGGAAAACACAGAGGAGTCCCCATGAGCAGAGCACGCAGCCTGGAAGAATTAGGTTTCGTGGTAATTAGGCACATGCAGCAGTGAGGCCAGGCTGCTGCCAGGACCTGCGGATGGGGCACCGATGATGGGGAGAGGCATGTTAGGGGCAGATACTGGGGGGGCGTGGGGTGACGAGGGTGGACAGGGCACCTCAGGACATTCCCGGTTCATCTCTGTACACGAGGGACCCGGACTAGACTCAGACAAACATCCTGGCCCCCACGGGGTCCCCGGGCCTGTGCCAGGTGGACGATAGCACCATGCCCTTCACAGAAGGTGAAGCCCTGAGCCAACAAGAGAACTGCAGGGACTTCCGGCACCCCCATCCTGCCCAGGAGAGCGGCACACCCAGCCCCCAGCAGCCCTTGGGGAGCGGACTTTCCTCCTCTTACAGGCACGTGTGCTCACACACACTCCCTGGACAGAGCCCCCTCCTGGACCCGGGTGGCAGGCCTTCCTGTCCTCATGCCGCCGGCTGCTCTGGGCCACGGTGGCCTTTCTGGACAAAAAGTCTGCCTCTGTCCCCTCTGCAGGGCTACGTGAAGACCCCCATGCTGGGCTCAGGCCCGGCACCAGCCTCACCTCCCGAACTCTGGCTCTATGGCTGCAGCCTCGGGAACAGTGCTAATGAAGCACCTGCACCTGACACGGGACCTTGGGTCAAATATACACGAGGGATGAGTGGGCGGCTCGGGGCCTGGTCACACTCACATTGGTTCAGGCCCTTGGCCTGCACACCAACTCCTGACTGCAAACCCCACAGCATCTGAGTCTGATTGCGTGCTCAGTAAAGCGTTGGAGGAACTTCTGTTTGTAGAAAGAATCCAATGCTTTAACCCATTCAGCTCATGCACACCCTGATCTGCTCCACGCCTGACGTTTCTGCAACATCCACACGCCTCTGTGAACTGTGGTAGCTGGTCCCCTGCGGCACGCCCTCCCTGGCTCCTATGCTGCCTACGACAGTGGTGCCCGGCAGACATTTGCTGAGTGAATTTTGAGATGCATCCTCGGGACTCCAAAAACCATCTTGTCAGCAGAGCTCTGCCGCTACCGTGTAAACCCTGAGAACCACCCTGTGGGTCGGCGGGGTATCCCTGTCCAAGACCCTGCTGGGCACATGGTGCCTGACCATCCCACGTGTGCAGCCTGCATTCCTCGGGGGACTCTTCTGCCCACTCCTCCATTCCAGCCTGGCGAACCCCACGGGAATGCTGACACGCATTCGGAAGAGGCAGTACAAAGGTGTAGGACGGAATGGCCCCTGCAGCACCGCATGCCTGCGCCCCGCTTGGAGCTCAAGGTGGAGCATACGGGGTCCCGCCACCCTGGTTGGGCAGCTGTAGTGGAGCCGGTCAGCGGTCCCCTCCCTCCACGGTCCTTCTTCAGATGCATCCGCTGACTCTGCTTGGGAACCCGGCCCCCGGTCTCTGTGGTCTGATGGGCTGGTCAGGACCTGGGATTCGGAGTGAGTCCATGGCCCAGGCCCCACCCCAGTCACCATGGTGACTGTTAGAGGAGCACAGGACTCCAGGACAGCTGGCCCCTGCATTCACGTGTACTGTTGGAAAAAGACATGTTTTCCCGTAAGGTGGTGGCTGGACTGGGAGGACAGCCTGAAGCCTGGTGCCAGCTTGCCCCGCCCCCCATGACAGGGGACCAGCAAGAGCACAGGGGACATTTCTGCAGAGAGCACTTGTTCCCTTCCCTGATCCCCTGAGCCTCTGGGCTTCTCAGTCATGGATGAACCAACAAATTCCCTTCTGTGTTCAAACCCACTGGGGTTGGTTCCTGTCACCTGCAACCAGGGGAGCCTGGATTAATGTTAACCCCCATCGATTAAAACGGAGGCTGCCCTGACTTCTACAAGAGGCGCTAGGGGCACGCACACTGCCACCTACATGCTTCAACTCACGGCGGCCCCTTGGATGGCCCGGACGAGAGGCTAGGGAGGCGGCTGCACGGATGGCCCAGATCTGAAGCCAGGAGCCACACAGCTGCCCAAGAACAAGGCTGAGCAGGAAAGGGGGGTCAGGGAGAGGGGGGCAGGACAATGTCTAGGAGTCGGGGACGTGTCACCTGCAGTCGATCACCCGCACCCTGCCTGGCCCAAGCCTCTGAGGGTCTCCAGGAGGAGCATACAGGGCATTTACTCTTCCAGCAGAAACCACTGCCTGGGAACAAGGAAGGGGCAAAGCCAGCTCCCCCTGCGGAGTGGGGAAGGGTCCAGGGTGGGGTCTTGACTGCAGTCCACTCCTGGACGTGCCCTCCTGTGCCCAAGTGTGTGAGAGCAGAGAGCCCCAGCACGTCCCACCGCCCTGAGTGCATCCCTACCTGGGCCACCTGCTGTCCCCAGACATGACTAGGGGCAGCACCATCTGCCTGTTCCCCCTCCCACCATGCCCCGAGGGCACAGGCTGCACCAGCCACATCACACACACACACACACGCCCGAGTCCCAGCACCGCACTGCCCAGATCTGGTCAGCCTGACTGCCCTCTGGCCCTCTGGCCCTCTTAGACTGCAGTCAGCCCCTTGGGGGGAAGGGCAGCCAACGGCCAGAGGCATTTCAGAAGGAAGACCGAACAAACACCGGGAAAGAGGCGTCCTGGGAGCTGCTCCGGGGCTGTGGAGCGGGAGGAGCAGGCGGCCTCTCCCTCCTCTCCTGACTTCCCGCCCGCTCCATCTTGGTCAGACATTCAATACTTCCTTCTGGAGAACACATAGATTTGTTTGACTTGGAATATTGAATTTGGAGGCAGTTCAGCAATTTCAAATTTCAGGAGTGGGGCAGTGGGGAGACACTGTAAATTAAAAAATTCTTTCCTCTTCAGTTTCTACCCAAGATTGTATATTTTTTGATGGCAAAATTAGGGATTAACTATAAACATCTGTTTGTTCAATACTGACGTGGTTGGGAGAACAGTGACCAAACGGGCGCAGGGGGTTTGGTGGAAAGCTCCGGGCCTCCGCCCACCAACGGGGACCCTGGAAAGGTGGACGGAGAAGGGAGAGGTGTGGGGTGGGACAGGGAGGAGGAGGAGGAGGCCCTGGGGAGAAAGCAGCAGGAGACCCCAGGGCACCTGCACAAGTCTAAGCCATCACCTGTCCTCCCTGAACGGGCTCCTCTGCTCTGCCCGCCCCCACTCAGTCCTCCCCATGGGGCCTCTCTTCCTCACCAGATTCCCCAGGTCCTCCCTACACTCCTACTGTGTGCCAGGCACTGTGCTGCACTCTGAGGACACGCGGGAATGTGACAGTGTGGCCACGGCACCCTGCGTGGGGAGACACCACTGAACAACTCGAGGCCTGATGAGTCAGCTTCTGACAATTGAAGGTAAGTGCCCTGGGACAGGGCGCAGAGGCGGGCATGGAGCGGAGAGGAGGCGGGCAAGGTGCCGAGGCGGGCAGGATACCGAGCAGAGGCGGGCAGGGCGCAGAGGCGGGCAGGGTGCGGAGAGGAGGCGGGCAGGGCTGTTGCAGAAAGTGCTCTTCCAACAGAGTGTAGAAGGATACAGAAGAATCACCCAAGCGGGGGAAGAGGAGAAGGCCTTCCAGGCAGAGTGGGGCAACCTGTACAAAGGCCCTGGGGTGGGAAAGCCTGCAGGTCTGGGGCTAAAACGGGGCTGGTGAGCCCAGAGTCCATGCAGATGTGGAGGGTGTGGCTGGAGGTCTGTAAGCAGGGCCAGGGAACAAGAGTTCTGTGCCTCGGGAAGATCCCGCCCGTATGGTGTTTGGGAAGCAGATGGGGGGACGGAAGGAAGGGCCGTGGGAAGTCCCCGGGGAGGCCGAGGTCCCCGTGGAGGTGATGGCAGCTCAGGCGAAGGCACTCGGGCCTGGGGGATGGCGCTGTCACTTCCTGCAGGGGGGGTTTGAGGGAGCAGTCGGTGAGTCGGCTGTGGAGCGGCTGGTCTGAGGTGCCTTGGAGACATGCGGGGAAGTCCGCGCCGCACCCTTTCTGTCGGTGTGCCAATGACACAGGGGCCTCAGTGTCCGTGTGCCAATGACACAGGGGCCTCAGCCTTCTGCACTGAGCTGGGTTTCCGGCAAAGCCAAGAGGCCTCTGGCTCTGTCACATCCCCGACCGCCACACTCACTGCCCCGCGTGACGGGGGTCCCCCCAAACCCACACCTTCAAGTCCTGATAGCAGAATGTGACCTTATTTGAAATAGGGTCGTTGTCGATGCCATTAGTTAAGATGAGGTCCTCCTGGAGTCAGATGAGCCCTAATCCAGCATGACTGATGTCCACACACAAAGGGGAAATTCAGACACAGAGAGATACACAGAGAACGCCACATGCAGATGGAGGCAGAGATCCCGGTGACACTTCTCCAAGCCGAGGACAGCCACCAAACCAGCAGTAGCTCGGACGGAGGCCTGGAGCACACTGGACCTTGGGCCTCTGGGCTTCAGACTGAGGGACGGTGAATTTCTGTTGTTTAAGGTGCCCAGCGTGGTGCTTTGTTGTGGCCGCCCCGGGAAGCTGACGCCCCTGGGGAGGAGGTCAGGAAGGCCCGGCAATTAGGACGGAGGCTGGATGGTTCAGGAGCATCCCCTCCCTAAGGAGAAGCAGGCAGGAGCAGGGTGAATATGAGGAGGGCATGGGGAGGAGGAGGAGCTTGGTGGTTTCCCTGCACCGCAGGAAGCCAGGGTCTCCCCTGAGAGACGGGGGGGTGGGGGGTGGGGGGGGTGGGGGGGTGGGGGGGGTGGGGGCTGGGGCCTGAATGGCAGGGGCGCAGCAGCTAGGCACAGCTGCGTAAGAAACCCTCAAACTGGCTCAGCGCAACTGCTTCTCACGACGGGAAAGCCTGTGGAGGAGACGGGCCCCTCCGCACCAGTGACTTAGGAATGCTGGTGAGGTGACCCGGGGCTGGGACACAGGTTCCCAACAGTGCCTGCCTCCTCCTGGCCGAGGCAGAGACCTCGAGCTTGCCCTGGGGTTGGTGCGACCGCTGGTGTGATTGTCAACCCCTCTGGCCTCGGGAAGAGGCAGCCCCTGACGCCCGGTCTATTCCACACACACACCGCCCCCCCTCCCCCGTGCCCGGGACGATCCCGTGCTCTGGCGCATAGGCAGGGGGAAGGGGTCAGAGGGACGGAGAACCAGCCTGGCTACCCACTTTCTACCGTGTGTTTAACACCACGCGAGGTAGGGACTGACGTTTGCCCAAAGAGTGAGTGGGTGGGTGAGGGGCTGGGTGTGCATCCTGGCTCCTGCTGCCCTGTGCCCCCCCTTGAGGGCCTGGCTGGGACTCTCACCTCCCAGGCGCCTGCGGAGCCTAGCCCCGAGCAGGCGTGGAGGGACAGGCCTCGGGGCTGCTCCCCTGGAGGCCAAATGGAGCCTCTCAAGCTCCCGTGACCTGCCCGCAGGGTCCGGGCGACACGGGGCATGAGCACACAGCAAATGGAGCGCTGGCTGTCGGATGTGAGCGTCCAGACTTGTGTTTAATTGCTTCTAAAACCACTAGGAGAGTTCTTCAAGTTCTGAACCACAGTACTATACAAACAAAAGAACCATCAGGGGATTTGTAACCTTGCCGGGGCTGCCATCACAGAACACCACAGACGGGGCATCATTCCGCCCCCATCCCGGAGGCGGGAAGTCCGGGAGGCAGGCGCGGGCTGGGCTGCTTTCCCCTGAGGCCTCCTTCCTGGTGTGCAGACAGCCGTCCTCTCCCTGTGTCCTCACAGGGTCATCCCTCCATACGTGTCTGTGTCCTGATCTCTTCTTCACGGGGACACTGGCCATGTTGGACCCGGGCCCACCTGACAGCCTCATTTCAACTTAATCACCTCTGTAAAGACCCCTCTCCAAACATAGTCCCATTTGGAGGGTACTAGAACTGGGACGGACCATGCTGTGACCACACAGTCCAGCAGTCGCACTCCCCGGTATGTACCCAAAGGAGCTGGGCACTGACATCCGTCCGAAAACCTGGAGGTTTCCACGGATGTTTACAGCAGCTCTGCTCATAATTGCCAAAACCTGGGAGCATCCAGGATGTCCTTCAGCAGGTGGACAGATAAAAGAACTGTGGGCCATGCAGACGCTGGGACATAACCCGGCACTAAGAAGAAATGGGTCGCCAAGCCATGAAGATGTGGAGGAGCCTTGAATACACGTCACCAGGGCAGCCAACCCGGGAAGCCTCCATGCTGTGTGATTCTGCTTATGCGACACATGGAAAAGGCACAGCCTTGGACACCGTAAAAAGATCAGTGTTTGCCAGGGGTTTGGGGTTGTGAACAGGTGCAGCACAGAGGATTTTTAGGGAGTGAAAACACTGTGGACGACACTACAGTGGGGAAGGCGTGACGCTGGGAATTTGTCAAAACCCACAGAATGCACCAACAAGTGAGCCTGAATGGAAATGTGGACTCTGGGTGATGAGGACGCGTCCATGTAGGTTTGTCGTTGTAGCAAACGTGCCGCCTGGTGGGGTGCTGATGGTGGGGAGGCTGTGCCGGGGGTGGGGGGGAGGGCACAGGGTGCATATGGGACATTTCAGTACCTTTTCAATTTGCTGTAAAGCTAACACTGCCCTAAAAATAATGTTTATTTTGTAAGAAGATATTGAAAATTTCTGAAGTATGGAAACAAGAATTTATGATTTTTTTTTTTTAATAAATGAAAAGACCTACCAACATGGGAGGACATGGGTGTCCTCACTCAGCCTGTGCTGCCCAACCAGGGGGAGGACACGGCCCCAAGATCCAAATCCACGGGCTTCTTCGGCACATGAAACACCATGAGCACCTACTGCGCACTGGGCCTGTCATGTGCAGGCAGCAGTTTCTGAGGGTCAGAGAATCACGTTTCCCACTTGGCCACGGAGGCAGGCATGTATGTGAGCAAGGACGGTGCAGCAGAGTAAGCTGTGAGAATACAGGTAGGAAGATCCTGGAGGGCTTCCTGGGGGAGGCAGCTTCTTAACTGAATCTGAAAGAGAAGCAGGAGTTCACCAGACCAGGGGGTCAGGGAGGCATTCCCGCCAAGTGTCCAGGACATGGCTAGATAGGGAGGGTTGAGGGGTGGGCCGCAGTGGGGGACCCATGCTCCTGAGCACATTTGCTAAAATGCCTCCGTAGAAAGGACATTTGCAAGGCGCTACGTTGATGTTACCATTGATGATGGCAAAAAGATGGCAGAAGGAGGCAGCAAGTCTAGGGGCACATTTCTGTGCATCCTGCCCGAGGGGCAGCCTGAGGATGGGAGGAGGGAGGGGCGCAGCACTTCTCAGACCAGGTCCTCCTGGCAGCCCACAGTGTCACCAAGGATCTTATCTAGAACACCCTTAGTCTCCTACGATTTAATAAGAAGAAACAAACAAAACAAGGCCACCCTAAAGGAAGCAGAACAGAAGTCCTGCATGATCATTTCACAGAAGAGGATGTCCACGCAGCAATAATCCCAGGAGAAGGCACGAATGGAAATTAAAATCCCAGCGAGCCGCCACTGCAGCCACAGGGCAGGAGCCCGAGGGGCCGCTGGGTGGGCGGGAGCTGAGGCAGGCGGGGCGGCCCCCACCCACCTTTGCACCCCACAAGCTGATCCTCTGCAGGTTCTCGAAAATGCGGCGACTTCAGTGGGCCCCTCAAGGATAGGACCGCGGCCTCCGGGTGCAGCTCAGTGTCTAGCCCAGGACCTGACATTTCTTACCCAAACAGGCCTTCCCTTGGAGCAGGTCCCAGGGTCCTGGGGTGGGCATCTCATGCCACTGCGTGCAGAGGCCCCAGGTCTGCGGCACCCCAGAGGGGCCTCCTGGGTGCGGGCACTGCCCTGCACGCTGTTTACCACTCTGGGTCCCTATAAATACCCTGGCCTAGGCAGAGAGCCTCCTGATCATATTATGACCGGCCTAAATAAGACGCCTTTAATAAAAAGAAACACACGGCCCCATTTATACACAAGTGTGTAAAATATATTAAAATAATTTTAAATGCATGAGTCACTCACAGAGAGTGTGTCTTTTAGAAACTCACAAACAGCACTTTGTGGTGAAGATGGCAGGGAACAGGGGCTTGTCCTGCAGACACGGACCTGGCAGGGAAGGGGCACGGGCGCGAAGGCCCTGGAGCCTGAGTCCGGCCCACGTCCCACACTGCGCCCCTCTCCGGGTACCGCAGGCAGAGCTGGTGGCCCTGTGGCGGGTGCAGCGGAGGGAAGAAATGATGCCTTGCATTTCATCGGCTCATCACAGGCTCCTCGGTTTCCCCATTTATGGACTAGAGAGGAGAACTGACTCCAGGGGCCAGAGAAGTCTCCAGAGGCAGCCCACACCACAGAAGTCTTCCTACGGCCCCTCTTGCATCTCACACCGCCCGTGACAGGGCGCTCACTCCCTCACGAATAGCCCTAGTGGCTGAACAGAGCCCCGGCCTGGCCCTGCTCCTGCCCAGCACCCAGCCCGTCACTTTGGGGATGAGGATTTCCACAAGTGAGGGGGACACAAATATTCAGTCCTTCACACCTCGTTTCCTCCAAGAGCCACTAGGTGGTTTTGCTTCGTATCATTATAAAGTCCTGAGTTTTCAAATAGTTTGATGTGTTTCAAACCACTTCAGTTATTAGTGTTGCAAAATTATTCCGTATTTGGCCCGTGGGAGCTCTCCTCGCCGGCCCGTGGGTCCTCTTCCCGTGGGCCCAGTGCTCCTGGTCACTTCCTTGTTGTTGCTAATGACGAGAGGCTGCATCTCGCACACTTCCTGCCCCAGACACAGGCAGGCCCTTTCTAGAAGGACCCAGGGCTCCTCTGGTGCAAGTGAGAAACAGCCCACAGTGAGGGCACAGGCCGGCTGGTTGCTCCAGGATTTGTGGTTTCTAGGAATATTCCTGGGATAGAGCTACAGGGGCTTGTCCTGCAGACACACACCTGGCAGGGAAGGGGCATAGGTGCAAAGGCCCTGGAGCCTGAGTCCGGCCCACATATGTACTTTTCTAAAGGTTTTGTTTTATCGTGAGGTACACACGGCATCAAGTTTACCACCAACCATTCGTAAGTGTACAGGGCAATGGGTGGAGTCAATCACTGTTGTGTGTCTGTCACCAGCACCCATGCCCAGAACTCTGTTCATGTCGTAAAAGTGAAACAATGCGCTGATGAAGTGCTAACTCCCCACTGCCCGCCTCCAGCCCCTGGTACCCCTGTCCTTTCTGTCTCTATGGATCTGACTGCTGTGGGTCCCTCAGATGAGTGGAATCATACAGGATATGTCCTTTTGTGATGGGATTATTTCACTCAGCGATAGAGCCCTCAGGGTTCATCCAGGCAGTAGCATGTGTGAGAATTTCCTCATTTTTAGGGCTAAATACTATTCTATTGTATGGATATACCTCATTTTCCTTATCCATTCTCCATTGATGGATATTCGGGTCATTTCTACCTTCTGGTTATTGGGAATAATGGTGCTCTGCACATACATGTGCAGATAGGCATAAGTACCTTCTTGTTGCAGAATCAAAGCAGGCTGTGAGGTTGTGGATGCCTGGATGGATGGATGGATGGATGGGGGATGGATAGGAGGTGTATGAGTGGATGTATGGATGGATAAATGGGGCAAGGATGGGGGATGGATGGATGGATGAATGGATGGGTGGATGGATGGATGGATGGGGGATGGGGGATGGATAGATGGATGGGAGATGGATGAGTGGATGCATGGATGGATAAATGGGGGCAAGGATGGGGGATGGATGGGGGTGGATGGATGGGGGATGGATGGGGATGGATGGGGGCTGGCTGGCTGGATGGATGGATAAGTGGGGAATGGATGGGGAATGGATGGATGGATAGATGGATGGGGGGTGGATGGATGGATGGATGGGAGATGGATGGAGATGGATGGATGGATGGATGGATGGATGGATGGATAGATGAATGGGGGGTGGATGGAGATAGATGGATGGATGGGGGGTGGCTGGCTGGATGGGTGGGGGATGTATGGGGAATGGATGGATGGGGCCTGGATGGATGGATGGATGGATGGGGGATGGATGGATGGATGGGTGGATAGATGGATGGGGGATGGATGGATGGATGGGGCCTGGATGGATGGATGGGGGGATGGATGGATGGGGGATGGATGGATGGGTGGATGGATGGGGGATGGCTGGCTGGCTGGATGGGTGGGGGATGGATGGGGAATGGATGGATGGATGGATGGATGGATAGGGCCTGGATGGATGCATGCATGGGAGATTGATGAGGGATGGATGGATGGGTGGGGCATGCATGCATGGGAGATTGATGGGGGATGGGTGGATGGATGGGTGGGGCCTGGATGGATGGGGGATGGATGGATGCATGCATGGGAGATTGATGGGGGATGGGTGGGGAATGGATGGGGATGGATGGATGGATGGGTGGGGCATGCATGCATGGGAGATGGATGGATGGGTGGATGGTTGGATGGATGGATAGCAGGTGGATAGGGGATGGATGGGGAATGGATGGAAGGATGGATGGATGGGGGATGGATGGATGGAAGGATGGATGGATGGGTGGGGCCTGGATGGATGGGGGACAGATGGATGTATGCATGGGAGATTGATGGGGAATGGATGGATGGGTGGGGCATGCATGCATGGGAGATGGATGGGGGATGGATGGATGGATGGGGGATGGATGGATGGATAGATGGGGGATAGATGGATGGGGGATGGATGCATGCATGCATGGGAGATGGAAAGGGGATGGATGGATGGATGGGGGATAGATAGATGGATGGATGGATGGATGGATGGCAGATGCTCAAAGCATGCAGACTCTCACAGAGCCCTTTGATGCGCCTACTGTGTCCTCCCTCCCCACCGCCTACAAAGAAACAGGCTGCCTGTCTTTATTTATTTTTAATTTTTTGTAATGTTTATTTTTGAAGGAGGGGAGCAGTGAGAGAGAGGGAAACACAGAATCCGAAGCAGGCTCCAGGCTCCGAGCTTTCAGCACACACCCCGACATAGGCTCCAACCGACGAGCCGTGAGGTCATGACCTGAGCCAAAGTCAGATGCTCCACTGAAAGTGCCACACACGTGCCCCCAGGCTGCCATCTTTAGAAGGGCTCCTGCCAGTCTGTTTTCTCACAACACACAAGATGTGCTTGGGCAGCAGGAAGTGCAGGCCCGTGTTCAGAAGACTCTGAACTGTTAGCAGCACACAGCCCAGACATGAGGGCAGTGCTGGTGTCCTTCTCTGCTTCCTCCCCTCCCCTCCCCGCCCTCTGAGTCCTTCCCGCTCCCCTGCATACAGCAGGGTGGCTGCTGACCGGTCAGCAGAACCAGCAGAGCCTGAAGGTGGATGGACATGAAGGATTCCAGAAGCTCTGAGCTGGAAGGGGTCCTCAGAAAGCATCTGTTACATCCCGACAGTCTTAAACCCCATTGTTCAAACACAATCCTAGCAGAGCCCCAGTAACACAGCGAGCCATCAGGGGGACGGCTTTGTGGTCACCCCTCCAGACCTCTGAGGTACCCGCCCTGTGCATGTTACAGCGTGTGTTTTCCAGCAAGTTCCCAATGGGGGCAACTGGGAGTCAGGGGCCATGCTCACCCAGCAACTCCCGCAGCTGCTGCTGGGGCCACACGCTGGGGGCCTGGGGTGCGAGCTCCCAGGAGGGAGGGAGGGGCTGGTGGCCGCAGAAGGCCTCAGCCAGTGCTGATGGCCTAGACCCGGGCCATCATTCATTCGTTCGTTCACTGCAGGCCCGATGGTGTCTGCCCACAGCCTGGAGGCACCCACCCAGACAGGGACGAAGTCGGGGAGCGCTGTGGAGAGGCTGCTTCGGAAAGCATCTGGTTGGCCGACGGAGGAGGAGCAGAAGTGGTGCCATGGTCACAGGAGGCAGCCACAGCTCTGGAGGGTAGGTGCCCAGACAGCGTGGGCCCCACCAGGGGGACAGGAAGAGTGTGTTCAGAGGAGGTATGCAGGGGTGAGGTATGCAGGGGTGAGCTGGCTGGGACGAGGTGTGGGGGCTGACAGAGAATAAGCACAGGAATTAGCGGGACCTGAGACCCAGCAGCTCCTCCCCACTCCCAGCGAGTGGATTCCTCCCCGGGCCACACCCAGACTGCCAGGGGCCTGCCCATCACCCTGCCCTGTCTCAGCCCACCAGCACAAGACCCTGGGAGGAGGGACATCGTGTTCTAGAGCCTGGCAGGGCAGAGGTCAGGCGACCTTTTGTCATGTGAGACCTTCACATGCACCCACAGCACACAGTGGGGGTTTGCCCCAGGGCCTCCCTGCCTGTAAGTGGCCTCAGGCCCACAGACGTTTCTTGTGCACTCAGCATGTCCCCAGGCACCGTCCCAGAAATAGGGGTGCAGGGGTGAGCGAGGTGGACAGCCAGAACCCCATCCACTGACGACATCTCAAACCTGGGAAGTGCCAGTGATGACGTGGGGTGGGGGAGAGCCAGGGGAGGGCCGCTTCCCTGCTGACACCCAGCAGCTCCCACACCCCCTGAGACAGGGCACCCACACCACCTCCTACCCTCATGCTAACTCCTAAAGTCCTTTGTGGGGAAATCCCCCTCGCCTGAGCCGTCAGGCACCTCAAGGAGGGTATGAGGTTTTAATATTGGTCCCCATTTAAAAATGTTTTTTAATGTTTCTCTTTTTATGTTTAGTCATTTTTTTGAGAGAGACAGTGCAAGTGGGGGAGGAGCAGAGGGAGAGGGAGACACAGAATCCCAAGCAGGTTCCAGGCTCCAGCCCTCAGCACAGAGACCTACACGGGGCTCGAACCCACGAACTGCGAGATCATGACCTGAGCCGAAGTCGGACATTCAGCTGACTGAGCCGCCCAGGCGCCCCACTGGTCCCCCTTTTAAAGAGTGGGAAACTGAGGCACAGAGAGAATGGGTCACACAGCTAACAAGTGGTGAAGTCAGGCAACCCGGCTCAGAACCCGTGTCGGTAACCACGGAACCAGCTCCTTCCCTCACTCGCAGCTAACCCTTCATAGGAACCCCCTGGAGTGGACGATTCGGAACCGGCTGGAAGTAGAGGCAAGTCACCCCTGTCCCGAGCTGCCGGCTCCTCACCTGTGAAAGGACCTCGGTAGCCTCCGTTTCTGAGGGCTTCGAGACCACCCCCTGAGGAGTGACCCAGGCGGCGCAGGGCACGGCTGCTCCGACGAGCGTGGGCGCGGCGTGTGGCCCACTTAGGAGCCCAGGAAGGCCGTAGGCTCCAGCTGGGCTCCAAGGCTGCGGGGTGATGTCCCCGAGCTCCAGCACCACGTGCTCAGGCAGCACGCTGGAAGAGGCAGGGCGTAGGGCTCCGGAGCCCACCCCGCCCACGCCAGCCCGCACACCCCCGCCCAGACGGAAAGGAGGAACACCGCAGAGACCCCGGCGAGGGGAGAGGGCCCAGCCGCGCGTCCTCCGGGAGAGTTTGCCGGGCATCTGCAGTGGGTGCCGGCCCCAGCAAAATCCAGGTCTGAAGCCACGTCCGCCTGGCCGCAGATCCAGGGTTCCTTGCGCTGGGGAGGATGCCAGGCGCGGGGCAGCAGCCACTGGGGGCCCTGAGGCTGTGCGGGGCTGGCGCGCGGGGTCCCAACACAGACCCCAGCGAACGCACGGGACCGAGCGGAAAGGAGCGCCCGCCAACAAGGCAGGGCGGCTAGAGCTGCGCGCTGGGCGCCACAGGCCCGAGGAAGAAGGGAGTTTGGCGCCTTTGAGAAGCTCAAACAGTGAGGGAGCTGCGGGCAAAGGCGCCCGAGGCCGCTTTGCGTGTTCCCCGCCGGGCGCCGCCGCCCACCGTCACTTTTGTGCACACGGTTGTCCGGAGGTCTGGGGGCAGGGGCCCGGAGAGAGCCCCATGCCTGCGGTCCCCTCCTTCCTGTCCCCTCCTCCAAGTCTGCCGCCTTCCCCCACCTCCCTCTCCTGCGGGCCCTTTCCCGTCCTCCTCCCGCGCCTGCCCAGCTCGAGGCTGCTTCACCCACGGCGCCCACTCCCACCCTCTCTTTCGCCCTCTCTCGCTCAGACGCTTCCACATTTGGGGTCCGTTTCTGCATCTCCGATCTCTGCACATCTCTTTCTCCGTCGCTCCTGTGTCCCGGCATCTTTCCGCCCCGCCCCCCGCGGTCCCCAGGGCCCGCCCCCGCCTCCACCTGCCCCTGCCCCGCGCCGCGCCGCCTCCTGCGCACAGCGCCGCTAGCCTCGCTAATGCGTTTCGCATGGCGCGTCAGTCAAACGCCCTTCTAATGTCCTTAAAGCACGCAGAAAATTGCATCCTTATGAAAAAAAAAAAAAGAAGCAAATTGCCTGGTGGAGGCGGAGCTGCCGCGGGGCTCTGGCGGCCGCGCGGCGAGTTTTGAGGGGCTGGGCTGGCGGAGGCGCCGGCCCGGGGGCTGCTAGCGCTGCAGGGCGGAGGGAGCCCGGATGCCGCCTTCCGGCTAGCGCCTGGGCCCACCTCCTCGCCCCCTCACCCACTACCCTTGACCACCTCTCCACACTTGCTTCCTCCACCCTGGCCAAACTCCTAACTGCCTCAGGACCCTTGCATGCGCTACGCCTGCTGCTTGGCATGCTTCCCTTCAGGTCTCAACTGAAGGATCAGCCCAGGGACAGAGATCCTCTCTGACCATGCTGACCAAAGCCCCCACCCCACTCATTGTCTATCACCTGCTTTATTTTCTATAAGACGTTGGTCACTCCCTGAAACCATCTTGTAGGTTTAATTGTGCCTTCTTTGAGGTTTACCCAAGCGCCCTCACCCCCAACATGAGGTCCTTGGGTCAGAGGCTGCGTGCCCCTCGCCTAGCACAGTGCCTGGCACACAACAGGCATTTAATAAACACTTAGTGAACCAGTGCACAAACTCATTCCGGGCAGGCAGGGGCTGCAGGGGACCCTAAGGCACGCGCAACACCCCGAGCTGAACCTCCAGGCTGCTGGGCAAAGCGCAGTGGAGGCCCACAGAGGTGAAGTCAGATCCGAATTCTGCTAATAGCTGTGTGTCCCTGGGCAAGTTGCCTAACATCTCTGAACTTTATCTGTAAAATAGGAGTCAGGTACATACCTTACTGGGCTGTCACTGGATCAACATAGTGGGTGGGCTTGTGTCGCGCGCTGGGAACTGCCTGCCACACTCAGTAACTGCTTTGCTAAAGGAATGAATGGTCCGAGGAAGTGCTTGGTTGATATTAGAGTCAGTCCACCATGCCACCGAAGGCAGACACCGATATTTCTGGAAGCACTAAGAAAGAAAAGTTTGTGAGGACATGGACAATGTAGCCATCACCCGATGTTTTTATGTCATCAGAATTTTTATGTTATACTTACTCAAGGATCTCTTTGGGGGCTATTAAGACATTGATTTTTTTCACAGGTCACTACTGAGTTTACATAAAAAGGAAACTATCAAGGAAATCAATGGCTTGAGGTATTTGGAAAACCTCTCTGAGGTCAGAACTGCTTCTGAATCCATGACCTCCCACAGCCAAAGCCCTGTGCCTCTTGGCCTCTGCCTGTGTGTCCCTGAACCTCCAGGAAGGTCTCCCCCTCCCCTGCCGCTCTAGGAAGCTTCCTGGCTTTCTCCATTGAGGGTCAGGGCCGTTGCTGCGGGGACAGTCACATCCTGCAGACCCCAGGACCCACAGTGCCTGGGACACCTCTCCCCCAACTGTCATATGAACTCAGATTTCAGGAAAGGGAAGATGCTGTCTTAAATTTGATGAGATTCAGTGACAGGGTGTGAGAACTAGGAAAAGGGGACCTTTGAAGTCACACAAGGGAGAGGCCTCCTGCAGAGTCAGGCCAGGAGGTGCCTGGGGGCGGGGGGGGGGGGGGGGGGGCTTACTGCAGACACAGGAAGATCTACTTTTCACTGCATCCGTGTGTCCAGTGACCCAGGGAGCAGGGCCAGCAGAGAGGCTGGCCCAGAGCCAAGCTGACTCCGCATGCATAGTCCTGTCTCTGTGGCCACCTTTTTTCCCCACTCACTGACAGGGAGTAAGCCTCCCTTACTCCCTCAAGTGGGGATGGGGAGGTGGTGTTTGAGAAATTTCCTTCAGCTCGGAGAGCCCAGGCCAGGGGCAGGTGGAGGCGGGGGAGAACCCCTCCGGCTCCTGGAGGGGCTTTGGGGGCAGAGGCTTCCTGGGTCGGCTGGGATCCTCTCTGGACCTCGACGTGGAACCAGAGATGTCACTTTGAGGCAGGAGCCCCTCTTGAGTGTGGCAAGAAAATCGGGCAGAGGGGCAACCCGACGGTGAAGGGGCTGCCTGGTGTCTCCTCCCCGCTGCAGCCCCTGGAAGGTGAGGCAGCGGTGCCGAGTTCAGGAGGAGAGGCCGGCTCCGCTCCCTCTTCCGTCTGCTCCTGGGTACGTAAGGAGCGCCCTCCCTCCAGGAGGCACAGACTTCACACCGGCGGGTTCAGCGTCGCCCGGCACGCCCTTCCCTTCTGACTTAAGGGTTCCCACCGGCAGTTCTCCAGGAGAACTCCGAACCGGGAAAGGGTTAAGCCCGAGTAAACTTAGTATCTCACAAAGTGGTGTGGCACGGGGAGGGTGGGGCCAGCCCCCACTCCTGGCTGCACCTGTCACGTCCCGGGCCAGGGGACTGGCTGCCGGCCCCAGGCCCGCCTCGATGGGACCACCCTGTCCCCAAAGCTCCTGTGTGCCGCCCGAGCTAGGCTCCCGCTGGCACGGGCCAGAGCGACGGGCTCAGGGTCAGGGTCACCATCCCGCATCCCTCCCTCGGCCCCTCGCAGACCCTCCCCCGATGTCTCCCCTACCGCCCAGCCCCGCCGACCCCCTTCCCCTGCCCTATAAGCACAGAGCGCAAATTGGGCGGCGGTTGCGGAGCGCGGCCGCCAGGCTAATCCGGAGACGCTCAGCCAGCGGGCGGCCTCGGCCCTTCCCGCCGAGAGGGTCCGGGATGCGGCCGCCGCTCCCCCCGTCCCCCGCCCCAGGGCACGGCTCTCGCGAGACGCCGGAGCGCGCTCCCTCCCCCGGCCGCCGGCCCAGGGCGCCCCAGGCGCGGCCGCGACCTCGTCCCCAGCGCAGTCCCGGCGCTGTGTTTCCCAGGACCTTGGGGCGGAGCCGAGAACGGTGCGGCCGGGAGCGGCGAGGGGGCGAGGGGGCCGTGCCTCCTGCCGCCGGGCCTGCTCGGAGGGGCGCGCGCTGCCGGGTGGGGGAGGAGGGGCCTCCGCGCGGGGTGGCACCGCGTCACCTCCGTGGAGGGGGGAGGGGGCGCGGTGCGGCCCTTTCCCTGGAGTCGCGGCTCTGCGGGCGGCGGGCTGCGCGCCAAGGCTGGGGCGCCGTGGACACGTCGTGGCTGCGGCGCCTCCTCTTCTCCGGGAAGGGCTGAGCTCCCTCCCGGGGTCCCCAGGGCAAGGAACGCACCGCGGGGGCCAGGCCTGCTGCGGTCGCCCACTCCCAGGCCCACAGCTACACAGGCAGTGACAAGGAACCCTCCCACCCCCGCCCGCACTGGGGGGCCCAGCTCCCCCTCTGACCGGCTAGTGACCTCTCGACAGCAGTGCCCGAACAGGCTCCCCATCTGCGCCTGGAGGGGCTATCGTGGCTGCAGTACGGGCCCCTGTGCTCTGGCGCCCGGTCCGGCCGGATGCCCCCCGCCCCAAGCCCTCGTCCCCCGCGGCCCTATCCTGCAGTCCGGTAAGGGGGCTGCCTTGGGGATAGCCGCGGAAGCGCAAGGCAGTCTGCCCAAGGTCGCATTCCTCAGAACGGAGTCCAACCGAGGGCCCCAGCAGCGACTTCGAGGAGTGGGTCAGAACGTCTCCTTCTCTTCTCTTGGACCCTCCTTCCTTATACAGCTCCGCGCCGATGAACAGGGGCCGTAGCTGGAATTTGCGCCCTGGGAGCACCCGGGGACAAAACTGGTGGGACCTTCCCTTCCCTTTGAAGTGGAGAGAAGGAAACGGAGCGGCGTGCAGGCTTGACTGGCCCGGCTGGGTGCCGGAAGGTTACCGCCCACCGCCGCAGGGAGCCAACCAGGGGTGACCCTCAGGGCCGGAAGGGATTGGGGGCGCAGCGGTACACCGGGTTTTGGGGGCGCCTCGGAGACGCTGGCGAGCGAGTAGGCTGGAAGCTGTTTGCAAGACTGAGCCTTTGAGTGCGAGCTGGTTTCCTTGAGACCGGGCAGGGCTGGGGCGCACGGAGAATTGCCTGCGGTCCTCGGAAAGAACCCACTCTCTTACTCCTCCTGGCCTTAACCCGACGCCTGCGATGCTCAGGGACCAGAAATCTAAGCGCTGGTTTCACCAAGGAACGATTAAGTCACAGTTTGAAAGGCAGCCGTCGCCACCACAGGTGGAGGCCAAAACTGTCGTTTTCACATTCGGGAGACCCAAAACCTGAACGTGGATAGGATGTTCCTCTGTCCCCCGTAGCTGCTCCAGGAGGGCCTGGTTAAATCCTGGTCCCACTTGGAATTCTGCAGGGCCAAAATGCAGTCTCTCTCTGAGCTGTAACCAGCGAAGTGGCCATCTGTCCACCCCTAGACTCTGGTCGTCGTCCTGGTGACAAGTGCATGGGCAGGAACCCACTGGCGTGCCCAGCCCATCCTAGAGGGAGAGAAGTCCACCGAAGCCTTCGGGTAGAAGAGGGCGCCCGCGGACACACACCTCCAAGCCCCACCCCTGGAGAGCGCGCCCTGCGCTCCCCGTCCTGTGGCTGGGTCGGGTGCCCTCGCTGCCTGGAGCGGGACCTCGGGGCTAGGCGCCGCCGCTCGGCGTGTGCCGCGCAAAACGTGAAGACCGGGAGGCAGGGCTGCGCAGGTGGCGCGCCTCTGCGTGAGCCTTGGATCCCGGGCGTCCTGTCTGCCTCGCGAAGACTTGGCCGGGACCACGTCGAGGACCTCACGAGCGGTTCTTGAACCAACAACCGGAGGCCGCTCCCAGCCCCGGGACACTTCCCGAGCGAGCTCCGCGGTGGCCTGGGGCTCCCGCGTAGCGTGGCTGCTACTGCCGGCGCCCTGGGCTGGAGGAAAGGGGCGGAGGCTCACCCCAGCCCCTCACACCGAGCAGAAGCGGTTCCAGGAATCCTGCAGCAACCCAGCCGCCTGCCGTGCCCAGTCCGAGCCCGTGGGGCAGGTCACGGTTCGCTTCCACGTAGCCCGGGGAAAGGATGTTTCAGGAGCCACTGCAAGCGTCCCTCCTGCTTTGCCACGACCACCCTCCCCTAGCCCCGCGGACTCAGAGACCCCCTTCATCAAGCCCGGCTGTGTCATAAAATATTTTATTGGAAAAAAATCACTGTCTTCGCAAGAGAGGGGTAGGAGCCCCAGCGACGTCGGGGGCCCGGCCTCAGGGTAGAGCCACCGGGCTGTCCGCGCGCCCTGTCGGGCCGTGGTGGCCTGCGCCGGGCCGCTGAGTCCCCGACGCGCGGAAGCGGGTGTGTGCCGGCGGCGTCCGGACGCGGGGGGCCGGCCGAGGCCGGTGGGGGTGCGGGAGAGGAGCGGGGCGTGAATGCGCGCGGAGCTCCGGGCCCAGGCATGCCACGCGCCAGACGCGAGTCTCCAGGCCCGGGCCGGGGAGCGCACTGGGGCCGGGCTTGGCTGCAGGGTCTGTGTCCTTTCTTGGCCCCTAACTGTCCGCATTCAAGGTAATAATGAAACGTTTAGAAAGCAAATGGCGGGGCCGCAGAAGGGCCTACTCGCGGCTTCCCGCGCGCGGAGGGGGCCTCGGCAGCGCGGGGGTCCCGGCTCGCCGCTTTGCACGCTCAGTCCTCGCGGCTCCTGTCGATGATCTCGCCTGGCGCCTCCGCCGGCCTCTCCGCCTCCTTGGCGCGCTCCTGCTCCGTGAGTTGCTCACTCGTGGGAATGGAGTTCTTCTTGGGCCTCCCCTTGGGCTTGGTGGGAGACTCCAGGCCGCCGCCCTGCAGCACCTGTGCAGAGGAAGGGCCGGCACCGCGGTGAGCTGGGACCAGGCAGCGGGACTCCGTGCCCCGTGCCCAGGCAGGGCCTGCCGGGCACTTTCCCACGGGCACCACCAGGCCATCTGAGGCCGCGCCTGGCCCCAGGAAATGGCGGCCATTTGAGCCGAAGGGTTGGGCCTGGGGGTTCAGGCTGCCAGGAAGCCTGGGGGCGCAGCGGAGCACGAAGGAATGTGGGCTGTGCTAGGGCACCCAGAGATAAGGAGGGAGCAGAGGGGGTCCCTGCGGGCACTAGCCGCGGAGGGAATCGGAAGGGTTGGTGCCACGTCTAGGAGGCGGTGGGGAGGTGGGGAGGGGAGAGAAGAGGGTGGCTCCTAGAGGGCACGGGGGCCTGGCGCCAACCAGGGGCGGAAAGCCACAGGCACACTCACTATTTTCTTCCACTTCATCCTCCGATTCTGGTACCACGTCTTCACCTGCAACTGACTCAGGCCCAGGGATTCCGCGAGGTCTATTCTGGAAAGAGCAGGGTGCACCCTCAGCTGGGCAAGTAGACTCCTCCCACCATCCGCCGGGCTCAGCCGGGACCCAGGCTACCTGTCGGGCGTGGAGAGGTACTTCTGCTTCTCGAAGCGTTTCTCTAGGCCCATCAGCTGCAGCTCGGTGAACACTGTGCGGCTCCGACGCCCCTTCTTGGCCTTGGTGCCCGGCTCCCCGGTGCCGGGCGTCTCCAGCTTCCCACGGAGCTGCAGCTCAAGCGGCAGGTGCGGTGTGCCAGGGGCGCCGGGCAGTCCAGGCCCTGCGGCCAGTAACGCTGAACCCAGCCCCGAGCACCCGAGCGGCGCCAGCGGGAACTTAAACACCGCTGCCTGCTCGGCCTTCAGCACGGCTGGAGGGAGAGAGAGTGGGGAGCCGATGAGCTTGGGCCCTGCTCCCTGCTAAAGATCCCCAGCACTGTGCGCTTGGCCAGCGCCACCCAGCACAAACCCTTCCTGCCCGGTCACAAAGAGCGCGATTTGTGCCGCGCGCCTAGGGTGACACTCTCCAAAGCCAGCGTCCCTGGAGTCTGCGAGGGGGGGCCTCCCGCACCCCCGCCTTTGGTTGCTGTTCCCCAGGCCCCAACCGCCTCCGGGATTTGGGGATTCTCAATGCACACAAGGCTTCGGCAGGGAGAAGCACAGTGTGTGTCTTTCACAGAAAAGGAAAAGCAAGAAGTGGCAAAGAGAAGGGCGAGCGTTTGCCCCAACCGAGTCGGCATCGCCGCGGCCCGGCCGGAACAAGACGTTTGTTAAACGAGTGAGCGCATCTGGCGTCCTGGGCCCGGCACCACAGCCACGCGGCGGGCAGGCGGCCGGTCTTTAGCGGGGGTGGGGCTGGGCGCTTCCGGGAAACTCCGAGCACCCGCGAGTCAGGAAAGTACCCTTCCTGTTTTCTCTGTTTAGACTCTTCCCGCGAAGACCTTTTCATTTTTCATTAGTCCTGTGATGATTGGTTTTTCTTTTTTTGCCCGCTTCCAACGAATTGTTAACAGCACTGCAAAGAGCAGCGGGGAGGCTGCCTCAGAGCTGGACTTGGAACGCACGCACGAACGGACGGGCCCTGCTGCCCCGTGCGCTGGCCGAGCAGCGGCTGCAGAGTCAAGGGTGCAGGGCAAGGCAGTCTGCCGCGCGGGGGTCCTGCCCGGGCGGGCATCTCACTGCGGCCCAGGCTCGCCCTGCTGGAGGAGGCGAGGGCCGGGCAGCGTGGAGGCAAATGTGAGGAGGGGAGAAAGGATCCTTGGGAGACGGTGGGAGAGGGAGGGCAGACAGACCCCTTAGGGAGAAGCCCATGGGGGGGGGAGGGGAGAGCGGTAAGGGCAGACAGACCCCTTAGGGAGAAGCCGACGGGGCGGGGGCAGGGGGGAAGGGCCAGAAGAAGAAGGGGTGCCTCGGAGAGGGACCGGCAGGGAAAGGCAGGATCGGCCAAGCAAGGAAGAGGAAGGACCCGCGGCGTCAGAAAAGGCCGGAGCATGCAGCTCCAGACCCAAGGAGGCCCAGCCGACCTGGAGGGGGAGGGCCAGGCGGGCAGCGGCTCACAGCCAGGCCTCTGGTCCCCAGGCCAGGCCCAGGGGCGTGGGCGCTGCAGCAGAGGCCGCGGGGCTCCCACCTGAGGCGCCGGCACCGGCGTCAGCCCCCAGCACAGCCCCCCAGAGACACGGGCTTCTTCCCCAAAGGTCCGGCTTCCCCGCCGTGGGCAGCGGCGGCCACTCCCGACCAGCCCTCTGCGGCTGAGGCCCGGGAGCCCGAAGCCTGAGGTCGCTCTGACCCGCAGTCAGACATTAGCAGTCCGGTCCTGCGCCCGCGCCCGGAGGCCGCAGGTCGGCGGCGGAGGGGAGAGCGGACGCCCCCCTCCAGCCGGCCAGGTCCGTGCGCGGCCCGGCGCCTGCCCCGAGCGGCGACCTCGAGGCGCCTGTCCCTCTCCCCCACCCCCACCCCCACACCGCGCGGCCCCGCACGTACCCAGGTGGCTGTGGAAGGGCCGCGCCGCCAGCAGCGCCTGCACGCCGAACTTGAGCAGCTCGCCCGCGGCGGCGGCGGCGGCAGCGGCGGCGGGCGCGGCGCCCTTGGGCCCCGGCGGCTCGGTGAGGATCTCCTCGATCATGAAGCTGCGGTAGCGGTGCGGCGGGTGGTCGGCGCAGCCCTCGGGCGGCCCGAAGCGCGCGGCGCCGGGCTCCCCAGGCCGCTGCATCGCGGCGCCCGCGGCTCGGTGGCGGTGGCGGCTGGGCGCGGGGGCCCCGCGCGGGGCTCTAGGCCGGCCCGCAGCTCCGGGCGGCGCGCGGGCGCCGGCTCATGCCCCCCTCCCCCGCCGGCCGGCCGGGGCGGAGGCGCAGGGCGCGGGCGGGGCGCGCGGGGCTCGGCCGGTCGGACCCGGGACTGCGCCCCCGCCCCGCGCCACCGCGCCTCTTGCCCGGCCGGCCCCGCGTCACCGCCCCGCCCCGCCCCGCCCGGCCGCCCCGCCCCGCCCCGCGCCGCCGCCGCCGCCGCCCCCACCCCCACCCCCACCCCCGGGGCGAGAGCCCCAGGGAGGCCGGAGACGGGAGGGAGGCGGGAGAGAGGGGGCCGCTCGAGGGGCGGGCCGACCAGACCGAGGGGACCCGGCGAAGCGCACTCCCAGGAAGGAGAGAGCCGGAGAGCTCGGGGACCAGACCCCAGAGGTGGGAGCGGAGGGCTCGAGACCGAGGTGAGAGGGGCCAGCGCGAAACGGCGAGGCCACACAAGTTGCGAGACAGGGGTGGGGGTGCCACGGACGCCGAGACGTGCGCGGAGAGCGGCCGGCAGAAGCGGGAGCCGCGGGCCGCGACGTGCCGCAGGGCACAGAGGCCGGCAGGGCTGGGCAAGGGGCGGTAAAGAGAGAGCCGGGGCCGCTAGGAAGGCAGCGGCCTGGCCGGAGGAGGTGGAGGGGGGGGCGGGGGGTGGGTAGACAGCCCTGGAGAGGTCGGGGGAGGAGAGGCAAAGGCCGCGAAGCTCGCTGGGAAAGGGGTAGCTGTGCGCAAGCCTCCTGGCCGGCGCTCAGAGCCGCCCGCCAGGCCGGGGTGCAGCGGGAGGCAGCCGAAACTCGAAGAGCGGCGGCCGCACCTGTGCACCCCCGCCTCAGTTTACCAGGCATGGCCTCATTTGTCCCGAGCTGGCTGCCCTGAGGGGTGGTGCTCCAGCGGGATTCATTACATCGCCAAGTGATGCATGGACACGTCCTCCTTGGCAACCCCGCTGGCTGTGGGGTGGGTTCTGCCCCCCTGGAGGAAGACACGGATGTCCGGGAAGGACAGGCTGCAGCCTCCCCTTTCCCCAGCTTTACAGTAAGAGAGAAAACTGTCCCCAGGGCTGAGCCGGCTGAGGGGCCACAGGGCGCGCTGAGAGCCTGGGGGCAACTGGCGTTGCCCTACGGGTCTCTGAGCCTTAGAGTACCCCCACGTGACTGGAGGAGGTCCAGCCTTCCCTGGCTGCTTCTCTTCATCACTGCAGGAATATCAACCTGAGCCGTCGGGTGAACAGCCCCCCCCCCCCACCACACCCTCTCGGCCGAGTTTCTCCCATCTCTGGCTCCCACCACTCCCCACAAGCCATTGCCCCATCTGGGCCTCACCTTCCAGACCTGTCCTGAGGGGATGCCGACTCTTGGCTCCAGGGAGGCTATGACAACTCAGTAGGGGGGGTCCTGCACCCATGTGCCCCACAGGTCTGTTGGGGAGGAGTACACCATTTGTCTGGGCAAGGAGGATATCAATGGGGGTGGACGGGTGTCTCTGGGAGGCTGAGGAGAGCCGCTCGGCAGTCCCTCAGCCGAGGTCCTTGTCCACTTCTCCCCCTATATGAGCTCTGCCCCAGGCCTCAGTGTTTGCTTCTGGGAAATGGCCTACAGACCCACGGCCTGCATTCTGCCAGTGGATGCAGGCTCTCTAGCCCCAGGGCAGGCAGTGAGACCTCTAGGACAGCCCCACTCCCTGCACACCCCCCCCCCCAGCCCCTTCGTGAACTAGGAGATGGCCGAGACTTCTTGTCCGTAGGGACAAAGACAATGTCTTGCCAGAGGCTCTGAGATCCCAGCTGCTTCCCCCTGCAGTGGTCGGGTGACTGGCTGGAGCTGCCCCTTCCTGGACGTAACAGCCAGCATCAGGTCTGAAAGGGGGCTTCCAGGCGCTCCACCTGTGGGTGGTCTTGTGAGTCACATGGTTGTTGTTGGAAAGGGGACAGTGTGGGACCCACTGAGAATGACAGTGTCCCACACTGAGCCGGCCACCCTCCCCATGAGAGGTGGCATGATGGGGGGTGGGGCCACCATGCCAGCTGTCCCAGGGAGAACCCAGCGGCTCCTGGACGGCACTGCCCGTCCCCACCCCCCACCCCCCCCCCCACCCCGGGCCAGGAGGAGCAGGGCTCGTTCACCATGTGCTCCCTGCACATGTCAGCATCACACCATTTTCCTCTCACCGCCCCCACCCCAGTTGGGCCCACCAGCCTCCACCCATCCTCACTAGCCCTCCCCCTCCCCCTCTTCGCAGCGTCTTTACAAGGGCATAGATGGGGGTGTTTCCTTTGGAGGGTTAGGCCCAGCCACCTCCACTCTATCCCTTCACCCCCACTTTTGAACCCCTGACAGAAGTTTCTCAGCTCTGAGCCGTCTCTTCCCGATGCAATTGCTGCTCCAGGCGGTCTCGGGTCCTTAGATGGAAGACCAGGTCCCAGATGACACTGGGTTTCCAGCAGCGGTCAACAGACCCATCTGCCCCCCCCCCCCCCACATTGGCCTCCTAGGTCAGGCTTGAGAGAAGGAAGTCATGGTCAGGGTGAGACCTCACCTCTAGATTTGGGGGAGTCAGAACACTGCGCAGCCCAGCCCACACCCCATTTCGCAGGTGCGGAGGCCCAGAGTGCCTCCCCCAGCTCTTTGGACACCATCCGGGCGCTTTCTCCGTGGCTGGTGAGGTCTGCGCGCAGGGAATGAGGCCCCGGGCTCTTCGCAGAATGCCTCCAGGGGACCAGTCGGAGGCCTTGGTCTGGGCCTCGGTCCCAAGAGAAGCCGGCCCGCCCATCACCCTCCCTCAGGTCTCCCATGCCCGGTGGGAAGGCCTCTGACCTCCCCGCCGGAGGAGGCCTCCCCGCGGGCGCGATCCCAAGCAGACCCGCAGATAAACCCCTCTTAGGCGAAAAAATGCGCACGAACGGTAGCAGGGCCTCTTCTGCTCGGGAATTGCCGCGTCGTGGGCCGGCAAAGGTTCACCGTGGGTCCCTCCTCCCCGTCCTATAGGAGGGGGCACCCGGGGCGGAGGAGCCTCCGAGCCCCCACCCCAGGGGCGCAGCAGCCGAGCCAACGCCTGGGACCCGACTGGGGCCTCCCGCCGCCGCCGCCGCGAAAATCCCGGAAACCGTCCGCTCTCGGCGGGCGCAGTGGAAAAGGTGACCTCAGCGCCCGAGGCCAGCCACCCTCTCCCAGCGGCGGGCGGCGAGGGGCTTCAGGTGGCTGGGGGGTCCCGGCGCCGGCTGGGGCCGCTTTCCCCCACTGAGCTGCCCTTCCGGACCCCGCGGCCGAGCTGGAAGCGAGACGCGGGGAGGGAGTAACTCCCTCCCTAAGCAACCCCTCAGCAGGGGTGCCCGGGTTCCAGACTCCCCCTCCTCCCCCGGCGCCTCCTCGAGGGAGCCTTTCGCCGTGGTTGTCCCGAGCCCCGACGCAGACGGGGAGGCTGAGTCGGAAGTGCGCGGACCTGGGCGAGGCCGGCGGCGCTGCTTCTGCACGGCCGGGAGGGGCCCAGAGGGGCCGGGAGGGGCCTGGGACCAGCCCCCACCCGACCCCGGCTCCGGCGGGTTTCTTTGCGTCTCCTCCCCCGTTGGCCGTGGGCTTGGATCTTACGCCGCAAAACGGAGTCAGGGCGGGAACGGAGGGTACGTTGCTTCCAGACCTGTGGGCTCACCTCCCAATGCGACGTCTCAGCAGCTGCCTGCGGGGACTCCCACGCTTCCTCCGCGAGCCCCGACGGGCCAGCGGGTCCCGGCGCAGCCCCGCGCGCAGGTGCTCATCCTCGCTCCCCTCCCGGAAGCCTACGGTTCTGGTTGTCCCCGGCCCGGCCCGGCAGGCGGAGGTGGCTCCCGCACCCGCCGGACCTCAAGTGCGCAGCGCCCCGAACGCACCGTGCGCCTTCGGCTCGCGCCCTGCTCGCGCTCCCGGTGCGCGGGTTCGAGACTGGCCACCTCTGTCCTGCCTTCAAAGCAGAAGATCTCGGGGTCCTCACTCTCGCAGGTCACATCTCTCAGGGATCGCCGAGTGACTTTCTCGTTGGAGACGCCTTCCTTTACGAAAGTTTCGATGTCAAGTGTAGACTTTTCGTTTTGGATCATTTCAAACCCCTGTGAGCTTGGGGCTCAAATCGGGTTTCGGGACAGCGCCTTAAGACACATCCCTCCTTCTTCTCTTCAAATTATTCCTTTTCTGGTATTTTACAAACTTGCTCCTTTGGATGTGCTATTTTATTTTTGTTTTGTAGTTATTTTTCTTAAACGTGTGGTTTTCTTTAGAAGTGTGAATTTTATTTTTTTTTAACATTTTTTTTATTTTTTTTTCAACGTTTATTTATTTTTGGGACAGAGAGAGACAGAGCATGAACGGGCGAGGGGCAGAGAGAGAGGGAGACACAGAATCGGAAACAGGCTCCAGGCTCCGAGCCATCAGCCCAGAGCCCGACGCGGGGCTCGAACTCACGGACCGCGAGATCGTGACCTGGCTGAAGTCGGACGCTCAACCGACTGCGCCACCCAGGCGCCCCTAGAAGTGTGAATTTTAAAAGATAAATCTGTAGGCAGGTAGTAACTGGCTCGAGGCAGCGGAGACCCCAGACCACCCAGCCTCGTCAGCCCCCTGTATGTCCCGCCTCCTTTCACGCCAACCCCTCCGCCTGGCCCCAGGAGGCTCCGCAGGGACCTTGGATCCCAGTCCACACCCGGGCCGGAAGCGGTGGCCGCTGGGGCCGGTGTTCGATGGGGACCCGAGGACGGGTGTGGGCGGCCTGGGGATGTGCCCCGCGCTCTGGGCCCTGTGGCCGGGGATACGGTGCCAGGCCCCCAGACTGGTCAGACTCCTGCCTGGGCGTGCATTCCAGACCGCATTGGGACTGGGAGCTGCTCCGCCTCAGGGAGAGGGAGGGTCCGTGCAGGCCGCCCCCACGGCCGTCTCCGCCATCACAGCAGGTGCCAGGTCGCCCACTGGCCGCCCCCCCTCCGCGTCACTGGCCTCGAAGGCAGCAGACGAGGAGAGGCCCCGCAGCGGAGGCAGGGTCTCTCCAGCGGGCCCCCCCTCTCCAGGTGCGCCTGGAAACTGCTTCTGCTCCCCTTTCGTTTGCTTTCCTTTTCCATCCTTGTTGGCTCTCCTGTTTCTAGTCCCTCCCTGCATTCACTCACCCTCTTTCTTCTTTTACTTGTTAGCTCTTCCTTCACCTGGGTCACCTTCCGCTGGGGCTCCCTTCCGCCCTTCTGCTCCCCTCTCGCACACACTGCTCCCTCCCCAGTGTCTTCGGTCAGAAGGAGGGCTAAGCCAGTCAGTCTTTCTGATGATAAGGCGAGGGTTGCACTCATGGGTGGCTCCAGGGTGCCCGATGCAGAACCCGTGGAGGGGCCCGTGGCCTGCGTACCTGGACCACGTCTCCCTCCTAGCCAGCCAGCGGGGTACCTGGGGGCCCGGGCGGAGACCCAGCCACTGTCTGGCCCCGCCGCCCCTCCCCCCAGGCAGGTTGGGAGGGCCGCACCAGCTCCTCAGGTTGGGTCCGCCAGCAGCTGGGAGGACAGATCAGGTTGTCGGAGTTCAAGTAGGGACTCACACCTGTGCCTCTCCTCTTCCTCCATCCCTTCTCCTGGGACTGGGGATGTGGGCGGGGCTACAGGGGACAGAGAAGCCACAGCTGCCTCACCCCTCAGACAGCAGGACAGTACAGCCTCTGGTCCCCAGACTCCCCTCCCTCCTGCTGGTCTGAGTGGGGATGGGGTCAGGACTCTGGTGCCGTCCCCACACACCAGGCTGTCCTGCCCCCTGCCCCCGCCTGACCTGGGCTTCCTGCAGCATCTTGTACCTGTCTTTGAGTGCTAAGGAGGGGCCCCGAGGCCCAACTCGCAAGTGTCCAAATGCCATCCAGAGCACAAAGGACCCCACAATGAGCCCAGGACCCTGGTTTCTGGTCCTTTCCTTCTCCTGCCCTTGAGCAAGTCCACTTCCTGTCTATTGCCTCGGTTTCCCCAAATGAGACAATGAAAGGAGTGAACTGGGTGAATTCTCCTCCTTGCCAGTTTTAATAGCCTAGATCAGGGGCCCCAGACTTTCTCTGTAAAGGGCCGGATACATCAAGATTTTAGGCTTTGCGTCCACACGGTCTGTTGCAGTAACCCCCTCTGCTCGGCAGTGAGAAAGCAGCCAGAGAGAACGTGTCCTGGCTGTGTGCCGACCACACTTGATTTATGCACACTGACACTTGGATTTCATTTAATTTTCACATGTGGCAAAATATTATTCTTATTTGTATTTGTTCTGACCATTTAAAAATGTCACAGCCGTCGTGGGTGCAGGGGCCATGCACAGCCAGGCAGTCTGGTTTTCTGGTCTACTATTTGTAGTCTATTTCTGATTCTCATGCACACACATATGTACTTCTACATCAGAGGTGTTACCTAAGCAAAAAAAAAATTTTTTTTAGTGTTTTCCCCACATAAGCACCCTTTAGTTTAGCGCTGGAGCCTTGGACACATAAATTATGTAGTTCATTCCTATGACCGTGTTTGACTTCTTAACAATTTAAAATCTTCTCGATGCTCATACTGTGTTATACACGCATGGTTTAGAGTTGTCAGCTCATCGAATAGATGGGCTCTCACAATAGTCCTTTAAGGATTGTTTATTTACCCCCCCCCATTTCCAGTGCTTTGCACACTCCTGGTGACAGGGAACTCACTCCCTTCAGTGGCAGTGCTAAGACACTCCTAGGATTGGGTCCTCTGGAGAGTCCTGGCTATTGAGAACCCAGTGACCTGCCTGCTGGCCCCGGAAAGGCAAAGGCTACCATGGGTATGAGTGCTCCGTCCAGGGCCCATCCTTTCCCATCTCTACTCAATTCCATCTAAATCCTCTCCAGCTGTTGAAATGTGGATGGACAAGGGAGCCACATCCTTGATTTTCTGGAAGTTTCCCAAGTCCTGAGCCTTTGCAGGCCTTTGCAGCTGCCAAGTGACAAATCCTGCAAGGAATATGCAACGGGAAAGAATATGACAGAAAAACAGCTATTATAAATGTGTTACTTGCTAGAAATATTTCCAGGAAATCTCGTTCGTGCAGAGGCCTCACGGCTCCCCCATCTGCATCTTCAATGGCTCTCGCGCCATCTGCTGGTCGGATTGAGTCATAACCAGGCTCCCCCGGAGGCTCTTTTCCTCATCAAAAGGAAAAACAAGCCAGAAATTTCTCTCCCCTTTACGTACCAGACGTCTGTTGGATGCTAAGGAGACAAAGGAAAGGGCAATTTATCTGCCCTCGAGGAGCACAGTTTAGCCGCGGAGAGAGGTAGAGATGTGCTCACAACTGATAGCAAGGGTGAAGCTGTGACACGGGTGGGGACAGGTGGGGAGAGATGGACAGCTTTCTAGAGCAGGTGACATGCTGTCGCACCCAGCCAGGGGTGAAGAGCTTCCAGATGCAGACGCGATGAGCTCACGGCTTCTGGGGGGTGTTAATGTTCCAATCAGTGTGCTGGCGGTGTGTCGGCTTTTCAGTGTTTGGATATTTTGGACACAGCCAGCCTTTGGAAACCTAGCAGGCTGGAGCTCCATGCCCCACGCCCTCTCCTGACATCTGCGGATGTTTTCTGGGCCCTACTGCTGAGAAGGGCTCCAGTGTGCACTCCCCAAGTGGAATCACCCTGGGAACGGTTTGAGGAGCATGTCCTCCGAGTCCCGCTCTCATACCGTCTCATTTAATCCTCACTAGGACAAGGGCTACTGAGCCAGTGGCTCCCACTGCCAGATGTCACCTCCAGCCAGGTGTCCAGAAGCACACCTTGCTCACTGTGTTTAAATCTGGCCTCCTCCTCCCTGCACCTCCCCAGGCAGCCGCTCCTGCTCCCACACAGGGGGTGGGTGGGGAGGCCCGGCCCAGCAGCCGTCAGTGCACACAGGCCTCGCTGGCTGCTGACTGCAGGCAGCCCTGGGAGGCAGGCCCCATTCAGGGTTCTGGGCCCCTGTGCCAGCCTTGCCCCGGGCCCATCCTGGCTGTCTAGGAGAGCAGATGGGCGTTGAAGACAGGGGGTGACCAAACGTGGTGGCTTTGGGAAGAACGGTCCGCTCTGGGAACCCCAGGAGAGGTCAGGGGAGGAGGCAGCTGACTCGGTGTCGGGGTGTGGCAGGCAGGGGCAGGGAGGTGGAGGAAAACCATTTTCTGGGGCTGGAAAGCCCTCTGGAATGTAAGCTTGGGGTGGGGGTCCAAGACCTTCTGGGAGGTCTGGGTAGTCACCTGCTTCGAGGCTAAAAGCCTTGTTCCAGAAACACGGTGGTTCCCGAATGGTTTTGCATTTAGTGGTACACCCGGCAGCATCCTCAGCCAGGGAGTTACGGTTGTAGACCCTCCTGGCACCTGGGGACAGGCTGGGGACAGCTGTTGGGGACCAGGGAAGGTCTGGAGCCCCCTGTTGTAAGCACATAGCCAGAACCACCATGTACAGACTACACAGCTCTCGGGGGTATTACTGACTGTGCTGTGAAGGGCACTTCAGTGCACAACCCATACAACTGTCCAGGAGGCCTGCCAATTATTCATTACCTTCTGTTCTCATGGAACAAAAGGGGGTTGAAGAGACCGTTGTCGTTCAGCTCATCGTGCTCTGTGGGCCTCTTTCCCAGACGATGAGCCACGTGTCAGAACAAGAGGAAGCAGATCCTTTCAGTACACGTCATGTGAGAGACCTACCCTAGTTTAGAAATCCAGGTTTTAAATGCCCTGCTGTTTTATGTTTCTACTACAGATGAGAATAAAATTTCTCTAAGTGCAGAGCAGGGAATCGAGGCCGGTTGAATTCTGAGAGCACCCCCTGGTGACGTGCCCTGTGTAACCCCCAGACCGTGGGCGTACCTGCTGGTTGGTACCTTATCTGACAGACAGGATTTGCTAACGTAATTGAGGTCCCTAACTGGTTGTGTTGAATTGATCAAAAGGGAAATTATCCCGGACTTGACCCAACCGGGGGACAGGGGCCTCCCTGAGGTCAGGAGATGGTTCTGTAGGCCTGGAAATTGGCTGCTACGTGGTGAGGGCCCTATGGAGGGGCCATGGGACCAGGACCCCAGGGGGGGCCTCCGGGAGCAGAGAGCAAGGAGGTGAGTGATGCCAACAGCCCGAATGAGCTTCGAAGTGGGTCCATGGTCAGCTGGACCTGCAGATGAGGGCAGCCCTATCAACGGCCTGGGCGCCTTTGTGGGACCTCCAGCAGAGAACCCTGCCTGCACCCCTGGCCCGCAGACACCCCGAGATAACGAGTGTGTGCTGTTTGTGGTGATTCGTTAGGCAGCAGTAGAAACCAATTCGGTACGGAGACCCGTGCTGTCAAATGTGACTTCTGCTCTGGAGTAAAAAGAACACAAGAGGACAGGACACTCCTCCACGCCCCAGGGGCAAAGCGGGGGGTCTGCCCTGCCAAGAGATCACAGCGTGCCGGTCCCCACACGCCTGCTGACACCTGGGGAGGCCCTTTGGCAGGGAGCTGGCCACAGTGGGCAGGACCTCTGTGCCGCTTGCTGGCCTGGAGCAGAAACAAAGATCATTCTGGTCACCTAGTATCCAGATACCATCCTGCTGCAATTAAGAGTTGAGTGCAGGGGCGCCTGGGTGGCGCAGTCGGTTAAGCGTCCGACTTCAGCCAGGTCACGATCTCGCGGTCCGTGAGTTCGAGCCCCGCGTCGGCCTCTGGGCTGATGGCTCAGAGCCTGGAGCCTGCTTCCGATTCTGTGTCTCCCTCTCTCTCTGCCCCTCCCCCGTTCATGCTCTGTCTCTCTCTGTCCCAAAAATAAATAAACGTTGAAAAAAAAATTTAAAGAGTTGAGTGCAGGAAAAACCCTGCCCAGAGAGGGAGGCTGCTGAGCTGGCTGGTGGTGCACACAGGCAGGGGCGAGGGTGTCCAGTTCCTCTGTCTCCATCCCTGCTTGGCTCTTCTGGGCTCTGGGAGGCAAGACAAGGTAGCAAGTAGAATTTAACCCTCTTCTGAGACCCGGGTCTGGTGTCTGCACTGCCCCACCTGCCATCTGGAGCTGGGTCTGGGTCAGGTCACAACACTCCCCTCCCCACTGCCCTGCAAACGCACTGCCCACAGGAGTCCTCCCCTCCCTCGTGGTGACAGACCCCAGTTGCGGATGCCAGTGTCTGCATCCGGCACCGTGCCCTCGCTTCTCCTGTTCCCTGACAGGACCCTTAGGTCCTGGCAGGAGTAGGTGACTGGTACAGCCGTGCCTGGTGGGGGGTTTGCCTGCTCGCTGAGTGTGAACAAATGGGGCGTTGGGAAGGGTCTGAGTGCACCGGGGCCATACCACTATCTGGATGCCGTGGGGAGAACCCTGAGCCTGTGACCAGCTGGGCAGGCCAATTCTGTCCTGGCCCCCTGACACCACTGACCCTCCCAGGGTGGGGCCCAGACCCTCCCTGGAGTCCTGCAGCCCTGCAAGGCTCCTACCTCCCTAACCATGAGGCTGCAAGGGCCTGACTGTCGCAGGCTGCTGTGGTTCCTCAAGTCCCTTCATCCCTTGTAAGCAGCGGCAGGCGTCACGAGGGTGGGGCATCGGCTGTGTTAATAGCCACCTTGTCTCTGGAGAGCCTTCCTCAAAGGGTGGGGGTGGGGGTGGAAAGGCACGGCCGGCTCTCCCGGCCTGGCCCATAGCAGGTGCTGAGTGAGCACAGCTCTTGCCCTGCGCCCGAGACCCCTGCCAGAGCCTGTCCACCGGGGCGACCCCCTAGTCTCCTTCCGCTCGGGGCTCCCGCTGCCCTGGATCCCCACTCCGCTGGCCCTGCCTTCTGCTTTTCCTTCCTGCTGCCCCCAAGTCCCCCATCCTCAATCTCTTCCAGATCCCGATCGCCAGACTCATCACTGGATGGGCGGCTGGTATCACCCCCACACTCCCCCAGGGAGACTGAGGCTCTTCCAGGGCCCTCCTAGTCTAACATTCTGAGACAAAACCAGTCCATGCTGCGTTTCCATGGTGGATCACAGCTCCGCAACAGCTCTGGCTCCCCAGCACCAGCCTGGGATTGTGGGCAAACAGTAGGACTTCTCTGAGCCTCAGTTTCCCTATCTGCCTGGTGGGGACGGTAACAGTCGCACATTCAGGGGTTACTGTGGATAAAATGAGGTGCTGTTTTCAAGGTGCTTAGCAAAAGGTCAGGTTCAGAGTAAGTGCTCACAAGACTGGAGCGAGGTGGTGGGTTTAGGAGCCAGTGGTCACTGTGGGAGCGAGCACAAGCCCGAGCAATTAGTGCGATTGTCTTCCTCTTTCTGACAAGGAAGCTGACTGGAGGCATTCCCAAAATAGACCAGGGCAGCGAGTGAGGGCACAGCCAAGATTCGAGCCCTGTGCTAGGAGATCAGCAGGTGCCCAGGTCTGGGAGGGGAACCGAGTGGTCCGGCAGCAGAGAGGAAGCCTGTATGTACTGGGAATAAGAGATGGAGAGAGGCCCCGACGGGCCCAGTGCAGTGGGCAGGGGGGAGGTGCGGGCGCTGTGCATGCGTCTGGAGAGGCCTGTGCGCAGAGATGCTGTAGGGGGTTCTCGGCACAAAGGTGGCGTGGCCTCCTCCCGCCCGCATGAGCCCCTGTCCGCGTAGGCCCCCGCCTATAGATGGCTGTGTGCTCACTGCCCAGAGCCCCTGGCCACTTGCTGTCTTGCCCTTGCCCCCTTTCTTGTGCAGGCCCAGCCTTGGGTTTCAGATCTTGGGGTGAAGCCAGGTGCCTTTCCAGGACAGGTGGGGACAGAGGAGATGCATGTGCCCAGGCTGGACCCTCCCTGCCTCTCTCGAGCCTCAGCTTCCTCCCCACCCCACCCCCATCCCCTGGAGAACCAGGGACCCTACGGGACAGGGGTGGGGGGCTTCCCCTCCTGTGGGAAGAGGAGGAGGAGCCCTGAGCACAGCCTGCCATCCACCCAGCAGGTTCTCAAGGACGCCAGGCGGGGGCGGGGGGGGGGGGGGGGGGACCCCCTGCAGGGTGCTGGCACTGACCGCATGGCCCAATCGCCCTCTGCTGGGTGCTCGGGGAACAGCAACTTGGCCCGAGCCATCTTCTCTCCAGCCCTTCCAGCTACAGACTGAACGTTTGCAGACGCGGTCTATGTGTATTGTGTCATCTTTGCCACAGGCCTTTAAGGTCCTTGAGAACAAGACTCACCGACCCCCACCTCCACCCCTGCCGAGGACTTCACGTTTCCAGGGGGACGGGGAAGTTCTGATGTTTAAAAATGCCGACAAGGAGGGTTCTAGAACAGGGCTGTCACTGCCTGTGTGGCTTTCCAGGGCTCCTGCCAAAGCAGCCACACACACGGGGCAGCTTAGAACAACAGAGTCCAGGGGCGCCTGGGGACTCAGTCGGGTAAGCACCGGACTTCAGCTCAGGTCATGACCTCGTGGTTTGTGAGTTCGAGCCCCACGTCGGGCTCTGTGCCGACAGCTCAGAGCCTGGAACCTGCTTCAGATTCTGTGTGTCTCTCTCTCTGCCCCACCCCCACTCACGCTCTGTCTCTCTCAAAAATGAATAAACATTAAAAATTTTTTTTTTAAATAAGAAAAGAACAACAGAGTCTATCTTCTAGCTGTGCTGGAGGACCCCCAGATCGAGGGGTCGCAGAGCCTCGTTCCCTCCCAACACCAGGGGAGGACCCTTCCTTGTCTCTTCAAGCTCCTGGAGCCAGCCCCTGCTGGCCTCCGTGTCTGCCACTGTGGTCATTCCCATCCATGTGTCCAGGTCTCCCTCCTCACAAGGCCTGCAGTCATTGGGGGGGGGGGGGCCCACCCTGATCCAGCCTGACAGAATCTTAACAAGTTATATCTGCAAAAACGCTTATTTCCAAAGTGTTACATTCACAGGGGATGGGGAGTTAGGACTTCAGTATGTCTCTTTGGCAGTCGAGATTCACCTGACACTGCCCGCATAGCATCTTTGTACAAATTACGTAAAGACCACCCCTCGTGCAGGTAGGCATGGCAGCAGCAGCAGAGCACAGGCTGGGTTTGAGGCCCTCACATGCCCTCAAGTCAGGTACCCTTGTGCAGCGAACAATCTGCACAGCTGTAAGCAGCAGCTCTGTTCTGGAACCTCTCATTGAGAAGCTTAACATCCATTCCAGATAAAAAGTCCAGACTGGAATTTCAGTGTCAACCAGGGCCGGAAGGCGCTATGAAGCCCAAGGGAGAGAGGCCAAGGCGGGGCCTGCAGCAGGCAAGGCCACGGGGGGTACATTGTCTGCGGAGAATTGAAGAACGATAGCAAAAGCTCGGTAAAAGTGGATCTGCTTTTTATTGTCCCCATGCACCCACGACTCTAAACAGTGTAACTCAAATCTCCTGTTGGTCTTAGTTCTAAGCGACCGCTACAGAGTTTTCAGATTAGTGCCCACTTATTACTTGTCTTTTCACGAACACTGTGGCCGGCACAGAAGTTGTTCAGATAACTGGAAGATTGCAGCCAGGCCAGACATTCACATCCATCTTGAGTGTGGAAGGCTCGGGACCACTGGCAGTCATGGCCCTGTGGGATTGCACACCCCTGAGACCCAGGGTAGTCAGTGTCCCTCGGGAAAGCAGAGCGACCACAAAGACAAAGACAGACTCCCAGCTTCTTCAAATCTGCCATTCCATAAGACCCCGGGAAGTTTCGATTAGTTTTCAAACCCTCCGACAGTGAGACGGAGATCCAGTGGGAGGTGAGAGCTAATAGTGCCATGGTCCGGAACACAGTGGTCGTTACCACACAAGTGATAAAATGGCAAGAACAGCATCAACATACCAACGTCAACTTCCTGCTTTTGACGCTGGTTAACCCTACTTAATTCACCGGTTGCAGAGTGGGATGGAGAGTACACGGGGACCTCTCTCTACGACCTTTGAATCTGTGATATGGTTCAAAATAAAAACTTAAAAATATATATATATAATGGCGGAGGGGCACCAGGGTGGCTCAGTCAGTTAAGTGTCCAACTTTGGCTCAGGTCGTGATCTCACGGTTCACGAGTTCGAGCCCCACATCAGGATCTCTGTCCTCGGCACAGGGCCCGCTTTGGATCCTCTGTTCCCTTCTCTCTCTGCCCCTCCCCCCCCCACAAATAAATAAATGCTTAAGAAAAATATAGGCTTAAAAAGTATATATATATACATATACATATGTATATGTGTGTATGTGTGTGCATATATATATATATAAAATGGTACACAAGAATGATCTCAAAAACAAAAAACAAAAAAACTCCAAAACGCCATGACGGTGCAGATTGTAGAGTGTAATCATTTTGTTTGTGAGTGCAAATTTATTTTGTACCTGAAATATTTTACTGAATTTGGTTATCTTTGAAATTAGAATTTATTATTCTTTTAAAATTATGCTACTTAATTAATTTTTATTTAACTGTTATTGGGGCGTCTGGGTGGCTCAATTAGTTAAGCTCCAACATCGGCTCAGGTCATGATCTCATGGTTCGTGTGTTCGAGCCCCGCGTCGGGCTCTGTGCTGACAGCTCAGAGCCTGGAGCCTATTTTGGATTCTGTGTCTCCCTCTCTCTCTGCCCCTCCCCTGCTCACACTCTGTCTCTGTCTCTGTCTCTCTCAAAAATAAACAAACATTAAAAAATTAAATTGTTATTAAACCACAATAGACCAATGTGTAGGTTTAAGGTTTTCCCCTTTCAAAAACACTCAAGTAAGTCGAGGGTACTAACCTATTGGTTTCTTCCTATTTTGTACCATATAGATAGATAGATAGATAGATAGTTAGTTTTGTTTTGTTTTTTTTTACTGGCATGAAGTTAGGTAAAAGTTTACTGTCTGAGTCCCTTTACCGCCATGATGGTGGTTGATTCATGTCATTTCATGATTATTCCTGAAAACAGTTTTGTTGTGTCCCGGAGAGGGTGCTAAATAATGGAGCACCAGGCATGCTGTATACACTGCGGGGCCCAAACTGACCCTGTTAACTGCTTGGGGCCTGAACCCAGCTCTGCCCGGCGCCCTCCACCCTCTGACCTGTCTGCATATCTGTGGCTCGGCAGCACAGGGTAAACACAGGTGCCCCGTGGCCCTAAATGTCAAGGACAGGCTGACTCTGCATTTGGTTCTTAGGAGGGAAGCAAGTTTCAGGAAGCTTTGTCCCCAAAGGTGAGGGCTGCACAGTTCAGGTGTAATTATAAACACACCCTGTTAGGGGTGCTCTTGGTCACTGGGGACCCAGCACACATGGACCCCTGGGGGTCAGGCCGGCGGGCCAGAGTCCTTAGAGGAGCCATGTTCCCCCCGTGGCCTCCCGTGTAAAGGGGCCCATCGACAGACACTTGTCTACATGCTGCTGTAAGGAGCCAGTGGGTCACATGTGGGCGTGCTGTTTCCCTCCATCCTCACCACCACATACACGTCACTCTGCTCAACTGCTCTCTACACAGCTCAAGGGCCACTTCACCCTCTGGGCCTCAGTTTCCCCATCTGTGATTGGCTGGCTCTCCAGGCACCTGCCAGCGCTGATGTCATTTTTGTCCCAGCTCTCATTGTCCAGGACCTATTTATTCCTCCATGTGGCTGCTGGGTCCATCAGCCACTTAACCCACAACAGTCCTAGGGGTTAGGCATGGTCTTTCCTCCTTACAGATAAGGGGACTGAGGCTAGCTACGTTGGTAACTTGCCTGTTTACTCTGTAGTGAGCGTGGAGCTGGGGCTTGAACCTCAGCTCTCACAAAGCCCACTAACCACTAGGCTACACTGCCTCCATTGCAGGCAGAAATAAACCTCAAGTTCCCAGCACCAACTGCCTCTGGTGAAATTGAAAGCCTTGTGTGGTAGTGAGCTCACTAACACTGCAGGTGTGCAAGCAGAGACAGGCCGATTTGTCAGGGAAGTTGCAAAGGGTCAGAGAGAGGATTCCTTAAGACCTGCATGCTTCAATGACAACATTGTATTAGTATGGGTAGTACGGACGTTTTAACAAGATTAATTCTTTCCATCCATGGACATGGAATATCTCTCCATTGATTTGTGTCTTTTTCAATTTTTTTCATCAATGCCTGATAATTTTCAGGTTAAATATTCCTAAGTATTTTATTCTTTTTTGGTGCAATTTTAAATGGAATTGTTTTCTTAATTTCTCATTCTGATAGTTCATTATTAGTATATAGAAACACAACAGATCTTTGCATATTGATTTTGTATCCTGCCACATTACTGAATTCATTTACGAGTTCTAGAAGGCTCAGGGTGGAGTCTATAGGGTTCTGTGTGTGTAATGTCACGTGTCTGCAAATGTGACAGTTTCTTTCTTTCCAATTTCGATCCTTCTATTTCTTGTTTTTTCCTAATTACTCTGACTAGGAGACTGTGGTTTTACATTTAAATGAATTATTTGTAGACAACACATAATTGTGTTTTTCTTTTTTATCTATCTCTGCCTTTTAGTGTGAGCATTTAAGCCATTGACATTTAATTTTTGTTTGTTTATTTTTGAGAGAGAGAGAGAGAGAGAGAGAGCGAGAGAGAGAATGTGGGGGAGGGGCAGAGAGAGAGAGAGAGAGAGAGAGAGAGGGAGACACAGAATCCAAAGCAGGCTCCAGGCTCTGATCTGTCAGCATAGGGCCCAACGCAGGGCTCAAACCTACAAACTGTGAGATCTAGACCTGAGCTGAAGTTGGTCACTTAACCGACTGAGCCACCCAGGTGCCCTTAAACCATTGACATTTAACGTAGTTATCCATACGGTTGGATTTAAGTCTACAGTATTGATACTTTTTTATTTTTCTTCATTGCTTTTTTTTTTTAATCCCTGCCTCCTTTTAAGGCAAATACCTTTTTTTTATGATTTCAGTTTGTCTCCATGCTTGTCTTATTAGGTAGATTTCTTTTATTTATGCATTAGCGTTATTAGTTGCTCTGGGATTTATGTTGATCACGATCTATGTTCAAATAATATCATATTTTCTCATGTATAATACATGAATTTTACAACAGTCAACTTACATGTCCTTTCCCCCCACACTTTGTGTGTTGTTATTGTACACTTTAATCCTACATATGTTGTAAACTGCAAAATACGTTGTTGGTTTTTGCTGTAAGCAGTCAATCATCATTTAAGATTAAAAAATGGGAAAATGTGGAGTGCCTGGGTGGCTCAGTCAGTTAAGAATCCCACTTTGGTTCAGGTCATGAGCTTGTGGTTCATGGGTTTGAGCCCTGCATTGAGCTCTGTGCTGATAGCTCAGAGCCTGAAGCCTGCTTTGGACCCTCTGTCCTCCTTTCTCTCTGCTCCACCCCTAATCACTCTCTCTCTGTTCCACCCCTAATCACTCTCTCTCCCAAAAATAAGTAAACATTAAAAAAAAAATTATTCAGGGGGGTTGCTGAGTGGCTCAGTTGGTTAAGCGTCCAACTTCAGCTCAGGTCATGATCTCCCAATTTGTGGGTTCGAGCCCTGCGTCGGGCCTGTGCTGACAGCTCAGAGCCTGGAGCCTGCTTTGGATTCTGTGTCTCCCTCCCTCTCTGCCCCTTGCCTGCTTATGCTCTGTCTCTCTTTGTCTCTCTCTCTCAAAAATGAAAATAAACATTAAAAAAAATTTTTTAGTGGCAAAATGTATTTCAAATGTATCCACATAGTCGCCAGTCTGGATGCTGTCCGTCTCCTTCCTGTAGAAGCACAATGTCGTCCTGGCCCCATTCTCGTTCTGCTTGAAGCAATCCTCCCATAACATTTTCTGTCGTTCGGGTCCACTGGTGAGCTGCTAGCTCAGCACTTCTTTCATCTTTCTGGAAAGATGCTTTTATGGAATATAGAATTCTGGGTTGTCATTTTTTTTTTCTCTGAACACTTAAAAATGTCGTTTGATTGTCTTCTGGCCTGCACAGTTTCTGGAAAGAAAGCCACCGTCACTGTTACCTCTGATCTCGCAATACGCCTTTCCTTCTCCAGCTGTCTTAAGTACGATGTACCTTAGTGGGGTTTCCTTTATATTTCTGCTATTTAGCATTTGCTCAGTGTCATGGATATTTGGGCATGCAATTCTCCTCAAATTGGGAAATCTCAAGTATAATTTCTTCAAATACTTTTATGTTTTCCCTCTCCTTCTGGGACTCCAATTACTAGTCTGCCAGACCACCAGATATTGCCCCACAGCTCACTAAACCTCTGGGAGATTTGTTTTCAGTATCTCTTGTTTCCTCTGTGCGCTTTATTTTGGATACTTACAGTTGCTGGCTACGAGGTGTCTGATTCACTCTTCTGCAGAATCTCCTGTGCCCTCGGCCCTGCCCGGCTTATCGTTCACTTCAACATCACAGTCCTCATCTCTCCATCTTCCTCTTGTGTCTTTTTTACACCTCCCGGTTCCTTCCTCATGATGTTCACATTCTCCCTTCTGGCCCTGATCACAGTTATAAGATTTTTAATGTAGTCGTTTAATATTTCCATCTATTAACACCATTACCTGTCACTTCTCCGTCTGCTTGTATGGCCTGATTTTTCTGCTGGTCTTGGGCCATTTTTCTTGCTTCTCTGCATCTCTGCTCATTTGTGGACAGTGTAAGCTTTAGAGTGCTGTTCAGTGCTGTTATTTTTTAAAAATTTTTTTTAACGTTTATTTATTTTTGAGACAGAGAGAGACAGAGCATGAACGGGGGAGGGTCAGAGAGAGAGGGAGACAGAATCCGAAACAGGCTCCAGGCTCCGAGCTGTCAGCACAGAGCCCGATGCGGGGCTCGAACTCACGGACCGCGAGATCATGACCTGAGCTGAAGTCAGACGCTGTACCGCCTGAGCCACCCAGACGCCCCAGTGCTGTCATTTTTTTTTACAGAGTGTTACATTTTGTTCTGGCTGAAGTTATGTTACTTGCAGATGAATCCAGTCCTTTCGGGTTTTGACTTTGAGATCTACTAGAGGGATTTCTGAGCAGCTCTGGTCCTACAGGTTACTGAACCCTGGGACTAGGCATGGCCTTTGAGAACACACTACCTAATGCCCCAGGCATTATGAGGACTCTGGGAACACAGACTATCCCCAGCCTCATCTAAACTCCAGGAATTGTTGTCTCCCGCTTTCCGGGATTTCTTTCCTCAGTCTGGGAGTTTCTCTGCCAAAGACTCGTTGGGCCCCTCTGCAGATGCCTGGGACTCTGTCTACAACACCATCCCCTTCTGCATTCTGCTCTGAAATTTCTAACCTTCTTGACGTCCCCAGAACTCAACGTCTGTGTCTGGAGCTCAGCGAGAGCTCTGAGTCCTGCTGGATTCCTCTGCCCTGCCCTGCTCTGCCACCCAGATGTCTGCTCCGGGCAGTGAGCCGGGACACCTGTGGGGCTCCCCTGCTTTCCAGCTTCTCCGCCCTGTGCTGCCGCTTTCCGGTGCCTGGAACTTTCTGGTGCCTGGTGTTGCAGATATTTTTCTTCGCTGTTCTATTTTTGTATGGCCAGAGGGCAACTCCCTTAGTACTCGATCCTTCACGGGCAGAAGTCGAAGGCATCCATTGAGTTCTTAATTTCAGTCATTATGGTTTTCAATTCTAGAATTTCTGTTTGATTGTTTTTAATGGTTTCCAGTTCTCTGAGAATCATTTTCCATTTTCTTATTGGATATGTCGAAGACATGAAATACGAAACTTAATTATTTTAAAGTTCATGTCTGATAATCCCAGGATCGGGGGCATTCTGTGAGTCTGTCTGTAAGTCTTATTTTTTTCTCTGAACTTTTGGTCAATTATTATCTTTTTGGATGCCTTCCTAAATTTGGTTGAGGGCCAGACATCTGTGGTTTACAAACTATGAAGACAGCTCTAGATTTTGGATTCTTTCTCAGACAGAGAGGATTTACTTTTGTTGCTAGCCAGCGGTTAGTGAGGGACAGACTCCCTCATTCACACGACAGATCGAGCTGCCAGAAGTTGCCTTTTGTCCTGGCAATCAGTGATCTGCTTCCTGTCTGCCCTCTCTCCTGGGGTGCACCCCTCCAGGGACCCAGCCGAAAGCCTGGGATGTCCTCTCCTCCTCGGCCAACTCTGAACAACGCTTGAACAACGCTGAACAACTCTGAACAATGCTTGTCCCCAAGCCCAAGGAGCCACCGACTGTGAGCCTTGGGGCCTGTGCAGCAGCGGATACATACCTTGGGGGAAAAGGTACCGGAATCGGGCTCCCCTCCCTGGGCTTTCTGTCTCTCTGCAGTGCTGTTGAAAGACATTTAGTTAGAGACTGTGTCCATCTTTTCTAGTTGCTCTTGGTTCGAGGATTAGTTTGAGACATGCTGGTTCATGGTTATAGGAAATAAAACTCAGCACGGATTTCTTCATAGTAGTACTTTTTGAACCTGAAAGGGCAGCGGCTGTGGCCAGTGTAACTCACATCACCAAGAACTCCCCTGTAGTCAGGGCTGACTCCAACTTCCTGAACGCCAGATCAGGGTGAACAGAACCCTCCACCTCTCCCTTGATGAAGCCAGGATTCGGGATCCTTGAATTAGGGCAAATAGTCATGGAAGAGATTTACAGCCGGGCCACGTGCAGGTGCCTCCTTAAACAGGGTGTGGTCAGCTAGGTGCCCAAAGCTGAGGGACTCGGTTATCACATTAAGGTCCCAGAAAAATCATTCAAGTGCGAGTTGCTGGCAAATGCAGGCAAAATGTAGGATTTTCTGAGGGCATGACATAAAAATCTAGTCCAGTTCCTTGGACTGGACCCCATTCCTCAGTTGCCCCCAGAACATCCCCCTGATGTCCAACAGCACCTTGGACGCAGGGGCCTGGGCTAAACTTGCTGTCTTCCCCCAAAATCCCTTTTTTTCAGAGAAAAAGTTCTGAAAGGACACAGATTAAACTATTTTTTTTAACATTTAATTATTTTTGAGAGAGAGAGAGCGTGAGCAAGCGAGGGACAGACACGGAATGTGAAGCAGGCTCCAGGCTCTGAGCTGTCAGCACAGAGCCCGACGAGGGGCTCGAACCCATGATCCGTGAGATGGTGACCTGAGCTGATTGGGAGGCTTAACTGACTGAGCACCCCCAGGCGCCCCTGTTGAAAACAGGGCCTCCCAGGAGCCCCTGGATGAAACTGTTTTAATGGGGCCACATCAGAGGAGGTCACCTGCGGAATCGGAGAACGGAAGTGGCGGCAACTTACGCTTTCCACCTTTCGCTCCTCTATAGTCTTAAGAACAATTTTATTTTATTTTAATTTTTTTTTCAACGTTTATTTATTTTTGGGACAGAGAGAGACAGAGCATGAACGAGGGAGGGGCAGAGAGAGAGGGAGACACAGAATCGGAAGCAGGCTCCAGGCTCTGAGCCATCAGCCCAGAGCCCGACGCGGGGCTCGAACTCACGGACCGCGAGATCGTGACCTGGCTGAAGTCGGACGCTTAACCGACTGCGCCACCCAGGCGCCCCTTGAGAACAATTTTAAACCATGGATTGGTATCGCCCTTAGAATAAAACACACCTGTCCCTCCCGTGCTCCCTGCAATGCCCACGAGGGTAGCGCCCCCACCCATCCCCGCTCACTCCGCCCCGCCCCCCTTCCCCGCCCCCCATCACGTGGGAACACGGAAGGAGGCCCACCCCCTCCCCCAAGTCCAGCTCCTCTGGTGCTCAGCTCCTGTTTAACTGACTCAAACGCCTGCTCGTCAGAGCAGCGGGTCCTCATGGCTGTGCCTACGGTGAAGCCCCAAGTCCTGGGCGCGGAGCACAGACTCCCCTCCACCTGAACCCAGGCCTTCCCCCGCCACTTCCGCTCCTTTCTCTCTCTGCGGCAGGGGGGCTTCCGGTCGGGGCGGGGCTTCCGGTCCAGACAGGCGGCTGGGCGGCTGGGCGGCTGTGAGGCCTGGCGGGTCGGAAGTTCACGAGTGCTGCAGGCAGGCCTGCGTGCGGGACTCGGAGGGCTAGGGTCCAGGGCAGGGTGCCCCAAGCACCGCTCCCTGCCTCGTCTTTCCCTCGCTGTTCTCTGGGGTGTGTGGCCCGTGCTCCCGCCGACGCCTCCGGCCATCCAGATTCCCAACACGGAATCTTCTCCCGGCGATGGCATCAAAGTAACACAAGGTCTGGAACGTCGTGGGCCTGGATTGAATTCTGGAAGGTGACTTACCACTGTGAGACCCAGGTCACTCTTCCAGAAAAGGGGGTTCCCGGAGGTTGGAGGACTAGGAAAGAAAAGGGCGAGGCCCCAAGCCCAGCTCCTGCCACAGCAGTTCTGCCACAGACGCCAGCCTGCCTCTTGTCCTCCGGGGTCCCCGTGCCCCAGCACCCTCTCCGCGCAGCGCCTCGGCCTCAGCCTCAGCCGTCAGCGCCCGACGCCTGCGTGTGGGCTCACAGCCTGGCCGGTCCGCATCCTTCCAGGGCATGGGCCGCAGAGTAACTGACCCCCAACGCTGTCCTCGTCCCGATCTCCCAGACCTGCGACCATGCGACCTTCCTCGGCCAGAGGGTCCCTGCAGACGTGGTAGACTGGTCCTGAGATGAGGGATGGTCCTGGATGATCGGGGGCGGGGCGAGGCCATCACTGGGCCCCCATAATCCGGAGACAGGACAAAGAGGCAGATGCTGGAAGCCACCATCAGAGTGATGCAGCGGAAGACTCTCCAACCCCCCAGATGCTGAAGAGCACGGGAGACGGGTTCCCCCCTCCCCCCAGGCCCCACAGGGAACCAGCCCCAGCCACACTTGAGCCCATGAAACCAACTTCATGCTTCCGAGCCTCAGAAAGGTAAGATATGAAATCTGGGCTATTTAAGTCACCAGGTTTGTGGTAGTTTGTTACCAGCAGTAGGAAATTCGTGCGGGAAGAGTGAGAGCCGCACCCGGCACCGTCTCCCTACGGTTTGCTATGGGGGCAGTGGCCCATTTTTCTTAGGTCATAGATGCATGTTTGACATCCTTGAGAAGGCCAGGGCGGGGTCCGCTGAAGTCAGTCAACAGCCAGCACGTCTGAAGACTCGAGCGACACGCCATAGGCTTAGTGTGATGGCCACACGCCTCCTCCTGACCCCGGAGGTTGCTCTCAGGCCTGGGGTCCGTCACACCCGCCACACCTGCAAGGATCTTTTCTCACTGTGAAAGCGACACCTGCCCGCCCCCATGCGGGCAGCAGGAGGCGGGCCACCTCCTCCACATGGGGCCTCGTCTGCTGCTCCCACTCCCTCACACTTGTCTGCCGGTAAAGAACAGAGAGGCCCGGACTGGCTGTTCGTTTTCTGTAAGCAGAGAGTTGCAAGTATGGCCACAGAATGCATTAATTTCGGAATGAATTTCGTGAGTGACATGTGGTCCCTGGGGGTTATCTATTGCAGAATTTATTAAATCCCAGCATTACCAACCAGGGGTTTTTCAAAGTGTAGACTTTGTTAGAAATGTAAATCCTCAGGGGTGCCTGGGGAGCTCAGTCGGTTAAGCATCTGGCTCTTGATTTCAGCTCAGATCATGATCTCACAGTTTGTGAGTTTGAGCCCCACGTCGGGCTCTGTGCTGACAGTGTGGAGTCTGTTTGGGATTCTCTCTCCCCCCTTACCCTTCACTTGCTCTCTCTCTCTCTCTCTCTCTCTCTCTCTAAGTAAATAAATAAACTTTAAAAAATTAAAAAAACCAGAAACATAAATCCTCAGGTCCCGTCCTAGAACCGTGTGTTATGGACTGAATGTTTGAGTCCCCTCAAAATTCATATGTCGAACTCCTAATCCCGATGTGATGATGTTAGGAGGCGGGACTTTGGGAGGAGATCTGGTGACTTTGTAAGAGAGGGCCCAGAGAGCCCCCTCATGCCCTCCACCGCGTGAAGACACAGCAGGAAGTCTGCAACCCAGAAGAGGGTCCTCACGTGACCCACTGGCACCCTGATCTCAGAGCCCCCGCCTCCAGAACCATCAGGAAGGAATGTATGTTGTTGAGGCCGCCCCGTCTGTGGTGCTTGGTTACAGCAGCCCATGCTGGCTGAGACACTGCACGTCCCTGAATGCCCAGCGGTCACGTCTTACCAAGTCCTCGGTGAATCAGGTGCACACTCAGATTGAATACCGATCTGCCTTGCTCCTGCTGGACACGCTTCTGCAGCAATAAGGCTCCGTGTAGCCCCACTTGCATACCTCGAAAGCCAGGGGCTCACTACCTAAATTAGGTTTGGTCATCAAAAGCTCTTTTTTGTATTGAGTCAAAATCTGTCGCTGTGTCCTGAACCCGCGTCTCCATTCTGCCCCTGGGAGGCACTTAGAAAATAAGTGTATTCCGCTGATGTCCTTCCTCCGGCTACTGGTGCGCCCAGAGGGCAGAGCCCCCGGATGGCTCCAGGTCTGGGGGCTCTGCCCAGGCAGCCAGAGGCCCCAAGCGGGGGTGCTGTGTGAACTTCTTGCCTTGCTGCCTACGGACTCCAGTGCCTCCTCTGAAGTGGGCAGTGATCAAAGTGGGACACAGGGCACCTGGGATGTCCACCTTTCCCCTCGCCAGCTGTCGCCCAGTGGCTCCAGAGCTGTGCCCTCAAACCTGCCTGGGCCTTCCTTTGCTGTGTTCTCACTGGAGGCCCCTGTCAGTTACCCGATTCTGTCCCAGCACTGCTGAGGCTGAGGCTGTTTTCTCCCGGCATCAGACGGTCTTTGTGTCTTTGCCTCCGTGGCTCATCATGGCTCGTCATGGCTCTTGCAGCTGCTGGAGGTTCACACACCCTGGCTCCCAAGTGCAGGAGATGTGCAAGAGGGGGGCTCAGGAAGGAAAGAGGCTGCAGATTTGAGTGGCAGAAAGGGGCCAAGGTGGTGAGAGATGGAGGTCAGAAGGGCCTGGAGGGGGAGGGGGCCATGCAGCATTGGGAGTGACACGAGCCAGGTCAGTTTGGGGAGCCCCTCTGTTCGCTGGATTCGGTGACAAGTGCCAAGGGGGTGTCCTCAGAGGATGAGTGAGGAAGGGCATTTCTGGCCCAGGGAACAGGCCTGGCAACGTTCAGAGGAGAAAGGAAGGAGCAGGACCTGGTGGGAAGCTGTACGTCACTCTATGAGATTCGGACCCCGATTCTTTCTTCATTACAAGCAGCTTCCAGGAGCACCGGTGTCCTCCTGCCCGGTCCACACTGGCTATGAGTGGTCGAGGCTGGACTCCATCTGTCCAGCTGGCCTCAGGCTGGAGGCGCATCCCCGCCTGGGACTCCAGACTCGGGTGGGGTGTGAGCCGGGGCCATGGTCTCATTCTGTGCCATCAACCAAAGTTCACATGACCAGCTGGCTGTCAGGGGCTCAGCTGGTGGAGATGCCAACTCTGGTCATAAGGAGAAATGAGTGTTTGGAAAAATACAACCCGCCCCAACCAGGGAGCCTGACCAGGTCTGGGGGTGGCGGGGACGAGGGACAGAGCATGGGCCTGATGGGCAAGCAGACTACAAGGTCAAGTCCAGTGGCCCCCAAATGTCTTTTTTAGCTGGTTTGGGAAAGCCAGGCTCCAGTCGGACCCCAGGCATCAGAGAAGGCTGCCCTAACGAAGTGCCACGGATCGGCGGCTTTGACAACAGAAACAGATACTCTCAGTCCCGCGATGCAGGCGTGGGCAGGGCTGGTGTCCCCTGACGCCTCTCTCCTGGTGTGTAGATGCCATCCTCTCCCCGTGTCGCCCCTCCAACCCTCTGCGTGTGTCTGTGTCCTGATCTCCTCTCCTCAGTCATGTTGGGCTAGGGCCCACCCTCCCAACCCCATTAGAACCAATCACATCTCAAAGACCCTACCTCCAGATAGTCACATTGAGGTACCAGAGGTTAGGGCTTTGACGCAGAAATACTTTGAACTGAGAAAAATGAAAACAACACATAACAAACTATGCGAGGTGCCCCTACAGTAATGCAAACGGCACCTGATGCTCTGCAAGTGGGCATGGAGGGAAACGCATTAACCAAGTGCCACAGGCTGTGTTGATCTGCCCAGTATAGATACCGTATCTAGGGCAGCAGGTGACATCGGAGCCACCACCTGCCCACAGTCCTTCAAGAGCCTCTGCACGGGCCCAACCGCTGAGTTAAGTGGGGAGGCTTCATTCAGGGCTGTGATGGTGGCATTCATTTCTTTAGTCCCCAGGGACGGAGCACTGCTTCCCTGTTCTATGGAGAGTGGATGCTCCAGGTGCTGCCATCAGCCCTCAGGGAAGAAGGGTCAGGGAGCCGATGTGGGGGTGGTACCGCTTGCGGGGGTGGGGGGTGGTCTGTGCATCCTCCAGGCCTCTGGGAGGCCATGACTCGACCCATCACCCCCCATGCTGCCCCGACGTGTTCAGTCCCTGGGAATCAGCATCAGTGCAGACACGGAAAAGACACTTCTTTTCCTCCGGTGCATGGTCACTTTAGCAAGCGGACTGAGGTCCCTTTGGGAGACGTGGGTGAGAATACGTGTGTGAATCCGCAGTATCCACATGGGGTCTTCTCTCGAGGGATTCGGGGCCAGTGAACCGACTCTCCATTGTGGCACTTCAAGCCCGGTGTTTGGCCACCAGACCTAGAGGGTTTTTTTGGTTTCGTTTTAATTTTTTTTAAATGTGTATTTATTTTTGAGAGAGAGAGACACACAGAGTGCGAACAGGGGAGGGGGAGAGAGAGAGAGAGACACACACACACACACACACACAGACACACACAGAATCCGAAGCAGGCTCCAGGCTCTGAGCCGTCAGCACAAAGCCCGACGCGGGGCTCGAACTGACGAACCGTGAGATCATGACCTGAGCCGAAGTCGGACGCTTAGCTGGCTGAGACACCCAGGCGCCCCGCTCCCTAGGTTTCTGACCCGCATTAGCAAAATCTTGAAAATCTTCCAGCATTCAAACTGCGTCCTCCTGGGTCACCTCCCCATGTTCCCTGGGATCATGCTCAGGTCTGACCTAAACCACAGGTCTAGAGGCAACAGGCAGTGGTTGGGGTGGGCCTTGAAAAGGAGGAGTATCCCTTTTTGAGGCACTTGCCCAGGCGTCCCGAGATCGAGGGTGTTAAGCAGAAGCAGCTGTCTCCTTCGACAGCAAACAAGCTGTTTCCCTGGCAGCTGAGGCTCAGAATGACTTGCCCGTCCAGTGTTGTCAGTTTCATCTGGGTCCAACCAGATTTCTCCATTCCCAGTGTCTCCATTTCCAAGTTTCAAGATTCCGTTCCTTCCCGATCAATACCCTAACTTTCACAGGGGAAGCTCGGCAAGACTGAATCTGGCTGCTGAAATCTAGCACCCTGCACAGCTAAACAATGTGCCTGATTTCCAGCTTCAGGGGCTGTCTTGGACCCTCTCTGGTTTTCAGAAAAGGCTTCAACTGATTATTTTTAATTTTTTTTTCTAACATTTATTTATTTTTGAGACAGAGAGAGACAGAGCATGAGCAGGGGAGGGTCAGAGAAGGGAGACACAGAATCTGCAACAGGCTCCAGGCTCTGAGCTGCCGGGACAGAGCCCGACGCGGGGCTCGAACTCACGGACCGCGAGATCATGACCTGAGGTGAAGTCGGCCGCCTAACCGACTGAGCCACCCAGGCGCCCCTAAATTTTTTTTTTAATGTTTATTTATTTTTGAGACAGAAAGAGACAGAGCATGAGCAGGGGAGGGTCAGAGAGAGGGAGACACAGAATCTGAAACAGGCTCCAGGCTCTGAGCTGTCAGCACAGAGCCCGACGCGGGGCTCAAACTCGCGGACCGCGAGATCACGCCCCGAGCCGAAGTCGGACGCTTAATCGACTGAACCACCCAGGCACCCCGACTTCAACTGATTATTAACACACCCGAGCTTCTTGTTTTCTCTCTGCAAGAGCTCAGGTGCCCCCACCCCTGCTGTAACAGTCAAGCACAAGGTCACTGGGATCATAACCCATCTCTGTGGTCCATGGTGCCTCGTGGTCCATGGTGCTCCCGCTTTCCCTTGGTGAGGAGCTCAGCACTGTGCATGATCCTGAGGGTACCGCTAAACCAACCCCCGAATTCCATCTGTGTAGGTCTGCTTCCCGGGACCAGTCCCAGAACCAGTTCTGTATCAGTTTGGATCCAAGCAAGGGTCAGAAACCACACAGCGATTTCAACGGAAAGTTTAGTCTAAGGAATTATGAAGCTTTGATTAGGGAATAATATAAAGGTGGAAAGAGATCTCTATTTTTTTTTTTTTTTTTTTGGGACAGAGAGAGACAGAGCATGAACGGGGGAGGGGCAGAGAGAGAGGGAGACACAGAATCGGAAACAGGCTCCAGGCTCTGAGCCATCAGCCCAGAGCCCGACGCGGGGCTCGAACTCACGGACCGCGAGATCGTGACCTGGCTGAAGTCGGACGCTTAACCGACTGCGCCACCCAGGCGCCCCTGGAAAGAGATCTCTAAAGGGAACCTGTCAGCTGGATAAACAAACGGGTTCATCACAGGAAGAACACGCATGCCACATCGTTCTTGTGCGCAGCACACACAGGGGAGAGCAGACTTGGAAGGAGCCTGCTAGCCAGACCTAGGGCTCAGACATTGTCGGGGAGGTGCAGTGTGTGATTTTGCTGGCTGCCTGGACAGAGCTGGTCCACAGTCTCTGGCAGCAGGAAAAGACCCTCTGAATTTGCCTCCTCACAGACAAGACAGCACACGGTCTCCAGTGCATGGGGTTCATGTTGGAAGAGTTGCAGCCACGTGGCCACCAGGCCAGTCCCCGAGGCAGTAAGGTCGTGAGGGACACATGCTCCAGGGCTCTGGGCTTGTGGCTGGGGCAGAGCACCACTGGGGGTTCCCAGGAGGTGTGGCAGAAGACAGAAAAAGCCGGATACAGCATGTGGCTGTCAAGGGGAGGGACCCCTTGCCCCTGCACTGGCCCCTAGTGCCAGCTGCTGACAATTCCGGTCATCACACCCTGCAAAGGTGAAATGCCGATGGATCCCAGGCTGTCACAGAGGAGGTGCTCCTGGGGCAACCCTGGAGCTCAGGGGCATATATAGATCTGGCCCATGCCACAGTGTAGACACCACACCAGTGTTTATCAGCAGGTGAATGGATGAACACAGTGGGGCACGTCTATGCAGCGGGAAACACCACTCAGCCATAACAAGTAGCCTATCACTGGCACACGCACCACACGCGTATGTCGCAAGGACATTTTTCTGAGAGCCGCAGACACAGAGGAGCCCACGGCACGTGACTCTGTTTGTAGGAAAGACTCTACCGGCAAAGCGTCAGCTGGATGGGGCTCCTGGGAGAAGTCGCTGCCAAGGCACACGCGCAACTTTCTGGGATGATGGGGATGTTCTGTTTTTACAGTTGTGCTGGGTAAGTGGATGTACCCATCTTTCAAAACTCATAAAGCTCTACACTCCAGTGGGTGCGTATTTTTTATGTAAGTCATGCCACAATAAAGCTAGTTTTCAAAAGTTAGTGGGAAACTATGGCCTCTCAATGAAAGCAGGATTATTAAGAATTCAAACCGTCAGATGTTGGGGAGAGGACCCCCACCAGCTGAGGGGCTGGCTGACAACAGAGTACACACACGCGATGGGGAGACCATGCAGATGTCGGCTGTGGCTTCAGGACCAGTTGTCCACACAGACAGGCTTCTTGTTGGCTGTTCTGGGGTGTGTGTGGAAACCCGGTTTTCCCACCTCCTCCGCCTGTTGTTTAGTCAGCAGCTTTGGCGGTGATTCATTTCCGTTATCTTTGGGGTCACAGAATTTCCAGTAGGACTTTGAGCCAGAACAGGAATGACCATTCAGACGTTATTATGGGGCGTAATGGGACTTTGCGGTCCCCTCCCGGGGGTGAGAGTCAGAGGATCCCCCACAAAGCATGACTGCATCCTGTTGGAAGAGCGTGAGGCTTCTGTCCTCTGCTGAGCGTGACCGTAAACGCAGGTGGTGGGAGGTAGGGATGCTTGACTGCACGGGTTATGGCTGTTGTCACTGAGATCCACACCTGCCTTGTTGCGCTTTGCCTTTGGCTGCTGGAGCCGAGTGTCTCAAGTCTGTGTTTCCTAGGGTCACCTGACAGCTGGCTTCTGGTCCCGAGGATGGGGAGCACAAGCAGGAGACACGAAGCTGCAGAGGGAAGACCGCTTGTGCTCTGACAGCTCAAGGTAGCTCTGCGGGTGGGAGAGGTGTGGCTGTGCCCCAGGGGACCCAGGCAAGGGCGGGGGCGGGGAGGGGGGGTGGGGCCTGGTTATCACTCCTTCCTTTTTGCTCTTCTGTACCTTCTTCGTCGTTTGTAACCAAGTCTCTGTATACATTTTTCTGTTTAAATACCTAGTAGAGTTTCTGTTTCCTTGCCCAGACTGTGACAAATACAATAATCCTAGTATCAAGAACACTGGTGTGGCGTAGCACAGTAAGCACAGCAGCCTTGCCCAGGGGGTAGGTGGAGACAGGATAATCACCTGATACCATTTACACGGTGGTTTTAAAGTATTTGCTTAGCAGAAAGGGTGAGCACTCTAGATAAATGAAGGAAGGGCCCAGAAGGAGGAACGGCCCAGCGAGCACCCCCAGCGTCTCCCCACCTCCAGAGAATTCATTTCTAGTCCCAAATCTGCATCCCCTCCTCAGCAAATCAAAGCCCTGCAGTTAAGGGCACCACTGTCTCAGAAGGCAATGTTTTGGCTCAGTTCCTCAGGACCCTCTCATTCTAGGCCCTATTCAAAGATTCCTTCCCCCACCCCTGCCCTGCTATTTCCCCTGAGGGCAGATCCAGAAAAGATTGCTGTCTCTACCCTGCTGCTGCTTTCAGTGAGATTGGCTGGTCTTCCCTGGCTAAAAGGAAATGTGCTTTCTTTCCAAGTGCTCTGGAACTTTCCTGAGCCCTCTGGTGCTCCTGTGTGCATCCTCCCCCCTCCCTCCGCCGCCCCACTCCTGGCTTCCCAGGGCCCCCAACATAACTGTCAGTTAGGCCATGACATAGAAGGTGCACAGAAGTTAGAAAAGTGCAGAGACAAAGGATTTAAATAAGAAACAGTGCCTCATAACATATTATGTCCAGAATATCATAGAAAATCAGCAGTTAAGCCAAGATCCAGGAACATCTCCACTTCATCGAGAAAAGACAATCAACAGAAGTCAACACTGAAAGGATGCAGATGTCGGAATTATCTGGCAAGGATTAAAAAAAAATTTTTTTTAACGTTTATTCATTTTTGAGAGACAGAGCACAAGTGGGGAAGGAGCAGAGAGAGCAAGACACAGAATCCAAAGCAGGCTCCAGGCTCTGAGCCGTCAGCACAGAGCCGGACGTGGGGCTTGAACTCACGGACCGTGAGATCATGACCTGAGCTGAAGTTGGATGCTTAACTGACTGAGCCACCCAGACGCCCTTTATCTGGCAAGGACTTTAATATAGCCATCACAAAAATGCTCCAAAGAGCAAATATGAACATGCTTGCAACAAATGAAGAAATAGAAAGTCTAAGTAAAGAGATAGAAGATGTAGAGAAGAATAAGAGGAAAATTTTAGAAGTGAAAAATACAAATGAAAACCTCAACGGATGGACACAATGGAAAATGGAGAGGAGAGGAAAGAATCAGCGAAGTTGGAGGTAGAATAGAAGAAACTACCCAACCTGAGCAAGAACAAATAGACTTGAAGAATAAACGAACAGAGCTCACAGATCCTGTCGAACAATAACAAAAATCACACACTGAGACTTTAGAGGCTCAGAAGGAGAGGGGGAAGAAGGTGGCCTGAAAGATTTTCAAGGAAATCACTGCTGATAATTTCCCAAATTTAGCAAAAGACATAAACCCGCAGATTAAAGAAGTCGAGGATAAACGGGATCCACCCAGTGAAACCCACACCAAACACCACAGTCAAACTGAAAAGGTATCTGAATCCGCAAGACAAGTGAGTGACCCCTTGCCTGCAGAGCAAACAAGCCGCGGACAGCAGAGTCGGCGTCAGAAACCGCGGCGGCCAGAAGGAAGCCACGCGGCACGCTCCAAGCGCGGACAGAGGACCACTGTGAACCCAGAATCCTACACCCCATGGGGATAGCCCTTGGGAATAAAGAGAAGAGCGAGACATGCTCAGAAAGGAGAAGTTCAGTGGGTCGCCAGCAGACCCACTCTGAGAGAGCTCGAGACTGAAGCGACAAAGGAAAGATTTTGAAAGATCAGGAAGGAAGGGGGAGAAATACAGTGAGAGTACCAGCAACCCCGGTAGACTCTGCCTCTTACCTTGAGCCCCCGCATCGTGCTGGACAGTGGAAACAAATCAGTGTTCCCTGGACTCTACCGGGGAGCAGGGACGCGGGGGGGGAGGCGTGCCCTGTCCTGGGGGGGTGGGGGTGGGGGTTCCCAGGCAGTGCCTACTTGATCAAACCGCCTACAAACAGTCCTGATATGGCAGTGAGCAATGCATGTAACTGTCTGTTAACGGAATACAAGAAATGTAAGAATCCGGACACAAAAGTCAACGGAAAGACATCCACCGGCAGAGAAGATCGTAAATCCTCCTTTTTGCTCCCATTAATGTGGCAGTAAAGTACAGAGGGGAAGAGATCCATCTGGTCCACTCAAGTCCCAGGCTGTACCATCCGCTGCCAGCCAGCCGGGGTCCAGGTGGTCCCGGAAACCTCCAGGGAGACGTGGGTTCTTCCTGGTCTCCACCCCACCCCACCCCCTCGCGTTGGCCTCCACACCACCGACTCCATCAAAACTCTAGCATCTGTTTTTAGAGAAAGGTTTTGTCCCCATTTTCTGTTCTGAACATACACTTTGACCCAAGCTCCCACCTTGCAACATCAGAAAAAAGCTCTGTTTGCAGCCTCTTTCATCTGCCGGTAACATGAATTAGGTTGTAAATTAATCAACAAAGTCACTGGTTAATTGGCTTTCATTTCTTCCAGAAATGTCAGGAGAAATGATATTTTTCAGAGCTTAAAATGTATTCCCCAGCCAGAAACACTGGGCTACATAAGAAGGTTTCATCCTAGGCCAGATGAGGGTGAGATGGGGCAGACAGATTTCTCTTGCAGCCCCACTTCCTTGGTGGCGGTCTGTTCACAGGGACAGGGCAAGAGCCGTGCCCTGGAGGACCTGGCTTATCGCCGCGTCCGGTCACTAACGAGTTGTGGGAACTTGGACAAGTCAGTGCCGTGAGCCTGGTCTGTAAAGTGCATACAAATCTACCCCATTTGGCCTTTGCAAAAAGTTCCTTGTAAAATGCAGCGTATCACAATGATACATTCCTTTTCAGGGGCTGGAACATATGGAGAAGTGCAGGAAGGTTGGAGAACAAAGCTGAATCATGAAGGAGGAAAGGAAAGGCGGTATTTTCGTCCAGAAGAACAAGGTGGCAAAGGTGGGGGGGGGGGGCAGATCCAGAAAACTGCTCTGAGTTTGCACAGCCAGGTTTAAGGACTGAGGGAAATGGGGGATGGGGGGAGGTATTGGAGCAGGCAGGGCAAGGTCACGAAGCCCTTCTGGTGTCACCCGAGGGAGTGTGGCCTTGGAGGATGTGGGGAGCCATCAAGGCATTTGGAGCGGGCAAGACCAGGTCTGTTGTGCGACAGCTCCCTGGGAGTGGGGCACAGAGGAGGGACCTGGCACAGACTAGGCTGGAAGACCCCCCCGCCGGGGCCAGGCCTGTCAAGAACCCAACCGGGGGCTGTTGTACTGTGACCGAACGTCAGGTGGAGCGTCCAACTTCGGCTCAGGTCACGATCTCGTGGTTTGTGAGTTCGAGCCCCACATAGGGCTCGCTGCTGTCAGCCTGTCAGTCCAGAGCCTGCTTCAGATCTTCTGTCCCCCTCTCTCTGCCTTTCCCCTGCTTGCACTCTCCCCAAAAATAAATAAATACTTTTAAAAAGTGGCTGAAAACCCTGCCCATAGGAAGAGATCTTAGTTTTACAATGAGCTAAAGTAACTTTAGGGCAACTCAGGGGGCTTCTGCGCAGGCCCTCAGCTCCAACCTGGGTAGCTGCCTGTTCTGCAGAGTAGACACATTCTTTCCCTGCCTTCGTCCCTCCCTCTCCCTGAGAAGATGCTCCCAGTGTGTTACTGGGGTCGCTGCCTTGCAGCTGATATGGAACACACTGTACATCCAGTGGTTTTCAAACTCCCCACCCTCATTCCTCAGGATTTTTTGTAAAAGAAAACCAAACAGGGAACCCCAATATTAAAAGCACATTTTGTTTATTTTTAAGTTTATTGATGTATTTTGAGAGACACAGTGCACTGCCAGCACAGAACCCGACACGGGGCTCAAATTCACAAAAACGCAGGATCATGACCTGAGCTGAAACCAAGAGTTGGATGCTCAACCGTACATTTTAAAGGCTCTTCAGACAGTTTAAATTTTTTGTTTACATTTATTTTTGAGGGACAGAGAGAGACAGAGCACAAGTGGGGGAGGGGCAGAGAGAGGAGACACAGAATCAGAATCAGGTTCCAAGCTCTGAGCTGTCAGCACAGGGCCTGACATGGGACTTGAACCCACAAACTACAGAGATCATGACCTGAGCTGAAGTCGGACGCTCAACCAACTGAGCCACTCAGGCGCTCTGGCTCTTCAGTTTAAATCTTCATCTTGCACAGTTCAGTTTGAAAAGTCTGATTCCCAATGATCTCTGCTAAGAATTCAGCTGCTTTCCAGGACGGGTCATTCTCTGCAACCTGTCCACTGCTCACAATGCTTGAGGTCAGGGATCTCCGTCCACTTCCAACCTACGATCTCTTTTGTCTGGTTAAGCCCATTGCTTTTGGTTCTTGTCCTTTTTAGAATCAGATCAATTTCTTGCTATAAGTTTACACAATAACAGTTTATGCCTTTAAACCTATGGTCGGACTATTTCAAACACATGGATAGAAAATTTAAAATATGGTTGTCCAGATGTTTCCAAGTCTCAACCAACAATTATCGTTTCTCGTTGGTTTTCACGTGCCTCTGAACTAGAGACCAGGGTTAAACTGGCCCAGCAGGTCCTGCCTGCCTTTTCAGCCTCGTGCTCCCATCTCCCCTAGTCGGCCACCGCTCCTCCCCTGCCATTCTGGGCTTCCCTGCATTTCTGGGATGCTCCAGGCCTTGTTTTCACTAACTGCTTCTTTGTGACTGTGCATAAATTGACATACAATTCAAGATCAAGGGCAGAAGTGGGGTCACGATCTTCCACTTGGGTCTTAAGTTCCTTCATCTGTAAAATGAGAAGGGTGAACCGGACCAGGTTGGACACCAAGAATGGGATCCCATGATTCCCAGGGAGCCTCAGAGACCTGCATGGCTCAGTGCGCTAGGAGAACGGAACTTTGGCCCATGCGAAGCTACCACAGGAATAAATCTTCACCAGGCTCTCACTCCCCAGGCTCACGTTTCCCTAGTTCCTTAACGAGGTAGGTGCTGTTGACCTACTTTACCATTGCCATTTTCAGGTAAGGAAATGGTCCACAGAGAACTGAGATAGGACCCTTAAAGCAGACCCGGGGATTAGAAGGCAAAATGAAACCAAAACCATGTTTCTTTGCTTTTAAATGGAATTATATGAATTTAATAATGTAACCAGGGCTGTCCAGTTAATAGGCTGGGTGGCAGGGCAGGGGAAGAAACGTATTCTTGCTTTCAGATACCTTTTAAAACATGACCCACCCGGGGAGGGGGATAATAGTACGCAGACTTCTTCTTTTTTTTTTTTTCTTTTAACGTTTATTTATTTTTTTTGAGACAGAGAGAGACAGAGCATGAATGTGGGAGGGGCAGAGAGAAAGGGAGACACAGAATCCGAAGCAGGCTCCAGGCTCTGAGCCGTCAGCACAGAGCCCGGCGCAGGGCTCGAACTCACGCACCGCGGTGACCTGAGCTGAAGTCGGACGCTTAACCGACTGCGCCACCCAGGCGCCCCAGTACGCAGCCTTCTGATAAAGTTGGTAACCAGTGGAGTAGTTGCTTCATAAAGTACCTCAAAACCCACGAGGATCTAAGAAAACCTGACACATGGCGTGCGTGGTGGTAATTAGCTGCCATGGGCGGGAGTGCAATTGTCAGAAAGCAGGAGAGGCAGGCCCCACACTGCTGCCCTCACTTAGAACACCCTTTCTCTTTTAAAAATTCAGTCTTGGGGCGCCTGAGTGGCTCAGTCGGTTGAGCGTCTGACTCCGGCTCAGGTCATGATCTCGCGGTTTGGGAGTTCGAGCCCCACATCGGGCTCTGTGCTGACAGCTCAGAGCCTGGAGCCTGCTTCCGAGTCTGTGTCTCCCTCTGTCTCTGCTCCTCTCCTGCTCACGCTTAGTCTCTCTCTGTCTCTCAATAATAAATAAGCGGGAAGAAAAAAAAAATTTTTTTTTTTAAATAAAAAAATAAAAATTCAGTCTTGATTGTTCTATCTAGTAAGGACTGGCTTACTTGCACGAGTACCCACATGGAGCCCTTCCCAGCCTCCCCTCGATAACGCACATTAATAATAAAAACGGTGCACTGCAACTGACTTCCTACTCCCCACCCACCATTCTTTCTAGTACCTTCTGTCTCCCACTGTATTGGTATGGTGGCCTGGTGGCTGCCTTTTGAGCAGATTTAATAAGCAGGCATCAGGCTCTCGCTGAACTTGAACATGCCAGACCCTGTGGCCACTAGGAATCCCAAGCAGCCTGTTTAGTTAAAGCCACATGGCTGGGGAAGTGAGCAGCTCGCTGACCATCTGTTGTCTTCCTTCTCCAGGGGCCGAGTTGAAGGAATGTGGAAGGTTAGTGAGTTCTCGCTGGCCCACGTGGTCCTGCCCAATCTGTGGTGTGGGCCTTGTCCTCTTGGAAGATAAACACCCACATGAAATGTGTCAGGGGTGCACATGCCTATACGGTGACCAGAGTTTCCTGTGAACTTTCCAGAGGCTGTAAGGGAATGTCAGAAAATAGCATGGGCTTTGTAATCAGACCGTTCAGGGTTTTAGACCTTGATTCCTCCACTTTATCAGGTAACTCTGGTGCATCTCTGAGCTTCCTCTTCCTGTAAAATGAGGCAATGATAACATGTTTATCTTGTGGGGCTATCGTGAAGATGAACTGAACTAAGTGTATGGAGCACGGAGCACAGACCAGCTGCTTTGATTGCTGGACTGTAACTAAGCTCCCTCTTCAATTCCTCTACGTTGGTTTCTTCAAACCATCAATCACTCATCCCATAAACACTCACTAAGTGCATGAGAACATGCCAGTGGCTAAGCTGCCGCCGGGGCGGGGCAGGACTGGGGGGAGCTGAGACAAGCAGGAGGATGGGGTGGGGACCCCACAGCGAGCAGGGCTCTGTGCTGAGAGCTGAGAATCGCTGGCAGACGAGCCCCAGCATCTGGATGTCGTCCTCACTTTTGCTTCTTCACTCACGCATTCATTCAAGAGACTTCAAGGCTCACAGGAGCTCTTGGAGACGGGCCAGCCCGGCTTGTGCCCCCACTTACGTCCCCCCTGCGGTGAGGATTAGCCACTTTCTCAACAGGAGCCTCCTGCCCTCAGCCTCAGTAGTACTGTTTTGGTTTTTTTTTTTAATTTTTTTTAATGTTTATGTTTATTTTTGAGACAGAGAAAGACAGAGCATGAACGGGGGAGGGGCAGAGAGAGAGGGAGACACAGAATCGGAAGTGGGCTCCAGGCTCTGAGCCATCAGCCCAGAGCCTGACGCGGGGCTCGAACTCCCGGACCGCGAGATTGTGACCTGAGCTGAAGTCGGACGCTCAACCGACTGAGCCACCCAGGCGCCCCATCAGTAGTACTGTTTTTGAGAGCGATGGGGTTGTGGCGAGATCACCTGCCCTCTTACTTACGGGCCGTTATGGTTTGGTCCTTGTCCCTGGTCCTCTGATCACGTTGATTTATTTGTGTTGTCAATTCTGTCACTAAGTATATCCTCTTACATCATGTTGTTATAGCACACTTCCATACAATTTCAGGAAAAAGTGGGTACCACTGGAAATTAAATTAGAGAACCACATGATGAGGACATTCCACAGTGCTAATTTGTTCTCTCTTTCCCCCAAATCTGTGGCAACGAGTGACTCATCTTTAAAATAAAATAGCTCTAGAGTTGGTCATCTAGAATAACTCAAGGGAAAAAAAAACCCACAAAACCCTTGTCATGGCCTCCATCAAAGCAATCAATCTTACAGCACAATAAAAAAACTCCAAGAAGGTTGTCAGTTGAACATGGCATTAGAGTGAAATTGGATGGCAGTCTTTGCACATATTACTCAAAAAATTGTTTTGGTGGAACACCCCATCCAAACTGTCATAGAGAAATGATGTTGACATAGTCCAGACTTTCCCCAATAGTGCTGATTTAAAATACCGAGTATTTATTTATTTATTTATTTATTTTTAATTTTTTTTTTTCAACGTTTATTTATTTTTGGGACAGAGAGAGAGCATGAACGGGGGAGGGGCAGAGAGAGAGGGAGACACAGAATCGGAAACAGGCCCCAGGCTCTGAGCCATCAGCCCAGAGCCTGACGCGGGGCTCGAACTCCCGGACCGCGAGATCGTGACCTGGCTGAAGTCGACGCTTAACCGACTGCGCCACCCAGGCGCCCCTAAAATACCGAGTATTTAATTTGGGGTTAGAAAGTATGATCAAAGTAAGTAAAGAATACATCTTTCCAGGGACTAAAATACAATTATTCCTATCTAGTTCTGAGGTGTGAAAATGAAGTAATGAGACTTTATTGCGTCGGCTGAGGAAAACATCACACACATAACCCCTACCCTCGGTTGTGCTTTCCATGCAATTTTGTAAGCTTTTCGTGGACCCACAAGGCATCCCCCTTGCCTGCTCTCAGATGGGGGATGTTTGAACCCCTGACTTTCCCTCTCACTGCTGGTAGATGATCCTGGCTTAGCTTGAGTCAACTGCCCGTCTGTTGGCTGGATGCCAATGGGTATCTAAATTAGGAATGGATTTGGATATTTGGATACCAGAGGGTATCTAAATGAGGAATACCACCAAGACTACACACAAAGTAAAGAAACCCCCAAATCGAGGAGGGAATGGCTGCAAGTGGCCATAGGGATGCGAAGTCCTTATGTGCATACATGACCAGTTACGTGCATACGTGACAAGTCACGGCAGGGCACCACCTAATTATTATGTTCTTTTAGTCCTCTCTTCAAACCCAGCAGTCACATAAGCGACACCCTTTTGCCCTACATACTTTTGTACTGCTATTCCCTACACTTAGCTTGGTCCTCTCCAGTTCAATTTTCAAGACCCCCAGTCAATTATCTCTTGAGGCCTTCTCTGATGACTCCCTACTTCTTCCTTGCCTCCCCTCCAGATTGGATACCCTTCTCACATGTTCCTACACCACCCAAGGTTGTCCTGATGAGTTCAGATTGTGTTCTGGTCTTTCTCCCCATAGACTGTTGGCTCCCTACAGGCAGATCAATGTCTAACTTTCCCCACTAATTGTCAAAGTTTAATGCAGCAACAATATTTGAGAGGTATTTATTTGTATATTTATTTTAGAGAGAGAGAGAGAGAGAAAATCTTAATCAGGTTCCACATTCAGTCTGGAGCCTGATGCAGGGCTCAATCCCAGAACCCTGGGATCATACCTGAGATGAAATCAAGAGTCAGACACTCAACCCACTGAGCCACTCAGGTGCTCCTGGAGAGGCCTTTAAACCAGTCCGGTTACTTATTAATAAACCATAGTGTGGGCACTCTTCTCCCTTGGACAAACTTGAGGAAAATCAAGTTCAAGTTTTTCAACTCTCTTTTAGACTCTACTGTTCATCAAAAACGTTTCCTTTTACAATCTCACTATATTGTTTTGGCACGGTAATATCTTTACATTGGTGTATTATGTGAGGCCTGCTTCCTGAGCTGCAGAGAGGAGTTATCTTGTGAGAGCTGGGTGGCCTTGTTGATTTAACAACACAAACTTATATTACTTGGGCCCATGTGTTTGTAGCACTGTAGAGCCGCCCACACCAGATCATCTGGTGTACGTAAAAGCCATCTGCGTTCTAGTTTGCCATTCCTGATCAGCGGTGTTGCGGAGGTAATCATGCCTACCTCGCAGGGTTGTTGAGAATTAAATGGGAAGATGTATGCAAGCATCCAGCACAAGGTCAGCCACAGAGCATGTATTCGCCTAGTAAGTTGTTCACATCCAGGAGGACTTATTTCTAAGGAACTGTGTGATATAGGACCACCTGCACCGGTTTAAACACACACAACACACACAACACCCAACCACCCACCAGGACGTAGCATTCTTTCCCTCTTTTTTGGAAGGAGATTTCACCGCGGAGAGAAACGTGCTCAGACTCCATTTCCCAGCTGGGTGAGCTGCTAAGGTTAAGTGTCTAAGATGTGGGTAGAGGCTGTTGGAAGGGGCTTCTGGAAGGCCCGTCCTAAATCAAGGAGGTGACTGCCGGAGCTCCCCCAGATTTGCGGTCGGAAGCCAAGCCGTGAGGACAGAGCGCAGAGAGCCTGGGCCCCTGGGGTCCCGAGCTCCCCTTGCTCTTGAAGGGGAGGCAGCCTTGCGATAAGGCTGGGGGTGTTGGGATTTGGGGGTTCTGCTACACGCAGGCGAACCCCATAAGCCGCGCGCTGGGGGAGCAGGTGCGGGCCCCTTGGGACGCTCGTGGGCCGGTCGCGGCCGTCGGGGCGGGGTAGCTCGGGGGCGGGGCCCAGGTTCCGGCTCCCCGTCCCGCGGGCACAGGCTGGCCGAACCCGGGCCCTGCCTTCCCTTGCCGCTGCCGCCGACCTCCGAGTCGGGCCGGGAGGCGGGATCCTGCGGCCTTCCCGCGGCCCGCCGCCGCATCCCAGGCCGCCTCGGGCTGCCATTGGCCGGCGCGCGTCACGTGCGTCGGCGGCGGGGGCGAGGCGGCGCGCGCGGCCCTGGAGCGGCCCAGAGCGCCTGCGCCGGCCGCGGCCGAGGTGGGCGCCGGCGGTCGTGTGGCGCCGGGCGGAAGCTGCCGGGCGGCTGCGGCGGCGTCCTTGGCGGGCGCGGGCGGCGCGGTGAGTGCGGGCGGGCGGCCGGCCTGGCGCGTCTCCTCCAGAGGCGGAGGTCGGCCCTGTGCTGCCGCCGCCCCGATCCCGACGCGTCGGCCGTTTGTGGGAAGCGCGTGAGGAGAGTGGGGACCGGGCGGGGGTCGGGGGTCGTTCCGCCGTCCGCGCGGGGAGGCCGAGGCTGGGATGGAAGCCCGAGCCCGCCACGGCGGTCCCGGAGGCCCCTGGGCGCTACCCCGCCGCCGGCGACTTGGGACCGCGCCGCCTCCCGCCTGCTGGTGCGGGTGCCCCCAGGTGCAGGTGTCCCGCCGGCGTCTGGGACGCCCCCTGGTGCGGACGCCCCCGTGGTGAGAGTCCCCCAGGCGCAGGTGTCCCGCCCGCGTCTGGGACGCTCCCAAGTGCGGGCGCCCCCCTGGTGAGCGTCCCCCAGGTGCAGGTGTCCCGCCGGCGTCTCGACGCCCCCAAGTGCGGGCGCCCCCCTGGTGAGCGTCCCCCAGGTGCAGGTGTCCCGCCCGCGTCTGGGACGCTCCCAAGTGCGGGCGCCCCCCTGGTGAGCGTCCCCCAGGTGCAGGTGTCCCGCCGGGGTCTGGGACGCTCCCAAGTGCGGGCGCCCCCCGGTGAGCGTCCCCCAGGTGCAGGTGTCCCGCCGGCGTCTGGGACGCCCCCAAGTGCGGGCGCCCCCCTGGTGAGCGTCCCCCAGGTGCAGGTGTCCCGCCGGGGTCTGGGACGCTCCCAAGTGCGGGCGCCCCCCGGTGAGCGTCCCCCAGGTGCAGGTGTCCCGCCGGCGTCTGGGACGCCCCCAAGTGCGGGCGCCCCCCTGGTGAGCGTCCCCCAGGTGCAGGTGTCCCGCCGGCGTCTGGGACGCCCCCAAGTGCGGGCGCCCCCCTGGTGAGCGTCCCCCAGGTGCAGGTGTCCCGCCGGCGTCTGGGACGCCCCCAAGTGCGGGCGCCCCCCTGGTGAGCGTCCCCCAGGTGCAGGTGTCCCGCCGGCGTCTCGACGCCCCCAAGTGCGGGCGCCCCCCTGGTGAGCGTCCCCCAGGTGCAGGTGTCCCGCCGGCGTCTCGACGCCCCCAAGTGCGGGCGCCCCCCTGGTGAGCGTCCCCCAGGTGCAGGTGTCCCGCCGGCGTCTGGGACGCCCCCTGGTGCGGGCGCCCCCGTGGTGAGCGTCCCCCAGGTGCAGGTGTCTTGCCGGCGTCTGGGACGCCCCCAAGTGCGGGCGCCCCCCTGGTGAGCGTCCCCCAGGTGCAGGTGTCCCGCCGGCGTCTGGGACGCCCCCAAGTGCGGGCGCCCCCCTGGTGAGCGTCCCCCAGGTGCAGGTGTCCCGCCGGCGTCTCGACGCCCCCAAGTGCGGGCGCCCCCCTGGTGAGCGTCCCCCAGGTGCAGGTGTCCCGCCGTCGTCTGGGACGTCCCCAAGTGCGGGCGCCCCCCTGGTGAGCGTCCCCCAGGTGCAGGTGTCCCGCCGGCGTCTGGGACGCCCCCAAGTGCGGGCGCCCCCCTGGTGAGCGTCCCCCAGGTGCAGGTGTCCCGCCGGCGTCTGGGACGCCCCCTGGTGCCGGTGCTCCCTGGTCTGGTGCTCCCCGTCAGGTGCAGGTGCCTCCAGGTGCGCGTCCCCCAGTTGCGGTGCCCCAGGTGCCCCGCCTCCCGGGCCATCTTCAGGGGCTGCACCCCGGGCTTCGATGGGGACCAGCTGCTGACCGGGCCTGGCGCCCTGCCTCATCCGCGCGGTCTGGGAAGGTGCCTTGTCCTCCCTTCTCTCCTCCTTTCCATTGTAGGGCTTCCTCCTATGCTCCTCTGATCCTCATAAAAAAATTCAGGCCCACGACAGTTATTTTAAAGGTAACATTGGATGCTACGAAAAGGGGTCTGAGAAGCACAGTTTCCCCCAGTGCAACCAGTGTGGCAGAATCACTTCCACACCCTGCCGAATCCCCCTACTGATGATGAAGTCTCCCCGGTGCTCCTCGTATAGATTGTTCAGGGTCCCAGCATTTAGGAAAATCTTCGGAGAGAAGGGGCTTGCACTTCAAAATCCCACTTGGAAATCTGGAAATTATCCTGAGGACAAACCTTAACTCACAGTTCTCTTAAAGGCACATCTCATCCTTTTTCCGACTAAAACTGCCTCAACATCTGAAGATTTTCTTTAGCTTTAAAATAAGCATCACGGTGGGTGTGAAAACATGTACATTGGAATGTTTCTTTGCTGGTGACTTTATCTGTTCTTTCTCACATCACTTCGGCCTCACCTAAAGATACATTTGATTTTTTTTTTTTAGTTTACTCATACATTTCCTGTTCTAAAATATGTAAGTTGAATAATCAAAACATCTCCTTGCAAAATATATTTTTTTAAGTTTTTATTTATTTTTGAGACAGAGAGCTTGAGCAGGGGAGGGGCAGAAAGAGAGGGAGACACAGAATCCGAAGCCGGCTCCAGGCTCTGAGCTGTCAGCACAGAGCCCGATGCGGGGCTCGAACTCACGAACCGTGAGATCACGACCTGAGCTGAAGTCGGACGCTCAGCCGACTGAGCCACCCAGGCGCCCCACTTTGCAAAATATTAACTGTGTCATTTAACGCACTTAATGTGTTGTTACTGAAAAAAATGGAGTGTTTTTTGGTTCCCGTGGAGGCAACTTGGGGTAGAGAAGATAAAGTGGGTTTTGGTTTAAGCAAGAACTCGTATTTTAACCCCATTCTAACACTTTTCCTGACCTTGGGCCAGTGACTTCCTGGCTGAGTCTCACTTTGCTCATCTTTAAGATGGGGACGGTGCCTCCAGGGTTTTATTTGGGACAGCATATGGAAAGGCCTGGCAGAGTACTAAGCACAAGCAGTTTTGTCCTGTTCCCTTTCACCTTCCCTGTTTTCAGAGATTAGTGCGTTCCCATACTGCTGTAACATTCCAGGTCATTTTCATTTCCAAAAGAGATGCAATTCATTTTTGAGGACCTACTGCATGCAAGGCATAAAAAGAAAAAATCGATAAAAATAATAACGAGCCGTGGGGCGACTGGGTGGCTCAGTCTGTTAAGCATTCGACTTCGGCTCAGGTCATGGTCTCATGGTTCGTGGGTTCGAGCCCCGCGTCAGGCTCTGTGCTGACAGCTTGGAGCCTGGAGCCTGCTTCGGATTCTGTGTCTCCCTCTCTCTCTCTGCCCCTCTCCAACTCGTGCTCCTTCTCTCTCAAAAATGAAATGAAGACATTTAAAAAAATAACAACGAGCCACCTTTTAAATATTTTTGAGAGATCTGTGGGCACGGGCTATTTATTTAGCTCCTAATCATGCTTTCCTTTCTATGACTAAAATCATCCATCTGTTAATTCAGTAAATGTTTATGAACAATTATTGGTGCCAGGCTTTGTGTTAGGTGGAGGGGATATACCAGTGAGGAAGGCAGACAGGGTCCCTGATCTTACAGAAATTATATGGGAAAAAAAATACAAGCAAATATAAAAACAAAGGTAAGTACAGATTGTGAATAATGTTTGAACAGTACAACTACAAAGTCTCTGAATGTTAGCAGGATGAGGAAATGTGTTTCTCACTGAGTTTGATTTGTAACAAAATAGTGGTTGGGAAATTCTCTTAAACTCTTAAAGTCTCAATTAAAAGTACATTGTGCGTTAGAAAATAGGAAACTTCAAGAAAATAAATGAGCACAGTTGAAGATTTCACAGGTCTGAAATACTTTTCACAGTTGATCCAAGAGATGTAACTTAAATTTGTTCCATAAAAATGTCAGTGCTTTGACAGTTCTTTGGCTTAACTTACAAGAAGTTATAATCGTATTTTTTCTTGGAAATCATTCCCTTTAATGGCAATTAGTATGGGCACCTAGTTTTGTAGAAAATTGTGTCCCCATAAATCTTTCTGCATGATCTCAAAAATGTACTGATCCTCAAGCCCATGAGACTTTTAACATGAACAGTGAGTGTGGACTGACCATTAAACAGGTGTCTGAGAGAACAACTAGCCCATGACCTTAGACATCGCTTATAAGGTACATGTTTTTATTTTTCTAGTTGATCAAACAGCAATAGATCTGATGACAGCAAATTGAACAAATTGGATTTTTAAGGAAACTGACTTTTGCAAGTGACCAGTTACAATGATGAAAATCTGAAACTCCCTAACTACTTACACTTGCATGAAAAAAACTAACAGAAATATTAACAGGCATTCTGCTTATCATTTTCTCAGTTCGTTATTAGTCATGTTTCCTGGGCTGTCTAGTTAAGTATTTGGACATAACTTTTTTGCCATGGTTTAAAACCTAACAGTTGTCCTCTTGGTGGTAAACCTTATGATTTTAGTCCATGATCTTTTTTTTTTTTTTTTTTTTATTTTAGAGAATGAACAGAGGGAGAAGGGCAGAGGGAGAGAGAGAGAACCTTAAGCAGGCTCCATGCTCAGTGCAGAGTCCGACATGGGGCTCGATCCCATGACCCTGGGATCATGAACAAGTTGAAATCAAGAGTTGGATGCTTAGCGCCTAGTCCTTAACCTCTTGATTGGCAGGTCCCCCCCCCCCCCCCCCCCAGGCCATCAGCTAGCCTCCTTGTAGTTGCTATGAAAGAGCACTTCTGCCCTTTGTTCTTTCTCTGTGGGCACGAACACCTGTCAGTCTCTGGATCAGACCTCTGTGTCTGAGTGCTGTCCCACTTATGAGCATAGGAGCCGGCCACTGTAGGTGGAGACCGGAGACCAGCTAGGAGAAAGCCCGCTAATAGTTTCTTGAGGGAAATAAAAGTCTTTTTGGTCTGGGAGTCATTTCTTTTCACTATAGTTCAAGCAACACCATTTTTTTTCTGCATGGTCGGTGTAGTAATTTGTGGCGTTGTACCCTTCAGAAGGAAAGATGTTTGGCCCTATATGTGAACTCAAGACTTTATTTCATCAAAAAAATCCTTTTAAGTTTATTTATTTATTTTGAGAGAATGAGAGTGAGCAAGCAGGGTAGGGGCAGAGGGGGTGGGGTGGGGGGAGAGAGAGAATCCTAAGCAGGCTCTGCACTGTTAGTGCAGAGCCGGATGTGGGGCTCGAACTCACAAACCGTGAGATCATGACCTGAGCCGAAACAAAAAGTTTCGACGCTTAACTGAGCGAGGCACCCAGGTGCCCCAATTCTAGTTCTTTTTAAGCAGATGTTTTATTGCTAGAATAAGGACCAGAAGAATCCATTTATTGAATTGCTCTACAGGATAAATTTGGAAACCCAAACTGCCTGTCCAGGAACAAAATCAGTTATCCGCTCCTTTCCTTCCCTAACCCTGGCCTCTCAGCCTTACTGCCCACCGGAGGGGTCTCTGTCGGAAGAGGTCTCTGAAGGAAGATTTATCCTATTGGTGACAGGTAGCACCTTCAGGTCTCTCCTTTTCAAACTTTGTCAGCCAATCCTTTAGAATGCTTATTTTTTACTTTATTTGCTAGAGGCAGAGCATGAAGAGTAGACTTGAGGGGATTAGGGTCAGTGTGGAAAAGTAAAATCACATGCTGGAACTTTTCCTCAGAATTGTAGGGAAAGGGGAGATGGCTGACTGAAAATATGTTTAGAGTTGAGTAATAGATATTCAAGTTTAAAATTTTTGTGTCCCAAAGAAAGTGGCCCAATTTAAAAATTCTGTCTAGCCTTTTGTATATTACCTCAAACTTGGTAGCAATTTTGTTGTGTCTATCACTGATGGGCAAATATATTTGACTATTACATTGTGGCTGTTTTGAAATATACAATAGTTTTGTCTTTATCCCCCAATGAGAAACTATGTATAAATTGACTCAGGCCACAGGTTAAATTTACAGCAGATATTAGAAACAATGGCAGGAATATATTGTAACATGTAGCACGAAAGTAACTAAGGCTGTGTGTAATGTAATAACCATTACAACTATAGGATCTTTTGAAAGTGGAATTGTATTCCTATAAAAGTAAAACATCATTGAGCATAAAAATTTAGAAAATACTGATAAGCCAAAACGAAAAAAAACCTTGCAGTTCCAGCAGCGTTAGCATCGTATTCGTTGAGCTCGCCTTTGTTGATGTGCGGTGGATTTACTCGGGATGGTGGTAGACAAGCCAGCTGTCCCGTGAGCGCTGGACGCTGCATCTCCTGCGAGCGCGTGTAGTGTGTGCTCTCTACTCTGGGAGTTCCGTGAATGGAGGCACTTGTTCTAAGGTCAACACCTTTTGTCCACTCTTTTTTCCAGACTGTGACCTCTCCGGACGTCTTCAGACCTCTGGCTCCTCGGGAATCTTTAGGGAAGGGCCCGGTGAGCTAGCGTTTCAAGTCTGTTGTGGCCACCTGAGTAAGAACTGAAGAGTGGCCGAATATGTACTGCGAGTAATAACGGAAGCTGTAGGAGCGGGTCAGGGGAAGTCAGCCACCTGCTGTCTCTCAAGCGCTTTCTCTCCGCCTGTGTGAACGTACTGTGTGTACGGTTGTGTTTGACTTTGCTTAGCGGGAATGCCTTTCCGTTTCCAGCCAGCTCTCTGCATGTCCGTATGGCCCGGAAGTGCTGTCCTGCAGTTCTGTCCCTGCAGGCCAGGCCGTCCCCTGCCACGGTCCCTCCCTACCCGCGGGCCTCCTTGTGCTCACCACCGTCAGTGCTGTCGTGTCTTGAACACGTCTCGGGCTTCTCGCTTCATGTCATCGGCCCACCTGAACACGCTCACCTTCCCTGTGCCCTGTGAACACTGGCGTCACGCTGTGCCCTCTCCTGCTGGCCCCCGTGGTTGAGCTCCTGGTCTCCGCCCCGAGCTGACTCGTGTCCACACGCCCTCCATAAGCCTGTTTTGCAAAGGTCCTAGCACGCATCCAGCTTAGCCTGTGTTTAATTTTGTGAGTATAAACCTGTACAGAATCAACTGTTTTCTTTCAGCAAAAGCTCATTGGGAGCAGAGGTGATAAGCGGGGGCATTGGGGAGGCTTTCTCCTCTCGGTGGTCAGTTGTGTGTGTTTCCTGGTACATGTGGGAAAGCATTCTCATCTGGATAATTTTCTTCTCTTCCCTCTGATGCAGCCATTCCATATTTCAAAACAGAGAAACAGAATGTTAATTATGTGTGGAATTTTAAAGTGTTCATGCCCTTAATGGTCTAAAGTTCTATAAAGTGATCGTGGAGTATTTCTGCTTTTCATTTTGTGCTGTCCAAAGTCTTATTTTCTAATTGCCTGTTACTTGGATCAGTGGTGGCCTCCTTGAGTCAAAGTACAGGACTGCCCCATTCATGTAGACAGAAAGAAAACTGAACAGTTTTTCTGCATGTTAAGTTTTAGACTTTTAAGTTCTGTACTTCTAAAACGCTAATTTCTCTAGTTGATTATAACAATATAGAATGGAAGTAATATCCTCTTGTCACATAAGTGGTGAAATTTACTGGTTTCAGTAGAGTGAGTCCTGTTGCATTGGGCATTTGGGGAAGAGATCGTAACACATATTAATCACTTACTTGGTGCCAGATGTTGACTCCAACTCAGCCTGTGAGGGTGTCCTGAGCCGTCCCTCAGGCCACGCACCTCAGGAACTATTTTGTCTTTGTACTCTCCCATGTTCTCAGAGCTCTTGGCACCTCGTAGGGGCTCAGATATTTACTATATTGAACTGGACTGTTGTTCGTGTGACTCCCTAAGCATTCTGGCATCTTCCCCTCTAAGGCATACTCTGGTTTGTCCCCCTGCCTTCCGACTTTGGGAAAAATATACCTGCACGGTGACACAATTTTGTATTATTGAGCATGTCAGAGGTTTCTGTTCCCAGGTAGATATAACTGAAAAGTGTAGTATTTATTTGTTGCTCAAATTGTTCCAACTTTACCATCGAGAGCTCTTTCCGGTGGTTTCTGTTTGTGTTTGGAGCACTTGCCTACTTTCCGGCACTATAGGATGCTTCAGATTCATCTAGTGTACTCCCTGTTCCAGCCCTAAAATCAGCCATTTCAACAAGGATCCCTGGATCCTGGTGTTAAAAGCCAGGATTTGCTCTGATGTGCTCATCGCTACTGGGGTGTCCTTGCTTTTAGGTCCCGTGAGTGAGCAGAGCTAGGAGATAAATATGTGGATATTTACTTACCTGTGTGTGCACACATCTCTGTAATATTTCCACTTTGAGTCATCGGTTTCTGTATTAAGCTAAATAGGAGTTCCGGCTGATGCCTCAGGCTCTAATTCAGAACCCCCCCACCCGGTTCATTCTGGCCTTTTCCCCGGTGCTTACTTGTTATCTGTACCCTCCATCTGCGACAGCGAGAGACCCGGCTTCTGCCATTCACCATGTTTCTACTTAACTTCTCCATTCCAGGATACGTGTGCAGGAGTATCAAGATTGTTAACCAGCCCCTCCCTGAGAAGTCGCATTTCCAGCTACAGTGGAGTGTGTGGTTCCTTTTGACTTTAGTCTCCGGTCATTTCCAGAGTTACTCAGGTCCCTTTCTGCCATCCCCCCTCCTCCTCCCCGTGAGGTTATTCACACATTTGTAATACAATTAAATTCTTTTGTCTGCATTCCCTGCTGGGGTTCCCCACTCTCCACCCTCCTAGTTGATTTTTTTTAGTTTGCATTTTAAAATATTGCATAAAGTTTATTCTTTGTGCTATAAAATAGTTCTGGGAGGGCTGACTAATGGATAACATACGTATCCATCACTGTAGTACTAGACAGAATAGTTTCATGGCCCTAAAAATTTGTGCTTTACTCGGTCGCCCCTCTGCCCTTTTGACGTCTTGCAAAGACTGTTTTGTCTCTTTTCCAGAAAGTCCTATAAATGGAATCTTACAGTGTAATCTTACATTGGATTCTTTTGCTTAGCGTGCTACATGTAAAATTTATCCACGTTGTTGCATAGAATAATGATCCTTTCCCTTTAATCACAGAACAGTGGTCTAGTAGGTTTTGTGACAGGTGGGTCATTTCCAGATATTGGCGATTACAAGTGAAGCCATCGTGAAGATTCACATATGTGTCTTTGAGTGGATGTGTTTTCAAATTAGTTGGGTAAATAGCTGAGAACAGTTTCTGGGTCTTACTCTAGGGCTGTGTTGAGCTGGCTGAGAGACCGCCACACTGCCTTCTACATGGCTGTACCGTTGCCCTGTCTCCCACCAGTGGTGAAAGAGGCTTCCTCTTGCCCCCCATCTGTGCCAGCAGTTGACATTGCTAGGTTTTCTTGTGTTTCTGTGCTTTGCTGTTCTGACCTAGAGTGGTGTATCATTGCGGTTTTAAGTTGCACTTCCCTATACGAAGCATCTTCTCATACGCTTTATTTTCATCTGTCCGTCTTTGGTGAGGTGCCTGTTCACATCTTTTGCCCATTTTTTTTCTTTCGGTAGAAACTAAAAAGTATAATATGAAAGTTTTATTTTTAACTTCAAAATAAAGCTCAAACAATACAGAAGTGTAGAAAGGGAATAAATAGGACAAATGCTCCCTTTTTTGCTCCAAATGTAAGTCTCTTAAAACTGGCATTAACAGACTGACACCTATGGCACCAGTTTTCCCTTATGTTTCTAATTCACAAATGCATCTTTCTATAATTTTGAAGTTTTTTTAGCACATAAATGTAACTCAACCCAAACTATTGCTCTGCAACTCGCTTTTATTTTTTAACTTACTGCCGTATTGCAGTCAAGTTCCAGCTCAGTGCATGTAAACATAACTTGGTGAGAATGTAACTGGCTTGTGTTCCGTGAGAAACGTATGCTAGCATTTGCTCAACCATTTCTTATTCAGAAGTATTCAAATTCATACCAGTTTCTTTTCTACAAGAAAAATTCTGCAGCAACCACAATTTACACACCCTGATGTCCTTTTCATTTTTTTTCTTAAATAAAAATGCAGGGGCGCCTGGGTGGCGCAGTCGGTTGAGCGTCCGACTTCAGCCAGGTCACGATCTTGCGGTCCGTGAGTTCGAGCCCCGCGTCGGGCTCTGGGCTGATGGCTCAGAGCCTGGAGCCTGTTTCCGATTCTGTGTCTCCCTCTCTGTCTGCCCCTCCCCCGTTCATGCTCTGTCTCTCTCTGTCCCAAAAATAAATAAACGTTGAAAAAAAAAAAAATGCAATATGTGGGGCGCCTGGGTGGCTCAGTCAGTTAAGCACCCGACTTCAGCCCAGGTCATGATCCTGCACTTCGTGGGTTGGAGCTTGGCGTCAGGCTCTGCGCTGACAGCTCGGGGCCTGGAGCCTGCTTCAGATTCTGTGTCTCCCTCTCTCTCTGCCCCTCCCCTGCTTACACTCTGTCTCTCTGTCTCCCCAAAGTAAACAAACATTTTAAAAAAATACAATATGTAAATACCTATAATATCTCCAGTTAAGCAACATGTGAGCAGGAAAGAGTAGTTATCAGTCACCCTGGGAACCTGTCCTCCCACCCCTGCCCTCTCTCCTCCCTTTTTCTCACTTTGCCAGTTTTTAGGAGTGCTTGGGTGGCTCGGTCGGTTGAGCGTCCCACTCTTGGTTTCAGCTCAGGCCATGATCCCAGGGTTGTGGGACTGAGCCCCACATCAGGCTCTGCGCTCACAGCATGAAGCCTGCTTAGGATTCTCTCTTTCCCTCTCTCAGCCCCTCTCCCCGTGCTCGCACATGCTCTCTCTCTCATTAAAAAAAAAAGAAAAAGAGTTGTCCTCTTATTCAACCTTTAAAGTTGTTTGCATGTGTTTGATGCGTGTCCTTCGTCAGACATGGGATTTTCAGGTACTTTCTCCCAGTCCGTCTTTTCATCCTCTGTGGCTTTTACAGAGTTCAGGGTTTTCATTTTAATTAATTTCAACTTAAAAGTTTTTCCTTCATAGATTTGCTTTTGCTGGTATACTTAAAAACTCATCACCAAAACCAAGGTCATGCAGATGCCCCCCTGTACTTCCTTCTAGAGATTTTATAATGTCTGCATTTTACATGTCGGTCAGTGATCCATTTTGAGTTAATATCTGTGTGAGGTTCAGTTTGTTGCATATGTACTCTGGCATCACGAGCGAAGTAGGCACCCTGTTACCTTTCCCGCACCTGTATTGGTCCACGAATGCCATCACCGTGTCAGGAGACCAGTGGTTGAAAGCACGTACAGTGGTGAGCAGTGGGGATTTTGGAACTTCTGTGGGCAGATTGTTATTTGGTCCACACCAGAGTTCTCTCTTACTATCAAACCAACAATGACTAGATTTCTAATACTGTTTTTCCTTTTCTGGGGCCAATTTTTGGGGTCTCTGGTCAATTTTTCCAAATTATCATTTGAGAGAACATCCCTTTGGACCAGGGCAGAGGTCTGGCTGTTGGCCTCCGAGAGAACAGCATTTGGGGCAGAAATGTCAGTGAGGTGGTTTCCTTTGGCCTCCAGGGACTCACGTCTGGAATGCCCAGGAACTTTGGTAATGGCCAGAGCAGCCCTTAAAAATATGGCACGTAATATATTTAGATACAGCCATTTAAAATTTTATCTCCATTGGAGGTAAACCTCGCTGTTGCCATGCTATTTCAAAGTCCTGAGTTACTTACTGGAAGGGGTACCAGCTCTCGGTATAAATGCCTGTGGTTTTACCCTTGGCCAGGGTATCCAGCTCGCGTCCGGGCATGTAACTCAGCCTGTCTGGCTGAAGTAGGCAGAGGTAAAGGTGCCCCCTTAGTGACTTCAAAAGGGGTTCCAGTAGCACTCCCAGCACGATACTTACCATTTTCATCCTTTAGATAAGAACCATCAGTGAACCATTAAAAGTCTGTATTTCATCTGCAGAGAAATTCCTGTAACTTGTCACAGGGCGTCAAAAGGTGATGTGTCAACATCGAGCAGTCGTGAGGGTCTTGTCAACGAGGGAGGAGAGAGGAATAGTGGGGTGAAGGCTGTTGCAAAAAGGAAGAGTCACATGAGGAGCAGTTAGCAGGAGGATGGTAAGTGAGGCGACTGGCTGACGAGTATTGAGTGTGGGGAGAGTTCAGGAGGGCTTCCACTGCATGGGGCACAAGGATGGTTAGAGGGGACCCCGTGACTATTTCCGCAGTGGCCTCAACCGAGAAGGCAGTGGCAGGAATGGCTGGGAGGCAAGGGGGCCGGGGGGACATCCCTGAGCCACATGGTCTAGTTGTTGGCTATAATGCCCTACGGGACAGCAGTGGTGCCCGTGATCTTGGGGTGAGCGCTCCAAGGGCATTCCCTTCCCTCTCACATACCAAGAGGGCAAAGGGGAATTGAAAGGACGTCCAAAGGCAGGGGTCGTATTAGGCTTTTCCCTAAAGTCCCAAAAGCTGTGTCATCCTGATCTTTCCAAATAACAGGGTCAGGTTGGTTGATTTTCAGGAAAGCATGAGGAGGTTGAGCTGTAAGAGAGTTTGGAGTCCAGTTTTGACGCAGTCAGCTAGGCCAAGAAAACCTCGTAATTGGTGCTGGTTTTAGGTTTAGGGATGTTCAGGGTGCCCTGAAGTCGGCCTGGGTCCAAATTCTAGCCCTGGTTCTGAGGTCAGGGGCCCTAAGTATCGAACCTGAGTTTGAGCAAACGGCAGTTTTCCTTTGGTGACTTTATGTCCGTTTAAGGCCAAAGGTTTGAACAGGTGAACGTTGCCTTCCTGTGAGAGATCTGAGAAGAGGGGCAGAAGGGCGAATCCTCTGCGTATTGGAACGAAGTAGAGCCTGCAGAACACTTTCTGTCATCCGAATTGGCTTTTAAGTTTGTGAAAAGTAAGGACTCTGAGAAACCCTGGGGCATGACTGTCCAGGTGGATTTTAAGTCTTCCCTAGTGAAAGCAAAAATATATTGGCTGTCCTTATCTACTGGAATACTAAAAATACACTGTATGCATCAGTCACAGTGAAAATTTTGTTTTCAGTGGGATTGGGTGTCGGTACGGATGGGGGTTAGTGATAACAGTGTGACGTATAGTGTGGAGATCCTCGACAAACTGTCATCCTCAGCCATTGAGTTTTCTCGCAGGTAAAATAGAGTATTACAGAAACTAGTGCAGGATCACTGAGGCCCTGAGCCTTGTAACCTTGTGTTATGGGCTTGATGCCTTGAAGGGCTTCTTTATTTAGAGAGTATTGGTTAATTCTGGGGAGAGAGTTTGGAGGATCTGTTCGAATCTTGATGGGAGGTGCACTGTGGGTTCTGCTAATATCAGCTGAAGGTTTTGCCCATGAGGAGAGTGGTAGCTGATCTAACAGGGACAAATGATCAGTGTCTTTGGACTTAGCTCTAGTTAGCTCAGAGAAGGAGCAAATAGAAGACGTTGAAGGGTCATTTGACTTACCGATTTGGCCACTTTGATTGCTGCTGTCAAATTCTAGGATTATTTCCCCCTTTGGGGAGGAAGGAGTCTCAGCATGAAATTTTTCTAAGACACCTCAGCCCAATAAGCGAATGGGCAGAGGAAGGAAGGAGAAAAGGGCGTGTGTCTCTCAGAGGGCCCAGACGGAGGGAGTGGGTTCAGGGACGGAACCTGCTGAGGTTTATTGGAGACCCCGCTCCGTGAGCTGTTCCAGTGCTCCGAGGGGAGGGCTGCTTGGCGGTGGCGCGTGGAGCACCGAGAGTCCAGACGGGCAGAGATTCACTCCCAGTCTGGAGAGTGGTTCCTCCAGGTCGATGAAGAGGGGGGATTGGGAAACGCCAGGAGTTCCGTGGACCCCCCCTCCCTGGGAATGAGAAGGATATTGGAATAGGTTGGCTAGAGGGTCGAAGGTGCCTGGATCACTCCAGTTGGCAACGGTCTTTCCGCAGTGTCCTGGCCCTTTGCACTGAGAGCAGAAACCATGAGGTTTTGGTTTTGTTTCGGGGCCTCCATTTGCTGGAGCTGAAAACTGAGAATTTTGTGGTCTTCCTTTTAGCAAGCAGGTGTGCAATCCAGTAGTATTAAGTATATTCACATTGTTCTGCAAGATAAGTTGTATTTTCATTTTTATTAGTTTAAAATATTTAAAGCTGTCTCTTGAGACTTCCTAACACATGTGTCGTTTAGAAGTATTTGTTCAACTTCCCAATATTTCTAATTGTTGAGCCATCTTTCTATTACCGATGTCTGCTTTGGTTCTGATATGCCATGAAGCAGGACTTTGTGTCATTCCTATGCTTTCACGTTGTTAAGATGTGTTTTATGTGGCAGCAGTGGTCTGTCCGGTGCTGTTCCATGTGCACTTCTGTTGGTGGGTGAATACGTACCAATTAGACCAAGCCGATTGGGAGTGCTGTTCAAGTCACCTGTATTCTTACTGATCTTCAATTTTTTGGAGAAGAGTGTGGAAGCCTCCAACTATACTTGGTGGATTTATCTATTTCTCCTTTCAGTTCTGTCAGTTTTTTCTCATGTTTGTAAAGTTTATGTTTTTAGTTCTTGCATTTGGGTGTATGATAATTTTGAGTTAATTTTTATATGAGGTATGAGATGTCATCTGAAGTTCACGTTTTTTGCACATGGATTTTCAGTGGTTCCGGCACACTTTGTTGAAAAGAGCATACTTTTTCTACTTAATTGCTTTAGCATCTTTGTCAAAAATGAGTTGTCCAGCGGGTGTGGCTATGTTTTTGGGTGTTCTTTTTTGTCCCATTGTTCCATTTATCTGACTTTAAGCTACTACCTCACTTTTTATTACTGTTGTTTGAAAGTAAGTAGTGTTAGATAGACAACTTTTTCTTCTTTTTCAATGGTGTTTTAGCTACTCTGGATCCTTTGCATTTCCATATGTTTCATAATTGGCTTTCAGTTTCTACAAAGTCCCCATAGGATTTTGGTTGAAATTGTGATGGCTCTATTGGTCATTATGGGGAGAATTGATATGTTAACTAGGCTTTTCAACTGTGAACACAGTAGATCTTGCCCTTCCTTTTAGGTCCTCTTTAATTTTTCTTAGTAGTGCTTTATAGTTTTTAGTATTCAAACTTTTTACCTCTTTTATCAGATGTAGCCCTAAATATTTCTTACTTTTTGATGTTATTATGTTTTCAATTTTAACTTCATTACTTATCCTTATTATATAATATGTGATTGGTTTTTATATACTGATATGTATACCACAGTCCTGCTAAATTGACTTATTGTTTCTAACAGATTTTTTTGTAGATTGCATCAGATGTTCTACATAGATAATATGTCATCCTTGAACAAATATAATTATACTTTTTCCTTTTCAGTATGAAAACCTTTCACTTTTTTTTTTTCTTGAATTATTGCTCTGGTCTCCATACTGTGTTAAATAAAAGTGACAAGTGTGGATGTGCTTGTCTTGGTAGAAAATACATTGAGTTGAGGGGTGCCTGGGTGGCTCATTCGGTTGAGTGTCTGCCTTCCGCTCAGATCATGATCTCACGGTTTGTGGGTTGGGCCCTGCATCAGGCTCTGTGCTGACAGCTTGGAGCCTGGAGCCTGCTTCAGATTCTGTGCCTCCTCTCTCTCTGCCCCTCCCTACTCATGCTCTGTCTCTCAAAAATGAATAAACATTAAAAAAAAATTAAAAAAAAAAAGAAAATACATTGAGTTGAATGAAATCTCAACGTACCAAAGTTTGTGGGCCACACCTAAAGCAGTGCTGAGAGAGGGAGCAAGGCTGGTTCAGTATTTGAAAATCAGTCAGGGTAATCCACTATATCAACAGGTTAAAGAGACAGAAATTATACATTTATATCAGTTGATGCAGAAAAAGCATTTGACACAATTAAGCAGTGACCATTATTAAAATTCTCAGAATGAGGTGTCGTCTGGGTGGCTCAGTCGGTTAAGCATCCAACTCTTGATTTCGCTTCAGGTCATGATCCCAGACTCATGGGTTCGAGCCCCACATTGGGCTCTGTACTGAGCATGGAACCTGCTTAAGATATTCTCTCTCTCTCTCTCTCTCTCTCTCTCTCTCTCTCCCCCTCTCCCCCTCTCCCTCCCTCTCTCTCCCTCTCCCTCTCTCCCCCTCCAGTCCCCCTATCCCTCCCTCCCCACATATGCACTCCCTCTCCCTGTCTCTGAAAAAAAAAAAAAAAAAAAAAAAAACCTACCAGAAAATTAGGAGTAAAAGGGAACTGCCTTGACTTGAAAAAGAGCATTTGTAACAGAATTTATAGAACTAAAACTATAATTCAAGCTTATAGAAATAAAATTGTTTTTGTGTATCATTCTTGTATCTTGCCAACTTGCTGAACTTGCTTATCAGTTCTCTAGTCTTTTTAGTGGATTCCTTAGAACTTTCTAAATATAACACCCTATCTGCAAATAGAAATAGTTTTACTTCTTCCTTTCCAATATGTAAGCTTTTTATTTCTTTTTCTTGGATCATTGCACTGATTGGAACCTCATTATAATGTTGAGCAGACATGGTGAGAGTACATATCCTTGTCTGATTCATGATCTTAGGAGAAAGCCCTCCATCTTTCTGTAGATCATGATGTTAGTTGTGGGCTTTTCATAGATGCCCTTTATCAGGTTGAGAAAATTCTCTTCTGCTAGTTTATTGAGTGCTTTTACCTTGAGAGGATGTTGGACTTGGAAATGCTTTTTCTGTGTCTATTGAGATGATCATGTGGTTTTTGTTCTTTATTATGTTGATGTATTACATTAATTGATTTTTTAACGTTAAACCAGCCTTACATTCCTGAGATAAATTCCACTTGACCATGGTGTATATACTTTTCTCTATGTTGTTGGGTTCAGTTTACTAACATTGTTTAAGGCTTTTTGTCTCTGTATTTGTAAGGGATGTTGGTCAGTGGTTTCTTGTGATATCTTTCCCATTTTAGTATCAGTGTAATACTGTACTTATCGAATCAATTATGACAGTCTTCTGTTTTTGAAAGAGTTTGAAAAGGTTAGTGTTAATTCTTTAAATGTTTGGTAGAACTCACCAGTGAAACCATTTGGGCTTGGTTTTTCTTTGTGTGAAATTTTTGAAATTAATTTCTTTACTTCTTGTAGGTCTATTCAGATTTTTTATTTCTTCATGAAGGTATTCTTGGTAGTTTGTGTTTTTCTAGTAATTTGTTTCATCTCACTATTTGTTGGAATATTTTTCTTCTTAATATTCTTTTATAATCCTTATTTCTGTAAAGTTAGTTATAATGTCCCTTTTGTTATTCTTTAAGTTTATTTTGAGAGAGAAAGAAGGCGCGCATGCAGGTGGGGTAGGGCAGAGACAGAAGGGAGAGAGAGAATCCCAAGCAGGCTCTGCACTATTAGCACAGAGCCTGACACAGGGCTCAAACTTAGAAAACATGAGATCATGACCCAAGCTGAAATGAAGAACCAGACGCTTAACCAACTGAGCCACTCAGGCATCCCATGTTATTCTTGATTTAGTACTTGAGTCTTGGTTAGTCTAGCTGAAAATTTGTCAATTTTGTTGATTTTTATAAAGAACCAAATTTTGGATTCATTGATTTACTCTTTTATTTTTGTTTTTCTCTATTTCATTTATTTCCACTGTGTTCTTTTTCATTTCCTACTTTCTGCTTGCTTGGGATTCATTTTGTTCTTTTTTTTCCCCAGTTACTTAAGGTGAAATTGTAGGTTATTGATTTGAGTTCTTTCTCCTTTTTTTCCCCCCCAGCAGACCATAATCTTTCCCTTTTTTTCATACATGCAGTTATATCTCTAAATTTCCTTTTTAAGCACTGCTATAACTGGTTACCCCACAAGTTTTGATATTTTGTATGTTTTCATTTCATCTCAAAGTATTTTATATTTTCTGTTGTATTTTCTTCTTTGACTCATTGGTTGTTTAAATATATATTTAGCTTTTATATATCTATGACTTTCTTCTGTTATTAACTTCTAATTTAATTTCATTGTGGTCAAAGAAGATATTTTCTATGATTTAATTCATTTTTAATTTACTGTGATTTGTTTTATGACCTAGGATATGGTCTACTATGGAGAATGTTCTATGTGAACTTGAGAAGAATACGTGTTCTGCTTTTGTGGACTTGAAGTGTTTTGTAAATATCTGCTACAACTAGGTAGTTGTGGTATTCTTTAAGTCTTCTGTTTCTTTGTTGATCTTCTGCCTCATTTTCTCTCTGTTTCTGAAAGTGGAATATTGAAGTCTCCCAACTATTTTTGTTGAATTGTCCCATTTCAACACAACCTCTTCAGGTTTTCAGTTTTACTTTGTGTATTTTGGGATTCTGTTCTTACGTGCATGGATATTTAGTCATTATATCTTCCTGATGAATTGATTTCTTTTTTTTTTTTTAATGTTTTTGTTTATTTTTGAGACAGAGAGAGACAGAGCGTGAGTGGGGGAGGGGCAGAGAGAGGGGGAGACACAGAATCTGAAACAGGCTCCAGGCTTTGAGCTGTCAGCACAGAGCCCGACGCGGGGCTCGAACTCACAGACCTTGAGATCATGACCTGAGCTGAAGTCGGACGCTCAACCGACTGAGCCACTCAGGCGCCCCTGATGAATTGAATTCTTAATCATTGTAAAATGTCCTTATTTTGCCTCAGATAACAATTATTGTCTTACAGTGTTCTGTGAGGTATTAGTATAGCTATCTCAGCCGTATTTTGGTTACTGCTTACATGGTATATATTTTTCCATCTTTTTTTCTGCCAGCCTGTGTCTTTGAATCTAAAGTGAGCCAGGTGTCAAGGGGTATCTCACTGTTTTCATTTGCATTTTGATGACATATGATGTGGAGCATCTTTTCATGTGCTTATTTTCCATCTGTATATCTTCTTTGGTGAGGTGTCTGTTAAGGTCTTTGACCCATTTCTTAAATCAGATTGTTCTCTTATTGTTGAATTTTAAAAGTTTTTTGTATATTTTGGATAACATTTCATCATCAGATGTGTCTTTTGCATATATTTTCTCCCAGTCTGTGGCTTGTCTTCTTATTCTCTTGGCATTGTCTTTCACAAAGCAGAATTTTTAAGTTGAGTCCAGCTTATTTACTTTTTCATGGGTCATGTCTTTGGTGTTGTATCTAAAAAGGCATCACCACACCCAGGGTCATCTAGGTTTTCTCCTGGTTTATCATGGATTTATAGTTTTACATTTTATGGTTTGGTTTGCCATCCATGTGAATTACTTTTTGTAAAGAGTATAAGATTGGTGTCTAGATTTTTGTTGTTGTTGTTATGTGGATGTCCAGTTGTTCCAGCACCATTTGTTGAGGAGATTGTCTTTGCTCCGTTGTTTTGCTTTTGCTCCGTTGTTTTGCTTTTGCTCCTTTGTCAAAGATCAGTTGATTGTACTTCTGTGGGTTTGTTTCTGGACTCTCTATTCTGTTCCATGGATCTATAGTTTTGTTCTTTTGCCAATTCCACACTGTCTTGATTACTGTAGCTTTATAGTAAGTCTTGGAAGTTATGTAGTGTCATTTCTCCAGCTTTGTTCTCCCTAAGTATTGTGTTGGCTATTCTAGGTCTTTTGCCTCTCCCTATAAACTTTAGAAATATTTTTAATGATATCCATAAAATAACTTACTGGGATTTTGGCTGGGACTGCCTTGAGTCTATAGACCAGGTTGAGAAGAATTGGCATCTTGACAATGTTGAATCTTCCTAGCCATGAACATAAATATCTTTCCATTTATTTAGTTCATCTTTGATTTTGTTTATGAATGATTTGTAGTTCTCCTCATGTAGATCTTACCTGTATTTTGTTAGATAGATCTTTTAAAAAATCTGTTCTGCCATTCTTTTACTTGGTAGAATATCTGATCCATTTACATTCAATGTAACATAATTACATTACTGATAAATTACTGATAAATTAGAATTTATACCTACCGTTTTTGTATTTTTTTGTATGTCTGAGGTCTTTTGCGTTTCTTTATTCATTGATTCTTGCCTTCTTTCATGTTACATATTTTTTTAATATACATTTTCAGTTCCCTTTTTGTTTCTTGACTATGTATTTTGAGTAATCTTCTATGTGTTTACCCTGGAATTACAATTAGTATCTTAGCTTAAAACAGTCTAATTCAAATTAATACTAGTTTAATTTTAGTAACATACAAAACCTTTGCTCCAATATACCTTCACTCCTTTCTCTCTCTTTTGTACTATTACCGGCATTCAGTTCAAATTACATCTTTATACATTATAAGCTGTTCAAGTCATTTTCATAATTAGTACTTTATGTAGGCATCTTTTAAAACAGATAAAGAAAAGAGTTTTATTTATATGTATTTTTATAATGCTTATTTTGTGAGCTTTTTTGTTCTTTCTTTGTCTGGATTCAAGTTACCCTTTAGTGTCCTTTATTTTGGACTGAAATACAGTATTTCTTGTAAAGCAAGACTGATAACAAATAACAAACTCTGTTTTGTTTTTTTGAAGTTTGTTTTTAAATCTGGAGATGACTTAATTTCTCCATTTTTTTCAGGAAGAGTTTAGCTGCATGTGGAATTCTTGGTTGACTGTCTATTTCTTTCAACACTTGGAAGATGGCTACCTCCCTGTTCTCCATCTTTCTGAAGAGACACAGCTATGTGTTCTGCAGAATATGCATGGCCATATTCTGGGCTACAGCTTCCTCACCTCTAGTTTTTTGACCTCTTTACTTCTACCTGCTTTCTTTCCTCTGGGAGCTTACTAAGGTAACTAGTTCACCGATAACCTCCTCCTGCTTCTTGCTCTGTGGGGTTATTCTTTTTAAAATTTCTTTGCATTGGGGTCTTAGGAGGAAGAGAAAGCTAGAGTATGAGAGTGTAAGAGAAAGCTAGCTTAGTCCACTACTTAAACCAGAAATTCTATGTATCTTCCTGTGGAAAGTTTGATCTAAGCCTTTGAAGATCCAGGAGCCACACTCCCGCTTATGTTTTAAGTCACCCAGACTTGTCACCCAAGTACTGAAATATGTTTCACAGAATAGTTTTTTCTTAGGGGCGCCTGGGTGGCTTAATTGGTAAAACGTCCAACTTCGGCTCAGGTCATGATCTCACGGTTTGTGGGTTCGAGCCCCGCATCAGGCTCTGTGCTGACAGCTCAGAGCCTGGAGCCTGCTTTGGATTCTATGTCTCCCTCTGTCCCTCCCCTGCTTGTTCGTTCTCTCTCTCTTTCTCTCTCTCTCTCTCTCTCAAAAATAAATAAACATTAACAAATTTTTTTAAAAAGAATAGTTTCTTTTAGAGAAATAGTTCAGGAAGTGAAGAGGTAGAAAATCATGTTATCTTCTTAGTCTATAAATAAGGATAGAAAAGTGAATAACAAACTGTTTTCCTCATTATTTTAAGCTTTTCATGTTGAACTACCTGAAATTGAAAAAGTTGTAAACAGCATGTCATATAAATGTATTTAAATGTGAACATAATTTTATATCCACGCTACTTATATATTTACTAAAAAGGAATATTTAGTTAATGAACATCTGTTGGTTAAGAATCCAAATTAGGCTGAGCAAAGTGGTGTGGTGTCTGGTGGCTGCCGTGGGGAGTGTTTCTTCCTGTGGATACCACCGGCATAGCAGTGACCTGATTCCAGGTGATTGCTTGGTCCAAACTAGGATGTTGGTGGGAACATTAGTACCCAGGGCTCACCCAGGTATGTGAAGCTTTTTCTAGGTCTGGTTGATGCGGTGGGGCTTCTTAATGTATTTTGGGATTTTGTGAAGATTGGTGGAAGGAAGAACTGTAAAAGGAAGCCTTCATTATGTGACTGCTAAACAGAACCCAGGGGCCCTGCATTCACAGTAGCTTCCATGAATACCTGCTGTTATGTGACTGCAAGCTGCTTGTCTAACGCCTCATTCTCAAAGCATCACTGGAGGGGCACCTGGGTGGCTTAGTTGGTTGGGCGTCTGACTTCAGCTCAGGTCATGATCTCACAGTTCGTGAGTTCGAGCCCCGCATTGGGCTCTGTGCTGACAGCTAGGAGCCTGGAGCCTGCTTTGGATTCTGTGTGTGTCTCTCTCTCTCTCTCTCTCTGCCCCTCCCCCACTCATGCTCTGTCTCTCTCTGTCTCTCAAAGATGAATAAATGTTAAAAAAAATTTTATAAAAAAAAATAATAAAGTGTCCCTGCAAACTGGGCAGAAATGCAGATTCTCAGCCCCACCCAGACCTACCAAGTGGAAATTCTGGGAGTGAGGCCCGGCCGCTGGGCTTTTAAGAGAACCCCTCTGATGGGTGTTGAGTCAGGAAGGGTTGACATCTTGATGAGTTTAGAAGTACCTGTGGTGGTGACACTGATGTGAGTGAGGTGTGTTTACATCTGTGGGAATGATCCTGGTGTGGCTGTTTGTGGGAAAAGGCTAGGAGCGTGGGAACCCTGCTCGCGAAGATCTGCTTCGCCTGTTGTTAACGTCGCACCCATTTCCTTATCATAAGGTGTTTTCTGGAGCATCTGAACCAGACAGCGTACTTCTTCAGATGATGCAGCGGCAAGGGTCCTGCTGTGTGTTGTTTTCCTTGATCAGTGATGAGTCTCCTCAGAGCCCAGGGACCTTCCCAAAGGTGCAGTGCAGGTGTGAGATCACAGCAGCCCGTGAGGTTCAGGCAGACTGCCAGCTCTTTCCCAGAGGACCTACCTTGCAAGAAGGTCTGGAGGGGCTTCAAGAAGGAAAAGGCACCTTTTAAATGTTGCCTGCCTACCCCCAGGTGATTTGAGGAGAAAAAGAATTTCATTCAGTTTCCTCATTTTGTTTGAGTTTGCAGATTCAGAAGTGAGGATGTTTCCATTTAAAAGAAATAGGGTTTTTCATTTGTTTTACTGCATATGGACTCATAAAAAGTGCTATAATTCTTTAAGGACAAAATACAAGTGTGGTGTCAGGAAGCATCCGGGCCCCTAGGTAAATCTGCAGTCGGCCCTGCATGATGAAGGGATGTGATAAAATACGTAATTGGTGTTAGGGAAAACATCCTGAAGGAGAGGAAGTTGAAGTTCAACAGACCCACCCCTCCGGGAATTAGAAGGGACACCCATCTGTCAGGTTGAAGACCAGCAAGGGGTTGGAGATGTAAATGTGATCAGGAAAACTAAGATAAGGAAACAGTTCCTTGTGTTTGCATGTGGTGCTGTAACCTGAGACAGGTGAGGCATAGCTGCTATTTCCCCTTTACAGCGACGTCAAATGACGGTGGTGCTGGTGGTCATGACCTTTGAATGGTTATTCGTGTATTCATTCACTAAATCTATTGAGCATGTACTGTGTGCTGGGCCCTGTTGTATACAGTAGTTGACAAAGCAGACAAAACTCTGCCTTCGTGGAGCTGACCTCCTAGTGGGGAAGGCAGATAATAATATAATAGGGATAAATCAGTAAATTATGTGCCATATTCCATGTTTTCTTCAGAAGTCCTGAGGACACGGAAACAGAGGGGAGCTGGTTTAAATTGTAAACAGGGTGGCTACGTGGGTTTGAAGAGAAGGGTGGTGTGACCCGGGTGACCCTGGCTGCTGTGTTGAGGATAGACTGAATTATGAGTCGGGCACGGAATTAGGTCTGTATACAAGCTCGTGGGGCATCTTTACGGTGACCGCAGGGCAGGTGTGAGGCTCAGAGGTGGCAGTGAATGTGCTTACGGTCGCAGAGCTGATAAGTGCCAACAACCCTCCATCGTGGAGTAGCCCAAATATGTGAAGGAGGTGTGTGGTTGACACCTGTCTTTGGGACAGCGGTGCATTGAGATTTGGATGAAGGAAGGATCAGCCAAGTGTCTGCACAGAGCAGAACGAATGTGAAAGTCTTGCTGTGTGAATAGGGAGGTCTGAAAAGTTTCTTGGGAGCCAAGGAATTATCAGCGCCACAAAGTTAGAATGCATACAACATTGCATTCATTGCATTGCATGCAAACAGGGGAGTTTCCTTTATTCAGTGCGAGGTCTTTACTGTTGAGAGGCTGTGTGTGTATGGTGGTGAAGAGAACAGACTGGAATGAACAGTGTGAATTCAGATCCCAGCTCCACCATTTAATAGCTGTGTGACTGCAGGCAAGTTTTCTGACTTCTCTTTGCCTTGGTTCTGTAATCTGCAAAATGGGAATAATATATGAACCTAAACATGTTTTTACCATATGGTCCTGTGGTCGTGGTCCTTGGTGTTTGCCCACGGGAGCTGAAAAACCCACGCCCGCACAAATAGGCTGCACACAGATGTGTACACAGATGTGTACACAGCTGTATTCATAATTGCCAAGCCTTGGTAGCAAGTAGAATATCCTTCAGCAGGCGGCTGGATAAGCAGACCGTGGTCCGTCCAGATAATAGAATATTACTCAGCACTAAGAAGAAATGGACTGCTGGCCACAGAATATGTGGAGAGGCCTTAAATGTGTGTCACTAAGTGAAAGAAGCCAATCTGAAAAGGCCACATACTGTATGATTCCAATTACTTGACATTCTGGAAAAGGTAAATCTGTGGGCACGGTGAACAGATCAGGAGTTGCTGGGGTGGGGGTAGGGGTGACTGAATGGGGCGTGGAGGATTTTCAGGGCAGTGAAGATTCTCTGTGTGATCCTATAATGACAGATACGTGTCCTTATACATTTGCCCAAATCCGTAGAATGTCCACCACCTGGAGTGGTGCCTTAGGCAAGCCGTACATCTGGGTGATGATGACGTGTCCGTGTGGGCTCATCGGTTGTAGCGAAGGTGCTATCTGCTGGGGGTGTCGGCAGTGGAGGCCGTGCACGTGCGGGTGGGACAGGGGTGTGCAGGGATTCTCTGTGCCTTCCACGTAGTTTTGCTGTGAACCTAAAACTGCCCTAATAATAAACTGTGTTTCTGATTGGAGTAATGGTAGTACTTCCCAAATGGTGTAGTGGTGAGGGCTCCGAGTTACAACAAACAAGGCACTTGGAACGGTGCCTGGCTGGAGTCAGCCTACGTGTTTATTATTACTAACAGATTATTCACAAGCATGAAAGTGTTTATGTAGCTCTCCTGTGTTCACTCATATACTTGGAAATGTCTATTTTTGCCCACACAGACTTAAATTTCCAGCCTCAAATTCTTGTACCATGATTGCTGTGTAGAAGGTAATCCGTTGGCACGTTTCTTTAATGTGGGCAGAGGGCCTCTTACGTCAGGAGGAGCTGGACGGAGTGTGGGCGGATAACGTGTTCCGTTCCTCAGACATCCTGAGGGTGGGCCGCGGACTTGCACTTCCCACGGGCGCCCGAGAGGACTCCGAGCCCCAGAGCAGGTGGGAAGGGTGACGCCACACCCCCGACCTCCCGACTTCTCAGGGCTGTCCCCATCAGCTCTCCCAGAAGTACAAACGCAGGCTTTTTGTGCGGAAGGCGGAACGGAAGGCAGTGACCTCAGAACCCCTCAGTCTGTCACGGAGCCTGGCTCTTGGGCCAAGGGACTTTTTTATGAAGTAGAACATTCTTTATGTCAAACTCTTACTCGGTGACGACTCTTCCAACAGTGTGAGTCATCGTCCATTGCCGTTCTGAGTTTTAAGTATTAGGTACTAATTAGTGAGCCTGTGATTAATTCTGAATTTTCAGTCATTTCGAGGGACTTCTTGAGATGAAAGCAAATTGTAGGATAGAGTGAGCAAAATATCTGTTATTAGCAGCAGGAAATGAAACTAACTAAGAGGAGGGTGCAGTGAAATGACAGGCTTGCTCTTCAAACCCTCTTTCTCCTGACACTACAACCAGGCACACAAAACCGATCCAGTTGCGGACGCAGCCGATGGTTCATAAATCTTCCTCAGAAGGTCAGCCATTACCAACTGCTGGCGGCACTGTTTTACACGTCGTGAAGGCAATGCTTTGCAGATTCTTATAACATGTTACGATACTGGTTTGCAAATTAAAACAACAGTAATATATCGGATACCTATATGCCGGACATTGTGTTAGAAACACACACACACACACACACACACACACACACACACACACACACAGTTGTTCTTTATCCTCACAATAAGCTAGGAAAGTAGTCTAATAATAATCCCCATTTTACAGGGGAGAAAATTGAGGCTGAAAATGGTTCCTGTGGCCAGCAATGAACAGAGTCAAGGTTTTTTTTCTTTGTTTGTTTGTTTTAAATATGAAATTTATTGTCAAATTGGTTTCCATACACCCGGCGTTCATCCCAACAGGTGCCTTCCTCAATGCCCATGACCCACTTTCCACTCTGTGCCACCCAAGAGTCAAGGTTTATTTATTTATTTATTTAAAAAAAAATTTTTTTTTCAACATTTATTTATTTTTGGGACAGAGAGAGACAGAGCATGAACGGGGGAGGGGCAGAGAGAGAGGGAGACACAGAATCGGAAACAGGCTCTAGGCTCTGAGCCATCAGCCCAGAGCCTGACGCGGGGCTCGAACTCCCGGACCGCGAGATCGTGACCTGGCTGAAGTCGGACGCTTAACCGACTGCGCCACCCAGGCGCCCCGCAAGAGTCAAGGTTTAAACACAGAACTTGTGACTGCACAGGATGGTCCGGCCTAGTTGAGCTGTATGTAATTGGTCAGCAGTTCCTCTAGTTGGACTGGACATCAGTGTTTTCACACAGAGTTAATCCACAGTGGACACTCCTGCAGAGTCCCCTAGCCAGGGCCAAGGGGGTTTCTGCTTCCAGCCATGGTGAAATTGCGGAGAGCAGGGTTACCTTCTGCCTTAACTAGAAAACCAGATGAAATATACAAAAATGGGTTTGGGACAGTGGAAAGCAGGCAGCTCGGGACCATGATCTCTGTGAGAGACAAGAAGACGTGTGTGAGCCCAGGATTGGACTCCCGGGAGGCAGTTCCCAGGCTGCCTTGTGGGACGGGGACAGACACAAAGCCACCTTGGATATTCACTGAGAGCTGAGGTGGCTGGAATTTGCGGTGAAGGGCCCTGGCGGGAAGGAAGTGGCACGGAGAGGGCCATGGATGTGTGCAGAGGGCCTGCTGGGCTCCGCTGACCTGTGTTTGACTGAATACTGACCATGCGAGCTACCCAAGGCCAGGGGTGGACACAGAAGGAGTGGACAGAATACCTTCTGGGGCTCTCAGACAGCTGGAAGGAGTTCACGTTCCCACCAGCCAGACAAGAAGGGCCTCACGATACTCAGAGCAGCAGGTGGAGGCCTGGAAAGGTGTCAGCTTAGCAATGGGACTAAGCCTAAAACGAAGGCTGCTGTAGAGCTGCCGTCCTGATTCCGTAGAATTCGTCTAATGAGGTGAGGACAAGAGGTTAGGAACTGAGACCTGTTGGATGAGCAGTGGGGATTCCCCGGAGGAAGCTGGAAGGTGAGGCGGGATAGAAGAAGGACTGGTGTTCAGGCAAAGAGGAAGGTCGCTGAATTTGTGGAGCCGGGGGCCACCGGACTTTGTGGATAAAGGTAGTGATGGGCTACTGCATGCATGGAAAGGGGCCTGCGTGGATGCCCTTCATTTTCTCCTTTAACTCTCAGTCTCAGAAAGGGCTTGAAATATACTCTTTCCCAAACTGATGTTGATTATATATCTCAGATCTCTGAAAATTTATAATTTAACACTAAGTATGTATAGTAACTCTCAGGTAATGAGACCAATAAAGAAAACACTCCATTTGTTGCACTATTTTTCCTTGGTTAGAAGGATTACTTTTAATAAAAGGCACGTATTCATGTTGTTGGCAAAAGCACAGTATTTAAGGACTGCCTGGGTGGCTCAGTTGGTTAAGGGCCTGACTCTGGATTTCAGCTCAGGTCATGATCTCACAGTTGGTGGGATCAAGCCCCGCGTCGGGCTCTATGCTGAAAGCATGGAGACTGCTTAGGATTTTTTCTCTCTCCCCCACTGTCTGCCCTTATCCTGCTCATGCTGTCTCTTTGTCTCTAAATAAATAAATAAAATAAATAAATAAATAACACAGTGTTTAAGCTATATAAATGTAGGTGATTTACAAAGAGTTTTATTTTACTGTTCTGTTCTTTTTTATTTATATTCTAGTTAGTTAGCATACAGCATGATAATTTGTTTCAGGAGTAGAATTCAGTGATTCAACACTTACATATAATACCCAGTGCTCATCCCAACAAGTGCCCTCCTTAGTACCCATCGCCCATCCCCCACCCACCTCCCTCCATCAACCCTCAGCTTGTTCTCTATTGTTAAGAGTGTCTTGTGGTTTGTTTCCCTCTCTTCTCTTTTTCTCCCCCTCCCATATGTTCATCTCTTTTATTTCTCAAGTTCCACATATGGGTGAAGTCATGATATTTCTTTCTCTGATTGACTTATTTCACTTAGCATAATACACTCTAGCTCCATCCACGCTGTTGCAAATGGCAAGGTTTCATTCTTTTTGATTACCAAGTAATACTTCATTGCATATATGTATACCACATCTTCTTTATCCATTCTTCAGTCTGTGGACATTTGGGCTATTTCCATAGTTTGGCTGTTGTTGATAGCAATGCTATAAGCATTGGAGTTCACATGCCCCTTTGAATCTGTATTTTTGTATCCCTTGGGTAAATACCTAATAGTGCAATTGCTGGGTCATAGGGTAGTTCTATTTTTAATTTCTTGAGGAACCTCTATACTGTTCTCCAGAGCGGCTGCACCAGTTTGCATTCCCACCAGCAGTGCAAGAGTGGCCCCCTTCCTTTGCATCCTCCCCAACACCTGTTGTTTCTTGTGTTGCTAATTTTAGCTATTCTGACTGCTGTGAGGTGGTATCTCATTGTGGTTTTGATTTGCATTTACCTGATGGTGAGTGATGTTGAGCATCTTTTCATGTGTCTGTTAGACATCTGGATATCTTCTTTGGAAAAGCTTATGTCTTCTGCCCATTTTTGAATTGGATTATTTGGTTTTGGGGTGTTAAGTTTGGTTAAGTTCTTTATAGATTTTGGATACTAACACTTTATCTGCTATGTCATTTGCAAATATCTTCTCCCATTCCATAGCCTGCCTTTTAGTTTTGTTGATTATTTCCTTCACTGTGCAGAAGCTTTTTATCTTGATGAGGTCCCAATAATTCATGTCTGCTTTTGTTTCCCTTGCCTTCGGCGATGTGCCTAGTAAGAAGTTGTATGGCCTAAGTCAAAGAGGTTGCTGCCTTTGTTCTCTAGGGTTTTGGTAGTTTCCTGTCTCACATTAGGTCTTTCATCCTTTTTGAATTTATTTTTGTGTATGGTGTAAGCAAGTGGTCCAGTTTCATTCTTCTGCATGTCGCTGCTCAGTTTTCCCATCACCATTTGCTAAAGAGACTCCCTTTTTCCCATTGGACATTCTTTCCTGCTTTGTTGAAGATGAGTTGGCCATATAGTTCTGAGTCCATTTCTGGGTTTTCCATTCTGTTCCATTGATCTATGTGTCTGTTTTTGTGCCAGTACCATACTGTCTTGATGAGTACAGCTTTGTAATATAACTTCAAATCTGGCATTGTGATGTCTCCAGTTTTGCTTTTCTTTTTCAGGATTGCTTTGGCTATTCGGGGTCTTTTGTCATTCCATACAGATTTTAGGATTGTTTGTTCTAGCTCTGTGAAAAATGCTGGTAGTATTTTGGTAGGGATCGCATTGAATGTGTCACTTGCTTTGGGTGTTATTGACATTTTAACAAGGTGACTTTTATAAAGTCACGTTAGGATACATATGATATTCTTTGAAGATGGGCCATCTTTAATTTTGTCGTTTAACTATTATGCTTTAGCAATACTGTCATGCTGCAATAGGGACAGCATTTATCACTCCAAAATGGGAGATATTAAATTAGGATTTACATGTTGTATTGGAGAAGGTTTTCTTATTGTGGCAGAAAAGTTGAAGTCATAGGAAAAATCTTACAGGTTGGACCATATAAAACAGGACTGCTAGGCAAAACACACCATAAACATATGCAAGACATGATAAACTGTAAAAAAAAAAAAAAAAAGTATTTTAATTAAGTTTTTAATTTTAATTCCAAGTAGTTGACATTCAGCGTTATATTAGTTTCAGGTATTCAAAAATAGTGACTCAGCACTTCCACGCATGGCCCTGTGCTCATTGCAACAAGTGCACTCCTTCACCTGCATCTCCTGTTTCCTCCATCCCTTCGCCCACCTCCCCGCCAGTAACCAGCAGTGTGTTCTCTTTAGTTAAGAGTCTGTCTCTTGGCCTGTGTCTCTCCTATTTTATGTTTATTCTTTGTTTTGTTTCCTGAATTCCACATGTGAATGAAATCATATGGTATTTGTCTTTCTCTGACTGATTTCACTTAGCATGATACTCTCTAGCTCCATCCACGTCATTGCAAATGATAAGATTTCAGTCCTTTGTATGGCTGAGTAATATTCCATGGTGCCTGTACTACATCCTCTTTATCCCTTCATCTATCAATGGACACTGGATTCCTTCCAGAGTTTGGCTATTTGTCAGTAGCGCTGCTATAAACATTAGAGTGCATGTGCCACTTCAAATCAGTATTCTTGTATCCTTTGGGTAAATACCTAGTAGTGCAGTTACTGGATTGTGGGGTATTTCTATTTTTGAGGAACTTCCATACTGTTCTCCAGAATGGCTGCACCAGTTTGCATTCCCACCAACAGCACAGGATGGTTCGCCTTTCTCTACATCCTCACCATCACCTGTTGTTTCTTGTGTTGTAAATTTTAGCCATTCTGACAGGTATGAGGTGATATGTCTTCATCATTTTGATTTTTATTTCTCTGATGATGAGTGATGTTGAGCATCTTTTCATGTGAGGGCCATCTGGATGTCTTCTTTGGAAAAATGTCTGTTCATGTCTGCTGCCCGTTTTTAAATTGGATTATCTGCTTTTTGGGTGTTGAGTTGTATCAGTTATTCATGTATTGGATACTAATCCTTTATCAGATATGTCTTTTTTTTTTTTTTTTTTTAGTTTCTATATCATTTATTTCTGCTGTAATGTTTATGATTTTCTTCCTTCTACTATTTTTGGGTTTTGTTTGTTATTTTTCCAGCTCCTTTAGGTGTAAGGTTAGGTTGTTTATTTGAGATTTTTCTTCTTCTTTTTTAAAAATTTTTGTTTATTTTTATTTTTCATTTATTTATTTTTTAAATTTTTTAAATGTTATTTATTTTTGAGACAGAGACAGAGTGTGAGCAGGGGAGGAGCAGAGAGAGAGGGAGACAGGATCCAAAGCAGGCTCCAGGCTCTGAGCTGTCAGCACAGAGCCTGACACGGGGCTTGAACCCACAAACCGGGAGATCATGACCTGAGCTGAAGTCGAACGCTCAACCAACTGAGCTACCCAGGCACCTCTCTTACTCATTTTTTTTTTAGAGAGTACAGGGGAGAGGGACAGAAGGAGAAAAAGGGAGAGAATCTTAAGCAGGCTCCATGCTTCATGCTTAGCGCAGAGCCTGATGTGGGACTCAGTCCCATGATCCTGGGATGATGACCTGAACCTAAATCAAGAGTTGGGTGCTCAACTGACTGAGCCACCCAGGCACCCTGAGACTTTTCTTGCTTCTTGAGGTAGGCCTGTATTGCTATAAACTTCCCTCTTAGAACCACTTTTGCTGCATCCCAAAGATTTTGGACCACTGTGTTTTCATTTTCATAATTTTTTTTTCTTCTTTGATTTCTTGGTTGACACATTGGTGTGTGATTTTTTTTTTTAATGAAGCCTTGATATTCTTAATATAAAAAGACATCTTGTAAGTCAATAACAAAGGGGCAGATGTCCCCATAAGGAGAAGAGCTAAGCCCTGAAGTAGGAAGTGTATTAATACATTTATTAAAAAAATTTTTTTTTAACATTTATTCATTTTTGAGAGAGAGAGAGAGAGAGAGACAGAACATGAGTGGGGGAGGGGCAGAGAGAGAAGGAGACACAGAATCTGAAGCAGGCTCCAGGCTCTGAGCTGTCAGCACAGAGCCCGACGTGGGGCTCAAACTCACAGACTGCAAGATCGTGACCTGAGCCGAAGTCAGACACTTAACTGACTGAGCCATCCAGGTGCCCTGATAAATTTATTTTTCAAATTGAGTATAGTTATATTAGTTTTAGGTATATAACATAATGATTCAACATTTATATATGTTATGAAATGATCACAGTAAGTCTAGATACCATCTGTCATCATACAAAGTTATTACAATATTATTAAGGCTTTTAGGCTTTCACCATTGTGTGTGTTGTTAGCTGTCAGTTTGTCTCTGTGATATCCTTACCTTGTAGATAGCACTGTTCACTGGAATATCATGTGAGCCTTGGATTCAGTTTTAGATTTTCTAAGAGCAACATTAATAATAAGAATCAGAACATTAATTTTAATAATGTATTTTATTTAACGCAGCATATCAAAAATATTTCAATGTAAAATCAGTGTAAAAAATTATTGGGGTGCCTGGGTGGCTCACTCGGTTGAACGTCCAACTTCAGCTCAGGTCATGATCTCACAGCTCATGAGTTCGAGCCCCGCGTCAGGTTCTGTGCTGACAGCTCGGAGCCTGCAGCCTGCTTTGGATTCTGTGCCTCCCTCTCCCTCTGCCCCAACCCACTCGCATTCTGTCTCTCTCTCAAAAATAAATAAATATAAAAAAAATTTTAAAAAAATTATTAGTGAACTATTTTAGTCTTTTTTGTATTAGGTCTTCAAAATCGTATTTGACACTGACAGCACATCTCACGTCTACACTGTCCACATTTCCAGTGCTGGGGAAACACAGAGCTAATGACTATTAGCAGCAGAAGTCCAGCACTTTGTAGGTGATTCATAAATGCACATCCCATAAGCAAACTCTCAAAAAGTAATCTGTTTTTTTCTCAACAGACTACCATGCCTGCGGGAATCCTGCCTCAAAATGAAGAGCCATACTCCACTTTGGTGAATGACAGTCCATATGCTGCCAACATGAAGGGTAAGTTCTTTGATACACTTTTTGACGCTTTGTGCAGAGTAGCGTCTAATGAAACAGTATGAGTAGACATGATGGAAAAGGCTCGAGGCCTCACACTAGAATCCCAAGTGCAGTCACTGCTTATGGCTCTTGTTTACTTCTGCCTCCCTGTTTTGACCTGTTAAAACTCCTTTTCAAAATCTTGAATAAGCGGTCTTTTGAGAAGGAATGTTGAAAACAAAGTTTGCCTCCTGCATTATCCTTAGACTGAAATGACCTCTTCCTCTCATTTCTAGCCTCCTTGTGAGGCAAGCTTTCTCTTCCATCCCTCGCAAGTGTCACTTCGAAGCAGGTGCCCCTGCTCCTCCCAGTTTGTTTCTTCTCCGTTCCATCCCACACATTTGATTTTTCCCATGGTAGCCCTGGGAAGAAGGGTGCTGTGACGGGGACCCTTGCTGCTGTCGCAGCTACTAGGCTGGCGACTGATTTCCTGCCATGAGCCATCAGCCAGACGTCAGGTCATTTTTTTTGGCAAAACCTTTGCATGGTTTTGGTCCTGCCCTGTTCACGTTAGGGCTCCTGTATCGGGCACCTTGAAGGGCTTCCCCCTGCGTCACATGAGGTAACGTACAGAAAGTAGAGAGGCAGGGGTCTGAAGGTATTGGAGTCCCGAACTTGCCGGGAATAATGGGCTCTGTTGACTGTTCTCTCGTAGGACTCTGACCACCCCACCAGGGGGAGCCCTCTGTCATCAGGAAACCAGTGTCTCCCTCCTCTTACTTGTCAGAATTCCGCTCTTTGTAGTCCCTCCTGCGTCTGTCTGCTCCTGTCTGACTCAGTAGGGACCGGCCTATTGGTCACCACCGTTTGTGGACAGCGTCTGAGAGCTAACTCACTGTTCGTTTCCCTGCTTGAGAAAGAAGCGCTAATACAAGGGCGGCAGCGGTGCCTCCCTGCTGCTTCCTTTGTACGGCATGTTTTTTGCCTAAAGGACGCCCCAGCTAACAACCCCGAGTCAGACCTTTTTCCCTCTCCCTTCTTCTGTCGAAATGTCCCCTCTTAGCTGGTGTTTCCCATCAGGGATTTTCTTGGCTTCTGAGATGGGCAAGTCTTCGTCGTACAGGAGAGCCAGGTGACGCATCCCTGACCGAGTCCCATGATGTCCCCAGACTGCGGTGACAGCCAGAAAACCTGATGTGTTTTCAGATGCCCCGGGGGAGGTCGTCATACCCATGTTGTGATCCTCTAGAGAAGCTGGTTTTACCTCTCCTAAAGCCATCTCTTTAATTGAAAATCTCCTCGTGTATAAAATGTAGCTAATTTTTAATTAGGAAAAAGTCTGGAGAAATAAGAAACTTACTTTATATCTAACTTTTTTAGAGTGAGTCTCATCTCTAAAGGTAGTTCTACCTACTGGGTTAACATTGGGCTAGGAAGCATTTTTTTTTTAATGTTGGCTAATGAACCATAAGGAAATTTAATTAGGGGGTCAGTAGTAAAGTATTTAAATTATTTTTAAAGGAAAATAGAAAGAAAACTCAACAAGAACTAGCTATAGAATGAGACAAACAGATTTAAATATTCTAATTTTTGGAAAAAAATTTGTGGGGAAATTTCAAACATTCACAAAAGTATATAGAATACTACAAAGATCTCTGTGGAGGTACCACTGCCTGTATGGGTGCCAGTGGAGACCCCACCCCCAGGGAGGTCCCCTTCCCCGAGAGGTACCGTCCCCCATCTTTAACAATTTCGGCTCACTCACTTCCTCTACTCCTTTCCCTGCTTCCACATTACTTCATTTCATTCCTTAACCATATCGCCATCACCATAACTAGAAAAATTTAACACCGGTCACCTAATATCCTCAATACCTGAACATCGTTCAGATTTCTGGCTGTCTCATAGACGTATGTATGTTTGTTTGCATCGGGATCCAACAGAATCCATATTGCATAATTGGTTGATATGTATCTTACATCTGTTTTACATGTGGATTTTTCTCTCTCTTTCCTTACAATTTATTTTTGAAGAAACCAGGTTTTTTGCCCTATGGAGTTTGCCACAATCTGTATTTTTCTGATTTTATTCCCACATTATTTCCTGTAAACTGGATTAGTGGAGGGATGTAGAGCCTAATCAAGTTTTTTTTTTAATTTACAACCGTGTTTCATGGATGGCACTATATTCTTCCATCAGAATGCCTGTGATGTCTAGTTGTCTCTCGTGATGTTAGTTCTTTCATTTTGCAAGAATTTCAGACTCGTAGAAAAGCATTAAAAAATCCCTAAATGCTGTTCACCCAGAGACCCCCCCTCTCAAGTTTGGTCAGCTGTGCCAGTAACATCCTTTAACAGCAAAAGGATACTTGTCATGTTTTTCCAGTTTCTTTCTGTGACCACAGTCCTGCCTTGATGTCTGTGAAACTTACAGGCCAGGTACTTTGCAGCATATTCCTCACTGGGGGTTTGTCTGCCGTTTCATCGTAACACCGTTGAGGTTTTGCGTTTCTGGCAGGAACATCACAGAAATGACTTCATTCTCTTCTCACGGCATCCCATCAAGTGACCCAGAACGCCATCTTGCCACATCCCTGGGGTGCTCAGTTTGGTCCCATCAGTGCAGTGGTGTCTGCGGGCTGTATCCACTGTAAGTCGTTCCTTCTCCCTTCGACTTCGTACTTGGTGGAGAGGCGCTGGGAGGCTGTGGGCACCTGGTCTTCACCCAGCTCTCTCCCAGCCCCGCGGCATCCGCTGGCGTCTCTTGCCTGAATTAAGCATTGTGGTGACAGATGACGGAGGGGAGGCTTCCTGACCCCATCACTGCTCCTGCATTTCTTAGCCGGCATTCTCTAGGAGCAGTTCCCCTTCCCCTTGGTTCATTCAGTTATTCTCCGTTCCGGCGTAGATCCTCATCTGTGCAGGGAGCGTACTCTTTCACTGTCCTTTGTTTTCGCACTCCGCTGTCCCCCATTGGGCCAGAAGAGCCTCTCTAGCCTGTAGCTGTGTCATCTGGACACGTCCCTGCTCCCTGCTCCCTGCCTCCTAGCCCAGCAAGGTCTTTGGTGTCCTCTTGTACCTTTCCCGGTCCAGCCCTGAAGTCACCCGTTTCTGCCAGGAGCTCTGGTTCCTTCCAGGGCGGAGTGGTGTTGGGAAACCCAAAATGTGTCCCCAAGCTCCCTGCAAGACAAAGCCAGGAAGTGTATGTTATAAGTGTGCATAGATATCTACCCGCTTTTATACACATATTTGTTTTTATATATTGAAAACTATGAGTTCATATTGGTACTTGCTGTTGTCTCAGCCATCACTGTACCATCGTTCTAGCTTTTCCCCTTACTGAGTTTATAATTCCCTTCTCCAAGAATGAGGAACCTTGCTCTTATTTAGTGAGTCCTCCTTTTCATGACCCGTCTCCCAGCCCCACCCTGCCATCACTTGCCTCAGCTCGCTCTTCCACACAGGGCCTGAGCCCTGCTGGCTCGAGTGCCACAGACTCTGCTACAGCTGACCCTTGAGCAGGCGGGTTTGGACCCTGACCACCAGCACAGATGAAAATCCACATATAACTTTTGACTCCTTGAAAACTTAACCACTAATAGCCTCCTGTTGACTGGGAGCCTCACCAACACCATTGATTAACACAGATCTTGTGTGTTATATATTGTATTTTTACAATAAAGTAGCTAGAGAAAAGAAGACGTTATTAAGAAAATCCTAGGGAAGAGAAACTACATTTACAGTACTATATGGTATTTATCCAAAGACATCTGCTTATATGTAGACATATGGAGTTGAAACCCATGTTGTTCAAGGGTCACCTGTGGTTGCCTTCCTTCTGTGGGGCCTGACCTTTGCTAAGTAGGCCTGCTTTGTGGCTGTTCTTATCTTGATTATGTGTACACTTTTAATTAAAATATTGAGATAATTATACAGTCAGTCACATGCAGTTGTAAGTCATATACCCTTTACTCCGTTTCTATCAGTAGTAACATCTTGCGCATCCGTAGTTCAGTGTCCTGGCGAGGATGTCAACATTGTTGCAGTCGAGATACAGGATGGCACTGTCACTGTAAGGATCCCCCCTGTTGCCTTTTGTAGCCAGACCCACTTCCTCCCATGAGCCTGGCCCGTGACAAGTACTCATCTGTTCCCACTTCTATGATTTTGTCATTTCAGGAATTGTATATAAGTGAAATCACACAGCATGTAGCCATTTGAGTCAGCTTTTTCCACTTGGTGTCATTCTGTTGGTGTTGTGTATCCATGGTGTACTTGTTCTTAATGCCAAGTGGCCTTGCCTGGTAGGGGTGCACCACGGGGTGTTTATCCTTTCACTCCCCCAAAGGATGACCAGGTGCTTTCCGTTTGGGGCTCTTGTGAACACACATGAGCAGCTTTATGTGTGAGCGGGAGTTTTCCTTGCTCTGGGGTCAGGGGTCAGGAAGGAACTTCCTAGTTCACACAGTAGTCGTATGTTCAGTTTTACAGGAAACTGCCAAAGTGTTAACCAAAATAGCTGTGCCATTTTGTGTCCCCCAGCAGTGGGCGAGTGATCAGCTTTCTCTGCTGTTTCACTGTCCCAGCAGGTGCGTGCTAGTGTCTTATTGTGGTTGCTCAGCTCACTCACTAGGTCTAGGAGGCTTTTGGAGATTCTTTGCGATTTTGTGTGCAAACAATCACATCAGCAAATAAGAGCAGTTTTATTTCTTTCCTTTGCAATCTGTATGCCAGTATTTCTCTTCTTGCCTTACGGTAGTGGCCTAGCACGTCTGCTGAGCAGAGAGAGTTCGGAGGGCCACTGGCCTTGCCTTCCTCCTCCCTCAGGGAGAAGACCGTGTTTCACCTTTCAACATGATGCTTACAGATTCTGACAGGTTCTCTACAACAAGGTGAACCAGTTGCCCTCTGTTGTTAACTCACTGAGATTTTTTTGGTCATGAATGGCTGCTGGAATTTGTAGAATGCTTTTTCTGTGTCATTTGATAGAATTATTTTTTCTTTAGCTTATTGATATGGTAGATTCTATTGTTTTTCAATATTTAACCATCCTTACCATACCTACAATAAATCCCGTTGGCAATGGCGTATAATTCTTTCTGTGCATCGCTGGATTTGGTTTGCTGCTATTTTGTTCAGGATTTGGTGCTTAAGCTCTGGAGAGACGTCGGACTATTGTTCTCTTCTTTTGTACTATCGTTGTCTGCTTTGGTGAAAGAGTAATCCTAGCTTCCTAGAGGGGGTGGAAATGTTCCCTCCTCCCCTGTTTTCTGGAAGACACTGAAAACTGGTGCTCATTCTTTAGATGTTTGGTGGCATTTTCCAGTGTCTCAGCAGTAGTCTTGTGCCCCAGGAGCCTGCAGATTTTTTATCACACAGTATTTTCGAGTAATACTTGAAATTACTTTTCTGCCTTCAAGGTGCTCAGGTGCCCAGACAGGTTAGAACAAGCACATACAATAATTTTCAAATAAGGTTTTCTCTGCTCATCCTGGAATTAGAGACCAGGGTCCCATACTGGGATGCGGGCTGCCGCCATCTTGACAGCTGCCAAGCTGGGGGGGTGGGGGGCGTGGGGCAGGGACAGGCAATCAGTCATCAGAATGGCGTGGTACTGGCATAAAGACAGACATAAACCAGCGAATAGAGTAGGGATCCCAGAAAAAAAACCCTTGCATGTGTGGTTAAATGACTTTTGCCAAGGATAACGAGTCCGTTCATTGGTGTAAAGGCAATGTTTCCATCAGTTGGTGGTGGAAAGACCGGGTGTACATGTGCAAAAGAGTGATATTGGGCCCTTACCTTATGCCTTGTGCAAAAATTAGCTCAAAACGGATAAAAATCCTAAACGTACGAGGTGAAAGTATAAAACTCTTAGAAGAAAACTTAGAGGAAACGCCTTGTGATGCTGGAGTTGGCAATGATTTCTTGGCTGTGACACAAGAGCACAAGCAATAAGAGAAAAAAATAGGTAAATCAGACTGCATCAGAATTTAAAACTTCTGTGCTTCAGAAGATGCTGTCAGCAGAGTGAAAAGTCAGCCTACAGACGGGGGAGACTGGAAATCACAGAACTGTCTAATCGGGGACTAACATACAGAATGCATAAAGAACTCCTGAAGCTCAGCAACCAGAAACAAACAACCTGACTCAGAAATGGACAGAGGACTTGAGTAGATGTTTCTCTGGAAAAGATACACAGATGTCTGATAAGCACATGAAAAGCCTATTTTAACTGTTACGGAAATGCAGATCAGAACCACAGTGAGATAGACTGCGTATCCACCCGGATGGCTGTTACCAAAACAAATGAACTAACCGGAAGTAAGAGGTGTGGGTGAGTGAGAGACTGGACTCCTTGCATGTTGCTGGTGTGGTAAATGGTTTTACTATGGAAAACAGTATGGCAGTGTCTCAACAAATAAAAAAAAATATATGATCCAGCAATTCCACGTGTGGGTATATACCAAAAGAATAGAAAGCAGGGACTCGAGCAGATATTCGTGCACCCACGTTCCTACAGCGTTCGCCATAGCCAGAAGTTGGAGACGAGCCGTGTATCCATCGGCAGGTGCACGGGGAAAACATGGTGTGGCACATACACACAGTGGAATACGATGCAGCCTTAGAAAGGAAGCAGATTCTGACATCTGCTATAGCATGGATGAACCTTGAGGACATTATGCTGAGTGAATAAGCCAGACACAGAAGGACAAATACTGTGTGGTTTCTCTTACACAGGAACTGCAAGAGTCAATTCCATAGGGAGGGCGCTGGGTCGGCCGGCGGGGGGGGGGGGGGGGGGGGGGCGCGGAGTTAGTGTAATGGGGACAGAGTTTTGGTTTAGGAAGATGAAGTTCTGGAGATGGTTGGTGGGGACGGTTGCACAATGTGAATGTACTTAATGCCATTGTACACTGAAAATTGACTAAGATGGTCAGTTTTATGTTCTGTATATTTTACCACAGTTAACAAAGGGAAAAAGGAAGGCACTCTCTCTTCCTCTTCTTTTCTCTTCCCTTCCGGAACAAATCCGTGTAAAAGCCACTGGCAGGGCCACGAGATGTGGGTGAGGGCAACAGCAGGATGGCAAGCGTGTGAGAAGCTAACCTGACTCAGGGAGTCAGAGCCTGCCTGGGGTTAGCAGGGCTCCTGTGTGTGGCCGGGTGGCCCCGTGTGGAGCATCAGAACACACACAGGGCCCGGGCTTCCCTGAAGGTGGTGGCAGCAGCCGTGAGGGGAGAAGGGTCACACAGAGGGTCCTGGTTAAGGATGACAGAAAAGTAGAGGGGCCCTGTGTGTTGGATTGGAATTGATAGTACTAGGGTGAACTCAGTTTCCAGTTGATGATGCATGCACGTAGAAATAGACGTGGCTGGGGCGCCTGGGGGGCTCTGTCGGTTAAGCGTCCGACTTGGGCTCGGGTCATGATCTTGTGGTTTGTGGGTTCGAGCCCCACATCGGGCTCTGTGCTGACAACTCGGAGCCTGGAGCCTGCTTCGGATTCTGTGTCTCCCTCTCTCTCTGCTCCTTCCCCACTCGCGCTCGGTCTCTCTGTCAAAAATGAATAAACACTAAAATTTTAGAAATAGTGTGGCTGCAAACATGTGGAATGTGTGCATGCGTGTACATATTTTTTTTTAAGTTTATTTCAGAGAGAATGATCAAGGGAGGGGCAGGGAGAGAGGGAGAGAGAATCCCAAGCAGGCTCCACACTATCAGCACAGAGCCCAACCTGGGGCTCAAACTCACAAACTGAGATCATGACCTGAGCCAAAATCAAGAGTCAGACACTTAACTGACAGAGCCCCCCAGGCGTCCCACGTGTTCGTATCGTTTAGCTCTGTGTGCTGAGCAGGCCCGCTGGCGGCAGCATGCCCATAGCCACGAGCACACCCAGCACCCAGACTTGGTTCCTAAATGCTGTTCTTCACCCATGAACCTCCCCAGGATCCGTGGGTCTAATCGTGAGGAAACAGACACATTCTGCAAGCTAAGCGCCCGTACTCCGCAGAAATGAAGGGCGTCAGAGTCCAGCAAAGACTTTGGAGCTTGCTCTAGAGTGAGTGAGAGACGGGACGGCGGGTGCAGCGTGTGGTTCTGATGCTGTGGCGTGGTTTGCCGTGAGCAGCACTGAGGTCACCAGGGAAGCTCCAGTGAGGTCTGAGGGATAGCGGCGACTGGTCACGTATCAGTCGTCATCTGATCTGGGGGAATCTAGAGGTTGTCTCTGTCGAAACATACGCTAAATTATTTGGCGTACTGGGCGGCATGTATGCAGCGTATTCTCAGACGGTTCAAGAAAAAATATTCTTCGTATTGTCTTTTTATTTAAGTTTGAGATTGCTTCAAAATAAAAGATAAAGTCTTTTCCAAAAAAGTTTTTAAATTGAAACTAAATTGCCCGACTGTGTGGCATGCTGCTGAGCAGTCCGAGACAAAACTCACGAAGAGGCCATCGGAGACCTTTGCTGGAACAACTTTCCACGGATGGTGGAGGCCAGAGGGATACGGGTGGAAACTGACACACGCAGCGGCCACCGCAGTCCACTTTTCAGAGTGTTGGCTGTGAAGGGGGACGAAAGGGCCTTGGAAGCGGGGGGCTGCGGGGAAGGGTCTGGACACAGTGACATGTGCTTGGAAAATCGGGAAGCCGCAGCCCAGGTAGGGCAAGTTTTGGAAAAGTTCTGTCTTCAGATATTTGAGCATCTTGCAGAGTCAAAGAGATGCTTCGTGTTAACTTTTAGAGGAAAGAGGCAGAGCCAGAGTTCACAGAGCAGGCGGCTCGGACTGGACGTCGGAAGACACGCCGAGCTATCCAGCAGCTGGACGCTTGTGACTCCTGCGAGAAGCGAGCCCCCTGGGGTAAAACTTGGCAAGCAGACACGGCGCGGTCGGCGTCCTGCCCGACTCCTGGATGTGACTTCCCCGGTGATTGGGGGCTGGGGGCTGGGGCCCCGTGGATCTGCGGCTCTCACCACGCTCTTGGGCCCACGGTCACGTGATGTTGTTCAAGTAGGAAGTTCCCAGCCCTTTCTGAAACCTTGGATGTGAGAGAAGTGACCGGTTCTTGGGGCTCCACGTCTGCTTTAACCGCCACGTGTGGGAATTGAGGAGAGGACAGTGGCGTTCTCTGTTGCTTCCTGCCCTCATCACAGGGCTAGACAGTTTCACATTTGCAGTGACCAGGACATCCCGGTTCCATAAACATTATTCTGAACTGGGGAAGGTCTGATTGCCCACTGCACACAGGCCATTGGCCGGGAGATGGCCTGTTACGGCGTGGAGATGGGCACCCGGCACCCCCATTCTTCGTGCCTTGAGGGGCCGTTTGTGCGTTGGTGATGACAGCAGCTTGGGGCACAGAGGGTTGGTCGTGGGGATTATCCTTTATTGTTTTCCTACTTCTTGGAGCCTGGTTTCTTTTTAGACACAGCATATTTGGAAGTGAGGAGAAGGTAAGAATAGTAGCAAGGTAGGGTCCCCATGAGTTTATGTTTAGGGAATGTAGAAAACTGACATTTTTTTATTATGTATTTAGACAAATATGTTGGCAGAGCAGTGAAAACAAATGAGTTATTAGCAGGTGAGTGGGAAGGCCCTTGTGGCAAATAAATTAGAACTGTGGGCCAACAAGGAGCTTATGATAATGGTGTTTTCTCTGTGGCCACCAGGAAAAAACGCTCTTTACCTTTTAAGTGTCTGCTGACAGCATGGCCCTTCACAAATTACTCTGACTTTAAAAAATTCTGTTTTATATATAACGTAAAATAGGAATTAAAAGTCTTTTTGCTTCTGTTTATCTAAAGAGAAGTCTTCTATTTTTTTTTCCTGTTGGGGATTTAAATATTAAAATGTTATTTCTAAGCGTCTGAATAGTTCATCATTAGCCATCTATAATTCATCCCAATTATAAGTTATAATAATTTAATAGAAATAAATTCATAAATATAAATTATAAATTAAATTTTTTAGTGGATTTTTAGGTTGTACAAATATGCTTTCTTAATGAACACAAAAGAAGAGATCGGTTTGGTACAAGTATAGTATCTTCTCTTCCAAGACTTGCAAAACAGTTTCTTTTGAATTGTTGCATGATTGATTTCCAGTGACTTTCTGTGAACAAAAACATGGTTTTCACAGGCCACAAATTAAGGAGATGTGAGATTTCTGAGGTCAGGGAGGCGGAAACAAAGCATCTCTGAGATGGCTTTCCTCGATCCTATTTTAATGCCGTGTTTCTCTCTGACCTGAGAAAAAAAACCTGTGTTGAGTTTTTAAAAATATTTCCCCTTCCAGTGTCTTCACACGTGGTTGTTGAAACGGGTGAAGACTCAACCAAATGGAAGTCTGAGCTTCGGTGGTGAAATCTGCTCACCAGCCACCTCACCCCTGGGGGTTTGCTGAAGGAGAAACGTGGAAATCAAAAGGTCCTGGGCCTGAAGTGTTTCTGTCTTGTTTGTAAATAAAGTCGCGGGTGGTGGCCTGAATGTCCGGCAGTGAAGACAGGAGTGGGTCAGTGGCGATGCACCTGTGTGTGCATCCCTGAGTGAGCGCCTGGGCGGGTGTGTAGAAGGGCAGGAAATGGCTTGTGATGTGCTTCCAGACTCACCCAAGGCCCCATGCAGACAGCGGGAGGGGGGCTGTGAGGTCTCAGGGGACAGGCGGGAGAGGGGTCGTGCGGTCTCGGTGGGCGGGAGGGGGGCAACGTGGTCTTGGGGGACAGGTGAGAGTGTGATCTTGGGGGACAGGCAGGAGAGGGGTCGTGCGGTCTCAGTGGATGGGCGGGAAGGGGCTGTGTGGTCTCAGGCAGGACTGAGGCACGCTCCCTACCAGAAAGCTGTTTGGCACAGGTAAAACCAAGTTTTCAAACGTGGGTTTGGTCGCGATTTGGGCATTTTGCCAGCGGGTGGTTTTGGAGGCTGAGCCTGCCAGGCAGTGGTGCTGTGCTAGGGGAGTGGGGGTGTCCAGGCGGGCCCCTGGGTGGACCCCAGCACCTCAGGTCTCCTGGGTGAGCCTGAGGACGCGCTCGGAGGAGGGCCTGCACTCAGGGTTCCCCGGGCGTCCGCTCCGTGCTGACTCGTTCAGGTGAGGTCGGCCCACTTCTGTGGATTTCACAGCAGAGATGGTTCTTGAGAGAACACGTGAGCCGTCCCTTCCTTCGTCAGCTTTGTCCAGACAGGTACTGCCCTCAGCAAAGCCATTTTCATTTTTGAAAGTGTTGAGAGCAACGTCGCTTGCACCCTCGTCTGGGGATGTCCTTAGCGCCGTAGACGTGAGGCGTCCCCTACTCCCCTACTTGAGGCTAGAGACTTCCCAGCTGCTGCTCATGTGCCTTTCCAGTCCAGTGGAGCTGGCCTGCTGGGTCTCCCCACCCCCAGCTGCGGGAACCTGAACCCTGGCTCCTGCCTGTCCGCTCCTGTCCACTCGCACCGCTGCTGTCCCAGTAGGCCCCTGGTTCTCAGCCCCCCACCCCGTGAACCACCGCCTGGAGGCTGGCTCAGACCCCCAGCCCCGAAGAACAGAGGCTGTCCGCCCAGCCGAGTTAGAAGCCCTCAGACTCCAGCTCACCCCTGGTGCACCCCTTGTACTCTGAGCCCTCCTGCAGAGCTCTGTGGAACTGTGCTTTCTGGTCACTCACAGTAAGGCGTTCTGGGGGCCTCGGTGGCTCAGTTGGTTGAGCACCTGACTCTTGATCTCAGCTCGGGTCTTGATCTTGGGGTCGTGAGTTCAGACCCTGCGTCAGGCTCTGCGCTGGTTGTGAAGCCTACTTAAAAAAAAAAAATTTCTTTTCCATCACTGTATATGAAATGACAAGGTCCTGGCACTATACGCAGAGTAGGAATTTGGGTGCCAGCTTAAGCTTTTCTGTCTCTCTTACTGGACAAAGTCTGTTGGGTTGGGGAGTTAGGCGTGCACTGTAGAAGGAGCTTGCTGACAGCATGACTGATCATAGAAATAGAACAAACACACAAGAGCTCGTTTCTCTGCACGTGGCTGAAACACCACCTGGAGAGACAGAGAGACGCAGAGAGACGGGGCAGGCGCAGCCCACATCCCCGAGGGAGGAGGCGGACATCAGTGCTGGATTGTCTGTTCTCAGCTTGAAGCCTCCTCCTCACCCAGCTCCTGACAAGAATGTGGTACTTAGTGAATTTTTGCTGCACGCCTCCACCAGGACATTCCTGAAGCATTGTCCTCCCCCCTCCGCCCCCCCCCGCAGTCAGTGACAAAAGGCACAGAATTGCATCTGTGAGTTTCTGAGAGGCCTGGCTGTTGTCTTAGCCCAATAAAGGCATGACCAGGGATTGCGTTGTCACGTCCTGAAAATAAAAATACGAAAGTAAAGGTCTTCTGATTAAGACATCAGCGCTACACACGTCTTTATTTGTTCTGTCCCAGTATTTTTTAAAAAGTTCGAGAAAATTACAGGGGGCTTTGGTTTTGAAGAACTGAATGGTGTTTTTATAACGTCACGAGCTGTACTGCGAATCCTTCATTATGGTTCACTTCTCTGCCCTGTGCACAGAGGGGTGGAAACGGAAGGGTTTTCAGAACGTTCAGAGAATAGATACGAGAAGAACAGCAGAATTTAAACCTGTTAAAGTGTGTATAAAAGGCAGGGTTTGTGTCATAAACACATTTTTCTTAATTCATCACAATGTGTTGTTAGATGTAATTCTTTGATCTGTCAGGACTTCCAGCTGAGTCTGAGAAAAAAGAGACTCGTTACAACTTGGGTATATAATCTACTGAAAATACACGTTCCTCTTCCCCCTGCTCCAACAATCCCTCCAAACTGCAGTCCATTCATGTGGGATTTCGAGGATGCAGCTCTGAGTGGGAATCAGTAGTTTCTTTGTTCATCACCGTGGCAACAAGCCCGCCTATCCTGAGCGGCTGGTGGATCTCGCAGGCTGATCGCAGGCTGGTGCTCTGGGCTCAGTGAGTGAGTTGGTGGCGGAGCAGGCTGGCGCTGCCATCCCCGGCCATGCAGGACCTGCCCCGGCGGGGCTCTGCCCTGCCCTTCCTCAGCGCCTTCCTGCAGGGCCGCCGGCACTCGGCCTCGGACCCTGTCCTGCAGCTGCAGCAGGGCCGCCGGGGCTCCGCCGCCCAGACGCTGTCCTCGTCCTCTCTGCAGGTGATGGTGGCCGTGGCCTCCGTCCGCCGCGCCGACAGGGACTCAGCGTGCCTCCAGAGAAAAAGTAAAGCTCTTTTCCTTCTTTCAGATTGCCACAGCTTTGAGTATGAACTGAGACTGCAGGTGGCATGCTGTGTTGAGACCGTCTAGGTTTTGACAGTTAATTCTGCGTTCCGCTTTTTACCGTCTGTTGCACTCAGGGCTTTAGTGGACATGGAATAGGAGATAAAGTGATCGGATGTTTTGTGCTTTTTCACGAAAACATAATTTTTGAAAAAACCCATGCCCTTGTAAAAGATCTGCTTTTACGGTTTCTTCTTCTTCGCCACCAGTGTGACACGTGGAGGTGATCATGTGCGAGCGCCTCTTCTGTGTCGGGAGGTCCTGCTCTTAGAGCACAAGGCAGCGGTTTCACTGTGGCAGAATGAGGGGGTGCGGCAGGAACGTCGTCTCCAATCCTGGAGGGCGTTCTCACGCCAATCTTCCATCTGGAGACTGGGTTTTGAATCTTCCCTTCCGTGTACATTCTAGGAAATCCAGGGCGTCCAACGCCAAAGTACACAAAGGTTGGAGAGCGGCTGCGACATGTGATTCCTGGACATGTGGCCTGCTCCGTGGCGTGTGGCGGCAGAGCTTGCAAGTACGAAAACCCGGCGCGCTGGAGCGAGCAGGAGCAAGCCATTAAGGGGGTCTACTCGTCCTGGTGAGTGGTCCTGGGCACCCGCGCTGGGCGGTGGGGCTGTGCAGCCTGCAGGCCTGGCAGCTCCAGCAGCGGTGTGAAACCTCGTTTCCTCGTCGGTGAGATGGAAATAATAAAATCACCCCATAGTGTTTTTTTAAGCAAGTGAAATGACGTGTGTAAAGTATCTTAAAGAAATGGTGACCGGGGAGGTCTTACATGTCAGAAGTTACTGGAAATAATGGATTCGGCTCTAAGTTTGAGAAGTTACAAGGTGCGTGTGTGGTTTCCTGGTCTGACGCAGGTACCGTTGGCCTCCTGTTTGCTCACGTCTGCCGCGTGAAAGGGCGCGCGTGGGTGCACACGCTGCCCATCTGCCTCAGTGGGGAGCCGTGCGCCATGTAGGCTCAGGATGGCGTAAGGCACACGCCTCGTGCGAAGTACGGGATGTGGCTCGCTCAGCATTCGGTCATACCGCTTTCTGTTCTTAACAGTAAACTGTCAAGTATGCCTGTTTTGATGTAGTGATACCTCTGAAAACGTATGGTAATCAAGCCACATCGTGTCTGAAACCCACTAAGAGTTCACCGTTTAAAGAACTCTAGCAGTGAGTCGTTTCTTGCAGCGGGAATCCCGCTTCCAGGTCAGACGTTTGTCGACCCGCTTACCTGACTGCACCCGCGCTCTTGCGTCCTGGGCTTGCTGGTATGCGTGTGGTGGTGGAATCGGGTCGGCTGTCCCCACTGCTCCCCACAGATCGCATTCCAGCCTGAGGAGTGTTGTGAGAAAGCAAACAATGTTCCTGAGATGTGGTTGGACCCTAAATTTCTAATAATGCAGCTCGAGGCCACATTAATATTTTTGTTTCACTGTTGACTAAGCCATCTGAGTCTTTCACCTCTGATGCTTTCATGGTCCTTCTGTCCTCGCCTTGGTCTAACTACTGCTGAATTTGGGGGGTCCCCGTTAAATGTCAGGACTCGCCCTGGGGGAGAGTTGTGGTATCCTTCTGGACCCTGATCAGCTCAGCCGACGTCTCTGTTACTGCTCAGGTTCATGTGGCCCACAGCCCCCGATGGACTGCCCGGTGTTTCTCACTAGAGCCCTAAGCAGGATCCGCTGTCTGTCGGGCCTCTGTCCATTCGTACATTCCATAAAAGTCCATTCGTCTACAGGCCAGGCGCTCTGCTAGACACTGTCACATTATAATGTCATCTTCATGAAGCGCTGGAAAAGTAGACATTGTTAATGTCCTTTTAGTGATGAGAGGATTGAGTCCGGAGCAACTAAGTAATCTACTACTTAGCTAGAAAGCAGAAAAGCCAGCGTTTGAAACCAGACCCGGCTGACCCCAAAGCCCAGATGTTTCGCTAAATCACAATAAGTCGGCATTTATTCATAACCACTCGCCAGGATTTGTGCTAAAGACTTTACACCCACACCTTGTCGAATTGTCGTGCCAACCCCACGAGGCAGGTGTTATCCCTGCCTCACACAACGGGTGACTGGGGGGGCAGAATTGCCTTTGATGCCCGATGAGGTGGCTCTGTCACGTCTGCTAGAATCTCATGAGAGTCCTTGAAAACACTCTGCTGCAGTCCACAAATACTTTACGTCCTGGAATTTTTTCCAGGCTTCCAGGGTCTCTTAGAGCCCTAATTGTGATGCAAAATTGAAGCCAGAGCTGTATAAGAAAATTGTTCTACAACTGTTGAAATCGTAGAAAAAACAGGGACTTGATAACTCGTTCTCTCAGTACTTAGAGCTAGAACGTTCCAGGTTTTGTGCATCTCACCAGCCCCGTCCTCCCACCTCAGGGTCACTGACAACATCTTGGCCATGGCTCGCCCGTCCACTGAGCTCCTCGAGAAGTACTGCATCATCGAGCAGTTCCGAAGGTAAATGCTACACGCTGACACACTTCGATAAGCCAGCTCGCGTCTTCTTGTCTGTCACTTTTGACTTCAAATAGTCAAAGAGTAGGCAGTGAAGGGCTTCTTTCAACTAGGAAGTTAAGGTTTTGAGAGTTATTAGTAATGTTTATTAATGCCAAAAGATGGTTGATTTTTTTAAAACTCTAGCTCTCAATATGGTAACTTCTTTCTTTTCTCCGGTAAGCCATGGCATAAAAACAATCATCAACCTGCAGCGCCCTGGGGAGCATGCCAGCTGCGGGAACCCCCTGGAACAAGAAAGTGGCTTCACGTATCTTCCTGAAGCTTTCATGGAGGCCGGCAGTAAGTCCCCCACTTCCCCTCCGTGAGTTACCAAGGACAGCACCCAGGCTTTCGCCCACTCTGCTCTTGGGTCAGAGGGTGATGGAATGAACGAACGCTTACTGTAGGCTCCCAATGGGGGAGATGAGCTGATTGATTCTAGATAATGCGACCATTCTTCTCTGGCGTTGCTGTTGAAAGTACAGGATTTCTTTTGTCCCGTGCGAGCGATCTTGGGACGAGCCCTGTAGAAATAAAGCGTGCATGAATTGCCATCATAGTGCGCCAGACCTGTCCTACCCATCCGTCCCATCCCGTGGTACTGCTCTCTGTTCCGACTCAGACCACACGGCTTACTCATGGCAGCGGGACTGGAACACAGCACTCACTCATGCTGTTACTGAAGCCCGACTCTGCCCCTGGGTGGTACTCAGGGGTTCTTTACTGGGCAGTCCCAGGAGCCCAAGTCCGGGAGCCTAGGGATGGGGTCACTCAACACGTGCCATTCTCACCAGGCTGGAAAGGACCAGCCCAGGCCACTTTGGGGACTTGTTTCTAAGAAGCGTGTGCCTCGCTTTTTTGTCTCCACTAGGTGGAAAATCTGTATGCACCCAGCTTGTGCCACTTGCCAGTCCTTTAAACGCATTTCCACGCTTGAACAAGATGGCGTGCTGTCCTTCTGTGGCTGAGTAATTTGGGTGAAGGTCGTGGCTTTTATTAATCTGCAGTCCTGTTTCTCCTTAATTGTTTCTGGCTGAGTTTTAGCAGGAAATGTCTTGAGTAATAGAGAATGTGCTTTGTAAGAAATGCAAACAGTGAATTTACCGGAAATATAAAGAACCTATTATTTTAGCCTCCGCATGCAGTGCAGCCAGCCTGCCTCACAGCTGTGCGCTTTTCACGAATCCACGCGCTTCCTTCACACGGCTGCTCACGTACTGTCCTTTATGTTGATTTTTCTTCTCTGTTCTCTGTTTCATTGTCCAGTCTATTTCTACAATTTCGGATGGAAGGATTACGGTGTGGCATCGCTTACCACTGTCTTAGACATGGTGAAGGTGACGACATTTGCCTTACAGGAAGGGAAAGTAGCCATCCATTGTCATGCAGGGCTTGGTCGAACAGGTAAATTCTAGGAAGTGGACTTACTGTCTTAGAGCATATCTAAACCTGGACAGAGCGATGCTTCCTAATACGAGGAGAGAAGAGAAGTAGTTTTCAGAATCCTGTCGGAGTTTTGGATTCAAATGAAAGAACCCACTGAAAGAAATTTGAACTATCTTTGGAAAAGACAGTTTCAGTGACCATTTATTTGTGAGAGTATTTTTGAAAGACCTAGGACTGAAAACTCATCATATTTAGTAAACAGATGGGTTTCCACGGCTCACTAAATGATCCGTCTGGTTTTTCTTCTTCAAAGGAAAAAAAAAAAAAACCCAACACTTTAATAGTTAATGTATTTTAAAAATGGCGTTTTCCTTAACCAAAGTAATGAGAATAGAAAGCATTGTTTTATTTGGTGTGCTCTAGGCATTTTACACTTTTGTTTTTTTAAGTCTTGGGCAACAATGTGCACGTTGAAGGAGGTTAAGTAGTTTGCTACGCTGAGTAAGTGGCAGAGCCAGGATTTAAATTCAGGGCTGGAAGGATTTGGGTGGTGACGGGAGTCTATCTGTGCTTCAAATTCTATGTAAAAATCAATGATTTTACTTAAAAATGCAGCAAATCTCAGTGTAGTGCTGATACTATTACAAAAGCAAATACCTTAAGGTTAGAATCTTAATTGTAGCCTGGTCCAAGCAGACACCTGAGCTGTGCGCCAGCCCCCGGGTCTCCACGTGCCTGGGAGCATTGGGAGGGCAGGGGCTCTGTCCTGCTTGCTTAACAGACTTGGCGAACCACACGCATGTCTTCTGATTTGCCTTTTATCTTGATATTAGTCAACTGTTATTGTTGGATTAATTGATCAATTATCACCAGTATGTTATTCATTTTAATTTGATATTAATTAATGCAAATGTATAATGTTTGTAATGTTAAGTTTGTTTTCTTTAATAACAAGTACTTACAGAATAAAGTTATATCTTGGTTTGGAGAAAAGTACTATTAGTATAAACGAAAAGTCCAGAAATAGACTGAATATGAATAATAATCCCCAGGTAAAAAATACCCAGAAAGGAAAAATGCCAGGCTGGGGATGTGGCAACAACTGATGGCAAAGCTGGCAGGGGTGGGAAGGAAGTGTGCAGGGAGGGGTGATAACGGAGGGATTGTGGTCCAGCCTCTGATCCTCCTGTTCCCCAGCCCCACGGGGACCACATCAAATCCACGGTCTGCTTTCTGCTCTGAACACCCTTAAAATATCCCATCCAGTCAGTCCACACACCTTGGTGGACCTTCCCCTCACATCTCCCTCATCCCCTCTCACTTCCTTGTCCCCCTCACCACAGTCTCCCTCATCCCCCCACCATACTCCCCCTCGTCCCCCCACCACACTCCCCCTCGTCCCCCCATCCCCTCGCCACCTCCCCCTCGTCCCCCCATCCCTTGCCACACTTTCTTGGTCCCCCTCACCCCCTCTCACTCCTGCATCCATCCCCATCACCCACACTGTCGTCCTCTGGGTAGAGAGATGACTGGATTCTCAGGGGAAGACGTGACATACAGACAGGGAATAAACACTTGTACAAGAAGTCAGTAAGTTATAGTGGCTCTTAAAATAATTCTTAATATGCTTTCCTAACACATACTCAAATTTTAAATCTTGAAGAGTGATAACTAAACGATAACCTTCTTCATACCAATCTTCTCTTTATCTCTAGGCGTTTTAATAGCATGTTACTTGGTTTTCGCCACGAGAATGACTGCTGACCAAGCAATTATATTTGTTCGGGCGAAGCGACCCAATTCCATACAAACTCGAGGACAGCTCCTCTGTGTAAGGGAATTTACCCAGTTTCTCATCCCTCTCCGCAATATATTCTCTTGCTGTGACCCCAAGGCACACGCCATTACTTTAGCACAGTATCTGATTCGCCAGCGGCATCTGCTTCATGGTTATGAGGCCCGCCTTCTGAAACACGTACCCAAAATCATCCACCTCGTTTGCAAACTGTTGCTGGATTTAGCTGAGAACAGGCCAGTGGCGACAGAAGAGGTGGCAGAGGGGCCCAGCCTGTGTGCGGAAATCGAAAAGACTGTTTCTGAGGTGATCACCATGCAGCTGGACAAAGAGTTACTGAGGCAGGGCAGTGACGCCTCAGACTCCTTGCCGCCCGCTGCAGTGGCCGTGGATTTTGAGAATCAGGATGTGATTCTTTCCAGCGAACAGCAGATTGACCCTCTTTGGAAGAGGCGGAATGTTGAGTGCCTTCAGCCCCTGACGCCTCTGAAAAGGCGATTCAGCTACAGCGACTCTGACTTAAAGAGGGCTGAGTCACTTCTGGGGCAGGGGGCAGCTCCATGGACGGGGCCTGCCGCAGCCTTGCTTGGCCATAACCCCAGACAGCAGAAGCCCATAAGCCACTGTCACACCCCCCAGTCTCCACAGCTTGATCTGAGTAAGGAAACGCTGGTCCGAAATACATTCTCTTTCTGGAATCAAGCTAAATTTGGAGGCCTGGAAGGACTCAGGGATGAGGGGTCACCGGGTTTCCATAGGGAGACTGCTGCGAAGGAAGTACAGCGGAGTAGAACCTTCTCCTCGGGGGTTTCGGGTCCCTACAACCCTGGGGATCCAGTGAGACCCAGCTTTGCGGATGTCCCTGGGGAACCGGACCGTTGTCCCCAGCAAGCGCCCCGTCTGTGTGGGGCTCCCTCCGCTCACTGCTCTGAGACTCCCCGCAGCCTCGGGGACCGTGACTTCCTCTGCAAAGTACCCTCCTCGGTTGGACCCACAGCCCAGGAAGGCAAAGACCTGCCTGAGGTCACTGCGCACACTGCTTCGCAGGCCAAACTGAGTGCCGAAGCCAGGAGAGTGCTGGCTGCCAAAGCCCTGGCAGATCTCAGTGAGCTTGCAGAAGAGGAGGGAGTGAAAAGGAAGGTAGAGATGTGGCAGGTACTTCTACTTCACTTAACTAACGTGTGGGAAGCACTTCGGTCGGGGCCAAAACAGCGTCTTACCAAATTTAAGTGCGACAGGAATCTGAAGACCTGTTTGTGTCACACTTAACTTTGGAACTTGAGGTTTCTCGGTGTCTGTGTGAAAGAACGGGCTCAACACCTAGTACTTAGGGTGCTTGAGTGAGCAGGGCGTGGGTGCTCGTTGACGGGTCGGGCGGGGGGCTTCCTTCTGGCTGGGCCCGTGAGACCTGGCCTGGGGGCCGCTCTGAGCATCTCTAACCAGAACTCAGGTCAGGGAGCTGCACCTGGAGAACCACAGAGAGAGGTTCTTTCCCCGAGTGGTGGACCCAAGTGCTGAGTGAGGTGGGGGGGGGGGTGGGGGGGTGATTCCACAGAGCAGACGGAAGCAGCCATGGAGTGCCTTTGTGCTGTCACTTTTTCTTGACCTTGGGTCTTTGGGGTCCATTTCTTGGCTTTTAAGTTGGAATGTGAAATTTTAACCCCTTTCTGTGGTGCGCTTTCATTAGAAACACAGTCTTAAATCAGCTGTACTCTTCACCCGGCATGAGCAGCTAGTGTAGACAAAAGGCAGGCCTTCCCACGTAGTTACCAGAAGCTAGTAAACCGCCCATGTGTGGAGCTGACAGGCCCGGCTCCGTGGGATCTAGACTCCTTAGCCCATAATGTCCCACAAATCATTCGCGTAGCTGCTCCTGTGTATTCTAAGTTAATAAGCAAGGCACGTGCACTTTCCAGGAGGGTCAGAACCTTCCAGGTGCAGAGGTGGGAACTGAGGCAAGGAATCTCGCACCCGCTTACGGCCGTGTCACCGCAGAGCAAGTGCTCGTTGTCATCAGAGCCACGGGTGTTTGCCGAGTGAATACCTAACACACACAGATTTCCCACAACATGAAGTCTTTTCTTTCCGCTCCAAACTGAACAAGCCTTTCGCTCAGTCTGTGGGCCCCTCCTTTACGTGGCCGTGGGCCACAGAGCTCGTGGCGGGACCCCTCGTGGGCCAGTCCTGCGCGGCTGGACTGTCATGTGAAAGCATTTCCTAGAGGTGAACACAGCCCCTTGGTTTAGATAGGCTTGCCCTCTGTTTCCTTTTCTGGATTTCATCATGGGCCTTTGAGCAATAAGACCAGTTAGTTGAATTCTGTGATTTGGACCACACAGTGCTGCCTGTTCCCTCTCATCTGCTGTTACGTCACCTGCTCTCGCAGGAACCCGTAAGGCAGGGGATACCCCACAGATTCTTTGTTAACTTAACAGTCCTCATGAGTTAAGCATCACAGACCGGGAAATCAAGGGTCACAGGGGTCGGGTCATGTGGCCGAACACAGCTGCGCGGGTGCAGCTCAGAGAACTGCTGTCGTGTCAGAGAACGTGACAACGTGACGGCATTTTACTGGGCGAGCCTTTGGTTCGTGCCGTCCCGCCCAGCCTCTGGTCACAACTGCACACCAGATCTGCCATGTGCATGATCGGTGGGGAACGGGGTCCCCACAGCCGAACTTCATGGCCTCTTTATGAGATAACGAAGAGGGACCTGGAGCCACGGGACCCGGCAGCAGCGCGGCAGGAGCCTCACGTCTGGGGTTCAGCCAAACGCGGGGAATGCTGTGTGCCCCCTTCTCACTTCGGGCCTCTGAGCGAGGGCCCCCTCCCCTGGGCTGCACGTGTGCCCTTTGGGCCTCCAAGGATGGTGAATGAATGCATGTGGCAATTATTATGCATATTACTGTAGCACACACGCACCGTATTGACTGAAACCTAGGTCTGAACCCCATCAGAAGTTAAAACTCTTCTTTTCCCTGCTCTCTGTGAGGTCAGCATTCAAAGCCGCCTGCAGGCGTTTGGGGTGTGGGCAAGACTTCGGGTCACTCCCCCCATCGGATCTCAGGACGCGGGCTTGTCCCGTGTTCACATGGGACTCCGGAAGGGAATTGAAAAGAAGTGCATTTGCCCCGCTTGTCGCCTTCTAAGCTCTTTGCTGGGGCCGTCTTGGGGGGTTTAGTCGGAGCTCTTCTCACCCAGGGTAACGCAGATGTGCTCTCAGTCACGCTTTTTCCTCTGCCGTTCCGCTTCATTGCGGTGAGTATTTCTGCTTTGTTCCAAGCACCCTGAAAAGGAAGGCTCCCTCTCCCTCTTCCTGAACAGTTTCTGTGGTTTCGGGGTGGGGTGCAGAGCTTAGCGCTGAGGCCAACCCTCCCTCTGTGGTTGGGGGGTGGGGGGTGGTTCTTGAGCAGACCTTAAGCTAAATCGGCCCAACATGCAGGGCCCCCAGCTTCATAGACCGAAACTGAGGCTCAGAGAGCCTCAGTGTCTCAGCCCAGTGTGCCACCTGCTGGTGGGGGCACTGGGAAGGTCCCGATCCACAGCCTGGAGCCCGGGACTGTCACTCATGGACAGCCTGAGGGCCTTCAAACCTCAGTGGTGCTGCCTCTCTGTCTCTCCCTCTCCCCCTCCCCTCTCCCTTCTCACCCCTCCTCCTCATTTCCCTCTCCTTCCCCTCCCCTCCCTCTCCCCCTCTCCCTTCTCACGCCTCCCTATTCCTTTTCTCCCTCCCCATCCCCTCCCCTCCCTTTCCTCCTCACCTCTCCCTCCTCACCTCTCCCTCCTCACCTCTCCCTCCTCACCTCTCCCTCTCCCTTTACCCCCTCCCTCCTCCTCTTCCTCACCCCTCCCCCTTTTCTCCCTCCTCTCCTCTTCCCCCCGTCCCTCCCCTCCTCTCACTCTACCTACCCCTTTCCCCTCCCCTCTGTCCCTCTTCCTTCTCTTCCCCTCTCCACTCCTCCCCCTCCCCTCCCCCTCCCCTTCCCCTCCCCTTCCCCTCCCCTTCTCCCTCTCCCCTCCCCTTCTCCCTCTCCCCTCCCCTTCTCCCTCTCCCCTCCCCTTTTCCCTTCTCCTCTCCCCCTCTCCTCTCCTCTCTCCCTCCCTCCCCCTCTCTCCCTCCCCTTTCACCCTTCTCCCTGTCCTCTCCATCCCTCCCCTCCCCTTTCTCCCTCTCCTTCTCCCTCTCCCTCTCATTCTTCCTCTCCTTCTCCCTCTCTTTCTCTCCTTCCTCTCCCTCTTTCTCTTCCTCTTTCTTCTCTTCTTTTTAGAAAGAACTGAATTCCCGAGACGGAGCTTGGGAAAGAATATGTGGCGAAAGGGACCCTTCCATCCTGTGCAGTTTAATGTGGTCTTGGGTGGAGCAGCTGAAGGAGCCTGTGATAACCAAGGAGGACGTGGACATGTTGGCTGGCAGCCACACAGAGGCCGCAGAAGCGTTGTTTTTGTTAGAGAAGGTAAGAGGCTGTTGGCCAGTTGATAAGTTAACCAAGGCCCACAAAGTGCGGGCTTCGTGCTCAGAACTCTTGCGGAAAAGGGAACTCGTGCCGAATCCCATATCTGGGGCTCATTTAGGTTTTTCCAAGGCGGGAAGAGATGCACACCCAGCCTAACACTTAGAAGATGCAAAACCAGGGGCTCCTGGGTGGCTCAGTCGGTTAGGCATCCAACTTCGACTCAGGTCATGATCTCACGGTCCGTGAGTTTGAGCCCCGCATCGGGCTCTGTGCTGACTGCTCAGAGCCTGGAGCCTGTTTCGGATTCTGTGTCTCCCTCTCTCTCTGACCCTTCCCCGTTCATGCTTTGTCTCTCTCTGTCTCAAAAATAAATAAATGTTAAAAAAAAAAAAATTTAAAAAAAAGAAGATGCAAAACCAAAAAGGGAAAATACCCATGATTCTAGGAACACCACTTTGAACATTTTCAAGTCCTTTCTTTCAAACATTTGTTAAGAAGCTGCAAATCCTTTCAGAAACAACTTCGTATTTCATGTTTCAGACACACACGCTCGCACGCGACCTTATAGATGAGGACGCCCCGTGTCTGGAGTCCATTTGCCAGGCTGCCCTCTGAGCAGCTGCCTGACAGAGATGAACCTGGAGGGGAGACGGGGGCAGGTCACCCCTGGGGCGTCAGCCAGGCCCTCGCTGGGTCATAATTTCTGTTTTCAGCTTTGTTCGCCTCCACGGCCCAGACAGAGTGCAGCCCCACCTTACAGGGAAGAGGGGCAGCGTGTGTAGAGCAGGACTCGAACTCTGATCTGGCACAAAGCTCGCGCCCATCTGTCACACGGCACCCGCCCCGGGTTCCACGGCCTTCACTGCCATCCCCGCATACAGGGCACTTATGTTATTTCAAGTTGTTACCCCTCCACACAGCCCTGTAGTGTTGAGTTCTGCTTGCGGGTCCTCTGCGTTTCAGATCAGGTCCTTACAGTAGATTTCAGAGGCCACAGCAGGGGCGCCTGTACTGGGCGCAAGTTCTTCCAGTGCTGAGGTGTCTCCTTTGCTTCTCTGAAGTGAACAGCCCCCGGGGGGGGTCAAGCCGGACACCCCCGTCCTTCCCCTGAGGTTCCAGCTGGCGCACTGCTGGAGGCCACAGCACTGTCTGTCTGTCCCCCATGCTGGTCCTCCTGTCTATCCCAGTGCTAAGTCAGCATTCGCTAGCTGCACAGAACCAGTTTTGTCCAGAAATAAGCGGATCGTCTCTGTTCACGGCAAGGAAGACATTTGATCTGCAATGACAGTTTTACTCTGTATAATAACTCCGCAGCTTGGATGTTATCTCCTGAAAGCTTTTCAGATTACACTAACACCCAACAGTGAATATTGGTAGAGCGCTTGGTAGGTCGTTCAGTATCAGAGGTTCTGAGTACTTGGTCACAACCAGTTCCTGGCTCTGCAGTTGCTTTGAGTTTATTTCTTGAGGCATTTTTCAAACCGCTTGTTTGATTTTGATTTTGATTTTGATTTTGATTTCTGCAAACACAGGGCCAGCACCAGACCATTCTCTGCGTGTTGCACTGCATTGTGAACCTGCAGCCCATCCCTGCGGATGTGGAGGAGGCCATCCTTGCCCGCGCCATTAAAGCCTTCACCAAGGTGGGTCACACGCTGCAGGGGGCATAATCCAGAGGTCACTCACCTGCTCTGAAATAAAACTTTCAGCTCTGTTTTTCCTTAATGGAAGTGTGTTTGACATTTCTCAAATGTAGTTGTAGACTTTAGCCAAAATATATTAATTTCCCAACAGTGCTATCAGAAAGAGCTGAACTTTTTGAAGAACGTTGGAACAGAGAGCTTTGATAGAGAAACACTTGGATGTTGAGAAAATACTTCTAAATCACATGCCTGGTAGGAGTCAGAGAGTCTTTTCTGGTGGAGGAGTTCTACCTTGGGCATAAACAAGTAACCGGCCCCTGAGAATCCAGCATCCGCCATTAATGGCCCGGTCCCCTGTCCTGTTAGCAAATTTAAGCAGAAAGTGAAAGAGGGGCACCTGGATGGCTCGGTCGGTTAAGCGACCGACTTCAGCTCAGGCTATGATCTCACGTGAGTTCGAGCCCCGCGTCAGGCTCTGTGCTGACAGCTCAGAGCCTGGAGCCTACTTCAGATTCTGTGTCCCTCTCGGTCTGCCCCTCTCTCGCTCATGCTCTCTCTCTCAAGAATAAACATTAAAAAAAAAACTTTAGGGGCGCCTGGGTGGCTCAGTCGGTTGAGCGTCCGACTTCGGCTCGGGTCATGATCTCACAGTTCGTGGGTTCAAGCCCTGCGTCGGGCTTTGTGCTGACTGCTTGCTCAGAGCCTGGAGCCTGCTTCAGATTCTGTGTCTCCTACTCTCTCTGCCCCTCCCCCATTCACACTTTGTCTCACTCTGTTTCTCAAAAATAAATGTAAAAAAAAAAAACTTTAAAAAAAAAGAAAGTGAAAGAAAAGGTTCCTTCATATATACGCCCTTTTGGCTTACAGCAGTGCTTCCTGGCTGAAGCAAAGCCAGGTCCATGCCAGGGGAAAGGGCACCCCTTACCCTGCAGCCTCTCATAGGCCATGTGGAAACGGCCTTAAACAAAGAGCCCCGCTTTTCAGTGACAGCATCTGTGGTAAATGTTAGTGATGACCCTAGTTATGTTTGTCCGCGTTCACAGCGTCTTCCCCTCCGCTCTCCAAGGTGCTGTCCTTCCTGCAGCTTCCTCGTTACCGGTGGGGTCTTTGTGGCACTGACCGCCCTGGTCTCCTGGTCTCTTGTTGACAGTTTCCAGAGCCAGTGGCTCAGACCCAGGGTGCATGGTCCTTCACATCTGCATTTATGTCTTCATGGACCGTGAGGCCACCTGCCCTTGGGGAGGGCTTAGCTGGATGCTTAGCAAAGTGAACAATTCAAACCACTACTAAGGTTAATGAGAAGTTTTTGCAGGTAGGATAGACAATATGATTTCATTTCTGAATTTAACTGAAAAAAATTATTAGTGTTTGTTTCTCTAAAGGTGGTGGGAATTCTGTACAATTTCTGTTGGCCTTTTAGAGGATCCTAATGAAAAGTTAAACATAGGAGCTGTTCCAAACCCAAGTGTAAAGAGGTTGGGAGATGTTGGGTGTCTCCCCGGGTGCATGGTCTTGTGAGCAGAGGCCCCGACCACTCTTGTCCAGGGCTGGCTCTTTGAGGAGAGCTGTGCAACAGCTGCGGCATATGAGGAAGGTCCTGGTACCCTTTGGCCAGAGCTTTCCAGGCCCGCTGCGGCCCCTCATCAAACACTGGGGTCACCTAAGCCCGGAGTCATCGGCTATGATGCAAAGCCCTTGTGTGCGCGGCCTCCGCCTGGGCCGCTGCGCATCACCCCCACCTCATCGAGGATGGGGATGTGGAGGGCAAGGGGACCCCGTGATTGGGACGCACACGCTGTCCGGAGTCATAGACTTGTTTGTCTCTGAGCCAGTGGTCTTGTGTCCACAGATGTGCTAGCCGGGCACAGCCTTCCTGCACCCCCTCCGGAGGAGGGGTTACTGACTGGGTGGCTCGTTTCTGTAGGTGTGGGTGTGGGTGGAGGTGTCCCGTTCTGTGTCCTACCATCACTCGACCCTGTGTCCCGGTGAACATGGGCAAACAGTCCACGAGCATGGACACGGTACCTCCCCACCAAGGGGTGAGCTGGCTGGCTTCTGGGACAATTTTCTGTGTGGCAGATGAAGCCGCGAGCCTCTGCCGACTCCTCCCGGAAGTGCTAAGGAGGGAGGGAGGGGGGTCAGTCCCGTGTCACGGAGGTCGGCTGTGAGCTGACGCAGCATGGCTGGCAGGTGGAAAACCAGGCTCCCTGTCGGGTGGCTGCGGTGCGGCCGTGCGGCTGTTGTGCTCTTTCCTGTGCCACCAGCGATTAGTGTCAGGTTCACCACTCCGCCCTCGTGGCTGCCCTGCCTCAGGACAGCCTGTGAGTGGACCTGTCCAGGCGCTGGATTGAATCTTTTGTTTTCGTTCATAAGTTTGCCTTTGGCACAGTCAACAGTTCTAATACAGTCTCTCGGTTATAATTAACGTGGGACGTGAGTTGTGTGTGTTTAGTTGAATATAACTGTGTTTGTAAGTCAGGTTTTCTCCACCCCCTTTCTCTTCTCCCAAAACAGGCTGATTAAAATTCTGTTACGGTGTCCTGAATCCATATATTCTTTGTCACCAGGTTAATTTTGACTCTGAAAACGGACCAATAGTTTACGACACCCTAAAGAAAATATTTAAGCACACACTGGAGGAGAAAGGGAAAATGACAAAAGATGGCCCTCAGCCTGACGTTTAGTGACGCTTCCCCACGGCGGACACTCCAGACCCGGAGACCCAGGCGGCGTTCGTGCGTACAGATGAACAGGAAGGGGGTGTGGAGCCGTTTCGGGTCCCAGCACTTTATCCAGACGCTCTTGGTTTGTGCAAAGAACACTCATTTCTGTTGCGAGCGATTATTTATTTTAAAATACCCTTGAGCTACATTTTTGTGTTGAAAAATTGCCATAATGTTGGTGCCACTTTCTTGTATTTATTTAACTGAATTAATATTGTGTTAATATGTTAAGTACATGGTGTTTACATCTTTATTCTTTTTGACGTTTTGGAAAAAGTTGTAATTCTTCTTTCCAAAACAGCTATTTTGTTGATGGAGCTCTTGCTGGAGTTTTTACCAAGTAGGCAATTTTAGCAGTAAAACTTCACTGTGGATCCGTGAGCCTGATCCATGACCTGAGGAAGTCACAAAGTGTCTTCAACTATTTTGTATTTGTTAAGAAGGCGATTGATAACATTTTTAAAGGATTTTTTTAATTTGGAAATTTTTTGTTTTTTCTTTTTATAAATGTGTCAAAGGGTTTCAAAGTATATTATTTTTTGGAGTGATTTAGTTTTGTGTTAAGGGTGGTCATGAGGTGGTTGGATTTTTTTATCGTAGGAAGTAGACTCGGGCCTCCAGATGGCCTTGCTGATCTCTCCGCACATCCAGCCTTACTCTCTCCAAACAGCGTCTTCACAGGAAGTGGTCAGGCAGACCCTGTGCTGACGGTGTGAGGTGTGAGGGCCGCACGGATCAGGCGTCAGGCCCAGGCAGGCACTGTGCTGACGGTGTGAGGGCCACGCAGCCCGTACCTCCCACGTCCGTCCTTCTGCAGACCCCGCTGCCCTAGGGCCCTGTCTTTTGCCACTTTTCACTAGGAAAATTAAGATTCTTAAACTGAAATGTGAGCACGTAGCCTGCATTCACCATATGGGCTTTAGTTAAGTAAGTAAACTATTTGTTGCCTGACTAGTAACTGCCTAACGGGTTCTTTGTGGACCGAGCTGTCATTCAGCAGTTGAGGCTGTAACAAATGTGTGCAGTTATCAGAGGCCAGGCCGCACAGGGTGATCGTTTTTCCCAACAGATGTGATACTAATCAAACCAGTTTCACACTAAAGCTGTCACGCTATTTTAGAGACAGAAACTTGGGGGAAGCGAGACTAACCTTGGATGAGATTCTCCAACTCCTGCGTCTCTGAATCCGGCACTGGCACATCAGAAACGTTTTAGTCATTATGGGTCTTACCGACTCTGGCGGCAGATGCTGAATGCCGTTTCCTCCTACACTGTTTGAATTTTCTTGGGAAACCAGATCCAGTGAATTTTAATGAACTGGGTTGCCTGTTGCTGAGATTTCTCATTTTTAAGTGCCTGATCTGGGAAAGAAGGGGAGAAAAGATTACATTTTATCCAAAGGTACATTATAAAAATATGTTTTTTACCCAAAAAGATGTTTACCCACGTGTCTGTCAGTGTCACATGGACAAGGGCCAGCAGGGTTCGTTCGACAAGTGGCTGTTGGCCTGTGTCTGTGATGATCAGGTTAGAGCACGGATCCCGCGCAGCCACAATGTGACCACGGCCGCACGCCAGCCTGAGGAGGCCGGTGGGACAGGTAAACCAGGCTGTCTCCAGGTTTTGTATTTATTCGAATAAAAGTGCAAACAACAAACCATAAGGCTCGTATGTCTTTAGCTTGGAGCTCTTGAGACCCTGACGATACGGAGGTGCCCTGGGAGGAGATGACCCTGTGGGCTGTGGTCAGCCCAGACTTTGCTGGTTCCAGACGAGCAGGTGGGGGTGGGAGGGGAGCAGGGCTCCAGGTGGAAGGAGTGAGGGGAGTCTTGAGGTCAGCGGGGCTCCTGCCTTTCCTGTATTGGAGTGGGTGAGGAGTTCTCTGTAGCCCAAAGGAAGGACCTCCGGGGTGGGGGATTCGGCTCCAGGGCCAAGAGCGCACACATCCAGAACTGACCGCCATGGCCGCACACGCGCTCTGCCTCAGGCCAGAGAGAAGTATTGTTCACACTTGCCTGATGAAGGAGTCCCGGTCTGACGGACTCCAGACCCCGTGCTCTTCCCCCCAAAGCCGCCTGTGTGTGGCGTGCCCGGCAGGGACCGCAGGGCCCTTTCAGCGTTGGGCTCTGTGGTGGCACCATAGAGCATCGTGTTGTTTGTGACTTAGCGATGGTCTCCATCCTCTGGAGCAGGCTGGGCTGCCGTGGTGCTGTCATGTGATCTCAGCATATCACACTTAGGAAGCGCGGGACTTCCTGTCCAAGAGCTCGCTGGTGCTGCTGGTTTCCAGACCGCTCTATCTGTTTGCAGAACTCAGAGACACCCTGTGATGTGCCGAGTCGTGTCTTCAGCAGCTTCCCGGTCTTAACCTCGAGAAGACCGGGTTCCACAAGAAACCACGTGTCCTACGTCAGCGAAGTTTCTGTTTGCTCTTGAATGGGGGACACCTGCTCGTGCACATGTTTGTGTCCTGTTTCAGCCAGTTCTCTAGACGTCTGAAGAAATCTCCAGAGCCAGTACGCAGCAGACAAAGTGCTTGCCCCAAGTTCTTGATGTCTGAAGGTCCCCAAGTAATTTTGGGAATTGATGAAAAGTGATCGTTTCCTCAAGACCTCTTTGTTCTTGTTGTTGTTCCAAATGAACAATATTGATATATTTTCAGGGCAAGTAAATCAAAGATGATATTCCCTTTGGATTTTTTATTTTTATGAATGTGGCTCAAGAGTATCACCTTATTTAAAAGAGTCTACTCGACGGGGCGCCTGGGTGGCGCAGTCGGTTAAGCGTCCGACTTCAGCCAGGTCACGATCTCGCGGTCCGTGAGTTCGAGCCCCGAGTCGGGCTCTGGGCTGACGGCTCAGAGCCTGGAGCCTGTTTCCGATTCTGTGTCTCCCTCTCTCTCTGCCCCTCCCCCATTCATGCTCTGTCTCTCTCTGTCCCAAAAATAAATAAACGTTGAAAAAAAATAAAATAAAAAAATAAAAGAGTCTACTCGATACCAGATGGTTGAAAATTGTTTACAGATAACATGGCAAGAGAAAAATGCAACAAATCCTGTTATGCAGGTGTGTATTATGTTTTACTTATGGTTTTAGGCATGAGCGGGTCTCTGATTAGCCCAACACTGACACTAAGACTGATTTGTAAATAATCACAGTGGAACCATTGAGTAGTGTAGCTTTGGGAATCCTTCATTCTCAGCCATCGTTTAAAACATCCAGACGCGCCTGGGTGGCTCCGTCAGTTGAGCGTCCGACTTCGGCTCAGGTCATGATCTCACGGTTTGGGAGTGTGAGCCCCACATCGGGGTCTCTGCTGTCATCACGGAGCCCATTTCAAATCCTCTGTCCCCCTCTCTCTCTGCCCCTCCCCTGTTGGCTCTCTCTCTCAAAATAAATAAATAAAACTTAAAAAAAAAAATCCAGTCACTGAGGCACTAGATGGCTCAGTCAAGTGTCCAACTCTTGATTTCAGCCCAGATCATGGTCTCAGATGGTCTCGAACCCTGTGTCGGGCTCTGTGCTAACAGCTCAGAGCCTGGAGCCTGCTTCTGATTCTGTGTCTCCCTCCTCTCTCTGTCCCTCCCCCACTCATGCTCTGTCTCTCTCTCTCTCTCTCTCTCTTTCAAAAATAAATACTAAAAAATTCTTTTAATAAAAAATAAAAATAAAAAACTTAGACATTGAATTAGATTGAACCAGGTAGGAAAGCCTGCAGGTCAAAAATGATCAAATACGGCCATTTTATATAGTTCAACCTAATATTAAATGTAATGTTCCTGAGACAAGTAGGTGATATTTCCTGAATTATTTTAACAAAGTTTAGATTAGATGATCAATTATTTTCTAGGACTATTCTATATTCCCCCCAGTGGACTTCCAAAACAAGTGGGAGAGACCAGTGTGAAACTCGGCGAGCCTGTGCCCACTCAGTGCTTGGCCTCCGCTGTTGCCAGGGACACACAGGAGCCATTCAGTCTCTCGCCCTCCATCAGGAGCCACGATTAGCGCATGTTCTTAACTAATGCTGGAAGCCTAATTCCCAGCACTGTGACTCACTGAATTCTAAATGTCCTTCAAAACTCAGCTCTGATTCCTTGGAACAGAATATGTTAACTGTAGTTAAATTCAGCTACCTGACTACACAGCCCAAGAAGATGGAGGGGTGTCACAGGCTGGATTCATGTGCTGAAGTGCCGACCCCCAAACCTCCCGAATGTGACTTTATTTGGAGATGGAGCCTTTACTGAAGTGATTAAAGTAACATGAGGTCATGTGTGTGGGCCCGAAGACGGTGTGACTGGTGTCCTTATAAGAAGAGGAAGTGAGGACCCAGACGCACACAGACAGATGACCCACGTGAGGACACAGGGAAGATGGTGTCTACACGGCAGGAGGGAGGCCTCAGGGGAGACCACTGAGTGACTGAGGGAGATTGCCCACACCTGCATCCCGAATTCCAGCCTCCAGGACTGTGACAGGATGGTCTCTGTTGTTTAAGCCACCGTCTCTGTGGTCTTTGTTACACAGCCCAAGCTGACCAGTATACTCGATGCTCCCACTGCACCTCGTGTGTGTTTCTTCATCCCGTTACCTCAGGCGGCACATGGCTTGGTTTTGCTGGTGTCTCCACTTTATATAGATTGAAGAATGCAGTGTATTTTCCCGTGACTTGCTGATTTTGTTCAACATGCTCCTCAAGTTTATCTGTGTTGATGTGTGATGCTACAGCTGCGTGGCAGCCTGCTGTGTGGACACCCCACGCTTCATTCCTCTGGCCTGGAGTGGACACTTGGATGGTTTATATTTGTGCACAAATACAAGCACTTGGGGCCCAGTTGGAAGTCTTTCTGGGCTGTGGAGTTTTGAGTGGAATTTACGGGCTGTAAGGCACACATGGTTTCCTACGCAGTGACAAAGTGTTTCTAAAAACGATAGCGTCCGCTTATGAACGTTCCCATTGCTCGGTGGCCTTGTCGACACTTAGTACTGGCTGCGTTCCTGGTTTTTGCCAGACTCGGCAGGTGTGAGTTATATTATCACGTGTTCTGGGCTGTTTGTAGTTCCTCTCAAGTGCTAGTGCACGTATGTGAGTGTCTCCTACAGCATTTAAACACATGGTGCTCTGCCTGTCAGTGTTCTTTCTTCTCCTCCATGATCCTGCCACACCCTGTGTGCCTGGCACACAGAAGGGATCAGCATATGTGGGTAAAAGGAAGAATAGGGTAGCAGACAGGAGGGGAGCACAGTGCCCCTCAGACCAGGAACAACCCAGGGAGGGCTTCCCCCAGCCTTGCCCACGCTGTGCTGGCAGATCTGGCTGTTGTGATCAGGCAGGGAAAAGAAATACGAGGCATTCAGAGGGAAAAGTAAAACTGTTTTTATTCTCAGACGTGATCCATGTAAACAACATGGTGGAATCTGTGGAAACAGCTGTGGGAACGTTCCGCGAGTTCAGTGAAGCAGACGGGTGCCAGATTGGTTCACGAAAGCCACTGCATCTCTGTGCACTGGCAGCGAAGCACCTGACCTAGAACAGTGACAGGGACCTGAGCATCAAATGCCGACAGATGAATCGGACAGAAAAGTGAGCCACCTGTTGTGTCCGTCTCCCAGCGCCACAACAGCACATCATCACAAGCCGGGAGCTCGCGGCAACAGAAACTTGTTCCGGCTCCGACGGCTCTGGAGGCCAGGCGTCTGAAATCAAGGTGTTGATGGGGCATGCTCCTTCCAGAGGCTCTAGGGGAGTGTCCTTCCTGCCTCTTTCAGTATCTGCCAGCCACAGGTGTCCCATGGCGTTTCGTGGCTTGTGGCCACATCATGCCCATCTGTGCCTCCATCTTCACACTGCCTTCTCCTTTTTCTCTGTCCTCTGTGGAGCTCTTGCAAGGACTGTTGTCAATGGATTTAGGCCCATCAGGATAGCCTAGGATGATCTCCTCATTCCAAGACCTTCGAGTACAACTGCAAAGATCTTTGTTTCCAAATAAACTCATGTTCTCAGGCTCCGGGGACTAGGACATGGACATAACGGGGGGTCAGGGTGAGTGGCATGATTCAACTCACTACACCTGCACACTGAAAACTACAGAATATTTCCAAGAGAAACTTCAACAGACCAAAAACAATGGAGATACACCTGTTTGTGAGTTGGAGGACTCAAGATTGTTAATATGTCCATTCCATCCAGGTTGATCTCTAGATTCCATACAATCCTAATCAAAGCCCAAGCTAGGTTTTCTTGTAGAAATTGACAAACTGATTCTGAAATTCACATGGGAAGGCAAAGGACCTAAACAGCCAAAAGAACTTTGGAAAATAACAAAGTTAGCAGGCTAACACTAACTGATTCAAGAATTATCATAAAGCTGCACTAACCAGAACTGTGTGGTGCTCATATAAAGATAGGTAGTTACATCAATGGAATAACGTAGTCCGGATTGAGACCCACAGGCACATGGACACCTGAGTTTTGACAAAGGTGAAAAGGCAGTGCAGAGAAAGGACAGGCTCTTAACAAAGGGTGCTGGAACAATTGGGTATTTATATGCAAAACAACAATTTGGGGAAAAAAAAAAAAAAAACAAACCCTTGGGGGCACCTGGATGGATGAGTCAGTTAAGCACCAGACTTCGGCTCAGGTCATGATCTCACTGTTCATGGGTTAAAGCCCTGCGTCGCTCTGTGCTGACAGCTCAGAGCCTGGAACCTGCTTCGGATTCTGTGTCTCCCTCTCTCTGCCCCTCCCCAACTCCTGTTCAAAATAAAATAAACTCTCAAACATAAACATTAAAAAAAAATTAACATTGGATCCATACTTTGCATTATCTACAAAAATCAACTTTTGTCATTTTTTTTTTTTAAGTTTATTAGAGAGCATGTGCACGAACAGGGGAGGGGCAGAGAGAGAGAGAATCTCAAGCAGGCTGCACCCTGTCAGCGCAGAGCCTAATGCGGGGCTCAATTCCATGAACCATGAGATCATGACCTGAGCTGAAATCAAGAGTCAGATGCTTAACTGACTGAGCTACCCAGGCACCCCTTAGAAAAATCAACTTTTAAGTGTAAAATCTAAAACTATAAACTTCCTAAGAGAAGATCTGTGATCTTAGGTTAATCAGAGATTTGGTGAATACAACAGCTAAAGTACAAACCATTAAAGAATAAGTTGATAGATTAGACTATACCAAATTAAAAACTTCTCTTCAAAAGGCACTGTTAAGAAAATGAAAAGACCAAGCCTATAGACTAGGAGAGACTCTGCAAAGCATATATCTGATGAAGGACTATCTGAAACCTCTCAAAATGCAACAAGGTAAAAGAAAAAATAGTCCAAAGTTATAAAAGTGCTAAAGATTTGAATACGCCACCAAAAATACATAATTGGCAAATAAGTCAATGAAAAGGTGCTAAGTATTATTAGTCATAGAAAGGCAAATGAATCTGTACAGCAAAGGAAACAACCAACAAAAACTAAAAGGCAGCCAATGGAATGGGAGAAATATTTGCAAACGACCTATCGGATAAAAGGTTAGTACCCAAAATCTATAAAGAACATGTCAAACTCAACACCCAAAAACCAAATAACCCACTTAAGAAATGGACAGAAGATATAAATAGACATTTTCCAAAGAAGACATCCATATGGCCAACAGACACATGAAAAGACGCTCAACATCACTCATCATTAGGGAAACACAAATCAAAACCACAGTGAGATAACCACCTCACACCATCAGAATGGCTAAAATTAACAACACAAGAAATAACAGGTGTTGGTGAGGACGTGGAGAAGGGGGAACCCTCTTGCACTGTTGGTGGGAATGCAAACTGGTGCAGCTGCCCTGGAGAACAGTATGGAGGTTCCTCAAGAAACTAAAAATAGAAGTACCCTATGACTCAGCAATAATACTACTAGGTATTTATCCAAAGGATACCAAAGTACAGACTCGAAGGCGCACGTGCACCCCAGTGTTTATAGCAGCACTATCAACAATAGCTGAACTATGGAAAGAGCCAAATGTCCATTGACTGATGAATGGATAAAGAAGATGTGGTTTATATACACAATGGAGTATTACTCAGCCGTCAAAAAGAATGAAATCTTTTCATTTGCAATAACATGGATGGGGCTAGAATGTATTATTTCTATTATGTTCACCTAGTGAAATAGAGAAAGACCTATGATTTCATTCATGTGAAATTTAAGAAACAAATGGGGAAAGTGGGGGAAAGGCAAACCAAGAAACAGACAACTATAGCGAACAAACATGGTTACCAGAGGGGAGGTGGGTACGGGATGGGCTAGATGGATGATGGGGATTAAGGAGGGCATGTGTGATGAACGCCGGGTGTTGTTATGGAAGGGCTGAATCTCACCACATTATACACCTGAATGTAATATTACACCGTATGTTATGTAACTGGAGTGAAATAATAGCAATGTGAATGACAGCCACAGTGAGGGGTCCCTGCACACCCCGTAACATGCTGAAATGAGCAAGACCACACCAAGTGTGCGTAGCTGGGGAGAAAGGGGAACCCACGTACACTGTAGCAGGGACACAAAACGGCATACACTTTGGAAAGCAGTTTGGGAGTGGCTTCAGAAATGAAACGGGTACCCACCGTGTGATCCAGCCATGCCATTCCTAGGCATTTGTCCCCGGGAACAAAATGTACACGTCCCTGCAGACACCTGCACAGGCGTCCCCGCAGACGATGTGCAGCAGCTCTGTTGGAAACACCACACCCTGGAAACAGCACACTTGTCCATGAGCAGGTAAATGGAAAACGCCACGGTGGTAGAGCCACACGAGGAGTGCCACGCGGCAGGGAAAGGGCGTGAACTATCAGTGACTCACAGCGGGAATGACTCACGGCGCCGAGCGGAAGAAGCCTGACAACAGGAGTTCGCACCATGTGCGATCCCGTGTACATCAAAGTAGGAGATCCAGAGTAACCTGTGGTGACTGGGCATGGATCCGGCTGCCCCGGGGAAGAGATGCACTCACAACAGGGGCTGTGGTGTCGGTTTCACGGGTGCGTTCGTGCCACATGTTCCCCAGGTGCGCTGTTTACACTGATCTTCCCTCAGTGAGGCTCCTACAGAAAATACAGAAAACAGACCGTATTTGTCAGAGGAGGGAGGAGCGTTGGAGCGGCCACGTGAGTGTTCTCTGGGAGGGACCGAGACATTCTGTTCCAGGCACGCTGGGGCTGCAGCTGCATTTGAACGTGGACAACACGCGTGTGCCCACGTCGTGGCTGTGCTGCTCTTCAGAGTTACAAGGAAACAGGCAGCTCGAATGCTCCGGGAGCCTCCGTGGGTGGCAACGTTTGTGCAGCCAGAGCTTTGTTTCCACAATCTGAACCCTTTACATGAATTGAAACGCATTTCTGATTTTAAATGTTCCCCGCCCCGGGGATTTCTGAGGGATGATTTGGGAAAATCTGCTTGTGAGCAGATGTCCCGCATTCCCTGCTCAGTTCTCTCTCTGAACATTACTTGGGAAGAGTGAAACACTGTTTTTCTGGACTCTGACTCACGGGGATTTTGTGGCCACCGCCCATTCGGAGCAGGGCCTCCCCCACCACACGCCTGTCTTCCTGCTTCGGGAGATTCAGCCGCGCTAGGCACGCGGCTATCTCTTCACCAGTTGAGAGCTTTGACAACTGGCATTCGCAAACTAACCCGATGACACAGAACCCTCGAGTTAATCACAGAGTTTCAGAAAGGGTTGGGCCTGTCGCCTCCCGCGAGGGCGCCGCTGCTGTGCCCGGAAGTCATCCCCCGGGAATTCTGACAGATCCTGGCCGCCACCCCGGGCCTGTGAGTCATGAAGAAACCCCGTGTGCAAAATAAACCCTTGGCAAACAAGAAATGGCTCTTTGGAGAGTGTGTGTCCGCACCAACAAAGAGGAAGCTGAATGAAACATGGGACTCCGTACATCCTTCACCCCTGGAGGCGCTCATTCTGGCCTCGCTGCGGCACCTTGTGGCCCTGGCCCTAGGGACAAGGACGCACAGCAAGTCCCTCCGAGGAGGCAGGACAGGCTGTCGCCCCTCGGGGCCCTCACAACCAAATTCCTCCGGGAGGAGGGAGGACGTGGGCTCAGCCTACGGAAAGTCCGAAAATTCCGGACAAAGGAGCAGTGTGCCGGGCTGCTTCCGGCCCGTTGTTCTGAGACCAAACCCTTCTTTGTCCCGGGGTCGCTCTGGTGCCACATGGCAAAGAGCCACCCCCCAGCCCCCAGTGTTAAATCCACAGACACAGGTGGGCGAGAAACGGCACAACCTTTACTGTCTTTCTTCGGTGCAGACTCCAGGTCCCCGTTTCCCCCAGGCTGTGTCTGAGATGTCAGACCAGCCCGGGTCCTCGGTGCGCCCTCCCGGCTGCCACAGTGGGCCCGGCAGGCCTGGAATGCGCGCACGTCTCTCCTGAAGATACAGAAGTGTGCCCTGAAGGGGCCGCGTCTGCCATCAGGGATCTGACCCTGAGCCCAAGGCCGCCCGAGGAGGAGGAGGAGGAGGCCGGGTCAGGGCCCCTGGTCACTCCTGGGAGAGGGAGGAGGCTTGCTGAGGCGGTTCGGGCCCGGAGCGCAGACAGGGTGACCGGGAAGAGACGAAGCACCGGGCCGGGTCCCTCCCCGGCTCCCAGGACCACGCTTGTCTGGAGGGCCCCTCCCCACCGTCCCCCAGAGCGGCCCAGGGTCCGGCCTCTCCTCAGCCGCCACCCTGCTCCCCAGGGGCTGCTTATTTCAGAGTCGGGTTTATTGACAGAGTGGAGTCAGACGCTCCACTTTCCACATTCTGCCCCCGCAGTGCAAGTTCCCTGCTGTCCCACGCAGCCACCGCTCTGTCCTCTGGGTTTGCCGCCTCAGCGGGCCTCTGTTGGCTGGCCCAGATGCGCCCTCACTGTCCTGTGTGTCAGGCTGTGGCTCCGGAGGTCCCGCCATGTGGACTGGCCACGGCACGTGGGTCCCTTCTCCCACGGACGCTCGGGCTGTGAATAAGGACGTGATGCGCCGGTGGGCTCTCCCGTGGGCTCAGCCCTGATTTCTGTTGGTGAAAAGCCAGGGACAGGCCTAGGCTGCCCTCCAGAGACTGTGCCTCGCCCCTCGCCCCTGCCCACACCCACCATCTGTTCTGCTCCGGCTCCCGGGTGGTGGTCTTTGCGCTCCAAGTCCCACGGGCTCTTGGGGGCCCAGGACCCCCCACCTCTGAGCCCCCTCCTGCTCTGTCTCCACCCATCCCAGGGACCCCCCCTCTGCACAGCCTCCCGGGCCCCAGGCCAGGTGCCCTCCCTGGGCCAGTTCTGCTGGGACAGCACTCACCTCCACAGCCGAGTCTGGGGGCTGCGTGTTGGTGCCCCCACCAGACTGCAGGTGCTTGGAAGGCAGGGCGGCTTTCAATTGAAACCAGACTCCCAGACCCAGGGGCACCTGGCCCTGCAGTGGTGTCCTAGGAGGACACAGAGGAAAGGGGCCCGTGTAGAGAAGGCAGAGGCCGTGAGCCCGCAAGGTGGCTGTGACCGTCGTTTGGACAGGCAGCACCACAGGCCCCACGCGGCCGTCACGTGGCCCTGGCATGTCCGGTTCCCAGCCTGTGCTTGTCGGATGGAGGCTGAGGGCACACGGTGGGTCTGGTTCCGTTCTCCCTGCTGCCCGTGGTCTCCTAAGCACGTCTAAGAGTGCGAGGAAGCCGTGCGTCTCGCCAGGAGTGCTCACGTCTGCAGGACCTCGTTAGTGAGCCCATCGGGAGGGGAGTGTAGGGAGAGCCGCTCCCCGGGTGTGGAGACACCCGAGAGGGGATGTGGCAGCTGCCTGGCCCGGCCTCGTGCTGCCCACGCCCCAGCTTGAGGCTGCCTGATCTCTGGAGCCACCCGCAGCCAGCTGGACGCATACACCTGCCCGCTCTCTGCAGACACGGTGCCACGCCGAGGCTGTCATATGCAGGAGGACAGGACTGCACGGGACCCCAGACACGCCCCGCACCCACAGCCCCTCCAGCCGGAAGGAGCTGACCGTGCCCACGAGGTGGGCTGGGCTCCAGCTGTCCATCTGCTGCATTCGAGAGTCCAGCAGACTTTCGGGACAGAGCTGGACAGAACACATGGTCTCCGTGACTACTGTGTGTTTGTGTTTCTGTCAGTTTTCTTCCTTCCCGCCTCTTCACGTAAAACCCACTGGCGTCTGGTGAGCTGTACACGGAGAAGCTGCGGCTGGCACCCCGGGCGTCTGTGGAAATGCCCCTGTTCCTGGCGTGAGGAAAGCCTGGCGTGTGCATCGTGATGGGTCTCACGGGGCTGTGTCTGCGCCTGTTCTAGAAGCAGGGCGGGCGGGCAGGCGCTGCTGTGGCCGTGGAGGCTCTTGGGAACATGCTGTCCCGCTCCCACAAGCAGCGTCCTGGCCCGTCCCCGTGTCTCTCGCAGCAGCCACGCCGGCGGGCGGTTCTGTGCCGTGTGTCGGACGGTGGAAGAGGTCCGGGGCCCTCTGCTGAGGTGGCAGATTTCTCTTCGGTCAGCACACGTGGGTCGGAACCTGCCCCACGTCGGGACTGGGGACACAGGCCGGCCAGTGGCAGCCTCAGAGGAGGGGGGACCCAGGCCGGGAGCCACGGGGGTCGTGCCCTGGGGCTTCACTCTGTGGGCACCTGCACCCCGGCCCAGAGATGCACACGCGGGGCGCCCCCCAGCAGAGGCGGTGAGCTGGGAGGGTCCTCAGAGCAGGGCCGACACAGGTGGAGAGGGCATTCCGGGATGAGGGAGGGGTGTTGGGGCTGGTGTGTATGCAGGTGAGAGACTCCAGTGGAGCAGAGGGGATGTGGCCCCGGGAGGGCTCTGCCTTTTGTCCCAGGGGCAGTGGGGGCCAGCAGTGTGGACCTGGAAACCATTTCCACACCACACATCCTGTGGGACCTAATCTTGTGTGGTGTCTCCCCGAGCTGGAGGGCAGGAGCCACGACTGGAGCTCACCCAGGCCCCTTGGCTATTTGTGGAGGGAAGGAAGGAAGGAACGCAGACTGGACGGATCACGGGATGAGGGAAGCTACTCGGGCCCAGTGGGAAGCAGGGTGGCGGACGGCAGAAGGGCCAGGCCCACCCCCACCATGGTCCTCAGTTCAACACGGAGGGCCAGTGATGGGGCCGCAGTTCAGAAGCACCAGATGCTTGGATTTATTATGCTTTTCATTTTGCAACTTGGAATTTTCACGTATTTGTCTATTTGTTTTAAAGTCATGTCAAAGGAACACACCAGGTTGAAAGGATCAACCTTAGGAAAGGTCGATGGGAATGCAAGCTGGTGCAGCCACTCTGGAAAACAGGATGGACTAAAACTAAAAATAGAACTACCCTACGACCCAGCAATTGCGCTACTAGGCATTTATCCACGGGATACAGGTGTGCTGTTTCGAAGGGACACGTGCGCCCCCATGTTTATAGCAGCACTATTAACAAGAGCCAAAGTATGGCAAGAGCCCAAATGTCCATCGATGGATGAATGGATAAAGAAGATGTGGTCTGTATATACAATGGAGTATTACTCGGCAATCAAAAAGAATGAAATCTTGCCATTTGCAACTACGTGGATGGAACTGGAGGGTATTAAGCTAAGTGAAAGTCATTCAGAGAAAGACAAAAATCATAATGACTTCACTCATATGAGGACTTTAAGAGACAAAACAGATGAGCAGAAGGGAAGGGAAACAAAAATAATATAAAAACAGGGAGGGGGACAAAACAGAAGGAATTTTTAAATATGGAGAACAAACAGGGTTACTGGAGGGGTTGTGGGAGGGGGGATGGGCTAAATGGGTCAGGGCACTAAGGAATCTACCCCTGAAATCATTGTTGCACATATGCTAACTAATTTGGATGTAAATTAAAATTAAATTAAATTAAAAATAAAAAATAAATAAATAAATAAATAAATAAATAAATAAAGGAAAGATCGAGAGGAAAAGCCGCGGCCTCTGCTCCATCTCCCCTGCCCCAGGCTCCCAGGGACAGGCCCTCAGAACTTGTTCTAGAGAGTTCTTCCTGTGGTGGCCTCACAGCGCTAAATAAGAGGCTCATCCTGCCTGTTTCTTTACTGCCAGCCACGGACATGGCTGGTGTTCACTTCACGCCACCCCTGGTCTCCCCAGTGTGGTTCTAAGTCACACACTTAAACGTAGGGATGAGAGACTCTCTGACCACACTGTAAAATGAGGCTCATGTGACATCCCTCCTCCCACACTCAGGGAAGTGAGCTGGCGGCCTTGGGCTTCACGGGTGTTCCCAGAGGAAAGGGCACGTGCAGCAGGTGCAGCCGAGACAGGACGCAGTGGGTCAGGCCCTCCCAGCAGTGCCCAGCGGAGAGGCCAGCGATGGCAGGGGCCGCAGGAGAGGCAGGACCGGCCACCTGGGACACACCAACACTCCCTCACTTCTGTTTGAATAGAGATAGGGCCCACATCCCAGGTGCTGGCATTGAGGGGCCTGGCTGGTTTATTCCCCATGGAGCAGTCACACCCCTGAATTTTGGAGGAGACTCCCACAGTGAATGCTGGAGGGTACAAGCCAGGTCCCCCCAGCGAGACCACCCGGCAAGTCGGGATCAGCAGCTGGGACAGACTGAGCAGTCCCGTCCTCCGTCCAGAGAGAGGGACGATCCAGAAGCAGACGCGAGGACGTTTGCCACATCGGGATTCCCGGCAAGACATTTCTAAATCCAGTCCTGCTCACATCATAGGGCCTCCTCGAAAGCCTAAATAGGCACTTTCTTCAAAGAAAGGGACAGAAAATTCACTTTCAGAATATCAGCAATAGTAGCCCCTTTAAATCTGCAAGCATGTTACTGCTAACGAGCAACCCCAACAGCAGACAGAGGGGTTCCAGACACGGAAACAGGCTTAAAATTCAAGTCACGATGTTTGAGTTCACACAGCTGACTTCCCCTCAAGGCACAGGAAGCGCACACAGTGTGTCTCCGTAAGACCCTCCCAGACCAAGACCATGCAGCCAGCGGTCCCCAACGCCCACGCGACCCTCCCCTTCTTTCGTGGGGCGGGGGAGGGTTGTGCCTAAATTATAGAGATGGAACAATACGGTATATATTATTCCCACCTAGTTTCTTCCACTCTACATAATTTCTCGAGGTTCACTCATGCTGTATGTACCCGTCGTTCACGTTTTCTTTGCTGTTCCACTGTATGTGCTCACATACCCATCTATCTACGGTTGTCCTTCCGCTTACCTGGGGGAGTTCCCAGTGTCATGAAGATGGGACTTAAATTTGGAGCTTTCCCTTCAGACCCTGGGCTCGATTACCACGTGTTTCCCCCACAGAGTAACATGCAGCTATCTTTTCTCGCTGACCCCAGAGCGGCACAGAAAACACAGGTTTAGGTTAACGGTCTGGCCGGACATCCAAGGATGGAGCCAGAGTGGTGGCCACGGGACATCTGTGTCCCCCTCTAGCGTTCAGATCCCCGAGAGGGACCAAGCGTGTCTGTCCCGTTCACCCTCACATCCCCAGCATAGCAGGAGCTGAATAAAACTTTGTCAAACACATGGGGGCTCCTGGGTGGCTCAGTCGGTTAAGCATCTGACTTCTGCTCAGGTCATGATCTCATGGTTCGTGAGTTTAGGCCCCTCATCGGGCTCTGTGCTGACAGCTCAGAGCCTGCTTGAGGTTCTCTCTTTCTCCCTCTCTCTCTCTGCCCCAAGCTGCTCATTCATTCTCTCTCTCCCTCTCTCAAAAATAAATAAATATTGGGGCACCTGGGTGGTTCAGTTGGTTAAGCATCCAACTTCAGCTCAGGTCATGATCTCAAGGTTCGTGAGTTCAAGCCCCACGTTGGGCTCTGTGCTGACAGAGCCTGGAGCCTGTTTCAGATTCTGTCTCTCTCTCTCTCTCTCTCTCTCTCTCTGTCTCTTTGACCCTCCACCCCCCACTCATGCTTGCTTGCTCTCTCTCACAAAAGTGAACGTTAAAAAATAATAGTTAATGAATAAACAAACAAATAAAAATTTGTCAAACGTGGATTTGGGGATGGACCGTACAGTGGCCCCTGGTCGTGTCTATTTACTAGTGTTGAAAATGCAGGTTTTATTATTATCCAGGTGTGGTGGCGGCCAGCAGATCAGAACACAGCTTGTTCCCCGCAGTCCCCAAGCGGGGACCTGCCATGGGGGGCCACACGGGGAAGCACAGGGTCAGCCGGTGTGGGAGGGCTGCGGGCACGATTGCTGTCCTGATTCCCACCGTAAGAAAGGTTTGGGATCAGCAGTGTGCACGAGCTCAGCGGGCTCTGGGAACAGGGCCCCCACGGGGAGTCTGGCACCTGGTGCTGGGTGACCGGGAGGTTCGCAGGTGAAGGCAGCCCCCAGGTGAGTCCTTCCCTGTCTCCATGCCTTATCCCATCCCTACGGGGCTGCAGGGCCCCAGATGCCAGAGCACCAAACACAGTAAACGAAAGATGTGGTTAATACACTTGAATCCTCAGTGCCTGGTTCGGGCACCCCCTTCTCAGTGCTGCGGCCCTGGTCTGCGCCGTCACCCTGGAGACCTGGTTCCTCCTTGCCTGCGCTCCCCTGTGCGTCATTGTCACCTGTGGGCATCCCTGGGGACAGGCAGGCACGTAGGCCACCCGGGAGGCAGGCTGGCGAGCCCTGTCCCCTCCCCGTAGCGACGTCACGGTTGGCGATGGGGACCTGCCACAGGCTCACGCCTCTCTGTGTTCGAGTTCGTCTCTCGGAGGGCGGGGGGGGGGGGGGGGGGGGGGGGGGGGAGGGTAAGGAATGGGTTGCGGAGAGACATCCCGGCTGAAAAGGTGCTGGACAAGTTTGAGGAGGCCCCCAAGACCCTTCACCCCGCGGCGCACAGTCAGCTCGCCCGGATGCGCGAGGAGCGCGGAGAGGCCGCGAATCCGGCATCCAATTACGAGTTTCGGCGGATTCTCGCCGAGCTAGCCAAGCTGCCGGATCACTCGGCAACCTTCTGGTTGAGATCAGGTGTTTGCTCGGGAGGCGAGCAGAGGAGCGCTTTCGGAAGACGTTCCCGCGCCGACGCCCACCGCGTCCTTCACTCCCCACGCCGGAGCCCGGCCACGGGAGGTGTGTGGTGTCGGCCACGCGGCCACAGTGGGTGTGCAGCGGCCCCGCACACAGGGGCCCGACGGGTCACAGTGAAACGGCAGCGCATTCGGACTCCGGAGAGAGAGAGGGTGGGTGAGGTGGGACCAGCCGAGCGGCCGTCCCTCCCCTGGTTCCCGCTCCTCTGTCTGGACAGCCGAGCCTGCTTCTGCGGCTGAGGTCGGGGAGTCGTCCACACGGCGCGTCGCAGGAGCCCCCGCTGCGTACGTTGTTGCGTACACGCACGTCTGCAGCGGGCTTCACGCAAAACCACGTCCTCTGCGTCCCGGGCTCCAGCTAACGGGCCTGCGAAGGCCAATTGAGACAGGTAGGCCTCCCTTGGCCCTGACTTTAGGATGATCCCGTGTCGGGTGTAACTCAGGTGCGAGTCGGAGGTGACGCCCCTGGCCTGGGGGGCGGGCCCTCGGGTTCACAGGTCATGCGGCCCTGCCCGCCAGCCGCAGGCTGCTTTGCAAACCGAGGGCTCGAACTAAGCCGGTGACTGCTCCCCGGTCGGCGGGACCCGGCTCCGGCTCCAGGCTCTGCGGTCACTCCGGGCGCGCAGCCGTGGCCGAGAGCCTTCCGGCCCCTTGGTGTGAGCGCCAGGGGCCCGTCCTCGCGGGCCAGCGTGTCTCCGGGCCTCCCTGCCTTCAGCCGGCCTCCCGGGCCGCCAGGCCACGGCGGCCTCCGCTCTGCTCCTTCGGCTGCCCCCCTCCTGCGAGGACTCACGGTGCTCCCGGGCGGGCAGGCCGGCCGGGCCGGCGACAGGGCGCGAGAGGAGAGCGTGCGGTTCGCCGTGGTCGGACTCTGCCTTCCAGAATCAGTTTCGTTTGCCACAAATCCGCAGTGGTTCTGCGTCGTGGCTGGTGGTTATCTCGCCCCGAGGCGTGAGTGCTGATCCCAAGGCCCCCCCAGTAGTGGAGGGAGGGAGAAGGGTGCCCCCATCACTTCCACTCACACGGTGCCCAGCTTGTCGCGGGCCTGCAGTGGGCTGGACACTGTGGGGGCCCCGTGAGATCCTTGGTCGCCTCCCCGTGTGTAACGTCTGCCGAGTGGCGGGCACCACACCAGGCCACGCTCACCACAGTCGGTCCTGCTCACGAGCCCCTGGCGGCCGTGGCGTGGCTGAGTGGAAGGGACCTTGCTGTTGGTGTCAGAAAGCCCTCTTCTAATCCCAGAGCCGCCCCTTTCCAGCAGCGTGTCCCTGCGGGCGCCACCCAGCGTCTGGGCAGCTGCCCGGCCACCTTGCACAGTAACATCTGAAGTGGTCGTGGTGAGGGTCCCACAAGGACCCAGCGTGTGTGCTGTGCTTTTGCTAAGCGGCCGGTCACCCGCCACTGCCACGACCTCTGTCCTCCGCCCGCCAGGGTGTCCTTGATACCTGCTCAAGAACATATTCCGAACATGCCACTGGCCTGCGGCTTGGCGGGTCCTGAGTGCGTAGAGCAGGGACATGAAGGGAGGCAAGCATCATTGACTTTTCTTTTGTCAATCAGAGGTGCCTCAGTGATGAAGAACTGATTCGTGGGATGCGCCAGCCCTTTGGGGACCACACGTCTCGCCGGGACCAGGTGGCCAGGACTCCTGATGTCTGTGCAGAGAGGAAGGGGAGCTTTGCTGAGGACACCCGCCTGGTGCTGCCGAAATCCCAGAGTGTGGTGCACAGCACAGGTATGGCTCACATGGCTCGGGTGCTTTCCCCGCGTGAATGGCAGGGCCATGTTTGGGTTTAATTCAAATGGTTTTCTCTTCGGGGCACGAGGCTGACAGCAATGATGCAGAAATTACACGATGCATTCCCCAGAGCTTGACTGGGTCCAAAACTAGTCAAGATCTGAAAGGCGTGCCTTGAGACATGGCTGAATTCCTATTGCGTGGAGGGCTTCCAAAAATAGTCACTTAATGGTGACATCGGTTACCCTCTTACGAGATGCACAAATAGAGTGCATCCTAGCTTCTACAGCCTACTTCTCTTATTTCACGACTTTCCCCCCTGCAATATAGGTCTTGGGAACTAATCTCTGTATACATTTTTGTCAAGAGAACAAAATCCTCTAAGTCACACAGATACACAGACACACGCTGAAGACCAGATGGTCTTTCAGAGACAAATTCCAGGGGTGAGCTTTCAGTTCATGTGGACGAGAGACGCTACGGAGGCCCCTGGGGACCAATATCTGGGCCCCACCGGCCGCCTGAGGGCTGGCGGCAGGCTGGGTTCTGCGGAAGCAGAAGCTGAGACGGGGTTTGGGGTAGGAGACATGGAATGGGAAGAAGGAGATGGAAGGGGGAAGGCAGACTGAGCAGCAGGCCTGACATGCCCCTGATGCAGGTGGGGACTCGAGCCGGCGCTGCCCATCACGGTACCCCATGTAGGGCCGAGTTGGGGCTGCTGTATGAGGGGCACAGCAGAGAGCAAGCGTGTGAACCTGGCCGCTGCCAGCCGGTGTCACCAGAGCAGGCAACACGTCCTCCCTGGGAAGGGGGATCTGGGGAGAACATCTCTGTATCTGCCACATTTTCATAGATCTTCTCAATACCAACGAATGTTTGTTAAAATTGGTTTTATTACTTCCTCATCTGGCCAAGATGGAGCTACGGGCGAATTTATCCTTCTCCCTGAAACGGTAACAACAAAGTAAACAGAAAAACGTGAAACGATGGTTTTCAAGACACCGGACCTCAGGCAATGAAGGATGATAATTCCTAAGGGATGGAGACCTAGTGGCCTGCAGAGGGTTCCGTGAGGGTCCGACAGACCCCCGGGAAACACTTGTTTGTGGGAAACTCACCTCAGGTGGGGGAAGGAGCCACAGGGAAGGATTGAGGGACAGTGCCAGAGCTCAAACAGGCCCAACAATGACACCTGTTCCGACAAAGGAGACTGGAGAAGGTCCCACATCATGAGACCTTAGGACAAGCACTCTGGAGGTCTCAACCCCAGGCCCGGCTCTGCTCCAGACCCATCCAACAGATGATGAGAGCAAGAACTGACAGGATCACACTCAACTGTATTCAGAACACAATTTAAGACTTGTAGAAGTACAAAAATATCCAACATCCTACAAGGTAACATTCACCCTGTCTGGCCTCCGATCAAAGATTATCAGGCAGGCAATAAGCAGGAAAATATGGCCCACGTTGAAAACGAGATCCAAACCAAACCAGAATGGAGACAGATGATGGCATTCGTGAAGACAATAAAAACTACCAGGAATCCTGAATGGGCTGAAAACACAGCGGATCAGGGTTAGGGACGCCACTAAAGCGGCGTTAGTGCGAAACTTACATTAGAAAAGAGTAAAGATTTGAAACTACCACTTCAGCTTCCACGGTCAAAAAGTACAAAAAGAAGAGCAGAGTAAGGGGCTCCTGGGTGGCTCGGTCGGTTAGGTGTCCGACTTGGGCTCAGGTCATGATCTCACGGTTTGTGGGTTCAAGGCCCGCATCAGGCTCTGTGCTGACATCTCAGATCCTGGAGCCTGTCCAGGTTCTGCCCCTCCCCTGCTCATGTTCTGTCTGTCTGTCTCTCTTTCTCTCAAAAATAAATAAACATTTTAAAAAATGTAAAAAAAAAAAAAGAGCAGAGTAAACCCAAGTAAGCAGAAGAAAATAATTTAATAAAGACCAAAGCACAAAACAAGGAGACAGAAAACCAAAACAGCAGAGAAAATCAATGAACCAAGAACTAGGTCTTCAAGAAGATGGATGGAATCAAACCTTTGGGCAGGCTGCCCAGGGAAAGGGCAGAGAGGGCAGGAGGAACACAGTTTACCCACATCGGGAATGAAACTCAGCATCACTACACATTCTGCAGGCACTGAAAAGACAATATAACGAAAGGGCAGACTCCATGCTTGATGTCTGACTTCTGAGAACCTCTAAGCTACAGGTCCCCCTCCCTCCCACCTCACATCTGGGCAGCTGGTAGACAAGCCCAGGTCAGCCCGGCCTGTGCGTGGGAGCCTTCAGACCAGTCCATTTCCCTGCTTCCTCCAGAAGGCCACCCTGGATGAGGAGGCAACGGGTAATGAGGGCCTGTTGCAGACAACTGAATGTCGATAAGCCCACAACTCAGGTTAAATTCTGTGAAGGGCACCAACTATCAAAGATCTCCTGGGGCGCCTGGGTGTCTCAGTCAGTTAAGCATCCATCTCTTGATTTTGGCTCAGGCCATGATCCCAAGGTTGTAGGATGGAACCCCAAGTAGGGCTGTGCACTGACAGCATGGAGCCTGCTTGGGATTCTTTCTCTCCCTCTCTCACTGCCCCTCCCCTTCTCTCTCTCTCTCTCTCTCTCTCTCTCTCTCTCTCTCTCAAAATAAAAAAATAAAAAAATAAAAAGATATCCCGAGAAGAAATCAGCTGCAAGAATAGCTATTTGGTTATTAAAGTTAAATTTGTAAACACCGTCCCAGGCCCACACAGGTCCACTGGGGAATTCTACCCAACACTCAAGGAAGAAGCAATAGCAAATATACACAAACTTCCCAAAAATTGAAGAAATGGGGATATGCGTCCATTCATTCTGTAAGACCAGCATTGCCCTGAAACCAAAACCAGGCAAAGAAAGCCACAACCAGTATCCCTTAGGATCTCTGATGAAAGAATTCTCAAAATTTTACACGTCAAATCAAAAACTATATGAGGGAGCTAATACATCATATTATATATATAGCTTTTATTTTTTTATTTTATTTTTTAATGTTTACTTATTTTGAGATTGGAAGAGAGAGAGAAAGCAAGCCGAGGGACAGAGAGAGAGAGAGAGATGGAGGGAGAGAATCCCAAGCAGGACCCGTGCTGTCAGCACAGAGCCTGACATGGGGCTCGAACTCATAAACTGTGAGATCATGACCTGAGCCGAAATCAAGAGTCAGACGCTCAACTGACTGAGCCACCCAGGCGCCCCTATATATAGGTTTTATATATATATACGTGTGAAGACAAATTTTTGAATCACACTAATAATAGGACACCTTAACATACCATTTGCAGTACAAAAAACTAAGGCTCCAGAAGACTGACACAATGTAATAAACGTGCTAGAGCTTATTGAAATATTTATATGACCCCTCAGTAATGGAAAACATTCCTTTCAAGTACACATTGAATAGTCACACAAATTGGTCTTATTTTAGGACACAAAAATTATATCACTGAGTTTCATAAAAAAGAGAAAAAAATATTATAAAACTTTCTGATCAAAATGCAATTAACATAGAAATTAACAACAAAAGGGGCACCTGGGTGGCTCAGTCGGTTGAGCTTCCGACTTTGGCTCAGGTCATGATCTCACAGCTCGTGAGTTCGAGCCCCGCATCAGGCTCTGTGCTGACAGATCAGAGCCTGGAGCCTGCTTCGGATCTTGTGCCTCCCTCTCTCTCTGCCCCAACCCACTCGCATTCTGTCTCTGTCTCTCTCAAAAATAAATAAACATTAAAAAAAATTAAAAAAAAAAAAAAAAGAAATTAACAACAAAAGTGCAAGAAGGCCTTCTACCTGGAAATTTTAAGAATTTAGTTAAACAACTGAATGAAATGGCACATACAAAACAAACTTAACGGAATCTCTAAAACATAATGATAATAAAAACACTGCATATCAGAATCTATATAATACATTTTAAAGAATAATCAAAGGAAGCTACACAATCTTAAACACATGCCAGTAACATGGAAAGAAAATAAAGGAATTAAATTCTCACCTCAAAAACTAAATAAACTAAAAGGAAAAACAAGTGAATTAATAGATATAATAGCAGAAATGGCTAGAATAGAGAAATAATAGATATAATTAACAAAATAAAATCTTGATTTATTAAAGTGATACCAAAATAAACCACTAAATAAATTAATCAAGAAAGAGAGAAAAGATAAAAACATACAAAATAAGAAATGAGAAGGGAAAAAGAACCATTGAATCAAATGAATATTTAAAAACAATTTTTTTTTTACATTTATTTGTGAGAGACAGAGAAAGACAGAGCATGAGTGGGGGAGGGGCAGACAGAGAGGGAGACACAGAATCCAAAGCAGGCTCCAGGCTCTGAGCTGTCAGCGCAGAGCCCGATGCGGAACTCGAACCCGCGAACTGCGAGATCATGACCCGAGCCAAAGTCGGACGCTTAACCGACTGAGCCACCCAGGCGCCCCTCAAATGAATATTTTTTAATATAAGACTACTTTTAATGAAATATAACATCTAGATGACATGGAAAATTTCCTGAGACACAATAGCTTAACATAACTGATGCCACTGGAGAGAAAAAGCTCAAGCAGAATAGTTTCCGTACAACAAAATAAAGTTATCAAGAAACCATCCCACCCAAAACCACCCGGCCCCGTTGTTTCCAAAGAATTCTACCAAATCTTCCACTTGCTTCAGAGCGCAGAACAGGGAGGACTTTCAAGTGCCTTTTATGAAGCAAGTCAGATGATGAGACATAATCCTGAAAAGACAATATCGAAAAAGGAAAATTTACAATTATTACTTATAAATAACCAGTGCAATTACAGTAAATATACTAGCAGAGAAACCGTAACAGCACATTAATATAATAATATACCAGGGCCGAGTGGGATTTTTTTTCAAAAGTGAACACACTGATACGGAAAGTTCATATGGAAAAAAGTTTTTAAATGCAAGAATAGCCAGGAAAACACTAAAATGGAAAGGCTCTGAGGGAGGATTAGACCTACCAGATATTGGAACAGACTATGAAGCCTCTATAATTGCGGTCCTGGTGCCGGAACAGACAGGCCAGTTTACAGAACAGAAAGTCCCAAACCAGGCCTGAGAATGTGTGACAGTGCAGTGTGTGGTGAGGGTGGCGCCCACATCACCGGGCCCACGGTAAACCTTCCAACAAATGGCGCCAGAACAACTGGGTGGACATTCAGAAAAAGAGAAAATCAGATCTATGCCTTATACGTTACACTAGAATAAACCCCAAATGAATCAGATATCTGACAGTAAAACCGACAGCAATAACAAAAAAATATATAGTTCCCTATAAGAATAAGAAAAAATCATAGGGTCATAACAGAAAAAAATTGAAAAAATTTAACATCCATTTTGATAAAAACTCAGCAGTTTAGGAATAATCTCATATTCTCTGACTCTCTGACACCAACTAGGTGTCCAACGCTAACTAAATGCTGACACTAATTATCCGGAGTTAGTTCAGGCCTCATAGGCTAAGCACTCAGTCCTCCACGACTACCCCTACTTTGGACACCAGTTGAAAGTCTGAAGTTGCCATAACCCCCCCTCCTCATTTTTTTTTTTTTTTATGAGGAAACTGGTGTCTTTTAAAAAAATTTTTTTAATGTTTATTTATTTTTGAGAAAGAGAGAGACAGAGCACGAGCAGGGGAGGGGCAGAGAGAGAGGGAGACACAGAATCTGAAGCAGGCACCAGGCTCCAAGCTGGCAGCACAGAGCTGGATGCGGGGCTGGAACTCATGAACTGTGAGATCATGACCTGAGCCAAATTGGACGCTTGACTGACTGAGCCACCCAGGTGCACCCCCCTCAGTTTTAATAATTCACTAGAACAACTCACAGACCTCAAGAAAACACTTGATTTGCATTCATGAGTTTATTGTAAGGATACAATTCAGGAACATTCCATACAATGGTACGGGGCAAGGTAAGGGCTGGGGCTGAGGGGTGGGACAGCGCAAAGCTTCCGCACCTTCTCTGGGTGCACCACTGATGTGTTCACCAATCTGGAAACTCCCTGAATCCTGTCATTTAGAGGTTTTTATGGATCTCCTATCACATGGGGGATGAATGATCAAATCATTGGCCACTGATGATGGACCTCAGTCTCTGGTCCCTCTCCCTTCCCCAGAGGTGGAGGGGTGGGGCTGGAGGTTCCAACCCACTAGGCAAGGCTTGGCCTTTCTGACAGCCAGTCCCATCCTAAAGCCATCTAGGGGTCCACCAAGAGTCACCTCATTAGCGTAAAGTCAGATCTGGTAGAAGGGAGCTTGTGAATAATGAAGATGACCTTATCACACCTATCACCCAGGGAATTTCAAGAGTTTTAAGAGCTCCGTGGAGCACCCAGGTGGCTCATACATTGAGCGTCCAACTCTTGATTTTGGCTCCAGTCATGGTCTCACGGTTCATGAGTTTAAGCCCTGTGACAGGCTCTGCGCCGACAGCCTAGAGTCTGCTTGGGATTCTCCCTCTCTTTCTCTCTCTCTGCTCCTCCTTCACTCGCTCGAACACACACACTCTCTAAACAAACAAACAAACTTAAAAAAAAAAAAGAGTTTTAGGAGCTTCATGCCAGGAAGCAAGGATAAAGACCAAATATATATTTATCATTATACCACAGAATACCACATTATACCACAGAATAAAGCAACAATAACAGGCATCTACGAAACTTTCCACCAACATCATACTTAATCTTGAAACACTGAAGTTTTTCCTTCAAGACTAGGAATGAGACAGAAATGTCTGTTCTTGTCACGGGTACTTAACATGGTACTGGAGGTTCTAGCCAGTGCAATAAGGCAAGAAAAAGAAATTTTAAAACCAGATAAGAAAGGAAGAAGCAAAACTGTCTTTCTTCATAGATAATGTCATCATCTGTGTAAAAAAATATGGAAATACAAGCTACTAGAACTAATCAGGAGGTTTAGCTATGTTGAAGGTTACGAGATCAATATACAAAAATTAGCAACAAACCATTAAAAATTTTTTTAATTTAAATATTTATAATAGCATCAAAGAAATGAATATAAAATGCTTTGTGGAAAAATCGTATAAAAGATAGGTGACATCTTTACCCTAGCCACTATTAAATATTGCTGATAGGAATACAGAGGACCAAAATGAATGGAAGCATATGTGGTTTGTGCACAGGGAGACTCTGTATTGTTGAGTTCAGTTCTCCCCAGACTGCTCTATAAAGTTAATGCAGTCCCATTGAACACCCTAGGGTGTTTCTAAGACAGAGTTATTCTAGTGATCAAATGGAAAAGCAAGGATTCTAGAATAAAACCAAAAATGTTTTGGAAAAGCAAGTTGAAGGGCTAACATTGCCTGGTTCAAGAATTATTATGAAGTGAGGGTAATCAAAACAGCATTATATTGCATAAAGATAGACAAGTGGGCCTCCAGAAAGAGACCCACACATATATGGACAACTGAGTTTTGACACAGCCGCAAAGGCTATGCAGTGGAGAAAGGATGGCTTTTTTAACAAATAGTGCTGGCACCATTGGCAATCCGTATGCACAGAGGTGGAAAGAAAGAGGGAAGGAAGAAGGGAAGGAAGGAAGGGAAAGAGGGAGGGAGGGAGGAGGGAAAGAAAGAAGGAGAGAGCCCAAGAAAGAAAGAAAGAAGAAAGAAAGAAAGAAGGAAGAAAGAAAGAAAGAAAGAAAGAAAGAAAGAAAGAAAGAAAAAGAAATGAACCAGGACCCATGCATACTACATGCAAAAGTCAACCCTACATAGGTCGTAGACCTGTACATAGAAAACACCGGAAACTATACCACTTGTAGAAGAAAACAGGAGAAAAAAATTGTAAAGCACATGTCTGGCAAAAGATAAATAATATATATAGAACTCTCAAACTGAACAATAAGAAAACAAACAAGTCAATAAAAACAATCTAAGTGTTTGCACAGACTCTTCACCGGCAAATAGCACATGAAAAGCTTCTCAGCGTCACTGGTCATAGGGGGAAATGCAAACAGAAGCCACAGTGAGATCCCACTTGCACCATTAGGAAGACACCAAGTGTTGGCGAGGATGTGGAGGAAGGGGGGCTCTCATAGCTGGTCGCTGGGAACGTGAAACGGTATGAACACTTTGGGAAAAGAGTTTGGCAGTTTTTTTAAAAAGTTGAACATGTGATCCAGTCATTCCGATCCCAGGTTTCAAAACCCAAGAGGCAAGGAAACCTACGTGCATACAAAGACTTGCACACGAATGTTCATAGCAGCTTTCTTACAAGAGACAAAAACTGGAAACCACCCAAACATCCAGACAAATGCACAAACAAATGGAAAGACACAGCAACCTGTAAATGCACCTGAAAATTGCTCTGTGAAAGAAGCCAGACAAAAAAGAATACGATCCCATTTATATAAAATCCTAGAAACTGAAAAGTAGCATGCAGTTAGAGACCGAAGGGCTGGGACTGCTGGGGGAGGGCGGGTGGAGGACGGGCGGACGGGCAGACGGGAGGAAATTACAAAGGCACAAGCATAGATGTGTTCATGACGGTGGTTGTGGCGATGGCTTCCACTCATCAAATATGTTTTGAAACCTATCAAACTGGATACTTTCTGCATGTCAGTTACACTCAGTAAAGAACTGGGTTTCCTGCACTCCTCTGAGCCTGTGGCATTATCAGTAAAGAAAGCATCACCTCCCTCATTCGTTCATCTGGGTGTTAGCATCTGTTGGGTGCCCGTTGGGTGCTCGACCCTGGGCATCCAACAGTGAGTGAGACGGAGGCCCCGCCCAGTGAATTCACGCCCCTGATGCCATGCCACAGACACATGCGCTGACCACCGGGTGTTTGTCAACCAGTAGCATCTCGCTTCTGTTGGAGGAATAGCGATGTTTTAAGCTGAAGTTCGTTGGTGAGGGACAAACACCAATAGGTCTGGGTGCTGGCCACACGGTACACATGCCAAGTGGTCCCACTCCCAGCTCACTCCTGGCGGGAGAATCCAGTTGTATTTTTTTTTTAATGTTTATTTATTTCTGAAAGAGAGAGCAGAGCATGAGTTGGGGAGGGGCAGAGAGAGAGAGAGAGAAAGAGAGAGAGAGAGAGAGAGAGAGACAGAATCCGAAGCAGGCGCCAGGCTCCGAACTGTCAGCACAGAGTCCGACGCGGGGCTTGAACTCACGAACTGTGAGATCATGACCTGAGCCGAAGTCAGACGCTAAACCGACTGAGCCGCCCAGGTGCCCCAAATCCAGTCGTATTTTAAATGAGATAGGGGTTGGGGACATAAGTAAGCAAGGCTGTTCTTTCGTGGGCTTCTCCTTGGGAGTTTTGGTCCGGTTCCAAAACAATCTTACTGTGTCGCCTATTCCTTATCATAAACACAGAAATTCAGATGACTCATTCAGTGTTGGAATCCGTGTTACATTTTTTATTGTTGTAGTTGTGGCTCTGTTCTCTCCGCGGAGCCTAAATTACTTAGAAAATACATCATTTTATATTTATCACAAAATAGATCATTTGACAAGTGTAAGAAAGCCCACCACTTGTGGCATTTAATATTTCTTGTGTAGGATGGAACTGTAAGTTTTCTGGAAGCGAAGGAACTACCAAACTAATACTAAAAAGTCAAGAGAAACAGAAAGAGGGATTTAAAATCTTACAAGACCCAAGTGCGTGACGGAAACAGATGAGATCATTGGCCTGCTCTTTGCCACTGCTTTCTCTCTGGCCTGCGAGAGCCCCCTCCCCACCCAGGAAGCCCTCCTGTCCATGGCCCTAGCACTTTCCAGACTGGTGAGAGTGGGCACGGCCGCTTGGCCTCTCCCGGCTGTCCCCGCTTCTGTGGCTCGCCTCTGCCGCTGCCCCAGCAGTGCCCCGGCCTCGCTGCGCCCCCTGTTCCCTCAGCAGACATGTCCCCTCCCCGGCAGCCCGCCCTCTCTGGCCCGGACACTGCAGTGGCTCCCACTAACAGCCGGCTTCTGCCGTTCCCACGTTCAAAATCCCCACCTTCTGGTGGGGTGGGGGGGTCCACATACTGCGAATGAATCCACAGTCTGGCCCCCCTGGCCCTCCACCCTCCACACCCGCCCTCTGAGCCGGGCCGCGTCTCAGCCTCATGGCCTGACGGCTCCCTTTGTCCCCGTGGCCTTTCTGCCTGGACAGCCTTCCCTCAGACGAGACCACTGCTCGACCATCGTTCTGTCCTGTCCTTGATGGACAGCATCTCTGAGACGCCCTCCCAGAGCACTGCAAGCTCAGGGCCGCCTCCTCCCGGACCTTCTGCTGTTGCCCCCACTGGCTGCGCATCCTTCCATCTTTCTCCAGGTCCGTCAGCACCCGGGACCCGTGTATACGTGTGTACGTGTCCTGTCTGTCCACGTTGGTTGCCCTCAGGAGGATCAGCCCAGTGGGGCAAATAAGACCCCTTGGCACCGCGGGGCAGGTGACGAATGGCGATGAAGGATGGCAGGCATATCTGTTTGTCCGCTCGACGGGCAGCCTGCAAACGGCTTCGGACCGGCGACTCCTGCTGTGCTCTCAGCAGGGGAGAGTCATGTCATTTCCAGGTTGGCATATGATGTTAGGATGTGTGACCAGGGTGACCTACGGTGACACACAAGACCTGTAGGAACGTGTCAGGTGCAAGAACCTGCCACTGCCGGAGTCAGGGGGAGGTGCGGGTAGGGCGAGCTCAGCGTGTGTGGCGCCCATCGTGTGCGGTGTGGTCGGCAGCCCAGGGAACCGTCCTCTGACGCCGTTGCCTCCAGAACCCATGATCCCTTTTCCACGAGCAGGAGTCTCAGACACAGGACTATGCAGACATTAGATCCCAGATGACGCCAGGGTCTGTAGGATGTCACCACGCCTCCCGCAAGGGAAGACTAGTCCCCGAGCTGACCCGGGGCTGAGGTTCACAGGACCAGCGGGTGACTGACAGGGGGACCAGACAGGGAGGCGCTGTGGCCGCGGACATCCCAGAGCAGGAGATTGTGACTGTTTCCAGAACTATCACAACGGGTGGGGCTGAGGTTCATTCCCCTCAAAATTATTTGGGCACATTCTTCTATTTTTTGCCACTCTTTCAACAAGGATCTGCATTTGATTATAATAAAAACCCATGAGCCGTGGCTTTTGAAAAGTGAGGGTTCTGTTTTCTTACGGAGACATCCAGAGGGTCCTGGGTGCTCTGCCCTCTTGTTCAATGCCGGGTGTGCCCTGTCACACACGGTCACAAGGTGCTGCCCCACGTGGGCGCCCACGTGGGCACCGACACGGCCCGGCGGGACGGATGAGGAATGGGAAACAAGGGTGAAGACTGGCCCTGCAGGCACCCGCCCCTCTTTAAGCCCTTTCCCAGAGGCCCCACCCAACGACTCCTACTTCTGCTTCTGCTGCACGCCTGGTCACCCCTAACTGCAAGGGAAGCAGGAAGCCAAGATAGTATTTTTAGTTGTCTGCACATTGCAGGCAGGGCTCAGGGTTCTTCAGGTAGGAAACAGGTGAAAGGTGGGTGCTGGGCCGGTGACCATCCGTGCCAGCCACACCCGGGAGGGAGCCCCTGGCTCCGGGGAGGTCAAGAGGCCGAGGCGATGCCACGAAGCAGGTGCCCAGCCTATGGAGAGGCTCATCCGGGAGCTCCGGGCCAGTGCCACCCACACGCGGGCCACGATCGATGCCGCTGGAGACAGCCTGCTTACGTGCTGGAGAGCCACCTCGGAAAGGCAGCCGGTTGCCCGGGAACTTGACGCACCCCGGCAGCTAGGCCGGCGGATGAAGACGCTCCCCTGGCAGCACTCGAACCCGGTGCGGTTTCTCCATGAGCATAAAAGGTCAAGGTGGAGATGCAGAGGCTCGTGGAGGGCTCTGTGTCCCCCCAGGTTCCTCCCCACCCCCCACACCCCCATGGACGCTATTTCCATCGGGCGTTATTCTCAAGAGCTCATCCGAGGAACAGACCTCGCTGCCTCTGTCGCCCCTGACACTGACCCAGTGCTGGCCAGCTCCTGACCTGCCACTCATCTCATCGAGGGTGTGAGGACACCGTGCGAGGCCACGTCAGGCACGATGCCGGAACCAGATAAAGAGACCGCTCCACCGGCATGTCCTCGGCAGGGGGAAGCGAGGCCGCATCTAGGAACCAACTGTATAACATGGTCCTTCGGCCTCAAAATGTCGGCTTTTATCATTTTGGCTGCAACTTGAAGGTTGCTAGGCTTTATTTCTTAAGAAGAAAAAGAAAAGATTGTTTCCACATTGTGGTTTCTCTCTCGATTCGGGGCCTCATGTTGCTAACTGACCATCCAAAACTTTTCCTTTTCTTGTTTTTTTAAATAGAAATCTGCTCTCACAGCTTGTTGTCTGGAGCTGACTCGGGAGGTTTCGACCTGTGGGGGCCGCTGGCGTGGCCGTGGGGTGAGTGCTGCACGAGGGGGTTCTAGGCACAGCTGAACAGAACGGCTTTGTGCTCTGATGACTTTCATTGCTCACTTGGGCCTCGGAGACTAGAAATCTCAGTGGCAGTGATTCCCCACGAGTGAAGCCTTTGGCTGGCTTGCCTGGGGCTTTTACACGTCCACCAACATAACTACGGCTTGTCGAAGGCTCTGCGTAACTATGAGGCACACTTTCTGCTAATGAGTTAATTCCATTCTCAAAATAACTGAAAGAGATGAGAATTATTATCTCCACCTTATAGGAGCAAACTCAGGGTCCAAAAATTTATTTCATCTTACTTAAAAAATTTTTTTTAATGTTTATTTATTTTTGAGAGAGAGACACAGAGCATAAGCAAGGGAGGGGCAGAGAGAGGGAGACACAGGATCCAAAGCAGGCTCCAGGCTCTGAGCTCTCAGTATACAGCCCGACGACGCAGGACTCGATGCCATGAACCCTGAGATCATGACCTGAGCCGAAGTCAAACACTTAACCCGCTGAGCCCCCCAGGTGCCCCATGAATTTAGATAAGCAGCCCAAAATGACACAGTCCTTAGACAGGACATGGTGCAAATCCCAGTCCTTTGGGCGGAGGCCTGGGGTGGAGTCTTCCAAGGCGGCACTGACATTGAAACGTCTCTTGAAAGAACACTGCTACCTTCTTCAGGAGGGAGGGGGCTCTTCTTCATTCTAGCCCACCAGTTTTTAGCTAAACATTGGCCATAAAATTCAGTCTTTGTGGAATCCTTTTATGCACAAGCATCGCATTTAAGCTTCCTGCACGTGACATTATCAGAGCCCCATCCACCTCAGGGGGTTAGCAGTGGAGCCCCCATGGGGCAGATGAAGAAACTGGGAGGGAGATCTGAGATTTGTCCAAAATCACAGCAACGCGGGGTCCAAGTGTCCTTCTCAAGCCCCCTCCTGCTACCTCTTTACTCCGGACTGGCTGCAAAGGACAGAAACCACCCCCAGGCTGGTGCTGGGAACCAGAAGGGGAACACACAGGGGCAGGATGGCACGGCCTTGGGGATGACAGACCCGGGACTCGGCCCTGTCTCTCTTCTCCGTTCTCAATGCTTGTTTCGCTTGTTTTCTCCCCTCATCATAGCTTGGGGTATGAAGCTGGGGGGGTGGGGGGGCGGGTCTCTTCACTCTCTTCCTGTTTTAATACATTCCCAGGAAAGGATTCTGCTCGGCCTAGACCCAAGTGGGGCCGGCGCAGTGCCCCAAAGAGGAGGTGGTGAGCACATAGATGACCATGGAGCCAGGCTCATAATGAAAGTGAAGCAGGCGGGATGGGGGTGGGGGTGAGGGGACTGTGACAAATAGCAGAGCCCACGCTGCACATAAAGAAAAGATTGTCCTGTTGGAATGTAGGCTGAGTGTAGCCAGAGATCCCAGTTTTTTTGAGAAAAGCAAGAAATCCAGATTTTTTATGTTAAATGTCTTGATTCTTTTGAAAGCTGTCAGCTAATTAAAAATAGATTTAAAACATCGCGTGGGCGGAACAAAGCCCTTCTGTGAACCAGATGGGACCTCCCAGCTATCACCAGTTTGCAGCCTCTGGTGGAGGTGGACCATATAATAACCGATATGACTGGCCCTCCAGCCCAGGGACGCTGAGGGGCGTCCACCAAGCCCAGGCTCTCCCCCACCGGCTGTGACTCCCCAGGCAGGCACTTTTCCAGCAGGCATGAGAGTGGGGAGTGGGGGGCCCCCTGGAGGCACCGCGCAGACATCTTCCTCTTGCTCATCCTGATCACCACACCCTGGAACTCGGCTAAGACCTGGGCCCACCAAGGCGGGGACCCAGGAGGAAGGTTGAGGAGTCTGAGCTTTGAGAAGCAGGGAGGCCCACGGGCAAGTTGGGCTCTGACGGCGTCACGCCATGCTCCCAGGAGTGTGTTCTTTTTATCTGGAGTCTAGGCCACCAGCAAATGAGGGTGGAGAGTGGGTTCTGTCCTGAGGCTGCCTGCAGAGAGGTGTGGACCAGCAGTGGGATCTGGGACAGCAGGGCCTCAGGGACACTGGGCCTCTGGGGTCTGGTGGGAGTTTGCAGGTCTTCTGAGGACTCAGTGTCCCCTGCTCACTCTTCTTTTCCACGTTGTCTACTGGTCATGGTCCTCACGACCTGGACTCCACTGTGACCTCTCCACCATCGGTGTCCTTCAGCTCCAGCACTGTGAACAGCCCTGTCTCTTCCTTTTAATTCCACACTAAGAGACTGGGCACCTGCTGTGTGCCTGGGACCCTGTTCTAGGAGATGGGGACACTGTGGTGAAAATGCAGACACACAGGCCAGTCTCAGAGACACCTAGGTGTGATCAAAGCGTGGGGCTCAGACTGCACGGCGAGAAAAGGGCTCTCTGAGAAGGTCAGGCCTAAGTGCGATCTGACCGATGAGGACCTGCCAGACAAAGAGGGGACAGGCATTCCAGGCAGCTGTGCCCCTGTGAGCATGGGGAACAGGCGGGGAGGCTGGGGCCAGGCTGTGGCACAAACTCCACCTTGAACCCAAGCATCACTGCAGGCTGGCCTGCGTGGCCAGCAGGTCCTTCCGCTCGTGCCCAGGGATACATGTCCTTCCTGCTGCTTCCCCCTCTGTTTGCCACCCAGCCCTTCCAAAGCACTTCCCTGTTGCCATCTAATTGAACATGGCGTCTGTGCCCCAAGGGTATGTCCTGGGAAACAGAAGCTGGGACTTTGGCCCATGTTTGCGCTATTCCAAAAGCTGTAAGGTGTTTCCACAAAACGCCCTCTGCACCTTCTAAGGCCCCACCTGCAGAATGAGAGCACAGTGTGGGCATCTTCCTGTGCAAGTGTCCACACATCAGGGGCTCAGATTGGATGGAAGTCATGTCTGTCACCATCTAAGTTTTTGTGGAGGATGCCCTCTGAGGACCCCAGGGGCTGGGGTTCACACCAGGTGGCTCTCCACTATACCCCATTCCCCCCAGGGCCGCTGGGAACCAGAAGAGGGAGAGAGGAGGCAAGCCCTTTCCCTGGAGGGCAGAACCCAGAAATCTCACCTGTCCGTCCTTCTCCTCACACCTCAGTCCGAGCACAGTCACATGGCTCCATCCCAGGACCCTTTACTTCTGTTGCCTACAAACCAAGTTCCTGTTTACTGCACAAAAATAAAACTAACCATGTCTGGATCACTTTTATCTTCATTTTTCTTCTCTGATCATGAAAACAGTACATACTCAGTGCTAAGAATCCAGAAATAGGTAAAGACCATAAAACCACCAGGAATTCCAGAGCTAAGTTTAAGACTTACAGGGTGGGGCAGTATCGACTGGGTGGCTCAGTCCGTTAAGCATCCAACTTTGGCTCAGGTCATGATCTCGTGGTTTGTATGTTCATGTGTTTGAGCCCCTTGTCTGGCTCTGTACTGACAGCACACACCCTGGAGCCTGCTTCTGTGTCTCCCTCTCTCTCTGCCCCTCCTCCACTTGCACTCTGTCTCTCTCTCAAAAATAAACATTAAAAAAATTTAAAAAAAAGACTTATGGGGTCATAGCATACACATAATTTTGTAACCTTAGTTCTTGCATGGCAGTATAATCCTGGTAACCTCCCCATATCAATAGTGACCTATGTTACCATCACAGTTGTTTGTGACATGTTTTTTTTTTTTTTTTTTTTAATTTTTTTTTTTTTTTTAACGTTTATTTATTTTTGGGACAGAGAGAGACAGAGCATGAACGGGGGAGGGGCAGAGAGAGAGGGAGACACAGACTCGGAAACAGGCTCCAGGCTCTGAGCCATCAGCCCAGAGCCTGATGCGGGGCTCGAACTCACGGACCGCGAGATCGTGACCTGGCTGAAGTCGGACGCTTAACCGACTGCGCCACCCAGGCGCCCCATGTTTGTGACATGTTTAAGTGATGACCATGATGAACTTGGAGATGGCTGTGATTTGTATTTATTTGACTACTGAGGGTGAACATTTTTTCACATTTATTGGCCATTTTTATTTTGTGTGTGTGTGTGAATTGCCAGTTCATATCCTTTGACTATATTTTAATGGACTGTTCACTTTTTTCCTATTGATTTGAAAAGAAAGTCCATGTTACATATGAAGGATAATATATTAGCACTCCTATAGTGCTTATGTGCACTAAGTCCTTGTAATGTATGTTCATTTAATCCTTAGGTTGGTTCTCTAAGGGAAGTACTGCTGTAATCCCCATTTGACCCTCCCTAGGCATAGGAAGAATAAGCAGTGTGCCCAAAACTGTGTCGTGGTATAGTCCAGGGAGTTAGAACTGGGATTTAAACTCAGCATTCTGGTTCAGGTTCTCACTCTTAACCACTAGACATTTTAATTCATGTTTTGCCAGCTATAGATTTTACAAAATTGGTTTTTCCAATGTGTCATTGGTCTTTTCATTGTAAGGTTTTTGTTTTAAATTGGTTTTTATTTTTTTTTTATTTATTTAAAAAAAAATTTTTTTTCAACGTTTTTTATTTATTTTTGGGAGAGAGAGAGACAGAGCATGAACGGGGGAGGGGCAGAGAGAGAGGGAGACACAGAATCGGAAACAGGCTCCAGGCTCGGAGCCATCAGCCCAGAGCCCGACGCGGGGCTCGAACTCACGGACCGCGAGATCGTGACCTGGCTGAAGTCGGACGCTTAACCGACTGCGCCACCCAGGCGCCCCATTAAATTGGTTTTTAACATATATGGTCAAATCCATTAATCTTTTCCTTATGGACTTTGGAGTCCCTGGGTGGGCACTATCTGGAAAGTAGGGGGCAAAGTGTTTCATATGTACTTTTCCAAACTTGCCGAGAACTTTTTGGTAAGTGAAGAAAATGTCAGAAAGGCGCATAATGCTACGGGGGCCCCAGCCTGGGCCGTGTGGGTGAAGCCCATGGCACCTGTTGCCCAGGTATGAGCTGGCCTCCTCGCTACCCTTTCCTCCCCCCATTGGGGCAGCACGACTCGGGCCACCCCTAGCTGCTGTGCAGATGCCAGTCATGGGTGAGTACTCCGTGCGCTCCACAGCAAATCTGGCTTCTCGGCTCCTTTCTGAGCACCTCTTCCACCCAGAAGTCCTCCCAAAATGCTGCCCCGCTTCCAGGCCCAAGCTCAAGTTTACCCTCCTCTAGTTTCTTGCTCCCTTCAGCCCTCCAAACGACTGTCTCGACTCTGGCATTTGTGGCAGGTGCACTGCGAGAGCTGGAAGGGCAGTGCACCTGCGACCGTGGGGGCAAACGCTAGGCGGTCAGCGCTCGGGGCTTTCTTTCGACTTCAGCCCTTGAGTACGGAGGTGCAGCGGCCTGCAAAGTAGCGCGGACCCACCCGCAGGGGTCCGGCCCCGGGGCTGCAGGGAGCAGCGCGGACCCACCCGCAGCGGTCCGGCCCGGGGGCTGCAGGGGCCTGGCCCGGTAAAGTCGCAGCGCGCCTGAAGGATCTACGCTTGAGGCCGACTTTGAAGTGCAAAGACTAACGCTCGCTTTGAAAAGCGTTCGAAGACAAAAATCTCCGAAAGCTGGGGCAGCCTGCATACACCGCGCCGCCGCCACAGACGGCTACGCTGAGGCACCGAAGCAGCCCGCCCGGCCTTTGCCCCGCACACCGCCGCCCCGCGCGCTCTCGGTGCCACGTGACGGCGCCCCTCCATCACGCGCGGGGGGCGCGGCGCCGCCGCCACTCTCTCGCTCATCCAATAGGAAACGGGGACCGGGTGGGGAAGGCGGGCCCTCCCGCCCCTCCGCCGTCCGCCCAGAGCGGGGCGGGCCCAGCCGCCACCCACCAGTGGGGTCCCGACGAGCCTGGCTGGGCCGCGGCGAGGGGGCGAGGCGCATGTCAGTCAGGCAGTCCGGCCAATGGATTCGCGCGCTGCCCTTGTGCCCGCCCCCGCCTCGGCCTCCCGGCGCCCGCGCTGCCTTCCCTCAGGCCGCCACGGCCCGCCCGCCCGCGCCTCCATCCGGGTCCTCGCGCGCGGCTCTCGGGCGGCGGCGGGCGGTGGGTGCGAGGGCTAGGTCGTCCCCGCGGAGGGCGGCGGCGGGCGGCGGCCTCTTCTGTGAGCTCGAGGTGGGTACGAAGATGGACGGCGAGCGTGGGCCTGTCGCCATTTTCCTTCCCTCCGAATCCTAGGGCGGTAAAAGAGGGCAGCGCTGCGGGCCGGCCGGCGCGGGCCTGTGGCCAGGCTGGGCGGGTAGCAAGCGGGGGCCGTGGCGGCGGTGGCGGCGGCGGCGGGCAGGCGGGCGAGCGAGCGGGGGATGGGCGCCGCGTGGCGCGGACGGCCGGCCCCAACCCCCTCCGCTTCCCGCCCAGCGCCTCACGGACCGGGGGGAGGGGTCATTCTTCACATTCTTCACCCCGCCCCTCCCCCTGCTTCAATCAAACTTGGGCGGGGGAAGTCCCGCCCCCGGGCCGCGCCCATTGGCCGGCGCTGCCTCCCGCTGTGGCGTGACTGGCTCTGGGCACAGCTAGGTCTCCCTGACGTCACCTCCGCTATCAGGTTTGTGGGCCGGGGAGACCTTGGCCTTGGGGGCTGGGATGCAGGAGGAAGGTAGGAAGTGCGGGGGGAGGGCCGGCGCGGGCGGGCGCGGGCGGGCCCTGGGCTGGCTCGCTGCCCCTAATCCGCCCGGCCGGGCGCCGCCTCGGTCCCGGAGCAGCTGTGCGGCCGGCTCCGCTGCGGCGGCCGTCCTTGGCGAGGGAGCGGGGCGGGCGGCGGGAGGAAGCGGGCTCCCGGGAGTCGGGCTCGTGCGCGGCGACCTGGGCCACCGCCAGCGGCCGCAGCCCTGAGTCGGGGCTGGTCGCCCTGCAGGCGGGCCGGCTGGGGCCCGTCCCCGGCGCGCTCCGGTGAGGAATGCGTAACCTTTCTGTCCTTGGCCAGCAGTGGCCTTCCGTCTCCAACTTTTACAGTAGGGCCTGGCCCCCTGCCTTCCGTGTCAGGGGAGGGCGTGTGCTCCTTTCCAGCCCTTCTTTCTCGGATAGACTTCTCGCTCGCGAGAGGCTCGGCCGGCGGGAAGAGGCGGTGGGAGGCCGTGAGTGTTACGTTCCTGCCGCAAATGAGGAGACGATGAGTTTTCCTTTTTTAGCTTTGCTGGTAAATACTGCTGCCTTGGCCCTCGGTTCCTAAAGTGAAAACCTCGGTTAGCAGTCCCCCGCACTTCCTTCTGTTGGCCTGAGAATCATGCAATAATGTAAGGAGATTTAGGGTCAAATTTTAGATTTGTATGTAGTTTAGAAAATAATCGTATCCAGGTTTTTGTGCTGAATGGAGTTTAGGTTCATTTACAGTATGTTCAGGGAGTGTGTAGTTAAGGAAGTAAAAACTTGTAAGATACTTCGGGTTTTGTGAGGGTGTTTGATTTATTATACACAGTTGCTAAAAGTGTTGTCTTCAAACTTGTGAGTTTTTTGAGAGACAAACCTCTCCCATTTCTCCTGAATTCAGTTATAATTAAATAGTATTTTTAAATGTGTTGCTTGGGTACAGGCAATTATGGTTGATAGTGGGAAAAGTAATGCGTTTGGGTAGTTATTTTGCAGTGATAGCTAGAAGATCCTTTTCTTCATGTTGAAAGGGGCTGTGCGTCCTTCCCTCTTCACTAAATTGAAGCTCTGTTAAATTTGAGAGACTGGAGAATTATGCAGGTGTGAGGGAAACAAAACACCTGTTCAGAAATGAGAGGAAATTTGCAAACGACGGAATTCAGACTTCTAGAATGAAGAGATCAATATTATACAAGGTAGTCTCAAATGGTTAACTCCTTAAGGGCATTTTATTTTTATCACGAACTAGTATTTCTTGCTTTAGAGTACAGCACACTAGATATTTGTGCTTTTTTTTTTCAATAGCTAATACAGTAATAGCTTTACTAATAGTGGGAATTGTTTTGTATTAAGAGCTCTACACCATTGTTTCAAACTGTAGGTCTTGACTCCTTGGGTCATGAAATCTCTTCAGCGGCTGGTAGCCAGAATTTTAAAAAACTAGAATAGAAAATATTAGTGTGTTACATGAAACTTGATTCAGTTCTGTGCATATATATATTTTTCCCCCGAAATCTCTTTTTCTGAGGGTGTCAAAAAGGTTTGAAAGACAGTACCTCTCAAAGATATTTTTCTCCCTTATAGGACTGGTCTTCTGCAAGGAATACTAAAAGCCCTGTTCATTTATATTTGGTGGAGGGTGGTCCCCTTAACTCTTACTTTCAGGAGTTAGGAAAATAGATTTGTCACCAATGACCTGATACGTTTTAATCATTTAGAATTTTTAATATTCTGAGAAGCTTTTATTTAGACAGTAGGGTCTCAGGATATTAATTCCAGTGATTTTTTTTTTTCCCCATGTCTAGATGAGAGTAGAATTTGGATCCCCAGTAATGAGTTGTCAACATTGCCTCATGTGACCTCAGGACTGGAGTAAAAGGAGGCCTGGTCACTCTTGCCCTTTGCCTGTATGGGTGTTCTGAGCATTGCACAATCACTTAAGAGTGGACTTCATTAAATAACCAGATAAAACGAGACTCCTGACCCCTTTTTTTGGTGCCAAATCTTTGAAATCTAGAGTGTATTTCCTGGTTGCAGCACATCTGGGCTAGTTGCATTATTGTGCTCAGGAGTGACAAGTGGCTGATGGCTACCGAATGAATAATGCAATTCTAGTGGATTGTCTATCTGCTTTTTAAAAATTAGCTTTCTCTAGCTGTTTGCAGTTTCATATCAGCAGAAATGTTCCCTGTCTCTACAGCTTCATCTCAGATGTGGGGAAATTGCATTAGGTGATTTCTTAGGCTCTTTCTAGGTCTAAGATATACATATTCTGAGTCAGCTGACAACTACACTTTTGTGAAGTGTTACTTTTGTTGCTCTAAGAATATCTTAAGAGACTTTTAGATGATCTGTTTTAAAATGACATGTTAATGATGAATATGATTTGGGAGTATTTTGTTCTGTTAAGTCATTATTTTTTGCTTTGTGTCAGTATTCATTATCAGGAAGTTCTATACCAGCTTTCTGTTCACTTAGGAGGTGTTCTCTCCCCCAGTAGTTTTTATTTGGTCAATTACATGATAACTTAATGTATAGGAGGGAGCGTGTTTTCTTAGAATTCACTTTTGTACATTGTAGACTATGAATTGTCTACCTAGAATATAGATAATTATAGGAGACTGGAATCTAGATTTAAAAACCAGAACCTACCAGAACCTTTTCTGACTTTTGTGGATGGGTAAAGAATACAGTGATTTTTCAGTCTGGGAACATATCAGTATAATGAAAGATAGGAAGACAGCAGATTTTAAAGGATTGAGAAATAATGGTGTATATATGAGGACTGTCGAGCAGAACAAGTCACCCAAGTGGAACACTTCCTCACCCTTAATATTTGCATAACATTGTAGGACTTATAGCAGAATTTTTGTAAGTATACAGGTGTAGCATAGAATGCAGTTGTGGTAGCAGGGAGCTTGGCCCCAAATTAACACTCTGCATTGGAAAATTTACAAAGGGATACCAGGAATTGAGGTAGCATTAGTTACCTTTTTAAAAAATTTCAGAAAATGAGATATTGCAAGAAGAAGATACAATCAAGAACATCTATGTACCTGCTATATATTTAAGTGAATGAAAAGGTATTGTTTTGGAAAATAAGACCAAGTATTTTGCTACATAGAATTTGACATGGATCCTCAGTACAGTGTTTGGTAGAATAAAAAATTCAGATGTTAGATTAGAATTAGGTTAGTTTTCTTTTCTTTTTTTTTTTTTTTTAATTTTTTTTAACGTTTATTTATTTTTGAGACAGAGAGAGAGCATGAACAGGGGAGGGTCAGAGAGAGAGGGAAACACAGAATCTGAAACAGGCTCCAGGCTCTGAGCGGTCAGCACAGAGCCTGACGTGGGGCTTGAACTCACGGACCGCGAGATCATGACCTGAGCCGAAGTCGGCCGCTTAACCGACTGAGCCACCCAGGCGCCCCCTAGAATTAGGTTAATTTTCATTAGAAAAACATACCTAAAAACATCTTGTCAATTTCACATGTCATCTTATGTTGATGGAGTGATCCCTTGCTAAATCCTGCATATGCTCTGCCAAAGGAATGGAAATAATGTTTTTACTATTCAACCAGCATCATCAGATAAATAGCTTCATTAATATTCAACTGGATATTCGAAATCAAAGGAAATCTTTATGAAGTAGCCAGTATTCTATTTGGTTACAAGTGAAACTGAATGATGGGCGCGAAGGAAATGTTTTACTTTATTTGTATGGAGGTTTGGCAAAAATGAAATTTATACAACTGTAGATGGCATCTGAATAAAAGTTTTTTTTTTAATATGAAATTTATTGTCAAATTGGTTTCCATACAACATCCAGTGCTCATCCCAACAGGTGCCCTCCTCAGTGCCCATCACGCACTTTCCCCTTCCTCCCACCCGCCATCAACCCTCAGTTGAATAAAAGTTTTTTAAAGATAAACTTTCTGAGCTACTTTGATAGTATGTAAATTAAGGTCTGGGAAACTAGACTTATAGAAAGTCAACTTCTTTTTTTTTTTTTTTTTTTTTTTTTTTAATATTGTGAGAGAGCGCAAGCAGGGGAAGGTCAAAGAGGGGAACTGAGGATCCGAAGCAGGCTATGTGCTGACAGCACAGAGCCCGATGGGGGGCTCGAACTCATGAACCATGAGATCATGACCTGAGCCAAAGTTTGTGCTTAACCGACTGAGCCACTCAGGCACCCCTAGAACATCAACATTTTAGCTCAAGTTCAAATTCTTAATAGGTATGAAGTATGTCAAAGGTAGAGTAGGCCTGTTACTGAACTGAGTTTAGCATATTTTAAGAATTTAGAAGCTAGTTTGTTTAAAATACTATATTTGTAAAATTGATAAATGCAGAAGTGAAATTTACATATTTTACTTCATTAATATGTAGCCTTCAGAATGTGTATTCAAATGTGTTTTTCAAACTATGACGCTTAACCTTTTGGTCATACACTTTCTTGCAAATGTTGATAAGAGCTATAGATTATTGCAGAAAAATTGTATATACAATTTCTGGGGGTTACTGTAGCCCTTTTTGAAGCCTGTTATGGATGCAGGTTAAGAACCCTGACTTTAGGCTGTTGACTATACAAGTAGTGTGTTAAATAGTATGACATAATATCATACACTGTCATTTACTGAAATAAGTGGATTTTAAAAATAAGTATAGATATAGACAAACAAGCTTATTCATAATAACTAGACTTGCCTCTTCATAGCACATTGTAAATTGACAAAGCAAGTTTTACATTGAACATAAGTATTTCTATCACAAGTATATCTAGCAAAGGGAACTTTCTCTGAGACAGTTTCTCAAATTGATACAATTTGGTAAAAAGGAAGAGTTACTTGTTGAGTACTTCTGGGTCATTAAGGTGCTTTGCACATGTTCCCAGTTCTTTTTTTTTTTTTTTTTTTAATTTTTTTTTTTCAACGTTTTTTATTTATTTTTGGGACAGAGAGAGACAGAGCATGAACGGGGGAGGGGCAGAGAGAGAGGGAGACACAGAATCGGAAACAGGCTCCAGGCTCCGAGCCATCAGCCCAGAGCCTGACGCGGGGCTCGAACTCACGGACCGCGAGATCGTGACCTGGCTGAAGTCGGACGCTTAACCAACTGCGCCACCCAGGCGCCCCAACATGTTCCCAGTTCTTAAAACAACCCCTATGAGGTGTGCATGTTCGTTCTCTAACCTGAGATAAGAGAATTAAACCTTGAGAGGAGGTTATGTAATTTACCCAAAAACACAGACACTGAGTACCTGCTTGACCCCAAAGCCATTGGCCTGAATTCCTTCCCTATACTGCTATGTTGTGCTAAAATCAGTTTCTTAAAATACATTTTGTCCAAGTTCAATTGTGACTTTTAATCATAATTTTTATTTTTTAAAACTTTATATTTTGAGAGAGTATGTGTGTTAGCAGGGGAGGGGCAGAGAGAGAATCCAAAGCAGGCTCCTCACTGCCAGCACTGAGCCTGATGTAGGGCTCAAACTCCCAAAACCATGAGATCATGGCCCGAGCTGAAACCAAGTCTGATGCTCAACCGACTGAAACACCCAGATGCCCCAATCACAGTAATTTTTAATGAGTGAGGAGTATCAAGCTACAGATTGAGGTAGTATGTGAATAAGCATAGAAAGTGGATATATAAGTGTTACTTCCCCAAAAATTTATCTGAAAGATCAAATTCACATAGTTTTAGCTAGTAGCATCTTGTCCAAGAATGTTTTAGTTAACAGTCCAATAATAACAGGTAACTGAGCATCCATTATGTACTTGGCATTGTAATTGGTGCTTTTTGTATTTTATTTTGAACCCCTCTTAATAGCCATGTAAAATTTGGCAGATTTTTGTAAGTTAAAGTAACAAAGGCTCAGAGATTACATGATGTAAATAAATATATGGGGAATAAAGAGCCAGGATTCAGATCAGGTCTTTGATTCTGAAATACATTTTACAGAAGGAAAAGTTTCAAGAACTGAAAATATGCTAGCTTACCCATATTCCTTTCTCTTTCCTGGTAGCCAAGCATTATATAGTTGTGATTGTGTACATGTTAGGGTTTTTACTTAACCTTATTTCTTAATGAACATTTCCATGGGTCCTCATAATCTGTTAAGTTCTAGTATATGGATTGTGTTCTGTGTTTCTGAAAGCTTGCTTAATTAAACACGGCCTCCTCGGGGCGCCTGGGTGGTGCAGTCGGTTAAGCGTCCGACTTCAGCCAGGTCACGATCTCGCGGTCTGGGAGTTCGAGCCCCGCGTCAGGCTCTGGGCTGATGGCTCAGAGCCTGGAGCCTGTTTCCGATTCTGTCTCCCTCTCTCTCTGCCCCTCCCCCGTTCATGCTCTGTCTCTCACTGTCCCAAAAATAAATAAATGTTGGAAAAAAAAATTTTTAAAAATAAATAAAAAATAAACACGGCCTCCTCTCAGCTGTCAGATTTTAGTTTCCAAAATTTGCTCTTATCCATGCTTTCTGGAAAGCTGAGGCTGAGAACCATCAGTGGATCATAAAATCAACTTACTGTGTATAATGAAATAGAAAACGTAAGAGTAAGAGATAGTGTTGATTTTTGAACATAGACAATTTATTGTATTGGTAATACTTAGGTATAGACATGTATGAATACTGTTTATTTTTTATTTTTATTTTTTTTTAATGGCATCAGGTGACGTTCCCTTTTTTTTTTTTTAATTTTTTTTAACGTTTATTTATTTTTGAGACAGAGAGAGACAGAGCATGAACGGGGGAGGGGCAGAGAGAGGGAGACACAGAATCTGAAACAGGTTCCAGGCCCTGAGCTGTCAGCACAGAGCCCGACGCGGGGCCCGAACTCACGGACTGTGAGATCATGACCTAAGCCCAAGTCGGCCGCCTAACCGACTGAACCACCCAGGCGCCCCTATGAATACTGTTTAGAAACATGAGATGTTTTTCTTGCTGTAGGTTGTGGAAAGAGGGAAACCACTGCTGTAACGAATACTGATGCTACATAGTAGATATGTTTCCCCTGCCCCTTGTTCATAAACATCCAACTTTATGTTGTGTATATTTTCCCACAAAACTGAGGAATATTTTAGTAGTCCTTGGTATGTAAATTGCCACATTACTTTCTACCAATATGGTACTGGATTTACATTGCTGGATCAGGAAAAATAGTACAGAGTAAGCGAGATTGTACATTTATTTCATTTTTAGATACCTATGTTTGAGGAGGATTCAGACATGTTTTAAATGAGAAAATTATTTGGAGTTGAGGGTTGGGGTAAAGGTACCAGCCAGTTTTACTGTTGGCTGTCATTTCTTTTAAAAGAACCATGCGGGTTCTGAGGAAAGGTTTTGGCTTATAAAGGCTTGACTTTTTAGGAACAGTTGTCTGCATGTTCATACCTTGGATCTTCTGGCCATGTAGAATGTAAATGAGCTCAGCTGTAGTAACTTTGGAGATGCGGTGCTATCATCTGTAATCTGGGGCAAGTTATTAAATTTAGCACCAGTTTCCACCTATGGAAAATAGAGATGGTGGCTATTAAATAAGATGGCACCCATGAAGGGCTTGACAAATGGGGCCTTATGTATGTCGGCATGGTAAATCTTTCCCCTATTCTTACAGATTATTTAGTCCAATGTACTGAAGTTACAGCTAAGAAAGCCGAGGGACTAAAAAGGCTGAATTACTTGTACAAGGTTTTGGTTGCAGTGAGTGACCTGGGCCAGGATTTGAAGCTTGGTTTTTGACGATTCTGAATGAATATTGCCGCTCTGAAACATTTGTGTACAAGTGTTTGTGTTTAATTTTCTCCTGAATATACCTATGACTTGGAATTGCTAGGTCAAGTGGTAACTAACTTTCTAGTGAACTGCTAAACTTTTTCAGAATACCTGGTGCCATTTTCCATTCCCACCAGCAGTATATGAGGATTCTAATTTTAATTTCTCCACATCCTCATCAACACTTTTGTCTTTTTGATCCGAGCCATCCTAGTGGATTTGAAATTGGCATACCATTATGGTTTTGGTTTAGGTTTCCCTAATAACTACTAAATCATGTTGAGCATCTTAGACACTTGGCCATTTGTGCGCTTATTAATCGTTGGAGAAATGTCTGTTCAAATCCTTTGCCCTTCTTTAAGTTAGGTTGTCTTAAGTAACTTTTACGTATGTTGTGAGGTAGGGGTCTAAATTCATTCTTTCAGGGGCGCCTGGGTGGCTCAGTGGGCTGAGCATCCGACTTCGGCTCAGGTCATGATCTCACAGTTCGTGAGTTCGAGCCCCGCATCAGGCTCTGTGCTGACAGCTTGGAGCCTGGAGCCTGTTTCGGATTCTGTGTCTTCCTCTCTCTCTGCCCCTCCCCCGCTCATGCGCTGTCTCTCTCTCTGTCAAAAATAAATTAAAAAAATTTTTAATTCATTCTTTCATGTGTAGATATCCAGTTGTCCCAGCACCATTTGTTGAAAAAACTACTCTTTCCCCATTGAATTGACTTGGCACTGTTACTGAAAATCAGTTTTCTCATTCTGTGGGGTTTATTTTTAGACTTTCAGTTCCATTCCATGTTGAGTTGTATTGTCAAAGAGTGTTTTTGATTACAGGTTTTGGTCACTAAGTCACTACTTAGTAACTTTCTTTGTCATTAAAATCAGTGTATGCCTTAAAAAAAAAATAATCTGTAGTGGCTACCTCTCAAGTATGAAGTCTGTATATTGAAGACTAATATTTACTGTGATTTAGACTAATTTGGATTTTAAGGTTTTGATGATAAAACTAAAGCGATCATATTGCTTAGTTCAAAAGTATTTTGCCAAGGTGTTAGATAGCTTGGTCCCTACCTTTGACACCATCACAGCACCTTTCCAGTTAAAGGAAGGATCCTGGTGAGATCCAGTTAATTTTCTTTTACAAAGACCACGTAGTGTTTGTTGGCATGGAATTACGTGCATTACGTTAATTTAAAAATTACGTTCTCAAGGGGTACCTGGTGGCTCAGTCGGTTAGGTGTCTGACAGCTCAGGTCACGATCTCACGGTTCAGGAGTTTGAGGCCCACGTTGGACTGTCTGCTATCAGCACAGAGCCTGCTTCGGATCCTCTGTCCCACACTTTCTCTCAAAAATAAGTATTAAAAAAAATTTTTTAATAAAAATTAGGTTCCTTTTACATTTTTTATATCCTCCCTTTGTATATAAATGCATTTAATCATAGATTATGCAAGCTGTACAGCACTTCTGGGTTTTGAGGGCATAAGGATTCAGCAGAGGTTCTTGTGTTCTTTTATAATGGATTTTGTTTGTGTCTCATGGAAGGATATGTGATTTTATGAATTTTCATTTGTGGCAACTGTAAAAAATCAAAAGTTGATAGTAATAAGTGATTTCTGAATCTTGTAAATATATGGTATATTGGGAGCACATTCGTATAACAAAGCATTTATGACTATTCAGTCATAATGGGAAGTGAGAGCACCACATAGATCATACATGTAGCTATAACTTAAAATGCTGATTTCAGGTTTGTTCAGTTACACTTAGTTCAAGTTGAGTGAATGAAATTGTTCTAATACTTTTCTTTTTTTCCTTTAATCACACAGGGGAACCAGGGTTACTGAGGAGAAAGCCTTCCTGTGGTGCTCAGCTGTGGTCCCTTTCCAGCATTTACCCTGGACCTTGTCTTCACTGTGGGATGAGGTAGTAGGTTGTATAGTTTTAGGGTCACACCCACCACTGGGAGATAACTATACAATCTACTGTCTTTCCTAACGTGATAGAACAATCTGCATCTCAGCGACCTCCTAGAAAGTTAATAACTGATTGTACGGTGTTTTAAATTAACTTGTGTAAAAATGCTGTGGTGCTGCATTTCTTTGTGGTGTGCAAGTTGCTTGCATGTTTAAAAGATTAAAAACTTGAGTAAGTAGACTAGATGGTGATGGGAATACTTTCTTTTCTCATTTCTGTGTATAAGAGTAACTGTATATTTTAATTTGATTGATGCTGATGATTTTACGTTACATTTTTCTTTTGAGAAAGATTATGTTCTCCATTCCAGAAGAAAAGATTGCTCTATCAGAGTGAGGTAGTAGATTGTATAGTTGTGGGGTAGTGATTTTACCCTGTTCAGGAGATAACTATACAATCTATTGCCTTCCCTGAGGAGTAGACTTGCTGCATTTTGGTTTTATCTAGATGATATTAAAACTCAGAAGAATTAATTTTGACATTGTTTTGTACTTCGTTTACATCAGTTGCTGAATTTCTCTGTTCAAGAAGGATAGTGTACTACGATAGAGACAGTGATCAAATATTTTTCCGTTTCACATATGGTATGTTTTCAGGAATTTGAAATTAAACAGAAATCTCAAAGAGTGGAGAGGGCAAATTTTCATAGGGGACTAAGCCCCTCTGGAATTAGAATAGGTTCATCACTCTATATCCTGCCACACGTGTCCAGTGTGGCAGTGGCAAATACAGACCAGAAAGGCACTGCCTGAGCTGAACCGGGGTCAGGTCACTTATCACCCCCAGTTTGGGTTCGAGGGTGGCCTTCGGCAAAGTTGTGACCACTGTTTCACTGGTATGTTGATTTGGACAGCTTAATCTCCAGCTTGGGAAATGAGAAATGGGCCCTGGGTTCTACCCTTGCTTCTGATAAGTTGCGAAGACCTCACCTTAGTCGCCCCAAACCTGAAGGGGTCCTTCATTCGCAAAGAGGAATCTCCTGAAGCTGTCAAAGAGGGAAGTCCACAGGGTGTTGTTTCAGAGGAAATGGGAGGATAATGCCAGAAAGGGCTCCTTGGGTTGTAACACCCATGGAGGCCTGTGTTTCAGCTTTCTTCCGTGGTCAAGCCATACCCTACCTTGGGATCAACGCTCAAAGCTCCCTTTTTTAAGTACTTGCTGTCTATTTTGTTGTGGGAGAAGAAAAAGAGGTGCAAAGTGTGGAGGTGAGGGAGAGGTCATCTCTTCCCAGATAATTCCATCTGTCCTGAACCTTAATGTCTAGGATAATTCCAGTTTATTGCATTTGGCAGCAGGAACTTTGCATGAGAGAAAACATCGATTCTCTTGGATGGGCCGGGCCCAGGTGATCTCTTTGGGCTGGATTTATGCTTTTTATTTCACTCCTAGTGTATATAGATGGATACCTGCGTGGCCCAGAATTGATCTTTGTTATACACTGGACAGATGGGGGAAACCTTTTACGTTCGTTGCTTTCTGGTGTGCCAAAGAAAAGCAGGAATGTTCAAGAAATTCTCTTTGGCTTAATTTTTGTGAAGCTGACAAGTTGGATAATTCTCACTGTGTGTCTAGTGGAGTCATGGGGTTCTGTGGTTTTCCGACGCACGTACTGCCCCTAGTGTGGATACCCTGCTGTTTTGCAGCCGAATAATTAAGGTCTGGGGAAACATGAATCTGTATCTTTCATTGATTAAACAAGGACCCACTTCAGATCTTACTTAGCGCAACCCAGTAAGTAAATCAAATTGTGGAGAACGGCTACATTTTATGAAAACACTTAGGTCAAAAACCGTGGGCTCCAGAGGGGACTTGGTGTGATAATGTGCTCCGGTAGAAGTGGCAAACAGCATGTACACATGAGTATCACCTAATTGTCTGGGGTACCAAGAGAGGCTGGGGATGTTGTGAATTTTGATACTTAAATTGTAATACTTCAAATGCTTTTAAAAGTCTGTGGTTCCAACAACGTACAGTGCACTGGGTTTTAGGCTTCTGCGATTTGCATCTTCGGATGCAGTTACATTTTTGTGCCTTTGTGACAAGAGGTTTGGTTTGAAGCAAATGGATTTGTGAGTTTTACCAGGGTCGTGGCCAGTACCTTTCTGAAAGCATCAGTGAAGAAATCGTAATTGGTTTGAATTTGAACTGAGAGCCAAACAGGATGGCCTTGACCTAACAGGTTACTGTGCCATGCACCTGCCACGTGGATGCCCAGCGGGGACGTGGGCCCCTAGGAAGAGGTAGTGGGTTGCATAGTTTTAGGGCAGGGGTTGTGCCCACAAGGAGGTAACTATACGACCTGCTGCCTTTCTTAGGGCCTGATCATTCCACGCTTGCGGGTTCCTGGCACCTTGGTTTGACCTGCATGTCCTCTTAGGAGTGAAAACATTGCAGGAAGACCCAAGGAAGCGATGCTTGCGTTAGTGACTTACAAACGTGCGGCGTGGCACCAACGTCGATAACTGCGAGTCCTCTCGTGAGAAGTTAGGACTCTGAAGAACTAGGTGCTTATGTGCCTGGCTTTGAGGTCACTGGGAAGTTATGGCAAACAGGCTTTTTTTGTTTATGGTGAAGTTCCTGTTTCTGATCTAGAAACTGCCAGCTGTTTCCCCCTCTGTGGCCTCTGTTAAACCTGAATGAAGGCATATAACAAGGCTGTGGAAATGTTTGCTGTATTTGTAAATACTTTTTGCAGTAGGTCTGGGTCTGGACTTAGGATTTGGGGCAGCTCTTTGGTGTTGCATATTGTGGCAACCCATCGTCGCATTGGGCACCATTATGGTATGTACCCCTGTGGCTGAATCTTAAATGTGTATGAGGGCTGAGTAGTGGAGTTACTATATTTTGTTAAATTATCTTTTCAATAAAATACTATTTTAAGACTTGTTTTAAAATCATTCTTTCACCTCTGTCCTTGCAGAACTAGATACATTTATTTGTATGTAGGCTTGTTTTAAGATCTGTTAAAGTACTCGATTTCATTGTTTTATTCGTAATAATTTGCTGATCTGCTGTTCACAGATGCACATTAATGAAGCTAACTTGAGCCGTATCTGGCATTTCCATTTTTACAAGTGCTTGCGTGTCTCCACACACAGTTGCATGTGCTTGGGATGCCCCACTGTCTGGCAGTGATTTTTCTGCATCGACCAAAGCAGACAGTACCTTGCAGAAACTGGTGTGTCCCTCCCTTAATTCCCCAGTGTGGTTCAAACATTGAGCCTGGGATGTGTGTGCATTAGTATCCCAGCACTAGATATAATTTATTTCAAGCTATGTTAAACTATAATTAAAAGACTCCAGGGTGGAAAGTTTGCAAGGGAATTTCAGTGGAGTTTCATATCCTGTCCCCTTAAGAGGATGTTCAGTGGAGGAAAAGGTCAGGAGGTGCTTCTAGGCATAGTACATACCTGTGACTGGGGCTTTAACTTCCTCTGTAAATTGACATAGTTGGGTGTGGTTTCTAAGGCACATTTTACATTGTGTATCCCTTTAAAGATTTCAGTTCATGAGTGGCAAGATTGTCAATCCCCTGTACACTAATTTGAGTGGAAAATGCATAGGGAAAGAGCCAGAAAGTGGAAATGATATTGGCCATAGTAAGGTTAGGGTGGTATTTTAATCAACATCTCAAATTCCTTCTAGTATTGCCTGTAAGAGTATTCTAAATTATTTCTAGTTATCCTCAAATCAGGTGGGCCACACTAGCCAGCCCTCATTTTTTCTTCCGTTTCCTTGAACTGATTTTCCAGGCATTCCTTGCTTTCCCCACTTCACGTTTCCTATTCTGCCTTCCACTGTTGGGATGTTGGCAGGAGGGGAGTGGTGGGACTGGGCAATGGCGGGGGGTTGCTCGGCCGCCTAGGGGAAGCATCTGTATTCGATCCCTTTGGATTATGGAGTCCTCCATCTTGCTTGAAACCCTTAACTAAAAATTCTAGTTTGACTTAAAGGCTATTTTTCCCTAAGTCAGAGGGTGTGGGGCAGAGTAATTGCATTTATCCGCTATTAATCATGTTTCACACAACTCCCAAGACTGACTGCCTACAGCCTGTAGGGGGCGTCCTGACAGACGCCCTGAGCTCTAGCTTCTCTGCCATCTAACACATGGTTTCCCTTGTTAAGGTGTTGTCTCTTCATCATGATGACTGCCTGCCCTAAACTGGCCATCGCCCTTCTGTCAGGCTTGAGGATGGAAGGGGAGGGCAGACCTTTCAGCCGCCAGCCTTCTGGAGAGTTCTCTCGGCAGTGCCACCTAGTGACCCCTGTGTCCACAGTGGGTGTCACACGGGGCAGGCTGGGGAGTGGCTTTAGGCGTGTGGCTTGGCCCAGTGGGTCAGTGGTGGGACAACACGCATGCAGGGCACCACAGCAGAGGGGCAGCCAGAGGATGAGTGGGCTCGGTCCCACCCCCAGTGTTCACACCTGGCAGGCACCCTTTCGGCTGAGACCAGTTCTGCCCCTGGGACTGTGTGGGGCCCTCGCCAGGTGCCACCTCCCCGCCTAGTGCAGCTCAGAAGGCCTTTAACCCTTTCACAGACTCTCCTTTTATTTAGGATGGTTTTAGGTCCGTGGCAAAACGGGGCAGAAAGTAGAGCTCAGGGGCCCTGGCCGCTCCCTGCCACCGCCACCTGAGCTCCTTGTTGCAGCCTAAAGCGCCTTTTCTTCCCTTGCTCGAAACTCTTCTGTGGCAGGAATTAGGCTAAGAAGCTTAGCTCCTTGCCCCATGGAAGCAGCAAGGACTAGGGGACAAATGCTTGATTCTGAGCGCCAAATCAACTGGAAAATAAGTGGCAAAAGTAGGCACTTGAAATGAGGGGTTTTTTTTGCATTTCATGTAAACTTGCCAAGTGGCAAACCCGGAGGACTGAGGGCAGGGAGTCGCATTGTAGCAGCAGGTGGAGGACACTGCGATTAGCTGTTTTCTCCACCCGGAAAGGAGGCTTAACCAGCAGGCAGTAAGGGTGGGAATGGTTCTGGGGAGGTGCTGGGGCTCAGCAATCTGAGACAGGCCCTGGTGGGGCTCCCTGGGTGGCCTAGGGGGAGTGCGGGGGCTGGGGGCGCATTTGCCGCCCTTCCCCAGGATATGCGAAGTTTCCCGGGAGCCGGTACAGGCTGGCTGGAGGACAGCCCCAAAGGGCTTCCTGCAGGGTCCTGGATTCACTGAGGTGTGAATCTTACCTGGGGTGGGGGAGGTGTGCCCTAGCTCTTGGTCTAGGGATAAGTTGTGACTTGGTCCAACCATTGATAATGTAAGGAGTGGTGGAGGGGAAGAGGGTTCCTTAGGAAGGTTGTGGAGGAGAACGCTGCTGCTTCCCTTTGAACACAGTTGTGTGATGACCAAGAGCCCGAGGAGGGGTTCAGGCCCACCTACTCTGACATCACTGAGCTCCTGGGGCAACGCCAGCACTTGTTCACCTCCACACCTCAAGTTGTGTGAGAAGAATGAACTGTACCACAGTGAGTGGGTGTGCTGTTCCCTGCAGAGGAAATCACTGGATCCCACCCAGGTCAGGAAGTGCAGGGCAAGCCCCCAGGCATGCCGGCCTGCGAGAGAGGAGCGAAGGTGCCCAGGTTATCAGCTGGGAAGGACCCTTGCGGCTGAGATAAGGATGCTGAAGAGTGGGTCTCTGGCATCCGAAGGCCTTGGTTGAGCCCTGACTATAAGCTTGACTTACGATGGGGATTGACAAAAAATCATACTTATTTAAGGTGTACAATTGGTGTTTTGATGTAAACACACCTGGTAACCAGTGCCACAAATTAACATGTCCATCACCTCATAGACATACCGTGTGTGTTAAAACCTATTCAGATTTAATCTCACAGCAAATTTCAGGTATATGATACATTATCAACTGTAGTCGCCATGTGTACAGTTGATTTCTATAACTTACTTCATAACTGAAAGTTAACTGAAGTTTGAAGAAAGTTAACCCTATGACCAATATTTCCCACATGTCCCAACCCCTGACAACCACCATTCTGTACTCTATTTCTCTAAGTTTCAACTTTTTAAAATTCCACAGACAAGTGATATCCTGCAGTATTTGTCTCCCCGCATCTAGCTTATTGGATTTAGCATCAGGTCCTCCCAAGTTCATCTGCATTGTCATACATGGCAGGATTTCCTTCTTTCACATGCTAAATAATAGTCGATTGCACATATATACCACATTTTAATCTGTCAAGGGGCATAGATGGTTTCAATACCTTGGCTATTGTGAATATTGCTGCAATTAACATGGAAGAGATATCTCTTCAAGATACTGATTTCATTTCCTTTGGATAGATACCCAGAAGTGGGATTACTGGATCATATGGTAGTTTTAATTTCAAGTCTTTGAGGGACTCCCCATGCTGTTTTTCATGGTGGCTGCACCATTATGTATTCCCACCACCAGTGCACAGGGTTCTCTTTTCTCCACATCCTTGCCAACACTTATTATCTATTGCCATTTTGATAATGGCTATCCTAACAGGTGTAAGATGATATTTCATTGTGGTTTTCATTTGCATTTCACTGATAGTGATGTTGAGCACTCTTTAATGTAGTTGTTTGCCATTTGTATGTCTTCTTTGGAGAATGTCTGTTGAAGTCCTATGTCCATTTTCTTAAGAATTTTAATCCCAGTATAACTAATATACAGTATTAGTTTCAGGTGTACAATATAGTGATTCAACAGTTCTATACATTAATCAGTGCTCATCAAGAAAAGTGTACTCTTGATCCCCTTCATCTAGTTTACCCCCCAATCCCCCCTACCCCCACTCAATCTACCTCCCTGTCAGTTCTCTATAGTTAGGAGTCTGGTTTTTTTTGGTTTATCCACTCTTTCTCTATTCATCTATTTTATTTCTTAAATTCCACATATGAGTGAAATCAAACAGTATTTGTCTTTCTCTGATTTATTTCAGTTAGCATTATACCCTTTAGATCCATCTGGCAAGATTTTCATTATTTTATGGCTGAGTAACATTACGTTTGTGTGTGTGTGTGTGTGTGTGTGTGTGTGTGTGTGTGTGTGTATCACATCTTTTATCTATTTATCAATGGACACTTGTGTTGCTTCCATATCTTACCTATTATAAATAATATTGTAATAAACGGGTGCATGTATCTTCAAATTAGTGTTTTTGTATTCTTTGTGTAGATAGTAGTGGAATTACTGTATCATATGATAATTCTGTTTTTAACGTTTTTTTAAAAAGATTTATTTTGGGAGAGCACAAGGTGGGGCAGGGGCAGAGAGAGGAAGACAGAGGATCCAAAGTGGGCTCTGCATTGAGAGGCTGACAGTGGAGAGCCTGACGTGGGGCTCAAACTCACGAGCTGCAAAATCATGACCTGAGCCAAAGTCAGATGCTCAACTAAGTCACCAGCTGTTATTTCTTGTGTTTTTTATTTTAGCCATTCTGACGGGTGTGAGGTGGTATCTCAGTGTGGTTTTGATTTGTATTTCCCTGATGATGAGTGATGTTGAGCATCTTTTCACGTGTCTATTGGCCTTCTGTATGTACTCTGCCCATTTTAAAATTAGATTATGTTTCGGTGTTGAGTTGTATGAATTCTTTATATATTTTGGATAGTAACGCCTTTTGGATCTATCATTTGCAAATATCTTCTCCCATTTAATAGATTATCTTTTTGATTTGTTGATGGTTTCCTTTTCTGTGCAGAAGTGTTTTATTTTGGTGTAGTCCCAATAGTTTATTATTGCTTTTGTTTTCCTTGCCTAGGAGACATATCCATAAATATATTGCTAAGGCTGTTGTTCAAGAGATTACTGTCTATGTTTTCTTTTAGGAGTTTTCACATCTCATACCTATGTATTTAATCCATTTTGGGTTTGTTTTTGTGTATGCTGTCAGAAAGTGGCCCAGTTTCATTATTTTGCATGTCGCCCTCCAGTTTTCCCAGCACTTTTTATGAAAAAGACAGTCTTTTCTCCATTGTATATTGTTGCCTCCTTTGTCTAGATTAATTGACCTTAAAAGTGTGGTTTTATTTCTGGGTTTTCTAGTCTGTTCCATTGGTTTGATTGTCCATTTTTGTACCAGTATCATACTGTTTTGATTACTGTTAGGCTAATGGTTTTTAATGTAAACAATATGAGAATTTATTGATTGGTATTCAGATTCTACATTGCATTCCCTTAAAAAAAACTACCAGTTACTGTGTTTCAGTGTAGTATTAAAGTAGAATACCCAGGAGTGCCTGGGTGGCTCAGTCGGTTAAGTGTCCGACTTCAGCTCAGGTCACTATCTCATGGTTCGTGAGTTCGAGCCTGGCATTGGGCTCTGTGCTGACAGCTCAGAACCTGAAACCTGCTTTGGATTCTGTGTCTCCCTGTCTCTCTGCCCCACTCCCACCCATGTTCTGTCTGTCTCTCTCAAAAATAAACATTAAAAAAAAATTTTTTTTAATTAGAATATCCGTAATTATCTAAAAAACAAAACAAAATGGGCACCTGGGTGGCTCAGTTAGTTAAACCTCTGACTTTGGCTCAGGTTATGATCTCACAGTTCGTGGGTTTGAGCCCTGTATCTGGCTCTGCGCTGATGGTGTGGAGCCTGCTTGGGTTTCTGTCTCTCTGCCTTGTTCTCTGCCCCTCCCCAACTTGTGTTCTCCCTCCCTCCCTCTCTCTCTCTCTCTCTCTCTCTCTCTCTGTCTCTCGGGATAAACAAACTTGAAAAAAAAAGCCATTAAAAAACACTATTAAGAAAATCCCCTCATTCCAACTGCATACTGGTATGAAGCTAGATTTTTATCAACAAAAATAGTATTCTTACCACAGACTGGAGAAGTAGATATGAGAATGCACTTGTCTTCTACTAAGTCAGACATTGAAGAGTGTTTTGCAAATGTAAAGCAATGCCACTCTTTCCCTATTTTTTTGTTTTGAAAAATATATTTTTTAAATATTTAAACATTTTCTCAATCTTAACTTTTTTTTTTTAATTTTTTTTTCAATGTTTATTTATTTTTGGGACAGAGAGAGACAGAGCATGAACGGGGGAGGGGCAGAGAGAGAGGGAGACACAGAATCGGAAACAGGCTCCAGGCTCCGAGCCATCAGCCCAGAGCCCGACACGGGGCTTGAACTCACGGACCGCGAGATCGTGACCTGGCTGAAGTCGGATGCTTAACCGACTGCGCCACCCAGGCGCCCCCTCAATCTTAACTCTTAATGTATAAATATTGATAGGCTTAACCAATAAATGAAATTCTTTGGCATCTTCAATAATTTTAAGTATCTAAAGGAGTCCTGAAACCGAAAAATTTAAGGGCCACTGCTCTGGAGATTTCAATATACTCATGCAACTTACCACTATCACAAAATAGGCTATGTTGCTTCATGGGCAATATAAGAACTTTATATTTCCAGTTGAAACCTCCGTGCCTTTGTTGTCATATATGTTACTTCTCTATAGGGTAAAACCCCCATGTTATGCTATCTTCACTTTATACAGTTTAGGAATCCATAGACTAGGTGTGCCTCTCAGAGCTGTCTTTAAGAAAAAACTCATGGTTCCTGTGAGAAGTGCAGTTATATGAGAGCCTCTGGTTACAGAACATCCAGGACTTGCCTCAGCTTTAGAACTGAGGCCATGGTTCCCTAGGCAACCTGCAGCCAATGAACGAGCATGGTGGGCTGGCCAGGACTTGACCATTCCAGCACAGTGTCTCGCTCCTATGGTGGGTTTTCTTTGCTGTGGAGCTCCCTGTTAGATTGGCTACAGTTTCAGCAGATCTTCCTGCCAAATCCTGCTCCTTCTCCCATTCCTTTCTCAGATGTTCAATTTACATTGTGGTCTGAAGGCTTCCCCTGCCAAATTCTGACCCCTCTTCTTATCTTTCACAGGCAACACCTTCAATAAACCTCTTGCATTCCTAACTCTATCTTGTCATTTGCTTTCTGGAATATCCAGCTGATACAATGGTATGTCGTTCAAAAAGATTTTACTGTCAGGTGTTCTATTTCTCCCTGCAGAATTGAGTTTCTCCCTGTATCCTTTCTTTTTTACCCTGAAGGACTTCTTTTCACATTTTGTGTGGGTCTGATATACTAGAGACAAAATATTCCAGCCTTTGTTTGTCTAATAGTATCCTTATTATGAAGAGTATTTTCACTGTATATGGAATTGTAAGCTGACAGTCTGTCTTTCATCTCTTTAAAGATGTAGTTCCATTGTCTCTGGCTGTCATTGTTTCTGATGAGATGTCAGTCATTTTTCTTCTCATTCCTCTACATGCATTGTCTTTTTTTTTTTTTTTTTCCTGACTGCTTTCACGATTTTGTTATTTTTGGTTTTTAGCAGTTTGGCTAAAATGTGACTGTGTGTGGATTTCTTTGCATTTATTTACTTGTGGCTCACAGATCATGCTGGATTTATGGGTGGATATATTTCACTAATTTTGTTACATTTTGGCCATAATATCTTCAAATATTTCATCTGTCCAATTCTTTTTCTTGTACTGCAATAACACATAGGTTAGACTGATATTGTGTCAATTACTTCAGAGGTTTTACTCCATTTTTAAAGAAAAACTGTAGTGAAGAATAATTGACATGTAATGACATATTTAAAATGTACATAAAATTTGATAAAAGTATACATTAAAATTGGACATAAAATTTTTTTTTTAATTTTTTTTTCAACGTTTATTTATTTTTGGGACAGAGAGAGACAGAGCATGAACGGGGGAGGGGCAGAGAGAGAGGGAGACACAGAATCGGAAACAGGCTCCAGGCTCTGAGCCATCAGCCCAGAGCCTGACGCGGGGCTCGAACTCACGGACCGCGAGATTATGACCTGGCTGAAGTCGGACGCTTAACCGACTGCGCCACCCAGGCGCCCCTAAAATTTTAAATTTAGTAAGTTTTGACCTATGTATGCATACATAAAACTATCACTTCATCATCTCCAGTTATAAACTTGAAAGGCTTCAAGTTTAGCCATTCTAGTAGGTGTGTGGTGGTATTTTATTGTGGTTTTCATTCCCTAATGACTAATGATGTTGAGCTTCTCTTCATGTGCCTATTTGCCATCCATACATCTTCTTTGGTAAAATTTCTGTTGAAACTTTCCCCCTTTTTAACAAGTGAGTCACTTGAGTCCTTATTATTGAGTTTTCAGTGTCCTTTCTATATTTGGATAGGAGTTATTTTTCAGATACTTGGTTTACAAATATTGTTTTTTCTTAAGTTTATTTTTATTTATTTTAAGAGAGACTGAGAGAGTGTGAGTAGGGGAGGGACAGAGAGAAAGGGAGAGCAAGAATCCCAAGCAGGCTCAGCACTGCCAGTGTGGAGCCCCACATGGTGCTCAAACCCACAATACCATGATATCATGACCTGAACCCAAACCAAGAGTCAGATGCTTAACTGACTGAGCCACCCAGGTACCCCAACAATATTTTTTTCCAGCCAGTGATTTCTTTTCCATTCTTCTTAACAGTGTCCTAGGGTGTCCACTATCATATCCAGGAAATTGACATCGGTACAACCCACCAACCTTTCCTAGATTTCACATTTTCCATGCCCTCATTTGCATTTGTGTGTGTGTGTGTTGTTTTATGTAATTTTTATCACATGTAGATTCATGTGATTAGCACCACTGTCAAGAAAAAAAACTGTTCCATCACAAGGATCACTGATGCTAATGTTTTCTAGCCACAGCTACCTTCTTTCCTCCCCCTTCCTCATCCCTGGTAACCACTAATGAGATCTCTTTCTATAATTTTAGCATTTCAAGAATGTTATGAAGTGGAATTATTTGTATGTAACCATTTGAGGTTGGCTTTTTTTCACAGCATAATTCCCTTGGATCCATCCAAGCTGTTGTACTCCTATTGATAAGTAACATTGACTCATTGAGGGACAGTGGGTTGTTCCTATTTTTTGGTCATTAGGAATAAACCTGCTGTGAACACTTGTACACATGTTTTTGTGTGAGTATAAGTTTCTGTTTCTCTGTGATAAATGCCACAAAGCAATGTATGAGCAGTCCAGTTTTTCCACATCCTCACCAGCATTTGGTGTTATCACTGCTTTTATTTTGCCCATTTTGATAAGTGTGTAGTGATATCTCGTTTTAATTTGTATTTCCCTAATAGCTAGTGATATTGACCAACTTTTCATGTGTTTATTTGCCATCCATATATCTTCTTTAGTGAAATGTCTTTGCATATTTTTTGGACCTTTTTAAAAATTGGGTTGTTTGAGTTTGAGTTTTAAGATATTCTAGATGTATATCTTTTGTTGGATTTGTGGTTTGAAGTTATTTTCTCCCAGTGGGAAGCTTGCCGTTTTATTCTCTTTTACAGAGTGGAAGTATTTTGATTGGGTTCAGTTTATGAGTTTTTTCTTTTTATGAATCATGCTTTTTGTGTCAATGCTAAGAATTGTAGGCCTAGACCTGCTAGTCTTAGGTCTCAAGGCTTTTCTCTCTCTCTGTTTTTGTTTTTGTTTTTTGGTAAAAGTTTTATGTATTACATTTAAGTCTGTGATCCATTTTTTTAAAATGTTTGTTTATTTAATGTTTATTTTTGAGAGAGAGAATGTGAGCAGGGGAGGGTCAGAGAGACAGGGAGACACAGAATCTGAAGCAGGCTGCAGGCTCTGAATTGTCAGCACAGAGCCCGACACGTGGCTTGAACTCACGAACAGCGAGATCGTGACCTGAGCTGAAGTCATACACTTTACTGACTGAGTCACCCAGGCACCCCTTAAATGTTTGTTGTGTTTTAGAGAGAGAGTGGGAGCAAGGGGAGGCTCAGAGAGACAGGGGGACAGAGGATCCAAAGCAGGAGCCATGCTGACATCAGAATGCCCGATGTGGGGCTCAAACCCATGAACCACGAGATCATGAACTGAGCCAACGTTGGAAACTCCATGGCTGGGCCAGCTAGGCACCCCAAATCTGTGATCCATTTTGAGTTAGTTTTTATATAAAGTGTGAGGGTTAGTGTGAGGTTCATTCCCCCTATCCCCAGGAATGTCCAATTGCTCCAGCACCATTAGCCCAAAAGACTATTCTTCTTGCAATGCTTTTGCAACTTTGTCAGAAATCAGTTGAGCATTTTTGGGGTCTATTTTGGGATCTCTCTTGTGTTAATCTATGTATCTAACCTGCTGCCAGCATCACACTGTCTTGATTACTGTAACTACATAGTAAGCTCCCACTTCTGCTTAGCTATTGTTTTAGCTATTCTAGGCCCTATGCCTTTCCATTAAACTTTAGAATAAATTCACAGAACCTTGCTGGAGTTTTGATAGGAACTGCATTGAACCTAACAATCAATTTAGGTAAAATTAACATCTTTACTGTATTCAGTTTTCCAATTTATTTAGGTGTTTTTTAAATTCTTTTTTCTATCAGCATTTTCTAATTTTCATCGTACAGATCCTGTACATGTTATTTATTTATTCATTGAATTTAAACTCAAGTTAGTTAACTTATTGTGTAGTATTGGTTTCAGAAGTCGAATTTAGTGATTCATCACTTACATACAACACCCAGTGCTCATCCCAACAAGTGCCTTCCTTGATGCCCATCACCCACTTAGCCCATCTTCCCCCTCACCTCACCTCCAGCAACCCTCAGTTTGTTCTCTGTAGTTAAGATTCTCTGATGGTTTGTTTTTATCTTATTTTTCCTTCCCTTCCCCTATGTGCATCTGTTTTGTTTCTTAAATTCCATATGTGAGTGAAATCATTTGATATTTGTCTTTCTCTGACTGACTTATTTCGCTTCGCATAATACACTCTAGTTCCATCTACATTGTTGGAAATAGCAAGATTTTATTCTTTTTGAATGATATATACCACAAATTCTTTATCCATTTGTCAGTCAGTGAACATTTGGGCTCTTTCCATAGTTTGGCTCTTGTTGATAGCGCTGCTGTAAACCGTGGGGTGCATGTGCCCCTTTGAATCAGCACTTTTGTATCCTTTGGATAAATACCTGGTAGTGTAGTTGCTGGGTCATAGGGTAATTATATTTTTAACTTTTTGAGGAACCTCAATACTGTTCTTCAGAGTGACTGCACCAGTTTGCATTCCCACCAACAGTGCAAAAGGGTTCCTCGTTCTCCGCATCCTTGCCAACACCTGTTGTTTCCTGAGTTGTTAATTTTAGCCATTCTGACAGGTGTGAGGTGGTATATTATTGTGGTTCTGATTTGCATTTCCCTGATGATGAGGGATGTTGAGGATCTTTTCATATGTCTGTTAGCCATCTGGATGTTTTCTTTGGAAAAATGACTATTCATGTCTTTTGCCCATTTCTTCACTGGATTATGTGTTTTTGGGGTGTTGAGTTTGGTAAGTTCTTTAGAGATATTGGATACTAGCCCTTTATCTGATATGTCACTTGCAAATATCTTCTCCCATTCTGTTGGCTGCCTTTTAGTTTTGCTGCTTGTTTCATTTGCTATGCAGAAGCTTTTTATCAGCCCAATAGTCCATTTTTGGTTTTGTTTCCCTTGCCTCCAGGGACATGTCTAGTTAAAAAAATGCTGCAGCTGAGGTTAAAGAGGTTTACTGCCTTCTCCTCTAGTATTTTGATGGTTTCCTGTCTTACATTTAGGTCTTTCATCCATTTTAAATATATTTTTGTGCATGGTACTGGACAGTGGTCCAGTTTCATTATTCTGCATGTCGCTGTCCAGTTTTCCCAGTACCATTTGCTTAAGAGTCAGTCTTTTTTTCCATTGGATATTCTTTTCTGTTTCATTGAAGATAAGTTGACCATACATTTGTGAGTCAACTTCTGGGTTCTCTGTTCTGCTCCATTGATCTGCATGTCTGCTTTTGTGCCAGTACCATACTGTCTTGATGATTAAAGCTTTGTAATACAGCTTGAAGTCTGGAATTGTGATGCCTCAGGTTTGGTTTTCTTTTTCAAATTACTTTGGCTATTCAGGGTCTTTTCTGGTTCCATACAAATTTGTTTTAGCTCTGTGAAGAATGCTGGTGTTATTTTGATAGGGATTGCATTGAATGTGTAGATTGCTTTGAGCATTACAAACATTTTAACAATATTTGTTCTTCCAATCCATAAGCATAGAACACTTTTCCATTTCTGTGTTGTCTTCAATTTCTTTTGTAAGTTTTCCATAGTTTTCAGCATACAGATCTTTTACCTCTTTGGTCAGGTTTATTCCTAGGAATTTTACGATTTTTGGTGCAGTTGTAAATGGAATTGATTTCTTGATTTCTCTTTTTGCTGCTTCCTTATTGGTGCACAGAAATACAACAGATTTCTGTGTGTTTATTTTCTATCCTGCAACTTTGCCAAATTAATGTATCAGTTCTAGCAGTTTTTTTGTTTGTTTTGTTTTGTTTTGGTGGAGACTTTCGGGTTTTCCATGTAGAGTATCAGGTCATATGAGAGGAGTGATAGTTTGACTTCTTCTTTGCCAATTTGTGTGCCTTTATTTTTCTTGTGTCACTGCTGAGACTAGGACTTCCATTACTATGTTGAACAACAGTGGTGAGAGTGGACATCCTTGTCATGTTCCTGGCCTTAGGGGGAAAGCTTTTAGTTTTTCCCCATTGAGGATGATATTAACTGTGGGTCTTTCGTATATGGCCTCTATAATGTTGAGGTATGTTCCTTCTATCCCTCCTTTCTTGAGAGTTTTTATCAAGAAAGGATGCTATATTTTGTCAAATGCTTTTTCTGCCTCTATTGAGAGGATCGTGTGGTTCTTGTACTTTCTTTTATTAATGTGATGTAAAATGTTGATTGATTTGTGGATATTGAAGCACTCCTGCAACCCAGGAGTAAATTCCATACCTGGTCATGGTGAATAATTCTTTAATGTATTGTTGACTTTGATTTGTTAGTATCTTGTTGAGAATTTTTGCACCCATGTTCATCAGGGAAATCCATCTGTAATTCTCCTTTTTAGTGGTTTTTAGTGGTCTTTGGTTTTGGAATCAAGGTAATGCTGACCTCATAGAATGAGTTTGGAAGTTTTCCCTCCATGTCTGTTTTTCTGAGACAGTTTCAAAAGAATAGGTATTAATTCTTGTTTAAGCATCTGGTAGAATTTCTCTGGGAAGCCATCTAGCCCTGTACTGTCATTTGTTGGGAGATCTTTGTTTACCCATTCAACTTCTTTGCTGGTTATAGGTCTGTTCAAATTTTCCATTTCTTCCTGTTTCATTTTCGGTATTTTTTATGTTTTTAGAATTCATCCATTTCTTCCAGTTTGCCCAATTTGTTGGCATATAATTGCTCATAATATTCTCTTGTAATTCTTTGTATTTCTGTGGTGTTGTTTGTGATCTCTCTTCTTTCATTTGTGATTTGTTTTACTTGGGTCCTTCCTTTTTTCTTTTTGATAAGTCTGGCTAGGGGGTTATCAGTTTTGTTAATTCTTTCAGTGAACCAGCTCCTAGCTTCATTGATCTCTTCTGTTTCCTTGATTTTGATATCATTGCTTTCTGCTCCAATCTTTATTATTTCCCTTCTTCTGCTGGCTTTGGGCATTATTTGCTGTTTTTTTTCCAGCTCCTTTAAGTGTAAGGTGAGGTTGTGTTTTTGAAACATTTCTTCCTTTTTAAATAGTTTATTTATTTGGGAAGAGAGAAAGGGAGAAAGAATCCCAAGCAGGCCCTACCCTGCCAGTGCAGAGCCCAACGTGGGGCTTGAACCCATGAACCGCAAGATCATGACCTGAGCTGGAATCAAGTCTGATGCTTAACCAACTGAGCCACCCAGGCTCCCCACATTTCTTCTTCTTTAGGAAGGCCTGGATTGCCAAATCTTTCCCTCTTATGATTGCCTTTGCTGCATCCCAGTGGTTTTGGACTGTCATGTTTTCATTTTCATTGGTTTCCATGTACTTTTTAATTTCCTCTTTAATTTCCCAGTCAACCTGTTCATTTTTTAGTAGGATGTTCTTTAACCTCCAAGTACTTATGGTCTTTACAAATTTTTTCTTGTGGTTCGTTTCAGGTTACATAGCATTGTGGTCTGAAAATATGCGTGGTATGATCTCAATCTTTTTGTATTTGTTGAGGCCTGATATATGACCCAGTATGTGATGTATTCTGGAGAATGCCACATGTGCACTTGAAAAGAATGTGTATTCTGCTGCTTTAGCATGAAATATTCTGAATATATTTGTTAAGTCCATCCGGTCCAGTGTGTCCTTCAAAGTCATTGTTTCCTTGTTGATTTTCTGCTTACGTGATCTGTCCATCTCTGTAAGTGGGGTGTTAGAGTCCCCTACTATTATTTTATTATTATCAATGAGTTTATGTTTGTTATTAGTTGATTTATATATTTGAGGCATACATATTTATAATCGTTAGCTCTTCTTGATGGATAGACCCCTTAATTATGATACAGTGCCCTTCTTTCATCCCTTGTGACAGTCTTTGTTTTAAAATTTAGTTTGTCTGATACAAGTATGGCTACTCCAGCTTTCTTTTAACGTCCATTAGCACGATAGATGTTTCTCTCTCCCCTCCATGCACTTTCAACATGCAGCATGTCTTTAGGTCTAAAGTGAGTTTCCTGTAGACAGCACATGGTTGGATCTTGTTTTGTTTTGTTTTTTTTTTAATCCATTCTGATACCCTCTGTTTTTGATTGGAGCATTTAGTCCATTTATATTCAGAGTGATTTTTGAAAGAAATGTATTTAGTGCCATTGTCTTCCCTGCAGAGTTGGTGTTTCTGGTGATGTTCTCTGATCTTTTCTAGTCTTTCTTGTATTTGGTCTTTGTTTTGTTTTTTCTCCACTCAAAGAGTCCCCCTTAAAATTTCTTACAGGGCTGGTTTGGTGGTCATGAGCTCCATTAGTTTTTGTTTGTCTGGGAAAGTCTTTATCTCTCCTTCTATTCTGAATGGCAGCCTTGCTGGATAAATAATTCTTGCATATTTTTCCCATTCAGCCCATTGAATATGTCCTGCCCCTCCCTCTGGCCTGCCAAGTTTCTCTGGACAGATCTGCTGCAAACCTGATCTGTCTTCCCTTGTTGGTTAAGGACTTTTTCCCTTGCTTCTTTCATGATTCTTTCCTTGTCTGTGTATTTTGTGAATTTGATTATGATATACCTTGGTGATGGTCAGCTTTTGGTGAATTCAATGGGAAGTCTGTGTGCATCTTTGATTTTGATGTCTGAATCCTTCTCCAGATTAGGGAAGTTTTCACCTGTAATTTGCTCATATAGACCTTCTACCCCTTTTTGTCTCTTCTCATCTTCTGGAATGCCTATGATATGAATGTTATTCCTCTTTAGTAGGTTTCTAGGTTCTCTAAGTCTTGTATCATGATCTTTTGCCTTTGTTTCCCTCTTTTTTTTTTTTCTGCTTCATTATTTAACATGACTTTATCTTCTATATCACTGATTCGCTGCTCTGCTTTATCCATCCTCCCCATCATGGAATCCATTCCTCATTGTTTCTGGGTTATACCATTTTAAATTTTGGCCTGACTAGATTTTAGTTCTTTCATCTCTGCAGAAAGGGATTTTCTGGTGTCTTCTATGCTCTTTTCAACCCCAACTAGTATTCTTATAATTGTGGTTTTAAATTCTAGTTCAGATATCTTACTTGTATCTGTGTTGATTAAATCCCTGGCCATCATTTCTTCCTGTTCTTTCTTTTGGGGTGAATTGTTTCACCATGTCATTTTGGAGTAAGAAAAAAAATTAGTAAAATAAAATTAAAAATTAAAATTAAAAAAATAAAAACAAAACCAAATAATCAAATAAAGAAGCTAGATCCTAGGTGTGTTTTTGTCTGCTTGTTAAGAGAAGTGTGACAGGAAAGAGAAAAAAAAATTAAAAAAAAAATTTAAAGAAAAAAAGATTAAAACAAAAAAATTTTAAACAATAAAGTAGAATAAAATAAAGAAAGAAAATACAACAAAAATTTGCTCTTTCTGTATCCAAGAAAGAAAAAGAAAGAAAAAACCTCAACATAAACAAAAACAGAAGCAAAGAAGATGAACAAACAAAAAGAAACTGAAATGAAGCTAGACCCAGTTTCCCGTAGATCTGAAACTTTGCAGCACACTGTGATCTGTAGACTAAGCCTGGGGGAAGGGATTTGTGCTGATCCTCTGGGGGAGGAGCCTGCTGCTCTGGTTCTCAGGCTTACTTGCCCTACTGGAAATGTGCCTGGAGGGCGCAGGTTGGGTGGGGGGGGTGGTGCTTGGTGTAATGACTCCATTCTCCACTTAGTGGTACTGCTTAGCTCTCTGGGGTTGATCAGTGCAGGTGTGCTAGTAGTGAAAATGGCTTTACCCTGCTCTCTAGTCTCTGGAGCAGGAATTTCATGCCCTCACAGACACACGGTCAATCACCCCTCCTTTGTCTCAGGCTTCCGTCAACTCCCTGCCTCTATCCGGTCTGTGTCCAAGCTGCCCACCTGCTAGGCAGTGCCTCTCTCCAGAGTTTTATCTCAGATGGGGCTGTGTTTCAAAACCCCGTACTTCAGAGACCCCTGCCACTTGGACCTGCACTGAACTTCTGTGGGAGGGTCTCACTGAGCAATGGCTGGGTACTGACTTGTCCCGGAAAACATCCACATGACTGTGCAGGGGCAGAGGTTCAGAATTTAGGGCAAATCACAACACACAGCTGGCACCAGGATTTGCCGCCTTCAGCTGATGTCTTTGTTCCTGTATCAGTAAACATAGCAGCTCTCCAGCATCTGTCAGGACTTTACCCATGGGGAGGCCATAGGGCCTCTACCAATTGCACTCTAAGCAGGGAAACTGCTTCTCTCCAAGTGGCATAGGGGTGCCTCAGACCGTGCTGGCCACTCTTAGGGATTCACCCTACTTCCTCACCGGAGCAGCGCCTGGCACTGAGCTCCAAAACTGCAGATGCTGCACTCTTCCGTTTTTAAAAAAAACTGATAGTATTGAAATCCTCTCCTTTTTCACTTACAGTGGTTTTGGGGAACAGATTTCTCGTCCAGTCTCCTGTGAGTGTTTTCACTCTTTCTCTCTCTCCTTCTTTCCAGCTACTTTCAGGGGGAGTGCTTTTCTTGCATGATCCCAACGCGCTTCATTATCTCCCCTTTTCTCTTTCTCTCTCTGAAGTCAGCTTCCTACCCTTTACTGCTCTGTGGCTTTTTTCTCCCCTAGTTCACCTCTCCACACTGCGTACCTGCCAAGATCTCTCACTCAAATTATGCAGATTGTTGCATTAATCCTCAAATCAATTTCCTAGGTGTTCAAAAGTGGTTCAATGTTGATGTAGCTGTGTTTCAGGGACAAGACAAGCTCGGGGTCCCCATACTACGCTGCCATCTTAACTGCCCTCCCCCAATCCTGTGAATGTTTAATTAGACTTATATCTAATTATTTCAGTTTCTTTGGAAAAATTATAAATGGTATTGTGGTTTTAGTTTTGGTTTCCAAATGTTTGTTAGTATATAGAAAGGCATTTCGGGGCACCTGGGTGGTTAAGCGTCCAACTTCGGCTCAGGTCATGATCTTGTGGTTCTTGGGTTTGAGCCCCACGTTGGGCTCTGTGCTGACAGCTCAGAGCCTGGAGCCTGCTTTAGATTCTGTGTCTCCCTCTGTCTCTACCCTTCCTCTTCTCGTGTTCTGTCTCTCTCTCCCTCTCTAAAAAAACAAACATTTTAAAAAATGCAGTTCATTTTTGCATTTGTTTTGTATCCTATAACTGTGCTGAATTTCTGCTATAAGTTTTATAGTTTTGGGTTTTCTGATTAGGTCTATAATCTATTTTGAATTAATTTTTAATATGGTAGAAGGTATGGATTGAAATTCCTTTTTTGGTTTTGCATATGGATATATAATTATTCCAGCTCTATTTGTTGAAAAGACTATCCTTTATCCACTGAATTGCCTTTGTATCTTTATCAAAATTCCGTTTTCTGTATATGTGTGGATCTATTTCTGGACTCTCAATTCTGCTCCATTTACTATCTGCCTATCTTGGTGTCAATACCACACTGTCTTGATTACTGTGGCTTTTTGGTAAATGTTGAAATTAGATTTTCTAAGTCTTGAGATTACAACTTTGTTCTGTGTTTTAAAAGTTGTTTAGACTCTTATAGGTTTTTGCATTTCCATATGAATTTTGGAATCAGCTTGTCAGTTCCTACAAAAATATCTTCTGGTATTTTGATTGGAGTTTTATTGAATCAGTAGGTCAATTTAGGGAAAATTAACATCTTTAAAAAAAATTTTTTTTAATGTTTATTTATTTTTGAGACAGAGAAAGACAGAGCGTGAACAGGGGAGGGTCAGAGAGAGGGAGACACAGAATCTGAAGCAGGCTGCAGACTCCGAGCTGTCAGCACAAAGCCCGACGCGGGGCTGGAACTCACGGAGTGTGAGATCATGACCTGAGCTGAAGTCGGATGCTTAACTGACTGAGCCACCCAGGTGCTCTGAGAATTAACATCTTAATAACATTATGTCTTCCTATACATGAACAGGGTATCTTTAAAATGTCTTTTAAAAGCAATGTTTTGTAGTTTTATATCTTACAAATATTTTGTCATATTTATCTGTCAGAATTTTATACTTTTGATGATATTGTAATTATTATAATAAAATCTTTAATTTCTGATCATTCTTCATAAAAAGGTTCATTAGAAAACACACTTTTAAAAATATTTTTTGCAAGTTGCTAAACTTAGTAGTTTCATTGAAACTAATCATTGGATTTTCTACATAGATGGTCATGCCATTTGTGAACAAAGACATTTTTACTTTTTCCTTTCCATTTTGGATGACTTTTATTTATTGTTTTACAGTTATTCCACTGGCCTCCAATTCAGTGTTGAATAGAAGTGGTGAGAGTGGACACTGTTTTCTTCTTTTTGTTATTAGAGCAAAAACCTTTCATTCAGTATGATATCAAGTATGGGTTCACAGGTTGAGACAGTTACCTTCTGCTCATAGTTTGCTGAGAGCTTTTAAAATTACATATGGATTGGATTTTGTCAATTACTTTTTCTGTGTCTGTTTAAAATTTTTTCCCTCTTTCAGCTTATTAATATGGGGTGTTACACGGGCTTTCAAATGTTAAGTGAACTTTGCATTTCTAGGATAAACCCACTTGACTATGATGTATTATTATTCAATTAAAAAATCTCCTTAACTATTTTTTTTCACTGTTTACTTTTTTATGTTTCAGTTTGAATATTTTCTCTTGACTTGTCTTGAATTTATTGATTCTTTCCTCTGCTGTGTTGTGCTGGTAAGTCCATTGAAAGATTTTTTTCTTCTCTGATGTATCTCTTCTAGCATTTCCTTTTGGCTCTTTTTGAAGGGAAAAAAAGTAGTTTTCATCTGTGTGCTAGAATTTCCCATTGTTCATGTTGTCCTCTCTTTCCACTGGATTCCTTGAAATAGTTGTCATAGGTATTGTAGTTTCTGTCTTTCTGCCCCACTGCTGGAGCCTCCCTGGATCCAGAATCTTTCCCGTCTTGAAGCTGACCACTGTAGATGCCACTGTCTCAGAGTCCCCTCCGCCCTCCTCCTGTCCCCCAGACTTCAGCAGACACTGCCTGCCCCCTCAGCCAGTTCTCTCGGCCCCCTGGCCCGTCCCCACTCTGCGGACCACCATAGACCCATACCAGTGGAACACCCAGAGGTCCTGTGGAGTTCCTCTGTTTTGCTTTTTGTCCCCATTTTTTTCCCAGCAGTCTATGAGTGTCTGTGCCTCAAGGGGGTCTCTTTCAGCTCTGTTGCTCTGCCCCCATCTTTCTGGAGAGTGTTCAGTGAAAGCCTGTGTGGTGGCTGTAGGCTCCCTTTATGTCTGGGGCTCCTGAAGATTCCATACTGTCAAACCAGCCCCAGTTGGGCCTTCAGAAAGTCTTCCTACTCATGTCTGTGGCACCCTCCTCTTCTTCCTGCTGCTCTTGCAATGCTAAAATAACTGGGGTGCCTTTTCTTTCAAGAGGAGTCTGTCACTTTTCGTATTTTAGCTTAGCGGATTTCTTGGTGATCTCAGTTTTCTTATGGGCTAAACCATCATTTCAAAGAAAAAAATCCTATGATTTTAGGGGAACCTGGGTGGCTCAGTCAGTTAAGTGTCTGACTTCAGCTCAGGTCATGATCTTGTGGTTTGTGAGTTTGAGCCCCACATCAGGCTCTGTGCTGACAGCTCAGAGCCTGGAGCCTGCTCCAGATTCTGTGTCTCCCTCTCTCTCTCTGTCTTTCACCTATTTGTGCTCTGTCACTCTCTCTCTCTAAAATAAACATTAAAAATTGTTTAAAAACGCATGATTTTGTAGGGTATCTGGCTTTTGTTGATCTTAAGGGTAGGAGAGAGATTTCCCCGTGACTTGCTGTGTCCTAAGCAGGAGTGGAAGCTCCTACTGTCTCCTGAGTCCCAGTCCCAGTTTATGAGGGGGCACTTCCACCCCATCATCCTGCCATCCTCCTCTTTTGCTGAGGTTGAGGCGGCCCCCGAGCCCTAACAGCAGCGGGCACCGTGGAATACTGTGCAGCTGCCTCTACCAGAAATGCCTCTGCTTGTCTTCTTGTAAAGCAGCGACGAAATTCCCTGCTCTGTCTGCTCATGAATCTCTGGGGAGATTCTTCTGGAATAACAGACGTGAATGAGCTCGATAAAATGTACAGTCTGCATACATGTCTTTGCTAATGATGAAGTGCTTTTTTTCCTGCAGCTTCAGTATCTGTGGAGCCTAGGGCTTCTCTCCATCAGTACATCCACGCTTTGGTTCAGGGCTGCATTTCTCACTTGAAGCTTAGTATATGATAGGTGCCCTGATGGTCACTTAGGCATCTGTGCTATTCTTTTTTTTTTTTTTTTTTAAGTTTATTTATTTTGAGAAAGAGAGCATATGCATGCATGTGAGCAGGGGAGGGGCAGAGAGAAAAGGAGGGAGAGAATCCCAAGCACTGTCTGTGCACTATCAGCACAGAGCCCCACACGGGGCTTGAACTCACAAACTGTGAGATCACGACCTGAGCTGAAATCAGGAGTTGGACGTTTAAATGACTGCTATTCTTATTACAGATGTGGCCTATGGATTCCTGCGACTAACTCTTACCAGATATGTGGTGTTAGATAGTACAACATCCAAAAGCCTTGGTTTCTTTATTTTAAACTGGGGATAAAAATAGCATGTAATCCCACAGAGTAATTGTAAGAATTAAGCATTATGTTTGTGATGTTTGCCTGTCACACTGGAAGTGACCTGCCCAGGGCCATGTGGATGGTTTGCATCAGGACTAGGCTGCAGCCCGCGTCTGGGATGCCCAAGGCATCATTTGGAATCACTGAGTTCTGTGGTCTCTGAATAGCTTCCTGGGCTCTCTGCCTCACCTTTGTTACATATTCCAAAAAAGAATGCTCTTAAGGTCTCTCACCTGCACCCAAACCTTTGCTTGTTCTTCATCGCCAGGAGCTCTCTCAAGTTTAATTACCTCAGCATTCAAGTCTCCTGACAGTCCCATACAAACTTACCTGTCAGGCGTGCCTCATTGCTATGTTTAGCCCATGCGCGTCTGGCTGTGCCTTGAATGGTGGGCGACCTGAGGACAGGCCGAGGGCTGCTACAAGTCGTGTGGGAGAGAACATTTCTAGGAGGAAAGTAATGGGAGAAGAGGCCAGGGGACAGGTAAGCAAGACGACGTGTATGGAAATCAGGAAGCAGGCTGCCTGGGGTGCACAGAAGATGTGTGCTGTGAGAGTGTCATCCACAGCTGGACCGTTTGGACCACGTGTGCAGGTCTAGGATGCTGGCTCTTGTTCGGCAGGTGAAGAGGAGTCCACCCATGTGGTTTGGGGGGAAAAGACATGGCCATCTGAGTCCCCTGCAGGGCATCTTTCTCCTGGTTTTGCTGCAACCGTCGCAGAGGTCACACAGAGTGGATTCTAGATGCTCCCCTCCCTCTTTGTTCCCCTCGTGGGCTCTGGGAGGCCGAGCCTCGCCTGCCATCAGAAAGGTAGTGTCTGCATACTCACTGCTGAGACACCACAGCCTGAAGACCCGAGAAAGGCACAGATTGTGACCGCAAGGTGTCAGCTTATCCTGCTTGTCCACACAGATGTCTGTATGCCTCAGTTTCCTCAACTGTGAATTGGGCTTAACAGCACCTACTTTGGAAGGGTCCTATGTGGATTGAGTGAGATAATGTAAGAGAAGTGCACTCATAGCACAGGGTACGGCATGAAGCCAGCCTCCAGTAAGGCCTTCTGCTTAGGCCTTGTCTCAGCCCGTCTTTCCTCCAGCATGTCCCACCCACAGACAGTGTGGCCTGAGGACACAAACCAGCCTGTTCTCCCCGCGTTCACTATGTGGGCATCACCTGAGAGGTAAGCCGCGCTGTTTCTGCCACCAGGATCTCCCAGGCAACCCAGGAGCAGAGCAGAGCTGAGATGACTGGCGGCCCAGGTTTCTAGCTCAGTCATGTCTGAGGATGGTTCCTTCCCTGCTTGCAGCCTTGGTGGCCTTGGTGGGTTTGCTAGGAGCGATGGGATGCAGGGGAAGACACAGTCTGCATCTGATGACATCTCGTGACAGCTCTGCGAGTCACTGCTGGGGAACTTGGGCAGATCTCTCCACTTCTCTGATCCTATTTCTACCCCGAACTTGGGCTGATGAGAGAGGCCAGGGAGAGAATCCAGGAAAAGTGCTGCATATGGCTGGCCCTGCCAGCGCCTAGTGGGGCGGCCTTCTCCTGCACGGGCTCCCCATGAGACCAGACTGAGAGCGGGAGCCGGCAAGATGGTCAGAGTCCCCTTGTTGCTCCAGGGCCTTGCTGTGACCTGGAGCTCTGGGATGGGGAAGGAGTTCTGTGACATCCACGTGCCATGCAGCAGTCCGTCTTCGGTTCCGTGCAGATCCTGTTGGGCGGTCCTATAGAGGGTCTAGCACAGCACCGTCCAGTAGAAATGGAATGTGAATCACATATGTAAGTTCATATTTTCTGGTAGTCACATTAAAAAGAGTAAAAAGAAAAAAAGATGTAAATTTTAATGTATTTTATTTAAACTCCTAACTAAAATATTATTTCAATATGTAACAAATGTAAAAATATTAATGAAGTACTTTATGTTATTTTTTCATATTAAGTCTTCAAAAGCCCATGAGTATTTTACATGTAAAACAATCTTAATTAGGACTTGCTTGCCACATTTCAAGCACTCAATAACCATTACATGGCTAGTGGCTACCATATTGGATAGAGTCAGCAGCTGAGACCTGGCCTCCTGAAACAGAGCCATGCTGCCATCTGGTGGTGATGCCATCACATAGCAGCCCAAGTACCCACCCTTGGCCAGGTTTTGTGCTGGCACCAAAGAAGAGAAAGTTACCTGCTTTCTGCTCTGGGGTGCCCTTAAACTAGTGTGAGAGAAAAGAGGGCAGAAAGAGCCAACGTGCAGAGGTATCCTGGGATTTTGAAAGACCCAGGGTGATACTCAGCCAGAGATGTGCGAGGGCTCTAGAAACAAGGAGTCCTTTCACAGATGTGGAGATGAAGGGGAATGGCCTGCTTGGAGCCAAATGATAAACAGCTGCCCTGAGGGAAGGACACCTTTGGCCAGGACACTAGCACCTCTCTCCGGGACCATGGAAATTGCTTTAAAAAAAAAAAAAAGAATACTGTTTCTTTTTAAACTAAGTAATGAATACATTCAGTGATTTAAAATCCAAAAAATACAAAAGCAAAGAAAGAGTTTCTCCCCCATCTGCTCCCCTAACTACCCTGTTTCCCCTTCAGTAGGCATCACAAACAATGGTGTGATAACCCCGTGTTCAAATTATTCCACATGTGCAAGTGCATCTGTAGAATGTTTCTGGAAATGGAATTACTGGGCCCAAGGATATGTGCATTTGTAATTTTAATACCTAAGGAGTAGCTTTTTTAATGTTTATTTTTGGGAGAGAGAAAGACAAAGAATACAAAGCAAGCCGGCAGCTGAGCTGTCAGCACAGAGCCTGATGCGGGGCTTGAACTCATGGACCACGAGATCATGACCTTGAACCCAAGTCGGATGCTTAACCAACTGAGCCACCCAGGTGCCCCAGGAATAGCTTTTTAAGAAGAAATAATCAGTTTTATTTAGACATAATCTGCATGCAATAAATTCATGATTTTGATTGTACAATTCGATGAGTTTTGAAGAATGTATACAGTTGTGTAACCACAACTATAATCAGGGCACAAAACATTTCCATTCTCCATAGAGTCCCTCATGGCCCTTTGCAGTAAATCCCCTCGCCACCACCTCCAGCCTCTGATCTATTACTGATCTATTTTCTGCCCTTATGATGTGGCCTTTTCCAGAATATCACACGAATGGAATGATATAAAGTGTAACCTTTTCTGGCCGGATTCTTTCACTTAGCCTATGGATTGTATGATTCATCCATGTTCTTATGAATCATGTATCAAAACAGAACTCTTTCTTATTGTTCAGTTGTGTACTATTCTGTGGGTACACCAAACTTTATCCACTGGGTGCACATTTGGTTCATTTCTGGTTTGGGGCTAGTATGAACACTCAAGTATATGTCTTTAATCTCTCAGTTCTCCCAGGTAAATGCATAGGAGTGGAATTGCTGGGTCATGCGTTAAGTGAATATTTAACTTTATATGAGGAACTGGCATACTTTTTTCTAATGTAACTGCACCATTTTGCATCGCCACCAGCAAGTAGAGTTCCAGTTGCACCACACCCTTGCCAACACTTGGTACAGATAGTCTTTTTAATTTTAGCGATTCTAGTAGATATGTAGTAGTATCTCACCAAGGTTTAAATTAACATCTGACTGATGCTGCATGCTGCCCGTGTGTTGCTTTGCTATTTGTATACATTCTTAGGTGAAGTGCCTTTCAAATCTTCTGTCCATTTTTCAGTGGACCTGCTTGTCTTATTGAATACTAAGATATCATTGTATGTTCGTAGATACAGATCCTTCGTCAGAAACATGCTTTGAAAACATCTGTGGTCTGTGGTCTATTCATAATCTTATCAGTGTCTTTTGATGAACAAACTTTTTAAAAAATGTTTATTTTTGAGAGAGAGAGGGGCAGAGAGAGGACCTGAAGGAGGCTCTCTGTTGAGAGTGGAGAGCCTGATGCAGGGCTTGAACTCACAAACCGTGAGATCATGACTTGAGCCGAAGTCAGATGCTTACCCGACTGAACCACCCAGGTGCCCCGATGAACAAACGTTTTTAACTTTGATGAAATGTTTCTCCAGTTTTCCTATCTGTTGTCCTTAGGCTGCTCCTGTTCTTGGCTTCTTCACTATGGGGCAAGAAAACCATTGTTCTGGTCTCACTGTCTAGGGTGGAGTTCTCCAGCATTGCTTCTGGGCTGCAGCTGTTGTATGAGACTATGTCTTCCATTAACTGCTTCTTGTTCTAGTCCTCTGCTTTCAAAGAGTTGTCATCTTTTTTGGTCAAGGGATAGTATTCTTTTTGTTTTCAGGTTTAGTATTAAAATTTTTAAAATTGATAAAGTCATTGCCCAAAGACCATCAGGAACACACCTGTAGTCAAAGTCATATTTGTTACTATGCAGAACGGGGAGAACAAAGACCATACGGAACTGTGTGGGGCATCTCAGAATGGGGCAGGGCGGGGGTTGCTAGAGTAAGTCTGGGGGCTGGAGTTGGTCATAAAATGACATTGGCAGGGATTAGTCCAAATTTATAAATTAGGGACTTTAATAAATAGTGGTCTATTTTTTAGAATGCACAAGTTTTTTCAGGTTCCTCTTGGGCTTCATCTGTGGTTCTATCCCAGAACGCATTTGGGTCTGTCAGAACAAACTGTTGTTACAAGAGTTGTACAGAGTTGCCAACAGACATCGTAGTTTTGGTTCAATAGTTTCTTTTGTGAGTCATGGGACGGTTTATAAACTGTGCTTTTTTTCTTGATTTTTATCTATTATGTCACTCCTGTGGAGTTTTGATTACTGAAGTGCAGGGATCAGGACTATAAAATTAAGACAGCCTACCAAATAAGTGGTTAAGACCCAGAACTTGGCAGAGGCTATCAGGCTAAGTGGATGGCTATTGTGGAAAATATTCACACCTCTACTACCTGGATGATTCATACCATATACAATGGATTATATGTAGATTAAGTGTCTAAATGAATTAGAAGAAAATCTGGGAGAATATTTTTATAATATCAATAATATATTTTATAATATCAATGTGAGGAAGGCATATCTAATAAAGACACTAAAGCTAGGACACAAAAGAAAACACTTATACAACAGAAGATTCGAAATCATAATATATAAAGAAAATCAGCAACCCACTAAGAAAAAGGCAGCTTCTAGGGTGTGGTTAGCAAAGGGCCTCAGCTTCTGACTCCTTCAGATTCACTTAAACTCTGGAGCTGAGGCCACACTTTTCTTGGGGTGGCCCCATCACTGACTCAGCAATGCCGTGGTCTGTGGGCCAGCCATCTCCGCCCAGCCTGTGTTGTCCTGGCAGCCCCTTGCCTGGTCCTGATATTTTTCTTTCCTTTTCACAGGAAAAGTACTCCCTAATCAGCCCTTTTCCACCCATAATTCCATCTCAGTATCCGCTTCCTGGAGGACCTAATGGCACACAAGTTCAAAGAAAAATATGACAGGGGCACCTGGGTGGCTCAGTTGGTTAAGCATCCAACTTTGGCTCAGGCCATGATCTCGCAGTTCGTGAGTTCGAGCCCTGTGTTAGGCTCTGTGCTGACAGCTCAGAGCTTGGATCCTGCTTCGGATTCTGTGTCTCCCTCTCTCTCTGCCCCAACCCCGCTTGTGCTCTGTCTCTCAAATAAATGTTTAAAAAATTAAAGAAAAAAAACAAAAATAGGACAATTTATAAACAGGCAATTCACAGAAGTATAAACATGAGGAGATGTGGTCAACACCATCATATTTCAGTGATGAAATATAATTAAGGAAATGAAAACTTAGGGATAATAAAGATAGAAAAAAAGTTTAAAGAAGTTGAATAATGTCTGTTTTGGCCAATGTGTGTTGGAAATCTAAATGGTAAAATGTGTGGTAATGTAAATTCCTATAGCCATGTTGGAAAGCTGGTGTCCAAAATATTTAAAAAATACATAAAAACCATAGGACTCGAAAAACTTCATTTCTTGAAATGCATTTTACAGAACAGTTTTTACTGTGCAAAATTTGGCATATTCAAGACTATTCATTGTGACATGGTTTGTAATTGTTAAACAGTTCTGGAAAGAAACAAATGAAACTAACAATAGTATATACCTCTGAGGTAGTTTTGTAGAACCAATTGAAATTAGAGATCCTAGGGACGCCTGGGCCACCTAAACATAAATGTTTAGGAATAACTTCAAGGAGTTGAAAGACTTACACACTGAAAGCTACAAAACACTGCCAAAGGAAATTAAAGAAGACATAAATATGGGTGCCTGGGTGGCTCAGTTGGTTAAGCATCTGACTTCAGCTCAGGTCATGATCTCACAGTCCATGAATTCAAGCCTCAAGCCCCATGTTCGGGCCCTGTGCTGACAGCTCAGAGCTTAGAGCCTGCTTCAAATTCTGTGTCTTCCTCTCTCTCTGCCCCTTTCCTGCTTGTGCTCTGTCTCTTTTTCTCTCTCAAAAATAAATAAACGTTAAAAAAATTTTTTTTAATAAAATAAAATTAGACATCCTGTCATTGTTTGGCCAGCAATATACAGGTGAACTTTCAACAACATGGTTTTGGGCTGTGCAGGTCCACTTATATATGGAATATTTTCAATAAATATATTACTTTAAATGCATTTTATCCTTTTTTTCTTTCATATATATATATGAAATTATATACATATATACATATATATATGAAATTATATACATATATATACATATATATACATATATATACATATATATATATATACATATATATATATATATGTATATATATGTAATTTTAGAGATGGAAAAAGGCAGAGAGAGAGAGAATCTGAGAGAATCTTAAGAAGACTCCATGCTCAGCGTGGAGACCAATGTAGAGCTCAATGCCACGATTCTGGGATCATGACCTGAGCCTAAATCAAGAGTCAAGACACTCAACTGACTAAGACACCCAGGCACTCTGCTTCCTTATGATTTTCTTAATAACATTTTCTTTTCTCTAACTTACTTTATTGTAAGAATACGGCATATGATCTTAGGCTCGTGGGATTGAGCCCCATGTTGGAGCCCAGCATGGAGCCTGCTTAAGATTCTGTCTCTTTCTGCCCCTCTCCTCAGCTTGTGTGTGCATGCTCTCTCCCTCTAAAATAAAAAATAAATTAAAAACATTTAAGAATACAGCATATGATACATATAACATACAAAATATGTGTTAATATTTATGTTATTGGTAAGGCTTCTGGTCAACAGTAGGCTATTAGTGGGTAAGTTTTTTGGGAGTAAAGTTATATGTGGAATTGTGAGTGTGTGAGGGGTCAGTGACTCTAGCGCTGGTATGGTTCAGGCGCTGTACTGATTAAAAAAAACCCAGTTTTTTATTGTGGTAAAGATACATAACATAATACTTATCATTTTAACCATTTGTAAGTGTACAATTCGGTGGCACTAAATATATTCACCATGTTTTCAAGGTCCATCTATGTTGCAGCACATATAAACATTTCATTTCTTTTTATGGTTGAATATTCCATTGTGTGTATATAGCACATTTTGTTCATTGAACTGTTGATGGACACTTGGCTATTGTGCATAATGCTTCTATGAACACTGGTGTACAGATATCTGTTCAAGTCCCTGGTCTCAACTCTCTGGATATATACCTAAGAATGGAATTGTTGTAGCATATGGTGGTTCTGTTTACTTTTTTGAGAAATAAAACTATTCATCAAACTGTTTTTCACAGCAGCTGCACTATGTTACATTCCCACCAGCAATGCACAGGGGTACAAATGCACATATTTGCCAATGCTTGTTTTTAATTTTCTTGATTATAGCTTAGAAGGTATGAAGTGGCATCTCATTGTGGTTTTAATTCATATTTCCCTAATAGCTAATGACGTTGAGCATCTTTTCATGTGGTCAGTAGCCATTTGTGTGTCTCCTTTGGAGATATGTCTATTCAAGCCTTGCCTATTTTTGAACGGGGTTGTTTTCTTGTCACTAAGTTGTTGGAGTTCTTTATATTGTAGATCTAATCTCGTATCAGGTATATGATTTGCAAAAATTTTCTCCCATTCTGTGGATTGCCTTTTCACTCTTGATTTTCACAAAAATTTTTAATTATGATGAAGTCCAATTTTGTTATTGTTGTTGCTGGTGCTTTTGGAATCATACCCATGAAATTGTTGCTAAATCCAATGTCACATAGACTTTCCCCAACATTTTCTTCTAAAAGTTATATCGTTTTAGTTGTTATGTTTAGATCTTTGATCTATTTTTGAGGTAATATTTGTATGTGGTATAAGGTCAGGATTCAATTTTATTCTTTTGCATGTGGGTATTTAATTTTGCCAGCACCATTTGGAAAAAATATCATTCTTTCTCCGTTGAATAATGTTGGCACCCTTGGCAAAATCACCCCTGTCAAAAATCTTGTTTTCTTGCCTTTGTGTCCATGTTTTCTTTTAGCTCTTTGAGTATCTTCAAAATAATTTTTAAAAAGTATTTGGTAGTGAGTTTGATGTCTGTGTTTCTTCAGGGCCACTGTCTGTGGATTAATTTTTTCTCTCAAATGGGCATGTTTTTTTTTTCATGTGCCTTGTAGTTTTTCGTTGTTAAAAACTGGACATTTGAATCTTATAATGTGGCAACTCTGCAATCAGACTCTCTTTCTTCCCTAGGGTTTGCTGCAAGAAAATCCTTTTCTTCTAGCCAAAGGACTGAGAAAAATATGGCTTGGGAAGATAGCAAAAAAAAACTTTGACAGTATATACCTTACCGCAGCCAAACACCATTAGAACTACCACTATCCCCATGGAGTTAGTGGGCTGAGCATGAAGTTAATCTTACACCCACATTCCACTCTATGTAGCAAGAGGTGGCACTCGTATTTCCTTATCTCTCCTTTATTTTTGAAGGATAATTTTACAAGGTACAGAATTTTAGGTTGGTATTTTATTTCTATCAGCACTCAATTCACTCTCTTCTTGCTTGCATGGTTTCTGAAGTCAGATGTAATTCTTGTCTTTGTTTCTATATATACATGGTGCTTTCTGCCTCTGGCCTCTTTAAGGATTTTTTCTTCATCTTTGATTTTCTGTAACTTGAATTATAGTACCTCCTCATTCCACTAGGCAAAGGATAAAATATTAGCTCCTTACTTGGTCACACTGACACCACTGACAAGAATTTCAAAGCAGCAATCATAAAAATGCTTCACTAAGTAATTATAAATTCTCAAGACAAATGAAAAAATTTAGAAAATCTCAGTAGAAAAATACATAATCTTAAAAAAACAAAAAGAGCGGTGCCAAAGTGGGTTAAGTGGGTTAAGTGACTGACTCTTGATATCAGCTCAGGTCATGATCTCATGGTTTGTGGGTTAGAGCCCCACGTTGGGCTCTGCGCTGACAGCACAGAGAATGCTTGGGATTCTCTCTTCCTCTTTCTACCTCTGTCCTGCTTGTGCTTGATCACTTTCTCTCAAAATAAATAAATAAGCATTAAAAATTATTGGGGGCACCTGTGTGGCTCAGTCAGTTAAGTGTCAGACTTCGGTTCAGGTCATGATCTCATGGTTTGTGAGTTTGAGACCTGTGTTGGGCTCTGTGCCGACAGCTCGGAGCCTGGAGCCTGCTTCATATTCTGTGTCTCCCTCTCTCTCTCTGCCCCTCTCCGGCTCTTGCTCTGTCTCTCTCTCTCTCTGTCTCTCTCAAAAACTAAAGAATAAACATTAGAAAAATTTTTTTAAATTTATTGAACTGAAATATAATAACTGAAGTTAACAACACATCGATGGGCAAAACAATAGATTGGATGTTAGAAGGAAGGATTAATGAAGTCAATGAGATAAATAGAAATTACACAATCTGAACAACATAGAGAAAACAGAAATGAAATGAGAATAGAAATGATAAAGAATGAATAGGACCTCAGTTCTGTGGGGCAGTAACACAAAACCTTGGTGGTAAGCAATGAAAGCAACAAGCTAATTGTAGACCAGCTAGTTTACTAAAGAGAACCAGAGAAAGACAGCTAGGAAGAAACTTCCAGGGGTTAAAACAAACCTCAACTACTGGTCTCAAAAAATAACTCTTCCTGGGGCGCCTGGGTGGCTCAGTTGGTTAAGTGTCTGACTTTGACTCAGGTCACGATCTCACGGTTCATGGGTTCAAGCTCTGAGCTGTTAGCTCAGAGCCTGGAGCCTGCTTCAGATTCTGTGTCTCCCTCTCTCTCTGCCCCTCCCCCACTCACACTCTGTCTCTCTCAAAAATAAATAATCATGAAAAAAACTCTTCCTGAATTTATTATATCTGACTGTGGGGCAATTTTTGCCCCAGGAATTTGTTGTAAATAATAGAGTGATAAACCAGCAATTAGTGGAGCTTAACAGATGGGTGTAATATGAGGCAAGGGAAAGAGTGTAACATGGAGATCAGGAAAGCCTTTCCTTTTCAGCAGTTACCTTGCTAAAACTTTTGTCACTCCAGGGTACCTGTGTGATTACCCAGTGCTGTACTGTCTGAGGAGTTACATCAGGGTCTTCAAACTTCAGAGGAAATAGAATCATCTATTCATTAAATTTGTCTAGCCCAAACCACTAAACAAGTAAACAAGCAAATGATAACAAGCCATAGAGGGGGTAGGATAATCAACATTCAATTATTACACTATATTACCTAAAATGTTCAATTTTCAACAAAAAATTCTAAAACTTGCAAAAAAATGTAGCTGTGATCCATACACAGAAAAAATAACAAGCAAAAGAAAGTGCCTGTGACAGAACCCAGATGTCAGATTTAGCAAAGACTTCAAAGCAGCTGTTTTAAATATGTTCAAAGAACTAAAGAAAAAACTATGCTTAGAGGAAACTATGACAACAATGCCCAAACAGGAAATGCCAATAAAAAAGAAATTGTTAAAAATAACCATATAGAAATTCTGGAGTTGAAAAGTGCAACAGGAAGAATGAAAATTATCACAAGAAATTATTCTAAAAAATTATAAAAGTTATTACAAGAATGAAAATTATTACAGTAGATTTTAAATAACAAGACTAAGAAAACTTAGGAATATATTTATAGAGGTTATGCAATCTGAATAGTATAGAGAAAAAAGGATGAGGAAAAATGAACAAAACCTCAGAGAAACATTGAATGCCATTAAGTGCACCAACATATGTATAATAGGAGTACCAAAGAGGTGAAGGAGGAAGGAGCAGAAAATAATTAGAAGAAATAATGGCTGCAAAATTTTCCAAATTTGATGAAAACCATGTATTCACATATCCAAGAGGCTTAATGAACTCCTAGTAGGAGATCCATACCCAAGTATGTAATAGCAAAAATCTCGAATGACAAAGAGAAAAATTTGAAAGCATCAACCCTCCCAACTCATGACATGTAAGGGAACGTCAACAAGACTTAACTAGGTGACTTATCAGAAATATTGGAGGCCAGAACATATTGACATATTCAAAGTGATAACATCAAAGTGCTGAGACTTTGGAAGCCAGAACAAATTAACACATTCAAAGTGTCAATAGAAAAAAATTATGAAACAAGAATTCTATAACCAGAAAAATCATCTTTCAAATGAAGGGGAAATAAACTCATTCCCAGAAGCGAATACATCCACAAGAAGAAATACATTCACAAGAACTGAATTCAGAACAGAGAGAATTCATTGCTAATATACCCAACTTACAAGAAATATTAAAGGAAGACTTTTAGGCTGATCACAGATGGTAATGTGAATCCACATGAAAAAGACAAAGAGCAACAGTAAAAGTAATTATGTAATTATAAAAGAGTATAAATTCACATTTCTTCTCCTCCTATTAACTGATTATAAAAAAATATATTGTTGAATATATAACATATAGAAATGTAATATATTCAACAGCACAAAGGTAGTAGCTCAGAGCAAAGCTGTCTTGGAGTAAGGAAATCATCCAATGGTAAGTTGAACCAAATTAAGAAAGCCAAAAATGGTGAATAGAAAGGCTAATATAACAATATTAACAATATTAATATTATATACAATTTTAATATTAAAAACTCTAGAAATTTATATTTCCTTTCTTTCCTCAGCTTATATAATAGGCATAAAATTAGATGTAGTATGTTGGTTTTTAAACATATATAAAAGCAATATGTATAAGACTGATAGCATAAAAAACAGAGCTACATGGAATAACATTTCTGTATCTAATTGGAATTAAGTTAGTATAAATCTGAAGTAGATTCTAATAAGATATATGTGGTAAGTCCTAGGGATACCACTAAGAAAGGAATTTTTAAAACTTAGCAAGTCATTAAATATTATACTAGAAAATATTTAATGCAAAAGAAAATAGTAAAGGAGGAAAAAGGAATAAAAACCACATGACTTCTGTAGAAAATAAAATAGATACATATGGAACAAAATAATTAGGTTAAATGTGAATGGATTAAACATTCCAATCAAAAGGCATTGTCAGGCTGGATACCAAAGTAAGATCCAAAAATATGCTGTCTACAGAATACAGACCTCAGATTAAAAATACAAATATTTGGAAGCAAAAGAGTGGAAAAAGATATATCTTATTGAACAGCAACCATAGACACCTGAAGTGGCTACACTAATCTCAGACAAAATAGACTTTTAAACATAAACTTTTAATAGATAAAAAGAGATATATGTTATAATGTCAGGAGGACCAATCCATCAGGAATTTATAATGATTATAAATATAGATGTATCTAGCATCAAAACTCAGGACACATGAAGCAAAAACTCACAGAACTGAAGTGAGAAATAGACAATTCAACAATACTAGTTAAAGAATTTAATATGCCACTTTTAATAATGGATATAACAACTAGTCAGAATATTGAAAAGTAAATAGATGACTGAAACAAGATTATAAACCACATAGTCCTAACAGACATCTATAGAACACTCCAGACCCAACAATAGAATACACATTCTTCTCAAGAACTAGGATAAATGCACAAAGTCTTCAAACAAGCCTCAATAAATTTGAAGGATTAAATAATACAAAATATGACTCTGACCACAATGGAGTAAAATTAGATATTAATAACAGACTGAGAGTTTGGAAATTCACAAATATGTAGAAATTAAACAGACTTTTAAATAACCAATAAGTCAGAAAAACCACAATGGGAGTTAGAAAGCACTGTACTTTGAGATGAATTAAAATAAGGCCGCAATACACCAAAACTTAAAAGATGCAGCTAAAGCAGTACTTAGATGAACATTGATAACTGTACACACCCATATTAAAGCTGAAGAAAGAGGGGTGCCTGGGTGGCTCAGTCAGTTAAGCATCCCACTTGGGCTTAGGTCACGATCTCATGGTTTGTGAGTTCCAGCCCCGCGTGGGGCTCTGTGCTGATAGCTCAGAGCCTGGAGCCTGCTTCGGATTCTGTGTCGCTGTCTCTTTCTGCCCCTCCCCCACTCACATTCTGTCTCTATCAAAAATAAACATTAAAAAAAAACTGAAGAAAGATATCAAATTAATAAGCTTCCATTTTAAGACACGAAAAATAAGAGCAAATTAAATTCAAAACAAGCAGAAAGGAAATAAAGGAGAGTGAAAATCAGTGAAATGGTAAATAGTAATAATACAGCCGACAAGTTGGATGAAACCAAAAGTTGGATTGAGGGGAGCGGCTTAAACATTTCTTTCTCAGTTCTGGAGGGTGGGAAATCTAAGATCAAGGTGCAGGAAAATGTGGTGTCTGGTGAGGACCCACTTTCTCATTCATAGATAGCTGTCTTCTCACTGTGTCCTCACTGGGTAGAAGGGGTGAAGGAGTTCTCTGGAGTCTCTTTTACAAGGACACTATATCCAATTCATGAGGGCTCCACTATCATGACCTAATGACTTCTTAATACAATCATATTGGTGATTAGATGTCAACATGTGAATTTGGGGGGATGGGAAAGAAAATAAAAACAAAACCCAAAAGTTGGATCTTTGAAAAGATTAACAAAATTGACAAATGGTTAGCTACATTGATCAAGGAAAAAATAGAGAATACTGAAATAACTAACATGAAGAGAGAGGGGATATTGCTACTGACCTTATGGAAATGAAAAATGATCCTAAGGAACTACTATGAACAACTGTTTGCCAATAAATCATACAACTTAGATGAAGTCAACAAATTCTCAGAATGATACAAACTACTGAATCTGATTCAAGAAGAAAGAGAAAATGTGAATAAGCCTATAATAAGAAATATGTTGAATCTGTAATCAAAATACCACAAAGGAAAAGTTGAGGCCCGGATGACTTTGCTGATGATTTCTACCAATTTAAGGATGAATGCATAGCAATTCTTCATCAACTCTTCCCAAAAATAAGAGGAGAAAACATTCTCAACTCATTCTATGCCAACATTACCCTGATATGAAACCAAAGCCATCACAAGAAAAGAAAACTATGGGGGCTCCTGGATGGTTCAGTAGGTTAAGCATCCAACTCTTGGTTTTGGCTCAGGTCATGATCTCATGGTTTCATGGGTTCAAGCCCTGAATCAGGCTCTGTGCTGACAACATGGAGCCTGCTTGGGATTCTCTGTCTCCCTCTCTTTCAGCCCCTCCCTGATTTGTGTTCTCTCTCTCAAAATAAATAAATCTTAAAAAAAGAAAAGAAAACTATGGACCAATACCTCTTAGGAATATAGATGCGAATTCCTCAATAAAAAACCCACCAAACTGAATCCAACAACACATACAAAGTGTTATGTACCTCATCCAGGTGGGATTTATCCTCAGAAAGGCATCAAAACTTTGATTTAATGCCTGAAAATTAATGAACATGGTATATCATATCAATAGAACAAAGGACAAAATTTACATGATCATTTTAATAGCCTTAGAAAAAGTATTTGACAGCACTTAACACACTTTCAATATAAAAACATTCAACAAATTTGAGGAGAAGGTAAATTTATCAACCTAGTAAAGGGCATATATGAAAAATCAACAGCTAGTATCATATTAAATGTTCAGGCACTGAATGTTTTTTTTTTCCTATGATCAAGAACAGAACAAGGATGCTCTCTCTTGCCACTTTTATTCACATTTCCCTAATGATTTTAGCTAGGGGAATTAGGTTAAGAAAATGAAATGGAGAGCCTGGCCAACTCTTGATTTAGGCTGAGGTTATGATCCCAGGGTTGTGGGATTGAGCTCTGCGTTGGGCTCTGTGCTGACATCATGGAGCCTGCTTGGGATTCTCTCTCTCTCCCTCTGTCTCTGCCCCTCCCCAACTCAGGTATGCATTCTCTCTCTCTCTCTCTCTCTCTCTCTCTCTCTCTCTCTCTCTCTCTCAAAAATAAATAAATAAACATAAAAAAGAATGAAATAAAAGAGGCCCATATAAGAAAGGAAAAAAATAACACTTTCTCTATTTGTAGATGACCTTTGTATATAGAAAATTTTAAGGTATCCGCTAAAAAGTTAACTGATAAGTGAGTTCAGTAAGGTTGTAAGATAAAAGATCAAGATATAAAAATCAGTTTTATTTCCATAAATTTATAATTAGCAATCCAAAAATAAAACCAAGAAACAATTTCATTTTATAAGACCATCAGAAGAATAAAATTCTTAGGAATAATTTAATGGAAGAAATGTAAACCTTATATGCTTAAAACAACAAAAATTGTTGAAATAAATTAGGGAAGATCTAAAGAGTTGGGACAACAATCCATATTCATGGATTGGAAGATTTATTTTAAGATGGCAGTCCTACTCAAATTTATCTACAGATTCAAAGCAACCTCTATTAAAATCCCAGCTGGCTCCTTTGCAGAGATTGATAAGCTGATCCTAAAATGCATATAGAAATTCAAGGAGCCTAGATTTCAAAAAAATCTTAAGAAGAACAAACTTGCACGATTCACACTTCTCTATTTTATTTTTTTAATTTTTTTTTTTTCAACGTTTATTTATTTTTGGGACAGAGACAGACAGAGCATGAACGGGGGAGGGGCAGAGAGAGAGGGAGACACAGAATCGGAAACAGGCTCCAGGCTCTGAGCCATCAGCCCAGAGCCCGACGCGGGGCTCGAACTCACGGACCGCGAGATCGTGACCTGGCTGAAGTCGGACGCTTAACCGACTGCGCCACCCAGGCGCCCCACACTTCTCTATTTTAAAACTGACCAGAAAGCTACTGTATCAAGACAAGGTGTTACTGACATAAAGTAGACAGTAGATCAATGGGATAAAATTGAAAGTCCACAGATAAACCTGCATGTATGTGATTCACTGATTTCTGACAAACATCCAAGAAAATTCAGTGGGGGTAACCATTCTCTTCAATAAATGGTGCCAAGAGAATTAGATGGCTACATGGAATAGAAAAAAATTGAACTTCCTCTTACACCATACCCAAAAATTAACTCACAATGGATTGAAGATGTACATATAGGAGTTAAAATTACAATACTCTTAGGATAAACATAGGCATAAATTTCTGTGACCTTAGATTAGGCAATGGTTTCTTATATATGACACCAAAGCATAAGCAACCAACAATAAAATAGATACATTGAACCTCACTCATTAAAATATTTTTGCTTTAAAGTACATCATCAGAAAGTGAAAAGACTGGGGCGCCTGGGTGGCGCAGTCGGTTAAGCGTCCGACTTCAGCCAGGTCATGATCTCGCGGTCCGTGAGTTCGAGCCCCGCGTCAGGCTCTGGGCTGATGGCTCAGAGCCTGGAGCCTGTTTCCGATTCTGTGTCTCCCTCTCTCTCTGACCCTCCCCCGTTCATGCTCTGTCTCTCTCTGTCCCAAAAATAAATAAACGTTGAAAAAAAAAAAAAGTGAAAAGACAATCCACAGGCTAAGAGAAAATTTCTGTATATCACATGTCTGGTAAAGGACTTTAAAGTATGTAAAGAGTTCTTACAACTCAATAATAAAAAGATTGTCCAGTTAAAAAATGGGCAAGGATTTGAATAGACATTTCTCTAAAGAAGATATACAAATGTACCATAAGCACACAGATGCTCAGCATCATGAACTAGTAGTCAAATGTAAATCAAAACCACAATGAGATACCACTTCACACCCACTAGGATGTGATAATAAAAAAGACAATAATATTTATAGGTGATGATATGGAGACCTGCATATACTGCTGGTGGAAATGTGAAATGTTGCAGCCACTTTGGAAATGGGATTGATTTTAGTCATTCTGACAGGTGTGAGGTGATATCTCATAATAGTTTTGATTTGCATTTTTCTGATGATGAGTGATGTTGAACATCTTTTCATGTGTCTGTTGGCCATCTGATGTCTTCTTTGGAGTAATGTCTGCTCATGTCTTCTGCCCATTTTTAAATTGGATTCTTTGTTTTTGGGGTTATTTGTATAAGTTCTTTCTATGTTTTGGATACTAATCCTTTGTCCGATATGTCACTTGCAAATGTCTTCTCCCATTCCATAGGATGCCTTTTAGTTTTGTTGATTTTTTCCTTTGCTGTGCAGCTTTTTATTTTGATGCAGTCCCAATAGTTTATTTTTGCTTTTATTTCCCTTGCTTCAGGAGACATATCTAGAAAAATGTTGCTGCAGCTCATGTCAGAGACCTTACTGCCTGTGCTCTCTTCTAAGATTTTTATGGTTTCAGGTCTCACATTTAAGTGTTTAATCCATTTTGAAATTATTTTTGTGTATAATGTAAGAAAGTGGCCCAGTTTCATTTTTTTGCACGTTTACTATTCAGTTTCCCCAACACCATTTGTTGAAGAGACTGTCTTTTTACCATTGGATATTCTTTCCTGCTTTATCAGAGATTAATTGACCATATAGTTGTGGGTTTGTTTATGGGTTTTCTTTTCGTTTCCATTTTATTTTATTTTTCATTTTAGGGAGGGAGAGTGAGAGCATGAGTGGTGGAGAGGGGCAAAAGGAAAGAGAGAGAGAGAGAGAGAGAGTCATAAGCAGGTTCCACACTCAGCAAGGAGCCTAACGCAGGGCTTGATCTCACGGCCCTGGGATCATGACCTGAGCCGAAATCAAGAGTCAGATGCTCAATCGACTGAGTCACCCAGGTACCCCCATTTCTGGATTTTCTATCCTGTTCCACTGATCTATGTGTCTATTTTTGTGCCAGTGCCATACTGTTTTGATTAATACACCTTGGCAATATAACTTGAAGTCTGGAATTGTGATACCTCTAGCTTTGCTTTTCTTTTTCAAATTTTCTTTAGCTATTTGGAGCCTTTTGTGGTTCCATATAAATTTTTGGGTTGTTTGTTCTAGTTCTGTGAAAAATGCTGCTGGTATTGTCAGTTTTATTGGTCTTTTCAAAGAATGATATCATTGATGATCTCTATTTTTTTTCTATTCTCTATTTCATTTATCTCTGCATTATTATTTCCTCCCTTCTGCTAGCTTGGGGTTTGGTTTGTTCTTTTCCAATTCCTTAAGTTGTAAGGTTAGATTGTTGATTTAAGATCTTTCTTGTTTTTTGATGGAAGCATTTATAGCTATAAATTTCTCCTTTAACAGGCTTTTGCTGTGTGCCATAAATTTTGGTATGTTGTATTTTTGTTTTTACTCATCTCTATTTTCTAATTTCCTTTGTGATATCTCTTTGATCCATTGGTTGTTTCAAAGTGTGTGGTTTTGTCTCTACAATTTTGTGAAGTTTTCTTTATGTTATTGATTTCTAATTTATCCTCTTGTGGTCAGAAAAGATACTTTGTGTATCTTTTGAAATCTTTTGAGACTAAATTGTGGCCTAATATATGGTCTATCCTGAATGTTCCATGTGCATTTGAGAAGAATGTGTATACTATTGTCGGGTTGAGTATTCTGTATGTGCCTATTTGGTATACTGTGTTGTTTAAGTCCTCTATTTTCTTCTGTCTAGTTTTTGTGTCCATTATTATAAGTGGAGTATTGACAATTCTAATTATTATTGAAGAACTGTCCATATCTCCCTTCAATTCTGTCAGTTTTTGCTTCATATATTTTAATGGTCTATAAGTGGGTGTGTAAATGTTTATAATTATTATATCTTCTTATTGCATTGAACCTTTTATTAATATATAGTGTCCTTCTTTGTCTCTTGTAAACTTTTTAATTCAAAGTCTGTTTTGTCTGATATTAATATAGCCACTCCTTATTTCTTTTGGTTATTTTTTACATGAAATATCTTTTCCCAGCCTTTCATTTTCAACTTGTTTGTTAATCTCAGGTTAGTCTCTTATAGACAGCGTATGTGTTTTTATCCATTTTGCCAATCTCTGGCTTTTGATATGAGAGTTTAATTTGCTCATATTTAAAATAATTACTGATAGGGAAGGAATTTATTCTGTCATTGTATTGTTTTCTATATGCCATATAGGTTTTGTTGTTGTTGTTGTTTCTCATTTCCTACATCTATGTCTTCTTTTGTGTTTAGTTGATTTATTTGTTGTGAACCATTTAAATTCCTTCTTAATTTCCTTTTGTGTATATTTTGCTATTCTATTTGTGGTTACCATGGGGATTACATTCAACATTCTTAAGTTATAACATTCTAATTTGAATTTATGGCAATTTAACTTCAATAACACAGAAACTATGTTCCTTTACAACTCTGACCCCACCCCTTTCAGCTGTTGATGTCACAAAGTTACATCTTATACATCGTGTGTCTGAAAACCTAAACTACTAATTCCTTTAAGTGAGTTAGTCTCCCAAATTATGTAGAAAACAAGATTTGGAGTTACAAACTAAAGTTATAATGGCAGCTTACATTAATAATCATTGTTTCTTTAATTGTATTAGTATCAAATCATGAAGAAAACAAAAAGTATAGTTATAAACCATTGTTACAATAATACTAGCTTATATAATTGTACATGTATTTACCTTTATGGAGACCTTTATTCCTCTATATGGCTTTGAGTTAGTCTAGTATCCTTTTGTTTCACCTTTCAGGACTCCCTTGAGTACTACTTGCAGGGCAGGTCTAATGTCATAAACTCCCTTAGCTTTTATTTATCCAGGAATGTCTTGATTTCTCCCTCAGGATGTAGAATTCTTGGTTGATAGTTTTTTTTTTTTCTTTTAGCACTCTGGATATATTGACCTACCATCTTCTGGCCTCCAAAGCTTCTGATGAGAAGTCTGCAAATTTTCTTACTGAATATCCCTTGAATGTAATGATTCACTTCCCTTTTGCTGTTTTCGAGATTTATTCTTTGTCTTTTGAAAGTTTGATTATAATGTGTCACAGTGTAGGTCTCTTTGGGTTCATCTTATGTCGAGTCTGTGAAGCTTTTTAGATGTTCATATTCATGTCTTTATTCAAATTTGGGCAATTTTCAGCTTTTATTTTTTCAGATATTCTTTCTGTCCCTTTCTCTCTCTCCTCTTTCTTTCCTCTCCCACAATGCGAATGTTGGTACTTTTGGTGGTGTCCTATAGATCTCTTAGGTTTTGTTAAACTTTTCTTCAAACTTTTTTCTTTATGCCCCTCAACCTTGATAATTTCCAATGTTCTGTTTTTAAGTTCACTGATTCTTCCTCCTGCCTGCTCAAATCTGTATTTGAATCCTTACAATAAAATTTTCATATCAGTTACTGTATTTTTAGCTCTAGAATTTCTTTTTTTTTAATTTAGGTTTTCTATTTCTTTATTTCTGTTTTTTATATTTCTTTATAATTCCATTTAGTTCACACCTTGTTTTCATGATTTTCTCCACAGCTTCTTTTAGTTCTTTGAGCATCTTTAAGGCCACTGTTTCAAATTCTTTGTCTAATATATCTTCCATTAAGTATTTTTCAGGGGCAGATTCTGTTATTTCTTTCTCCCTTTGAATGGGCCATACTTTCCTGTTTCTTTGTGTGTCTGTGATTTTCTGTTCAACACTAGACATTTGAATTTAATAATGTGGTAAATCTGGTAAAATAATGTGGTAAATCTGGTAAAATTGAATCCCTCCACTCCCCTAGGGTTTGCTGCTCTGTTATTGTTATTGGGTTTTTAAAATTTTTATAGCCTCTCCATGCCAAAAGTCTACCTGAGGTATAAACCTAATGTCTTCTTATGTCTTTTCTGAGCTTTTCCTTGGGCATACACTGTCACTTTGTAATGTTCTCCATCTATGCAGTTGTTTTTGAATGTCATAGTCATTAATATCTCATCCCCAAGGGAGAAAAGCAAAAAATGAAGGAAAAATAACGAGTTCTAGACTTTTAAATCTTCTGGAAGTCACTTGAGCCAGAGTGAGGAGGGGCTTGCAACAATAGGGGGCATTGCAGCAACAATGGCTGCCCACCTCTCTGCACCTCTGAACTCAGAAGCAGCAATCAGAGCACAGAACTCCAATACTTGAGGGACAGAGTTCTTTTTGCCTACCTCAGCTTTCACAAGCTCTGTGCAGGCTGCTACAGGAACACGAGTACAGCTTCCCGGTATGTGGGATATTTGTCACTGTGCTAAGAGCTGGAGTTGAATGAACGTGGCCACAATTTACTGTCCAAACTTCCCCTGGAACTTGTGATCCTTCAACAGACTCCAGAGTTCCGAATAATTACATTAGATAGATTCTTCCAGTGCAATTGTTTGGATGAGGAGACAGATTCCTGGTGCTTCCTACTTCACCATCTTCCCAGAATCGTCTAGGAATAGAATCTTAAGGATGAAATTTCTGAATTGCTTCTAGGGTTTCTAAAATTGGCTCTCTAACCTGATAAGACTCAAAGATACTAATTATTCTATTTCTGTTAATAAAGAGAGCCATGATGTGATTTGGCAACAGAGATATATAAAATATCATCATTGGATACTTCTTATTTTATTTTTTAAAATTCCAGTAGTGTTGGGGCACCCATATCTCTTAATCAGTTGAGTATCTGACTCTTGATCTCAGCTCAGGTCTTGATCTCAGAGCTGTGAGTTCAAGCCCCGTGTTGGGCTCTGTGCTGTGTGTGAAGCCAACTTAAAAAAATAATAAATAAAAATAAAATTCCAGTATAGTCAACATACATTGTTATAGTGGTTTCAGGTCTACATTATGGTGATTCAACAATTGTATACATTACTCAGTGGTCTTCATGATACACATATTCCTAGTCCCCTTCACTTAGTTCTCTTAATCTTCTTCACCCACCCCCTACCCACTTCTCCAGTAACCATTGGTTTGTTCTCTGTAGTTAAGAGTCTGTTTTTTGGTTTCTTTTTTTCTTCATTTTGTTTCTTAAATTCCACATATGAATGAAACCACATCATTGGATACTTCTAATAAAACACTTATAAGAACTAAGAATCTAAGTGGTAAGGTATGTATTTTCAAACACTTTTGTCAAACTAATGAGTATAATGAACTTTGCTGGTTGGTCCTAATATCACTGAACAAAGTGGAGAAAGAAACAGATGAGTTCAGGGATTTAAATTTCTGGCTCAAGTGCCAGATAAATGACCTGAAAGTGTCTATGTCTTTCCTGAAAGAGGCTCTTATCTCCTATAGCCACAGGATTAAGATTGCCGAAAATCAAACCCAGAATTGCATTTTGCAAGTGGATGACTTACAGCGCATTTTGAATTCCCAGCTTTGCAGGATGTCTCTTGATTAGGAAGAAATGAGATTCTGAAAGTTGGCACGGGGATGTGTGGAAAGACCTTGATGAATCTGGGGACATCGAGCACCTAAATTCTGATAAGCCTTGTTTGCCAGTAGTAGCAACCTCTTCACCCAGTCTGAGGAGACTAACTGTGTTGTCTCAGGAAACTGTTGATGGCATCCCTTGAGGCAGTTGCCTTGCAAAACAATGCTGATTCTCTTCAGAATCCACCCCTACCACCCTTCTCTGCTTCCAGACCTATGACTTTGGCTAGTTGATTGTGGTGTCCTTAGAAGTGAAGTCGATTGGAAGCCTACTACATTTTTACTTGGTCTGTATAAGGAGAAAAGTTCTAGGTCAAGTGAACAAAAGTTGTACCTGAATAATAAAGATAGGGAGTCACAGCCCCTGAGTAGATTACCAGACTTGAGTTAGATCCAGAAATTCTTGAATGAAGAATGGGTTCCCTTGAGGAAGGACACGGGTATACTGCTGGTATACTGGTATACTGCTAAAATTTATTTTAGTTGTTTTCCCAGCCTTTCCCAAAGGAACCTATAGCCTCTACCAGGCTAACTCTGTACTGGGGAAAAGGGAATAATAATAATAGGCTTTTTGGGGCTCTGAACTGACACCAATTCCAGGAGACTCAAATGTCACTGGTGTCCACCAGTTAAAATCAGGGATTTTGCATGTTACATGATAAATGGAGTTTTGGCTCATATTCCTCTCACACTGGGCCAAGTGGGTCCCCAAACCATCCTGTGGTTATTTCCCCAGTTCTAGAATGCATCATTAAAATAGACTCAGTAACTGAGGAATTCTCACATGGATTCCCTGACTTGTGGATTAAGAGCTACCATGGTGGGAAAGGCCAAGTGGAAGCCACTAGAACTGTCTCTACTTAGAAAAATAGTAAAGTAAAAGTAGAACTGAATTCCTGGAGGGATTTCTGAGATTAGTGCTACCATCAAGGACTGGGAAGATGCAGGGGTGGTGATTCACACCACATTTCCAGTCAGGTGGCAATACATTGTAGGAATGAGACAAGATTCTTTAGAAGGCTAAATATACTCTGAATCACCACTCAATATATGGTGCTGTTACTCCCGTAGCCAGGATTCACAGGTCCAGGAATCTAGGGATGGAATTGGGAGTGGCATCACTCACAACTACCCCTAATAACCTGCTAACAATATTTTTGCCTCTTATACCCACAGTCTTATACTCTGCTGGCCTAGAAGTCTTAGTTCCAAAGGCAGGAATACTTCCACCAGGAGATACAACAATGATCTTATCAAACTGGGAATTAAGACTGCCATCTGGCCATTTTGGACTCCTCAATGCCTCTGAATCAACAGGGAGAGAAAGGAGTTGCTATGCTGGCTGGGCTGATTGATTTGGACTACCCAGAGAAGCTGAACAACTCCACAATAGAGGTAAGGAAGAGTATATACGGAACAGAGGAGATTCCTCAGGGTATCTTAGTATTGCCATTATCTGTGGTTAAAGTCAATGGAAAAGTACAACAATGCAATCTAGGCAGGTTGGCTACTGGCCCAAAAACTTCAGGAATGAAGGTTTGGGTCACCCCACCAGGTAAATAACCATGAGCAGCTGAGATATTTGCTGAGGGCAAAGAGAATATGGAATGGGCAGTGATAAAGGTAGTTATCAATATCAGCTGCAACCGTGTGCTCAGTTACAGAAATGAGAACTGTAATTGGCATGAATGTTTCTTCCTTATTTTGTTATGAACATGTTTGTGGTTGCGGTTGTGTGTGTGTGTGTGTACATAATACAGTATCTTTGTTTTTGTTGTTCTCTTATCCCCTTATCATGTAATGTAAGCTGCATCGACTTTATATTACAGTCTTTAAATATTGTTAATTTTACATTATAGTATTTAAGTTATGTGATATCAAAGGAGAACAGTAAACATCATTTAAGGTCTTTGCATTGTCTTTTGGAAAAAGGGTTAGTGTCTTCATTTGTATGCAGGATAATTACATGTTAGGGGGAAGTACGACCATATCATTCCATATTTATGCATGTCTGTGATATAAGTTTTCTAAATATTGTTATTTTGAAAGCCCAAAGCTGTTTTATTACTTCTCGGCTCAGTGGCTACAGTGAAGCCCATGGAAAATAGGAAGAAAGTCAGTACTGGGTTCTTCCTGCACAACCTTCACTTCTTCCACTCCTTCCTACACCATAGTTTCCTTCACAATATGCTCTCCCTGTGTTCCTGCTGCCACCAAAATGTCCATTCTTCACTAGACCATAGTCATAAGGTTGCTAGTTGCAATATCCAAAGTCACTGTATTTTCCACTTCCATAATTTCTCCTACATAGTTGTCAAAACCACCTATGTAGCCCCCACCCCGGTTCCCACATCCAGGTCCTCCATCACTATATCTTCATTTTTGTCCCGCATAACCAGTACTGCCTCCAAAACTGCCACCGAAATCCTCTTCTATACCCATTATAGCTATCCCTAAATCCATGTCTTCTTCCTTATCCACAAGAACCTCCTCTAAACTCGCCTCCTGATCCATTGCCTCGGCATTAACCCTTCAAAGCAAAATGCCTTTCTCTGCCATTCCTAGAACTTTTTACCCCCCGTGTTTCTTGTCTGCACAAAGCCCACTGGTGGTATGGTATTTCCGCAGCACAATTTTATCCACAGGATCATGGTCATCAAAAGGAATAAAACCAATGCCTCTTTTCTTTCCGGTCTGCCTATCAGTAATGATCTCAAATGGTATAAAGCTTTCTATATTCCTTGCATAATCTCTACGTTGATATTCTTTAGTATTGTCTTTAATTCCATCACAAGCAGCTTCTTCATAGTTACATGAGCTCCAGGTTTTCTGGATTTCTCTTGCTACAGCACATTTGGACTTAACTGCTGCCCCATCATTTGAATGAGATCTTGCAGCCATGATAGCACCAATCTCTGCCATGTATGAAGAACTTACAAAACCCAATACTCTTGAGCTCTTGCTTGCAGGATTCCTTGTTACCTCACAGTCTGTAAATTTTCCCCATGGTTTGTAGCGGTTCCTCAAACTTTCTTCTGTGGTTTCAAAACTTAAGCCACCAGTAACGAAGTTCCAGAAATGTACCTTCTCTCTCTCCGTAGCAGACTCAGTCACTTCCACTGAACTTCAGCCCAGTGAGATGAGAGAGATCTCTGTGTACGAGCATGAGCACATTTGTCCTGGTGCTGCTGTCTTGAGGCTTTCTTTTCGTGTCTCTGCTTTGTTACAATTCATGCAAAGCCCTTCCATACCACCAGATGGAACAGAGTGGTTTGCCAAATCATTTATATTTCGTCATGTTATGTCTCTGATTTCTCTTTTTACATTTCTTTTGTGAGCCAACTTAACTTCCCGCAAATAACTATTTTCTCAACCACTTCAAACTGAATTGAAACTGTCTCACTTTTCCTCTCTCTTTCTCCGTCTCCTTCCTAGTTCCCTTTAGTTCCGTTCAGCTGACTCATACCATCATCACACTGATTATTATAGTTTTGTATTAAAATGCTAATGATACAGAAAATTAAGCTCTATTGTTTGTCACCATTGTATTGAAAATATAGTCATCCAGATAATTGCTTTGTGGTGTTGAAAAGTATGCAAATGCTATTTGATTGGATCATATTAAGTGTACAGCTCACTTTATGGAGACCATGAATTCAGTCTTCTTTAAAATTTTATTTATATAAGAATATGTGTAATTCTGAATACATAATTCATGTAAAAATGAAAGTGACTTCTAAGATTCCTAAGACATATGTTTTCTCCCCCAAATTTAATATAAGAATTATCTATCAAGCATTCAGGTGTAATTTTGCCCCACTATTGAGACAAACCCTTTTGAGTACTTTATTCCAGGCCATGTGAATTATGAAGATTTTTCATTCTATCTGGTGGGAACAGGGGCGGTTTCTGGCCTATGTGAGCTCACAGTATTTCTTTCTAATCCCATCCAGTGGTTCCTTGCTCGGGGTTGCACACACGTGTGTTGGTCAGCACTCAGCTGACACTTGAGGAGCATCCCCACTTGGGTTTCCCTTCTCTGGACTGTGACCTGAACTTTCTCTGCATCCAGAAAGTTCAAGGGCTCACCTGGTTTATTACTGACCTCCCAAGGGTCACTGCTCTTCATTGTCTTAATCCAATGTCTTCAAACCTACTTTCCGGTATATTTTGTCCTTTTAAAAGTTATTTTAGGCAGGAGGTTAAATCTGGTTCCTGTTACTTCATTTTGAGCAGAAGCTAATAGGAAGTAACTTGAAAACACTTGTTAAATTCCTAGAAAAAGAGGTGTGTCTCTTTATAAAGACCTTGATGTTTCTGAGCTCTCTGTTCTATTACATCAAATCAGTGATTTTTTTTGTACTAGTCAAATAATTTTAGTTTTAATTACTACAGATTTAAGTGTTTTCACATTTACTTTGTAAAAATTAATAAAAGGAAATCTGGTTTAGCACTGAGTCAGGAGGACAGCAGGGAGAACTGTCACACCCTCCCGAATTACCACTCATGGTCAACTGCAGACCCAACAGGAAGAGGTGCACTTTGCAAGTAGACACTACTGTAGCTACTAATTTACTAACCCAGCAGGAGAAAGTAAGATTTCTTCCTCCCTAGCAACTTCCCAGCCAATGAGAGACTGTCACAGTTCAGCCAATGAGAAGCCACTACACTTTCAGCTCCGTGTTTACACCAATGGACTTGTAGTTTACAACATCTCCTCCCAAATCCCCCTTTCCTCTATAAAAGAACTTTTCATTCTTTTAATTTCTGGGCTCGCCTACCATTTGCTGGAGCTTGCTTGTCCCAGATTGCAATCCTATGCTGTTCCCAAATAAACCCAGCTTTTGCTGGTTAAATAACTGGCTGCCTTATTCCTAAAGTTAACATTGTTTGCTAATCAGCAGTGAGATCCAGCAAAGACCCTAAACCACTCCAAGACTAGGAAGCAAATGGGTGCTGGTCCCCTCAGAGCAAACCAGGCTCATTGGGTCCTGCTGGCTCTTTAGTTTGAGGGTAGATTTTCTCCTGGATTTTGAGCTCTTCTCTCTTTGTGTTCCAGCTCTCTAAGCTTTATTCGGGATCTGTTTTAAGGCTTTATTTTTTCTGAGAGTACTTATTTAGCCTTCAATCCAACTTCTTTTTGGAATTGCCTGTTCCTACTGGAACCATGCTGGCTTTGGTCTGATTCCTTCTGGACCCAGACTGTTCCTGCTGAAATTGTGTTTTTTTCAGGATTTTTCTCTTTGCTGTAGAGAAAAATCTCTAAGAAATGGGATCCCCATCATCAAAATACTTTGAGAATACTCCCCCCAACACACACTGGTACTCCAGCTAGTTTTATGTTTAAAAAGACTATGGTCAGGGGTGCCTGGGTGGCTTAGTTGGTTGAGTGTGAACTCTTGATTTTGGCTCAGGTCATGATCCCAGGGTTGTGAGATCAAGCCCTGTGGTGGGCTCCATGCTGAGTGTGGAGCCTATTTAAGATTCTCTGTCTCCCTCTCCCATTGTCCTTCCCCTGCTCATGTGCACACACACTCTCTCTGTTTCTGTCTCTGTCTGTCTCTCTCTCTCACACACACACACACACACACACACACACACACACACACACGACTATGGTCCTTCCTCGTGCACTGATTTAACCAAAAGTAATTTATTTTATTTATTTCAGTGTAATCGACACACTCTATTATAATAGTTTCAGGTGTACAGCATAGTGATTTGAAAAGTTTATACATTATGCTATATTCCCCGTAAGTGTGGCTACTATCTGTCACCATACATCACTATCATATTATTGACTGTATTCCTTATGCTGCACCTTTTATTCCCATGATTTATTCATTCCATAACTGGTAGCCTGTATGTCCCACTCCCCTTCACCCATTTTTCCTATGCCCTCACTCTCCTCTTCTCTGGCAACCATCGATTTCTTCTCTGAATTTAAAGTTCTGATTCTGCTTATTTGTTTATTCATTTTTTTTTAAGATTCCACACAGTGAAATCATGTTATTTGTCTTTCTCAGTCTGACTTATTTCACTTAGCATGATACTCTTTAGGTTCATCCATGTTTTTATGAATGGCGTGATTTCATCTTTTTAATGGTTGTATAATATTCCAGTGTGTGTGTGTGTGTGTGTGTGTGTGTGTGTGTGTGTGTGTATACATACCACACCTTCCTAATCAATTTGTCTATTGATGGGACACTTAGGTTGCTTCCATAACTTGGCTCTTATCGATAAATGCTGCCATAAACATAGGAGTGCGTGTATCTTTTCACGTTAGTATTTTAGTTTTTGTTGGGTACTCAATAGTAGAATTATCGGATCATATAGTATTTCTATTTTTAACTTTTGCAGAACCTCTATACTGTTTTCCACAGTGGCTATAAAAGTTTACATTCCCATCAACAGTGTATGAAGTTTCCTTTTTCTCCATATTTTTGTCAACACTTGTTTCTTATCTCTTTGATTTTAGACATTCTGACAGATGTGAGGTGATATCTCATTGTGGTGTTGATTGGCATTTTACTAATGATCAGTGATGTTGAGCATCTTTTCATGTGTCTCTTGGCCATACATATGTCTTCTTTGGAAAAATGTCTATTCAGAATTTCTGCTCATTTATTAAATTGGATTTTTTTTTTTTTTTTTTTTTGGTGTTCGGTTATATAAGCTCTCTGTATTTTGGATATTAACCCATTATTAGATGTATCATTTGCAAATACCTTCTCTAATTCAATAGGTTGCCTTTTTGTTTTGTTGGTGGTTTACTTTGCTATGCAAACCCTTTTTATTTTGGTATGGTCCCAATAATTTATTTTGGTTTTTGTTTTCCTTCTCTTGGAATGTATAACTAGAAAAATGTCCCCTATGTTAGAGAAATTGCTGCCTCTGTTTTTTTCAGGATTTTTAGTGGTTTCAGGTCTCACATTTATGCCTTTAATTCATTTTGAGTTTATTTTTTTGCATGGTGGTCCAGTTTCATTCTTTTACATGTGGCTGTCCAGTTTTCTCAGTATTATTTATTTTTTAAAAAAAAATTTAATGTTTATTTTTGAGAAAGAGAGAGAGAGGGAGAGAGAAAGAGAGGGGGAAGAGCAGAGAGAGAGGGAGACACAGAATCAGAAGCAGGCTCCAGGCTAACAGCTGTTAGCACAGAGCTAGACGCGGGGCCCAAACCCACGAACTGTGAGACCATTACCCGAGCTGAAGTTGGGTGCCCAACCAACTGAGCCATGCAGTTGCCCCTCAGTATTATTTATTAAAGAGAATATCTTTTCCCCCACTGTATACTCTTGCCTCCTTTGTTGTAGATTAATTGACTGTATAATAGTGGGCTTATTTCTGGGTGCTTTATTATGATCCATTGATCAATGTGTCTGCTTTTGTGCCAGTACCATACCGATTTGATTACTACAGCTTTGTAGTATATTTTGAAATCTGGAATTGTGATACCTCTAGCTTTGTTTTTCTTTCTCAAGATTGCTTTGGCTATTCTGGGTCTTTTGTGGATCCACACAAATTTTGGTATTATTTCTTCTAGTTTTGTGACAAATGCTATTGGTATTTTGATAGGGATTGCATTAAATCTGTAGATTGCTTTGAGTATTATGGACATTTTAACAATGTTTATTCCTCCAATTCATTCTTACAATTCATTCTTCCAATTTATGAGCATGGAGTATCTTTTCATTTGCGTCATCTTCAATTTCTTTCATCAATGTTTTATAGTTTTCAGAGTACAGGTCTTTCACCTCTTTAAGTTTATTCCTAGGTATTTTATTCTTTTTTGGTACAATTGTAAATGGGACTGTTTTCTTTATTTCTCTTTCTGCTACTTCATTATTAGGGAATAGAAATGCTACCAATTTCTGGGAATTAATTTTGTATCCTGCAACTTTACTGACTTATTCTAGTTTTTTGGTGGAGTCTTTTAGGATTTTCTATGTATACTATTATGTCATCTGCAAATAGTGACAGTTTAACTTCTTCTTTGCCAATATGAACGCCTATTATTTTTCTTGTCTGATTGCTGTGGCCAGGACTTTTGGTACTATGTTGAATAAAAGTGGCAAGAGTGGCCATCCTTGTCTCGTTCCTGACCTTAGAGGAAGAGCTCTCAGCTTTTTACCACTGTATATGATGCTAGCTGCAGGTGTTTCATATATGGCCTTTATTAAGTTGCAGTATCTTCCCTCTAAACCCACTTTGTCGAGAATTTTTATCATGAATGGATGTTGTACTTTGTCAAATGCTTTTTCTGCATATATAGAGATGATCATATGATTTTAATCCTTTCTCTTGATGTGGCAAATCACATTGATTTGTGAATAGTAAATATTTGTGAATATTCCTTGCATTCCTGAAAAAAATCCCACTTGATTATGGTGAATAGGTATTAACTCTTCTTTAAATGTTTGGGAGAATTCACCTGTGAACCCCTTTTACCAGGCAGGTGGTTTGACAAATCTGTGCTGTTTGGCCAGTTTTACAACATTTTCATGGTGCATACCATCCTCATTCCTCAGGGCTAGTTGAGCCGGACACAGGATGGGTGGGGGGGCCTCAGTCTCATGATCCTGGGATCATGACTTGAGCTGAGGCCAAGAGCTGGAAGCTCAATCAACTGAACCACCCATGCACCCCTATGTTTTTTTTTTAAAAAACTTCATGACCTTCTTTAACAAAGAAAAATGCCAGTACCTTTGGCATTTTTTAAGAAGTTCGTTTATTTCATACTGTTATTCAAATTAAGATTCACAGGGGCGAATCTTCAGGATGGAGGACAAGCACACATCCAGGTAACTGACTTTATTATTATTATTATTATCAAACGAAAATTACAAGGCTCTATAAATTAAGACGACCTTCTGCTCACCTAAACCACCCTTCTCTTGCACCTGAAAGTCAGTTTGATTTTGCTCACCTGACTTTTCACAATCTCTTCAAGAGCCCAACGAACGGACTGTAACCCAATCCCTCCAGTTAAGGCAGCCCATGGAGCTCAGGGGCAAGTACCAGATGAGGTCGCCCTAGACCCCGCCCTGTCCGGGAGGCGGCGGCGCAGCGCGCTGTGGTCTGAGGCATTGTGGGTATTGAAGACCCTCTCCCAGGGCACTGTGGGTAGCGCAGTCCCGCGTCCCGGGGCACTGTGGGTAGCGCACCCCGGAGCACTGTGGGTAGTGCTGTCCTGCGCCCGCCGGCGTCGCTGGTGGCCGGTGACCGTCCTTGCGCGCTTGTGGTGAGTGATTCCGCCGCTGCCGCCTTTCCGGGGCACTTCGGTGGGGAGAGCCGGGCGAGAGCGGACGGGGTCGGGTCGCTGTCGCCGCGGGTTGCTGGAGGTTCGGGTTTCCCGGCGGGGTTGGGGCGGCCCACCTGGGAGGGGCTGTGGGCGGGAGTCTGGGGGAAGCGCCGTCAGGCGGGGCTGGGGGCCCAGCGTCCCGTCCTGGAGGAGCCGGGCTGGCCTGGGTGACTTGGGGCACACGGGCGGTGGGGCGGCGCTGCTCGGCGAAGCCGGCTCTGGTGATGCGGGTGCCGCTTGGCCACCTGCCCCCAGGTTTTGGAGGAAGATTGGCCTGGGGCAGATACCCAACCTCGCCTCGATGGTGGGGGCAGCCGGGGCGGAGACTCGGGTCAGCGGCCTCGGGACCGTGGGCTCCTCGGGGCGTTGGAAGGGCCCGGCGGGGTCAGACATCCCCGGGTTGCGTGGGGGAGCCCTTGGGTCCCCTTCGGCGCTTTCCGCTTGTGTCAGCCCCCTCCTGGGGCCCTTCCAGGAGCATGGGGTGGTGCCATTGGAGTGGACCCTACCGGGCAGAGCACTTTCCCTAGATCCCCTAGTCACCGGAGATGGGAGAGGGAATGAATGGTAAGAACTCCGGCCTTAAACTTTCCTTTGTGAAAATGAAACTCGAGCGTACCCAGGAGTAGCCGTGAAGTTCTATGGGCTCATCAGTCTGATCCACCAGTTATCAATGAGAACCCTATCTTTTCTCCCCCAGCCTGCAACCCCCACGTGTACATCTCTTTGGGCACTGTGTCTGCCCACGGGCCTATGCCAGGCTTGCTGTCGGAGCCCCCGACCCCCCTGCCTTTTACGGAGAGTTCAAATCCAGACCTGCCCCTTTCTCACGGACTCATCCTGGGCAAAGTACCGAACCTCCTGGAGTGGAGTGTGGAAAGAGTTAAAACTTGTGTCTGACCCATGCTAAGTGCTCGAAAACATTCACGTGTGTTTTTACTAAGCCGTCCCCCCCCCCCCCCCCCCCCGCACATAGAGGATTAATCTACTGGGCGTCAGCATGCGTTGAGAGCAGGTTTGCTCTAAAACCCACACCCCGACTCTGTTCCTGGGGTGGTCCTTACTTTCCCTGCCTGCTTCCAGTACTTTAGTGGAGTGGAACCCAGTTGCATACTTGGAGGTTTCCAGCCTGCTCTCTGGGCCAGGAGAGACTCCTAAGGTGGGAACTACTTCTGGTGTGCCCAGGTGGGCCCTGAAGCCGTCTCCCCTCCCTACTCCCCCTCAATCCAGAGGGAACTAACTGCCTGTTAGGGAGGGGAGGACTCCTAGGGGCCTGGCAGCCTGTTGTGGATGGGCACCACCTCCTCCTGTACTTGTGGTGTGGACTTTGTGTGTAGTATGCCCTGTGGGGCTCAGAGCTGCAGGTGGATTCCCAGGAAGCCAGGCTTGTTCTTGAAAGGACACATTCCTGCACAGGGTGTCCTCGGGCACATCCTCTGCCTTCATTCAGGAGCTTTTCAGCATCTCCATACATTTCACTCTGCTGTATTCTCAGGGCCTTGTGGTGTTGCCAAAACAAAGATGGTGAGAAGTGCTGTTGTGAGAACAGTAGTCTTGTATTGGCCATATTTTTATTTCCTCAGCCATCTTGCACATTATGTGGTAGAATATTCATTTTGTAGAAAGGTAAATGGTACAGTAGAGGATTAAATAATTTTTACCACGGAGCTAGCTGTTCTTTAACTTTCAAAGTTAATGAAAATTTAAAAAGAGAGGTGCTCTATTTTTAGACTGTCTCATACATCTAATGCTAATTAAATTCATTTTCATAAAATTTTTTAATGTTTATTTTTGAGAGAGAGCGCGAGCAGGGGAGGGGCAGAGACAGAGAGAGAGAATCTGAAACAGGCTCCAGACTCTGAGCTGTCAGCACAGAGGCAGATGTGGAGCTTGAACCCACAAACCGTGAGATCATGACCTGAGCCAAAGTTGGACACTTAGCCAACTGAGCCACCAGGCTCCCCACACCCCCAAATTTTCTCCTGATCCTTGGTCTCAGCCCCTAATGACATGAACTTCTGTTGGTGACATTAATGACACTACTTTTAAAGTTTCTTCCAGGGGCGCCTGGGTGGCGCAGTCGGTTAAGCGTCCGACTTCAACCAGGTCACGATCTCACGGTCCGTGAGTTCGAGCCCCGCATCAGGCTCTGGGCTGATGGCTCAGAGCCTGGAGCCTGTTTCCGATTCTGTGTCTCCCTCTCTCTCTGCCCCTCCCCCGTTCATGCTCTGTCTCTCTCTGTCCCAAAAATAAATAAATAAACGTTGAAAAATAAAGTTTCTTCTACTTTTCTTAGTTTTGAGGGTGTGGAGGGAAATGGGATTATTAAATTTAAAATTTATTATGAAAATTTTACAAATACAAAGATAGCGAGAATTTTCAAAGAGCATCTGTGCATCGGCTTCAGCAGGTGTCAACATTCTGCTCTTCCCCTCTTCCTTTTTGGTTTTCTCTGCTGAAGTATTTTGCAGCAAATCCCAGATATCATTTTACCAGTGAATACTTCAGTATGCATCTGTTAGGAATTAAAACATTTTTTTATTAAATTTTATTGAAATATAATTACCATACATTATTATTATCAGTTGGTGTACAACATATTGACTTAATTCTATACATTATTCAGTGCTTACCACAACAAATGCCACCATCTGTCACCATACAATGTTATACTCCTTCTCATCTCCATAACTTATTTATTTTATAACTGGAAGTTTTTCTTAATCCCCTTTATCTATTTTGCCTATACCTCCACCACCTCCCCTCTGACAACCACCATTTTGTTCTCTGTGAGTCTGTTTTTTATTGGTTCATGTGTTTTTGTTCTTTATCCATTTATCAATAGGCACACATTGTTTCCGTATTTGGGCTATTTTAGATAATGCTGTAATAAACATAGGGGTGCATGTATCTTTTCAGATTAGCATTTTCATTTTCTTTGGGTAAATAATAGTGAAATTACTAGATCATATGGTATTCTATTTTTAAATTTCTGAGGAAACTCCATACTGTTGTACACAGTGGTTGTACCAATTTACATTCCTACCAACAGTGTGTATGTAAGGGTTCTTTTTTCATCATATCCTTACCAACACTTGTTATTTGCCTTTTTAATACTAGCCTTTCTGAATGGTGTGAGGTGATATTTCATTGTAGTTTTGATTTGCACTTCCCTGATGATAGGTGATGTTGAGCATCTTTTCATGTGTCTGTTGACCATCTGTATGTCTTCTTTGGGAAAATGTCATTCAGGTCCTTTGACAATTAAGAAAATTATTTTTTGTGGTACTGTAGAAGTTCTTTATGTATTTTGGATATTAACCACTTATTGGATATATTGTTTGCAAATATCTCCTCCCATTCAGTAGGTTGCCTTTTTGTTTTGCTGATGGTTTCCTTTACTGTGAAAACCCTTTTTATTTTGATGTAGTCTGAATAGTTTATTCTTGCTTTTGTTTTTCTTGACTGAGGAGACATATTTAGGAAAATGCTGTGATGGCTGATGTCAAAGAAATTACTGCCTCTGTTTTCTTTTAGCAATTTTATGGTTTCATTTCTCACATTTAGGTGAGAAACCCATTTTGAGGGGTTTCTCTCTTAAAAATCCTAGTATAGTTAACATACACTGTTGTATTAGTTCCAGGTGTACAATACAGTGATTCAACAATTGTATACATTACTCAGTACTCACCGGGATAAGTGTATTCTTAATCCCTTTCACCTGTTTCACCCATCCCCCCACCTACCTGTTCTCTGGTAACTATCACTTTGTTCTCTATAGTTAAAAGTCTTTTTTGGTCTCTTTTTTTCCTTTGTTCATTTGTTTTGTTTCTTAAATTCCACATATGAATGAAACCATATGGTATTTGTCTTTCGCTGACTGGTTTGTTTCACTTAGCATTGTACCTTCTAGATCCATTCTTGTTGTAAATGACAAGATTTCATTCTTTTTTTATGGCTGATTAATTCCACTATGTGTGTATGTGCGTGCGTGTGTGTGTCACATCTTCTTTATCCATCCATCAATAGACAATTAGGTTGCTTCCATATCTTTGCTCTTGTAAATAATGCTACAGCAAACATAGGGGTACATATATCTGTTTGTGTTACTGTTTTCATATTCTTTGGGTAAATACCCAGTAGTGAAATGACTTCATCATATGGTAGTTCTATTTTTAATTTTTGAGGGACCTCCATACTGTTCCCACAGTGGCTGCACTTGTTTGCATTCCCATCAATAAAGCACAAAGTTTTCTTCTCTCCACATCCTTGCCAACACTTGTTGTTTCCTGTATTTTTTATTTTAGCCATTCTGACAGGTGTAAGGTGGCTTTTGATTTGCATTTCTCTGATGAGTGATATTGAGCATCGTTTCATGTGTCTGTTGGCCATCTGTCTTCTCTGGAGAAATGTTTGTTCTTGTTTCTGCCCATTTGTAATTGGACTAGTTTTTGTTTTTGTTTTGTTTTTTGGTGTTGAGTTGTATTAGTTCTTTATATATTTTGTATTCTTTATATATTTTGGATACTAACCCCTTTATTGCATACGTACCTTGCCAGTATATATATTCCCATACAGTAGGTCTTTTAGGTTTTTTGATTATTTCCTTTGCTGTGCAGAAGCTTTTTATTTTGATGTAACTCCAATGGTTTATTTTTACTTTTGTTTTCCTTGCCTCAGGAGACATATCTAGAAAAATGTTGCTATGGCCAGTGTCAGAGCCAAGGCACAGTGTCAGGTTCACAGGTTAAAAACAGGCTTGGCATACTTTCTCCGACACTGTGCCCTGGCTCTCATCACTACCACTTGCATGATAAATGCCTTTCCATCCCTTAACTTTTAATCTGCGTGTGTTTGGCTCTTTTGGGCAGCATATAGATGGATCTTCCTTTTTTTTTTTTTTTTGGTTTCTTTTTAATCCATTCTGCCACCCTGTGTCTTCTGATTGTAGCATTTAGTCCATTTCCATTCAAGATGATTATTGTTAGGTATGTACTTACTACCATTTTGTTACTTGTTTTATGATTTTTTTTTGTACTTCTTTTCTGTTCCTTTTTTCTGTTGGTCTCTTCTCACAGTTTTCTGGGTTTTTTTAGTGATATATTTGGATTACTTCCTTTTTTTTGCATATCTATTATTGGCTTTTGATTTGTGATTACCATTAGGTTTATAGATGACATCTTATGCATACAGCAGTTTATAATGAGTTGATGGCTGTAGGAGTTTGAACCCGTTCTTTATTCCTCTCCCTCCCATGTTTTAGTTATATGGTGTCATACTTTATATCCTTTTATTTTGTGAATCCCTTGACTGATTTTTATAGGTGTACTTAATTTTACTGCTTTTATGCTTCCTACTTTTCTTACTCCTGGTTCTGTCCTTTTCTTTCCACTCATAGTTATGGCCTTTTCTTTCCACTCATGAAGTTTCCTTTAACATTTCTTACAGGGTTGGTTTAGTGGTCATGAATTTAACTTTTGTTTGTCTGGGAAGCTATTTATCCTTACATTCTGAATAATAGCCTTGCCAGATTCTTTAAAAAATTTTTTTGTTTTTACATTTATTTATTTTTGATAGAGAGAGACAGAGCACAAGTGGGGGAGGGGGCAAAGAGAGAAGGAGACAGAGAATCCAAAGCAGGCTCCAGGCTCCGAGCTGTCAGCACAGAGCCCGATGCGGGGCTCGAACCCACTAACTGCGAGATAGTGACCTGAGCCGAAGTCAGACGCTTAACCAACTTAGCCACCCAGGTGCCCCTAGCCTTGCCAGATTCTTAGTTGCAGGTTTTTTTCCTTTTAGCACTTTGAATATATCATGCCACTCCGTCTGGCTTGCAAAGCTTCTTCTGAAAAATCAGCTGATAGCCTTTTGGGGTTTTGTTGTGGGTAACTTTTTTCTCTTGATGCTTTTAAAATTCTCTTGTTATCAGTATTTTCTGCCATTTTAATAACTATGTGTCTTGAATTTATTTTGTGGGGGACTCTCTGTGTCTCTTGGATCTGGAATTCTGTTCCTTTCCCCAGATATGGGAAATTTTTAGCCATTATTTCTTCAAATAAATTTTCTGTTCCCTTTTCTCTCTTTTCTTCTTTTTGGATCCCTGTAATGCATATATTATTACTCTCGATGGTGTCGCTGAGTTTTTTGTTTTCATTTATTATTATTTTTTCTCCTGTTAAGCTTGATTGCTTTCCATTACTTTTGTCCTCCAGGTCACTGATCCGTTCTTCTGCTTCCTCTAGTCTAGGGCTTATTCTCTCTAGTGTATTTTTAATTTCAGTTAAGTTCATCTCTGATTGGTTCTTTTATGTTTTCTGTCTGTTTGTCAAGGGTCTCACTGAAGTTCTCCAATCTTTTCTCAAGTCCAGTGAGTATTTGAATTTTTATAAAACTTACTTTAGATTCTCTATCAGGCATATTACTTATCATTGTTTCATTTAGCTCTCTTGCTGTGATTTTGTCCTGTTCTTTCATTTGGGACATACTCCTCTCTTCATTTTGTCTAAGTCTCTGTGCATTTTCTCTGTGTTAGGAAAGTCAGCTACATACAACTCCTGGTCTTGAAAGTCATGGCCTTATGAAGAATAGGTTCTGTTGTACCCTGCTGTGCACATTTATTAGAGAGAGCATGCGTGTGCACAAGAGGGGAAGGGGCAGAGAGAGAGAGAGAGAGAGAGAGAGAGAGAGAGAGAGAATCCCAAGAAGGCTCCATGCTGTCAGCACAGAGTCCGACATGGGGCTTGATCCCATTACCATGAGATCATTACCTGAGCCAAAATCAAGAGTCAGATGCTTAACTGACTGATATCTCTCCATTTATTTAGATATTCTTTGATTTTTTTAAGAAGTTTTATAATTTTTCTCACACAGATTTTATGCAAATTTGTTTTAGATTTATACCTAAGTATTTTGTTTTTCTGGGTGTTAATATTTAAGTGTTGTGGTGTTTTTAATTTAAAATTCCATTTGTTCGTGGCTGGTATATAGGCAAATAGTTGATTTTTTCATATTACTAACCTTGTATCCTGCAGCCTCAATATAATCACTTCTTAGTGCCAGAAATTTCTTGACTCTTTGGTATTTTCTATATAGTCAATCAGGTCATCTGCAGACAAAGATAGTATTGTTTTTTCCTTTTCAATCTGTGTACCGTTATTTCTTTTTTTTGTCTTCTTAGGTAGGACTTCCAATGTGATGTTCATAGGAGAGATGAGAGGGGACATCCTTGCCTTGTTCCTGTTCTTCAGGGACAGCATCTGTTTTCTCAGCACTAAGCAGTACTGTGATTGGTGGCTTTTCCACCCTTTCTTTAAGCACGACCACAGTTATTTGCAGAGGCTGTCAGCACAGCCTGTTTTTAACCTGTGAACCTGACAAAATTAATGTCACTCCTTTACTGTTCTCTGACATTCAGTGTTCATATTTCCTGGATTGCTCAAAACTGCCAAAACAGTGTCCATGTGTTACATTTGGTTGCTGTATATCTAAAGTCTTTTTTTATTTCTACAAGAGCTCTCTTTCTTTTTATGCTGTTAACTTGTTGAAAGCTTCACATTTTAAAAAGATTAAACATATGTTAATTCACTCTTCAGTACTTCAGCACCACTTAATAACAATTTATTTTCCCCATGTGCAGAATATCATGATCACAGCTAACCATGTTCATGATAATTAACACCATCTGACACCCACTTCCTCTTGAAGTGTCCTTTGTAATCCCCAAAATGCTTTCCAGTTCATCTGTGCAAAACAGGACCTAGTCAAAGCATATAAGGACATCTGAAGAATGGTTATCTTGTAAATATCTTTGCCTAAGGAAAGGTTTCCCTCTCCTATTTCTTCATGATATTGTCGTGCTGAAGACCTGGGCCATTTGCTGACTGCCTCTTAAATTTCAAGTCTCATTTCAAATCTTGGGAACTCAATCTTGGATATATAAATGAGGGGGGCAACCAGATAATGGTGTCCACCCTGCTTCACATTCCCCTCAAATTCTGTGGAGACTTGTAGCACTCTGTTTGGATTTCCTAGGACTTGTCCTTTAGCTTTAGGGCAGATATAGATGGAGAGTTTCTGTTTTCCCCATGGTAGGTCACTTTGGCTTTCAACGTGAGTGCTCTCCTGTGGGTATTCTGAGGCCCTTTCCTGCTTAATAGAAACCCCACAGTGATAAAAGTCTCACCTAGCTGTAGGGGGCTGGAGGCTTCGATTCCCAACTGGAGATTGGGGCTGAGCCTGCTGCTGGCCTAGTTCTGGGGGGGCCTTTTTAACAGGACACTGGTTAAGAATAGGCTGTTCTGATGCCCTCTGCAACCTGCCTTATCTCCCCTGAACTGGGAGGCTAATAGAAGGGTACTCCTCCCAAGCGCCCCCTCACTTTCTTCTCTTTCCCCAGCTCTACCTCTGCAACTTGACTCTTCTCTAGAAAGAGCACTCAGCTGACCAGGAATATGGCCCCAGGGCCCCTGACAACCAGGGATGAGGTGAGTCCTGAAATTTCTTCCTAGCTCTTGCAGGATGGACTCCTTGCCTTTCCTTGTCCTTGGAGCTCCCCTGGTGGTGTTAGGTCATATTTAGCCCCGATTTTGGAGATGTGGCCCATCTTAACCTGGAGCCCTTTCTCAGACTCTGCTCCATTCATGACTCAGACATTCACCAAGTAGTAAAGTGTGACTATAATTAGTACAATTAACATACAGATCTAGGACATTCATGCTTATGTGCCCAGTGATTCCCAAGGCCTGAAAAATTGAAGGAAGGCTTTCAGGAGAAAGCTCTTTTCAGAGTTGCCTGAGCTGCCTCTGATGGACTTGGCAAGTTGAAGAACTGAGAGAAAGTCTTCCAGTGGGAGTGTGACAGCAAGTCTAGTACATATCAGAGACTGGGTGACTGGGCAGGCTGTCCCTCACTATTTGGAAAGCTTGGAACAGCCAGTGGCCTTTGGTCATCAGTTTTCTCTGTGTAGAGGTGAGGATGCAGACCTGCTGTCTGCTTGGGAATCACGGATACGTTTAGTTTGGCCAGCCCCATGCTTTATATTTAAATGAGTTTTCCACACCTAAAAATTGGAAGATTGTATCTGAAGGTCTGGATTGCCAACCTCTTTGAGAAAAGATTGCTTACCACTCTCCAGAGTCCACCCTTTTGGTGGATGACAAGTAGCTGAAGCCAAACAGTGTCTCCACAGTGCAGTCGTGCCTTCGCCCCCTGACCATGGCGGAAGAGTCTGCCTCACTCATTTTCCTGGCCTGTGAAGGTTTTGCCTTCACCTGCTCTGAGCCAGATTCAGCCAGAATCTACAAAGGTAGGCTGAGCAGTGGGGGCTTGAACTTGGAGCAAGCTGGATTTTGAAGGAGTTTGCCATGTTGAAATCAAGGATTTGGAAATAAGCCGTATAGGTGGTCCCTGAACAACATGGACTTGAACTATGTGGGTCCACTTATATGTGGATTTTTTTCAGTAAATACAGGACAGTGCTATAAACATATTTATTCTTCCTTAAGAATTTCTTTTTTTAAACCAATTTCTTAATACTTTCTTTAGTTTATTGTGTGAATATAGTATATAATATACATAACATATTAAATAGGTGTTCATTGACTGTTTATGTTGCCAGTAAGGCTTCTGGTTAATCATAGGCTATTCAGTTTTTGGGGAGTCAAAAGTTATACGCAGATTTCTGACTGTATGGTGGGTTGGCACCCCTATCCCCCTATGTTGTTCAACTGTTAACTGTAACTGAGTGAATATATGTCCTTTCGGACAGATTTTCTCATCCTTAAGACTAGGCAGCATGTGAACTTGACATAATTGGATAAAGTTAACATTTACTAACCACCTAAATAGATACCAGGTAAGACACTTTTGTGCTTATTATATCAATTGCACAAAATAGTGTCATTCAGTTTTTCAGTGTCTGTCATATCAAGTGTAGAATTTCTTTGCAGAAAATCTCAACTTGATCTTAATACTGGGTTCATATGGTGGACATTTGCCTGTTAATGTACAAATTAAAAATGACTGACATCATCAGAACCATTGAGAACTGTGTGTCTCTCCTTTGTCAAATCTTGTATACCTTTAAGAGAACATGTTTATGTAGTGCATGCGGTACAGAGTGTTCCTTAAGGTAAGAGAGAACTTTTTTATATTTCGCTTTACCATTTATGGTGTTAATAGAGAAGCATTCTTGGCCAAAATGGAACATGGCACTGGCTTGTTTCATAAAGGGACCATAATTTTAACTTATTTTGAAAGAATAAAGAACAAAGGGGTTTAAGTTTGTTATTTGAGGCATAGAAATGACATATTTTAGGATTCCTTAAATTACATTTCCAGATACTTAGGTATGTGGCTGATCTGAATTATACAGAATATTCTGATCTGTGTTCTAATTGAATATATTGTTGACTACATACACACACATGATATTTACGCATGTCTAAAGGGTTTGGCTTAATAGGAGAAATTGTAGTGTGCTTTAGGATTGTGGCATAGATTGGGGCTGGCCCTAAAGGCTCTTAGCTAGTATGAAATTAGCACTACTTTACTGAATCTTAAAATTTGTTTTGAATGTCTGCTGTGTGAAGGAGTCTTTGGTCAACAAATAGTGATACCTATAGCACAGCCTCCATTCTTTTTGTGTGTGTGTGTTTATTTTTGAGAGACAGCACACGTGTGCACATGGAGTATGGGAAAAGAGAGGGGAACAGAGGATCTGAAGAGGGCTTTGCGCTGACAAACTGAGATCATGACCTGAGCCAAAGTCAGATGCTTAACTGACTAAGCCACCAGGTGCCCCACAGCCTCCATTCTTATAAGACTCCCATCTTATATAAGGGTTTACCTATCATTGGAATTAAACTTTTTTTTTTAAGACAAACTGCACTTTTATTCTTTCAGTGGTGAAAACCTAAATGAGAAAATTCCTCCTGACCATTAAATCTCTAATAAAACAATGCACAATAGACCTCTTCCCACAAGATAGCACATTACTATACAATGCAGAATGGCAGTGCTTTTCCTCATAATCCCTACTGTGCTACATATAAATTAGAATTTATATGGTAAAAGCAAGGTATTAATTCTGTACATGATATTTTTAAGAAATTATAAATTAGTCATCATTCTTCAAATGGAATTAAACATTTAAAAGTTTCTTTCTACTGAGGTATAATTCACATCTGATAAATTTTGCCATTTTATTTTATTTATTTTTTTTTTTAATTTTTTTTAACATTTTATTTATTTTTGAGACAGGGAGGGACAGAGCATGAACAGGGGAGGGTCAGAAAGAGGGAGACACAGAATCTGAAACAGGCTCCAGGCTCTGAGCGGTCAGCACAGAGCCCGATGCGGGGCTCGAACTCACAGACCATGAGATCATGACCTGAGCCGAAGTCGGCCGCTTAACCGACTGAGCCACCCAGGTGCCCCAAATTTTGCCATTTTAAAGTGTATAGTTCTAATTCCATAATATTTTCATAACCCCCAAAGAGATCTCACACCCATTAGGAGTCATTCTTCTCCCTTTCCCTCACCTCTGGCAAGTGCTAATCTATTTTCTATCTCTATAGATTTGATTATTCTGGTTATTTCATATAAATGGAATCATAGAATATGTAGTCTTTGTATCTGTTTTCTTTCACTTAGCATATTTTCAGGGTTCATCCGTGTCATAGCCTGAGTCAGTAATATTTCATTCCTCTTCATGGTCAAGTAACATTCTATTGTATGGATATATGACATCTTGTTTTTTATTCATCAGTTGATAGACATGTCCTGTCACTGGAACTTAATATCTTTGGTCTGTGGACATTTTTGATAGATTTTAATGATAAAATTGTATTAAAACTAGTGACTACCCCAGTGTCAGATCTTTAAAGATGAAGAAACCACTTACATTCACATTCAAATCTATGACTCGTTACAGGTTAAAAACATTCAGATTTTCACCATCCCATCCCACTATTTCTCAGTCATTGCAAATTTTACTTGTTCTTAATGTCTGAGAACCTGTTTCTGTGGGTAATTTTGTTCATGAAATGAATTTTAGGATTACAGTCCGTTATTGTCAACACAAATGACCAAGTAAGATGACACGAGTATTTTGAGTTTTATGAGCTACAGCTCTGTAATAAAAGAGTGTCTGTGTTCTTTTTTCGTTGGCTTTCAAAACCATCTGCAGGATACTAGAACACCTCTGCTTTCTATTCTACCACCAGCTACCTTTTCCCCCTGCCAGGTGCTTCTCACCCACATCATGGGCTTTTTCCCTCTCTTCCTCTTCTCATGATATCTGTGTTCCTTACTTTCCTACATGCTTCATTTTAGATTCTCAGCCCTCTACTCTTTTCTTGATTATTCTGAATCTTACCCATCTTTCAAATTTTAATTTTTTAGAGATATAATTCACAGCCCAGAATTCATCCTGTGGATGAAATAATCAGATAGACTTCAAAGTCTCTATTTTAACTATGCTCAGTGTGGAACAGGAAAATGTAGTAATATCAATAAAATCCACTTCATGACAAAGGGAAAGAAGACCATTTCAGAATGATAATAAAAGAGTAGCTTCAGGAAGACATGACAATTATATATGTGTCTAATAACAAAGCTTTAAAATACTTGACAGAATTAAAGGGAGAAAAAGGCAATTATACCTTTAAAAAGAGATTTAACCCCTCTGAGCAACTGATAGGACAACTAGGTGAAAAGTCAGTAAAGACATAGGATTTAAAGAAAACTAGCAAATGCATCATCTTGGTCAAAAATTATAGAACACTGTACCCTACAACTGCAGAATATACTTTTTCAAGTACATTTGGTATGCTCAGCAAGACAGACTTAGTGAATTTGAAGGGATTTAAAGAATACAGTGTATATTCTGTAACTCCAGTTGAATTATATTAGAGACCCATAAGATATCTAAGTAAATCTCAAATATTTAGAAACTGAACGACACATTCTTCACTAATCCTTACATCAAAGGAGAAATTGCAAAATTAAGAGAATATTTCAAACAGAATGATAGAAATAGATCATTAAATCTTGTGGGAGGCCAATCTGGTGGCTCTGTCCCAGCAGCACTCTGGCAGTGCCCTCTACCACCCCTGGGATAGGATCTCTGTGCTAGCCTCAACCCTGGCATCCTGGATATCGCCAGAGGGATCAAGAGAGGACAGCCTATTGCTTTATTGGGCTTCCGTGTTCTCCCTCCGTCTGACTTTCTGCTTCTTCATGTTGAAGCTTATGGTCTGTGACTGATGGTGAGGTTATAAGGGTCAGCACTGAGGATGAACAAGGGGGGTTAGCAGTTGGAAAGTGACTAGAGCCAACACCTGCTTGCTTTCTCAGACATGGACAGAGGTGACTGTGTGGCCACAGTGCTAGATTGCCAGTTTGGCTGATGAGCCCCTTTGGATCTGCATTTCTTAGGTCTTAGACACTTTGGCCAGAAGGCAGGGCATCCTTTGCCTAATGCAAATGAGAGCTTCAGGACAGAAACTTCACAGGCTCTGCCTTCAGTGGACTCATTATTCAAGTAGAAGATTCATGTACACAACCTAAATCAAAACAGGCGGCTGTACAATAAAGACGGAGACACACAGTCTTGTTTTGTGAAAGAAGAAATCTCAGATGATGGTTTCTTCTTGGCATTGAGGAACGGTCCTCAGGAACCTGGTGTGGAGGCTGCTTGTGACACTGGCTCAGGTTAGATTTCTGCAAGTCTCTCCCCAAGGGACTCTTGTGTTCCTGGCAAGCACCCATATTCCACAAGAGAAATTCCATGTGAGCAAGAGCCCAGGGAGGTGATGAGCATGTAAACAATGTCAGTCTAAATGCAGACCTTCCTACAGAGTGAGACTTCAGAAAGAACAACTCACAGTGTCTCATTGTGGCAGAAGCTTCCTACTCAATTTTGAGCTTAGGCAGCATGAGGAAATCTATTCTGGAGAGAAACCTTTTGTGTGTGACAGTAAATTCTTCAAAGTTCAAAACTTAGTATCAGAGGATTCACACTGGAGAGAAATTTTACAAGTGTACCAAATGTTGAAAAAGCTTCAGTCAGAATTCGAATCTTCAGTATTAGAAATTTCATACTGGAGAGGAACCCTATGGATGCAACAAATGTAGGAAAAGAAAGGATTCAAATCCAGCTTAAATCTCTTTCAGAATCAGTGCACCCCCCTGAGAAACCCTAGAAATTCTGGAAGGGTGAGGAAGCCTTTAGTTAGAGCTCATGCCTTGTTCTCACAGACTCCTAGGGGGAAGCCTATGAGTGTATGGAGCGTGGAGGTACTTTATCTGTAGCTCACATCTGGCCCAACAACAAAGAATACTTCAGAGAGAAGCCCAACAGATGTGATAAATGTGGGAGGGGTTTCCACAATTTGGCCAGTGTCACAGAACCTGAAGCATGGGGACAAAGCCATAAAAATGCAGCATCTGTGGGGAGCGCTTCAGCCTGAGCTTTCACTGTCTCCACGACAGAATCCGCACGGGTGGGACGCCCTACGGATGTGATAAATGTGTCAAAATGCAAACCTTATTCAGCATCAGAAAGTTTACACTGGAAAGAAACCCCACGCATTAGTCTGCTAGGGCTGCCATAAAAGAATACCACGCAGTAGGTGGCTTAAGCAACAGAAATCTTATTTTCTCACAGTTCTGTAGGCTGTAAAGTCCAAGATCAAGGTGCTGGCCAGTTTAGTTCCTAGTGAGGACTTTTCCTCGTTTGTAGATGGCTGCTTTTTTCACTGCTCACATGGTAGAGACAGAGAGCTAGAGTATCTCTTCCTCTTATGAGGTACCATTCCTGTTTGATCAGGGCCCCACCCTTAACCTTTGTTACTTCTTTACAAACACTGATATTGGAATCAGTGCTTCAGTATATGAAATTTCAGTATATAATTCAGGCTATAACATTCCACCCCTGGAACCCCCCCCCCCCTTCAATGTCCTTCTCACATGAAGATGAATTATTTTTAAAATTTATCTGAAGGGGTGGGAGGGAGAGGGGGGCGGGAGAGAATCTTAAGCAGGCTTCATGCTCAGTGTGGAGCCCAATGTGGGGCTTGATTGGGATCATGACCTGAGCTGAAATCAAGAGTTGGGCACTGAACCGACTGAGCCACCCAGGTGCCCCAGAAATACATTATTTCTTGCTAACAGCCTCCAAAGCCTTAACTTACCCAGCATCAGATTTAAAGTCCAAAGTTTCATCTAAATGTCATCCAAGTCAGATATAGCTCAGGCATGAATCTAGGTATCATTCATCCTACAGCAAAATCCCTCTCTTCTTGTGAGCTTGTGAAACTAGATAAGTTATATACTTCCAAAATAAAATGGTAGACAGACATAGGATACATACTCCCATTCCAAAATGGAGAAATGTGATGGGTCCCACCAAGTCTAAAACCTACCAAGGGAGAATGTATTAAATCTTAATGTTGATGAATAATCCTCCGTGGTTTGATGTTCTACCCTCCAGACCCACTGGGTTGAGTGTCCCTTTAGGTCAGATGGGTGACCCCACCTCTGTGGCTTTCTGAGAAGGCCCTGCCAAACTGAGGAGTGATGGGCATCCTTGCCCCTGGGCCTGCTGTGGGATTGGCAGCTCTGACAACCTCTGAATTGCCTTCAGGGTCATTCTTTCCCCTTTTTGAAAGATAACGGGTGTCTGCAGCCTTGCTCATTCTGTCTTGTTTCCTCTGTTTAATCCCAGCTGGCAGTGTTTCTGCTGGTATAATTCCATCTCAATTCCTGGCTTCTAGGTGGCTGATTAAATTCATGGTTTACATCGATACTAATCTCTGTATCAAATTATTTTTCAGACGCACCTTCAGTGTTCTCTTCAGAACAAGTTTTCTCTCCCCTTCCCTCTCTCTCCCTCTTTTTGCAACGTGGATAAACGGAATTTTCCACATCTTCAGCCTGGGTTCCTTTTTGCTTAACAATTTTTTTCTTCAGCTCATCTTACGTCTCTTACATTTTACTGTAAGCAGTCAGGAGAAACCAAGTCATTTCTTCAACACTTGGCTCTGAAATCTCTTCAGCTAAAATATCCAGTCTCATTAATCACAAGGTCTACCTTATACAAAACACTGGAACATAGTTCAGCGAAGTTCTTTACTGCCTTATAACAAAAATCATATTTCCTGTGGTTTCCAGTAACCTGTACCTCATTTCCATCTGAGACATCAGAATGGCCTTTAATGTCTACATTTTTGCCAGTATTATTTTCATGATTATTTGTGTATTCTCTAAAACGGAAGTGTCCTCTCCAGCTCTTTTCTTTCTGAGCTCTCATCAGAATCACCTTTAACTCCTGTTATTTCTATTAGCAGTCCCTTCACGTCAATCTTGTGTTCTTTTACTATGTGGCTCGACAGTCTTCCAGCCTCTATCACACTGTTCCAAAGCTGCTTCCACAGGTTTAGGTGTGTGTTAACAGCGGCTGCTTGCTCTCAATACCAAAATCTGTATTAGTTTGAGAAGTCTGCCTCAACAAGTACTATAAACTCGGTGGCTTAAATAACAAATTTATCATCCACAGTTTTTGAGGCTGGGAAGTCTAAAATCAAGGTGCTGGCTGATCGGTTCCTTGTGAGGTCTCTCTTCCCGGCTTGCAGACGGCTATCTTCTTGCCGTGTGTTCACACGGCAGAGACAGAGAGATAGGGAGCTGTGGTCTCTTATGTACCAGCCCAACTGTACCAGAGTCCTACCTTTATGACTTCATTTAACCTGACTTCCTTGGAGGCTATTGTCTCCATTAGGGGTTAAGGCTTCAACGTATCAATTTTAGAAGGACACAGTTCACTCCATAGCACCCGATAAATGTCATGAATGTGGAAAGGCCTTTAGTAAAAATTTATGACTTAACAATAGACAGTCCATAAGTGAAAATACAGAGGGGTGAAGAGAAGCCTGTAAATGCAGTCAGTGTGACTCTCTGGGTTTGTTCAATGTCAGAATTGATAGAGGGAGAAAGCCCATAGCTACAAGTGACATAGAGGACGCTTTTATGTGCTAAGCCCACATAGGGCTTAATTCCACATGAGAGTATTGACACCAGCAAGTGTAAGGGAGATTCTGAGGAAACTCAGTGATTGTGTATAGGATGGTGAGAATCATGTAAGTAGCCTCTGTTCCAGTTTGTTGAAACTATTCTGAGCCATCTACTAGGATATGGAAAGTGCCCTTCGAAAAGATCTCCTCCTTGAAAGTGACTTTAAAAAATTTTATTGATGTGCAATTCACGTAACATAAAATTAACAATTTAAAAATGTTCAGGGGTACCTGGGTGGCTCGGTTGAGCATCTGACTGTTAATTTTGGTTTGGGTCATGATCCCGGGGTTGTGGGATCAAGCCCTATGTCAGGTTCCATACTGGGTATGGAGCCTGCTTGGGATTCTCCCCCCACCTCACCTTTTCTCTCTCCCTCTGCTTCTCTCCCCGACTTACATGTGCACTCTCTAGAAAATAAAAATAAAAAAATTGTGTTACTTGTACAATTCAGTGGCATTTAGGACATTCACAGTGTTGTGCAACCAAGGAGTCATTAAGCAATTACTCTTCATTTGCTCCTCTCCAGATACTGACAACCACTAACCTGCTTTGTGTCTCTATGGATTTAACTGTTGTGAATACTTTGTATAAATGGGATCATACAGTTAGAAACACTGTGACATCAAAATGTCAGAGTAAGGGAAGTACGAGGTTCTGTGCCTGCCCCAAAGCAACTAATGAGCTGCTAAAATCTGCCAGAATTAACTTTTGTCGAACTTTGGAACCTAATCAAAAGTGGAAAATTTGGTGAAGCAGCTCTTAATTTATGGCAGGAGAGTGCTACAGCATTTTAAACTACCAGCACTGTTTAAATATACACAAAAAGCTAAAGGAAACCATGAACACTGAACTAAAAGAACTAGGTGAACAATGTTTGAACAGATAGAGAAATTATAAAAAGCCATACAGAACTTTTGGAGCTGCAAAGTACAAAAACTGAAGTGAAAAATTTGTTAGGGGGTTTAACAGCTTATTTAAATAGGCAAAATAGAGACACTGACTTGCAAATAGTTCAACTGAGATTATGTACTCCAAGGAGCAGAAAGAAAATAATGAAAAATGCACAGAACTTGAGAGACCTGTGAGACACCAACAGATGTACTTGCATACGCTTGCAGAGGGAAAGGACAGGGAAAGTTTTCAGGAATCATGTCCAGAAATTCCCCAAATTTGATTAAAAAAAAAAACACAATCCATAAATATATACATCCAAGAAGCTTAGTAAACTCCAAGCATGATAAACTCCATAAAATCCATACCCAGACACATTATAGTCAAATTCTCAAAACCCATACACACAGAATTTTGAAAGCAGCAAGAAGTTATTTGTTACCTACAAGGGATCCTCAATAAGATCTGATTTCTCATCAGAAACCATGGAGACCACTAGTAAGTGGGATGACATATTTAAGGTCTTGGAAGAAAGACTGTCAGCTAAGAGTTTAAAAAAAAAATGTTTAACATTTATTCATTATTGAGAGAGAGAGAGCACAAGGGGGGTAGGGACAGAGAGAGAGGGAGACATAGAATCTGAAGCAGGCTCCAGGCTCTGAGCTGTCAGCACAGAGCCTGACGCGGGGCTCGAACCCACAAACCGTGAGATCATGACCTGAGCTGAAGTTGGACGCTTAACTGACTGAGCCACCCAGGCGTCCCAGCTAAGATTTCTATATCCAGCAAAATATCCTTCAAGAATGAGGGAGAAATTAGGAGGTTTGCAGACTTAAAAAAACGAAAACAAAAAACAAAACCTGAGAGAGCTCATTAACAGTAGACCTGCTCTACAAAAAATGCTTCAGGGGGCACCTGGGTGGCTCAGCCGGTTGAGCGTCCAACTTTGGCTCAGGTCATGATCTCACAGCTTGTGGGTTCAAGCCCCGCATCAGGCTCTGCTGACAGCTCAGAGCCTGGAGCCTGCTTCGGATTCTGTGCCTCTTCTCTCTCTGACCCTAACCCACTACCATTCTGTCTCTGTCTCTCTCAAAAATAAACAAATATTAAAAAAAATTAAAAACAAAAAATGCTTCAGGCTGAAATGAAAGGACACGGCAGTAGTTCTAAACCATAAGAAAGAAAAGTGAACGCTAGAAAAGGTAACGTCATAGGCAAATGTAAAAGGCACTATTGCAGGCGCCTGGGTGGGTCAGTGAGTTAATAAGTATCCAACCTTTGGCTCAAGTCATGATCTCACAGTTCATGAGTTGGAGCCCTGCATCAGGTTCTCTGCTGTCAGTGTGGAGCCTGCTTCAGATCCTTTGTCCCCCTCTTTCTGCCCCTCCTCCGCTCATGCACACACCATCTCTAAAAAATAAACATTAAAAAAAGCCAATATTGTACTTTTTATTGGTTTGTAACTTCTGCTTTTCCTGTATGATTTAAGGCAAACAGACAAGAAAATTATAAATCTATGTCAACGGTTATAGTGTATAACAATGCAATCTGTGACAATTACAAAAGTAGGAGAGGGATTAAAAAGTATAGAAACAGTATATACTACTGAAACTAAGTGGAGTTTTACAAGTTTACTATGTTAATTTTAATCCACAAGGTAAACACTAAGAAAATACTAAAAGAAAAACTGAAAAGAGAAGAAGGAAATAAAAGTGTGACACTACAAAAAAAATCAGTAAATATAAAAAAAGGCAAGAATGGAGGAACAAAAGACACAGACAGCAAACAACTAAATGGTATAAGTAAGTACTTTTCAGGATTCGTATTAAATGCAAATGGAATAAACTTCCCAATTAAAAGGTCCAGATTAGTAGACTGGATTAAGAGACCGAGATCTATGTATATGCTTCGTACAAGAGAGTTACATAAAGAATGAGGTTGAAAGTAAAAGGATGGAAAAAAAATACTGCACAAGATTTTGTATTCCATACAAAAAAAAAAAAAAAAAGGCCGTATTATGAGACAAACTAGATTTTAAATCAAAAGAAGGTTAATGAAAACAGACTCCTGGATCAATGGAATAGAGAGCCCAGAAATAAACCCATGCATATACGGTCAATCTGTGATAAAGGAGGCAAGACTATACAGTGTGAAAAAGTCTCTTCAGTAAATAGTGTTGAAAACACTGGGCAGCTACATGCGTAGAAATGAAACTGGACTGCTATCTTACACCATATACAAAAACCAAGTCAAAATGAATTAAGGACTTGAATGTAAGACCCAAAACCATAAAACATAAAAAAGGAAATGTGAGCAGTAAGCTTTTTGACATTGGTTTTCGCAATATTTTTTTGAACCATTCTCCTCAGGCAAGGGCAGCAACAGCTAAAATTAAAAGATGGGATTATGACAAACTGAAAAGCTTCTGCACAGCAAAGGAAACCATCAACAAAATGAAAAGGCAATCTACTGAATGGGAAAAGATATTTACAAATCCTACATCCTAGAAGTGGTTAATAACCAAAAAATATAAGAGTGTATACACCTTAGTACTCAAAAAACAAACGGGTGCCTGGGTGGCTCAGTTAGTTGAGTGTCTGACTCTTGATTTTGGCTCAGGTCATGATTCCAGGATTGAGCCCTGCATCAGGCACCATGCTACGTGTGGAGCCTGCTTAAGATTCTCAGTCTCTCTCCTTCTGCCCCTCTCCCTCGCTTGCATGCTCGCTCTCAAAAAAAAACAAAAAAACAAAACAAAACAACCCAGGAAACAAAAAACAAACAGCCTGATTCAAAATGGGCAGAGGACTTGAATAGACATTTTTTCAAAGAAGACATACCGATGGCCAATAGACATCTGGAAACATGTTCAGCATCTGTAATCATCATGGAAATGCAAATCAAAACCATAATGAGATACTACCTCACACCAGTCTAACTGGCTTTTATCAAAAAGACAATAACAAATGTTGGTAAGGATGTGGAGAAAGGGGAACCCTCACGCACTGTTGGTGGGAATAAAAACTGGTGCAGCCACTGTGGAAAATAGTATGGAGACTCCTCAAAAATGTAAAAATAGAACTACTGTATGATCCATCAATTCCACTTCTAGGTATTTATCCATATAAGACAAAAACACCCATTCAAAGGGATATATGCATCACCATTATTTATAAAAGCCAAGATATAGAAGCAACTTAAGTGCCCAAAAACAGATGAGTGGATAAAGAAGTTGTTTACGCACACATTCGGGAATATTACTTAGCCATAAAAGAAGAATGAGCTTGCTGTCTGTGGCAACATGAATGGACCTAGAGGTATTATGCCAAGTGAAATAAGTTAGAGAAAGACTAATACTGTACAATTTCACTTACATGTGGAGTCTAAAAAATACACCAAAATGGAAACAGGCTCACAGATAGACAAAACTATTGGTCACCAGAGTGGGGAGGGATTGAGAGTAGGCCAAAAAGGAGACGGGGATTAAGAAGTTTCTAATTATAAATAATTCATGAGGATACAATGTATAGCAGAGGGAAACACTATGATATACACCAGAAACTAATGGGAAACTGTATGTCAATTATACTTCAATTTAAAAAGAAAGTTACAAAAGATTAAGAAGGATATCGTATGTTGATAAAAGGTTCACTATGAAGAGAGGATATAACAATTAGATAACTACCTGATAGTACAGTCCCAAAATATACGGAGTAAAAATGGGCAGAATTGAAGAGAAAACTAGTTCTACAATAATGGGTGTAGTTCAATAACCAACTTTCTATAACAGAGCAGCCAGACAGGAGGATCAAAGGCAATATACAACTTGAACTGCACTAATACACACACACACACACACCATCTATCCAACAACAGCAAAATATATATTTCACTTAATTGTACCTGAAAGGATAGGTCATTAGGCCACAAGGTAAGTCTTAATGAATTTGAAATTACTGAAATCATGCAAAGTAACTTCTGATCACAGTGGAATGAAACTAGAAATGAACAGCAGAAAGAACTCTGGAAAATTCACAGATATGTGGAAATTGAATAGCACACTCAAACCTTTGTATCAAAGAAGAAAAATCACAAGAGAAAGTAGAAAATACACTGAGACAATGGAAGTGAAAACTTGACATACTAAAACTTAAGGAATGCAGAAAAAGCAATGCATAGAGGGAATTTTATAGCTGTAGATGCATCATGTAAACAGTAGATCTCAAATCTGCAACCTAATTATACAATTTAAGAAGAGCAAACTAAACCCAAACTAGAAGAAGGAAGCAAATAATAAAAAAGGAAAGATGAGATAAAACAGAGAACAGAAAAATGATAGAGAAAGCAACAAAACTTAAAGCTGGTTCCTGAAAAAGATAAAATTGACAAATCTTTATCTAGACTAACCAAACCCCCCAAGTTACTAAAATCAGAAATGAAACTGGAGACATTACTGTTAATTTTTTTAAGAAGTGTTACAAGTAAATACTTATACAAGGGAATAGCTGTATGCCAATAAATTGGCTACCCAAGGTGAAATGGATACATTTCTAGAAATGCACCATCTATCCAAACCTCAGGAGAGAACAGAAATTCTGAAAAGACCTAGAAATAGTGAAGATATTAAATCAATAATAATAAAAAACCTCCCAACAGAGAAAAGCTCACAACCAAGTAAAGTTGGCTTTACTCATTAACTCTACCAAACATATAAAGAAGAATTAACAAAATCTTTCTCCAACTATTCCAAAATATTGAAGAGGACACTTCCTAACTCATTCTATATTACTCTGATACCAGAAGTCTTAGACAAAGACACTATGAGAAAAGAAAACTACAGGCTAATATCTCTTATGAGCAATTGCAAAAATCCTCGCCAAAATATGCACAAAGCTAATTCAGCAGCGTATTAAAAGTATCGTACCTCTGGGGTGCCTGGGTGGCTCAGTCAGTTGGGCGTCCGACTTCGGCTGGTCCGTGAGTTCAAGCCCTGCGTCGGGCTCTGTGCTGACAGCTCAGAGCCTGGAGCCTGTTTCAGATTCTGTGTCTCCCTCTCTCTCTGACCTTCCCCCATTCAAGCTTTGTCTCTCTCTGTTTCAAAAATGAATAAACGTTAAAAAAAAATTTAATAAAAAAGTATTGTACCTCTTGAGCAAGTGAGGTTTACTCCCAGAATGCAAGAATGTTTCAACCTGTTAAAATCAACTCTGTAGGGGCGTCTGGGTGGCTCAGTCGGTTGAGCATCAGACTTCGGCTCAGGTCATGATCTCACAGTCCGTGAGTTCGAGCCCCGTGTCGGGCTCTGTGCTGACAGCTCAGAGCCTGGAGCCTGCTTCGGATTCTGTGTCTCCTTCTCTCTCTGACCCTCCCTCGTCATGCTCTGTCTCTCTCTGTCTCAAAAATAAATAAACATTAAAAAAAATTTAAAAATATCAATTCTGTAATACATCACATTAAGAGAATGTATGATAAAAGCCACATGACCTCAACTGAGGCACAAAAAGCGAATGACAAAACTGAACATACTTTCACGAAAAAAAAATTCAGTAAACTAGGAATAGAAGGGAACTCCCTCAACATGATTAAGGCCACATATGAAAAATTCACACTGACATCATATTTACTGATGAAAGACTGAATGCCTTTTTTTCTGAAGAACATGAATGAGATAAGGATGCCAGCTTTTGCCACTTCTGTTCAACACAGTACTGACAGTTCTAGCCTGAATGATTACACAGAAAAAAGAAAAGCCATCTAAATTGTAAAAGAAGTAAAATGATATCTTCACTGGAGCCACTCTGTCATATCCATAAAACATTAGAATCCATACACATGAAAAAAATGTCAGAGCTAATAAATGAATTTAGCAGAGTTGCAGGATACAAAATCAACATGCAAAAAAGTCCGTTTTATTTCCATATGCTTTCAATGAACTATCTGAACAGGAAGTATATATTTTTTAAGTTCCAATAAAATAAAATTCCAAAGAATACATTCTAATAAAATTCCAATTTATAGCAGAATCCAAAAGAATAAAGTACTCAGCAATAAATTTAACCAAGGAGGCAAAAGACTTGTTCACTGACATCCAAAGAATATGGCTGAAATTAAAGAAAACCAAAGTATATGAAAAGACTTCCCATACTTATGGACTGGGAGACTTAATATTGCTAAGATGACAGTACTACCCAAAGTGATCTATAGATTCAAAGCAATCCCCATCAAAATTCCATTTGTGTGTGTGGTTATTTTTACAGAAATAGAAAAAAATATCCTAAAATTCATTTGGAATATCACAAGAGCCTTGAGTCTTGCAAAGCAAAAAGTATGGAGGAACCACACTGTCTGATTTCAGTACTCCGTACCAAGCTACAAACAGTGGCAAAATCGGTTTGCTACTGACGTAAGGATAAACCTATAGATCAATGGAACAGAACTGAGCCTGAGGAAAAACCCTCACATATATGGTCAATTGATTTTTGACAAGGGTACCAAGTCCATACAATTGGAAAAGGACAGTCTGTGCAAATGGTGCTTGGACAACTGGATACCTATGCTAAAAGAACACAAGATAAATGAAAAATTAGAAAGTCTCTGAAGAAGTAGATATAATGAATACATATGTGGAGGTTTCAGAACTGAAAAATACATACCTGAAAGAGAATGGTTAGTAGATGGCTTACTAGCACATTAGAGGTAACAAGTCACTGAACTGGAACACAGAACAATAGAAATTATACTGGGAAAAAAGTTATGAAGAGAGCCTCAAAAACTATGGGAGTAAGACAAAATAACATTTGTGTCACTGTAGTTCTGGAAGTAGTAAAGGTGGGCAGTAGAAGAGCTAATGGCTTAAAACTTCCCAAATTTGGCAAGAGATGGAAACCTAAAGATTCAAAGTGCTTGAATGTATGTCAAACACGATAAGCCCACTGAAATCCATGTCAAATCACATTACAATTTATCTCCATAACCTAAAAATGAAGAAAACATCTTGAAAGTGGCCAATGAAAAACAACACATTTTCTTATAGGGAAAACTACTGGAATGGTAGTGAATGTCTTACCAGAAACCACAGAGGTTAGATGGAAGGGGTGTGATGTTCTTCAGGTGCTGAAAGAAATTGTCAACCCCAAATCCTGTACCAAATGACAATATCTTTCAGGAATTGAAGGGAAACTCAGGACATTCTCAAATGGAGGGAAACTGAGAATTTGTCCCTAGGAGAGCGGATAGAGGCAATTTTATAAGCAAAAAGGAAACAATAAGAGAGGGAACCTTGGAACATCTGTGTGCAGTAAGGAGTTAACATAATAGGCCTGAGACTGCTATTGTTAGGAAATCCTGCTTGCAAGAGTATCCTTTGGCTGGCATTGGGATCTTGCATTTCTAGAGGGTTGGCACCATTCCCAGAACTGATAAGAATGGCTCACTGTGCCTAAAACTATGCAAACTGTAGGGTTATGTTGAATGTGCCTGTGTGACTAGCCCCCACTAAAAAAGTTGGGCACTGAGCCTTTAATGAGCTTCCTCATTAGATAACATTTAACACATGTTGTCACAGTCATTGGTGGAGGATTTAAGTGGGTCATGTGTGACTTCACTGGGAGAGGATTTTTGGAAGCTTGTTCCTGGTTTCCTTTGGACTTTGTCTCTTGTATGGTTTCCCTTTGCTGATTTTGCTTTGTATCCCTTTGTTATAATTATAGACAAGTGTGCAACCATGTGAGTCTTGTGAGTCCTAGTGAACATCGAACCTGGGGGTGGTCTTGGGAACCCCTGACACAATCAGGAAGAAAGAAAACACAGGAAAAATATGGGTAAATATAGTAGGCACTCCTCTTACACATGAATTTTCTGAACTAATTTTGATGGTTGAAGCAAAAATTATTACACATTCTGCTATGATTCTAAATATATAGAGAGGAAACACTTAAAATTACAGTAAGGGCAAAGGATGTAATGGGAGATAAAGCTTCTATACTTCATTCAAACTCGTAAAATGAAGATACCAGTAGACTGATTAGTTATGCATATGTAATGGAGCTCCCAGAGTAACCACTAAAAATGCTATATACAAAGAGATACACAGAAAGCGCTGGATATTTCAAAATAGAATTCTAAAAAGGAAAAAGAAAAAGGTCCAAATAACCCAAAGGAAGTCAGTAAAAAGAAAACCAAGCAAAAAGAACAAGCAAAATGGTCTAAATACACCAACCAAAAGAGAGAAATTGGCATAACAGAGTAAGAAAAAAAGAAGCCATAGTAAACCCTGTGTGCTGCCTAAATGAAACTTCAAATATTATAACTTAGGCAAGTTAAAAGGATAAAAAGAAACATGCAAACATTAATCAAAGGAAAGGAGTGGCTATACTAAATCAGTAAGGTAGACTTCTGAGCAAGGAAAGTTACCAGACACAGAGGGTGATCAGTTACAGGAAGACAGTGATCCTGAATGTGTGTGTCTCACATACAGTTTCACAACATGTGAAGAGGAAACCCAAAGAAATAGACAAATCAACAAGTGGAGACTTCAACACCCTTCTCTCAATGATGGAAAATCTAAACCCCAAATCGGGAAGAGCTTGTCAACACCATCAACCAATAGAATCTAATCTTTACAGAACATTTCACCCCCAAATAGCAGAATACATATTCTTTTCAAATGCTCACAAAAACATATACCAAGATAAGCATATCCTGGGCCATGAAACATAAGAAATTTGTTTATCTTAACAAATGGAAAGAATTGATACCACACAAGGTATGTTCTCTGACCATAATGGAATCAAACATGAAGTAAGAGAAAGTTGACAGAAAAGTCTCTAAACACTTAGAAAATATTTAAACTACACACTTCCAAGTAACCCGTGCATCAAAAATGAAGTTTTAAGGGGAAATAAAACATTCTCCATGAAAAGAGAATGGAGAGGAAGATACAATGTATCAAAGTATGTGGAGTACAACTAAAGCGGTCCTGAGTGGAAAACCTGTAACAGTGGATGTGTACGTTACCAAAGAGGAAAAGTCTCTAATCAATAAGCTTCTATCTCAGGAACCTAGAAAAATAAAAGCTAAATAAACTCAAGAAACACATAGAAGGAAATAATAGTGATAAAGGCAGAAATCAGTGAAATTGAAAAGAACAGAGAAAGAGCTGTTCTTTTGAAAATAATAACATTGAAACAACCTCTAGCAAGACTAAGAAAAACGAGACTAGACACAAATTACTACATCAAGAATGAAAAAAGGGTATCTCTACATACTCTGAAGCCATCAAAAGAATACCAGCCTACAAATTTTACAACTTACATGAAATGAACTGCTTCCTTGAAAAACACAAACTACTGAAAATTTCCCAATATGGAATAATTTGAACAGCTCTATAGCTATTACGGAAGTTCAATCTGCAATCTAAAAATTACTACAAATGAAATGTATAGGCCCACATGTTTTCACTGTGGAATTCTGCCAAATCTTTAAAGACTTAGTGCCAGTGCTGCATGATTTCTTCCAGAAAATAGAAGAGGAAGAAACAAACCCTTCCCAATTCACTCTGTGAAGCAGGTATTATGTTAATACCAAAATAATTATACACTATTACCAAGTAAAGTTTACTTTTGGCATGCAAGACTAGTTCCATATTTGAAACTTAGTGTAATCCACCATTTTAACAGACTAAAAAAGAAAAACCACATGATTATATCAGTTGAGGCAGTAAAATCAATTATTTGTCAGAATTCAATAACCACTGTGGGGGAAAAAAATCTTAGAACAAAAGGAATGCAGGGGAACTCCTCTACTTGAGTAGGAACATCTACAAAAAAATATATATCTAACATTTTTTATTGCTTATATATATATAAACATACATGTCTACTGCTATATATATATTTATTTGTAATAATATATAACTATATATATAAAACAATTTACTGTTTTAACCATTTCACAAATTTATTTGAGAGAGGGGGTCAGAGGGAGAAAGAGAGAGAGCATTAAGCAGGCTCCACGCTCAGTGTGGAGCCCAACATGGGCTTTTATCCCATGACCCTGGGATCATGACCTGAGCCAAAATCAAGAGTCAGACACTCAACCAAGCCATCCAGGTGTCCCTTAACCATTTTTAAATGCACGGTTCAGTGGTGGTAAGTACATGCACACTGTTGTGAAACCATTCCCATTCTCCATCTCCAGCACTGTTCCATCTTCCCAAGCTAAAACTGTGTCCATTAAGCATGGACTCCCTCCTCGTTCCCCACTCCTCCCAGCTCTTGGTAGCCTCTGTTTTACTTTATGGACTTGCCCATTCTCGGTTACCTGCTGTTAAGTGGAATCAAACGCTTTTTGTCCTTCTTAGACTGGCATATTTCACTTAACGTTTTCAACGCTAATCCTTGGTGTTGAATGTATCAGAATTTCCTTTGTTTCTGAGGCTCAACATATGCCATTGTATGCATACGCCACATTTTATGTTGATGGCCATTCGAGCTATTGTGAATAATGCCATTATGTTAGGGACTTTGCTGTACAAGTATATAGGGGTAGATAGCTAGGAGTGGAGTTGCTGAATCGCAGGGTCAGTGGTATGTTTAACATTTTGAGGAACTGCTGGACTCTTCCACAAAAACCACACCATTTTACATTTCCCATCAGAAATGCATAAGTGTCCCCACACTGCCAGAACGTGTTCTCTCCCTTTTCTTTGGTAGTAGCCATCATAGAGGGTATGGCGTGGCATCTTATCTTAACGCTGTGAGACATAATGCTTTTCTCCTCATGTTAAGAATAAGGCAAAGATGTCTGCTCTCACCACTCTCATTGTGCTACAAGTTCTGCAATAAAGCAAGAGGAAACAGATCATTGACTGCTCTCCAGGTAGCTGTTTCCTTCGCAAGCCAGGCCAGGCCCATAATGAAGCAACTATGTCTAAGGGACCTGCAGTTGGCATTGGTCTTGGCACCACCTACTCTTGTGTGGGTGCCTTCTAGCACAGGAAAGTGGAAATAATTGCCAACGATCAGGGAAACCGAACCACCCCAAGTTATGTAGCCTTTACTGACACTGAACGATTGATCGGTGATGCTGCAAAGAATCAAGTTGCAATGAACCCCACCAACACAGTTTTTGATGCCAAACACCTGACTGGGTGTGGATTTGACGATGCTGTTGTCCAATCTGATATGAAGCACTGGCCCCTCATGGTGGTGAATGATGCTGGCAGGCCCAAGGTCCAAGTAGAATACAAGGGAGAGACCAAAAGTTTCCATCCAGAGGAGGTGTCTTCTATGGTTTTGACAAAGATAAAGGAAATCGCAGAGGCTTACCTCGGGAAGACTGTTACCAATGCTGTAGTCACTACCTGCCTATTTTAACAATGCTCAGCGTCAGGCTACCAAAGATGCTGGAACTATTGCTGGTCTTAATGTACTTTGAATCATCAAAGTACAGCAGCCAACTGCTGCTGCTATTGCTTATGGCTTAGAGAAAAAGGTTGGAGCCGAAAGGAATGTGCTGATCTTTGACTTGGGAGGTGGCACTTTTGATGTGTCAATCCTCACTATCGAAGATGGGATCTTTGAGGTCAAAGCTACTGCTGGAGACACCAACTTAGGTGGAGAAGACTTTGACAACTGAATGGTAAACCATTTTATTGCAGAGTTCAAGCGCAAACATAAGAAGGACATCAGTGAGAACAAGAAGGCAGTCCGTCGCCTCTGTACCTCTTGCAAGCATGCCAAGCATACACTTTCTTCCAGCACCTAGGCCAGTATTGAGATTGGTTCTCTATATGAAAGAATCAACTTCTATACCTCTATTACTCATGCCCGGTTTGAAGAATTAAATACTGACCTGTTCTGTGGCACCCTGGACCCTGTAGAGAAAGCTCTTCAGGATGCCAAGCTAGACAAGTCTCAGATCCACGATATTGTCTTGGTGGGTGGTTCTACATGTATCCCCAAGATTCAGAAACTTCTACAAGACTTTTTCAATGGGAAGGAACTGAATAAGAGCATCAACCCTGATGAAGCTGTCGCTTATGGTGCAGCTGTCCAGGCAGCCATCCTTCCTGGAGACAAATTTGAAAATGCTCAAGATTTGCTGCTGTTGGAGGTCACTCCCCTTTCTCTTGGCATTGAAGCTGCTGGTGGAGTCATGACTGTTCTCATCAAGCACAATTCTACCATTCCTACTAAACAGACCCAAACCTTCACTACCTACTCTGACAACCAGCCTGGTGTGCTCATTCAGGTTTATGAAGGTGAGTGTGCCATGACCAAGGATAACAACCTACTTGGCAAGTTTGAACTCACAGGCATACTTACTGCCCCCATGGCATTCCTCAGATTGAGGTCACCTTTGATATTGATGCTAATGGCATTCTCAATGTCTCTGCTGTGGATAAGAGGACAGGAAAAGAGAATAAGATCACCATCACAAACAACAAAGGTCGCTTGAGCAAGGAAGACATTGAGCTCATGGTCCAGGAAGCTGAGAAGTACAAAGCTGAAGATGAGAAGCAGCGAGACAAGATGTCCTCCAAGAATTCACTTGAATCTTACGCATTCAACATGAAAGCAACTGTTGAAGATGAAAAGCTTCAGGGTAAAATCAATGAGGACAAACAGAAGATTCTGGATAAGTGTAATGAAATCATCAACTGGCTGGATAAGAACCAGACTGCAGAAAAGGAAGAATTTGAACATCAGCAGAAAGAGCTGGATAAGGTCTGCAATCCCATCATTACAAAGCTGTACCAGAGTGCAGGAGGCATGCCTGGAGGAATGCCTGGAGGCTTCCCTGGTGGTGGGGCTGCCCCCTCTGGTGGTGCCTCCTCTGGGCCCACCATTGAAGAGGTTGATTAAGCCAACCTGAGAATAGGTTGAGCATTGTTTCACACAAAACATTTGAAGGACCCAAATTTGTAGCAAATTCCATGGCAGTGAAGTTGAGCTGCTATAGTTAATAAACTGGGCATTCTTGATACTTGAATATGGAATACGTGCACAAGGAAAGGAAATACAACATTACACTTTAGAAGCACTGTATTGTTAAGTAGAAAATGCAATGTCTTTTTTTTTTTTTATTAAAAAAAATTTTTTTTTCAACGTTTATTTATTTTTGGGACAGAGAGAGACAGAGCATGAACGGGGGAGGGGCAGAGAGAGAGGGAGACACAGAATCGGAAACAGGCTCCAGGCTCTGAGCCATCAGCCCAGAGCCTGACGTGGGGCTCAAACTCACGGACCGCGAGATCGTGACCTGGCTGAAGTCGGACGCTTAACCGACTGCGCCACCCAGGCGCCCCGAAAATGCAATGTCTTAAAACTGTATTTAAAATTGGCACCAAAAAAATAGAGGAAATAAAATGCATATAGATTATAGATTATAAAGGAAGAAATAATGCCATGCTTGTCTATGTAGAAAATCTAAAGGAATCTAGGAGGAAAAAAAATCCTAGAACTAAGTTCAGCCAGGCTGTAGGATTTAAGATAGAAACAATTGTATTTTTGTATCCTAGCAATGAACATAGTGTCACTGAAATTAAAAATACCATTAAAATCACTTAAAGAGATTCTAAGGTGTCAATCTAACAAAACATATGGATTTGTATGCTGAAAATCACAAAATGCTGATGGAAGAAATCAGAAGACAATAAATGGAGAGACATACCACATTTGTGGATTTGAACAGTCAACAGAGTAAAAAGAATAATAAGGTGGGAGGAATCATTCTACCTGATTTCAAGACCCACTATATAGCAGCATCATAGACATAAGATCAAGAGAAGAAAAGAGAGGACCCCCTAACTAGACCCATAAGCAATGTGAGAAGGGGATTAATAGTCTTGAACACACTGCACTAGATTTTGGGTTAAAAGCAGGGGCTTTGAATCTCACCTGGGGCCCCACACCAGCCTTTCTTCCTGCCTTGGCCCTAGCTAGTGGCTTAGCTTAGGCTGACTAGTGCATGTGGTTTGCTTCTGGGTGAGCAGGAATGTGTTTGTGTTACAGGCATTAATGGCCTTCAGGGATGTGGCTGTGGCCTTCACCCAGAAGGAGTGGAGGCTACTGAGTCCTGCTCAGAGGACCCTGTATCGGGATGTAATGCTGGAGAACTACAGCCACTTGGTGTCGCTGGGTAAGGATGTCTTGTCTCAGGTCTCAGACTGCCTGTGAACATCTTAAGATTTTATGTAGTAGCCATGATACTTTGGCTCAAAAAGAAAAACAATATTTTCCCTATATCCCTGGAGAGTGTTTGGATTCTGTACAGCTGAAATAGTGAAGGTGTGTGTGTGGCGGGGGTGGGGGTGGGGGTGAAGCTATGTGACACTGAATTGCCAGGACTCTTCCAAGGTTGGGCCCTTCCTCCAAAGTGATCTTGCCTCAAATTTGGGAATACTGGTATTCAGTTAACCACAGGGGAGACTTTAGATCCGGGACTCCCCCTCCCCTTAGTCATCCTTTCTCAGCACTCAGAGAGCCTTTGCGCACTGCCACCGCCCCCCCCCCCCCCCCCCCCCAGCTTTCTGGGTTATTGCATTCCCCTGCTGACTCTGAGTTCTGCCATAGCCTTTTAAACCACTAACCCAGGGTCACCTTGGTTTCTTTCCCTGTGAGTAGGAATTGCCTTTTCCAAACCCAAACTCATCACCCAGCTGGAGCAAGGGGATGAGCCCTGGAGAGAGGAGAGCGAATGTCTTCTGGACCTTTGTCCAGGTGAGTGGGAAGCAGTGGGCTGGTGAGGAGACCAGGCAGTGAGGTGCTTAGCAGATGAGGAAGGAGTGCTTATGAACTCCTGGGGAGGGCTCTTCTTTGGGCCCCCCTTCCATGATATCCTGCTTACCCAGAGAGGGCTTCCCTGGCCGTCTTCCCCTCCCCTATGCAGGCTCATTCTGTTCATGTGGTGTCTCTTTTCCAGCACCTTTTCCAGTTCTAGGATCTCCTTGTTCTTGGGCTTTTGTTGGTTGGCCTGATACTCTGCATAGCACTTGCCTTCTGAGACTAAGTCTGCTGTCTCTGGGAGACACTATCTAGTTTTTTTCATAACATGTGAATTTCTTAGTGCATTGGTTTTACTCCATAAATTCCCATAAGCTTGCTTCTTTTATGATGGATTATTTAAGATTACAACAGGGTGTGTAGAATTATATGAGTGCCTGTGTGCCTTCCCTGCAGCCTAAGAAATAGATGTTAGAACACCAGTTAACAGCCCCCACACCTTCCCTGTCGTGTCCTGCTCTTCCACCCCAGCCAAGAATCCAGTTTGTGCATTAGCATTCTCATGTGCCCTTTTTCTTTTTCCCCATTCGATGCGTCCTTCAACCATATAGTGTTGTTTTGCATGTTTATAAACTCTGCACATAGTATTGTCCTGTACACATCCTTCTGGAACATGCTTTTTCACTGACTTTGTGTGAGTATCCTGTTAAAACACATTACCAGTTCCCTTCTTTTGGACACTTATTTCCAATTTTGGCTATTAAATAATGCTATCTTCATATTCCTGTTACTTCCATAGAAACAGGGGCAAGAATTTTTCCAGCCTAGAGGTTCTTGTCCCACATCCTCACCAATACTGGGTATTGTCAGATTTCTTCCCTTTGCAGTGAATCTCAGAGGTTCTTGTCCCACACATCCTCACCAATACTAAGTATTGTCAGACTTCTTCCCTTTGCTTTGAATCTCAGAGGAGCTTTGCTTTTCAGGGAGCATGAGTATCTCTTCCTATGTTGTTTGGTCATTTACCTCTTCTGTGATTTGTCTGTTCATGGGGTTTCCTTCCTTTTCATTTGGGCTGTTTCTGTTATTGATTTGTAGAAATTCCATATAAATTCTGGGAACATGTAGGTCTTGAATCCAGTGGGAATTAATTTTATGTGAATGACTGGAGGTAAGAATAAATTTTTTCCTGATTTTTTTTATTCTTTTGTTTTCAACATTCCTGGCATTTTGTTTCTAAATACAACCATATATCTGGACTTGTACTTTATAGCAAAATCAGTGCTTTTGTCTTTTTTCTTTAAAGAGAAACTATTATATAAGCTATAATAATGGTATAATATAAAATGTATTATGGTATAATAGTTTAGGAATAAATACTTTAATATAAAAAACTACATGTATTTAAAGTGTAAAATTTGGGGGCGCCTGGGTGGCGCAGTCGGTTAAGCGTCCGACTTCAGCCAGGTCACGATCTCGCGGTCCGCGGGTTCAAGCCCCGCGTCAGGCTCTGGGCTCATGGCTCAGAGCCTGGAGCCTGTTTCCGATTCTGTGTCTCCCTCTCTCTCTGCCCCTCCCCCGTTCATGCTCTGTCTCTCTCTGTCCCAAAAATAAATGTTGAAAAAAAAAAAATTAAAAAAAAATAATAAAGTGTAAAATTTGGCTACTGCTATGGAATCACTGCTACAATCCAAATACCAAGCATAACTGTCACCTCAAAGTTTCCTTGTGCCTCATTATAGTCCCTATCTCCTATCCTTTTGTCTTTCCCTCCTCCACAGACTCAGGTACCCACTGCTCTGCTTTCTATCATAGATTTGCTCACATTTTCCAGAGTTAATGTAAGTTAAATATGTAGAATGTATACCAGATTCTTTCACTCAACATAATTATTTTTAATTTCATCCATAATGCTGTTTGTATCATAGTTCATTTCTTTTTACTGCTGGATAGTATTCCATTACATAGATAGCACAATTCATTTAACCATTCATCTACTGAAAGACATTTGAGTAGTCTCCAGTTTTGATTAATACAAGTAAAATCAGCATGGATGTTCATGACAAGTCTTTTATTTCTCTTGGATAAATACCCGGAACTGGGAATGGCTGGGTTATAGGATATAGTGTATATTTAACTTTTTACAGTATTCAAAAGCTATTTTCCAAAGTGGCTATGCTATTCACATGCCCACCAGCAAGGTATGAGGGTTCCCGATGCTCCACATCTTTGCCAAAACTTGGCAAAGAAATAAAAAGTTTCTTATTTTTGTGAGAAAGAGGGAGAGAGTGAGCACATGTGAAGGGGGGGAGAGGGGCAGAGGGAGAGAGAATCTTAAGCAGGCTCCATGCTCAGTGTGGATGCAGGGCTCGATCCTACCACCCTGGGATCATGATCTGAGCTGAAATCAAAAGTCGGACACTCAACCTACTGAGCCACCCAACCGACTGAGCCCCTCAGGCACCCTGGTATTGTTTTCATTTTAGACATTTGCATAGCTGTGTAGTGGCATCTGTGGTTTTGCCTGACAGTTTCCTAATGGCTGATGATGATGTTTTCATATGCTTATTTGCCATCTGTACATCTTTGGTAAAATGTCTCTTTGAATCTTTTGCCCATTAAAAAAAATTGTTTTCTTATATTTTTGTTACTGAGTTCTGAAAGTTCTTCATATATTCTGTATAGAAGGTCATTGTCAGATGTTTGATTTACAGATATTTTCCCTATGGCTTCCTTTTCTTTTCTTTATTTTGAGAGAGAGAGTGTGTGCAAGGAGAGGGGGAGAGAGAATCCCAAGCAGGTTCTGTGCTGTCAGCACAGAGCTGGACATGCGGCTGAATCTCATGAACTGTGAGCTCATGACCTGAGCTGAAATCAAGAGTTGGACACTTAACTGACTGAACCACCCAGGTGCCCCACCTTTTCAATCTTTTAATAGTCTTTCAAAGAGAAATTCCTAATTTTGATGAAGTCCAAGTTTTTGTCTCACGAATTTCACTTTTGGTAGTGTGTTTAAGAAATATTTGCCTGACTTAAGGTGAAAGAGATTTTCATTTTTTTTCCCTTTTAGAAGTGTTACAATTTTTATTTTATATTCAGCTCTATAATCTATTGTGAATAAATTTTTATACTTGGTACCACCTCTGGATTTAAGTACATTTATTTTTGCATACAAATACCTAAATTTTCCAGCACCATTTATTGAAAAGGCAACCTGTTGTTTATTGAATCGCCTATTTACCTTTGTGGTAAATGAATTGACCAAATGTGTATGGGTCTATATTTGGATTCTATTTTTTTTTTTTCACTCCTTTTTCTACCTTGATGCCAATACCACACAGTCTTGATTACTGTAGCCTTATAAGTCTGGAGTTCAGACAGTATAAATCTCCAAGGTTTTTTTCTTTTTCAAGTTGTTTTAATTATTCTAGGTTCTTTGAATTTCCATATGGATTTAGAATAGCAATTTTCACACACACACACACACACACACACACACACCCTACTTGGGATTCTGATTTGGAATGAATTAAATCTACCTCATTTTGGAGAGAATTTACATGGAAATAACACTGCATCACCCAATATGTGAACACAGTATATCCATTTTTATGGGAGTTCTTTTAATTTTTGTCAGCCTTGTTTTATAATTTTTAGTACAGAGGTCTTATGCATTTCTACTCAGATTTATCCCTCTATATTTTGTATTTTTTTATAATTTCTTCCTTACCAGTTTGAATTCCTTTTCTGTATGTTGTCTAATTACTGTGGCTAGTACTTCCAATGTTTTGTTGAATAAAAGTGGTGAGAGTGGACATCCTTGTTTTGTTCCTGACCTTAGGGGGAAAACAGTTTTTACCCCATTAAGGATGATGTTTACTGTGGGTTTTTTATATATGGCCTTTATTATGTTATATTCCCTCTAAACCTACTTTGTTGAGGGTTTTTATTATGGATGGATGCTTTACTTTTACAGATAATTTTTGTGTCTACTGAAATATGATTTTTATACTTTCTCTTATTGATGTGATGTATCAAATTGATTGATTTGCAAATACTGAATCACCTGTGAATCCTGGGAATAAATCACTTGATCTTGGTGAATGATTTTTTAAATGTATTGTTGGATTCTCTTTGCTAGTACTTTGTGAAGGATTTTTGCATCTATGTTCATCAGAGATATTGGCCTGTAGTTCTTTTCTTTGGTGGTGTCTTTATCTGGTTTTGCTATCGGGTATACTGGCCTCCCAAAATGAATTCGAGAATAGGTTAACTCTTCTTTAAATGTATGGTAGAATTTGCCTGTGAAACCATCTGGTCCTGGACTTCTGTTTGTTGGAAGTTTTTGATTATTGATTTCAATCTCCTTGCTGATAATTGGTCTCTTCAGATTTTCTACTTCTTCCTGCTTCAGTTTTGGTAGGTTATATGTTTCTAGGAATTTATCTGTTTCTTCTAGGTTGTCTAACTTGTTGGCATGTAGTTTTTCATAACATTCTCTTACAGTTTGTGTTATTGTTGGTTACCATTTCTCCAACTTGTGATTTTTTGATGAGTTTGACTAGAACCTTTTCAGTTTTCTTGATGTTTTCAAAGAACCAGCTCCTGGTTTCACTGTTCTTTTAGTTTCTGTATCACTTATTTCTGCTCTAATTTTTATTCTTTCCTTCCCTCTGCTGGTTTTGGGTTTTGGTTGTTCTTTTTCTAGCTCCTTCAGGTGTAAGATTAGGTTGTTTGAGATTTTTCTTGCTTCTTGATGTATTATAAACTTCCCTCTTAGAACAACTCTTGCTGCATTCCTAAAGTTTTTGGACCATTGTGTTTTCACTTTCATTTGTTTCCATGTACTCTTTGATTTATTCTTTGATTTCTTGGTTGACCCACTTATTGTTTAGTAGCATAGTATTTAACCCTCATGTATTTGTGGTCTTTCCAGATTTTTTCTTATGGTTTTTAGTTTCATAGGGTTGTGGTTGAGAAAAATGCACGGTATGATGTCAATCTTTTTAAATTTGTTGAGACTTGTTTTGTGGCATAATATGTGATCTATTTTGGAGAACATTCCATGTGCACTTGAGAAGAATGTGTATTCTATCTTGTTTTAGGGTGGAATGTTCTGAACATATGTTAAATCCATCTGTTCCCATGTGTCATTCAAAGCCACTGTTTTCCTTGTTGCTTTTCTGTGTTTGGATGATCTGTCCATTGATGTAAGTGGGATATTAAAGTCCCCTACTGTTATTGTATTACTATAACATAGTTCCTTTATGTTTGTTATTAACTGTTTTACATAGTTGGGTGTTGCCATATTGGGTGCATAACTATTTACAATTGCTAGATCTTGTTGGATTGTCCCTTTTATTATTATATAGTGTACTTGTCTTTTTACAGACTTTGTTTTATAGTCTATTTTGTCTGATATAAGTACTGCTACCCCAAGCTTTCTTTTGACATCCATTTGCATGATATTCTCTATCCCTTCACTTTGAATCTTCATGTGTCTCCAGGTCTGAAATGAGCCTTTTGTAGGCAGCATATAGATGGGTTTTTTTTTTTTTTAATGTATTCTGTCACCCTTCTGTCATTCTTTTGATTGGAGCATTTATTCCATTTACATTGAAAGTAATTATTGATAGTTATGTATTGCCATTTTGTTACTTGTTTTGCGGTTATATTTGTAGTTTTCTGATTCTTTTGTGGTTTGTTAGTTTTCTTTAGTGATATATTTAGATTCTTTATGTTTTGCTTATCTATTACTTTTTTTTTTGTGGTTACCATTCAGTTTATATCTAACATTTTCTGCATCTGTAGCAGTCTATGTTAAGCTGAGGGCTGCTCAATGTTAAACTCATTCTTTACTCCTTCCCTCCACGTTTTAGATGTATGGTGTCCCATTTTATATCCTTTTGTGAATGTCTTGACTGATTTTTTACAGAAATACTTATTCTTACTATTTTTGTGTTTACTTTTCACACTCTCACTTATCAACTTTCCTTTCCACTGAAAGAATTCCCTTTAACATTTCTTGCAGGTCTGGTTTAGTGGTCACAAACTCCTATAGTTTTTGTCTGGGAAATTCTTGTTCTCTTCTATTCTGAATGATGGCCTTGCTGGATAGAGTATTCTTGGCTGCAGATATTTCCCTTTTAGCATTTTGAGTACATCATGTCAACCCCTTCTGGCCAGCAAGTTTCTGCTAAAAAATCTAACAGCCTTATGGAGTTTGCCCATGTACCTGTCCTCTTTTCTCTTGCAATCTCTAAATTCTTTACCACTGTTTCTTGCCGTTTTAATTGCTATGTGTCTTGGTGCAGACCTCCTTGGGTTGATTTTGTTGAGGGATCTCTGTGCCTCCTGAATCTGGATTTGTTTCTCTCCCGATTTAGGAAATTTTCAGCTATTATTTCTTCATATAGATTTTCTATACCCCCCCCCCCCTTCTGGGATCCCTATAATGTGAATGTTACTATGCTTGATGGTGTCACTGACTTCCCTAACGCTATTCTCATTATGGAGTATTTGTCTCTCTTTTGCTCAGCTTGAGTGCTTTTCATTACTCTATCCTCCAGGTCGCTGATATATTCCTTTCCTTCCTGTTGCCTATTCCATCTGTTGTATTTCTGGTTTCATTTATGGAGTTCTTCATCTCTGATACGTTATTTTTTATCTCGGTGTTAAGAATCTCACTGATGTCCTCCATTCTTTGCTCAAGTCCAGTGAGTATCTTTATGGTCATTAATTTAAATTCTCTTAGCTCTCCTACTGTGTTTTTATCATGGTCTTTCATTTGGGACATATTCCTCTGTCTCATCTTGTCTGTTTCTATGTGTTAGGAAAGTCTGCAATGTCTCTTGCTCTTGAAAGCAGTGGTTCTATGAAGAAGAGGTCCTGTAGTGTCCCCTGTTCACCAGGAGCTGGCGCTTCAGGGGTGTCTCCTATGTGTGTTGCTTGCATCCTACTATTGTGTCTGAGTAGCTTTTCTTTTCAGTCCAGACTTCACTCATTCTGCCTGTTATGGGCTGTGCCTGCTCTGTGGTGTTAGGGAGACTGAATCAGGCTGGCTCTGAAAGTGGAGTGACCGTACGAGGGCTCAAGAGTGGGATGGCAATATTAGCAAAATTTGCATTGAGCCACTAGTCCTAGGCTATAGATGCCATAAAGCACGGTGGTGGCTAGGAGCGTGGTGCACACTGGCAGTCGCGAGGGGTAACGCAAGCAGCTGAGGTGGCAACAACGGGCACATGGCAGTTGACATGTGATAGACGGTCATGGCATGTATGATGTTAACAAAATCTTCATTGAGCCATGTGTCCTAGGCTAATCCCCCAAAGCAAGGCAACAGCCAGGAGTGCAGAGCCCAGGAGTGGCTGTGACCTGGGGTTCTGCAGGAACTGGGCAGGGCATGTACACTACATTAGCAAAATTTGCACTGAGCTGCTAATCCTAAACCAGATCCCCCAAAGAAATGCAGGCCAGAGGGCCATGGCACACAGGGTATTAAAAGAATTTGTGATAAGCCCAGGGCCAAGGCCAGCAGGATGAGCAAGTCCTCAGGAGAATACATGGACATGGCACAGTGCTAGCAAGTGTCCGTGCAGCCCCACTTCCCACAGGTGGCCCCGTGTTTATGCTGGGGGAGTGGGGGAAGGAAAATGTCACCTGCCAGTTCCTTTGTTCCCAGAGAAGTCTCCTCAGCACACTCCAAAATCAGCATAAACAGATCTCCCTTCCTGTCGTGCAAGCTGTCGCTTCTGTGTTGACTCTCCTTGGGCTGCACTTTAGGGGCAGGCCCTGGTTATCACTCACCCAGTGCTGAAGTGGTTGACTTTTAAAGCTCTAGGCTCCAAATCCCACTGGGTATACACACTCACAGAATTCAGCTCCTCTGGTTTTCCAGGCAGGATGCTATGGGGATTTCCTTTTTCTGTGTGGGCTTCCCATCCCCATGACCACAGCTCCTCATTGCTCCTTTTGGGCAGCTCCTGACGACCGTTTCTGTCCTTCATAATCTCTCAGAGGTGGCTGCTCTCTGTTTAGTTGTGGAGTCTGTTCTGCCAGATCACTCTCCAGTTTACTGATGTGGATGTGAGTGACACCCAGTTGTAAACATGGGATGGGGTGAGCTGAGGTCCTCCTACTCCACCATCTTGCGCTCCCTGCCCCCATGAATCACATTGTTTCTTAGTGGAAGCATATATACATTTGTGGATTAACGTTTGCATTAGCATTGATTATGTCTTCTTGCAAGTGAACTGTATTGGTGGAAATGTGTAACTCTAATGGCAGCAGTTTATAGGGCTGGGCTGGTGTTAGAGCTGCCTCATCATGTGTATCTTCTGTGTTGTAGTAAGATATGCAGTAATGTGTCAGCAAAGGATGGAAAGTAGGTCTGTAAAGGAAGTCTTGGTTGTGAGAACAGCGGAGCAATGACTGCTGGGCAGGTACAACCAACCTTTCACAAGGTGCCTGTAGTGATTCTGACCAACATTTTCTCTCCAGCAGAACCAGGAACAGAATTCCAGCCCTGTGTCCATTCCTGCCCGGTGGCCCTTTCCAGTCCACAGTTCCTTCAACAGTACGTGCTGTGCGGTCACCTTCCTCAGATCTTCCCAAGCTCATATGCAGGAAGCCCCATCTCAACGGAAGCTCCAAGCTGCTCAAGTGAACAAGGAGATGAGGAAGAGATAGAAGGGAGACTTGAGCTGAGTGGGGTTTCCGGGGTGCTCTTCAGATCCTCTCAGGGTCGGCCAGTAGACTGGGTAGAAGGCAAAAGAGCTGGGGGAGCAGACCAGGGGATGTGTCCTGAAGAAGCAGACCTTTCAGCATCTGGAGCAGCCATGTGTGGGAAATACAGACTGGGACTTGGTCCCAAATCCAGTCTCTTAAGCCTCCAGAAACATCACGTATGTCCTGAATGTGGCAGAGGCTTCTGCCAGAGGTCAGACCTCACCAAGCACCAAAGGACACACTCAGGAGAAAAGCCTTACAGCTGTAGGGAGTGTGGGCGAGGCTTTGGCCGCAAGTCCTCCCTCACCATCCACCAGAGGAAACACTCAGGGGAGAAGCCTTATGTGTGTCGGGAGTGTGGCCGCCACTTCAGGTACACGTCCTCACTTACCAACCACAAGAGGATACACTCTGGGGAGAGGCCCTTCGAATGTCAGGAATGTGGGCGAGGCTTTCGCCAAAAGATCGCCCTGATCCTGCACCAGAGGACACACTTGGAGGAGAAGCCCTTTGTGTGTCCCGAGTGTGGGAGAGGCTTTTGCCAGAAGGCATCGCTCCTCCAACACCGAAGCTCACATTCGAGTGAAAGACCCTTCTTGTGCCTTGAGTGTGGGCGTGGTTTCAGGCAGCAGGCACTGCTCCTCAGTCACCAAGTCACACACTCAGGGGAGAAGCCTTATATCTGTGCTGAATGTGGGCATGGCTTTCGCCAGAAGGTCACCCTCGTCAGACACCAAAGGACACACACAGGGGAGAAGCCTTACCTGTGCCCTGAGTGTGGCCGCGGCTTTAGCCAGAAGGTCTCCCTCATGGGACACCAGAGGACACATACAGGGGAGAGGCCTTACCTGTGCCCTGAGTGTGGGCGTGGCTTTGGCCAGAAGGTTACCCTCATCAGACACCAGAGGACACATACAGGGGAGAAGCCTTACCTGTGCCCGGAGTGTGGACGTACCTTTGGCTTCAAGTCGCTTCTCACCAGACACCAGAGGACACACTCAGGGGAGGCGACTGATGTGTACAGAGTGTGTGAGCAAGGACTGGGCCAGAAGTCTCACTTCACCTCTGACCAGAGGACACACTCAGGGGAGAAGCCGTGCGTGTGCAGTGAGTGTGGGCGTGGCTTCGGCTTCAGGTCGGCCCTCATCAGACACCAGCGCACCCACTCAGGAGAGAAGCCGTATGTGTGCAGGGAGTGTGGCCGAGGCTTCAGCCAGAAGTCTCACCTCCACAGACATAGGAGGACCAAGTCTGGCCATCGCCTCCCACCTCAAGAGCTGCTCTCCTGACCTTTCCTTTCCTCACGGTTGTGAAGATGGCAGAAAGCACTAGGAAATGTTGCACTTTCTTCAAATGCAGTGGAGGGAAAAAAAATGTGTTTTCAATGATTGTAAGATCATTAATTTATGGTTTATTTTCTGTACTAGCGATGGCTTTGATTTGCTAAAGCTGCCATTAAAAAACGCCACAAACTTGATGGCTGAAGAACAGTTTTCACACAGTTCTTGGGACTGAAGTCCAGGATCAATGTGTGTACTGTGGTTTCTACTGAAGCCTCTCTCCTCAGCTGGCAGATGCCTGCATTCTTACTGTGTCCTCACATGGCCTTTGTGCATGCTCTTTCCTGGTGTCTCCCCCTCTTCTAAGGATACCAGACTTACTAGGTTAGAGCCCCCAATCTATGACCAAATAAGGTTGCATTGGAGGGTTCTGGCTTCAATGTATGAATTTGGAACAATTCAGTCCATAATACTCAGTCCTCCAAACCCCCAAAATTCATGTTCTCACATCCATAGAATATTTAAAAATTTTTTTTAACGTTTATTCATTTTTGAGACAGAGAGAGACAGAGCATGAATGGGGGAATGTCAGAGAGAGAGGGAGACACAGAATCTGAAACAGGCTGCAGGCTCTGAGCTGTCAGCACAGAGCCCTATGCGGGGCTCAAACTCACAGACCGCGAGATCATGACCTGAGCCGACGTCAGACGCCCAACCCACTGAGCCACCCAGGCGCCCCTCACATCCATATTCTTAAAAGCTCCCAAAGTGCTGACCCATTCCAGCACTGACTCTATCCAAAATCTCATGTAAATCAAGTGTGGGTGAGGTTAGGGGTATATTTCATTTTGAGGCAAAGTTCCTCTCCAGCTGTGAATCTGTGAACCAGACAAGTTGCCACAGATGTAGAATTTGCATTCCTTTCCACAGGGGGAAAGAAGAAAAAATTGATGGGTCTCAAGCACATCTTATGACCTAGCAAGCAAATTCTGTTACGTTTTATGGCTTGAGAAAATTCTCTGGTTGGATGCTCTGCCCTCTGGTCCTGCTGTTGTAGCAGCATGCAGCCCCTGTGAGACCATGGAGGCATTCACCCTCTGAGCCCACGGTGGGGATGGCAGACCTGATATGTTTCACCATGAGGGTCACCGTTTCCTCCTCTTGGTGGATAACACCACAGAGGTCCGACACCTGACCTTCACTGTGTCCCATCTACATATCCTTAGTTGAGCCACACAGTTTCCACTGAGGGTTGACTGGTTCCAAACTAATCTCTATCAAATGACTGTCCAGCAACACCACTGGTATTTTCTCCAGAACATGCTTTCTCATTTTGCAATATGGACAGGCTGAGAATTCTCTAAATCTTCAAGTTCTGGCTTCTTTTTGCCGAACACTTCGTTCGATTCACCTCCCTTGTCACATTTTTCTATGAGAAGAAACAGGTTACACCTTCCATCACTTTGCTAGGAATTTGTCACTTCTGTTACTTAAGATTTCTACCTTGCACCAAGCACTGGGACACAACTTGGCCACATTCTTTGCTGCCATATACATGTAAATAAATAACAAGGAATGCCTTTCCTTAAGTTTCCAGTAATGTTCCACATTTATGTCTGAGGCTGGGGCAGAATCACTTCTAATGCCCCTATTCCTACCATAGTCTCTTTCAAGCAACCCCAGCTTTCTCTACCGAGCACCTCAAAGCTCTTCTACCCTCTACCCATCACCCAGCTCTAAAACCACCTCCATAGTTTTTCATATATACTATGATAACACACCACTCTCCGTACCAAAACTGTATTCTTTTGTCAGGGCTACCATAACAAAACCAGAGACAGGAAGTCCAAGATCACCCTGACCTACTGAAGCCTCACCTCCTGGCTGGCAGATGGTGTGCTCTCCTCACATGGTATTTCCCTTCCCTGTATGTGTGCCAGAAAGCGAGTGAGCTCTGGTGTTTCTTACTCTTATAAGGATGCCAGGCCTAGCAGATGAGGGCTTCATCCTTACATCATTTAACTTTCATTACTTCCTTAGGGCCTGTACCCAAACACCGTCACATTAGGGAAAAGACTTCATCAAGGACTTTTGGGGAAAATTCAGTTCATAGCACTCTGCTCTCTGGACTCCCCCAAATTCCTACCTGGCCCTCAACCCCTGCCATTAAGGGTCATGACCTTTCCTTTCCCATGAGTGTGAAGCCAGCCGGAAGCAATGGGCAGTGCTGCACTTTCCTCAAGTGGAATGCAAGAAGCATACTGGTCCTTTCAACGGCTGAGGAGAGAGGGGAGCTGGACATGGCTGCTTTCTAAACCCTCCTCCACATCTGGAGACCCATCTCCCTTACCGATAGACACCATGGGGATCCTGACGCATTAGCAGCTCAACCTGTGAAGCTTTTTCTTCTTTGGGGCCAGAGCATCCCTTCCATCCGGAGACACCAAGTAGCCTGTTTGAGGGAAACTCCTTCCACACTCTAATACCAGCAGGGGAAAGCGGGAGGACTAGTGGTACCAAATAAGTCAAGTAGACCTAAATAGCACTGCAAGAACTCTGAAAGCTACACTGTCATTGGACCAAACAGAGCCCACAAAGTAGGCTGCAACTGGGGAGGTACCCTTTAAAGCAGGGTGACTGCCTGCCTGGTCACCCTGTTTAAATGAAAGGTTTAGAGAGGACCTGGAGTTTCTTAACAGCTAAATGTACAGAATGCAATAAAAAGTTACTCATCGTTCTAAGAACCAGGAAAACACAACTAAAATGAGAAAAGACGATCAAATGACATCAACACTGAGATAAGCATGACAATGGAACTGTCTGACAGGGATATCGAGGCAGCCATCATAGAAATGCTTCAAGCAATCACAAGTTCTCTTGAAACAAATGAAAAAAGTACAGTATCTCAGCAACAACAAAAAATAGAAGTTACACCAAAGTTGAAGGGGAAATTGTTAAATTAAACACTAGACAACAGGCACCTGGGTGGCTCAGTCGGTTAAGCGTCCGACTTCAGCTCAGGTCATGATCTTGCGGTCCGTGAGTTCGAGCCCCGCGTCGGGCTCTGTGCTGACGGCTCAGAGCCTGGCGCCTGTTTCAGATTCTGTGTCTCCCTCTCTCTCTGACCCTCCCCCATTCATGTTCTGTCTCTGTCTCAAAAATAAATAAACGTTAAAAAAAAAAACTAGACAACAAATTTAAAAACTATCTGGACGGGCTTAAGGGTAGAGTTGTTATGGCAGAAAATGGAATTGGGGAGAATTTGAGGGCAGATCAATTGAATTCAGCCCATCTGAACAATGGAGAAAAAAGACTGAGAAAAAGAGCCAGAATCTTTGGGAGAAAAACAAAAAAAGCTAACATGTGTCATTAAAGTCCTAGAAAGTAAGAAAAGAAGTGGAATTGAGAAAATATTTGAAGAAATATTTTTAAGAAATGCCCAGAAATATCCCATATTTGGCCAGAAACATAAATATACAGATTCAAGAAGCCAAATGAATACTAAATAAAACAAATCCTAAGAAATCTACACTAAGACATCATAATTAAAATTTTGAAATCTAAAGGAAAAAAAAAATCTTGAAAGCAACCCCAGAGAAATGACTTACTACCCATAGGGGGACAACAATTCAAATGAGAGCAGATTTCTCAGGAAATCACGGAGGTCACAGGAAGGTAGCACAACATTTTTCTTCGAAGTTCTAAAAGAAGACTGTTGACTGCAGAGTGAGTATCTACCAAAACTATCCTTCAAAAATGAAGGTAGAATTAAGCACATTCCCAGGGAAAGAAAACTAAGAATTTGCTGCTAGCGGACCTGACCTTGAAAAATGGCTAAAAGGAAATTCTTCAAATAGAGAAAATGATAAAAGAAACACTGGCACATCAGGAAGGAAGAAAAAATCATGGAAAGAGCAAAAATAGAACTATATAAATTGGCATCCTTCCACCCACAGGTTTTTAAAATCAAATGTGGTAAGTTGTAATATCACTTGATACTCTAGACAATGACTTAAAAGTGGGGACAGTAATAAAGGGGCCTAAACAAAAGTAACATTTTCACACTTCACTCCAAGTGATAATATACTGATATACTGTGATAAGGCACATATGTGTATTGTAATACCCACAGGAACCACTAAGAAAATTATACAAAGAGATACACTAAAAAACATGAGGAATGGATCTAAATGGAATCTTAAACAACAAATAACCCACAGAAAAGCAATAAAAGAGATACAGAAAAATAAGATCTAGAGGAAACAAATTTTAATTGATTAATAAAATGGCCAACTTAAGCCCTAACATAGCAGCAATTACTTTATTATCTAGACATTGGTTCTAATTACGCTAATCAAAAGACAAAGATTGCGAAGGTGGATTCAAAAGAAAAAACAAAACAAAACCACGCAACCATGAATTTTAAAAGGCATTAAGTTCCCATATTAATCTCAAATGTAGTAGACTTCACAGCAAAGAAACTGACTAGAGACAAAGAGGGATGTTATATAGTAATAAAGGAATCAATCCACCAGGAAGGTATAACAATCCTAAATGTGAATGAACCAAATAACAAAATTCATGAAGCAAAAACTGATAGAGCTGAAACAGAAACTGAGAAAATTCATCATAATCATTTAGGACTTCCACACTGCTCTCTCAGGAGCTGAGGACTACAGAACAAATATCAGCAAGGATGCAATAAACCTGAACACCATGATCAAGAACTAGGATCTGACATATAGATCATTCCATCCAAAAACAACAGAATGTTTTTCAAACACCATTCACCAAGACAGTCCATACATATCCTGACTCATAAGACACACCTAAATTTAAAATAATTGAAATCATATATTTTTCTTTTGTTTTTAGTTTTTTTTTAATTTATTATTTATTTTGAGAGAGACACAGCATGAGTGGGAGAGGGGCAGAGAAAGAGGGAGACAGAGAATCCCGAGCAGGCTCCACATTGTCAGCATGGAGCCCAATTTGGGGTTCAAACTCACAAAACCATGAGATCATGACCTGAGCCGAAACCAAAAGTCAGATGCTTAAATGACTGACCTGCCCAAGCTCCCCATAAGGAGTATATTCTTTAGCTACAATGGAATCAAACTAGACATCAATAACAGAGACAAAAGGAAAACTTACAAAGACTCTGAAATTTAACAACAGTACTAAACCATGGTCAAACAGGAAGATGTTTCATAGGAAATAATTAACAAATATACTGCAGTGAATGCAAATGAAATACAACATAGCAAATTAAGGGATGCAGCTAACACCATGAGAAGAAAACTGATAGCACTAAATGTTCACATTATACATACAAAAATGATCCAAATCAGTGACAGAAGTTTATACTAAAGAGCTTAAAAAGTGGAGCAAAGTAAACCCAAAGAAAGCAGATGGACAGAAATAATAAAAACAAAAATCAGTGTAGTTCACATAGAAGAATAATGGAGGGAACAAAATGCCGGTTCTCCAAAAAGTAAAATAAACTTGACTAACCTTCTGTACGAATGACAAAAATTAGAGCATAAATACAAATCATCAAAGTCAGGAATAAAGTAGGATATCTGTTACTACAGATCCTGTAGCCATCAAAAGGGTAACAAGGGAGTGCTATGAACAATTTTTACTATGGTCATGAACTATGTATCTTTGGAGTGGACAAATTCCTCAAAAAACACATCTGAAAACTCTAAATCAAATAGATAGAATCTGAGTATTTACATAACCACTAAGAAAACTAAATTCATAGTATCATTCTTTTTATACATGGTTGGGTTCTATTTGCTAATGTTTTTGAGGATTTTTGCATTCATCTTCATGAGATATTGGTCTATCGTTTTATACTTTAACATTGTCTGCTTTGGGTATCAGGGTAGAACTGGCCTCACGAAATAAGTTAGGAAATATTCCTTCCTCTTTTCTGGAAGAGATTGCACAGCATTGGTATTCATCCATCCATCCAATCCAAATGCTGGGTAAATTACTCCAATGAAACCATCTAGGCCTGGTTTCTTTTTCAGGAACTTTTAAGATCTACAACTGCTTTTGTGCTAACTTTTCAGACCAATAAGCACTTCAGTAATTGTAAATAAACTCAAAATTTTACAAAGGAGAAAAAAATTAATGTGTAGGGCCCCATAAGCACCACATTTCTAATAAAGTCCACTGACCTTATATCAACCAGGGCAGAGCTGAACGCCACAAGGGAAGTTTGTGTAGTGGTGTGTTTTGGAGGTTCAGAACAGAGAACGTGGATCTTCCCAATTCCAAGCAACTGTGGTGCTGCTTCTATCCCATTTGGGAACAAAAAGTGCAATCACCTTTTTTAAAATGGTGGAAACATGGGAAACAATTTTTTCTTCTATTAAATCCCCCAAATCTTTTGGAGGCTCTGGCCTATGGTTGGTCTAGCTGAGCACAAAATGGAGGGTCTTTTGTAGGAAGATTCTGGTTTCCTTCGCAAGCCACTATTTATTCACTCTTGGGTCTCCTGATGGGATAGGGTTTGCAATCAGCACTGCCCCCTCTCTGGGTCCCTGGCTCCATTCCAGAAGGAATCAGACTGAAGTGTGCTGAGAACTCTCAGAAGAAATGGTCCAGATAGAGAAAAGGTGGCACAAACAGTCACAGGACTCCAGGATATTGGAGGCCAAGCACACGACTCACATTTATTCTGTCCACAGGACAATTATTTGTCACCCTTGAAACTGGTCATAATAACATCTACCATTTAGGTTTTTTGTTTAAGAAATAAGTGAGACAACATGTAGAATGTTCAAGGTATAGAGGGAAATCAAATATTAGAAACCTCCCATTGCTAAATTTAGCTCTTGTATAACAAATTGTAAAGTAAAAACTTTAGGGGTTTTTCCCCTTAAATAAAACATCAGGTTCCCTGGAATAGGACACACTGTGCTAACGTATATACCCACTCCCCAACACAGAAATTCTAGAAAATCATACAGTTTTGATACAAAACTTATGTTGAAAAATGGAAATCATCAAATAAAACATGAACAAAAATCCAAAATCAAAACACTGGAGCTGACCTTACAACATTTTCTTAGACCGAAATACGATAAAATTACAAATAATAAAAAACCTCTTAGAAAACAAAATTCTATTAATTAACACATCAGAAATGAAATCATAGTGTAAATCTAATAATGTTTGTAACTGAGTAACACTAAACCCAATATATATCAGAGAACTAAAATGTTAAAGGGATATCAATAGCCAAGATGACATCATTAGACACTAATATTTGGAGGAAATGAGCATTTCCCTCAGAAAGTCAGAAAAATAACAGGTAAATGCTCAAGGAAAAAGAACATAGAAAACATGAAAGATAATAGTAGAAACTAAATGAAACAGAAAACAAAAAAAACTTCAGTGTATTAGGATTCTCCAGAGTAACGGAACCAATAGATTTATGTGTGTTTTTTAAGGAATTGGCTCATATGATTCACGGGTAGCAGTTCTGAATCTGTAGGACAAGCCAGGAGGCTGAAAACCCAGTGAGAGGTATGCTTGGGGGCACAAATGAACAACAACAACAGAAACAGAGATAGACTCAGATATAGAAAACAAACTCATGATTCCCAGAGGGGAACACAGGCAAAAACAAACAAAAATGATGCTTAGGACATAACTTACCTGGGAAACCTTGGTTTTTGCTGTTATGGCCTTGAAATCACTGGATGAGGCTCAGCCACACTTTCAAAGAGTAATCTCTACTTAAAGTCAACTGATGGTAGATGTTAATTACCATCCACAAAATGCCTTCACACAAATACCTAGATTTGTGTTTGATTAAATAACTAGGTACTACAGTATAGCCAAGTTAACACATAGATCTATCTATCACAGCCCACCCCTTGTCAACACCTATATACATCTCCTTAAACCATACTTAATCTCCAAATAAAAACAACAACAAAGTCATTCTGCCTAACATGATACAACTCCTTTGCAGGGAAGTGGTAGTTCCTTTTTGGTTATATGGAGTTCATTGGTCATGTGGCTGAATCTGGTATTTACACCTACCTTATTCCCCTACCCATTCCGTATTTTCTTTGCCAAATGAAGTGACCCAAACTTTCATTTTTGAATGGGCCATTAGTTCTAGCTGAATTATAATTTTCCACGGACTTTAATCACAGGATGAATGACATCTTTATGTCTTGAATCACACCTTTATGTCTTAGGGTATCTCCTCTGTTCTGGACCCTTTCTTCCTTAACTCTATTCTCCTTAATAATCAGGATTGGGGCGCCTGGGTGGCGCAGTCGGTTAAGCGTCCGACTTCAGCCAGGTCACGATCTCGCGGTCCGTGAGTTCGAGTCCCGCGTCAGGCTCTGGGCTGATGGCTCAGAGCCTGGAGCCTGTTTCCGAGTCTGTGTCTCCCTCTCTCTCTGCCCCTCCCCCGTTCATGCTCTGTCTCTCTCTGTCCCCCAAAAAATAAATAAAACGTTGAAAAAAAAATTAAAAAAAAAAATCAGGATCAATCACCCCACCCAGTATGGTGTCCTCCTTTTTTGCCTATTGAGAGGCATGAGGATCTAAAAGTAGCAATTTCCAGGTCAGTAGAATTACTGCTGTCTCCTAGTAGGAACAAAATTTTTGACAAATCTCTATGGCTAATAGTGAGCAGAACTACTTTCACTTCCACCCCTTGATTCCTGGACCAGTGAATCCTGGCTGTGGGAGAAACATCACTATATACTGAAGGCAGACTTACAGCATATATAGCTTCTGGGAGTACACTGTACTGACCCTACAAAGTACTGCCATCTAGCCTGGCACTATAAATGAGTTTTTAAGAGGCCAATTAATTGTTCTATCAAGGCAACTGCTTCAGGATGGTGGGGAAATGGTAAGACCAGTGAATTCCATGTGTTAGCCCATTCACTCTTCATTTGCTGTGAAGTGAGTTTCCTGACCAGAAGCAATGCTGTATGGAATACCATGATGGTAGATAAAACATTCTGTAAATCCACAGATGATAGTTTTGGCAAAAGCAGTGCATGCAGGGAATGCAAAACCATATCTAATAGACTAAGTGTCTATTCCACTAGGAACAAAGCACTGATCCCCCATGATGGGAGACAAACTGTACAGTGTTCTGGTTTCCACAGGACTATGTTATTGTTTTGTTTGAGTAATTCTATGGACTGTAAAGAAACTGAAACCTACTTCTCATGAATAAGGCACTATGCCTAGTCTTTATGATAAGGAAGGTTGTTTGACAGGACAAGAGTGGAGAGGAGACCTTGCCAGTATACTATATGAGGTCCTGATGGCTTCAAATGTCAAGGCAGCACAGAATATTGAATTTAATAATAATAAAAAAAAAACTTATAGCCCCAATTTCCCCAAGTCTAGGGAAGGAAATGGACATCCATTTCCAGGAAACTTAACAGACTCAAGTAAGAGGAATCCAAAGAAGTCCACAGCAAGAAGCATTATAATCAAATTGTCAAAAGCCAAAACCAAAGAATTTCAAAAGCAACAAGAAGAAAAGCAACCTTTCATGTACAGGACCTCCCATAAAATTTGAGATTTCTCAGTAGAAACCTTGCAGTCCAGAAGGTAGTGGGACAATATAGTCAAAGCACTAAAAGAAAAAAACTGCCAACTAAGAACACTGTATGTAGCAAAATTATCCTTTATTTTTTTTAACATTTTTATTTATTATTGAGAGATAAAGACAGAGCATGAGCAGGGGAGAGGCAGAGAGGAGGAGACACTGAATCTGAAGCAGGCTCCAGGCTCAGAGCTGTCAGCACAGAGCCCAAAACGGGGCTCGAACTCACAAGCTGCGAGATCATGACCTGAGCTGAAGTCGGATGCTCAACCGACTGAGCCACCCAGGCACCCCGCAAAACTATCCTTTAAAAGCAAAGGAGAGATCAGGATTTTCCCAGATAAACAGAAGCTGAAGTTGTTCATCACCACTAGCCTTCCTTACAAGATATGCTAAAGGGAATTCTTTAAGGTGAAATGAAAGCATGCTAAACAGCAACAGGAGAGCAAATAAAAGTATTGTACTCACTGGTCAAGGTAAATATGTAGAAAAATATGGACTACTGAAATACTGTAATAATGATGAGAAAATCACTTAATTCTAGTATAGAAGTAATAGACATATAAAAATATATATGTTAAGAGATTCACAATATAAAAGGTGTAAACTTTTGATGTCAATAACACTGTGTAGGAAGAGAAGTAAATGTATACATATTTTGCATACAACTGAAGTTCTGTTATCAGCTTAAAGAAAAGGAAACAAAGCATGTTGACTACAAAAAGTGAAACACAAAGGAAGACAGCAAGAGAGGAAAAGAGGGACAAAGGAGTTACAAGACAGAAAAACAATTAGCCAATTAGCAAAACAGCAATCCTAAGTTCTTCCTAACCAATGATTAACTAAAATGTAAATGGATTTGAAGTCCCAAGTCAAAAGAGCAGCTGAATGGATAAGACAAAACACAAGACCCAATTACATGCTGTCTACAATAAATTCACTTTAGATTTAAGAGGCACACTCAGGCTCAAAGTGAAGAGATGGAAAAAGTATTCCATGATGAAGGCAACCAAAAGATAAGCAGGGTAGGAATACTTAAATCAGACAAAATAGAATTTAAGTCAAAAACTGTCACAAATGACAAAAAAGGACATTGTATAACCATAAATGAATCAATTCTCCAGGAACATATAACCAATTATAAACCTAAGTTCACCTAACATCAGAGTACATAAATGCACAAAGCAATTATGATGTAACAGAAGGGAGACAACAGCAACATAGCAATAGTAAGGGACTTCAATACTCTCAACAATGGATAGAACATCTAGACAGAAAACCAACAAACAGCTTGCAAGTGCGAGTGAAAACACTCCAATAAATCCAGTAAGTGATCCAATAAGATCCAATAAGATCACTTGATCTTAGCCAAAAAGCTGAGAAACACTAAGACTCCAAAAAATCAAATAGGAATGAAAGAGTAGACATTAAAACAGATTCCACAGAAATAAAAAGGATTGTAAGAGACTATTATGAACAATTAAATGCCAATATGCCAAGAAACTGGATAACCTAGAAGGAACAGATAAATTCCTAGAAACATACAACCTACAAACACTAAATAAAAAATAGGAAACGTCAGCAGACCTATAACCAATAAAGAGATTGAATTAGTAATCAAAATCATCTCAACAAAGAAAACCCCAGGACCAGATGGCTTCACAGATGAATTCTACCAAACAATTGAAGAAGAATTAACAACAATCCTTTTCAAGCTTTCTTAGGCCATTTGCACTGCTATAAAAAAATAGCACTGACTTAGTCACTTATAAATGAAGGAAATTTATTGCTCAAAGTTCTGGAGGCTGAACATCTGAGATCATGGTGTCAGCATAGTTGAATGAGGGCCCTCTCTCTGGTTCAAAGCTAGTTCCTTTTCATCGTGTTCTCACATTGAAGGAGCTACAGATATGTCTGGAGTCTTTTTTTCTCTAAAGGCACTAATCCCATTCATGATGGCTCTGCCCTCATAACCCAAGCATCTTAAGGCCCCACCCACTTATTCCATCAGATTGGCCATTAAGTTTTCAATATGTGAGAATGGGGTGTGGCAGGGAACACATGTAGACCATAGCAAACTCCTGCAAAATATTAAATGCAGGGAAGTCTTCCAAACTAATTTTATGAGGCTAGCATGACATTGATATCAAAAGTAGACAAAGACACTACAAGAAAAAAATTACAGGCCAATACCCCTAATGTATACAGATATAAAAAAAAAACCCTCAATGAAACACTAGCAAGCTGCACATTAAATGGTTGTTGAAAGGACTATATGCCATGACTAAGTGGAGTTTATCCCAGGGATGCAAGGATAGTTCAACATATATAAATCAATCAGTGTGATACACACACCACATTAACAGAATGAAAGAACAAAAAAACATACAATTGTCTCAACAGATGCGGAAAAAGGACTTTAAAAAATTCAACATCCTTCCATGACAAGAACTGTCAACAAGACAGAAATAGAAGAAAATTAATTCAATATAATAAAGGCCATATATGAAAAGCCCACAGCTAACCATACTCAGTGGTGAAAAACTAAAAGCTTTGTAATCTTTAAGATCAGGAAGAAGGTAAAATGCCCACTCTTGCCACTTTTATTCAACATGATTCTGGAAGTCTCAGCCAGATAAATTAAAATAAAAAGCACCCAAATCAGGAAGAAGTGAAATTATCTGTTTGTACAGTCCGCAAACTCTTAGAAACAATAAAGTTGAAGGACACAAAATCAACATACAAAAATCAATTATGTTTCCATACACTAACAATGAAATATAGGAAAGGAAAATTAAGAAAAGAATCCCATTTACAACAGCATCAAAAAGAACAAAAAAGTACTTAAGGTTAAATTTAACCAAAGAGGTGAAAGCTTTATAAACTAGAAAGTATAAAAAATCTAATGAAAGGAATTAAAGACAACACTGATACATGGAAATACATGCTATTTTCATGGACAACAGGATTTAATATTGTTAAGATGTCCACACTAGCCAGGGCAATTTACAGATTCAATGCAACCTTACCAAAATACGAACTTTTTTTTTTTTTTTTTTTTTTTTTTTTTACAGAAGTGAAACATATGATCCTAAAATTCATATGGAACCACAAAGGACCCCAAAGGGCGAACACAATCTTTAGAAAAATAAAGCACAAGACATCAAAATCCCTGATTTCAAAATATATTACAATGCTACAGCAATTAAAACATAACAGTACTGGCTAAAAGACAGACATAGGCCAATGTAACAGAATAGAGAACCCAGAAAGAAACCCATGCATATACAATAAACAGATCTTTAACAAAGGTGCCAAGAACATACAATTGGAAAGGCATAGTCTCCTTAATAAATGGTGTTGGAAAAATTGTATATTCACGTACAAAAGAACAAAGTTGAACCCTAATATTACACATACGCAAAAATCAACTCTAAATGGACTAAAGGCTTGAAAAACATTAAGATCTGAAACTGTAAAACTACTAGAAGAAAACACAAGGAAAGTTTCATAACATCAGTCTTGGCAGTGAGTTCTTGAATATGAAACCTAAAGCAGAGTAACAAAAGCAAAAATAGACAAATGTGATTACATCAAAATAAAAAAAGATTCTGCACAGCAAAAGAAACAACATAAGGAAAAGGCAAACTGACAGACGGGGAGAAAATATTTGCAAATAATCTATCTGGTAAGGGATTAATATCCAAAATATAGAAGAAACTACAACTCTCAATAGCAAAAAGTCAAATACCCCAATTTAGAAACGGACAAAGGATTTTAATAGATATTTCTCCAAAGAAGACATACAAATGGCTAAGAGGTATATGAAACTGTGGTGCAACATCACTAATCAACAGGAAACTGCAAATCAAAACCACAATAGGATCATTTCATCCCTGTTAGGATGGCCATTATTTTTTAAAAAGTTCAAAGACAAGTCTTGACTTGAATGTGGACAAACTGGAACACCTGTGCACTGTTGGTGAAACTGTAAAGTGGTTCTGCCAATACAGAAAACAGCATGGAAGCCGCTCAAAAAATTAAAAATGGAACTATCATATGATCCAGCAATCCTACTTGTGCGTATTTATCCAAAAGAATTAAAATCAAGACAGCAAAGTGATATTTGCACTTCTATGTTCATTGCAGCATTATTCACAATAGCCTAAATGTGGAAGCAATCTAAACATCCACTGATGAATAAATGAAGAAAAAGTACATATACAATGGAATACCATTCAGCTTAAAAAATAAGCAAATCCTGCTATATGCAAAAATATGACAAAATAAGTCAGTTACAGGACAAATACTTTACAATTCTCCTTACATGAAGTACACAAACCAGTGAGGCTTACAGATGAAGGAAGTAGAATGTTCTTTGAATGAGTATGGAGGTAGGAAGATATATACAGACATATTGTTACTGCTCAACAAGCATAATGTTTTAGTTATGCAAGATGAAAAAGTCCTAAAAATATGTACAAATTGTACTTTTAGTTAAGAATATTGTGATGTATACTTAGAAATATATTAACTGGATAGAGTTTATATCATGTGCCCTTACCACAATTTAAACTAAAGTTAAAGGATCCCAATTCAGTGGCTACAGTTCCCACTGTAATTTCTGACCTACAGAGAAGAATGACCATGATGCTCTCCAAGGATTCTCGGGACGTGCTCACAGATTTCTTTCTTAACAGCTGCAGTGAAAGCTGGGCCCTCTGGTCCCTCCTGGGGTGAGACCTAAACAATCTCCCTAAATCTATGAATACTTTACAGTGTATCAAGAAAGCTCTGGCATTTCAACCTCATTTAGCACAGGCCACCTTTTGTTCCATGTTGCAGCCAACCAACCAACCAACCAAATTGTTAGAGCCCGGTCTATCCACTCAATAACTGAGTTTAAAATCTCTTAGTGGGCCTTTACCAATACATTAGGCCTGATACAACGTTATGTTCCTTCTACCATTATCCTACACCATTAATAAAATTTCCAACATACTCCTAAACTTACGTCTGTATATACTGAAACACCCAGTTTTTTGGAGTGTAGTATCCCCCTCCTCCGAGTCACATTTTTGACCTCACCCTGTGGCCTGCTGAAACTGAAGTCTAATTCAAGTCCATAAACAAGGACAGTGGTGGGGGTGAATTGTGAAAAAAATCAGCAGTATCTTGTGAGATAACTTCCTTAGAGAAAGACATTACAGTTTATTCATGCAAAGCAGGATTAATCTCAGATGGTGACAGAATGGCTATTTCTTTTTTTTTTTTTTAATTTTTTTTTTCAACGTTTATTTATTTTTGGGACAGAGAGAGAGCATGAACGGGGGAGGGGCAGAGAGAGAGGGAGACACAGAATCGGAAACAGGCTCCAGGCTCTGAGCCATCAGCCCAGAGCCCGACGCGGGGCTCGAACTCACGGACCGCGAGATCGTGACCTGGCTGAAGTCGGACGCTTAACCGACTGCGCCACCCAGGCGCCCCCAGAATGGCTATTTCTACTAGCAGAAAAGAGTCAGTGTAGGGGTTCAATGCCTCTAGCTTCATCAGAATCTTTCTGTATGTTTTCACTCCAATTTTCAGGGATCCATTCCTCCTCAATAAATGTCCACATTTTAACAGAACACACCATACAAAGTGAGAAACTCACCCTGCACAGTAATTCAGAATGAGACTCGGTTTTGTTTTCAGAAATGTCAGCTCTTTGGCTACAGGAGATAAATATTTCTTTTAGGGCAGAGATAGATAATTTCAGGTCACTTATGTGTAGTTCTAACTGGGAATTTAAAGCTTTGACTTCATGGTTTTATTTCCTTCCCTTTCTCCAGCACCAGAGCAACCACTAAATTTCATTTTATTTTCCAGTTTAACAAAAGGTCAATCTGAACTGGTTTCTGGGGTTCTGGAATTGATAACCTAACATGAATGGACTCAACTATTCTGTTTTTAGTCATTTTAAAAAGGCACAAACAGGGCACCTGTGGAGCTCAGTCGGTTGAGTGTCCAACTCGGTTTTGGCTTCAGTTGTGATCCCAGGGTTATGGAATCAAGCCCCATGTCTGGCTCTGCACTGACCATGCAGCCTGCTTGGGATTTTCTCTCCCAGTCTCTCTGCCCCTCCCCTGCTCATGCTATAAATACATAAATGAATGAACAAATGAATGAAAAGGCACTAGCAGTCTGTGGCATGATGTGGAAACACGTATATTCAAAATATCACCACTGGATATTCTCAGTGAAATACTTATAGAAAGCAAAATTCAGGGTGACCAGGTGTTCAATACACTTTTGTCAAAGGTTTGAATCTTAAATGTTGTCTGAAAATTTAAAAAATACAAATTTTAGAAAGCATTCAGAAAACAACAGTATGAAGTTCTAGGCCTTGTATCCCCATGCAAACATCAAGTTACTAAAGGACACAGTAAAAACAGCTTTGTGGGAGCCCTAGAAACGATTCAGAGATGTGCAGCAACCAAGTGAACCAAATGAACACCCATGTATCTCTCAACAGTAAACAAAATGTGGTATATACACAGTGGAATATTATTCATCCTTAAAAGAGGAGCAAATTTTGCCATTTGTGGCAACATGGATGAAACTGGAGGACATTATGATAAACGAAATATGCCAGTCACACAGGAATACTATGTGATTCCACTTACATAAGATATTTAACTAAAATAGTTAAATTCAGAGAAACAGACCATACAATAGTGGAAATAAAGTTTCTGTTACAATACATGAATAAGCTCTACAGATTTCCTACACAACATGATGTATACAGTTAACAGTATGTATTATGAACTTCAAAAAATTTTAGAGGCTAGATCTCATGTTAAGTGTTCTTAACACCAAACAGACACACAAGTATACTTTAGGAGCTATTGTATAGGGCTATTACTTTGACTCAAGTGATGATACCATGTGTGCAGGTCCAAATGAATCAAACTGTATATATAAAGCTAATATTTTTTAATGGAAAGGAGTGACATAAGCAAGATGACAAACAAGGAATCTCCAGGCCCTTGTTCCCACAGAAAACATCAAGTAGATAACGACTGAGTAAAACAGCTTTGTGGGAGCTCCAGAGATCAGTCAATGATCTGAAGCAACCAAGTGAACACCCATTCAAGAGAGAGCCACACTCAAGAGGACAGGAAATTTCACATTATTTTTGCTCACTCTTGTCCTAGCTCATTCTGGTGAGATATGGTGCAGTAGGGTGATGCCAACCAATACTGTTTCACCCTTGGCAGAAAAGAGTGCTGCTTGACTGCAATGTTTGACTTGTCAGAAGCTGTCTGAGACACTAATTTGTGTCTCACATGACTTGGAGCTGAGATAGAAATGACATGATATTTTAGCAGATTAGTGGCTGTGAAAGCAGTGATGGATGCCATGGCACATGAAAACTTTATGATAACTTAAGATTTGCACACACCTGGAGGTCAGAGATTAGTGATAGATACAACATCTAGGGCTCAAGGATCCAGCAGAGATTCTTAGGGAAATTAAGACTTTTAGAACCAGCTGTGGATGCAGAATAATTGAGAAGGAAAGAATATACACAGGCTGAGGGAAGACACATCCTCAGAAGGAAGCTGAGAAGAACTCAAGTCTTTATGCTAGATGATAGTGAAGGTTTTCCTCTGTATATGTATCTATCTAGTCTGTAAAAACTAGGTGAGGTGGCTGGTTTTCAAATATCCAGGTTTTGACAATGCTCACAAAACTAGAAAGAAAGAAGAAAATGAAGCCCAAATAAACACAATAAATCTCATTCCTAAAGAAATACAGGCTTTGGACTGACTAGAGGAACACGTTAAAACAACTATCTTAAATATGCTCAAGGAACAGGAGAACACAAATAATGAACTAAAGAAAACGAGTAAGATAATATATGAGCAAAATGAGAATATCAACAAAAAGACTTTATAAAAAAGAACTAACCAGAAGCCTAGAACTAAAAATTGTAACTGAATTGAAAATTTCATAAAAGGGGTTAAAACACAGATTTGAACAGGCAGAGGAAAGCACCAACAAACTTGAAGACAGTGATATGAAGTGATCAATTCTCAGAGTAAAAAGGAAAAAAGAATAGAGAAATGTAAACAGAATCTAAGGGAATTATAGTTATCCATCTTACAAATATATGTATTATGTGAGTCCAGAAAGAATAAAAAGAGTGAGAGAAAGAGCCAGAGAGCTTATCTGAAAAAAACAAAAACTTCCCTAGTTTTGTAAATACATAGATATAAAAATACAAGTTAAACAAAGCCCAAATAAGATAAAGTCAGAGACTCACGTTGAGACACATTATGATCAAACTGATATTTCACCTTAAGAAAGTAGAATAAGCTAAACTCAAAACTAGTATATGACAATAATAAACACAGATAAAGAATATGCACAGATATAAAGAACAGAAAAGTAGACAATGAAACCAAGAGTTGCCTTTTTCAAAAAATCAATAGGTATATATCACCAAGATGGTGACATAAGAAGCTCCTGGATCTTTTTTTTTTTTTTTAACGTTTATTTATTTTTGGGACAGAGAGAGACAGAGCATGAACGGGGGAGGGGCAGAGAGAGAGGGAGACACAGAATCGGAAACAGGCTCCAGGCTCTGAGCCATCAGCCCAGAGCCCGACGCGGGGCTCGAACTCACGGACCGCGAGATCGTGACCTGGCTGAAGTCGGACGCTTAACTGACTGCGCCACCCAGGCGCCCCAAGAAGTTCCTGAATCTTCTATAGATGAACTGAATATACAACTACACAAAAGTTAATTCCTTCAAAGAGAAACCCATAAATTAGTTGAGTAACTCCTACATACTAGGTGACAAAGAAAATACCCACATCAAATTGGATAGGAAAGGCTGTGACACACTCTTACCATAACCCTACCTTGGCCTATTGCTTTTTAATCAGTAGGGAACCCCCAACTCCTATTTCTCCCTGAGGAGACAAGGGTTTAGACCACATGTCTAGTGCCCCAACTTTTGAGAATGCCACCTGAGGGACATAGATCTATCTAAATCACCTAGCACTGAGAGCCGGTGGGTCTTGGATTCACAAGTTCCACAGAAGTATAGCAAACAGGGAAGCAGCTGTTGCCAGGTACATGAACACTCCCCCTAGCTATCCCTTTGGGCTCAGCACAGAGAGAGCAGACAAACATCTCTATCTCCCAAGTTTTCACTGAAGAAGACTGGCCTGCATACATTCCCAGTTGCTGCCTGAATATTCAGCTTCTAATCAGCTTGAATTTTAGAGCTGACTGTGATCTTCTCTGGAGCCCAGAAGAGCCACGGGGCTCTTCTCCTGCCCTCTTTTTCCAGCTTGCTGAAACAATATAACTAAGTCACTTGCATATCCTTGAAAGCAGCTTGCCTACCCACCTAATAGCCCAAATTTTATAACTTCCACTTGAGGGGTGAAGGATCAAAGCAACTATCTCTGAAAGCCAATAGGGCATGCACTGATGAGTCTCATGGGACTATAGCAAACAAGCATTTTTTAAATGGGCTTACAAGGATTTCCTGTATCTGTGCACCCAGATTCAGCACAGTGGGTGTAGGTAAAAATGCCCATTTCCCAGTTACCACCTGGAAGAAATAGGAGTGCATATCTGCCTAGATGCTGCCTAAGATTCTGGCTTCTAATTAGCCTACATGTGGTAGCTGACTGGGATCCTCCTGATACCCTGATAAAGCACAGGGAGGGGACACTTTAAACGGTAAAATCAAATCTGCAGTTTTTTTCTTGAAAGGAGCTTGTCCACATATCTAGCATCACAACTCTTTCAGCTGCCATTCCAGGGACTGGAGCCCAAATCACCATCTCTATGTAATGATGAAATGTGGTAGTCCCTGGGACAATTGAAAAAAAGGTGGAGGTTGTATTTGGGTGCAAAAGTATTCACAGCAATGCATAATTTCCCTTGTTTCAGTACAGAATATGTAAGCAAAAAACCCATCTCCTGGTTTCTCCCCAACAGAGGCTAGATCGTATATTCAATATCCTGACTTTCCCACTTGCTGCTTGATGACTGGCCTTCCAACTAGCCTAAGGGAGCTGGAAGGAGTAGGCAACTAATAGTTTATCGGGAACCTGAAAGGCAAGTGGCCATTTCCCATGCCTTTGGGAAACTGATGGCTCTTGGCATACCCTCAACCACAGGGAGCCACCAAGAACAAAGACAGGAACTGGAACAATCACAAAGGTTTAAGAGACCAGAGGAGCTCAGGCCAGGTTGACTGATGAGCTTCTCCTGCACAAGGCCAATCACTCAACTGTGAGACAAAACACACACCGACAGTCAAGTGAAGAAATGGGAATATGTTCCAAACAAAGCAAGGAGATAAATCTCTAGAAACTGACTTAATGAAATGGGAGATAAGTGACTTACCCAACAGAGAGTTCAAGACAATGACGATAAACGGACTTCACGCTGTATTACAAAGCTGCAATCACCAAGACAGTATGGTACTGGCACAAGAACAGACACTCAGATCAATGGAACAGAAGACAGAACCCAGAAATGGACCCACAAACATATGGCCAACCAATCTTTGACAAAGCAGGAAAGAATATCCAATGGAATAAAGACAGTCTTTTTAGCAAGTGGTGCTGAGAAAACTGGACAGTGACATGCAGAAAAATGAATCTGGATGTCTTTCTTACACCATACACAAAAATAAACTCAAAATGGATGACGACCTAAAGGTAAGACAGGAAGCCATCAAAACCCTTGAGGAGAAAGCAGTCAAAAATCTCTTTGACCTTGGCCGCAGCAACTTCTTACTCAACACGTCTCTGGAGGCGAGGGAAACAAAAGCAAAAATGAACTACTGGGACCTCATCAAAATAAAAAGCTTCTGCACAGCAAAGGAAACGATCAGCAAAACTAAACGGCAACCAACGTAATGGGAGAAGATATTTGCAAACGACGTATCGGATAAAGGGTTAATATCCAAAATCTATAAAGAAATTATCAAACGCAACACCCAAAAAACAAATAATCCAGTGAAGAAATGGGCAGAAGACATGAACACACACTTCTCCAAAGAAGACATCCAGATGGCCAACTGATACATGAAAAAATGCTCAGCATCACTCATCATCAGGGAAACACAAATCAAAACCACAATGAGATACCACCTCACACCTGTCAGAATGGCTAACATTAACAACTCAGGCAACACCAGATGTTGGCAAGGATGCACAGAAAGAGGATCTCTTTTGCACTGCTGGTGAGAATGCAAACTGGTGTACCCACTCTGGAAAACAGTATGGAGGTTCCTCAAAAAATTAAAAATAGAACTACCCTACGACCCAGCAATTGCACTACTTGGTATTTATCCAACAGGTACAGGTATGCTGTTTTGAAGGGGCACCTGCACCCCCATGTTCATAGCAGCACTATCAACAAGAGCCAAAGTATGGAAAGAGCCCAATGTCCAACAATGGATGAATGGATAAAGAAGATTTGGTATATATATATATATATATATATATATATATATATATATATATATATATATATATATATAATGGAGCATCATTCAGCAATCAAAAAGAATGAAATCTTGCCATTCGCAACTATGTGGATGGAGCTAGAGGGTATTATGCTAAGCGAAATTACTCAGTCAGAGAAAGACAAATATCATATGACTTCACTCATATGAGGACTTTAAGATACAAAACAGATGAACAGAAGGGAAGGGCAGCAAAAATAATATAAAAACAGGGAGGGGGACAAAAACATAAGAGACTCTTAAATATGGAGAACAGTTACTGGAGGGGGTGTGGGAGGGGATGGGATAAATGCATTAGGGGCATTAGGGAATCTACTCCTGAAATCATTGTTGCACTATATGCTAACTGACGTGGATGTAAATTAAAAAAATAAACTCCTTCCGACCTCTTTATCATCTTTTTAAAAAATTTTTATTTATTTTTATTTTTTTAATGTTTATTTATCTTAGAGAGAGAGAGAGACAAGAGTGTGAGTGAGGGAGGGGTAGAGAGAGAGGGAGACACAGAATCTGAAGTAGGCTCTGAGCTCTGTGCTGTCAGCACAGAGCCCAACGCGGGGCTCAAACTCATGAACTGTGATATCATGACCTGAGCCAAAGTCAGACGCTTAACAGACTGAGCCACCCAGGCACCCCCATCATCCTTTCTTGATAAAAAGCCTCAAGAATGTAGGGATAGAAAGAACATACCTTACGATCATAAAAGCCACATATGAAAGGCCCACAGCTAATATCATTCTCAATGCGGAAAAACTGAGAGCCTTCCTTCTAAAATCAGGAACACAACACGGATGGCCACTCCCACCACTGTTGTCAGTATCATACTGAAAGTCCTAGTCTCAGCAATCAAACAAAAATAAACAAAAGTCATCCAAACTGGCAAGGAGTAAGTCAAACTCTCGCTCTTCTCAGATGACGTGACACTATGGAAAACCCAAAAGATTCCACCAAAAAACTGGTAGAAATGATATGTGAATTCAGCAAAGTCACAAAATATAAAATCAACATACAGAAAGCAGTTGCATTTCTATACATCAACAATGAAGCAACAGAAAGACAAATTGAGGAATCAATCCTATCTACAATTGCACCAAAACCCGTAAGATACCTAGGAGCAAACCTAATCAAAGAGGTAAAAGGTCTGTATACTGAAAACTATAGAAAGCTTATGAAAGAAATTGAAGACACAAATAAATGGAAAAACATTCCATACTCATGGAATGGAAGAACAAATACTGTTAAAACGTCGATACTATCCAAAGCAATCTACACATTTGGCACAATCCCTATCAAAATACCACCAGCATTCTTCACAGAGCTAGAACAGTCCTAAAACTTGTATGGAACCAGGAAAGACCCCAAATAGCCAAAGTTATGTTGAAAATGAAAACCAAAGCTGGAGGCATCACAATTCCAGACTTCTAGCTGTATTACAAATCTATAATCATCAAGACAGTATGGTATGGACACAAAAACAAACACATAGATCAATGGACCAGAACAGAAAACCCAGAAATGGACCCACAGACATATGGCCAACTAATCCTCAACAAAGCAAGAAAGAAGATCCAATGGGAAAAAGACAGTCTCTTCAACAAATGGTGCTGGGAAAACTGGACAGCAACATGCAGACAACTGAAACTGGAGCACTTTCTTACACTATACACAAAGATAAATTCAAAATGGATGAAAAACCTAAATGTGAGACCAGAAACAATCAAACTCCTACAGGAGAAAATAGACAGCATCCTCTTCGATTATGGCCGCGGGAAATTCTTACTAGACATGTCTCCAGAGCCAAGGGAAGCAAAAGCAAAAATGAACAATTGGGACCTCATCAAGATAAAAGGCTTCTGCACAGCAAAGGAAACAATCAACAAAACTAAAAGGCAGCTATGGAATGGGAGAAGATATATGCAAATCACATCTCAGATAAAGGGTTAGTTTTCAAAATTTATAAGAATTTATAAAGAACTCAACACCCAAAAAACAAATAATGCAGTGAAGAAATGGGCAGAAGACACGAACACTTTTCCAAAGAAGACATCCAGATTGCTAACAGACACACGAAAAGATGCTCAACATCACTCATAATTGGGGAAATACAAATCAAAACCACAATGAGATACCACCACACACCTGTCAGATGGCTAAAATTAACAACTCAGGAAACCACCGATATTGCTGAGGACACAGAAAAAGGGGAACACTTTTCCCTGTTGGTAAGAATGCAAACCGGTGCAGCCACTCTGGAAAACAGTATGGAGGTTTCTCAAAAAATTCAAAACAGAACTATCCTACAATCCAGAAATTGCAGTATTAGGTATTTACCCAAAGGGTACAAAAATGCCGATTCAAAGGGGCACATGCACCCACAATGTTTATAACAGCACTATCAACAATAGCCAAATTATGGGAAGAGTCCCAATGTCTATCAACTGAGGAATGGATAAAGAAAATGTGGTGTATATGTACGTATACATACATACCTACATACATATACGTACACATATATGCACAATGGAATACTACTTGGCAATCAAAGAGAATGAAACCTTCCATTTCCAATAATGTGGATGGAACTAGAGTGTATTATGCTAAGCAAAATAAGTCAGGCAGAGAAAGACAAATATCTATGATTTCACTCCTATGTGGACTTTGAGAAACACAACAGATGAACACAGGGGAAAGGAAGGAAAAATAAGATAAAAACGGGGAGGGGAGGAGACAAACCATAAGAGACTCTAAGTACAGAGAACAGACTGAGGGTTGTTGAAGGGGAGGTGGAGGATGAGCTAAATGGGTGGTGGGTATTAAGGAAGACACTTGTTTGTGATGATCACAGGGTGTCATACACAAGTGAGGGATCACTGGATTCTATTCCTGATACCAAGCCTACATTGTATGCCAATACTTGAATTTAAATAAATAAAAGACAAAAAGAAAAGAAAAAAAAAACAGGAATCTGAAGAGCGCCTGGGGCACACAGTGGGGAGGTTATGTGCTCGTTTTAGAGCACATCTCAGAGAGGCAGCATTCATGGAACATTCTGGGAACAAAGGAACTGGCCAGAGCCATTTCCCTCCTCTACCCCTTAGCAAAAGCACAGGGCAAACTGTAGGAACCAGTGCAGTATCAGCACTCACAACCTAACTTGTTTACACCAAGTCCCACCCCCACACCCTCTGATAGAACCACTCTTCCAGTCAACAGCCTCATTCCCAGCTTGGCAGGCCCCCTCCTCATGAAGACCTGCCCAAACCCCTGCTCACATGTATCTCCCAATCAGGAGGTTTGCAGAGTCTTGGTTCCCATGGCAGTGGCAACAGGTCTCATTCCACAAGCAGACCAGGGAGCACCCAGTTAAAACTCGCCACATTCAAGCCAGGAACCAAACACTGCCCACAGCAGGCAAAGAGAGCTCTGCAAGTAACTGGCCCAAAGAATAAAGCAGCCCGTACTCAACAGCATAGCGCAAACAGCATACCTTAGAGGCACTCCCGGAAGCACCAGGTCCTGGGGAACAGGTGACACTATACTGCAGGGCACTACAGCACCTCTTCTTCATGAGGCCGTTATCCTCAAGAACAGGAGACTCAGCTGACTTGCCTAACAAACAGAAACAGGCACAGAGACATAAGCCAAATGAGGAGACAGAGGAATTTATCCCAAATGAAGCAACAGGACAAGGCCACAGCTGAAGACCTAAGCAAAACAAATATAAGGAACATGCCTGATGGGAGTATTGAAAGCAGTGATCATAAGGATACTTACTGGGCTTGCGAAAAGAGTGGAAGACATGAGTGAGGCCCTTAACACAGATAAGGAGTAACAGAGAGATAAATTGTTCAATAAACAAATGAGAAACACACTTAATAGAATGAATGGCAGGCTGGAAGAAGCAGGGGAACATAATGACCTAGAAGACAGAGTAACAAAAAGTAATCAAACTGAACAAAAGGGAGAAAAAAAGACTTATGCAAAACAAGAAGGCACTCAGGGAACTCAGTGACTCCATCAAGCATAGCAATATTCACATTATAGGCATCCTAGAAGAAAGTAAGGGGACAGAAAATGTATTTGAAGAAATAAAGCTGAACACTTCCCTAATCTGGGAAAGGAAACATATCCAGATGCAGGAGGCACAGGGAACCCCCAACAAAATCAACAAAAGCAGATTCGCTCCAAGATATATAATTGTCAAAATATAGTGATAAAAAGAGATATTTTAAAAACAGCAAGACAAAGGTAGACAGTAACAAACAAGAGAACCCTCATAAGGCTATTAGGGGATTTTTCAGCAGAAACTTTCCAAGCAAGAAGGGAGTCGCATGATATACTCAACGTGTGAATGGGAAAAAATTGTAGCCAAGAATACTCTATCTAGGAAGGCTATCATTCAGAAAGAAGGAAAGATAGAGTTTCCCAGCCAAACAAAAACTAAAGGAGTTCATGACCACTAAACCAGCCCTTCAAGAAATATTAAGGGAACTCTGAGTAGAAAGCAAACAAAAATGACAGTATGGAGTCAGGAAAACACAAAGGAAGTAAAAATAAGTATTTCTGTAAAAAATTAGTCAAAACATTAAAAAAATTTTTTAATGCTTATTTATTTTTGAGAGAGAGAAAGAGAGAACGAGAAGGACAGGGGCAGAGAGAGACGGAGTCACAGAATCTGAAGGAGAGAGAGAGAGAAAGAAAGAGACACAGAACGAGTGGGGTAGGGGCAGAGAGAGGAGTCACAGAATCTGAAGCAGTCTCCAGGCTCCAAACCGCCAGCTCAGAGCCCACTAAAGGGTTCGAACTCATGAGCTGCGAGATCATGACCTGAGCCAAAGTCAGATGCCCAATCGACTAACCCACCCAAGAGTCCCTAAAAAATCAGTCAGTGCGTTTTAACAATATTTTTCTTCCAATCCATGAGCACAGAATGTCTTTGCATTTTTTGTGTCATCTTCAAAATTTATTTCATCAGTGTTTTATAGTTTTCACAGTACAGGTCAAAGTACAGGTCTTTCACCTCTTTGGTAAGATTTACTCCTAGGTATCTTATTAGTTTGGCTACAACTGTAAATGGGACTGTTTTCTTAATTTCTCTTTCTGATGCTTCGTTGTTGGTCGTTGCAAGGAGTATGGCCGGAGTCGCAAAAGATGAGTCTGCAAACAAAGTGCAGTTAAGTGAAGGTCCTCATACTCAAGTCGGAATGAGGCCCTGACTCCACAATGAAGCTTCTTTTTATTAGGATAATCGATAAGGACTACGTGCATAAAGTCAGCTAAGCCAGTGTGTTAATCAATCTAATGGTTTAGTTTTTCAAGGCTGAATTTCGAGTTAATTGGTTTCTATAACACTAGGAAGTGTCAGCTGTGAAGGAGGATCTGGCCCTGGACAATGTTAATGGCTTTAGGCGTTCCTTACTAGTCGCAGCCGTGTTCAGCTGTGTAAACATGTCCTACACAGGTCCTGTAAACAGGTCCTAAGGCCTTGCACCTTCTCCAGCCCTTCCCTTTTGAAGTCTTTTCCTTTGATGCTTCTCTCCTGCATCTCCCACAGTTGGTGTATAGACATGCAACAGATTTTTGCACGTTTATTTTGTATCCTGCAAATTTACTGAATTCATTTATCAGCTGCAGCAGTTTTTCAGTGGAGTCTTTAGGATTTTCTGTATGCAGCATCATGTCATCTGCAAATACTGTTAAAATGTCCATACTACTCAAAGCAATCTATACATTTAATGCAGTCCCTATCAAAATACTAATAGCATTTTTTACGGGACTAGAACAAACAGTCCTAAAATTTGTATCGAACCACAAAACACCCTGAACAGTCAAACCAATCTTGAAAAATAAAAGCAAAGCTGGAGGGCATTGCCAATCTGGACTTTAAGTACTATCAAAAAGCTATAGTAATCAAAACAGTATGGTACTGGCATAAAAAGAGACACATAAACCCAGAAATAAACCCACAACTATACGGTCGATTAATCTTTGACAAAGCAAGAAGGAACATCCGATAGGAAAACACAGTCTCTTCAAACAGTGTTGGGAAAACTGGGCTCAACATGCAAAAGAACGTAACTGGACCATCTTCTTACACCATACATAAAAATGATTTCAAAATGGATTAAAGACCTAAATGTGAGACCTGAAGCCTTAAAAATCCTAGAAGAGAATACAGGCAGTATTTTCTTTGACACAGGCCATAGCAGCTTCTTTCTAGATGTACCTCTTGAGGAAAGGGAAATAAAAGCAAAAGTAAACTACTGGAACTATACCAAAATGAAAATCTTCAGCACAGTGAAGGAAAAAAACCAACAAAACTAAAAGAGAACCTTTAGAAGATATTTGCCTTTCGGCCGGAACCGCCATCTTCCAGTAATTCGCCAACATGACCAACACAAAGGGAAAGAGGAGAGGTACTCGCTATATGTTCTCTAGGCCTTTTAGAAAACATGGAGGTGTTCCTTTGGCAACATACAAGTCAATCTACAAGAAAGGTGATATTGTGGACATCAAGGGAATGGGCACTGTTCAAAAAGGAATGCCCCACAAATGTTACCATGGCAAAACTGGAAGAGTCTACAATATTACCCAGCATGCTGTTGGCACGGTTGTAAACAAACAAGTTAAGGGCAAGATTCTTGCTAAGAGAATTAATGTACATATCGAACACATTAAGCACTCAAAGAGCCGAGACAGCTTCCTGAAGCGTGTGAAGGAAAATGATCAGAAAAAGAAGGAAGCCAAGGAGAAAGGTACGTGGGTTCAACTGAAGCGCCAGCCTGCCCCACCCAGAAAAGCAAACTTTGTGAGAACAATGGAGAGGAGCCTGAGCTGTTGGAGCCCATTCCCTATGAATTCATGGCGTGATAAATGTAAAAAAAATAAAAGACGTCAAGCCTGTCAAAATGTTTCTTTTAGTTGAGTAGCAGCGTGGTATTGTCTTCCCCAAAGAAGTATTTAAAGCAAACTTTATATCCGAATTCACTGGGGGATGGCTTTATTCAAATTTTGTGGGTTTTGAGGCACCTGGATGACTCAGTTAAGCATCCGACTTTGGGTCAGGTCATGATCTTGCAGTCCATGAGTTTGAGCCCCACCTCAGGCTCTGTGCTGACAGCTCAGAGCCCGGATCCTGCTTTGGATTCTGTGTCTCCCTCTCTCTGCCCTCCCCTGCTTGTGCTCTCTGTCTCAAAACTAAACGTTAAAATATGAAGAAAAAAAAGAAGGTATTTGCAAATGACATATCCAATACAGGATTAGCATCCAACACATAAAAAGAATTTATAAAACTCAACACCCAAAAAGCAAATAACCCAAGATACCACCTCATACCTGTCAGAATGGCTAAAATTAACTCAGGAAACAACAGATGTTGGTGAGGATGCAGAAAGAGGACAACACTTTTACACTGTTGATGGGAAAGCAAACTGGAAAACAGTATGGAGGCTCCTCAAAAAATTAAAAACGGAACTACCCTACAACCCAGCAATTGCACTACTAGGTATTTATCCAAAGGACACAAAAATGCTGATTCAAAGGGACACACGCACCCCAATGTTTATAGCTGCATTATCAACAACAGCCAAATTATGGAAAGAGCCCAAATGTCCACTGACTGCTGGATATGGAAGATGTGTATATACACATACACACAATGGAGTATTACTCAGCGATGAAAAAGAATCAAATCTGGACACCTGCAACAACGCTGATGGAACTAGAGTGTATCTGGTAAGTAAATGTCAGGCAGAGAAAGACAAATATCACATGATTTCACTCCTATGTGGAATTTCAGAAACATAACAGATCAACATAGGGGAAGGGAAGGAACAATAGAGGGAGGCAAACCATAGCAGAGAACTGGGGGTTAACAGAGGGGAGCTGGGGGGGGAATGGACTAAATGGGTGATGGGCATTAAGAAGGGTACTTGTTGGGATGAGCACTGGGTGTCATATGTAAGTGATAAATCATACTGGGTTCTACTCCTGAAACCAATACTTCACGGTATGTTAACTACCTTGAATTTAAATAAGTTTAATGTTTAAAAAATGGGCCCAAAACATGAACAGACATTTCTCCAAAGAAATCCAAATAGCCAACGTGAAAAGATGCTCATCATCACTCATCATCAGGGAAATGAAAATGAAATTACAATATCACCTCACACCTGTCAGAATGGCTAAAATCAACAACACAAGAAACAGGTGTTGGCAAGAATGTGGAGACAAAATGGACCCATGTAGTTCAAATTCATGCAGTTCAAGGATGACATGTATACACTACTTACAAGATATTCATTTATATTCAAACCTATATAGACTCAGAGTTAAGGGATGGAAAAGGATACAATACCCCATTCAAACGATTTTAAGTCAAAAACTTTCTGTAGACCATAAAAGGTCTGTATATGATGATTGAAGAGTCCATTTAACGGCAAGATATAACAACCATACGTACACCCAATATCCAAGCACCTAAACATATAAAGTAAATGCTGACGTATTATATTGCACTATAATGATGTTATGGGACTTCAAAAACTCACTTATAATAACATAGAATATCCAGACAGAAAATCAGTAAAGAAACAGTTGACTTGAACAATAGTATAGATCAAATGGACCTTACAGACATACACAGAACTCCTATTCCATCCAACAGCAGCAAAGATTCATTTCTAGTACACAAGCAACGCTTTCCAGGATAAATAATACGTTAAGCCACAAACAGATCTTAAATTAAGAAGATCAAAATTATTCAAAGGATCTTTTCTGACCACAAGGGAATGAAACTAGAAATCACTAGCAGCAAAAACAAACAAACGAACAAAACAAATTCACTAATGTACAAACTAAACAGCCCACTCTTGAACACCCATTTGCTCAAAGAGGAAATCAGAAGGGAATTGAAAAAGTGTATCAAGACAAACTCAAAGAAACACAGCACACCCAAACTCACAGGATGCAGCAAAGGCAGTAAGTACTAAGATGGAAGTTTATAGTCATAAATGCCTAGATCAAAAAAATAAAATAAAAAGGACCTCAAATAAACAACCTACCTTTACACCTCAAGGACCTAAGGAAAAAAAGAAAAAAAATAATCCTCAAGTTGGCAGAAGGAAGGAAATAGTACAGATTAAAACAGAACTATATCAAGTAAAGAACAGAAAAAACAGCAGAAAAAGTTTTAAAAACTAAGTGGTGATTCTTGAAAAGATAAATTCAACACACCCTTAACTACCTTAATTAAGTAAAAAGGACTCGAATCAAGAAAATCAGAAGGGAAAGAGGATGCAATAAAAAGTGATGCCTCAGGGTGCCTGGGTGGCGCAGTCGGTTAAGCATCCGACTTCAGCCAGGTCACGATCTTGCGGTCAGTGAGTTCGAGCCCCGCGTCAGGCTCTGGGCTGATGGCTCAGAGCCTGGAGCCTGTTTCCGATTCTGTGTCTCCCTCTCTCTCTGCCCCTCCCCCGTTCATGCTCTGTCTCTCTCTGTCCAAAAAATAAATAAAAACGTTGAAGAAAAAAAAAATTAAAAAAAAAAAAAGTGATGCCTCTAGTCCTAAGAGAAAAATACACTGCAATTCAGGCCTATCTCAAGAAACAAGAAAAATCCCAAATACAAAATCTAACAGCACACCTAAATGAACTAGAAGCAGAACAACAAAGAAACCCCAAGGCCAGCAGAATAAGAGGAAAAATAAAGATCAGAGCAGAAATAAACAACATAGAATCCAAAAAAATATTGTTTAAATGCCCATACTGCCTAAAGTGCCCTATCGATTTCACGCAATCCCTATTAAAATTCCAACGGAATCTTTACAGAAATAGAAAAACAATCCAAAAATTTATAGGGAACCACAGATCCTGAAGAGCCAAAACAATTTTGAACAAGAGCAAAGCCTGAGGCATCACATTTCCTGATTTCAAAATAGATTACAAAGCTACAATAATCAAAATAATACAGTGTTGCCATATAGACATACAGGTAAATGGACCCAAGAGCCCAGAAATACATCCATCTATAGTGTGATCTTCAAGAAGGATTCCAAGAACTCACAAAGTGGGGAAAGGGTAGGCTCTAATAAATGGTGATGGGAAAACATGCTTAAGAGTGAAACTGGTGCCTTATTCAACTTCCATCACAAAAATCAACTCCAAATGGATAAAAGAGACTTAAGACCTGAAACTACTAGATAAAAACAGAGATTCTGCTGCTGGGATCTACTTTGTGTCTTCAGAGCCTGGCATCCGGATGCATTGATCAGGGTTATGTTTAGTTTGTTGGGAGGGGTTAACAAGCACGACTGATATTCTGGCACATGCAAGGTGCTTCATCATGATTGCCCACCTCTGAACATCAACTGCATCACCTGCCAAAGTGAAACAATTAATGTTTCCACCTAGTGGGGTTTTTATGGATTTGGAATACATGCATGTGAAAGTACTCCACACAGGGCCTTGCACACACTAGAAACTCAAGTGATGCAGGGATGATGCAAATTTGCATTTTCAGTGGAGCCTGATAAACACAGCTGGGCACTCAGTTTGGCTCTGCTCTTTCTTCAACAGTTTAGGACACCAAGAGTTTTGGCTGTCAACATTTGGATAACGGGAAACATGTTGCATTCTAAAAAGGTCACCGTTTATAATTTTACAGCCAGTCTACTGAAGTTCTATGCCATGCCTGCTCCATTGGGAGCCACCCAAGGGAGGAAACAGGTTTCTCTCTCAGGAACGGTCTGGGTCTACTTTTCTCCTAGCAGAGTCCATCCAAGAGGTCAGTCCTGCCAGCACATTCTGGAGAGGACTGGTCATGTCTGACTTCCTGGAGGGCAAGTCCTGACCTACCAGCCACCCCACTGAGGACAGGACTCCTGGGGGACTCAGCCCCATTCTGCATCCAGCCACCAGCAGAAGTGATATTCCCAGACCAATCCAGGTGAAAATGAGAAGACTGCTGACAATTCCAGGGGAATGGCTGCCCTAGAGAAGAGACAGGATGACGGCAAGCCACAGGAGGTCACAACAAACAACGGTCAGTACACATGGGGGAGACTTACAGCCACCAATACAGCCCCATATCCCACTCCCAGGCCAACAGACACTCCACCCAGTCACAGTGATCTGTGCCACCATCAAACAGGCCCACAGAGCTCCACACATCCTCAAACACACAAACCCTCTACCTATCCGGTGCCTGGTTGTGTACCCAGAACCCTCATACCCCAAATATACATAAACCCCCAGCCCCACTAAAATTACAGCTATGGTCTTCAACAAAATAATGCACTCCCAGGGAACCTGGGTGGCTCAGTCAGTTAAGCATCCGACTTCGGCTCAGGTCGTGATCCTGCAGTCCATGGGATCAAGCCCTGCGTCGGACTCTTTGTTGACAACTCAGAGCCTGGAGGCTGCTCGGGTTCTGTGTCTCCCTCTCTGTCTGTCCCTCTCCCTCTCACACTCTGCCTCCTTCTGTCTCTCTCAAAAACAAACATACATTTAAAAATTTTTAATTAGAAAAATGCACTTCCAACCATCCCCGTATCCCCCAAAAATCCACTCAACCTCATAAAACCCCCAATGCAATGCCCACAAACCCCCCAACAATAACTGAATACATTAAAACCAAACTCACATACTCCTTAATGTTAGACACAATCCTCTAATCCCACATATACCACACACAGTCCCCTAGAGCTGTGAACATCCACACAGGCATGCCTTCAAAACTCAAATACATAAATACCCTCAGACAGACACAGACAGGGTTTCCTACCTTCTCCTAAATGGTCACTCCCCCCAAAAAACAATGACCTTACCACCCTGATACAAACGTACACCCATCTCCCTCTTGAGAACCTACAAATACCATGTCTACACCCCTCAATTCTGCACACACAACTCAAAACACCCCAATACACTAACAACCCCGATCTCCCACATCCCTCCACTCCCTAAATTCCTACCCTGACAGGATGCATGAATACAGGTAGAACACTGATATTGCAAATACACACAAAACCAACACATGAAGCATTAAAATGCATAACTCTACCTCTTCTGAAACGCACATACACATATTCACCAGTCTCAAAATGCACACAACCAGCCACACCACCCAGCCAAACCACACGCACCCACACCCACCCACACACCATTCCACACCACCTGTATACACACAGCTCTCCTTCCCCCCCGCCAAATCACACATACACAATCCCTACACATCCTTAAAATTACCCCAACCTATCCCATACCCCCATATACCCACAAGTTATTCCACAACCTTCTTTGTCCTGATTCACATTGCTTCTCCCCAGCCTCCTTCCAAACACAACACACACACACATACAACAGTCCCCTCAACCGCTGTCCCAACCCGAGGCCTCCAGAAGAAAAAAGTACTGAATATATAGAACCAACCCCTTAAACCTCTCAAAATACACAGGAACCCTTCAAAATTCCTCAAACACACTATGGACCCCTTACAAATAGAAACATACACATACGTGACCTTTCATGTCCCAAGTGCACACGCACCCAGACACATACATAAGCGATCCCCAATCCTCAAATGTATATATTAGATTACTCACTATGATTTCACTCATACGTGGAATTTAAGAAGCAAAACAGATGAACATATGGGAGGGGGGAAAATACACAGGGAGGCAAACCATAAGAGACTCTTAAACACAGAGAACCAACCTGAGGGTTGACGGGGGTGGGGTAAATGGGTGATGAGTATTAAGGAGGGCACTCTGGATAAGCCCTGGGTGTTAGACATAAGGGATGAATCACTGAATTCTACTCCTGAAACCAATATTGCACTGCATGTTAACTAGCTAGAATTTAAGTAAGTTTTTAAAGAAAAAGATGACTCACTATACCCTGAATTCACACACAGAACTCAACCTGTACTATATACACTCAACACACCACACAAACTTCCTGCAAACACCCTGAATATTCACAGGAATTCACACAACCCCAGCGCATACACACCCTCACGTCACTGGCACACACGCGTACAGAGCTCCAGTCTCACAATGAGAAAACCGCCCTCATGAGGGGCTGCCCGCGTGTCTACAGCAGGACAGCCTGCTCACACCCAGTCTGGACATTTCGATAAGGGCCTGAGCTTAGACTTCCCACCCCAAGCTCCCACTCTGCTTTTCCTAGGGCACCTTGGAAAGTAACCCTCCAGAGCTGAGCCCGTGAAAAGCGAGCAACCTCCACCCCAACCACCTGGCAGTACTAGGTGCTTGCTACCCTGCACTCTACGTCTGCTGGCTGTGACCCAAGATGGACAACTGCCCTTCCCCTGGCTCACTGCACGCCCGTTACAGGGACCTGGAAGTAAATCTTGTGACTCTCCTTCCTTGGAGGGAGGGGGGGTGTACTGAAACTGTGCGTTCGATCAAACCACCGTGTGCTTTTCACTTCCCCACGGTGTTGCTCAGGTGCTGAGGGAGCTCCCTGCTGAGGCTGCGTGGGTATGACCTGCTGACGGAGGTCTTTTTTTTTTTTTTCAACGTTTATTTATTTTTGGGACAGAGAGAGACAGAGCATGAACGGGGGAGGGGCAGAGAGAGAGGGAGACACAGAATCGGAAACAGGCTCCAGGCTCTGAGCCATCAGCCCAGAGCCTGACGCGGGGCTCGAACTCCCGGACCGCGAGATCGTGACCTGGCTGAAGTCGGACGCTTAACGGACTGCGCCACCCAGGCGCCCCTGAAGGAGGTCTTAATACAAGACTGGTTCTTAATACAATCTACCAGCTCGGGACTCCCAACAATCCTCAGCACAACATGCAAGGGCCATCCAACCCCCCACCCACCCCCCCGCCCAGACACAAGCGCAAACCTACACACTCCCCAACTTCACACACAAAAACTCCATGCTCGTACAAACATTCACGATATTCACAATGCCGATGCGCACTTACACAGTTTCCACCACCTTGAAGACACTCACACACTCAGAATCTACATATAGAAACTGCGATGGGGAGGAGTTTGGTGACAATGGCAAGTATCACCTGCACCTCTTTTCAGGGAAGGCCCTGTGTCCCCCGCTGGCAAGGGTGCCTTCGGGAGGCAGTGTCGACTCCCGGCTCCTTCAGGGACTGCCCAGCTACACACGGTGGCCTCACCACGGGGCATCCCCTTTCCAGGAAGGCATATGTCCCACGGGTTGATGGCGGCCTGGCCGGATTTCTCCAACTGAGGACAGACAACTCTGAAAGAGAGTTCGGTGGGGGAAGCACAGGCTGTGTTGGAGTCTGGGGGAGACATCAATGGGTCCAATTCTGCTTTCTGTTTCTTCCCTCACAGGTGCTGTTTAGTAAACATCCTGTTCCCTAAACTCCGTGTTCAGGTCTGTTTTCTGAAGAATCCAAGCTACAAGAAGTATTTACCAAGCACGGTAAAGACTCCTCTTCTGGCTCTTACTTTCCAGTGGAGAAAACAGATGCTAAACACAGAGCTGCATCACGGACACGGACACGGACACACACACACGCACAGCATTAGCCAATGTCCAGTCAGCACTTTGACCAAAAACTCTGATCTCTGCACATGGGAGGAGGAGAGGCTACAAGCACCGATATACAACTTATTAAAAACCGGTTACTGTTTCTAATTTTGTTTCTGGGGCGCTCCCAAGGAAGAGGCCTTGAGCTTCCTTAAACGCTGCATTTCTAACCAGGGTGCACCATGGACACGTTTGTCGTTTAAAGCGTGAGTGAGCCTCGGGAAGGAGCTAGACCGCTGACCTCCAAGCTGACATTCTCTCAGGGTCCCTAACCAGGAGCAGCCACAGGAGCAGGGTCTGGCGGAGGGATGAGGGTGGCGGAATTCATCCCCTGACTTGCTCCCTCCTCCTCTCCCAGCAGAGGCAAAGCCTGCCTCCAGCCCCGTCCTGATTCCCATCCTCTCCCTGCTCTGTTCCTAGTCCCACTGACCCCGCTCTGCTTTTCCCAGTCTCTGCAGGCTGTAAGCCCTTGGACGCGCAGCTCCTACAGCAGACATCAGAGCAGCCTCCTTTCTGGAGCCACCTTTTGGCTGTCCTCAGACCCACTCCTGTGCTGCTGCAGGGCTCCTGAGCCCCCAAAGCCCAGTGTGGATGAGAGCGTTCAGCTCCTTTATCCCCACCAACTGCTGCGAAGTAGAAGGGGTGGGAGCTCCTAATGGCCTGGCCAAAGGGGCCGCTCCGTGCGGAACAGAGGATCCCTTCTGCCCAGGGAGAGATGGGGGAACACAGGGTACGTGCCGTAACGTACACTGCAAAACACCAGTGGCCCCAGAACAACCAGCTGTGATCGGCCTCAGCCATTCCAGACATTTCCATCCATTCCACGTGAGTGGGGCGTTTTCAGTGCTGGTTTGGGATATCGAGACACTCCTGTTCTTCTCCCCTAAAGCTCAGGGCCTACGTCTTCCCCTACCAAAAACAAAACAAATTAAAGAAACCCAAGAACGTCTACCTTGCATGTGTTACATCGTGTTCTTTTTACAACATAAAATGTTTTAAAAGACAAAAAACAGGCAAAGGTCCATTTTGCCAACAAAACACAATGCAATTAACATACCGTACTGTCCCTTTATTGGGGATAGGTTACAAAGGAGGCAGTGAGAGCCACTAGGAATCCGCTAGTGCTAAGAGAGGTGGTACTGGGGCATTCAAGAAGGTGACGTCGGCACCTTTTGCTGGAGGGAGATCCACCATGAGGGAGAACAGGCCAGTGGGAGACTCCCCATAAGGAAGGCCCAGAAAGGCTTGGGTGGGTCCAAGGGAGAGGGAGGCAGGAGGCAGCTGTGTATGTGGTCAGCTGGTGGCCATATTGATTGAACCCTCTGGTGGGTCTGCAGGTCCATGTGGACGGAGAAAAAGAGCATCAGGTCATCCCATCAGAGAAACATGAAGCTCAGATAAGCTTCCCAGGACTAGGAGCATCCTGAACCTTCAGAAAAGAAAAGAGAGCATACCCTAAAGGGTTCTGGAACATCACAGCCATACCTACCCAGAGCACAACATCCCAGTCTCTCCGGGTCTCAGCCCCCAGCCCTTCTGCAGGGACAAAGCCTCCCAACTCCAGCCTTGTCAGTTCAATGACACCCCCACCCCGCCCCCAGAGGTCCTGCCAAGCACCGAGGACTCAGGCTTCCACTGAGATGAGCTGGTTGAGAACTAGTGACATGGCTGAGCAGCATGATCGCCAAAATCCCCCACCACCTGGGGCAGCTGCTCTCGCAGATACAGATTTCTACAGACCGTCACCACCTGGAACCCACGTGGAGGGTGTCCTTGCCTACCAGCCATGCCCCAGAAGAGACAGCAGTGCCCGTAGCTGCCCGGCTGACTTGCGGGGGTTGCCCGGGAGAGCAGACCTTCCGACCTCCCGTCCAGGAATCCCCATCACACCAACAACACGCTGGTGAAGGTTCTGCACCGACAGCCATCGATGCCCACCAGGCCATCCCACTTGGGACCCAGATGCCAGGACCGCAGGTGCTGAAGGAGTCTCCACCCACCTAACAGACACCCCCAACCTATCTGCACATCACCAATGTTTACAGGGATGCTTCGGCCCTAACCGGTGGGCCAACCTGATTAGGAGTGACGCAACGGTTCAGAATGACCAGGCTCGGTGCACACGTACAAGGGCCCACAGCTCCGGAGGCTCCACTCACAATTCACAGAGTCACCCCCCCCCACACACACACCCCCAACGATGCCCGAATATGCTTGCTTCACCCATCCATCTATCCATCCATCCATCCATCCATCCATCCATCCATCCACACAGACCGGTGGTGTGCTCCTAAATGCTCAAGAAAATGCTCCCGGAGAAAGGAGGGAAAGGCTTCCTTTGTGGCTTTTACCTAGCATTCGCAGCTTGACTCCTTCAAGCGACCCGCCTGCTGACACTAAACACAGAACTAGGAACAGATGCGCACCACTCACCATCCCGAGTCGGCACAAGTCACTTCCAGCACACCCCAACACTTCACACAAGCCCACATCACGACGGCACATCAAACACCCCCCCCACCCCCGACGCCAGGAACGAGTCACGGACTTGCCCTCTACACACCAACACACACACACAACTCCACTATCCAAAGAGATGCCCTTGGAATGCTCCTAAAACCTTCACGCCTTGCGAACAACTTGGATAATTCCTGTAGCTGGAGAGGGATAGATACACAGCTGCCGACAATCAGGAAAAGAAACTGAACCATGAACCACGTGGTCCTCCGACGCTGTCCGAGTAACACACAGCACGCCACACACCGAAACTAACACACGCAGGCGCCGGTCCAAGCCCTGCCCCCATGCACATGCGCCTAATCCTTCCAAGTCTGCCGCGACTCGCACCAGCCCCCGAGTCGGAGGGGGAAACAATCGCACGTGCCACGTTCCCCAAAGTCCCGACAGCTAACCGCCGACTCCCCGAGGAGCTAGGCACTCCCCGTCCACACACGCCTCTCCGCCCGCGCTCACACACGGGCTTGGCCCCTTCATCACAAACGCCCCGAGACCGCACTACCCCACACGTGCGAACACACGTGCCACACTCCCAGCGGACAAGCTCCTGCGGCCCCACCTGTGCTCCGCTGGCCTGGCGGCCCCGCGCCCTCGGAGGGGAACCGCGACGGCCCCTCGCCCACCGCACCCTCCAGGCCCCCGAAGCACGCCCGCCGGGACGCACATCCAGACGCGCGGCGCCCGGGACCCCGCTGCCCACGCCGACACGCCCAAGAACCCGCTTCAGAACCGCCGGGTCGGGACGCCGGGGTGCGGACCCCAGACCCGCAGCTGCCCCCCGGGACCAAGTTGCCGAAGCCGACACGCCCAAGAACCCGTTTCAGAACCACTGGGTCGAGACGCCGAGGCGATGACCCCAGACGTACAGCCGCCCGGGACCACAATGCCGACACCGACTCCCAAGAACCCACCTCAGAACCAATTGGTCGAGACGCCGTGGCGCAGACCCCAGACCCACCGGCCGTCCGGGACCCCGGTGCCGACGCTGAAATGCCCAAGAACCCGCCTCAGAACCACTGGGTCGAGACGCCGCGGCGCAGACCCCAGACCCAATGCCGCCCCGGACCCCGCTGCGGACGCCGACTCCCAAGAACCGGTCTCAGCCCCGCACGGTCCACACCCGCACACCGCCCGAAACACTCGCGCGTCAGCTCACCGTCGCGGCGGCGGTCGCCGAGCGTCCACGCGGCCGGTTGCTACGTGACACGCGCGCGCACAAGCTAAGGCCTAAACACGGCCACCGCGGCTACGCCTGAGCGACTAAGGGCGCGCGACCCTGGCCTCGACTTGACGTCACGGGGGCACGAGGCCGCCAGGCAGGGCACCGCCTCCAGCCGGGAGGGCCGTTGAGCCCCGCCCCCACGCGCGCGCGCGCGCTCCCCGGCGCACCGCCTCAACGGACGCGGCGGGCCCTGGGGGGCGGGTCCAGGAACGCTGCAGCCCCGCCCCCCTGGGCGTGCGCGGGCGGGCAAAGGACACGCAGGGACGCGCCTGGAGGTCCCTGCGGGGTAGGGCGCCAGGGGACCCTCTCGCGCTGGGAAGCCACTCGGGCGGCTCTAGCTCGGACGGGACGGACTCTTTATGGCCGTCCAGCCTTGGAGCCGGCGCCTGTGAAGCCAGCACTGGCGATCGTAACACCGCACACGTGCGCTCCGCGCCCTCTGACGCGGCCTTCCCACCGAGTTAGGGACCAGGTGCACCTGCAGCCCCACGGCCTCCGGTGGGGCCACGGCCGCCCTCGGCCGGGACCGCCCGTCCCTCTGCTCGTCCCCGCCTTTCCACAAGTGCTGTGCCCCTTGGCCGCCCGAGCCCGAAGGTTCCATGAAGGAACAGATCAGGCGGAGAATGCAGACCTGGGGAACACTCCAAGGGCCCCCTCCCTCCCCGCCTCCTCTCCCAGAGTTTCCCGAACGCACTGCCTGTGCCAGGTTAGGTTCCTTAGTGTAGCTGCTGATACACGGGCTGCTCAGTACGTGTGATGCACGGACGTCTCCTTAGAGGCTTGTGCTCTGCCTCTGATCCTGCTGGACAGATGCAGTCACACAGGTGGGCTGGGAACGATTTGCCCTCCCCTCCCTCCTTTTCAAAACAGCGAAGAATTTCAACTGATTTTTTGAAAAAGACTCAACTTCTTGACCAGATTTTGTAGTATTCTTGGGAGAAGCTTCAACCTTCACAACCTCTACGTGGCCAGTCGCCACCTTTGTGCTATTTCTCAGCCACAGCAGAACGATGAAACCTCGCACGGCACACCTCCAAGTCCACGGGCTGCAGACTCCAAGAGACACAAGCATGATATCCCCCACTCTGCTAATGTCCTTGCTTGTGTGGAAGGCCATCCCTCTTCTGAGGCCTGTGATCCGTGTCCAGAGATGGGTTTGTCTCAGAAGTTGATGCAGGAACGGCCAGAGATCAGGGTCAAAAGGAATGCTCTTACTCCCTCCTAGGACCAGTCTTCCCAGGTTACATTTGGGCTAATTTGATGCCATCTAGACTCTTGACTCTAGATTTCGAAGTGTTCGAAAATGATCGCAGAATGGGGACCAGAGAAGTTTTCTGCAGTGTCATCTTTTATCAGTGGCCCTGAGAAGGGTCACTCAAGTCCTACCTCTGAGCCATGAGTGAGAATCTTAGCAATAATTGGTTGACTGACTGGACGAAAGGAGCAAACAAGAAGGAGCCTGCTTTCACGAGTGCCTGAGTACATTTTGCCTCAAAACTCTCTAAAACAAAGCTGTTGCCTGAAACCCATTTCAGCCTTCCCCGGATAAAAGCTCAGGCCTTGAGCAATGTCTCCAAGTTGTTCATTTTTCAATGCCCAGCAGGGATGTTTGCAATAAAGTTCACTATGATGTGCTTGAGTGGCTCTCAGCTCATCTCCCCAGCTCCCGTCCAGGAAGCGTGCTCAGAGCAGCTGCCAGAGAGAACACAAAGATGGGTGCCTGTGGAGAGTCCCTTCCACACTGCAGAGTGGGAGAGGCCTGGGGAATGTCCTGAAGGGCTGCACCGTGGAGCTCACCTGCTTTGGGTGGCTGGCCCTACACTCCAGAAGTGCTAATATAAAGAATCCCTGGGCCCTGTCAGGGTGGGAGTTGGGAGAAAACTTAGAAACCGTGTGGACATTGCAGAGGAATTGGGAAATGACTCTCTTACATGACTATAGTACGGAGCAGGGGGAGGGGAGGAACTCCAGGTCCCGAACTCAAAGTCCAGTGCCTTTCCGCATCAGGGTGTCCACTGTTCAGTTTCCACACAGTGGTGGCCTTTGGAGTCAACTTTTCCTCAAGGGGGCAAGGAATTGTTTCGGTGCCTTAACCAGGAGTCTTTTTCAGTGTATGGTCAGTGTGGAGCCATCCTTCTAAACCTCCCTTTCCTTCCCCAACACCCTGCCATCCTAGGAGCTGTACTGCTATGATAGCAGGGGTGAAGCAGGTCTCCCAAGAGATTGGTGGCAACCACTGAGGTTCTTAACCCTCGTCACCCTTGGCCAATTTCCTAACAGTCCTCTCTCCTGACGACACAAAACCCCAATGCTCTTTCATGTCATTTTGAACCTTCCCAGTAAACTGATGTTGATGTGCAATATGAAAAGAAGAATCAAGCAAGACTTTAAAGAGGTGCTCCCATGATTCTCGTGCAGATGGGGCCACATGCCCTGATGAGCATGGATTCCAAAGAACAAGGGTCTCTCATGCAGACAGGAAATACACAAGCCCGTGAGCAGGGCTTCCAGGCTAGCATTGGCCAATGAGAACTTAGAGGAAGCTGGTTGTGTGAATGGGGGTTGGACGTCAGTGGATAGATGGCAGGTGCACATCCATTTCATGGGGATTGATTTTAACCCCTAGGAAAACCAGGACTGTAGGATGTTAGGGAGGGGAAGTTTTCCTAACCCTTACTTCTGTCCTTAGTCCCATTAATTCCAGATACTCAATTCTGTATATTTGACGCCTCCAAATTCCATATCATCCAAAGAGCCTATAGACACCGTGTGTGTGTGTGTGTGTGTGTGTGTGTGTGTGTGTGTGTGCATGTGCGTGCGCAGGCAAGTGATTTTGTGGGTGAGCCAAGATAGCACTCTTTTTTTTTCAAAGTAGCACCCTTGAGTCTCCTAATCCAAGTTCTCTTTCTCACAAGGTGACTAATATTAGCTGAATATATTACACTGTTTGGGTAGAGATGCCATATAAAGTACAGAACCCCAGCTAAATGCAAAATTCAAATCAACTGGGAACAAATTTCCAGTAAAAGTTATATCCAAAATATTGCATGGGACACAATTATTCTAAAAGCTGATCCTTATTATCTGAAATTCTAACTCAGTTGAGCATCCATTATTTCATATGCTAAATCCAGCCACCCTATTCTACAGGGTCCTTGAAATGTAAAGGACTGTAGAACTCCATGTTCCCAGAATCCAGTCTCCAGAAATACGGACAGGAGCCACAGTATCAGCATAAAGTCAATCACTGGACACACTCACACCTATTTTGGAATATGTGTCAACTTTTAGCCACAGAAAAAAATACAAGCATTTTTTGAAAATGAAAATAGCTCACATGTACTTTTAGTTGCATAATCCGTCTCTCTGAAGATTTGAACGTCACAGATAACACTGGTTTCCTGCGAGAAAGGGGCTTGGTGCCCAGGAGTAAGAGGTGGGAGGGAGAGTCATCACTGCCTATTCCTTTATGTCCTTTGACATTGAACCACACAAAGCTATTGATTCTTTGAGATATTCCACTAAAAGAAGGAAAAATGTTAAGAGTCAATGTTGAATGACAGCACAGGATGCTGGGAAACAAAAAGTAGTGATTTCTGGTCCTGCATGTGTAGGCTGCACGACCACTGTCTGATAGGCTGGGGCTTTCCAGCAGAGGAGAGCATTAGTAAGGCTCGTCCTGCTTGAGTCTGAGCAGCTTCCAGCAGCGGAGGGCGGCGAGGACAGAAGGACCCGTGTGCAAGCAAGCACGCAGGATCTGCTGAGACCGTGCTAATTTGGAACCTCCGTTCCATGTGGCCTTCAGGACCCATGTGTTCATCAGAATACATGTTCTGAATCTTGTTCAGAAAGTCCGGCCTCGGTTGAAGTGAGTCAAGAGCCAGGTGGGAAGCAGAGTGGGTTGAGGGACACAAACTCGGCCGATGGATGAAAACGGAAGCAAAGGACCACCGAGTAACACCTCGGTGCTCGGAATCTGAACAACTTGTATAAATTGCCTCCAAAGGCACACAGCAATTGTGTTGCCCCTGTGTCATTTGAGAGGGGCTTGTGGTCCTTGCCTACCTGCCAGAGCCCTCAGGGAATGTCTCCCCACCCCCACCCAGGGCCCTGGCCCTCGGCCCCTCCCCCGCTGCAGAATGTCAGGAGCCCTACATTCTGTCCCTGTTTACATTCAAACTTTTCCCTCCTTAATTGGATCTTGAGCATCTGCTGGAGCAGGTCGCTGTCTGGGACCTGGACTCGACGTTTCTCATTGTGGTGGCTGTAGGATACAGTGGTCCGTGCCCAAGCCTGCGGGGATGGCCTCAGAAGGAGGTAAGCCTGTGGGTTGGGCAGGCGTGTCCGCGTCCCTGCCATCCCTCAAATCCGTGGGATTCAAATGTGACACTTGGACAGGGGCACATGGGGGCGGGGGTGGGGGTTGGGTAGGGAAAGAGTGTGGGGGCCAAGGACAGCTCATCTGGGAGGCTGGGAGCCCGTGGAAACCTGCAAGGACCCTGGGGAGGAGGGCGGGTCGAGACCTCGTAGGGGAAATGCCCTGGGTGTGGAGAACGGATGGAGGCAGGCACACTGCGTGTCTCTGGAGTCACACACCACTTTGACAGTTTGTAGCAGAGGTGGCACCGTGTCGTGGTGGTGGCACAGGCAGGGTCCCAGGGAAAGGACAGCCGGGTGTGGTATTCCTCAGACACCTGGACCTCCCCCACCATACCCTCCAAGGGACTTGACTGCAGATTCTGGGTCTCCATAGTGCCTGATAGGGATGTGGGGGGAGATGGTCTGAGCCAGGACGTGGTTCAGTGGGGCGGTCTTGTGGCCAATGTCCTCCCCGGGAGCGGGGCTGGAAGTTCCTCTAACACCCCCGGCCCCGGACTTCCACCCCTTCCAGCCCAGAGCTGACTTCTCCCCAGCCCAGGTGACCCTTTTCGTAGATTCAGCAGGGACAGGGCATCAGGTGGCCTCAACCAAGGTAGGCCTTGGGTTCCTCAGCTGTTCTGGGTCCCTCTTCCTCTTGAGGACGTGCGGTCCTTCCACCTGCTTCGTCTTGTCCGGGGTTTCCTGGCCAACCCTCAGCCCTGGGAGCCACCTTTGAGATGAAGAGTCGGCTTGTATTCCTCGTCCCTGTGCCGTGGATGGGGAACCGAGTGTAGCGTGGTTGGGTGTCCCAAGCAGCATCTGTGAAAGCTGAGTCCTCCTTACAGGGGAGAGGAGGGGAGCCTGGACGGGAGGACCATCTTCTGTGGCTGTATGACATGTCGTGGGACAGCTGTTGATCAGTTAGATGTGCAGGTGTGTCCCTTGTCCCCCCGAACGAGGACCCGCATGGGTTCTTCCTGAACAGGCACGGGATCCAGCCCCTTTTCCTCCTGGCCCTGGGCTCATGCTGGGCTCCTCGTGTGTCCTCACCTTCACTGTTGGAGCTGGAAGGGGAAGACCACAGAAGCCTGCATTCCCGCAACCAGTCCCACGTGACCCAGCTCCAGAGTCCCCCCGCCCCAACAGCCCCGCTGCCCCGTCTGCATTGCCCTTTGCTAGTCTTCTGTAGCCACCGTGGGCTGCGAGTGACAGGAACCAGGGAACATGACGCCTGCCTCACACTCTCCCAGGATCCGAGCTGCTGAGCGGTGGCAGCACCTGGCCCGTGCGGCGTGTGGGCTGTGGGGGTTCCTAAGACGGGGTTACGTGGGGGCTCGGAGGCCGCGCTTCTAGGGAGAAAGATATTACAAGCGTTTGTTTTCTTATGTTAGGACAGGAAGAAAGGGAGGGAGTTTTACTGAGCGTCAGGCATTGGGGGTCTGAGCAGGAGAGGGGCCCAAATGGTTTAGACGCTGCCCGTTCACAAAGGCCCTTCAGGTGACTCGGACGTACCTGGGAGCAGAACCCAAGCCGCCTGGGAGCCGGCCGAGGGCATTTCCCACGGGGCAGATGTCCACCCAGCCCCTCGTCCAGGAGGACAGCCCGTGAGGATGGAGGGTGGTGTCTGGGGTCCTGGGGAGGTTCCCAGAGTCAGTGCTGGCCAAGGCTGCCTCTTCCAGGCAGGCAGGCTGTCTTGTTGAGGAGGGCGGGGACAGTAATTGTCGTCTGGAGGCCAGAGCATGGAACTCACTCCAGGACACTTGCAAACCGCACCTTTTCCTGTAAGCGTCCCTCCCGTGTCGCGATTCCCCACTCCGCTCCCTAGTGAGCAAAGGGGCCCAGGATCCTGCGTCCTGGCTGCGATTCTCCGACTCCATCCGGCCCTTCCCTTCTGTCCACAGCATCTCCAGTGCTGGGACCGCATGTGGCCATGGACCCGGAGGCCTCCGTGTCTTCTTTGACGGCACAGCCGTTTCCCCCACCTGCTGCTGGCGCCTCGCGCCGGTCACCCCGGGGGCAGCACTCGCCGCCCCACGTGACCCCGCCATTCACGCCTGGCAGCCCCGTGGTGCTGCCCACTTTCTGCAGGACACCGCTGGTGGCAGGAGATGCCGTCCGTGGCCCAGGTGGGACCCGGGCCTGTAACGTCATCGTCCAGGTCAGGTCAGAGTGGGGGCCCGCAGATGCCCCCCAGACTCAGACCGTCGTCCTCACCCAGGCCCCCGCTCGCTGGAGTCCTCCCGGGGCCCTCTGTGGGGGTGCTGCGTGTCCCACACCCCTGTTCCTGGCAACGTCGGCAGCGGGGAGCCCCGTGTCCGCCCCAGCCGTCGGGGGCACCTGGGCCGGCAAGGGAGGCTCCACCCCGGGCCTTCGACCTCAGGCTCCCCCCCCGGCTGTCCGGCGGGCCCCCGTGGTGCCCCCGGGGACCGCAGGGCCGCAGCCCCCCGCAGCTGCCAGGGAGGGCAGCCTGGCCAGCGGCCCCGCCAAGGCCTCGCCCGCGGACTCCTGTAGCCCCAAGAGTGTGTACGAGAACTTCCGGCGCTGGCAGTGCTTCAAGGTCCTGGCCCGCAGGCACCTCCCGCAGAGCCCCGACGCCGAAGCCCTCTCCTGCTTTCTCATGTGAGCGCCTTCTGCCCCCCCGCCGCCCTCAGCCAGGACCCTGGGGTGTGCCCAGGGCGGGGGCCTCAGGGTGAGGAGAGCAGGGTGTGAGCCAGTGCCGCTCGGGGAAGGCAGTGCGGCGCGGGTCCTCTGGGGTCCCCCCCCGGACACGGGGTGACGGCACTTCCCGCAGGGGACCGGGGGACCGGATCACTGCCTGGCACGGCACGCTCAGTATCGTCATTACGGAACGCAGGGTCCGGGGGCAAAGAGCTCCCTGATCCAGGTGCGGGTGGGTGGTCAGCCTGGAGCCCAGGGCCCGGGGCTGCCCAGTGTGAGGCAGTGACAGTGGTCGCCTGGAGGGGGCTGGTTTGCACGGCCAGACACCGCCTGTCACCTGCCAGCACTGAGTCTCGCTGGGCGGGGGACACGTGCTGCACAGGGCGGGGTGGGGCAGGGTGGGGCCACCAGGCCGCAGCCGCCGCCTGACCCCGAGGGCTTGCAGCCCGGTGCTTCGGTCCCTGGCCCGCCTGAAGCCCACCATGACGCTGGAGGAGGGAGTGTGGCGGGCCGTGCAGGAGTGGCAGTGCAGAAGCAACTTTGACCGGGTCATCTACTACGAGATGGCAGGAAAGTGAGTCAGGGTCCCAGCCCCAGGCCCGTGGGACCCGTGAGGCCGGGCTGAGCACAGGGTCCTCCTCACCTACCTGCCCAGGCTTCAACCCCAACCTGATCGACACCCACCCCTGCCTCCATGTGAAGGTCTCAGGATGGGGGCTGAACCTGCGACCCCGGGGAGGTGGGACCCCCTCTGGGGCCGGGCCGGGCCGGATCGGCCAGCCTGCTGCCTCCTGGGGGGCCAGGACCATGGCTGCCGCTGCCGGGCACTGCCTCTTCCGGTCCCCCACGGCCTCCGCCTTTGCTGGGCTCCACGGCCGGGCCCCTCCTCAGTGTGGCCTGGGTCTCCTCACCCCCAGGTTCATGGAGTTTGAGGCAGAGGAGGAGATACAGATTCAGAAGCTGCAGTGGGTGAAGGTGGCCCAGGGCGCATCTGCTCCAGCCCCACCCAAGCCTGGAACACAGGGGTCCCCAGCCCTGGAGGGGGGCCGGCCGCCAGGTACAGCACCCACATTCCCAAGGGAGCTGGCGGCCGGAGGCAGTGGGGCCTAGGGAAGGCCGCTGTCCCCACGTCCTGTCTCGTCCTTCACGTGGGCCTTGGTCTTTCAACCAAACCAGCCGCAGAGAGCCTGGGGTCGTAGCTGCCCTTTGTCACCGTGAGATATTGACCTGGCAAGTCCCACCTCCCTGTCAAGGGACCCAACAGAACTCTGCCTGGAAAGCGGGCTGCGGGGGGAGACCCTTGGAGAAACGGTGGGTCCTCTGTTGCTCACAGGAGACGCTATTGGATGCTCCTCCCCTCAGCTCCCCCGTCCCAGGGTGCCTGTGGCTTCAGGTGGCCCTGACCCAGCCCCCACCGACATCAGTGTCCCCCAAACCCTGCCCTCTCCACAAGCAAGCTGGAGCCCCTCTCACCTCCTCCCTCCTTCCCGCTCTGCCTCAGCCCGCATTCCCAGGAAGGCCGGCTCCAGGGCCCAGCCACCCTGCCCGCAGCCACACAGACCCCCGCAGCCCAAGGCACCCAAGGAGATCCCCCCTGAGGCTGTGAGAGAGTACGTGGACATCATGGAGGGGCTGCTGGGGCCTGCCTGCTCAGCCCCGGGGGCGCTAGCGGGTGAATGGGGACAGGACGGAGAGGAGCCACGGCAGGACGAGGACGCCATCTACCTGGACCCGGGTCTTCTCAGCTACATTGACAAGCTGTGTTCCCAGGAAGACTTCATCACCAAGGTGGGCCGGCCCACAGCCTGGCGTCTGGAAGATTCCAGGCATTGCCACTCCGACACCCGGAGTGGGACTGTGCCTAGGCCTTTGGGATCAAGCTCTGTTCCCCGTTCCTGAGCTGTGTGTGTGCAGGCATGTGTGTGTGCACGTGTGTGTACTTGGGTGCATGTGCTTACGAGCATGTGTGTACTTGTGTGTATGTACGTACAAGCAAGGGTTTGTATGTGTGTGTATTTGAGTGAATGTGCTTATGTGCATGTGCGTGTGGGTACTTGTGTGCATGCATGTGTGTATACTTGTGTGCATATGCGTCCATTTATGTGTGTGCATGGGGGTGTACTTGAGTGCATGTACATACATGCAAGTGTGTGTGTACTTGTGTGAACGTGCTTACGTGCGTGTGTGTGTGCCTGCGTGTAGGGTGCATGTGTGTGTGCTCTTGTGTGCGTGTGCATACATGTATGTGTGTGCATGTGCGTGTACTTGTGTGAATGTACTTACGTGCACGTGTGTGTGCCTTCGTGTAGCGTGCGTGTGTGTACTTGTGTGCATGTACGTACATGCAAGGGTTTGTTTGTATGTGTACTTGAGTGAATGTGCTTAGGTGGATGTGTGTGTGCCTGTGTGTGTTTGCATGTGTGTACTTGGGTGCATGAACATACGTGCAAGGGTTTGTATGTCTGTGTACTTGTGTGAATGTGCTTACGTGCATGTAAGTGTGCCTGCGTGTAGGGTGCACCTGTGTGTACTTGTGTGTGTGTGTCCATGCACGTGTTTGTGGCTGTGTGTAGTGTGCCTCTGTAGGTACTTGTGTACATGAACGTGTGTGTACTTGTGTGTGTGTGCACCTGTGCAGGTGTGGGTGAGCCTGTGTGGGTGTCTGTGTGTGGCCTGTGTGTATGTGTACGTGCATGTCTGTGTGTGTATGCATATGTTTGTGAGGATATGTTGGTGTCTACCATTTGAATGCTTCTGTGTCTCTGTGTGGGCACATATGTGTTGGGGGTGTGTGTGCATACGCATTTGTGTGGCTTTTGTATGTGCGTATGTATATATGTATGTATGTGTGTATAGGCTTTGTCTCTCTGTGTATGCATGTGTGAAATTGTGTTGTCTGCACGTGTGCCTGTGTGTGCGTGTGTGCGTGTGCATGTGCGCCTGTCTGTGTGTGCGTGCAGCCAGTGACCATGATGGTTCAAACATCCTGCCTTGTGCAGAAGGCGGGGTGGGGCTTCACGTTACCAGTTTCCCTGCGGGTCCTGCTTGGCTCACAGGTGCCCCCTGCCCAGGTGCCCACAGCCTGTTCCTTCTGTCCCAGGTGGAGGCAGTCATTCACCCGCGATTCCTGGCAGAACTGCTTTCTTCAGAACCACAGCTGGATCTTTTGGCCCTCGCTGAGAAATTGGAGCAGGAAGAAGGACTCTCCCTTGCAGAGGTGAGCAGGGCAAAGAGAGACGCAGGAGAGGAGCTGAGCCAGGGGAGGGAGGGGACCCAGGTGAGCCAGGGAAGGGGGGGCGCTCAGTACAAAGGCACACGTGACTCGGTCCACCGCTCCCCTGCCTAGGAGGCATGGCACTGGGGAGGCGAGCTCCAGGAGCTCCAGGGCAGGTACTGAGCAGAGAATGCCATCTACAGGATGGGGAGCCTGGGAAGGGAGGGAGGGACTCGGGGGGATATCAGGAGAGCCAGGGCCTCACGGGCCACCCGACCCCTCCTCCCACCCCCCCCCACCCCCGTCCCCCATGCCACCGTCCCACCTCCCCTCTCACACTCCCGTGCTGGCCAGTCACCGTCACCTCCCTCCTCCCAGCTGGTAGAGAAGAGACTGGTGGCCTTGGCGGTGGAGGACGGTGTGCCCACAACCCCGAGTCACTGTGCAGCGACACTGGGCTCCGGGCCTGAGGGTGAGGCCAGGGCCCGGCCAGGGGTCAGCCGTGAAGCCTGCCCAGCAGAGAGCGAGTGCCAGGACCTCCGGAGGCACAGCCGGGCACACGCGCACCCGTGCAGACCCAGAGCCTTTGCCGCGTCTCCAGGACAACAGCAGCTGCCTGCCCTCCGGGCTGGTGGGCTCTCCTCTCCTCCCCAGGGGCCAGGGCGCACCCCTCCTCGGCCGGACCCCAGGGATGCCCCCGTGTTCAGAGAGGCCCCCCCTGCTAGGGAGCCTGGCGGGCCAGCAGATGGGTCCAGTGAGGACGAGGAGGAGCTGCCCAGCCTGGCCTTCCTCCTGGCCTCTGGGCACAGCCTGCTGCCCTGGGGGCTCTCCCAGAGTCCTGCTCCGGCCCCGGGCCTCCCCAGCCCTGGAGGGTGCGGGCCGCGGGGAGCTCCCCAGGCCCCCGCTGCTCAGAGAATAGGCCGCAGCCCAGCCGCTCCCCCAGCTGCCAAGTCCAGAAAGCGGGCTCTGCGTGCGGGTCTGGCCGCTGCCGGGAAGACGCCCCTCCCAGGGGCCAGCCTCAGGGGCTCGGTGCGGGCCCTGGCCGTGGGGCTGCTTCGGCCCTCTCTGCCTCCAAAGAGAAGGTGTGGCTCCTTTGTCCCAGGGAGGAGGAAGAAGCAGCACTGCAGCCCGTAGGGAGCCCTGGGCCCACCCTTCAGTGCTGATCCTGGCTGGGGGGAGAGGGGGAGGGCACGACTGCGGGCGGGGCGGCAGCAGCCCCCAGGGGCGCTGCGTGTACGTGGGAATAAAGATGGTTTTGCCGGGAAATGCGTCTGGGCCACTGCGTGGAGATGCCCTGGCCGGAGGGAAGGGGTCTGGGAGGGGCCTCCAGGGGCTTGCGGTCACCATGTGCGTCCCTGAACATCCAGGGATGGGCGCCCTCTGCACCACAACCGTCTTCCAGAGTGCAGTCTGCAGTCAGCCCTGTCTTCTCCGGGAGCTGCCCTCTGCCTCCCTGCAGCGTCCAGCCCTGGGGCTGAGCTGGGGCGGGGAGGGGGGGCTTGGGGGGGGCTACATCCTCCTTGGCTCCTCCAAGGCTCCCTGTGTGGGCCTGAGGGAGGGCAGAAGGCCTGGCCTCAGGGGACAGGCTCTGGGGCTCTGGCCTCGTGGTATGAGGAGCATCTTCCAGTCCCAGTGGGACCGTTGAAATGTGAGGGATGGGGGGGGAGTCCTCTTCATCCCCGTGAGGATGGACTCGGGGAAAGCATGAGGCGGGACTCGGGGGCCACCAGCCGGGGTGTGCGCTGCGCTGTCCCAGGCGGTCAGCTCACTGGGCCTCCACAGGGAGCCTGGAGGGAGCCAGGCTTCACCGCTTTCTGAGGACCGTGGGCTCCGGGAGGCCAGGGGATGAGGGCAGTCACGGGCGCCAGGGCGGCTGCCACACAGCGTTGGCTCCAGAGTCCTCCTCCTGCTCCCGTAAGAAGAAACCCCTCAAAGTAGCCTTGGAGTCGTGGGGAAATCCCTCGCATCCAGGTGCACACCTGTCCCCACTGATGACGGTGTCATGTCTTCTGATGGCACCCGGGCAGTCGGGCTCCCTGTTGCCCCCCCCTCCTGGCTGCACGTTTGTTCTTCATTCCGAGCTGCGGGGTGTCCTACAGGTCACTGTGCGCTGGGCGGGAAGGGGGAGAGCAGGCTGCTTTGGGGAATCCTGGCCAGGGTGCCCCCATGCTCCCCAAACGCTGATCTTGGGGAGGCCTGCCCGCACCCATGCCTCCATCGGTCATCAGCCATCACTGGGCACGGGTGTCTTAGGGGGCTCCGGCAGAGAAAGATGGTGTCCGTGGCCAGTTGTTAGGACAGACAGTGCTGAGCCATCCCCGGAACCCCTACAAGCATTTGCTCTGGAGATTCTGGGCCGGGAATCAGAGGGCTCGGAAAGTCCCCACTTGTGGTCCCCATGACCTACTTGACGGGACCCTTCCTCCAGATGAGCTGGCACGAGTCCCCACAGCCTCGCAGGTCTCCTGGGAGGCCCTGGACGTGACTCACGGAGTCTGAGGGCCCGTCCGTCTGGGATGCCTGCGTGCCAGCCTGGGCTCTCTCTCGTTGCTCATTTTAGCAAAATATCTTGCGATTAAGCTGGGCTGTGTGAGGGTTCATTTTCCCTACTTCACCGCAGTCTCTGAAGGCCAGTCTCCACCCTCCTCCCATAGTCTGTCCTTTGGAATGTCCTTTGTCGTGGTTCATTCCGAAGATCATGCTTCAGGGCCGTGTATTGTGTGAATTCGTACAAAGTGCATGGACATTAAAAGATGTTTTCCAACCCCACACACAATCTACAGAGGTATCCGTAAGGTGTTTCTAGGTTGTAAGGCTCCTAAAAATATATAAATAGAACAATTGGTAAAGTGCTCCTGCCCTTTACAATCTGTTCATATGAAAACAGCCAAATGTAGATTTTTCTCTTGCAAATTGTGCTGAAGTGGAGCCTCAAAGCCATCTATACAGACCAACCTATGCCACTGGGAGCACAGTGGTGTTATCAGTACCGAGAGGGTGATTCAGATCACACGCCATCCTTCCCCCCCTATTTTTACCTCGATGTTGGCTTTGCTGGATCCCTTGTGCTGTCCCAGAAAGCAATGGATATACCACTATTGTAGTCTCTGTGTACTTCTGATAAGTACGTCTTGTAGGCCTGGATTCATCTTTTCAGGGCATTCGCTATTGGTTGCTCTGCGTGTGCAAGATATTGACAACCTCTAGATAAAACTGACATTAAAAGAATTTTCTCCAATGGTATTTGGAGAACAGTCATAAAGTAACTAAACAAACATAATCGCATTATACTCTAATGTGTCCAAAGTTTAAGCTTTAAGTTATATATAGATAAAAATGAAGATAAAGTTTTTCCCCTCAGTTCAGCAATAAGACCAGAATATCTGCTCTCATCTCTCCTTTTTCAACTTAATATTGCAGGTCCTAGTTAGTATAGTAAAGTTAGAAGTGGAAATAGAGGCATGCGGTTTGGAGAAGAAGAAATATATCTGTCATTATGTGCTGATGTCATTATGTGATGACGAAAATTCCAAGGACTCTACAAGAAAACTCATAATAGATTAGCGAAATCTCAGAATACAAGATCAGTGTAATATGCAACATCGATCATATTACCATAGTCTAGCAACGAACAATTGGAAATGAATATCTAGAACATATACAGTCATTCTCTCAGAAATGAGATGTTTGGTGTAAGTCTTTTAAAAAATGTAAAGGACCTGCACAATGAACCTTACAGAACTGATGAAAACAAACAAGCCCATGTAAGCACAAGAACATACTGCTTTCATGAACTGAAAGAGTCAAGGTAGTAGATTGTCAATTCTTGTAAAATTGATAGACAGGCTTAAAATGGAATTCCTGTCAGTTCCCCATAAGGCTTTTCTTTGGTCAAAATAGACAAACTTATTCTAAAACTTACACCGAAGTTAAAGGAAGAGTGACAGCAGCAAAATGATGGACAGACTAGGATGGTCCAAGCTCTTGTTTCTGCACAGAAAATTAAAAAAAAAAAGAAAGAAAGAAAGAAAAGAAGAACACACACACACACACACACACACACACACACACACACACACTCTCTCTCTCTCTCTCAGAAACCTCTAAACCAGCTTTATAGGAGCTCCAGAAAATAGCCAAAGGCTTCCAGTGACCAGCATATGCCCAATCAAGAAAAAAACATCTCCAAAAAGGTAAGAAGGTTTTGTGGCATTTTACCCACCCTTGTCCCATACCTCCCAGCAGGGCCATGGTCTTAGTCCTGTGCAGGAGCAGGGCTGGTCCCCGGTTCCCCTCCTCCATTGTGGGGAGCAGAGCAGACCTTCCTTGCAGATAACTGTGTTCCCTCATTCCAATCTTTCTGGGGGCCTCCTGAAGGCCTGGAGCAAGATGTTCTTGTGTGGTTTGTACAGGTTGGACACAGGTGGGAAAAGGCAGGTGCTGCTCCTGAACCTACAGGGCACCTCTGAACCTACAGACGCCTGAGCTAGGAGATTCAGGCCGGGGACACATAATTGACCGTTTAAAGCTCAGGAGATAAGCTAAAGTAAGACTGTGGGAAATGAGGATTTTCTAAAGCAGCCTGTATACAGGGGAGTTTAAAAAGCCATGTGCAGGACAGGCAAGAATGCTCAGAAAAGTCCTGAGAAGACCTCAAGCTTCCACCCCAGGCTGACTCCTAGACCAGAGCAAGCCTAGCAAAGGGGGAGGGGGGACAAGGACTCCAGCACAGAGTCAGCATGCCTGGGGGAGGTAGCTGTTCTCTCTCATTATTTGTTATTTTTGTTTGTTTATTTGTTTCAGCTCTGGAGATTCAAAGAAATATTTCAAAACATAAGCTAAACACAAACTAAAGAAACAAAGACTTCAGTGTTTAAACTCAACAAGTAATCAATCGTCTTTGCAAAAAGTAATAATAATAATAACTGGAGGTGTGCCTGGGTGACTCAGTCATTAAGCATCTGACTCTTGACTTCGGCCCAGGTCATCACCTCACAGTTCATGAGTTCTAGCCCCGCATCAGGTTCTGTACTGAGAGTGAGGAGCCCGGTCGCGATTCTCTCTCTCACTCTCTCTCTGCCCCTCCCCCCCTCTTTCAAAATAAATAAATAAACTTTAAAAAAATGGAAGCATCAAATTGAACACACTACTACAGACTTCAAAAATAAGTAAAAACCCAACAAACCATGGGGAACAGGAAGATTCTTATTTCCAGAGTTACCAATAATAACCAATTTCCAACAAAAAAGCCACAGGCATACAAAGAAGCATAAAAATAGTAAGCTCATCTTGACAAAAGAGCAAAAGCACTTCTATGAATGTAGGATAGTTGTTTTATTTGTTTGTTTGTTTGTTTAGCAAGGATATGAGTGGGGGAGGGAAACAGAGAATCTGAGGCAGGCTCTGCAGTGTCAGCACGGAGCCCCATGTGGGACTCGAACTCCCGAACCCTGAGATCATGGCCTGATCCAAAAGCAAGAGTCAGATGCTTAACTGACTCAGCCACCAGGTGCCCCGAGGATAGTTGTTTTAACAAATTGTGTTGAAACAATTGAATGCCCACAGGCCAAAAAAACAAAAAACAACCCCCCCCAAAACCTCCACCTAAACTTCACCCTTTATATATAAAAATGAACTCAAAATGGATGATACATCTGTACATAATGTAAACACATCTGTACGTAATGTAAATACCTCTCTACCTAATGTAAAACGTAAAACTATAAATCGACAAAAAACATAGGAGAAAATCTTTATGATTTAGAGTGAAGCAAAGGTTTCTTAGCCATGACACCAAAAACGTGATCTATGAAATTAAAAACTGATAAATTGTAATCATCAACATTACAGACTTTTGTTCTGAAAAAGACCCCATGAATAAGATGAATAAACAAATTGATATATTGGTGCCACCCTCAGAATCCACTTCGATTTCAACAGTTTTATATGTACTCATCTGTATGTTGGTGTATAATTTTTTTAAAGCGATTCTTTTTCTTTTTTTAATTTAAATTTTCATTAGTTAACATACAGTGCAATATTGGCTTCAGGAGCAGAATTCACTGATTCATCACGATATGAAAGTTTATGACATGGACTCTTATAAACACCACAGTGAAGAAGATGTATCACCGGGGTCGTACCTAATGCTACTCTTCACAGACCCGCCAGCCTCTCCTCCCTCCCTGGGGTCCTCCATAACCCCTGGCAACCACGAACATGTTTTCCATCTTGACAACCTTCTCATCTTAAGAATGTTGTATAAAAGGAATCATATATATGTTATATAAGCAAAATGTTATATAAATGACTTTTCACTCAGAAAAATCCCCTTGAGATCCATTCAAGGTGCACACATCAATTTGCTCCTTTTTATCAGAGAGTAGCATTGACTAGTATAGCTGTACCACAAATTGTATGGCTATTTACTGATTGGAGATCATCTGGGTTGTTTCCAATTCGGGGTTCTTACAACTAAAGCCACTATGAACATTCACGTACAGGGTTTTGCATAGACATGCTTTTCATTTCTCTGGGATAAATGCCCCGCAGGGTGATGCTGAGGATTTGGTAAGTGTATGCTTATTTTTTTTTTTTTAAAGAAACTGCAGTCTGGGGATGCAGGGGACTTGGGTGGAGTCTAGGGAGTCTGGGGGGGTGCAGTTGACCTGGAAGTGGTGGCAAGAGTGTCTCTAGTCACAGGAGACATGGGCCACTGTGGTTGTAACCCAGGTCACAGGGCATTCGAAGAGAGTCACAGGGGTATCTAGGAGCACAGAGATCTTGGAAGTAACCAAAGAGGTGTTGGGGGGCACCAGAGGCTTGAAAGGAGTCATAGCAGTTTCTGGAGGCACAGAGGACATGGGAGGATTCCCAGAGATTTGGAGTGCATGGCAGCCTAGAAGCAAACAGTTGTCTCAAGGAGGAGTGGTAAGACCCAGGGAACACCAGCATCATTGGGTGGATGGTGGGTTCAGAGAAGCACCAGCAGCAGCAGGGTGCATGAGGGCCTGAAGGAGCACCAGGACTGTCTGGAGGTGTTGTGACGTGTATGGTCACACGAGGGATGTGGAGGGAGTTGCAGGCACGTGTGGGGCAGCAGAGAACTGGGAGAAGTCACAAGAATGTTTAAGGTACAGGAGATTTGAGAAGAGTTCTCTGCCCAGGGTCCCATGAGGCTGAAGTGGAGATGTTCACTGGGCTGCGTTCTCATTGGGAAGCTCTGGGTAGAAAATCCACTCGCAAGCTTGTCCTTGCTCCTGGCACAATTCAGTTCCATGCAGCAGAAGGTCTGAGGCCCTGGTTTCTTCCCAGTGTCGTTGAGGGCCACTCTCAGCTTCATTAGGCCAGTGCATCCCTTGCCGTGTAGCCCCACCATTTTCATGCCAGCAACACCAAACCTTTCTCATGCTCTGAACTCAGACGGGGATCACACCACTGGCTTTCCTGGGGCCAGTGTGCAGATGGCAGATCATCTGAGCCTTCACAATCATGTGAGCCAATCCCTCATAGGTAAACAATCTCTGCCACTCTCTGTTTCTTACTCTCCTGATTCGTATTAGCTCTGTTTCTCCGGAGAACCCCAACAAATGTAGCAACCACTATGAAAGTCACTAAAAATATAGGTATAGAGTTAACAGAGGAATTAGATGGTACAATAAAAAATGTTAGTGGAAAAGACAGAAGTAGAGAAGTAAAAGTGGGGGAAAGATAAGAGAAACACAGAAAACAAGTAGCAAACTGGAAAATGTAATTCAAACCACATCAATAGTCACATTAAGTACAAATAGACTAAGCACTCTAATTTAAAGATAGACATTGAAAGGCCATATTACAAAATTTAAAAAACAAGGCCCTTGGGGCGCCTGGGTGGCGCAGTCGGTTAAGCGTCCGACTTCAGCCAGGTCACGATCTCGTGGTCCCTGAGTTCGAGCCCCGCGTCGGGCTCTGGGCTGATGGCTCGGAGCCTGGAGCCTGTTTCCGATTCTGTGTCTCCCTCTCTCTCTGCCCCTCCCCCGTTCATGCTCTGTCTCTCTCTGTCCCAAAAATGAATAAACGTTGAAAAAAAAAATTTAAAAAAAAAAAAAAAAAAAAAACAAGGCCCTCATAAATATGATCCCTAAAAGGAAGAAGGAAAGAAATGAGAAATTAAAGTAATCCAACTTTGAATGGAATAAGTAAAACTTTTATTTGCAAAAGTCATGAACCTCTATGTAGAAAATTCTAATGAACTTGTCAAAACAAGAGACTATAATTAATAAATAACTTGAAGATCCTAAGAAGCAATATTTCTTACAAAAGTCCATGATATTCCTGTATACTAGCTATAGAAAGATGAAAATAAACTAAAATAATTTCATTCACAATAGCAAAGAAAATAGTTAGATATAAATTTAATAAAGAAGTACAAAATCTGTACATTGAAAACTATAAAACATTGCTGAGAGAAATTAAAGATCTAGTTAAATGGAGAAACATATCTCACTCATGGATTGAAGGATTTCTTTTTTTTTAATGTCAGGTTTATTGATGTATAATTTACATATAGCTATGTAATCATCACCACAATCAAAATATAGATTGTTACATAACCCCAAAAAATTCCCCTGTGCCCCTTCATGGTCTTATTTTTTCATTTAATGTTTTTATTTTTTTAATTTAAATTTTAGTTAGCCAACATACAAGTTCAATATCGGCTTCAGGAGTGGAACTCAGTGATTCATCACCTATAAACAACACCCAGGGCTCATCACAAGTGCCCTCCTTAATACCCATCACCCATTTAGCCCATCTCTCCACTCACCTTCCTTCATCAACCCTCAGTCTTTTCTCTATTGTTAAGAGTCTTTCATAGTTTGTTTCCCTCTCTCTTCTACTCCCCTGCCTTCCCATATGTTCACCTGTTCTGTTTCTTTTTCCCCCTGTTTTTATAATTCATCTTTTTAATTTTTTTTTATTCTCAAGTTATTTAACATACAGTCTAGTCTTGGCTTCAGGAGTAGAACCCAGTGATTTATCTCTTACATATAACATTCAGTGCTCATCCCAAAAAGTGCTCTCCATAATGCCTGTCATCCATTTAACATATCCCCCACTTCACCCCTGACAGCAATCCTCATTTTGTTCTCTGTATTTAAGAGTCTCTTATGGTTTACCTCCCTCTCTGTTTTTATCTTATTTTTCCTTCTCTTCCCCTATGTTAATATGTTGATTTTCTCAAATTCCACATATGAGTGAAATCATGTATCTTTCTCTGATTTATTTTGCTTAGCATATTACCCTGCAGTTCCATCCATGTTATTACAAACAGCAAAATTTCATTCTTTTTCATAGTCCTATAGTATTCTAGTGTGTGTGTGTGTGTGTGTGTGTGTGTGTATGAGTGTGTGTGTGTGTGTGCGTGTGTGTGTGTGTATATATATATTTATATTTATATACACACCACAATATACCACATCTTCTTTATCTATTCATCAGTTGATGAACATTTGGGCTCTTCCCATAAGTTGCTACTGTCAATAGCACTGCTATAAACGTTGGGGTGCATGTGCCCCTTTGAATCAGCACCTTTTTATCCTTTGAGTAAATACCTATTAATGCAATTGCTGGGTCATAGGGTGATTCCTTTTTTATTTTTTTAGGAACCTCCATACTGTTTTCCAGAGTGGCTGCACCACTTTGCATTCCCACCAACAGTGCAAAAGTGTTCTCCTTTCTTTGTGTCCTTGCCAACATCTGTTGTTTCCTGAGTTGTTAATTTTAGCCATTCTGACTGGTGTGAGGTGGTATCTCATTGTGGTTTTGATGTGTATTTTCCTGCTTATGTGTGATTTTGAGCATCCTTTCATATGTCTGTTGGCCATCTGGATGTCTTCTTTGGAAAAGTGTCTATTCATGTCTTCCACCCATTTCTTCTCTGGATTATTTGTTTTTTGGGTGTTGAGTTTGGTAAATTCTTTATAGATTTTGGATACTCTTTATCAGATGTCATTTGCAAATATCTTCTCCCATTCTGTCGGTTGCCTTTTAGTTTAGTTGATTGTTTCCTTTGCTGTGCAGAAGCTTTTTATCTTGATGAGGTCTCAATAGTTCATTTTTGCTTTTGTTTCCCTTGCCTTCAGAGACATGTTGAATATGAAGTTGCTGCAGCCTAGGTCAAAGAGGTTGCTGACTGTTTTCTCCTATAGGATTTTGATGGTTTTCTGTCTCATATGTAGGTCATCATTTCAAATTTATTTTTGTGTATGGTGTAAGAAAGTGGTCCAGTTTCATTCTTCTGCATGTTGCTGTCCAGTTCTCCCAGCACCATTTACTAGATTGTCTTTTTCCTCTTCTTTTCTCCTTCTCCTTCTCCCCTCTCCTCCCCCTCCTCCCCCTCCTCCTCCTCCCCCTCCTCCTCCCCCTCCTCCTCCTCCTCCCCCTCCTCCTCCTCCTCCCCCTCCTCCTCCTCCTCCCCCTCCTCCTCCTCCTCCCCCTCCTCCTCCTCCTCCCCCTCCTCCTCCTCCTCCTTCTTTTTTTCTGAGACTATCTTTTTTCCATTGGGTACTCTTTCCTGCTTTGTCGAATATTAGTTGGCCATATATTTGTGGTTCCATTTCTGGGTTCTCCATTCTGTTCCATTGATCTATGTGTCTGTTTTTGTGCCAACACCATACTGTCTCAATGATTACAGCTTTGTAATACAGCTTAAAGTCCAGGATAGTGATGCCTCCAACTTTGGTTTTCTTCTTCAACATTGTTTTGGCTATTTGAGGTTCCATACAAATTTTAGGATTGTTTGTTCTAGCTCTTTGAGGAATGCTTGCGTTATTTTGACAGGGATTGCATTGAATGTGTGGGTTTCTTTGGGTAATATTGACATTTTGACAATATTTGTTCATCTAATCCATGAGCATGGAATGTTTTTCCATTTCGTTCTGTCTTCTTCAATTTCTTTCATAAGATTTCCATAGATTTCAGCATATAGATCTTTTACCTCTTTGGTTAGGTTTATTCCTAGGCATTTTATGGGTTTTGGTGCAATTGAAAATGGGATTGATTCCTTGATATCTGTTTCTATTGCTTCATTATTGGTATATAGAAATGCAACTGATTTCTGTACATTGATTTTATATCCTGTGACTGCTGAATTAATGTATCAGCTCTAGAAGTTTTTTGGTGGAGTCTTTTAGGTTTTCCATGTACAGTATCATCTCATCTGCAAAGAGTGAAAGTTTGACAACTTATTTGCCAATTTGGATGCCTTTTATTTCTTTGTGTTATCTGATTGCTGAGGCTAGGACTTCCAACACTTTGGTGAAAAACAGTGGTGAGAGTGGACCTCCCTGTTGAGTTCCTGATCTTAGGGGGAAAGTGCTCATTTTTTTCCCACTGAAGATGATATTAGCTGTGGGCCTATCATATATGGCTTTTATGATGTTAAGGTATGTTCCTTCTACCCTGACTTTCTTGAGGATTTTTATTAAGAATGGATGAAAGGGGCGCCTGGGTGGTGCAGTCGGTTAAGCGTCCGACTTCAGCCAGGTCACGATCTCGCGGTCCATGAGTTCGAGCCCCGCGTCAGGCTCTGGGCTGATGGCTCAGAGCCTGGAGCCTGTTTCCGATTCTGTGTCTCCCTCTCTCTCTGCCCCTCCCCCGTTCATGCTCTGTCTCTCTCTGTCCCAAAAATAAATAAAATGTTGAAAAAAAAATTAAAAAAAAAAAAGAATGGATGATGTATTTTGACAAATGCTTTTTCTGCATCTATTGACAGGATCATATGGTTCTTATCCTTTGTTTTATCAATGTGGTGTCACATTGATTGATTTGTGAATATTGAACCATCCCTGCAGCCTGGAAAGAAATCCCACTTGATCATGGTCAATAATTCTTTTAATGTACGGTTGAATTCAATTTGCTAGTATCTTGTTGAGGATTTTTGCACCCAGGTTCATCAAAGATATTGGCCTATAATTCTCCTTTCCAGTGGGGTCTTTGGTTTTGGAATTAAGGCAATGCAGGCTTCATAGAATGAATTTGGAAGATTTCCTTCCTTTTCTATTTTTTGAAACAATTTGAGAAGAATAGGTATTAACTCTGCTTTAAATGTCTAGTAAAATTCCCCTGGGCAGCCATGTGGCTCAGGACTCTTACTTGTTGGAAGATTTTTGATAACCGATTCAATTTCTTTGCTGGTTATGGGTCTGTTCAAATGTTCTATTTCTTCCTGTTTCTGTTTTGGTAATTTGTTAGTTTCTAGAAATTTGTCCATTTCTTCCAGATTGCCCAGTTTTTTTTGGCATGTAATTTTTCACAGTATTCTCTTCTAATTGTGTTTCTGCAATGTTGGTTGTGATCGCTCCTCTTTCATTCATGATTTTATCTATTTGCGTCCTTTCTCTCTCTCTCTCTCTCTCTCTCTCTCTCTTTTTGATAAGTCTGGCTAAGAGTTTATTAATGTTGTTTTTTCTTTCAAAGAATTAGCTCTTAGTTTCAATGATCTATTCTAATGTTTTTGTTTCTATATTGTTTATTTCTGATCTAATCTTTATTATCATCCTTCTTCTGCTGGCTTTAGGTTTTATTTGCTGTTTATTTTCTAGCTCCTTTAGATGTAAGGTTAGGTTGTATATTAGTGACCTTCCTTGCTTCTTGAGATAGACCTAAATTGCAATGTACTTTCTTCTCAGGACTGCCTTTGCTGCATCCCAAAGGTTTTAGGCCATTGTGTTTTCATTTGCATTTGCTTCCATGTATTTTTTATTTCTTCTTTAATTTCCTGGTTAACTCATTCATTCTTTAGTAGGATGTTTTTTAACTTCCCTGTGTTTGAGGGTTTTCCAAACTTTTCTTGTGGTTAACTTCAAGTTAGTTGAAGTGTAGTGTAGTGATCTGAAAATATGCATGGTATGATCTCAATCTTTTTATACTTATTGAGGGCTGATTTGTGACCCAGTACGTGATCTATTCTGGAGAATGCTCCATGTGCACTCAAAAAGAATGTGTATTCTATTGCTTTAGGATGAAATGTTCTGAATATATCTGTTAAGTCCATCTGGTCCAGTATGTCATCCAAAGTCATTGTTTCCTTGTTGATTTTCTTCTTAGATGATCTGCCCGTTGCTGTAAGCGGAATGTTAAAGTCCCCTACTATTACTGCATTATTATAAATGTGTTTCTTTATGTTTGTTAGTAATTGATATATATCCCAAGTTGGGAGAATAAATCTTTATAATTTTTAGATCTTCATGATGGATAGGTCCCTTAATTATGATATAATGCCCTTCTTTATCACTGGTGATAGTCTTTGGTTTAAAATCTAGTTTGTCTGATATATGTATGGCACTTCAGCTTTCTTTTGATTTCCATTAACTGATAGTTGGTTCTCCATCCCCTCACTTTCAATCTGCAGGTGTCTTTAGGTCTAAACTGAGTCTCTTGTAGGCAGCATATAGATGAATCTGGTTTTTTATCCATTTTGATACCCTCTGCCTTTTGATTGGAGCATTTAGTCCATTTACATTCAAAGTGGTTATTGGTATGAATTTAGTGCCATTGTGTTGCCATAGATTTGGTGTTTCTGGTGATGTTCTCTGGTCCTTTCTAGTCTTTGTTACTTTTGGTCTTTTTTTTTCTCCACTCAAAGAGTCCCCCTTTAAATTTCTTTCAGGGCTTACTTAGTGGTCATGCATTCCTTTAGTTTTTGTTTTTCTGGGAAACTATCTCTCCTTCTATTCTGAATGACAGCCTTGCTGGATAAAGGATTCTTGGCGGCATATTTTTCCCATTCAGTATGTTGACGGTATCCTGCCACTCCTTTCTGGCCTTCCAAGTTTATGTGGACAGATCTGCTATGAAACTGATCTGTCTTCCCTTGTAGGTTAAAGATTTTTTTCTCTTGCTGTTTTTAGGATTCTTTCTTTGTCTGTGTATTTTGTGAATTTGACTATAATATGCCTTGGTGATGGTTGGCTTTTATTGAATTTAATGGGAGTTCTCTGTGCCTCTTGGATCTTGATGTCTGTGTCCTTCCCCAGATTAGGGAAGTCTTCAGCTGTTCAAATAAACTTCTGCCCCTTTTCCCTCTCTTCTGGGACCCCTATGATATGAAAATTATTATGTTTTAAAGAGTTGCTGAGTTCCCTAAGTTTGCCTTTGTGATCCATGACCTTTGTTCCCCTCTTCTTTTCAGCTTCATTCTTTTCCACAATTTTATCTTCCATATTACTAATTTGCTCCTCTGCTTTGTCCGTCCTCATCATGGCATCCATTCAGGTTTCCATATCGGTTATAGCATTTTTAATTTTGGCCTGACTAGATTTTAGTGATTTTATTTCTGGAGAAAGGGACTGTCTTGTATCTTCCATGTTCTTTTTTCAAGCCCAGCTAGTATCCTTACAATTGATTTAAATTCTAGTTCAGACATCTAACTTACGTGTGTTGATTAAATACCTCACCATGAGTTCTACCTCTTGTTCTTTCTTTTGGTGTGAATTCACTGTCTTGTCATTTTGTTCAGGATAGAAACGAAGAAAAGAAAAATGAAGAAAAAAACCCCACAAAAACCCCCAAAGAACAAAGAAAAAACAAACAAGCAAATGAACAAAACTAGATTGTGGGTATGTTTTGGTCTGCTTGTTAAAATAATCTAGATCCAAAAATAAAATAAAATAAAGTAAAATAAACTACAAGTAAGGAAACCACAAAGTTAATTAAAATATTAAAAAAATAAAACATATATGAATAAATAATGAAAACCATAATAATAAAAAGTCTATAAAGTAATTGAAAATATAAGAAAATAAATAAAAATAATAAAAAAAGAATAAAAGTAAAACGGAAGGCAGATCTTATTTCCACTAGAGCTGAAGATTTGCAGTGCTATGATCATGGACTTGGTGCAGGGAGTTATGTGCGCTGGACTTCTGGGGAAGAGGCCTGCTGTGCTGGTTCTCAGGCTGGCTTGTTTGAGTGGAAATCCTCACCTGGGGTGCAGGGGGCAGGGCTTGGTGTAAGTGGATCTTGCCCCCACTAGGTGGCACTGTCTTGCTCCCTGTAGGCGCTCTTCCTTGATGGGTGGGATGAACATCACTGTGCCCACCTTCTAGCCCCGAGGTGAAAGTTTGCACCCCCCACTCTTCAGGGAACCTCAAAGAAGAGCAATCAATCGCCCCTCTTGTGTCCCCGGTTTCCATCAAAACCCCAAGTTCACCCAGCTTGTGTTCAAGCTTTTTTTTTTATCTCAGGCGCAACACTGAGTTTCAAAACTCCACATTGTAGGGATTCCTGTGGCATGGACGAGCACTGCTCCTCTGGGGGAGGGTCTTGCCATGCTTTTGCTGCCCGCTTAGGAAAGAAGTTGCACAACTGCACAGCAGTTCAGAGCTTATATCAAAACAGAGCAGAAAGCTGGTACCCGAGTCTGACTCCTATGCCTGGGAACAGTGCAGCACATTGGTGTCACGTGTTCTTCTTGCGACCCAGGAGACCCTCGGACCACGTTGTCATTCCTGGGATTCCGCCCTGGCACCTGAGCACTTTTAGGCCAGGCTCATACCTCACGGTAGCAGACTTCAAAAAGTTCTGCTGCTTATACTACTTAGCAGTAGCCTCTGAGTGCAGCCCCTCCCCCTCTGCTGTATCTGCAGCTATGTCTCTCCCAAGTCAACTCTCTCCTCCTCCTACCTTCCAGAAGGTGGTCGCTTTTCTACTTGTAGTCTTACGGTTTTTGTTCTCTCAGACCTCCCATTGATTTCTGGGATGTTCAGGATGATTTGGTAACTATGCAGCTGTGTTTGAGGGACCAGACAAGCTTGGGTCTCCCTACTCCTCCTCTATCTTAACTCTCCCTCCTCACAGTCTTTCCCTTTTTCACCCTCAGCCCCTGGTAACAACTGATAGTTTTTCTCCCTGTGGCTTCTTTTCCACGTATGTAAATGCAATCTACAGCATATGACCTTTGAGCCTGGCTTCTTTCATTAAACCTAATGCATTTGAAATTTATCCATGCTATTCTAATTTTCTGTAACTCCTTCCTTTTCATTGCTGAGTAGTACTCATTGTATGGAGGCATTGTAGAACTCTTCAGAATACTTCTTCATATTCCTAGGTGACTGTAGTTTATTTAAATCTATCCACACATTTCAAACTTTTTAACACATGTTGGTAATCCCCTTTGTCAATCAAATTAGCTTATGATGCTGACTACTCATTTTTTTAAAAAAGTTTTATCTTTTTGTTCAGACTTTCAAAAATATTAAGTAAGCCCTACCGTATGCCAAACATTTTTCTAGGTGTTGAAGATACAATGCTTAAAATAAATACAAAGTGACAAAAACAAAAAGCACATATTGCCTGTGGACTTTCCTTGGTAAGGAGGTAGAGATAAAAATATATGTGTAATATAATGTCAGGTATTAATTGAAGTTTTAAAAGTATTTTTAAACAATTGATGGAGATTTCATATTATCAAGAAATTCACTTATAAATTTAATGCAGTCCCTGTGGAAATCCCAGCAGACTTTTTGGGGGGTGGAAATTGACCAGGTGATTCTACAATTTATATGGAAATGCTAAGGGCCTAAAACAGCCTAAATAGTTTGGAAAAATAATAAAGCTGGAAAACTTGCCCTACTTAGTTCAAAATTTGCTATAATGCATGTTAATCTAGACAGTGGAATTCTGGCATGAGAGTGTGCATCTACGACAAGGGCACAGCATTGAAAGTCCAGAAATAAAATTTTATTTTTTACTATGAATTGATTTTCGACAAAGGCTCCAAGACAATTCAGTGGGGAAAAGATCATCTTTTTCTTTGGTGCTGGGACAGATGGATAGCCACATGAAAATCCAAAAATCAAACAAACAAAAAAACTTACATCACAGTAGACAACAATGAACTAAAAATTGATCCAAACGTAAGAACCAACCCTTAAAGTTTCTCAAGGAAAACAGTAGAAAACTTTCATGATCTCTTAAGTATGGCACCGAAAGCACGATCCATACAAAAAAACCTGAACTTCTTAGAAGTCATCAAAATTAAAATATTTTGCTCTTCAAAAGCCACTGTTGAAAGAATGAAAGACAAGCCGGAGACTTGGAGAAAATATTTACACATTGCACATCTGGTAAAGAACATAGATACAACGAGGTAAAAAGACAAACATTTTTTGAAACAGGCAAAAGATTTGAATGGACATTTTTACTAAAGAAAATACAAGAGTGGCAATGGAGCACATGAAAACACATTCAACATCATTAGTCATTAGGGAAAAGTGGATTGAAGCCACAGTAAGTCAGCACTTCACACCATTAGGAGGACTATAATAAAAAAAAGACACGTGTTGGCAAGCATGTAGAATCAAGTGTAAGCGTCCTCCACCATGGCAAGAATGTAAAATGGTACAGACTCTTTGGAAAGCAGTTTGTCAGCTTAGAAAATCTTAAAGCTAAACTTAAGTATGACCCAGCACTTTCATTCTTGTCCTAGGAATCCACCCCCTAAAATGAAAACAGATGTCCGCACGAAGACCAGAACATGAATATTCATAGCAGTGTTATTTGTAACTGCCCCAAACTGCAGAGGATCCAAATGTCCATCAACTGGTAAATGGATAATCACAATGTGGTACAACCATTCCACGGAAGGAAAAGGAACAGAATACCAATATGTACCACAGCATGGATGAACTCCAAAACCAATGTGCTAATGTTACTGGACAGAACCGGTTCTGACCTCAGGCTCTGCTGCTCTCTGCTCGAAAATCAACACTTGAGAGAGGAGTGATGGCGGGAAAAGAGAGGTCGCTTTACTCAGGAAGCCGGCAACCTGGGAAGAGGGCAGGCTAATATCTCCAAGGCCATCTTCCCCGTCCAGGCGAAGCGGGTGGGTTTTTAAGGGGAAAGTGTGGGGAATGGGGAGGGGGCTGCGTGCAGGAGAAGCGGTGCCCAGGCGGTGGGTTCTGTGTCGCCGTGACCCTGGATGGACCTGCTGGCATCCGTGGCAGGTGTTTTCAAGTGTGGTCAGGCCGTATCGTCCTTCCCCCTCAAGGTCAGTGGTCTGCAAACCCAAGACAAGTAGGTTGGTTCTGCCGCAGACCAAGGACTCAGATCAGCCAACAGGAGCACCTGAGCTCGAGGCCAGCTCCCTGTGAAGGCCGGTGGGAGTGCTGTCACACTAAGCGAAAAAGCCAGATTGAAAGACAACATAGTATGTGATTCCATTTATATGATATGTCCAGAAAACATAAATTTAGAGGGACAAAAAGCCCATAGGTGGCTATGTAGAGCCAGCAATGAGAGAACATTAGCTGCAAATCTGGTGATTGCTTCACAATTCTCAAAGTTGACTGAAAATCATTCAATTGTCCCTTGTAATGTATGAACTTTATGGTATATAAACTATGTCCCCATAAAGCTGTTTAAAAAGTAAGAAATCTTGTAGTTATGTAATTTAGTGTTTCTATGGTTTAAATTCACCCTATGCAGGGCGCCTGGGTGGCTCAGTCGGTTAAGCGTCCAACTTCAGCTCAGGTCATGATCTTGTGGCTTGTGAGTCCGAGCCCCACGTCGGGCTCTGTGCTGACAGCTCAGAGCCTGGAACCTGCTTCTGATTCTGTCTCCCTCTCTCTCTGCTCCTCCCCTGTTCTCTCTCTCTCTCTCTGACTCAAAATTAATAAACATTAAAAACATTTTTTTTTAATTCACCCTATGCAGTCCTCAGTCTCTTACTGGCTCCTTTTTCTTTTTTGGCTCTTTTCTGTGTTTTGGTCTCTGATTTTGTTCTATATGTTTTTTTCAACTATTTTATCCTCTCCCATAGACTCAACTATCACCTCAAACCTCACAGTACTCTCTATCTCCAACCCCAAGGCACTTCCCCAAATCCTAAATTGGTACTTCCAAATGCCTCTTGAACGAATCCAACTGTATATTCCACAGACACTCCGATCTTAACTCATTTAATATGGTCTTCATCATCACCTCACCTTCTCCATCAATCCTATATTCCCTTTTATAAAATTCATGAATTATTCTTCTAGTCTCTATATGAAATATAGATTCTTCCTAACACCAGTTTAGGTAAACTGTGGTGTAGTTTGGGTAAGAACCCAAAAGGTGACTTTTTAAAATTTATTCAAGTATAATTTCTTAGCCAGTAATTAAAGCTGGGTGCCCCTTGGCTTCTGTTTTCATTAAATAACAATAGTAGCTATTAAGCTGAATTTCAGTGTCTACGGTGTGCAGCTCTAATCCCCCTCCTCTCTTGCCCCTAGACTCAGTGGTGAATAAAATAATTTCCCTGTGCACACGGAAAGTAAGTGTGAGCTGATAGGATCTTACTCCGGATACCAACAAATGCAGGACACTCCATCCTGGAGTAGACGATAATAAGCGTGTCTGAAATTTGGATGTTTTCCTCACACGGTGGAGAAATCACTGATTAACCAAGGTGTATGGGTCTTTATCCATCCCAGAAAATGTTTGCAATTTGATGATTGAAAATGACACGCTGTAATGTTTCAACTCCCTTTTCTAGTTAACCAGTTAAATGAAGCATGTTTTCTTGCCTACAGATACTTTAAATTCCCTCTCCCATGAATTGCTTTCTCATACAGTTGCTATTTTGTATGTGGTGCCTACTGTCTTTTCTCTTGAATTCATAGGAGCCCTTGATTGCACTGAGGTCCCGCCCTCCTGGGACCAGCTGGGCAGGAGGCCAAGAGGGGTGGGGTCAGGACCAGATGTGGGGAGGAGTCCAGGCCTGAGTCAGGGCTCAGTGGGGTAGGGTCTGGGCAGGATTAGGGCCCAGGATTAGGAGGTGGGGGGGTGGGTGCGGACAGGGGCAGGGCAGGGCCTGGGATAGGAGCGGCCAGGGATTGGCTGGCCTGGGGTCAGGGGTGGGGGGTCAGGTCGGGTCAGGCTGGGGTCAGCGGCCCCCGGTCATGGGAGAGGAGGGGCCGACCCCCCGTGGGCGAGGCTGGCTGGCGGCCCTGCTCCGGCTGCTGCTGCTGCTAGCCACGGGCATACGAGGATCCTGGCCAGTGGTCGCCCGCGTCCCTGTTCCAGCTCCAGTGGAGGCAGCGACTGAGGAGCCCGGGCGGCAGGCGGGTGGCGCGCAGCGGTTGGCGCTAGGAGCAGGTGCGTTGGGCTGAGGCGTGTGGGCGGAGGGGGGGCTCCAGCTCCGGGAGGGGCTGGGGCGCGGCCACGGCCTTTTCTTCTCTCCGCCCCCTCGCAGGCCCCACTGTGGACCCACCTGGAGCCGGGCGGGTGGCAGGGCCTGACCCTGGGATGGGGGCTGGGGGGGGGGGGGGGAGGACTGCTGAGTGAGGGGGCCCTCCTGGGCACACCCCTGCCCCTCCCCCGGTGTGAACCCCAGAACCGGGGCGTTCCTCACTAGACTGCTCCCTCTTCCTTAAGAAACAGCGTCCTGAGTCAGGGGAGTGGCCCTCCCGGGGTCACCCAGCACCACAGACTCCTTCCTGCCGTGAACCTCCCTCCCTGAGAGGCGGGGTGAGGTGGAGGGCACACAGGAAGCCCCCTGGAAGCATCACGGCCAGCAGGTCGGGCTAGGAACCCCCGACACCTTCAGTTCTTCCATCTGCAGAGTGGGCGAGGAGGCGGAGGCTGCCAGTTGAAGGGAACACTGGCCCAGCCCCCCGCAGGTGCATTCAGGGACATCTGTCTCCCTGGGGATGCTGCTGTGGCCTCTCTTGGTCCTCCGTGCCTGGCCTCACCAGACCCCTGGGCCCTCATCCTGACCACAGGGTTTGCCGGCCTGTGCTCGGCTCTACTGTCCTCGACAGCAGCTGATGAAGGCAGGGTCCGGGCGGCCCTGGCATTTTGGCCAGGCCCCTTGACCCTTGGCCTTGGTTTTTGCATCTGTGAAGCGGAGGAAGGCCTCTGTGGTAGCGTCACTTGGGGTCACCGGTGTCTCTATCGTAGACAGGGCAGGGGTGTGTCTCCACAGTGTGCGGGAGGCCCAAGGTGACGGGGAAGATCTACGGTGGCCAGGATGTGCTGGCCGGCCAGTGGCCTTGGCAGGCCAGCCTGCTGCACCAGCACACACACATCTGCGGAGCTGTCCTCATCGACTCCCTCTGGCTGGTGTCCACCGCCCACTGCTTTCTCAAGTGAGTCCCCCCTCCTGGGTGCCAGCAGAGGGGCCAGTGGGGCAGCGGGATGCAAGGGGAAGAGGAGAAAAGAGGTGATGGGTGTCCAATGCGCTGGGCTTTGCTCTGGAGCCGCGTGTAGCCTCCAGACACGCGTCATTCCTGCCTTTGACCGGTGTCCCCTCCACCTGCATGTGCTCCCCACTCACCCCCTCTGTCCTCAGCCCCTGTGCCTGTCCCCCAGCACAGATTGGCAGTGTCTGTCCTGGCTGCCACGCGGTGTGGGCAGGCGCTCTGCCTCCTCAGATCAGGGCTTGTCCTCCGTGTCCCCACACTCCTCGGTGGCAGACTGGAGGCAGGGACCTGGGACTACACACACAGCCGGCAGCCGGGTGATTTTTCTCATCATTTTTGCAGAACTGTGTGCTCAGGAGGAGGCGTGGCTGCCGGCACCCCATATGCCAGGCTGCCTGGGTGGGAGGTGGGCTCCTCGACCTTGGAGGGTGCCTGGCTCGGCACTCAGCTTCTGAATAGATGGGAAGGGGTCTCAAGGGTGCAGCTGGGCATCACAGCCCAGGCCAGGGAGCTAGAGTTCGGGCACTGACTGGCTTTAAGGGCCCAGAGCCCTGTCAGCACCTACCCTGTTCCACACGTTAGCCCCTCTGTGCCATGGCGGGGGGTGTCAGTCCAGCGCGGGTGAGACGGGAGGACCCCATGGACAAGAAGGGAGGTCAGGAGAGGTGCCAGCTGGCATGGGTGGAGCCAGAAGGGAAGGGTTTGGGCACCGAGCGGGGGTAGGACTTTCCACCAGATGCTGGCAGGGCCGGATGTTTCATCACTCACGTTCCGGGGACAAGGCTCCATTTCCTGCACTCGTCCGCTCATTTAACACATCTTTTGTGGATACTTACGAACAGGTGTGCACACAGCCCTCAGGCAGGAAGGTGTTTACAGGAAGAAGGGGCAGGAAAGATGTGGGGCCAAAGTTGGGCCGTGGGGAGCTTTGGGAAGGGTCAGGCCGGAGCTAGGCTTGAGCCAGGGTTCCTCTGTATAAGGTGGAAGGCCTTGATGCGAGGCCCCACCAAGGAGCCCTGAGCGCAAGGAGTCCCCACGCTTCCAATTCAAGATGTGACAGGGAAGCCACACGTCTCAGGTCGGGGACAGGAGATCAGGCAGCCCCAAGATGGTTGGGAAGAGGAGTCTCGCGCAGGCAGGGGCAGGTAGATGAGGGGCAGGGAGAGGGAGCTGACCCCGGGCTCGGAGACAGTGACGATGAGCTGTTCCCTGCCAGCAAATCCCAAGCCCCAGCAGACTACCAGGTTCTGTTGGGAAGCACACGGCTGTACCAGCACGGCCAGCACACCCGGGAGATGTCTGTGAGCCGGATCATCGTGCACCCAGACTTTGAGAAGCTTCACCCCTTCGGGAGTGACATAACCATGCTGCAGCTGCACGTGCCTGTGAACTTCACCTCCTACATCGCCCCCGCCTGCCTCCCGAGCCCCGGCATGCAGCTGTCCAGCAACTTGTCCTGCTGGATAACCGGCTGGGGGATGCTCAGCGAGGACCGTGAGGGCGTGTGGGAGAGGCGGGGAGGGGCGGGGGTGAGAGAGGGAGGAAAGACGGGAGGCCAGGTTCAGCCCTAGGGGCCCCCCTGGCAAGCGGGCACGGGACCTTGAGCCTCTGTGCCTCATTTCTAGAGGACTGGACCGTTTTAGTTCTAGTTCTGAAAAGCGTGTGATTCTAAAGCTTTGGAGTTCCTTAAGTCTGAGGGACTGTCCCAACCATAGGGCAACCTGGCCCCCAGCACTCTCTCTCTGTCTCTGTGTCTCTCTCTGTCTCTCACGCACGTGCACACACACGCAGGCACAGAGGCTGGTTCTTCCTTGAGGGCGAGGACCATGTCTGACTTGTTTTAACATCCCCCCACCCCCACCCCAGGCACCTGGCACGTGCTCCGCTATTGCCTCCCTGCTCTGACGGACCATCGCGTCTTGCCTGTGCCTCCAGACTGGTCTCCCAGCGCCCACCCTATGTGTCCTGTTTAGTGTCCACACAGCTGTCTGCTCACTTTAAATCGTGAATTGTGCCGCTTCCCTGCTCAGCTCCCTGCGTGCCCTCACAGCTGTTTGGACTGTTAGAACAAGTCCAGAATCCCTGCCTTGGCGGTCAGACGCTCCTGACCTTGGCCCCAGCCCTCCCTACATCTCCTGCACACCCCAAGTCAGCCACCAGGCTCCTTCCTGCCATCCTCACCCCAGGGCCTTTGCCACGACCGGCTTCTCCACCTGCCTCTCTGCCCACTGGTGTTTGCCTGCAGGGGGCCACCCTGTCTTTACATCGATGACTCGGCCCCTCCTCTGCGGAGTTCCGCTTGCCCACGTGAGCTGAGAGGGGTTCCTCCTCCTGTTTTGTTTCCTTCACACCGCTTATCACTTCTCAAACAATCCCGTCCACGTTCGTCACTCGCCCTGTGTCCCCAACAACAATGCCCCCTGTGTCAGTGGCGTCTACAGTATGCCCAGCATGAGGACAGACGAATGGAGGGGTGAGTGCTGGTGGCTGTGTGGGGCGGCGTGGCTGGGAGAGGAGTGGCTGGTGGCTGGTGGGTATTGACGGAGGGATGGAGGCAAGCATGAGAGGTGGGGTGGGTAGGCGGATGGGGGGAATCAGTGGATGGAAGGATGGGAGGAAGGGCAGTGACAGACGGGCGGACATGGTGTGTGACAGCGTAGGTGGGTGGGTCAGGGGTGGCCAAGGCCCTGAGAACGGCTGTGCTGGTGGGATTTGCCTTCTTCCTGTGCGGAGTGAGTGAGGTAGAGGGAATGGATGAGTGCGTGAACCGTTCAGGAAGCAGGAGAGGAGCCTGTTAGGGACGGACGGAAGACCGCAGCCGTGTTCGAGGCGCATCTGTGTTGAGCAAACCGCGTGTTTCGTGGTGGCCGGGGCTTCCCCACAGCGCACGCCACAGGTCCCCTTCCTATTCACACAGAACATCTGCACTCGCCCTTCCATCTCCAGGAGGGTAAGGTGAGCCTCATTGAGAACAAGTTCTGTAACATCTTATACAGACGAAAACTTAGCAACAGCAAGACCTACTCAGTGCAGGAGGAGATGCTGTGTGCTGGTGATTTCTCGACAGGGAAGGCCACCTGCCACGTGAGTTTCTGTTCTTCCCTTGCCTGTTTGCCTCAGTTTCCCCAGCGGGCCTGTGTTGCTTCTGCTCTGTGGAGACCTGTGGGCCTTCCTGTCTCCCCGTCCCCAGCAGTGTCCCCTGGCTCACCCCTTCCTAAGCCACATGAGGGCATCTGCTGGCAGGACCTCCAAACAGCATCTGTTGTTAGCACATTTCAAGCTTTTCGCTGCAGTGTAACACGCATACAGAGGCATATATGATTGCTAAGAGCAGCAGGTGAATCTTCATATCCTGACACGTGTGACCGGCTCCCCACCGCCCAACCCACTCTAACACCCGAGGGGGCCCCAGCCGCCACCTCTAACGCCTCACGATAGCTTCTGACCCCTCCCTCCGTGGGGCTCATTTCCAGCCGGCAGCCGGTGTCTCGGCACTCCGTGTGTGCGTTTCCTCCGCCCTGTCTGCGCTCAGGGCGCGTTCCGTCGTGTGCATTCAGTCCTGTTGTTGGTTCCGCTGTCAAGGAGTATTTTGGGAGCTTTCGACTTTTCCATTTCATTCACTTCCAAGTGTCTCATCCGCTTTATATCCTCTTTACATTCACAGCAGCCCACGAGTAGAATCGTTGGATTATGTGGAGACCCAGCTTTGGCAGATGTTAGGGGACGTGGTGCCCCCGCCCCCACCACTTTGAGCAGCGGATGAGTTTATATTCTTGCCAATACTTAGCGCTCTCTGTCTTTGCTCATTTTGGTGTGTGTGCATCGTGGTATCTCACTGTGATTTAATTTGTGTTTTCCAGATGACGGATTAAGTTAAATAAATTGTCCCGTACTTGTTGTCGCCAGATATCTTCTTCAGTAAAGTTTCCCTTCTGGTTTTACCCCCGTCACTTTTCTGTTGGGCTGTCTGTCTTTTTATTTCAGGAGCTCCTTATAATTTTGTATATTCTGGGTGTGTGTCTGCCATTGGGCACAACCCAGTGGATTGTGAAGATTTCTTTCCACTCTCTGCGATGCCCCATCCTGCAGGTGGGCAAGCAGGCCCAGAGAGGGAAAGTGACCAGCCCTACATAAGGCAGCCCACGCCTGCTCTGCCAGCATCCTGACTCCAAGCCCACCCAGCCTCCAAGCACACTGTCAGGCCCCAGCCTTAAGAGCTGATGTCTGTGCACCTGCCTCCTGCATGGAAGGCACCGAGGAGTGGGGGGAGGGGGGGTCTGGAGTCAGAGACACGGCTCTGCCATGTGTCCCTGCCCTGGGACCTCGGGTGGCACCTTTGAGCCTGCATGGGATTCTGAGGCCTCCTCCATGGGGTTGTTGAAAGGATGCTATAGTGGTCTGAGTGCTGTCCCCCAAATTCACGTCCATTTGGAACCTTAGAATGTAACCTTACTGGGAACTGTGTAGGGTCTTTGCAGATGTGATTAGAGTCTCAAGATGAGACCATTCTGGATTTGGAGGGACCCCAAATCCCAAGTCCTGGTGTTGCTAAAAGATCTAGGGAAAGGCACAGAGACACCTGTTCTCAGACTCTGACTCCAGAACTTTGAGGGTAAGTGTCCGCTGTGGTCATGGGTGATGGCAGCCCGAGGAAACGTGGGCAGGAGGCATGAGGTGGGCCTGCCGTGGGGAGGCCTCACCGACAGTTGCTCTCATTACTGTCCGGGGAGCTGCTGAGTCACAGCAGGAAGCTCAGCCATCCACCTCCTGGTAGGACGTAGGCCTGGTTTCTTGGTTCCCAGGCCACAGATGATGGTCTGGACTTTCTGACCCAACCTCCTCACAGGGCTCAGCCCCTGAGTGCCCACATGGTTGTCACCAAAGATCTCCCTTCCAGCCTTGCCCCCCACCTGCCTTCTCCTGTGGAGTTTAGAGCCGATGCCCTTTGTCGGCCTGCCTGCTGGACATCCATGGTGCCCTTGACCCCACTCCCCCTCTGGGGACCCCCAGGCTGAGGACACCACGGAGCTGGACACCCGGTAGTCTTCCAACCACCATAGCCTGTCCATGACATTCCATCTGGTCCAGTGTGGGCACGGGAAACAGCTCTAGGGAGCAGGGGACACTGCAGAATGTCTCAGGACTCAGATTGTGGGGCAGGTGGACCTGCTCTGGTCTCTGTCTGTCACTTATCGGTGCTGTGACCACAGCCAATTTCCTCACTCATGAAGTGGGGGGTGCTACCAGCCTCCCCTTCATAAGCCTTCTGTAGGGAATTCAGTGCGGTGTCTGGTCTGTGCTAACAAGTGTTGGCCTTCGTTCTCCTGCTGGGTCTGCCTCCCCTGATCGGGGCTCTGCTTGTTCCTCTGGGCCACCAGCCCTTCCTGGGGTGCAGGGGCAGAGGGCAGAGTCCACGTGATGACGGATTTAGATCTGTGGTTGTCCTCAGGTCAGTTGGGAGCATCCTGAAGTGCATTTCCAAGGCCCACCCATGTCACCTTGATGTGTCCATAGCTCAATGCTGGTCTGGACTTTCATAGACTCATGGGCACCCCCTGCCACCTAGTGTTCTTAGACCCTGCTCAGTCACCTGCACTAACTCCCCTCTCTTTCCTAGGGCGATTCCGGGGGGCCTCTCGTCTGCAACCTCCTCAGTGCCTGGGTTCTGGTGGGGCTGGCCAGCTGGGGCTTGGACTGCCGGCACCCTATCTACCCCAGCGTCTTCACCAGGGTTGACTACTTCGCCGACTGGATCGACAAGATCCAGAGGCTCACACCTCCCCCTGATCCCACGTCTGCTCCTCAGACGCAGTTTCCAGATCAGCCTTGGCAGACTGCTGGCTCGTCCGGGCACAGCACAACCTTCGTGTCTCCCCAGACCTGGTTCCTGCTGCTGTTCATGCTCAGGGGCCCGCAGCAGGCCCTGTGGTGACCCTCCGAGCCCCTCTGTCCTGCTCTCTGCCTCAGGCCCCAGTCTGCTCGCTGGAACCTTCCACACCTCCCCTTCCCCAGCCCCACTGGCTCTCAGTGGTTCCTTCTCCTGGACTCTCCTGTCCATCAGCTGCCATCCCCCAAGCCAAGCCTGAAACAAAACAAAACAAAAGCAAATAAAAGACTCATCTCACTCCTGTCTTGGGACCCCACTGCCCCTCCTTCCCTTGAGGTAAGTCAGCTGGCTCCCTGTGCAAGGAAAAGGGACTCATCAGGGAGACTGTCCCAGGAGGGAGCCAGGGCTGCCAGCTGGGAAGAGAGCAGACCATCTCCACTCAGACCCTGCTCCTGCCTCAGGGACCATGCAGGCCTTCAGAGGAAGTGTGTCAGTCAGCACAGGCTGCATAACAAACATCAGAGCCCAGGCAGCTTCAACAGCAGGAATTTATCATCTCCCAGTCCTGGAGGCTGCAAGTCTAAGATCCAGGTGTGGGCAGGGCAGGTTTCCCCTGAGGCCTCTCTCCTGCCATGTAGATGCTGTCTTCCCTCTGTGTTCTCATGGGGTCATCACTCTTTGTGTGTCTGTGTCCTGATCTCCTCTTCTTCACAGGGACACTGGTCATTTGGGATTAGGGCCAACCTAGTGGCCTCATGTTAATCACCTCTGTGAAGATCTTATCTCCAAATGAGCCACATTCTGAGGCACTGGGAGTTAGGTCTCCAATATATAAATTTGGGGGAACACAATTCAACCCAAATTCGAAGTAAGACATTTCACTAGATGTCTACACTGCAAGGGAACAAGAGTTTCCCCAAAGTAGAGAAACACCATTCAAGAGGTTTGGAGGAGGGAAGACAGACTCCCCATGGAGGTGGACAAAAGTTCCCAGAGTGCAGGGTGACTGAGTTGGACTGGGGTGCATGACCCAGGCCATACTGTGGCCACCAGTATAGAGGGCTCTCAGACATGGAGGGTCTATGAGAGTGAGTCAGAAGCAGAAGAGGCCGCATGCCAGGCTGAGAGTCAAAGTTCAGGCCGGCAGTCCTCAGACCTGTGTTCCTAGAGCTGACTGCCAACACCTTCCTCACCTGTCCTCACAGCCCCACTCTCCCCAGTCTGAAGGGGCCCAAGTCCAGTGAAACTGCTCCCTGCTTCCCACAAGCCAGTCTGCCTGAGGTGTCCACACACCTTCAGCAGCTGGCTCCTGGTGTCACCTTTTATGCTTAGCTGACCCAGGACATAGTGGCCTGGCAATATGCCTTGAAGCAATGTTCCAGGGCATCCTTCCTGGCAGTGTGCCTGACAAAGGCCCTTGTGCAGCCAGCGTGGCCCCAGCCGCACAATGCACCCACTCCAGCCCCCAGACCCACAATAAGGTGGGAAAGCTCCTATCTGATGCATGTCCAGTACAGACCAAGTGGCATTTGGAGGGTTCAGTGCAAATTCTTTCCAATTCTGGCATTGCTTAAATACCCTGGATCCTTGTTGGCAGGTGGGCACAAGTGGACTCACATGCCTATTAACCCTGGGCTCTCACTGATGCAGGAGGCCCCTTCCAGGATGATCTTTGGAGGCTTCAGGAAAGTGTCTTCCGGGACACCTGGGAGGCTCAGTCGGATGAGCATCTGAATCTTGATTTCAGCTCAGGTCATGATCTCATGGTTCATGGGATCAAGCCCCGCGTCGGGCTCTGCACTGACAGCATGAAGCCTGCTTGGGATTCTCTCTCCTTCTCTCTCTCTCTCTCCCCCCCCTCTCCCCCTCTAAGTAAATAATAAACTTTAAAGTGTCTTCCCAGGGCTCACATCCCTGCCCAGGCCATCCCTCTGGCTGGAGCCCCACTAGTGCAGTGCCCTATGCCTGGCCATGTGCCCGCCAGCAGCTCAGCTGTCAATGGAAGGGGAAAGAGGATGCCTTCCCTCGGTGGTAGATTCACTTGTGGGGCCCCGGGCAGGGCTGCTCAGGCCCCTGGATGCCAGTGAGTTACTGAGATGGCGTGCGGTTGACGCACACTCTCACAAGCTCAGGGCAGCTCAGGCAGTTGAGCTGGAGCGTCAGCTGCTCTTCTGGTCCTAAACTATCCTGCAAGCATGGCAGCCACGGCTGGCTGTGCTCTGGAGCCTGCCTGCTGCTGCAGCTAGGGGATTCCTGCCCCTCCCGAGGTTCTCAGACCTCTGATGGAGGCATCCCACACATACCTCACCCACATGACAGAACAACCAGCTTTCAGCTGCAACCCAACCAGTTTCCCCATCACTTGCAACCAGCTCAGTGCTCAGTACTAGCCTGCTTTAGCTTCCTTCTAAAGATGAAACGAAGCCCGGTAGGGTTCTGCAGCAGATGTAGAGATGGCACAGGCCGTAAGCAGTGGAACAAGGGCTCGAACCTACATCTCTCTCCCCAAGAGCTGGAGCCCCTTGTTATTCTGGCTCCAACAGGCTGCAAGTAGATGACCGTTACCCTGCCTGCCCTCCCCTCAGACATCAGGGAAAGGCTTACTCCACTTGTCCCGAGAGTGAGTTCCAGATACCCACTCCTGAGTAGGCAGACTAAGGGAGAGGTGGAGGAAAGGGGCCAAGCCAAGGGGCCGGTGAGTCTGGGAGCAGGGCCTGGAGGGGCACTGGGGCTGTCGGTGGAGAGCGGGACTAGGAAGGTCCGCCATCAGGGACTCCTTGCCCTGCTAGATGGGGCACTGGCACGGGCTGCCAGCTGTCATTGCCAAGTCAACCCCAGACAAGCTACAGAACTGAAAACAAACTAACAAGAATCAATTAGAGGCTTTCTGTTTCCAGTCTGGAGTACAAGGAGCTTGGAAGGCATTACTCCCACCCACAAAACACGAAAAAAATTGAACAAATTAAAAATCAACAGCTTTTCTTAGACCCAGCGGAGAATTGAGGTCACAGGGCAAACCTCAGCACCCTGGCTTGCCTGAGTGTGGCCAGCTCGGACAGCCAGCTGTGCTGTGTAGAAGCTTTTTATTTTGACGCGATCCCAATAGTTCATTTTTGCTTTTGTTTCCCTTGCCTCTGGAGATGAGTTGAGTAAGAAGTTGCTATGGCCAAGGTCAAAGGTTCTTCCCTGAAGAACATGGATGCAAAAATCCTCAACAAGATATTAGCCAACCAGATCCAACAATACATTAAAAAATTATTCACAACAACCAAGCAAGATTTATACCTGGGATGCAGGGCTGGTTCAATATCTGCAAAATAAGTGTGACTCATCACATCAATAAAAGAAAGGACAAGAACCATATGATCCTCTCAATAGCCGCAGAGAAAGCATTTGACAATACAGCATCCTTTCTTGGTAAAAATGCTTAAGACAATAGGGATAGAAGGATCATACCTCGAGATTATAAAAGCTATGTATGAATGACCCAACACTACTATCATTCTCAATGGGGAAAAACTGAGAGCTTTCCCCCTAAGGTCAGGAACAAGACAGGGATGTCCACTCTTGCCACTGTTATTCAACATAGTATTGGAAGTCTTAGCCTCTGCAATCAGACAACACAAAGAAATAAAAGACATCCAAATCGGCCAGGAAGAGGTCAAACTTTCACTCTTCGCAGACGACATGATACCCTATATGGAGAACCCTGAAGATTCCACCGAAAAACCGAAAAACCGCTAGAACTGATCCATTGTAAGGGTAGGGCTAACCTGTAGCCTTAAGAAATAACAGCTTTGGGGGCGCCTGGGTGGCGCAGTCGGTTAAGCGGCCGACTTCGGCCAGGTCACGATCTCACGGTCCGTGAGTTTGAGCCCCGCGTCAGGCTCTGGGCTGATGGCTCAGAGCCTGGAGCCTGTTTCCGATTCTGTGTCTCCCTCTCTCTCTGCCCCTCCCCCGTTCAAGCTCTGTCTCTCCCTGTCCCCCCCAAAAAATAAATAAACGTTAAAGAAATAACAGCTTTGTTTGAACACTATAGGTTAAAGGATAACAGCTTTATCCTATCAATCAAGGGATGGATTAGCGCTTGATTGGATTGGGGCAAGGGCCTGTTTGAACTGTTTCCACCTGGGAACTATTCCTTTGTTCTGTTCCCAGGTGATAATAAGACGATGTGGTTGGCTATAAAAACTCTGTACCTCGGTTGTTCGAGACTGCACTCTGGTCAAGAGTGTCGGTCCCAATCGATTGGTTTGCCTTGCCTCTCATTGCAATAAACTTTGTTGGGACTGTCACTGGTGCCCGTAGCATTCTGTTTCAGGAGTCGTGTGGGTGCAACACCATGAATTCAGCAAAGTTGCAGGATATAAAATCAATGCATGGAAATCGGTTGCATTCCTAAACACCAACAATGAGGCAACAGAAAAAGAAATCAAGGAATTGATCCCATTACAATTGCACCAAAAACCATAAAATACCTAGGAATAAATCTAACCAAAGAGGTGAGAAATCTATACACTGAAAATTATAGAAAGCTTATAAACATGGAAAAATATTCCCTGCGGAGGCGGCACCTCCCTCCTGTGTTTTATCTCAGATACGGCTGTGTTTTCCAACCCTTCATTTCTGAGGGACTGCGGCTTTCACCCGTTCTGACCTTCTGTGAGAGGGTCTTACCAAGCAATGGCCAGGTGCCAGCTGTACCCAGGAACGTTTGAGGGACCGTGCTGTTGCTGATGACTAGAGACTGTGGCTGGGTGCCAGCCCGCCCCAGAAAAAGTTTACACAATCGCGTAGCAGCAGCGTTTCGGGGATTATGGAAAATCACAACACACATCTGGCACCAGGCTTCACCCTTAATGACCTTGTTGCAGCACCAGCAAATGTGGTTGTTCTCCCAGGTCCACTGGGGCCTTGTCTTTGGGGGAGCCACACAGCCTCTACCTGGTGTCCTCCCAGCAGGGGAACCACCTCTCCTCATCTGGCCCGAAGACCCCCGGACTTCACTCTGCTCCTGGGGATTCGCCCTTCTCACCAGAGCACCACCAGGTATCGAGCTGTGGTGTTTCAGACTCTGTGCTCCTCCTGTTTATAGAGTCTTAATGGAATTTCAACCCTCTCCTTTCTTCCTATCTCCCTTTTTAGTTCAGTTCCTACAGCTGTTTATACTTTTCCACTTTCTCTCCAGCTGTTTTTTTGGGGGGTTGCTTTTCCCATACTCTCCCCCATCTCCACCCTCTCTGCAAGCAAAAACAGCTTCCTGCCCTCTGTGGCTTCTCTCTCCCCCAGTTCACCTCTCCGTGCCATGTGCCTGCTGAATTCTGTGGTTCAGGTTGTGCAGATTGTTGTGTTAATCCTCAAATCAGTTTTCTAGGTGTGCAGGATGGTTTAGTGTTGATCTGGCTGTATTTCATGGATGGGAGATGCAAAAAAACTTCCATGCTGTTCTGCCATCTTGGCTCCTCCCTCTTTGGATTTTCTATGTAACTAGTGATGTCATCTACGAATATGGATAGTAATACTTCTTTCTTTCTAATCTGTTTGTCTTTATTTCTTTTTCTTGCCATACTTCACTGGCTAGTACCCACAGTACTAAGTTGAAACGGAGAGATGAATGAGCATTCTGGTCTTATTTTTGAATTTAAAGGAAAAACATCCATTCTTTCACCATTAAGTATGATGTTATCTGTAGAGTTTTTGTAGCTAGGTTGAGGGAATGCCCTTCTATTCCAAGTTTTCTGAGAGTTTCTAACATGAATGTGTCTTGAATTTTGTCAAATGCTTTTTCTGGATTAACTGATGTGACCATGTGGGTTTTCTTCTTTAGATTCTTAATATGGTAGATTACATTGATGGTTTAAATATTAAACCAGGCTTGCATTCCTAGAAAAAACACCACTTAGTCATAGTGTATTATTTCCTTTCTTCTTCGTGTATTGGCTTTATTTTCTATTTTTGTCTGGTTTCCTTCGGTGGAAGCTTAGATTTTTGAGACCTTCCTTCTTTTCTAGTATGGGCATTTAGTGCCATTTGTTTCTCTCTTAGCAATGTTTTATCTGGATTCTACCACATTTTTTAAAAAGGTCATTTATTTTGAGAGGGGGGGAGAGCGTACACACGTGCACAAGCCAGTGGGGGATGGGCAGAGAGAGAGGGTGCTAGTGGGGGAGGGGTAAAGAGAGAGGGAGAGAGAGAATCCCAAGTGGGCTCTGTTCTATCATCAGGGCTTGATCTCAAGAAATGTGAGATCATGACATGGGCCAAAATCAAAAGTCAGACACTTAACCTACTGAGCTACGCAGGTGCCCCTGGATCCTACCACATTTTATATGTTGTATTTGCATTTTCATTTAGTTCTGTGTATTTAAAAAATTTCCTTAAGGTCTTTGTCTTAACCGTGAATTACTGAGCAGCATGCATCCTAATTTTCAAATATTTGGAGACTTTCTTCTTCTCATTGTCATTTTTATGTTATTTAAAGCTTATAGTTTGGACCCAGTAGAGTAAAATGCAATTGTTTTTATTTTAGTTACTTTATAGGGATTCTTCAAATATCATTGGAGTGAACTTTTCAAACATTAATTTTTCATAGTAGTTCTCAGTCTTTGGTACTTGTTAGAGTAATCATAGGGAATGCCCTGAAATATAAATCTCAGACTGCTGGAGTCACGTTTATTAGGGGAATAGTGGGAGTTTGTGAGCCCCTGTTGCACTTGCTCTCTGGGCCAGCACACGGGGATCCTAAGGGATCCAGGATCCAGGATCCAGGAGAGGCGCCTGTGTGTGTAGGGACTAGAACTAGCACCGGATGCCCAGGACCCAGGCCCAGCCCCTCCCATCTAGCAAGTGCTCAGGGGGAGGAGGCAGCAGCCTCTTCCTTGCTGTCTGATTCTGAACTTGTGGTTGCAGCTGTGACACTCAGGCTGAGTCACCAGGCAGCGCTTACCAGCTTTGATCCTGTGGGCTTGGCTATGGGCAGTGTCCATGAAACTTTAAGGAAGGCCAGTCTGCAGGGAAGCATCTTGGACAGGTTAACCCTGTGTTCTTGCCATGTCAACAGTCAACATATTCATCATGGCCCCTGACTATCCCCATCCAGATAAAGGCACAGCTTCTCATGAGGTTGCCAATATTTTATTTTTCAAACATCATCAATGTCATTTCATAACAGAAAGGACATCCTAACCCCAATTAACTAGGAAGCACATCTCACAAAAGTTAAGCAGGTTTTCCCTAAAACAAGACTTTTAGTGACTTCTGTAGACCATCCTCTTTTTATCCGATTGTGGAAAGTCCATGCTGGAGAAGGCCTCAGCCGTTGTGTGCTGCCAGGAGTTTCTATGAAAGCAGGAAGCTGGCACCTTCAGTGGCTGCCTGGGCAGTGGAGGTGAAGGGACAGCATGTGCCAGGTCTGTGCTCTCAATGAGGCTGTCCTCTGCCTGTGTCCCTTTGTGTCCCTGCCTTCTGAGGAATGATGGCTGTGCCAGGGACACTACCCAGCTTCCCACTGAGTTACTGTAGAATTGCTCCTGCCTGACAGGAGTGTCACCTACAGGCAAGAGGGCCCCAACCCTTCCTGGAACACATCGATCCTGGCCCACCACTTAACAACCCCCTTCAAACAGAGCCACTTGAGCAGCATGTTGGTAAAAGTTGTTGTCAGGATATGCAGTGTGTGACTTGGAAAATGCTGACTCCTTGCCCTGCTCTTGGAGAAACGTGACATTTTGTAGGAAGAACTCAGCCCAGGGAGACCCAGAGTCTCATTGACTGTCAAGTCTATTTCTTCAACCAATGCTTTCATTCCTGGTTGGGGTTAGTGAAGGTGGATAGTTACTGCCTTCACTGTGATGGCCTTTTGCTGGCATCACTGGCCAAGTTTGCCTTGGTCAATATTATGTACAAAAGTTTGCCCAGAATCTGTCTGTCTCTCAATCAGGCCGCAGCCATGCTGCCCCTGGGATGAGGCATCTCCTCTGTACACCCTGAACACAGTGGTTACTTCCCTGATTATATGACTGTGTCAGCCATGTAAACTATTATTTCTTGATGTTCTTTGCAACTTTCAATTCTGGAGAAATTGAAATCCTTTTTGTGGATTACAGAACAGTAGGGGCACATCTTGTCTAACTAACCCAGTCCCTTTAAAGTCCTTAGTTTTGCCCCTTTGAAGGCCTCCCAGGGGTCAACACCCATGGTCTGGTGAGTTGACAAGATATCATGTTCTATGCAGGTGTGGAAACCCCCTCCAGTGTCTGGGGGGAGTAGGTAGGGGCTTCCGGATGGGAGACAGGAATGCATGTCAACTACGGGGGTGAATCCCAGGAAAGAGTTCCTACATCAGGTGTAGGTCACCTTTCTGCCCCTGTCTGAGAAGAGGCCCTTCAATGTGGGATGATGACCAGCTACTCTCAGAGGGGACGAGGTGGAGCCATGTGTCCCCTACGCACAGAGCCTGAGGCCTGCAGGGAGCACCTGTCAGCACCTCTGTGGGGGTCAGGGCCCAAAAGGGACCTTGGGAAGTCCCTTCTGGAAAGATTTATCTGTCCTTAGTCTAGACATCAGTGCCTTAGACCTCCACCACACACCTGTCCTTTTGGGGTCCCACACCCAGCAAGCCACAACCCTGACTTCCATGTGCAGTTTCCCCCATGTGTGGCCAGCCAGGCTGCGACCACCTACCCTGAGGGTGTAGATAAGCAGGGCAGAGCCCACTGCTCCCCACTGGTGAGGCAGCTACAACAGAAAGGTGGGGTCCTGAGAGCAGGGCCCAGGAGTCAGGGAAGTGGAGGCAAAAGCCCAAGAAAGCTGATGCCTGACAGATGGACCCATTGCTGAGCCCACATCCATGGTGTAATTCAGGCTCCTGTGTTTGCTCTGGGATCACATGACCCCACGGTACTGGCTGTCACAACCCTGTGTGACAAGTACAGTCAGGCAGGGGGGTGTTCCCTGGGTGAAGTGACAGGACACAGCCTCTCAGGGCACAGTGGGCTCCAGACTCAGCATTTATGTCTAGATTGTGAGCCCATTGATTCTGGGGGGCATGACAGAATATGGTGAACAGACGATCTATACTCTGAGTCACACAGGCCAGGAGCCAACCACCGGCCACCACCCTGGGTTGTCAGCTGGCCTGGCCACACTCTGGTGTTTTACAGTTCAGCCTGCAGAAAGCTCGCTGTTGGGAGGGCACACACAAGACAGCCATGCAGAATGTGATCAAGGGTCTTGGGTGCCTCATGCCATCTAAACCAGAGGCTCTTAAACAGCTGGGGGTAGGAGACCCCCAAATCTTTACTGAGATTTCTGAGCCTATCCCCATACCCCAAAGTTTGCACAGATTGCCAAGAGGTTCATGTACTTATTGATAGAATTATTAATCAAAAAGGAATCAGAACTTTGGTGCTTTGGACAACTCTTAGCCTATCCACACTTCAACAATGGGAAAGCTTGTTTGAAGGAGAACACTGGGGTGCTGCTGGGCCACCATTTGAAGGAGAGACCATGGGTGCAGCTCATGCATTTAATCAGCCACCCCAGCAGAGTCTAGGAACAGAGACAGGGTTACTCCAGCAGACACAGTGACCATCTGAAACAAGGGGACAGAGAAGGCTGAAGGAATGAAGGAGGGTGGCCCAAATTCTTGGATCCTATAAATGGGAGAATGGTGCTATTTGGCCATGAACATGTGCTTCCCTTTGAGAAAGGGAAGGCAGACCCCAAAGGTAGTATAGACATCATCAGGACTGAAAATTCCAGCACAGACCTAGAGGACACAGGCCCAGGTGTCTCAGTTTTGAAAGACAAGATCTCCATCTCCCAGAGCAGTGGTAGTCCACCAAGCTGAGGGAGTGGGGCTGCCTCCTGACCTATGGAAGTGATGTTCCCACCCCACGGGGCCTGGAGGCAAAGCATCTCACCCACAAGGGTTGTTGTCACACATTAAGATCTAACGGGATTTGCCTCACCGGGTTTGGACTTGCTTAGGACCCCTCACCCCTTCCCTCATTCCTATTTCTTCCTTTTGGTATGGGAGTATCTATCGCACATCTGTCCCACACATGCAATTTGGAAACCCATGACTTGTCTGGTTTCACAGATTCATAGGAGGAAAGGAATTTGCCTCAGCATGAATCTACCTCCAGTCCCTCCCAGACCTGATTTGGATGATATTCACATGAGACTTTGGATTTTGGATTTAGAGTTGATGGAGGAATGAGTTAAGACATTTGAGGTTGTTGGGATAGGGTGAGAGTATTTTCCAATATGGACTTGGGTAACAGCGGAAGAATGCTATGGACTTGTGTTCTCCAAGATTCTTAAATTGAAGCCATAATTCCCAGTGTGAGGGTCTTGGGAGGTAGGGCCTTTGGAAGGTAATCAGATCATGGGGGTGGGACTTTCACGATGGGATTATTGCCCTGATAAGGAGAGACACAGAGATCTCTCTTCCTTTCCTCTGTGTGAGCACATAGCAAGAAGGCAGCCTTGTGTAGGCCAGGAAGAAGACTCTCCTCAGGAACTGGATGTGAAATCTGGGTCTTGGGTCTCTTGCCTTCAGAACTGTGAGAAGTAAATACTTGTTTTTTAAGCCACTGGTCTGTGGTATTTTATTATAGTGACGTGAGCTGGAGAAGACACAGGGAATATCTAAAATGGTCTAATATACATATACCCAAAAGTAGAGACAAGAGAGGACAAGGAGAAGATTTAACATTTGAAAAGATAATATTATGTTTTAGAGTTGATGAAAAAATGTGTGTTGTCTATTAGTAAAGCAAAAAAGATCACACAGAGGATAAGAAAAAATTTTTAGCCTGAAACTAATCACACCTCATGAAACTGTGGAACTCAAAGACAAAAGGTAATCTTAAAAACAATTAACAAGGAAACATTGATCACCAACAATGAGAGGGCTATTAAAATGGTGGCATAATTTTCAATAGCAAAAAGAAAAACCTGATTAGATAGAATAATTTTTCAAATTCCTAAAGGGAAAATCTTTCTATATAGAACTGATTACCCTGAAACATTGTAATTTATAAAAGTTGGCCAATAAGAGAACTGATAAGTTATTTATTTTTTTTTTTATTTTTTTTTCAACGTTTATTTATTTTTGGGACAGAGAGAGACACAGCATGAATGGGGGAGGGGCAGAGAGAGAGGGAGACACAGAATCGGAAACAGGCTCCAGGCTCTGAGCCATCCGCCCAGAGCCCGACGCGGGGCTCGAACTCATGGACCGCGAGATCGTGACCTGGCTGAAGTCGGACGCTTAACCGACTGCGCCACCCAGGCGCCCCTGATAAGTTATTTTTAATATATTCACACAATGCAAAATTATAAATAATTAAAATGAAAGAAAATCTAATATGTCAATTGTTATCACCTTGAAGTCAGAATGTTGAAACAAAAAGCCAAAGACAATATGATACATAGATTATGACACCATACATGAACAAAAATATTATCATTATGTATAATTTTGATTACAGCTAAAAGCATAAAGGCTTTTATAAGATGGATATACACCAAGCTCTATTTATTTTTTAATTACAGTATAATTAATATACAGTGTTTATTAGTTTCAGGTGTACAACATAGTGATTCAACAATTCTCTATGTTACTCAGTGCCCATCAGGACAAGTGTACTCTTAATCCCCCTCACCTACTTCACCCATCTCCCCGGCCCCCAAAGTCTTGATAATGGTTATCTTTCCCACTGTTGGTAGGAGTGTAAAATAGTACAGCCCTTATGGAAAACAATGCAGAGTTTTCACAAAAAATTAAAACTATAACTGTTGATGAGGGAGCGTGGGGCAGGCTGAGGGCAAAGTACAACCTAGCACCTCCTCTCTTAGGGTGGGATATGTATGATATTCCTCAGGCACTCCTGGCTGGCCAAGGACAAAGGAGAGGACAGAAAATAAAACGGTTAAACTGATAGAGTCTACATCAGTTTACAAATATCTTAGTAAATTATAAGAAAAAGGCAATCTTGTCAATAGCCTAATTTTCAGAAACCTATAGATTCAGTTTCCTGGAGCCCCAACATCACCCTCCCCTCCATAGTGATGTGGGGAACAAAGGCAAGAAGGAAATGGCAGACAAAATTAAATTTCCTTATATCCTGCAGCCCATTGACAAATACTTGAGGCAGCTGAGCAAAACATTTCTCCAGAAACTCCCTACTGTCTTAACATTAATGCTTTGCTAGAGGGAAAATCATTAGCTTGACAATAGCTAGGCCTCTAGTAATCTGTATTTAGCATATGAAAATCTCTTCAGAAACTTCCCTCTTGACTTTTTCTCCCCAGACCCCATAGGATATAATGAGCCACTTTTCACAACCCCAATGCAGTTCTTTCTGCCCACGGGTCCTGTCCCCATGCTTTAGTAAAATTACCATTTAGCACCAAAAATGTCTTCAAGAATTCTTTCTTGGCCATCAGCTCTGAGCCCCATGAACCCACCATCACCCCAAAACCTCATCAACTAGCATATGATCCAGCCATCCCATTGCTTGATATGTATCCAAAAGAATTCAAGCAAGATCTTTAAGAGATATTTGCATGCTCATATTTATTGCGGCATGATTCACAATAGCCAATTGGAAGAAACCCAAATGTTCATCAACAGATAAATGGATAAAAAAAAAATGTGGTCTAGGAGTTAAGATGGCAGAGAAGTAGGGAGACCCTAAGTTTGTGTCATCCCTTGAACACAGCTAGATAGTTATCAAATCATTGTAAACACCAGAGAAATCAACCGCAGGTCTGAATGAACAAAAATTGAGAGACTGCCTATACAAAAGGGACCACCATTTGGAAGGTAGGAAGTACAGAGAGTTTACTGTTATGCCCAGAATTCGTGATCCCCAAAGACCACCAGGGAGCCCAGTCCGATGCAAAAGCAAAGAGCCTTTATTCGAGCTAGCTCGAGCTCAGTCCCCTACCTGCACCGACGCAGCGGTGAGATACCAGAGAGAGAGGGAGTTTCAAAAGCACAAAGGTTTTATAGGGGTCTAGGGGCAGTTGGTGAGGTAATGGCTGTGGCCTCAGCTGATTGGCTGGGGAAGGGTCGTGGCCTTGGCCGATTGGCTGGGGAAGGGTCAGAGTCCTGTTACGCAGGTCTCCAGGTGTGTTTTGATCAGGAAGTTTGAACGGGTGAGGGTGAGTGGGAGGTTACTCAAGGGGAGGAGGCGTGGTCTGAGGTTTCTGTGATTTTCCCGGAAAGGGGGCATGTCGGGGACATAGTCACTCAAGGTGGAGGACACAGAACAAGATGGAGTCGGCTGGCGTAGGTCCGCTCTTTCATTACCAGGAGAGATATTGCTCTGGGCCTGGCTGCAAGATGGGAGCCAGGTTAAGGAGGCTACCACAAAGTAGCATAAGCAGTCTGCTACCATGGGGAAGCACCTGGGTTAAAGGTGCTCAAGTGGTGAATGCGGGTAGAATCCCAGGAGTGACAGCGTCATCTGAGGATCCCTTGGGTCGCAAGGATGGGTCCTGCCAATGGGCAGTGTTGTTTCCAGGCTTAAGAGTGGGCACTCTCTCTGCCTGAGGGCTGAAAGCAGGGGTTCCTGCATTCTGCTCTGTTCTGACATAACTCTTTTTTTTTTTTAATTTTTTTTTCAACGTTTATTTATTTTTGGGACAGAGAGAGACAGAGCATGAACGGGGGAGGGGCAGAGAGAGAGGGAGACACAGAATCGGAAACAGGCTCCAGGCTCTGAGCCATCAGCCCAGAGCCTGACGCGGGGCTCGAACTCACGGACCGCGAGATCGTGACCTGGCTGAAGTCGGACGCTTAACCAACTGTGCCACCCAGGCGCCCCCTGACATAACTCTTAACAGCAGCACAGTTGCACCACTGCTTTTTTCCTTCTGCCAGAGGAGCACCATGACTGCATGCTGTGGAAATCCCTAAAATTTGGGAGTTTTGAAACTCAGTCCTGCACTGAAATAAAAAAGCTTACACAGGCAGGGTGAATGTTGAATTCCAAGGGAAACTGGGGACACAAGAGAGGTGATTGATTGCTCTTTTATGAGGGTTCCCTGAAAAGTGGGTGTGCGAACATTCAGCTCCAGGGCTAGAGAGTGGGGCACTGCCATAGTCATCCTGCCCATCAGAGTTGAAAACCTTCAGGTAGCAAAACAGGGTCACCTAGTGGAAGCCAGAGCCATGTACACCAAGCCCTGCCCTCCAAATCCCCAGAGGCACATTTCCACTCAGTCAAGCTAGCCTGAGAATCAGTGCGGTAGGTCCCTCCCTCAGAAGACCAGTGCACTATCATCAAGTCTCTGATCATAATGTTGCAAAACTTCAGCTCTAGGGGAAATAGGATCTAACTTCCTTTCTTACTTTTATTCTTTATTTCTTATAATGTTTTTCATTTATTTGCCTATTTTTATCAATTCTTTTTTTACTTTTTACTATTATTATTTTTTATTTATATATATACACTTATATATATTCTTTTTGTAATTTTTATTTTATTGTTTTATTTCATTGTATTTTACTTTATTTTGTTTTGTTTTATTTTATTTTTGGATCTAGATCCTTTGATCTTTTATCAAGCACACCAAAACACACCCAGGATCTAGTTTTATTGTTTGTTTTAGTTTCTGCTTAGTTCTTGTTTTTTTGTTTGTGTAGTCTTTTCTTTTCTTTCTTTGCTTTTTTCTGGACAAAATGACAAGATGGAGGAACTCGCCTGAAAAGAAAGAACAGGCAATAGAACTCATGACCAGGGATTTAATCAAAACTGATATAAATAAGATGTCTGAACTAGAATTTAAAACCGTAATTATAAGAATACTAGCTGGGGTTGAAAAAAAGCATAGAATATGCCAGAAAATCCCTTTCTGCAGAGATAAAAGAACTAAAATCTAGTCAGGCTGAAGTAAATATGCTATAGCTGAGACGCAATCTCCAATGGAAGCCATGACAGCAAGGAAAGACAAAGTAGAGCGGTGAATCAGTGATACAGAAGACAAATCATGTAAACTCATGAAGGTGAAAGAAGAGGGAAACAAAGGCCAAAGATCACAATACAAGACTTAGAGAACTCAGCAACTTAGTAAACAGGAAGAGCATTCACATCATAGGAGTCCCAGAAGAAGAAGAAAGAGAAAAGGGGGCAGAGGTTTATGTGAGCAAGTTATAGGTGAATACTTTCCTAATCTGGGGAAGGACACAGACATCAAAATCCAAGAATACAGAGAACTCCCACTAAATTCAACAAAAACTGACCATCACCAAGGCATATCATAGTCAAATTCACAAAATACACAGACAAGGAAAGAATCCTGAAAACAGCAAGGGAAAAAAAAGTCCTTAACCTACAAGGGAAGACAGATCAAGTTTGCAGCAGACCTATCCACAGAAACTTGGCAGGCCAGAAAGAAGTGGCAGGATATATTCAAAGTGCTGAATGGGAAAAATATGCAGCCAAGAATTATTTACCCAGCAAGGCTGTCATTCAGGATAGAAGGAGAGATAGAGTTTCCCAGACAAATAAAAACTAAAGGAGTTCATGAACACTAAACCAGCCCTGGAAGAAATTTTAAGGGGGATTCTTTGAGTGGAGAAAAAAATGAAAGCAAACAAAGAACAAAAGCAACAAAAACTAGAAAGGACCAGAGAACATTACCATAAATACCAACTCTACAAGCAACACAATTAAACTAAATTGATATCTTTCTTTTTTTTTTTTTTTTTTAATTTTTTTTTTTTTCAACGTTTATTTATTTTTGGGACAGAGAGAGACAGAGCATGAACGGGGGAGGGGCAGAGAGAGAGGGAGACACAGAATCGGAAACAGGCTCCAGGCTCTGAGCCATCAGCCCAGAGCCCGACGCGGGGCTCGAACTCACGGAGCGCGAGATCGTGACCTGGCTGAAGTCGGACGCTCAACCGACTGCGCCACCCAGGCGCCCCTAAATTGATATCTTTCAATAATCAGTCTGAATGTAAATGAACTAAATGCTCCGATCAAAAGAGATTAGGTATCAGAATGGATAACAAGACAAGATTCATATATATGCTGCCTACAAGAAACTTGTTTTAGACCTAAAGACACCTGCAGATTGAAAGAGAGGGGATGGAGAATCCATCATGCTGATGGATGTTGAAAGATATAAGCCATACCTATATCAGACATAATAGACTTTTTTCTTTAAATGTTTATTTATTTATTTATTTTGAGAGAGAGGGAGAAAGAGAGAGAGAGAGACTAGGGGAGGGGCAGAGAGAGAGGGAGATAGAGATTCTCAGGCAGACTCCACACTGTCAATGCAGAGCCTGACATGGGGCTCAATCCCACAAACATCAGATCATGACCTGAGCCGAAATCAGTTGGACACTTAACGAACTGAGCAACCCAGGTGCACCAGATAAACTAAACATTAAAACAAAGACTGTAACAAGAGATGAAGAGAGGCATTGTAGCATAATTAAGGGGTCTATCCATCAAGAAGATCTAAGAGTTGTAAATATTTATGCCCCCAGCTTGAAAGAACAGAAATATATAAATCAACTCATGACAAACATAAATAAACTCACTGATAATAATACAATAATAATTGGGGATTTAACACCCCACTTAAAGCAATGGACAGATCATCTAAGCAGAAAATCAACAAAAAAACACAATGGCTTTGAATAACACACTGGACTGGATGGAGCTAACAGATATATTCAGAATATTTAATCTAAAGCAGAAGAATAAACATTCTTTTTGAGTGCACAGGGAACATACTGGGTCACAAATCAGTCCTCAACGAGTATAAAAAAATGTATTAAAAAATACCATACATATTTTTGAATCACAATGCTATGAAATTTGATGTCAACCACAAGAAAAAATTTGGAAAGCCCTCAAATACATGGAGGTTAAAGAACATCTTACTAAAGAATGAATGAGTTAATCAGGATATTCAATAAAAAATTAAAAAATACATGGAAGCAAATGAAAATGAAAACACAACAGTTTAGACTCTTTGGGATTCAGCAAAGGCAGTCCAAAGAGGAAAGTATATAGAAACTCAGGCCTATCTCAAGAAGCAAGAAAGATCCCAAACACACAAGGTAACCTTACACCTAAAGGAGCTAGGAAAGGAGCAGCAAATAAGGCCTAAGGCCAGCAGAAGAAGGGAAATAATAAAGATTAGAGCAGAAATAAATTATATGGAAACAAAGAAAAATAGTAGAACAGATCAACAAAGCAAAGAACTGGTTCTTTGAAAGAATGAACAAAATTGATAAACCCCTAGCCAGACTTATCAAAAAGAAAATAGAAGGACCCAAATAGATAAAATAACAAATGAAAGAGGAAATATCACAAACAACATCACAAATACAAATAGTGATAAGATAATACTATGAAAAATTATATGCCAATAAACTGGGTAATCTGAAAGAAGTGCACAAATTCCTAGAAGCTCACACACTACCAAGACTGAAGAAATAGAAAATTTGAACAGACCCATAGTCAGCAAAGAAACTGAATCAGTAATTAGAAATCTCCCAACAAACAAGAGTTCTGGGCCAGATGGCTTCCCAGGGGAATTCTACCAGACATGTAAAGAGTTAATACATATTCTTCTCAAACTGTTCCAAGAAATTGAAGTGGAAGGAAAACTTCCAACTCATTCTATGAAGCCAGCATTACCTTGATTCCAAGACCAGATAAAGACCTCACTAAAAAGGAGAATTACGGGCCAATATCCCTGATGAAACTGAATGTAAAAATTCTCAACAAGATACTAGCAAATCAAATTCATTTACAATTGCACCAAAACCTATAAGATACGTGGAGATAAGCCTAACCAAAGAGGTAAAATTTCTATACTCTGCAAAACTATAGAAAGCTTATGAAAGTAATTGAAGAAGACACAAAGAAATGGAAAAATGTACCATTCTCATGAATTGGAAGAACAAATATTGTTAAAATGTCAAAGACATTTGAGGTCAAAAGACCTCAAATAGCCAAAGTAATGTTGAAAATGAAAACCAAAGCTGGACGCAGCACAATTCTGGACTTTAAGCTGTATTACAAAGCTGTAATCCTCAAGACAGTATGGTATTGGCACAAAAGCAGACACATAGATCAATGGAATAAAATAGAGAACCCAGATATGGTCCCACAAGTATATGGCCAACTAATCTTCAACAAATTAGGAAAGAGTATCCTATGAAAAAAAGACAGTCTCTTTAGAAAATGGTGCTAGGAGAACTGGACAGCAACATGCAGAAGAATGAAACTGGACCACTTTCTTACGCCATACACAAAAATTAATTCAAAATTGATGAAAGACCTAAATGTGAGACAGGAAACAATCAAAATCCTAGAAGACAACATAGGCAGCAACCTCTTTGATCTCAGCTGCAGCAACTTCTTCCTAGACACGTCTCCAGAGTCAAGGCAAACAAAAGCCAACATGAACTATTGGGACTTCATCAAGATAAAAACCTTCTGCACAGCAAAGGAAACAAAAGATAGCCTACGGAATTGGACAAGATATTTTCAAACAACATCTCTATAAAGGGTTAGTATCCAAAATCTATAAAGAACTTGTCAAACTCAACACCCAAAAAACAAACAACTGAGTTTAGAAATGGGCAGAAGACATGAATAAACACTTTTCCAAAGAAGACATCCAGATGGCCAACAGACACATGAAAAGATGCTCAACATCACTCATCATCAGAGAAATACAAATCAAAACCACAATGAGATACCACCTAACACCTGTTAGAATGGCTAAAATTAACAACGCAAGAAACAACAGATGTTGGTGAGGATGTGGAGAAAGATGAACCCTGTTGCACTGTTGGTGGGAATGCAAACTGGTACAGCCACTCTGGAGAACAGTATGGACGTTCCTCAAAACTAAAAATAGAACTACCTTATGATACAGCAATTATACTACGAGGTATTTAAGGGTACAGAAATGCAGATTTGAAGGGGTATATACACCATAATATTTATATCAGCATTATCAACAATAACCAAGCTGTGGAGAGAGCCCAAATGTCCATCAACCGATGAATGGATAAAGAAGATGTAGTATTAATATACGATGGAATATTACTCAGCCATGAAAAGAATGAAATCTTGCCATTTGCAGCAACGTGGATGGAGTTAGAATGTATTATAATGAGCAAAATAAGTCAATCAGAGAAAGACAATACCATATTATTTCATTTATATGTGGAATTTAAGAAAGAAAAGAGATGAACATATGGGAAAAGAGGCGAATCAAGGAGAGAGGTAAACAAACCACAAGAGATTCTTTTTCCTCTTGGACATGATGCTGATTAAAATAAGCCTGTCACAAAAGAAAAAATATTGTATGATTCCCTAATCACTCATACGAAGTATCTAAAGTAGTCAAAATCATAGAAAGAGAAAGTGGAAAGGTGGGTTGCCTCTGGGGAAGGGGGAGGGAGGACTAGTGTTTAATGTGTACAGAGTTTCAGAACTAGAAGATGAAAACATTCTAGAGATCTCTTGCACAGCAATGTGAATATACTTAACACTACTGAACTGTATACTTCAAATGTTTAAATGATTTTAAAAAGGTAGAAAGCAGAGGCATAAATATTCACAACATAGGGTCAGTCAACATATTTTTAGGTCTGGCAAAATGGCACAAACAACAGAAGAAAAAATACATACATTGGACTTCATCAAAATTAAATACCTTTTTACTGCAAAGAACTCTATTGACAAACTAATAAACAGCCTGCAGAATGGGAGAATATTTTTGCAAATCATCTCTGAATAAAAGACTTTATCTAGAATATATAAAGAACTCTTACAACTCAATAATAAAGGACGAATAAACCAATGAAGAATGGGCAAAGGATAAATATATATCACTCCAAAGAAGTTACAGAAATGGCCAATAAGCACATAAGATGCTCAACATCAGGGAAATGCAATCCAAAACCACACTGAAAGCCCACTTCAGAACCACAAGAATGACCATTAGCAAAAAAACAAAAACAAAAACAAAAACAAAAAACAAACAAACAAACAAACTAGATGGTAGGAAGCATTGGCTAGAACGTGGAGAGAAAGTAGAATCCTAATACACTGCTAGTGCAAACATACAAAATGGTGCAGGCACTTTGGAAACAGTCCAACAGTTTCTGAAAAGGTTGAATATAGAGATTTCAAACAATCCAGCCATTCCACTTTTAGATATATAGCCATGAGAAATGAAACATGCATCCACACAAAAGTTCACACCAGAATTATTCGTATTAGCCAAAAGTAGAAACAACCCAAATGTTTGGCAACTAATCCGTGGATTTAACAGACAGTAGTACATCCACACAATGGGATATTATTGAAAATGTGCAAACACGAGTGAAACATGGAAACCTTATTCTACGTAAAAGAAAGCAGACATAAAAGGATTATCATATAATCCCATTCATACAGAAGTGCAGAATGTGGGAAAGTATAGAGACAAAGGAATGAATGGGTGCTTAGGCCTGATGTCCAGATGGGAAGACAGGGGGACGGTGAGAGGGTACAGGATTTCTTTTGGGGCTGATAAAACATTCTATAATTTATTGTGGTAACGGTTACAAATTCTATAAACAAGCTGAAAGCCATAAAACTGTAAACTTCAAATGAGTGAATTGTATTTCATGTGAATGTCTAAAAACAGTTTTTATTTTATAATTAGGCTAGAGCAAATATGTCAAAATGCTAACGTTGCCTATATCTAGGTGTTGTCTATTGTGGTTTCTGTTGCATTTTTTTCATTTTTTCTATAAGCTTGAAATATTCCTACTGAAATTACCCATTTTCTAAAATGGAAAATAAGCAGTTAGTGTGAATGCAGGCCATCTGGGATCTATGGACCCTTGTTGGCTCGTTTAGAATCCCAGAGGAATCTCCTAGCATCACCTAGGGTATGGTCTGTGTCCAGCACAGACCTGTTCTGATGATCTGTTCTGATGCCCTGGTTCTGATGACATCAGGATGGTGACAGTGACATACCATTGTGTGACTAGTGCCTTGGGGGCTCTCCTTCTCTACATTATGAAGGATGAGAACACCAGCATCTGGCCAGTTTCATTAACAGACTGTGCAGGAGAGCAATTAACAATGACCACCCCCGAGTAAATAAATTAGGAGCCATACAATTGGGGATGCCTCTGTAATTTGTGGTTGGAAAACATCTTTTAATGTCCATGCACTTTGTACGAATTCACACAATACACGGCCCTGAAGCATGATCTTCGGAATGAACCACGACAAAGGACATTCCAAAGGACAGACTATGGGAGGAGGGTGGAGACTGGCCTTCAGAGACTGCGGTGAAGTAGGGAAAATGAACCCTCACACAGCCCAGCTTAATCGCAAGATATTTTGCTAAAATGAGCAACGAGAGAGAGCCCAGGCTGGCACGCAGGCATCCCAGACGGACGGGCCCTCAGACTCCGTGAGTCACGTCCAGGGCCTCCCAGGAGACCTGCGAGGCTGTGGGGACTCGTGCCAGCTCATCTGGAGGAAGGGTCCCGTCAAGTAGGTCATGGGGACCACAAGTGGGGACTTTCCGAGCCCTCTGATTCCCGGCCCAGAATCTCCAGAGCAAATGCTTGTAGGGGTTCCGGGGATGGCTCAGCACTGTCTGTCCTAACAACTGGCCACGGACACCATCTTTCTCTGCCGGAGCCCCCTAAGACACCCGTGCCCAGTGATGGCTGATGACCGATGGAGGCATGGGTGCGGGCAGGCCTCCCCAAGATCAGCGTTTGGGGAGCATGGGGGCACCCTGGCCAGGATTCCCCAAAGCAGCCTGCTCTCCCCCTTCCCGCCCAGCGCACAGTGACCTGTAGGACACCCCGCAGCTCGGAATGAAGAACAAACGTGCAGCCAGGAGGGGGGGGCAACAGGGAGCCCGACTGCCCGGGTGCCATCAGAAGACATGACACCGTCATCAGTGGGGACAGGTGTGCACCTGGATGCGAGGGATTTCCCCACGACTCCAAGGCTACTTTGAGGGGTTTCTTCTTACGGGAGCAGGAGGAGGACTCTGGAGCCAACGCTGTGTGGCAGCCGCCCTGGCGCCCGTGACTGCCCTCATCCCCTGGCCTCCCGGAGCCCACGGTCCTCAGAAAGCGGTGAAGCCTGGCTCCCTCCAGGCTCCCTGTGGAGGCCCAGTGAGCTGACCGCCTGGGACAGCGCACGCACACCCCGGCTGGTGGCCCCCGAGTCCCGCCTCATGCTTTCCCCGAGTCCATCCTCACGGGGATGAAGAGGACTCCCCCCCCATCCCTCACATTTCAACGGTCCCACTGGGACTGGAAGATGCTCCTCATACCACGAGGCCAGAGCCCCAGAGCCTGTCCCCTGAGGCCAGGCCTTCTGCCCTCCCTCAGGCCCACACAGGGAGCCTTGGAGGAGCCAAGGAGGATGTAGCCCCCCCCAAGCCCCCCCTCCCCGCCCCAGCTCAGCCCCAGGGCTGGACGCTGCAGGGAGGCAGAGGGCAGCTCCCGGAGAAGACAGGGCTGACTGCAGACTGCACTCTGGAAGACGGTTGTGGTGCAGAGGGCGCCCATCCCTGGATGTTCAGGGACGCACATGGTGACCGCAAGCCCCTGGAGGCCCCTCCCAGACCCCTTCCCTCCGGCCAGGGCATCTCCACGCAGCGGCCCAGACGCATTTCCCGGCAAAACCATCTTTATTCCCACGTACACGCAGCGCCCCTGGGGGCTGCTGCCGCCCCGCCCGCAGTCGTGCCCTCCCCCTCTCCCCCCAGCCAGGATCAGCACTGAAGGGTGGGCCCAGGGCTCCCTACGGGCTGCAGTGCTGCTTCTTCCTCCTCCCTGGGACAAAGGAGCCACACCTTCTCTTTGGAGGCAGAGAGGGCCGAAGCAGCCCCACGGCCAGGGCCCGCACCGAGCCCCTGAGGCTGGCCCCTGGGAGGGGCGTCTTCCCGGCAGCGGCCAGACCCGCACGCAGAGCCCGCTTTCTGGACTTGGCAGCTGGGGGAGCGGCTGGGCTGCGGCCCATTCTCTGAGCAGCGGGGGCCTGGGGAGCTCCCCGCGGCCCGCGCCCTCCAGGGCTGGGGAGGCCCGGGGCCGGAGCAGGACTCTGGGAGAGCCCCCAGGGCAGCAGGCTGTGCCCAGAGGCCAGGAGGAAGGCCAGGCTGGGCAGCTCCTCCTCGTCCTCACTGGACCCATCTGCTGGCCCGCCAGGCTCCCTAGCAGGGGGGGCCTCTCTGAACAACGGGGCATCCCTGGGGTCCGGCCGAGGAGGGGTGCGCCCTGGCCCCTGGGGAGGAGAGGAGAGCCCACCAGCCCGGAGGGCAGGCAGCTGCTGTTGTCCTGGAGACGCGGCAAAGGCTCTGGGTCTGCACGGGTGCGCGTGTGCCCGGCTGTGCCTCCGGAGGTCCTGGCACTCGCTCTCTGCTGGGCAGGCTTCACGGCTGACCCCTGGCCGGGCCCTGGCCTCACCCTCAGGCCCGGAGCCCAGTGTCGCTGCACAGTGACTCGGGGTTGTGGGCACACCGTCCTCCACCGCCAAGGCCACCAGTCTCTTCTCTACCAGCTGGGAGGAGGGAGGTGACGGTGACTGGCCAGCGCGGGAGTGTGAGAGGGGAGGTGGGACGGTGGCATGGGGGACGGGGGTGGGGGGGGTGGGAGGAGGGGTCGGGTGGCCCGTGAGGCCCTGGCTCTCCTGATATCCCCCCGAGTCCCTCCCTCCCTTCCCAGGCTCCCCATCCTGTAGATGGCATTCTCTGCTCGGTACCTGCCCTGGAGCTCCTGGAGCTCGCCTCCCCAGTGCCATGCCTCCTAGGCAGGGGAGCGGGGGACCGAGTCACGTGTGCCTTTGTACTGAGCGGCCCCCCTTCCCTGGCTCACCTGGGTCCCCTCCCTCCCCTGGCTCAGCTCCTCTCCTGCGTCTCTCTTTGCCCTGCTCACCTCTGCAAGGGAGAGTCCTTCCTCCTGCTCCAATTTCTCAGCGAGGGCCAAAAGATCCAGCTGTGGTTCTGAAGAAAGCAGTTCTGCCAGGAATCGCGGGTGAATGACTGCCTCCACCTGGGACAGAAGGAACAGGCTGTGGGCACCTGGGCAGGGGGCACCTGTGAGCCAAGCAGGACCCGCAGGGAAACTGGTAACGTGAAGCCCCACCCCGCCTTCTGCACAAGGCAGGATGTTTGAACCATCATGGTCACTGGCTGCACGCACACGCAGACAGGCGCACACGCACACACACACATGCACACACAGGCACACGTGCAGACAACAAAATTTCACACATGCATACACAGAGAGACAAAGCCTATACACACATACATACATATACACATACGCACACACAAAAGCCACACAAATGCGTATGCACACACACCCCCAACACATATGTGCCCACACAGAGACACAGAAGCATTCAAATGGTAGACACCAACATATCCTCACAAACATATGCATACACACAAAGACATGCACGTACACATACACACAGGCCACACACAGACACCCACACAGGTTCACCCACACCTGCACAGGTGCACACACACACAAGTACACACACGTTCATGTACACAAGTACCCACAGAGGCACACTACACACAGCCACAAACACATGCATGGACACACACACACACAAGTACACACAGGTGCACCCTACACGCAGGCACACTTACATGCACGTAAGCACATTCACACAAGTACACAGACATACAAACCCTTGCACGTATGTTCATGCACCCAAGTACACACATGCAAACACACACAGGCACACACACATCCACCTAAGCACATTCACTCAAGTACACATGCAAACAAACCCTTGCATGTACGTACATGCACACAAGTACACACACACACGCTACACGAAGGCACACACACGTGCACATAAGCACATTCACAGAAGTACACGCACATGCACACACATACATGTATGCACACGCACACGAGAGCACACACACATGCACCCTACACGCAGGCACACACACACGCACGTAAGCACGTTCACACAAGTACACACACAAACACTTGCACGTATGTACATGCACTCAAGTACACGCCCATGCACACACATAAATGGACGCATATGCACACAAGTATACACACATGCATGCACACAAGTACCCACACGCACATGCACATAAGCACATTCACTCAAATACACACACATACAAACCCTTGCTTGTACGTACATACACACAAGTACACACATGCTCGTAAGCACATGCACCCAAGTACACACACGTGCACACACACATGCCTGCACACACACAGCTCAGGAACGGGGAACAGAGCTTGATCCCAAAGGCCTAGGCACAGTCCCACTCCGGGTGTCGGAGTGGCAATGCCTGGAATCTTCCAGACGCCAGGCTGTGGGCCGGCCCACCTTGGTGATGAAGTCTTCCTGGGAACACAGCTTGTCAATGTAGCTGAGAAGACCCGGGTCCAGGTAGATGGCGTCCTCGTCCTGCCGTGGCTCCTCTCCGTCCTGTCCCCATTCACCCGCTAGCGCCCCCGGGGCTGAGCAGGCAGGCCCCAGCAGCCCCTCCATGATGTCCACGTACTCTCTCACAGCCTCAGGGGGGATCTCCTTGGGTGCCTTGGGCTGCGGGGGTCTGTGTGGCTGCGGGCAGGGTGGCTGGGCCCTGGAGCCGGCCTTCCTGGGAATGCGGGCTGAGGCAGAGCGGGAAGGAGGGAGGAGGTGACAGGGGCTCCAGCTTGCTTGTGGAGAGGGCAGGGTTTGGGGGACACTGATGTCGGTGGGGGCTGGGTCAGGGCCACCTGAAGCCACAGGCACCCTGGGACGGGGGAGCTGAGGGGAGGAGCATCCAATAGCGTCTCCTGTGAGCAACAGAGGACCCACCGTTTCTCCAAGGGTCTCCCCCCGCAGCCCGCTTTCCAGGCAGAGTTCTGTTGGGTCCCTTGACAGGGAGGTGGGACTTGCCAGGTCAATATCTCACGGTGACAAAGGGCAGCTACGACCCCAGGCTCTCTGCGGCTGGTTTGGTTGAAAGACCAAGGCCCACGTGAAGGACGAGACAGGACGTGGGGACAGCGGCCTTCCCTAGGCCCCACTGCCTCCGGCCGCCAGCTCCCTTGGGAATGTGGGTGCTGTACCTGGCGGCCGGCCCCCCTCCAGGGCTGGGGACCCCTGTGTTCCAGGCTTGGGTGGGGCTGGAGCAGATGCGCCCTGGGCCACCTTCACCCACTGCAGCTTCTGAATCTGTATCTCCTCCTCTGCCTCAAACTCCATGAACCTGGGGGTGAGGAGACCCAGGCCACACTGAGGAGGGGCCCGGCCGTGGAGCCCAGCAAAGGCGGAGGCCGTGGGGGACCGGAAGAGGCAGTGCCCGGCAGCGGCAGCCATGGTCCTGGCCCCCCAGGAGGCAGCAGGCTGGCCGATCCGGCCCGGCCCCAGAGGGGGTCCCACCTCCCCGGGGCCGCAGGTTCAGCCCCCATCCTGAGACCTTCACATGGAGGCAGGGGTGGGTGTCGATCAGGTTGGGGCTGAAGCCTGGGCAGGTAGGTGAGGAGGACCCTGTGCTCAGCCCGGCCTCACGGGTCCCACGGGCCTGGGGCTGGGACCCTGACTCACTTTCCTGCCATCTCGTAGTAGATGACCCGGTCAAAGTTGCTTCTGCACTGCCACTCCTGCACGGCCCGCCACACTCCCTCCTCCAGCGTCATGGTGGGCTTCAGGCGGGCCAGGGACCGAAGCACCGGGCTGCAAGCCCTCGGGGTCAGGCGGCGGCTGCGGCCTGGTGGCCCCACCCTGCCCCACCCCGCCCTGTGCAGCACGTGTCCCCCGCCCAGCGAGACTCAGTGCTGGCAGGTGACAGGCGGTGTCTGGCCGTGCAAACCAGCCCCCTCCAGGCGACCACTGTCACTGCCTCACACTGGGCAGCCCCGGGCCCTGGGCTCCAGGCTGACCACCCACCCGCACCTGGATCAGGGAGCTCTTTGCCCCCGGACCCTGCGTTCCGTAATGACGATACTGAGCGTGCCGTGCCAGGCAGTGATCCGGTCCCCCGGTCCCCTGCGGGAAGTGCCGTCACCCCGTGTCCGGCGGGGGACCCCAGAGGACCCGCGCCGCACTGCCTTCCCCGAGCGGCACTGGCTCACACCCTCCTCTCCTCACCCTGAGGCCCCCGCCCTGGGCACACCCCAGGGTCCTGGCTGAGGGCGGCGGGGGGGCAGAAGGCGCTCACATGAGAAAGCAGGAGAGGGCTTCGGCGTCGGGGCTCTGCGGGAGGTGCCTGCGGGCCAGGACCTTGAAGCACTGCCAGCGCCGGAAGTTCTCGTACACACTCTTGGGGCTACAGGAGTCCGCGGGCGAGGCCTTGGCGGGGCCGCTGGCCAGGCTGCCCTCCCTGGCAGCCGCGGGGGGCTGCGGCCCTGCGGTCCCCGGGGGCACCACGGGGGCCCGCCGGACAGCCGGGGGGGGAGCCTGAGGTCGAAGGCCCGGGGTGGAGCCTCCCTTGCCGGCCCAGGTGCCCCCGACGGCTGGGGCGGACACGGGGCTCCCCGCTGCCGACGTTGCCAGGAACAGGGGTGTGGGACACGCAGCACCCCCACAGAGGGCCCCGGGAGGACTCCAGCGAGCGGGGGCCTGGGTGAGGACGACGGTCTGAGTCTGGGGGGTATCTGCGGGCCCCCACTCTGACCTGACCTGGACGATGACGTTACAGGCCCGGGTCCCACCTGGGCCATGGACGGCATCTCCTGCCACCAGCGGTGTCCTGCAGAAAGTGGGCAGCACCACGGGGCTGCCAGGCGTGAATGGCGGGGTCACGTGGGGCGGCGAGTGCTGCCCCCGGGGTGACCAGTGCGAGGCGCCAGCAGCAGGTGGGGGAAACGGCTGTGCCGTCAAAGAAGACACGGAGGCCTCCGGGTCCATGGCCACATGCGGTGCCAGCACTGGAGATGCTGTGGACAGAAGGGAAGGGCCGGATGGAGTCGGAGAATCGCAGCCAGGACGCAGGATCCTGGGCCCCTTTGCTCACTAGGGAGCGGAGTGGGGAATCGCGACACGGGAGGGACGCTTACAGGAAAAGGTGCGGTTTGCAAGTGTCCTGGAGTGAGTTCCATGCTCTGGCCTCCAGACGACAATTACTGTCCCCGCCCTCCTCAACAAGACAGCCTGCCTGCCTGGAAGAGGCAGCCTTGGCCAGCACTGACTCTGGGAACCTCCCCAGGACCCCAGACACCACCCTCCATCCTCACGGGCTGTCCTCCTGGACGAGGGGCTGGGTGGACATCTGCCCCGTGGGAAATGCCCTCGGCCGGCTCCCAGGCGGCTTGGGTTCTGCTCCCAGGTACGTCCGAGTCACCTGAAGGGCCTTTGTGAACGGGCAGCGTCTAAACCATTTGGGCCCCTCTCCTGCTCAGACCCCCAATGCCTGACGCTCAGTAAAACTCCCTCCCTTTCTTCCTGTCCTAACATAAGAAAACAAACGCTTGTAATATCTTTCTCCCTAGAAGCGCGGCCTCCGAGCCCCCACGTAACCCCGTCTTAGGAACCCCCACAGCCCACACGCCGCACGGGCCAGGTGCTGCCACCGCTCAGCAGCTCGGATCCTGGGAGAGTGTGAGGCAGGCGTCATGTTCCCTGGTTCCTGTCACTCGCAGCCCACGGTGGCTACAGAAGACTAGCAAAGGGCAATGCAGACGGGGCAGCGGGGCTGTTGGGGCGGGGGGACTCTGGAGCTGGGTCACGTGGGACTGGTTGCGGGAATGCAGGCTTCTGTGGTCTTCCCCTTCCAGCTCCAACAGTGAAGGTGAGGACACACGAGGAGCCCAGCATGAGCCCAGGGCCAGGAGGAAAAGGGGCTGGATCCCGTGCCTGTTCAGGAAGAACCCATGCGGGTCCTCGTTCGGGGGGACAAGGGACACACCTGCACATCTAACTGATCAACAGCTGTCCCACGACATGTCATACAGCCACAGAAGATGGTCCTCCCGTCCAGGCTCCCCTCCTCTCCCCTGTAAGGAGGACTCAGCTTTCACAGATGCTGCTTGGGACACCCAACCACGCTACACTCCGTTCCCCATCCACGGCACAGGGACGAGGAATACAAGCCGACTCTTCATCTCAAAGGTGGCTCCCAGGGCTGAGGGTTGGCCAGGAAACCCCGGACAAGACGAAGCAGGTGGAAGGACCGCACGTCCTCAAGAGGAAGAGGGACCCAGAACAGCTGAGGAACCCAAGGCCTACCTCGGTTGAGGCCACCTGATGCCCTGTCCCTGCTGAATCTACGAAAAGGGTCACCTGGGCTGGGGAGAAGTCAGCTCTGGGCTGGAAGGGGTGGAAGTCCGGGGCCGGGGGTGTTAGAGGAACTTCCAGCCCCGCTCCCGGGGAGGACATTGGCCACAAGACCGCCCCACTGAACCACGTCCTGGCTCAGACCATCTCCCCCCACATCCCTATCAGGCACTATGGAGACCCAGAATCTGCAGTCAAGTCCCTTGGAGGGTATGGTGGGGGAGGTCCAGGTGTCTGAGGAATACCACACCCGGCTGTCCTTTCCCTGCGACCCTGCCTGTGCCACCACCACGACACGGTGCCACCTCTGCTACAAACTGTCAAAGTGGTGTGTGACTCCAGCGACACGCAGTGTGCCTGCCTCCATCCGTTCTCCACACCCAGGGCATTTCCCCTACGAGGTCTCGACCCGCCCTCCTCCCCAGGGTCCTTGCAGGTTTCCACGGGCTCCCAGCCTCCCAGATGAGCTGTCCTTGGCCCCCACACTCTTTCCCTACCCAACCCCCACCCCCGCCCCCATGTGCCCCTGTCCAAGTGTCACATTTGAATCCCACGGATTTGAGGGATGGCAGGGACGCGGACACGCCTGCCCAACCCACAGGCTTACCTCCTTCTGAGGCCATCCCCGCAGGCTTGGGCAGGGACCACTGTATCCTACAGCCACCACAATGAGAAACGTCGAGTCCAGGTCCCAGACAGCGACCTGCTCCAGCAGATGCTCAAGATCCAATTAAGGAGGGAAAAGTTTGAATGTAAACAGGGACAGAATGTAGGGCTCCTGACATTCTGCAGCGGGGGAGGGGCCGAGGGCCAGGGCCCTGGGTGGGGGTGGGGAGACATTCCCTGAGGGCTCTGGCAGGTAGGCAAGGACCACAAGTCCTTCTCAAATGACACAGGGGCAACACAATTGCTGTGTGCCTTTGGAGGCAATTTATACAAGTTGTTCAGATTCCGAGCACCGAGGTGTTACTCGGTGGTCCTTTGCTTCCGTTTTCATCCATCGGCCGAGTTTGTGTCCCTCAACCCACTCTGCTTCCCACCTGGCTCTTGACTCACTTCAACCGAGGCCGGACTTTCTGAACAAGATTCAGAACATGTATTCTGATGAACACATGGGTCCTGAAGGCCACATGGAACGGAGGTTCCAAATTAGCACGGTCTCAGCAGATCCTGCGTGCTTGCTTGCACACGGGTCCTTCTGTCCTCGCCGCCCTCCGCTGCTGGAAGCTGCTCAGACTCAAGCAGGACGAGCCTTACTAATGCTCTCCTCTGCTGGAAAGCCCCAGCCTATCAGACAGTGGTCGTGCAGCCTACACATGCAGGACCAGAAATCACTACTTTTTGTTTCCCAGCATCCTGTGCTGTCATTCAACATTGACTCTTAACATTTTTCCTTCTTTTAGTGGAATATCTCAAAGAATCAATAGCTTTGTGTGGTTCAATGTCAAAGGACATAAAGGAATAGGCAGTGATGACTCTCCCTCCCACCTCTTACTCCTGGGCACCAAGCCCCTTTCTCGCAGGAAACCAGTGTTATCTGTGACGTTCAAATCTTCAGAGAGACGGATTATGCAACTAAAAGTACATGTGAGCTATTTTCATTTTCAAAAAATGCTTGTATTTTTTTCTGTGGCTAAAAGTTGACACATATTCCAAAATAGGTGTGAGTGTGTCCAGTGATTGACTTTATGCTGATACTGTGGCTCCTGTCCGTATTTCTGGAGACTGGATTCTGGGAACATGGAGTTCTACAGTCCTTTACATTTCAAGGACCCTGTAGAATAGGGTGGCTGGATTTAGCATATGAAATAATGGATGCTCAACTGAGTTAGAATTTCAGATAATAAGGATCAGCTTTTAGAATAATTGTGTCCCATGCAATATTTTGGATATAACTTTTACTGGAAATTTGTTCCCAGTTGATTTGAATTTTGCATTTAGCTGGAGTTCTGTACTTTATATGGCATCTCTACCCAAACAGTGTAATATATTCAGCTAATATTAGTCACCTTGTGGGAAAGAGAACTTGGATTAGGAGACTCAAGGGTGCTACTTTGAAAAAAAAAAGAGTGCTATCTTGGCTCACCCACAAAATCACTTGCCTGCGCACGCACATGCACACACACACACACACACACACACACACACACGGTGTCTATAGGCTCTTTGGGTGATATGGAATTTGGAGGCGCCAAATATACAGAATTGAGTATCTGGAATTAATGGGACTAAGGACAGAAGTAAGGGTTAGGAAAACTTCCCCTCCCTAACATCCTACAGTCCTGGTTTTCCTAGGGGTTAAAATCAATCCCCATGAAATGGATGTGCACCTGCCATCTATCCACTGACGTCCAACCCCCATTCACACAACCAGCTTCCTCTAAGTTCTCATTGGCCAATGCTAGCCTGGAAGCCCTGCTCACGGGCTTGTGTATTTCCTGTCTGCATGAGAGACCCTTGTTCTTTGGAATCCATGCTCATCAGGGCATGTGGCCTCATCTGCACGAGAATCATGGGAGCACCTCTTTAAAGTCTTGCTTGATTCTTCTTTTCATATTGCACATCAACATCAGTTTACTGGGAAGGTTCAAAATGACATGAAAGAGCATTGGGGTTTTGTGTCGTCAGGAGAGAGGACTGTTAGGAAATTGGCCAAGGGTGACGAGGGTTAAGAACCTCAGTGGTTGCCACCAATCTCTTGGGAGACCTGCTTCACCCCTGCTATCATAGCAGTACAGCTCCTAGGATGGCAGGGTGTTGGGGAAGGAAAGGGAGGTTTAGAAGGATGGCTCCACACTGACCATACACTGAAAAAGACTCCTGGTTAAGGCACCGAAACAATTCCTTGCCCCCTTGAGGAAAAGTTGACTCCAAAGGCCACCAGTGTGTGGAAACTGAACAGTGGACACCCTGATGCGGAAAGGCACTGGACTTTGAGTTCGGGACCTGGAGTTCCTCCCCTCCCCCTGCTCCGTACTATAGTCATGTAAGAGAGTCATTTCCCAATTCCTCTGCAATGTCCACACGGTTTCTAAGTTTTCTCCCAACTCCCACCCTGACAGGGCCCAGGGATTCTTTATATTAGCACTTCTGGAGTGTAGGGCCAGCCACCCAAAGCAGGTGAGCTCCACGGTGCAGCCCTTCAGGACATTCCCCAGGCCTCTCCCACTCTGCAGTGTGGAAGGGACTCTCCACAGGCACCCATCTTTGTGTTCTCTCTGGCAGCTGCTCTGAGCACGCTTCCTGGACGGGAGCTGGGGAGATGAGCTGAGAGCCACTCAAGCACATCATAGTGAACTTTATTGCAAACATCCCTGCTGGGCATTGAAAAATGAACAACTTGGAGACATTGCTCAAGGCCTGAGCTTTTATCCGGGGAAGGCTGAAATGGGTTTCAGGCAACAGCTTTGTTTTAGAGAGTTTTGAGGCAAAATGTACTCAGGCACTCGTGAAAGCAGGCTCCTTCTTGTTTGCTCCCTTCGTCCAGTCAGTCAACCAATTATTGCTAAGATTCTCACTCATGGCTCAGAGGTAGGACTTGAGTGACCCTTCTCAGGGCCACTGATAAAAGATGACACTGCAGAAAACTTCTCTGGTCCCCATTCTGCGATCATTTTCGAACACTTCGAAATCTAGAGTCAAGAGTCTAGATGGCATCAAATTAGCCCAAATGTAACCTGGGAAGACTGGTCCTAGGAGGGAGTAAGAGCATTCCTTTAGACCCTGATCTCTGGCCGTTCCTGCATCAACTTCTGAGACAAACCCATCTCTGGACACGGATCACAGGCCTCAGAAGAGGGATGGCCTTCCACACAAGCAAGGACATTAGCAGAGTGGGGGATATCATGCTTGTGTCTCTTGGAGTCTGCAGCCCGTGGACTTGGAGGTGTGCCGTGCGAGGTTTCATCGTTCTGCTGTGGCTGACAAATAGCACAAAGGTGGCGACTGGCCACGTAGAGGTTGTGAAGGTTGAAGCTTCTCCCAAGAATACTACAAAATCTGGTCAAGAAGTTGAGTCTTTTTCAAAAAATCAGTTGAAATTCTTCGCTGTTTTGAAAAGGAGGGAGGGGAGGGCAAACCGTTCCCAGCCCACCTGTGTGACTGCATCTGTCCAGCAGGATCAGAGGCAGAGCACAAGCCTCTAAGGAGACGTCCGTGCATCACACGTACTGAGCAGCCCGTGTATCAGCAGCTACACTAAGGAACCTAACCTGGCACAGGCAGTGCGTTCGGGAAACTCTGGGAGAGGAGGCGGGGAGGGAGGGGGCCCTTGGAGTGTTCCCCAGGTCTGCATTCTCCGCCTGATCTGTTCCTTCATGGAACCTTCGGGCTCGGGCGGCCAAGGGGCACAGCACTTGTGGAAAGGCGGGGACGAGCAGAGGGACGGGCGGTCCCGGCCGAGGGCGGCCGTGGCCCCACCGGAGGCCGTGGGCTGCAGGTGCACCTGGTCCCTAACTCGGTGGGAAGGCCGCGTCAGAGGGCGCGGAGCGCACGTGTGCGGTGTTACAATCGCCAGTGCTGGCTTCACAGGCGCCGGCTCCAAGGCTGGACGGCCATAAAGAGTCCGTCCCGTCCGAGCTAGAGCCGCCCGAGTGGCTTCCCAGCGCGAGAGGGTCCCCTGGCGCCCTACCCCGCAGGGACCTCCAGGCGCGTCCCTGCGTGTCCTTTGCCCGCCCGCGCACGCCCAGGGGGGCGGGGCTGCAGCGCTCCTGGACCCGCCCCCCAGGGCCCGCCGCGTCCGTTGAGGCGGTGCGCCGGGGAGCGCGCGCGCGCGCGTGGGGGCGGGGCTCAACGGCCCTCCCGGCTGGAGGCGGTGCCCTGCCTGGCGGCCTCGTGCCCCCGTGACGTCAAGTCGAGGCCAGGGTCGCGCGCCCTTAGTCGCTCAGGCGTAGCCGCGGTGGCCGTGTTTAGGCCTTAGCTTGTGCGCGCGCGTGTCACGTAGCAACCGGCCGCGTGGACGCTCGGCGACCGCCGCCGCGACGGTGAGCTGACGCGCGAGTGTTTCGGGCGGTGTGCGGGTGTGGACCGTGCGGGGCTGAGACCGGTTCTTGGGAGTCGGCGTCCGCAGCGGGGTCCGGGGCGGCATTGGGTCTGGGGTCTGCGCCGCGGCGTCTCGACCCAGTGGTTCTGAGGCGGGTTCTTGGGCATTTCAGCGTCGGCACCGGGGTCCCGGACGGCCGGTGGGTCTGGGTTCTGCGCCACGGCGTCTCGACCAATTGGTTCTGAGGTGGGTTCTTGGGAGTCGGTGTCGGCATTGTGGTCCCGGGCGGCTGTACGTCTGGGGTCTTCGCCTCGGCGTCTCGACCCAGTGGTTCTGAAACGGGTTCTTGGGCGTGTCGGCTTCGGCAACTTGGTCCCGGGGGGCAGCTGCGGGTCTGGGGTCTGCACCCCGGCGTCCCGACCCGGCGGTTCTGAAGCGGGTTCTTGGGCGTGTCGGCGTGGGCAGCGGGGTCCCGGGCGCCGCGCGTCTGGATTTGCGTCCCGGCGGGCGTGCTTCGGGGGCCTGGAGGGTGCGGTGGGCGAGGGGCCGTCGCGGTTCCCCTCCGAGGGCGCGGGGCCGCCAGGCCAGCGGAGCACAGGTGGGGCCGCGGGAGCTTGTCCGCTGGGAGTGTGGCACGTGTGTTCGCACGTGTGGGGTAGTGCGGTCTCGGGGCGTTTGTGATGAAGGGGCCAAGCCCGTGTGTGAGCGCGGGCGGAGAGGCGTGTGTGGACGGGGAGTGCCTAGCTCCTCGGGGAGTCGGCGGTTAGCTGTCGGGACTTTGGGGAACGTGGCACGTGCGATTGTTTCCCCCTCCGACTCGGGGGCTGGTGCGAGTCGCGGCAGACTTGGAAGGATTAGGCGCATGTGCATGGGGGCAGGGCTTGGACCGGCGCCTGCGTGTGTTAGTTTCGGTGTGTGGCGTGCTGTGTGTTACTCGGACAGCGTCGGAGGACCACGTGGTTCGTGGTTCAGTTTCTTTTCCTGATTGTAGGCAGCTGTGTATCTATCCCTCTCCAGCTACAGGAATTATCCAAGTTGTTCGCAAGGCGTGAAGGTTTTAGGAGCATTCCAAGGGCATTTCTTTGGATAGTGGAGTTGTGTGTGTGTGTTGGTGTGTAGAGGGCAAGTCCGTGACTCGTTCCTGGCGTCGGGGGTGGGGGGGTGTTTGATGTGCCGTCGTGATGTGGGCTTGTGTGAAGTGTTGGGGTGTGCTGGAAGTGACTTGTGCCGACTCGGGATGGTGAGTGGTGCGCATCTGTTCCTAGTTCTGTGTTTAGTGTCAGCAGGCGGGTCGCTTGAAGGAGTCAAGCTGCGAATGCTAGGTAAAAGCCACAAAGGAAGCCTTTCCCTCCTTTCTCCGGGAGCATTTTCTTGAGCATTTAGGAGCACACCACCGGTCTGTGTGGATGGATGGATGGATGGATGGATGGATGGATGGATGGATAGATGGATGGGTGAAGCAAGCATATTCGGGCATCGTTGGGGGTGTGTGTGTGTGGGGGGGGGTGACTCTGTGAATTGTGAGTGGAGCTTCCGGAGCTGTGGGCCCTTGTACGTGTGCACCGAGCCTGGTCATTCTGAACCGTTGCGTCACTCCTAATCAGGTTGGCCCACCGGTTAGGGCCGAAGCATCCCTGTAAACATTGGTGATGTGCAGTTAGGTTGGGGGTGTCTGTTAGGTGGGTGGAGACTCCTTCAGCACCTGCGGTCCTGGCATCTGGGTCCCAAGTGGGATGGCCTGGTGGGCATCGATGGCTGTCGGTGCAGAACCTTCACCAGCGTGTTGTTGGTGTGATGGGGATTCCTGGACGGGAGGTCGGAAGGTCTGCTCTCCCGGGCAACCCCCGCAAGTCAGCCGGGCAGCTACGGGCACTGCTGTCTCTTCTGGGGCATGGCTGGTAGGCAAGGACACCCTCCACGTGGGTTCCAGGTGGTGACGGTCTGTAGAAATCTGTATCTGCGAGAGCAGCTGCCCCAGGTGGTGGGGGATTTTGGCGATCATGCTGCTCAGCCATGTCACTAGTTCTCAACCAGCTCATCTCAGTGGAAGCCTGAGTCCTCGGTGCTTGGCAGGACCTCTGGGGGCGGGGTGGGGGTGTCATTGAACTGACAAGGCTGGAGTTGGGAGGCTTTGTCCCTGCAGAAGGGCTGGGGGCTGAGACCCGGAGAGACTGGGATGTTGTGCTCTGGGTAGGTATGGCTGTGATGTTCCAAAACCCTTTAGGGTATGCTCTCTTTTCTTTTCTGAAGGTTCAGGATGCTCCTAGTCCTGGGAAGCTTATCTGAGCTTCATGTTTCTCTGATGGGATGACCTGATGCTCTTTTTCTCCGTCCACATGGACCTGCAGACCCACCAGAGGGTTCAATCAATATGGCCACCAGCTGACCACATACACAGCTGCCTCCTGCCTCCCTCTCCCTTGGACCCACCCAAGCCTTTCTGGGCCTTCCTTATGGGGAGTCTCCCACTGGCCTGTTCTCCCTCATGGTGGATCTCCCTCCAGCAAAAGGTGCCGACGTCACCTTCTTGAATGCCCCAGTACCACCTCTCTTAGCACTAGCGGATTCCTAGTGGCTCTCACTGCCTCCTTTGTAACCTATCCCCAATAAAGGGACAGTACGGTATGTTAATTGCATTGTGTTTTGTTGGCAAAATGGACCTTTGCCTGTTTTTTGTCTTTTAAAACATTTTATGTTGTAAAAAGAACACGATGTAACACATGCAAGGTAGACGTTCTTGGGTTTCTTTAATTTGTTTTGTTTTTGGTAGGGGAAGACGTAGACCCTGAGCTTTAGGGGAGAAGAACAGGAGTGTCTCGATATCCCAAACCAGCACTGAAAACGCCCCACTCACGTGGAATGGATGGAAATGTCTGGAATGGCTGAGGCCGATCACAGCTGGTTGTTCTGGGGCCACTGGTGTTTTGCAGTGTACGTTACGGCACGTACCCTGTGTTCCCCCATCTCTCGCTGGGCAGAAGGGATCCTCTGTTCCGCACGGAGCGGCCCCTTTGGCCAGGCCATTAGGAGCCCCCACCCCTTCTACTTCGCAGCAGTTGGTGGGGATAAAGGAGCTGAACGCTCTCATCCACACTGGGCTTTGGGGGCTCAGGAGCCCTGCAGCAGCACAGGAGTGAGTCTGAGGACACCCAAAAGGTGGCTCCAGAAAGGAGGCTGCTCTGATGTCTGCTGTAGGAGCTGCGCGTCCAAGGGCTTACAGCCTGCAGAGACTGGGAAAAGCAGAGCGGGGTCAGTGGGACTAGGAACAGAGCAGGGAGAGGATGGGAATCAGGACGGGGCTGGAGGCAGGCTTTGCCTCTGCTGGGAGAGGAGGAGGGAGCAAGTCAGGGGATGAATTCCGCCACCCTCATCCCTCCGCCAGACCCTGCTCCTGTGGCTGCTCCTGGTTAGGGACCCTGAGAGAATGTCAGCTTGGAGGTCAGCGGTCTAGCTCCTTCCCGAGGCTCACTCACGCTTTAAACGACAAACGTGTCCATGGTGCACCCTGGTTAGAAATGCAGCTTTTAAGGAAGCTCAAGGCCTCTTCCTTGGGAGCGCCCCAGAAACAAAATTAGAAACAGTAACCGGTTTTTAATAAGTTGTATATCGGTGCTTGTAGCCTCTCCTCCTCCCATGTGCAGAGATCAGAGTTTTTGGTCAAAGTGCTGACTAGACATTGGCTAATGCTGTGCGTCTGTGTCCGTGTCCGTGATGCAGCTCTGTGTTTAGCATCTGTTTTCTCCACTGGAAAGTAAGAGCCAGAAGAGGAGTCTTTACCGTGCTTGGTAAATACTTCTTGTAGCTTGGATTCTTCAGAAAACAGACCTGAACACGGAGTTTAGGGAACAGGATGTTTACTAAACAGCACCTGTAAGGGAAGAAACAGAAAGCAGAATTGGACCCATTGATGTCTCCCCCAGACTCCAACACAGCCTGTGCTTCCCCCACCGAACTCTCTTTCAGAGCTGTCTGTCCTCAGTTGGAGGAATCCGGCCAGGCCGCCATCAACCCGTGGGACATATGCCTTCCTGGAAAGGGGATGCCCCGTGGTGAGGCCACCGTGTGTAGCTGGGCAGTCCCTGAAGGAGCCGGGAGTCGACACTGCCTCCCGAAGGCACCCTTGCCAGCGGGGGACACAGGGCCTTCCCTGAAAAGAGGTGCAGGTGATACTTGCCATTGTCACCAAACTCATCCCCATCGCAGTTTCTATATGTAGATTCTGAGTGTGTGAGTGTCTTCAAGGTGGTGGAAACTGTGTAAGTGTGCATCGGTATTGTGAATATCGTGAATGTTTGTACGAGCATGGAGTTTTTGTGTGTGAAGTTGGGGAGTGTGTAGGTTTGCGCTTGTGTCTGGGCGGGGGGGTGGGTGGGGGGTTGGATGGCCCTTGCATGTTGTGCTGAGGATTGTTGGGAGTCCCGAGCTGGTAGATTGTATTAAGAACCAGTCTTGTATTAAGACCTCCTTCAGGGGCGCCTGGGTGGCGCAGTCCGTTAAGCGTCCGACTTCAGCCAGGTCACGATCTCGCGGTCCGGGAGTTCGAGCCCCGCGTCAGGCTCTGGGCTGATGGCTCAGAGCCTGGAGCCTGTTTCCGATTCTGTGTCTCCCTCTCTCTCTGCCCCTCCCCCGTTCATGCTCTGTCTCTCTCTGTCCCAAAAATAAATAAACGTTGAAAAAAAAAAAAAAAGACCTCCGTCAGCAGGTCATACCCACGCAGCCTCAGCAGGGAGCTCCCTCAGCACCTGAGCAACACCATGGGGAAGTGAAAAGCACACGGTGGTTTGATCGAACGCACAGTTTCAGTACACCCCCCCTCCCTCCAAGGAAGGAGAGTCACAAGATTTACTTCCAGGTCCCTGTAACGGGCGTGCAGTGAGCCAGGGGAAGGGCAGTTGTCCATCTTGGGTCACAGCCAGCAGACGTAGAGTGCAGGGTAGCAAGCACCTAGTACTGCCAGGTGGTTGGGGTGGAGGTTGCTCGCTTTTCACGGGCTCAGCTCTGGAGGGTTACTTTCCAAGGTGCCCTAGGAAAAGCAGAGTGGGAGCTTGGGGTGGGAAGTCTAAGCTCAGGCCCTTATCGAAATGTCCAGACTGGGTGTGAGCAGGCTGTCCTGCTGTAGACACGCGGGCAGCCCCTCATGAGGGCGGTTTTCTCATTGTGAGACTGGAGCTCTGTACGCGTGTGTGCCAGTGACGTGAGGGTGTGTATGCGCTGGGGTTGTGTGAATTCCTGTGAATATTCAGGGTGTTTGCAGGAAGTTTGTGTGGTGTGTTGAGTGTATATAGTACAGGTTGAGTTCTGTGTGTGAATTCAGGGTATAGTGAGTCATCTTTTTCTTTAAAAACTTACTTAAATTCTAGCTAGTTAACATGCAGTGCAATATTGGTTTCAGGAGTAGAATTCAGTGATTCATCCCTTATGTCTAACACCCAGGGCTTATCCAGAGTGCCCTCCTTAATACTCATCACCCATTTACCCCACCCCCGTCAACCCTCAGGTTGGTTCTCTGTGTTTAAGAGTCTCTTATGGTTTGCCTCCCTGTGTATTTTCCCCCCTCCCATATGTTCATCTGTTTTGCTTCTTAAATTCCACGTATGAGTGAAATCATAGTGAGTAATCTAATATATACATTTGAGGATTGGGGATCGCTTATGTATGTGTCTGGGTGCATGTGCACTTGGGACATGAAAGGTCACGTATGTGTATGTTTCTATTTGTAAGGGGTCCATAGTGTGTTTGAGGAATTTTGAAGGGTTCCTGTGTATTTTGAGAGGTTTAAGGGGTTGGTTCTATATATTCAGTACTTTTTTCTTCTGGAGGCCTCGGGTTGGGACAGCGGTTGAGGGGACTGTTGTATGTGTGTGTGTGTTGTGTTTGGAAGGAGGCTGGGGAGAAGCAATGTGAATCAGGACAAAGAAGGTTGTGGAATAACTTGTGGGTATATGGGGGTATGGGATAGGTTGGGGTAACTTTAAGGATGTGTAGGGATTGTGTATGTGTGATTTGGCGGGGGGGAAGGAGAGCTGTGTGTATACAGGTGGTGTGGAATGGTGTGTGGGTGGGTGTGGGTGCGTGTGGTTTGGCTGGGTGGTGTGGCTGGTTGTGTGCATTTTGAGACTGGTGAATATGTGTATGTGCGTTTCAGAAGAGGTAGAGTTATGCATTTTAATGCTTCATGTGTTGGTTTTGTGTGTATTTGCAATATCAGTGTTCTACCTGTATTCATGCATCCTGTCAGGGTAGGAATTTAGGGAGTGGAGGGATGTGGGAGATCGGGGTTGTTAGTGTATTGGGGTGTTTTGAGTTGTGTGTGCAGAATTGAGGGGTGTAGACATGGTATTTGTAGGTTCTCAAGAGGGAGATGGGTGTACGTTTGTATCAGGGTGGTAAGGTCATTGTTTTTTGGGGGGAGTGACCATTTAGGAGAAGGTAGGAAACCCTGTCTGTGTCTGTCTGAGGGTATTTATGTATTTGAGTTTTGAAGGCATGCCTGTGTGGATGTTCACAGCTCTAGGGGACTGTGTGTGGTATATGTGGGATTAGAGGATTGTGTCTAACATTAAGGAGTATGTGAGTTTGGTTTTAATGTATTCAGTTATTGTTGGGGGGTTTGTGGGCATTGCATTGGGGGTTTTATGAGGTTGAGTGGATTTTTGGGGGATACGGGGATGGTTGGAAGTGCATTTTTCTAATTAAAAATTTTTAAATGTATGTTTGTTTTTGAGAGAGACAGAAGGAGGCAGAGTGTGAGCGGGAGAGGGACAGACAGAGAGGGAGACACAGAACCCGAGCAGCCTCCAGGCTCTGAGTTGTCAACAAAGAGTCCGACGCAGGGCTTGATCCCATGGACTGCAGGATCACGACCTGAGCCGAAGTCGGATGCTTAACTGACTGAGCCACCCAGGTTCCCTGGGAGTGCATTATTTTGTTGAAGACCATAGCTGTAATTTTAGTGGGGCTGGGGGTTTATGTATATTTGGGGTATGAGGGTTCTGGGTACACAACCAGGCACCGGATAGGTAGAGGGTTTGTGTGTTTGAGGATGTGTGGAGCTCTGTGGGCCTGTTTGATGGTGGCACAGATCACTGTGACTGGGTGGAGTGTCTGTTGGCCTGGGAGTGGGATATGGGGCTGTATTGGTGGCTGTAAGTCTCCCCCATGTGTACTGACCGTTGTTTGTTGTGACCTCCTGTGGCTTGCCGTCATCCTGTCTCTTCTCTAGGGCAGCCATTCCCCTGGAATTGTCAGCAGTCTTCTCATTTTCACCTGGATTGGTCTGGGAATATCACTTCTGCTGGTGGCTGGATGCAGAATGGGGCTGAGTCCCCCAGGAGTCCTGTCCTCAGTGGGGTGGCTGGTAGGTCAGGACTTGCCCTCCAGGAAGTCAGACATGACCAGTCCTCTCCAGAATGTGCTGGCAGGACTGACCTCTTGGATGGACTCTGCTAGGAGAAAAGTAGACCCAGACCGTTCCTGAGAGAGAAACCTGTTTCCTCCCTTGGGTGGCTCCCAATGGAGCAGGCATGGCATAGAACTTCAGTAGACTGGCTGTAAAATTATAAACGGTGACCTTTTTAGAATGCAACATGTTTCCCGTTATCCAAATGTTGACAGCCAAAACTCTTGGTGTCCTAAACTGTTGAAGAAAGAGCAGAGCCAAACTGAGTGCCCAGCTGTGTTTATCAGGCTCCACTGAAAATGCAAATTTGCATCATCCCTGCATCACTTGAGTTTCTAGTGTGTGCAAGGCCCTGTGTGGAGTACTTTCACATGCATGTATTCCAAATCCATAAAAACCCCACTAGGTGGAAACATTAATTGTTTCACTTTGGCAGGTGATGCAGTTGATGTTCAGAGGTGGGCAATCATGATGAAGCACCTTGCATGTGCCAGAATATCAGTCGTGCTTGTTAACCCCTCCCAACAAACTAAACATAACCCTGATCAATGCATCCGGATGCCAGGCTCTGAAGACACAAAGTAGATCCCAGCAGCAGAATCTCTGTTTTTATCTAGTAGTTTCAGGTCTTAAGTCTCTTTTATCCATTTGGAGTTGATTTTTGTGATGGAAGTTGAATAAGGCACCAGTTTCACTCTTAAGCATGTTTTCCCATCACCATTTATTAGAGCCTACCCTTTCCCCACTTTGTGAGTTCTTGGAATCCTTCTTGAAGATCACACTATAGATGGATGTATTTCTGGGCTCTTGGGTCCATTTACCTGTATGTCTATATGGCAACACTGTATTATTTTGATTATTGTAGCTTTGTAATCTATTTTGAAATCAGGAAATGTGATGCCTCAGGCTTTGCTCTTGTTCAAAATTGTTTTGGCTCTTCAGGATCTGTGGTTCCCTATAAATTTTTGGATTGTTTTTCTATTTCTGTAAAGATTCCGTTGGAATTTTAATAGGGATTGCGTGAAATCGATAGGGCACTTTAGGCAGTATGGGCATTTAAACAATATTTTTTTGGATTCTATGTTGTTTATTTCTGCTCTGATCTTTATTTTTCCTCTTATTCTGCTGGCCTTGGGGTTTCTTTGTTGTTCTGCTTCTAGTTCATTTAGGTGTGCTGTTAGATTTTGTATTTGGGATTTTTCTTGTTTCTTGAGATAGGCCTGAATTGCAGTGTATTTTTCTCTTAGGACTAGAGGCATCACTTTTTTTTTTTTTTTAATTTTTTTTTTCTTCAACGTTTTTATTTATTTTTTGGACAGAGAGAGACAGAGCATGAACGGGGGAGGGGCAGAGAGAGAGGGAGACACAGAATCGGAAACAGGCTCCAGGCTCCGAGCCATCAGCCCAGAGCGTGACGCGGGGCTCGAACTCACTGACCGCAAGATCGTGACCTGGCTGAAGTCGGATGCTTAACCGACTGCGCCACCCAGGCACCCTGAGGCATCACTTTTTATTGCATCCTCTTTCCCTTCTGATTTTCTTGATTCGAGTCCTTTTTACTTAATTAAGGTAGTTAAGGGTGTGTTGAATTTATCTTTTCAAGAATCACCACTTAGTTTTTAAAACTTTTTCTGCTGTTTTTTCTGTTCTTTACTTGATATAGTTCTGTTTCAATCTGTACTATTTCCTTCCTTCTGCCAACTTGAGGATTATTTTTTTCTTTTTTTCCTTAGGTCCTTGAGGTGTAAAGGTAGGTTGTTTATTTGAGGTCCTTTTTATTTTATTTTTTGGATCTAGGCATTTATGACTATAAACTTCTGTCTTAGTACTTACTGCCTTTGCTGCATCCTGTGAGTTTGGGTGTGCTGTGTTTCTTTGAGTTTGTCTTGATACACTTTTTCAATTCCCTTCTGATTTCCTCTTTGAGCAAATGGGTGTTCAAGAGTGGGCTGTTTAGTTTGTACATTAGTGAATTTGTTTTGTTCGTTTGTTTGTTTTTGCTGCTAGTGATTTCTAGTTTCATTCCCTTGTGGTCAGAAAAGATCCTTTGAATAATTTTGATCTTCTTAACTTAAGATCTGTTTGTGGCTTAACGTATTATTTATCCTGGAAAGCGTTGCTTGTGTACTAGAAATGAATCTTTGCTGCTGTTGGATGGAATAGGAGTTCTGTGTATGTCTGTAAGGCCCATTTGATCTATACTATTGTTCAAGTCAACTGTTTCTTTACTGATTTTCTGTCTGGATATTCTATGTTATTATAAGTGAGTTTTTGAAGTCCCATAACATCATTATAGTGCAATATAATACGTCAGCATTTACTTTATATGTTTAGGTGCTTGGATATTGGGTGTACGTATGGTTGTTATATCTTGCCGTTAAATGGACTCTTCAGTCATCATATACAGACCTTTTATGGTCTACAGAAAGTTTTTGACTTAAAATCGTTTGAATGGGGTATTGTATCCTTTTCCATCCCTTAACTCTGAGTCTATATAGGTTTGAATATAAATGAATATCTTGTAAGTAGTGTATACATGTCATCCTTGAACTGCATGAATTTGAACTACATGGGTCCATTTTGTCTCCACATTCTTGCCAACACCTGTTTCTTGTGTTGTTGATTTTAGCCATTCTGACAGGTGTGAGGTGATATTGTAATTTCATTTTCATTTCCCTGATGATGAGTGATGATGAGCATCTTTTCACGTTGGCTATTTGGATTTCTTTGGAGAAATGTCTGTTCATGTTTTGGGCCCATTTTTTAAATATTACACTTATTTAAATTCAAGTTAGTTAACATACCGTGAAGTATTGGTTTCAGGAGTAGAACCCAGTATGATTTATCACTTACATATGACACCCAGTGCTCATCCCAACAAGTACCCTTCTTAATGCCCATCACCCATTTAGTCCATTCCCCCCCCAGCTCCCCTCTGTTAACCCCCAGTTCTCTGCTATGGTTTGCCTCCCTCTATTGTTCCTTCCCTTCCCCTATGTTGATCTGTTATGTTTCTGAAATTCCACATAGGAGTGAAATCATGTGATATTTGTCTTTCTCTGCCTGACATTTACTTACCAGATACACTCTAGTTCCATCAGCGTTGTTGCAGGTGTCCAGATTTGATTCTTTTTCATCGCTGAGTAATACTCCATTGTGTGTATGTGTATATACACATCTTCCATATCCAGCAGTCAGTGGACATTTGGGCTCTTTCCATAATTTGGCTGTTGTTGATAATGCAGCTATAAACATTGGGGTGCGTGTGTCCCTTTGAATCAGCATTTTTGTGTCCTTTGGATAAATACCTAGTAGTGCAATTGCTGGGTTGTAGGGTAGTTCCGTTTTTAATTTTTTGAGGAGCCTCCATACTGTTTTCCAGTTTGCTTTCCCATCAACAGTGTAAAAGTATTGTCCTCTTTCTGCATCCTCACCAACATCTGTTGTTTCCTGAGTTAATTTTAGCCATTCTGACAGGTATGAGGTGGTATCTTGGGTTATTTGCTTTTTGGGTGTTGAGTTTTATAAATTCTTTTTATGTGTTGGATGCTAATCCTGTATTGGATATGTCATTTGCAAATACCTTCTTTTTTTTCTTCATATTTTAACGTTTAGTTTTGAGACAGAGAGCACAAGCAGGGGAGGGCAGAGAGAGGGAGACACAGAATCCAAAGCAGGATCCGGGCTCTGAGCTGTCAGCACAGAGCCTGAGGTGGGGCTCAAACTCATGGACTGCAAGATCATGACCTGACCCAAAGTCGGATGCTTAACTGAGTCATCCAGGTGCCTCAAAACCCACAAAATTTGAATAAAGCCATCCCCCAGTGAATTCGGATATAAAGTTTGCTTTAAATACTTCTTTGGGGAAGACAATACCACGCTGCTACTCAACTAAAAGAAACATTTTGACAGGCTTGACGTCTTTTATTTTTTTTACATTTATCACGCCATGAATTCATAGGGAATGGGCTCCAACAGCTCAGGCTCCTCTCCATTGTTCTCACAAAGTTTGCTTCTCTGGGTGGGGCAGGCTGGCGCTTCAGTTGAACCCACGTACCTTTCTCCTTGGCTTCCTTCTTTTTCTGATCATTTTCCTTCACACGCTTCAGGAAGCTGTCTCGGCTCTTTGAGTGCTTAATGTGTTCGATATGTACATTAATTCTCTTAGCAAGAATCTTGCCCTTAACTTGTTTGTTTACAACCGTGCCAACAGCATGCTGGGTAATATTGTAGACTCTTCCAGTTTTGCCATGGTAACATTTGTGGGGCATTCCTTTTTGAACAGTGCCCATTCCCTTGATGTCCACAATATCACCTTTCTTGTAGATTCACTTGTATGTTGCCAAAGGAACACCTCCATGTTTTCTAAAAGGCCTAGAGAACATATAGCGAGTACCTCTCCTCTTTCCCTTTGTGTTGGTCATGTTGGCGAATTACTGGAAGATGGCGGTTCCGGCCGAAAGGCAAATATCTTCTAAAGGTTCTCTTTTAGTTTTGTTGGTTTTTTTCCTTCACTGTGCTGAAGATTTTCATTTTGGTATAGTTCCAGTAGTTTACTTTTGCTTTTATTTCCCTTTCCTCAAGAGGTACATCTAGAAAGAAGCTGCTATGGCCTGTGTCAAAGAAAATACTGCCTGTATTCTCTTCTAGGATTTTTAAGGCTTCAGGTCTCACATTTAGGTCTTTAATCCATTTTGAAATCATTTTTATGTATGGTGTAAGAAGATGGTCCAGTTACGTTCTTTTGCATGTTGAGCCCAGTTTTCCCAACACTGTTTGAAGAGACTGTGTTTTCCTATCGGATGTTCCTTCTTGCTTTGTCAAAGATTAATCGACCGTATAGTTGTGGGTTTATTTCTGGGTTTATGTGTCTCTTTTTATGCCAGTACCATACTGTTTTGATTACTATAGCTTTTTGATAGTACTTAAAGTCCAGATTGGCAATGCCCTCCAGCTTTGCTTTTATTTTTCAAGATTGGTTTGACTGTTCAGGGTGTTTTGTGGTTCGATACAAATTTTAGGACTGTTTGTTCTAGTCCCGTAAAAAATGCTATTAGTATTTTGATAGGGACTGCATTAAATGTATAGATTGCTTTGAGTAGTATGGACATTTTAACAGTATTTGCAGATGACATGATGCTGCATACAGAAAATCCTAAAGACTCCACTGAAAAACTGCTGCAGCTGATAAATGAATTCAGTAAATTTGCAGGATACAAAATAAACGTGCAAAAATCTGTTGCATGTCTATACACCAACTGTGGGAGATGCAGGAGAGAAGCATCAAAGGAAAAGACTTCAAAAGGGAAGGGCTGGAGAAGGTGCAAGGCCTTAGGACCTGTTTACAGGACCTGTGTAGGACATGTTTACACAGCTGAACACGGCTGCGACTAGTAAGGAACGCCTAAAGCCATTAACATTGTCCAGGGCCAGATCCTCCTTCACAGCTGACACTTCCTAGTGTTATAGAAACCAATTAACTCGAAATTCAGCCTTGAAAAACTAAACCATTAGATTGATTAACACACTGGCTTAGCTGACTTTATGCACGTAGTCCTTATCGATTATCCTAATAAAAAGAAGCTTCATTGTGGAGTCAGGGCCTCATTCCGACTTGAGTATGAGGACCTTCACTTAACTGCACTTTGTTTGCAGACTCATCTTTTGCGACTCCGGCCATACTCCTTGCAACGACCAACAACGAAGCATCAGAAAGAGAAATTAAGAAAACAGTCCCATTTACAGTTGTAGCCAAACTAATAAGATACCTAGGAGTAAATCTTACCAAAGAGGTGAAAGACCTGTACTTTGACCTGTACTGTGAAAACTATAAAACACTGATGAAATAAATTTTGAAGATGACACAAAAAATGCAAAGACATTCTGTGCTCATGGATTGGAAGAAAAATATTGTTAAAACGCACTGACTGATTTTTTAGGGACTCTTGGGTGGGTTAGTCGATTGGGCATCTGACTTTGGCTCAGGTCATGATCTCGCAGCTCATGAGTTCGAACCCTTTAGTGGGCTCTGAGCTGGCGGTTTGGAGCCTGGAGACTGCTTCAGATTCTGTGACTCCTCTCCCTGCCCCTACCCCACTCGTTCTGTGTCTCTTTCTCTCTCTCTCTCCTTCAGATTCTGTGACTCCATCTCTCTCTGCCCCTGTCCCTCTCGTTCTCTCTTTCTCTCTCTCAAAAATAAATAAGCATTAAAAATTTTTTTTAATGTCTTGACTAATTTTTTACAGAAATACTTATTTTTACTTCCTTTGTGTTTTCCTGACTCCATACTGTCATTTTTGTTTGCTTTCTTCTCAGAGTTCCCTTTAATATTTCTTGAAGGGCTGGTTTAGTGGTCATGAACTCCTTTAGTTTTTGTTTGGCTGGGAAACTCTATCTTTCCTTCTTTCTGAATGATAGCCTTCCTAGATAGAGTATTCTTGGCTACAATTTTTTCCCATTCACACGTTGAGTATATCATGCGACTCCCTTCTTGCTTGGAAAGTTTCTGCTGAAAAATCCCCTAATAGCCTTATGAGGGTTCTCTTGTTTGTTACCGTCTACCTTTGTCTTGCTGTTTTTAAAATATCTCTTTTTATCACTATATTTTGACAATTATATATCTTGGAGCGAATCTGCTTTTGTTGATTTTGTTGGGGGTTCCCTGTGCCTCCTGCATCTGGATATGTTTCCTTTCCCAGATTAGGGAAGTGTTCAGCTTTATTTCTTCAAATACATTTTCTGTCCCCTTACTTTCTTCTAGGATGCCTATAATGTGAATATTGCTATGCTTGATGGAGTCACTGAGTTCCCTGAGTGCCTTCTTGTTTTGCATAAGTCTTTTTTTCTCCCTTTTGTTCAGTTTGATTACTTTTTGTTACTCTGTCTTCTAGGTCATTATGTTCCCCTGCTTCTTCCAGCCTGCCATTCATTCTATTAAGTGTGTTTCTCATTTGTTTATTGAACAATTTATCTCTCTGTTACTCCTTATCTGTGTTAAGGGCCTCACTCATGTCTTCCACTCTTTTCGCAAGCCCAGTAAGTATCCTTATGATCACTGCTTTCAATACTCCCATCAGGCATGTTACTTATATTTGTTTTGCTTAGGTCTTCAGCTGTGGCCTTGTCCTGTTGCTTCATTTGGGATAAATTCCTCTGTCTCCTCATTTGGCTTATGTCTCTGTGCCTGTTTCTGTTTGTTAGGCAAGTCAGCTGAGTCTCCTGTTCTTGAGGATAACGGCCTCATGAAGAAGAGGTGCTGTAGTGCCCTGCAGTATAGTGTCACCTGTTCCCCAGGACCTGGTGCTTCCGGGAGTGCCTCTAAGGTATGCTGTTTGCGCTATGCTGTTGAGTACGGGCTGCTTTATTCTTTGGGCCAGTTACTTGCAGAGCTCTCTTTGCCTGCTGTGGGCAGTGTTTGGTTCCTGGCTTGAATGTGGCGAGTTTTAACTGGGTTCTCCCTGGTCTGCTTGTGGAATGAGACCTGTTGCCACTGCCATGGGAACCAAGACTCTGCAAACCTCCTGATTGGGAGATACATGTGAGCAGGGGTTTGGGCAGGTCTTCATGAGGAGGGGGCCTGCCAAGCTGGGAATGAGGCTGTTGACTGGAAGAGTGGTTCTATCAGAGGGTGTGGGGGTGGGACTTGGTGTAAACAAGTTAGGTTGTGAGTGCTGATACTGCACTGGTTCCTACAGTTTGCCCTGTGCTTTTGCTAAGGGGTAGAGGAGGGAAATGGCTCTGGCCAGTTCCTTTGTTCCCAGAATGTTCCATGAATGCTGCCTCTCTGAGATGTGCTCTAAAACGAGCACATAACCTCCCCACTGTGTGCCCCAGGCGCTCTTCAGATTCCTGTTTTTTTTTTTCTTTTCTTTTTCTCTTTTATTTATTTAAATTCAAGTATTGGCATACAATGTAGGCTTGGTATCAGGAATAGAATCCAGTGATTCCTCACTTAGGTATGACACCCAGTGATCATCAAACAATTGTCTTCCTTAATACCCACCACCCATTTAGCTCATCCTCCACCTCCCCTTCAACAACCCTCAGTCTGTTCTCTGTACTTAGAGTCTCTTATGGTTTGTCTCCTCCCCTCCCCGTTTTTATCTTATTTTTCCTTCCTTTCCCCTGTGTTCATCTGTTGTGTTTCTTAAAGTCCACATAGGAGTGAAATCATAGATATTTGTCTTTCTCTGCCTGACTTATTTTGCTTAGCATAATACTCTCTAGTTCCATCCACATTATTGGAAATGGAAGGTTTCATTCTCTTTGATTTTCAAGTAGTATTCCATTGTGCATATATGTGTACGTATATGTATGTAGGTATGTATGTATACGTACATATACACCACATTTTCTTTTCCATTCATCAGTTGATAGACATTGGGGCTCTTCCCATAATTTGGCTATTGTTGATAGTGCTGTTATAAACATTGTGGGTGCATGTGCCCCTTTGAATCGGCATTTTTGTACCCTTTGGGTAAATACCTAATACTGCAATTTCTGGATTGTAGGATAGTTCTGTTTTGAATTTTTTGAGAAACCTCCATACTGTTTTCCAGAGTGGCTGCACCGGTTTGCATTCTTACCAACAGGGAAAAGTGTTCCCCTTTTTCTGTGTCCTCAGCAATATCGGTGGTTTCCTGAGTTGTTAATTTTAGCCATCTGTCAGGTGTGTAGTGGTATCTCATTGTGGTTTTGATTTGTATTTCCCCAATTATGAGTGATGTTGAGCATCTTTTCGTGTGTCTGTTAGCAATCTGGATGTCTTCTTTGGAAAAGTGTTCGTGTCTTCTGCCCATTCTTCACTGCATTATTTGTTTTTTGGGTGTTGAGTTCTTTATAAATTCTTTATAAATTTTGAAAACTAACCCTTTATCTGAGATGTGATTTGCATATATCTTCTCCCATTCCATAGCTGCCTTTTAGTTTTGTTGATTGTTTCCTTTGCTGTGCAGAAGCCTTTTATCTTGATGAGGTCCCAATTGTTCATTTTTGCTTTTGCTTCCCTTGCCTCTGGAGACATGTCTAGTAAGAATTTCCCGCGGCCATAATCGAAGAGGATGCTGTCTATTTTCTCCTGTAGGATTTTGATTGTTTCTGGTCTCACATTTAGGTTTTTCATCCATTTTGAATTTATCTTTGTGTATAGTGTAAGAAAGTGCTCCAGTTTCAGTTGTCTGCATGTTGCTGTCCAGTTTTCCCAGCACCATTTGTTGAAGAGACTGTCTTTTTCCCATTGGATCTTCTTTCTTGCTTTGTTGAGGATTAGTTGGCCATATGTCTGTGGGTCCATTTCTGGGTTTTCTGTTCTGGTCCATTGATCTATGTGTTTGTTTTTGTGTCCATACCATACTGTCTTGATGATTATAGATTTGTAATACAGCTAGAAGTCTGGAATTGTGATGCCTCCAGCTTTGGTTTTCATTTTCAACATAACTTTGGCTCTTTGGGGTCTTTCCTGGTTCCATACAAGTTTTAGGACTGTTCTAGCTCTGTGAAGAATGCTGGTGGTATTTTGATAGGGATTGTGCCGAATGTGTAGATTGCTTTGGATAGTATCGACGTTTTAACAGTATTTGTTCTTCCATTCCATGAGTATGGAATGTTTTTCCATTTATTTGTGTCTTCAATTTCTTTCATAAGCTTTCTATAGTTTTCAGTATACAGACCTTTTACCTCTTTGATTAGGTTTACTCCTAGGTATCTTACGGGTTTTCGTGCAATTGTAGATAGGATTGATTCCTCAATTTGTCTTTCTATTGCTTCATTGTTGATGTATAGAAATGCAACTGCTTTCTGTATGTTGATTTTATATTTTGTGACTTTGCTGAATTCACATATCATTTCTACCAGTTTTTTGGTGGAATCTTTTGGGTTTTCCATAGTGTCATGTCATCTGAGAAGAGCGAGAGTTTGACTTACTCCTTGCCAGTTTGGATGACTTTTGTTTATTTTTGTTTGATTGCTGAGACTAGGACTTTCAGTATGATACTGACAACAGTGGTGGGAGTGGCCATCCGTGTTGTGTGCCTGATTTTAGAAGGAAGGCTCTCAGTTTTTCCGCATTGAGAATGATATTAGCTGTGGGCCTTTCATATGTGGCTTTTATGATCGTAAGGTATGTTCTTTCTATCCCTACATTCTTGAGGCTTTTTATCAAGAAAGGATGATGGGGGTGCCTGGGTGGCTCAGTCTGTTAAGCGTCTGACTTTGGCTCAGGTCATGATATCACAGTTCATGAGTTTGAGCCCCGCGTTGGGCTCTGTGCTGACAGCACAGAGCTCAGAGCCTACTTCAGATTCTGTGTTTCCCTCTCTCTCTACCCCTCCCTCACTCACACTCTTGTCTCTCTCTCTCTCTAAGATAAATAAACATTAAAAAAATAAAAATAAATAAAAATTTTTTAAAAAGATGATAAAGAGGTCGGAAGGAGTTTATTTTTTTAATTTACATCCACGTCAGTTAGCATATAGTGCAACAATGATTTCAGGAGTAGATTCCCTAATGCCCCTAATGCATTTATCCCATCCCCTCCCACACCCCCTCCAGTAACTGTTCTCCATATTTAAGAGTCTCTTATGTTTTTGTCCCCCTCCCTGTTTTTATATTATTTTTGCTGCCCTTCCCTTCTATTCATCTGTTCTGTATCTTAAAGTCCTCATATGAGTGAAGTCATATGATATTTGTCTTTCTCTGACTGAGTAATTTCGCTTAGCATAATACCCTCTAGCTCCATCCACATAGTTGCGAATGGCAAGATTTCATTCTTTTTGATTGCTGAATGATGCTCCATTATATATATATATATGTACCAAATCTTCTTTATCCATTCATCCATTGTTGGACATTGGGCTCTTTCCATACTTTGGCTCTTGTTGATAGTGCTGCTATAAACATGGGGGTGCAGGTGCCCCTTCAAAACAGCATACCTGTACCTGTTGGATAAATACCAAGTAGTGCAGTTGCTGGGTCGTAGGGTAGTTCTATTTTTAATTTTTTGAGGAACCTCCATACTGTTTTCCAGAGTGGGTACACCAGTTTGCATTCCCACCAGCAGTGCAGAAGAGATCCTCTTTCTTTGCATCCTTGCCAACATCTGGTGTTGCCTGAGTTGTTAATGTTAGCCATTCTGACAGGTGTGAGGTGGTATCTCATTGTGGTTTTGATTTGTATTTCCCTGATGATGAGTGATGCTGAGCATTTTTTCATGTATCGGTTGGCCATCTGGATGTCTTCTTTGGAGAAGTGTGTTCATGTCTTCTGCCCATTTCTTCACTGGATTATTTGTTTTTTGGGTGTTGAGTTTGATAAGTTCTTTATAGATTTTGGATACTAACCCTTTATCTGATATGTCATTTGCAAATATCTTCTCCCATTCCGTTGGTTGCCTTTTAGTTTTGCTGATCGTTTCCTTTGCTGTGCAGAAGCTTTTTATTTTGATGAGGTCCCAGTAGTTCATTTTTGCTTTTGTTTCCCTCGCCTCCAGAGACGTGTTGAGTAAGAAGTTGCTGCGGCCAAGGTCAAAGAGATTTTTGACTGCTTTCTCCTCAAGGGTTTTGATGGCTTCCTGTCTTACCTTTAGGTCATCATCCATTTTGAGTTTATTTTTGTGTATAGTGTAAGAAAGACATCCAGGTCATTTTTCTGCATGTCACTGTCCAGTTTTCTCAGCACCACTTGCTGAAGAGACTGTCTTTATTCCATTGGATATTCTTTCCTGCTTTGTCAAAGATTGGTTGGCCATATGTTTGTGGGTCCATTTCTGGGTTCTCTCTTCTGTTCCATTGATCTGAGTGTCTGTTCTTGTGCCAGTACCATACTGTCTTGGTGATTGCAGCTTTGTAATACAGCTTGAAGTCCGTTTATCGTCATTGTCTTGAACTCTCTGTTGGGTAAGTCACTTATCTCCCATTTCATTAAGTCAGTTTCTAGAGATTTATCTCATTGCTTTGTTTGGAACATATTCCCATTTCTTCACTTGACTGTCGGTGTGTGTTTTGTCTCACAGTTGAGTGATTGGCCCTGTGCAGGAGAAGCTCATCAGTCAACCTGGCCTGAGCTCCTCTGGTCTCTTAAACCTTTGTGATTGTTCCAGTTCCTGTCTTTGTTCTTGGTGGCTCCCTATGGTTGAGGGTATGCCAAGAGTCATCAATTTCCCAAAGGCATGGGAAATGGCCACTTGCCTGTTCAGGTTCCCAGTAAACTATTAGTTGCCTAGAGAGTTTTGAGGCAAAATGTACTCAGGCACTCGTGAAAGCAGGCTCCTTCTTGTTTGCTCCCTTCGTCCAGTCAGTCAACCAATTATTGCTAAGATTCTCACTCATGGCTCAGAGGTAGGACTTGAGTGACCCTTCTCAGGGCCACTGATAAAAGATGACACTGCAGAAAACTTCTCTGGTCCCCATTCTGCGATCATTTTCGAACACTTCGAAATCTAGAGTCAAGAGTCTAGATGGCATCAAATTAGCCCAAATGTAACCTGGGAAGACTGGTCCTAGGAGGGAGTAAGAGCATTCCTTTAGACCCTGATCTCTGGCCGTTCCTGCATCAACTTCTGAGACAAACCCATCTCTGGACACGGATCACAGGCCTCAGAAGAGGGATGGCCTTCCACACAAGCAAGGACATTAGCAGAGTGGGGGATATCATGCTTGTGTCTCTTGGAGTCTGCAGCCCGTGGACTTGGAGGTGTGCGGTGCCAGGTTTCATCGTTCTGCTGTGGCTGACAAATAGCACAAAGGTGGCAATGGCCACGAAGAGGTTGTGGAGGTTGAAGCTTCTCCCAAGAATACTACAAAATCTGGTCAAGAAGTTGAGTCTTTTTCAAAAAATCAGTTGAAATTCTTCGCTGTTTTGAAAAGGAGGGAGGGGAGGGCAAATCATTCCCAGCCCACCTGTGTGACTGCATCTGTCCAGCAGGATCAGAGGCAGAGCACAAGCCTCTAAGGAGACGTCCGTGCATCACACGTACTGAGCAGCCCGTGTATCAGCAGCTACACTAAGGAACCTAACCTGGCACAGGCAGTGCGTTCGGGAAACTCTGGGAGAGGAGGCGGGGAGGGAGGGGGCCCTTGGAGTGTTCCCCAGGTCTGCATTCTCCGCCTGATCTGTTCCTTCATGGAACCTTCGGGCTCAGGCGTCCAAGGGGCACAGCACTTGTGGAAAGGCGGGGACGAGCAGAGGGACGGGCGGTCCCGGCCGAGGGCGGCCGTGGCCCCACCGGAGGCCGTGGGGCTGCAGGTGCACCTGGTCCCTAACTCGGTGGGAAGGCCGCGTCAGTGGGCGCGGAGCGCACGTGTGCGGTGTTACAATCGCCAGTGCTGGCTTCACAGGCGCCGGCTCCAAGGCTGGACGGCCATAAAGAGTCCGTCCCGTTTGAGCTAGTGTCGCCCGGGTAGCTTGCCAGCGCGAGAGGGTCCCTTGGTCCTCTCCTGCAGAGATCTCCAGGTTTGTTCCAGCATATCCCCCGTCCTCCTGAAGGCACACGCCCAGGGTGGCGGGGCTGAGGTCCTGCTGGTTGTAGGTGTGGGCGGGGCCCAATGGCCCTCCCTGCTGTAGGCCGTGCCGTGGGAGGTGGCCTTGTGCTACAGATAGTGACTTAAAGTCTAGGTAAGTTTCGCGGGGTGTTAGTTGCTCAGGCGAGGCCGCGGTCATCAGTGTTAACACCGTTGTTTGTGTTCGTGCGACTTGTGTGGTAGCCGGAAGTATGTACGCTCGGTGACTACCGCCGCGATGGTGAGCTGATGTGCGAGTTTATTTGGGCGATTTGCGGTGTGCGGGTGTGGACCGTGCGGGGCTGTGGCAGGGTCTGGCGGCCGTGGGTCCGGGGTCGGGTGTGTGGAATGGGCGGGTGGCGAGGAGACGTGGTGGTTGGCGTCTGAGGGTGCAGCTCCGCGAGGGAAGTGGAGCACAGGTGGCACTGATGCGGGAGCGAAGGAAAAACCAACATCAGTAGGTAAGATTCCATTGAGTAGGTGGAATTTACAAGGAAGAGTATTGTTTTCTGTTTAATTGTAAATTATTTGCACATCCATGGTATCATTGAAGTGAAATACGTGTACATACGTGTGAAGTGAAATACGTGTGTGTATATTTGGGTCCGGTGCAGCTGGTTGGGATTCTGAAGCCATTGCCAGCACACGCTGCTGCCTGTTCCTTTGGGATTTAAGGTGGTTTATGCTTGTGTTCTGTGGGAGTGAGGAGACTGTGTGGGTGAGTTTGTAGTGCAGAGCGTATGTATATGTGTTCGTGGGTTGTTGCCATTCAGTGTTTATTTGAGGATAAGTTTTGTGTGGTTGGAGACTGGGACGTTGTCGGTGGTTGTATGGGGAAATGTGGTGTGGTATATGTGTGTTTGTGGGTCTCCTACAGATTGTAGGATTTCATGGGCAGTGGTGGCTTTGTACCTGTCATATTAAAGAGTCTCTTGGAAATGTGTTTACATGGATTCTTAGTTGAGGTTTGTCTTTTTATAGAGTTGATGGGAATGTGACAAGTATGTCCGCATCTGTGTGTTGGTGATGTCTATGTGGATGTTTGGGGTTAAGTGGAAGACACGAGTGTGTTTCTTCAGGGTGGGGTTAAGTTTATTTAGCGGGTTTGAGTTGTAATTCAGATGTAGTCCAGGTGTTTGGGTTATGTGTTTGTAATTTAGGACTTTGGGATTGTTTGTGTATGTATGTTATTCCCCTGAATGTTGGCAGTTTGTAGTGTCAGGTTTGGAAGGGTTAGCTGCTTGTGCCTACTGGCAATATTGGGGAGAGTGTGTTTATTACTTTTGGTGTAGGGTCTCTGCATATTTTCTATGAAAATAAGTAAAGAGCTCTCAGGCACTACCAGTCACTCCCATATGTAGACCCAGTAGGAAAAAGCATACCTGACTGCTCCAGCAGTAGAAGATTTTCTCCTTGCCCAACAACAGCCCAGCCAATGGAAAACTGACACCACATCAAACTCTTGATCTTCTCCAACGAACTTTGATTCAAAACCGCTCCTCCCAACTTCCTCCTTTTATAAAAACAAGCATCTCTTTTTGTTCTCTAGGCTTGCCTATGGTTTGCCATAGTTTGCGTGTTCCAAATTGCATTTCCTCTGCTATTCCTGAATAAAGTAATTTTGCTGGTAAAATGGCTGGCTATTTTTAAGGTTGACATTTTGAAAAGTGGATGGGTCCTTTGTGCACTCAGGACATGCTGTATTGTTACATGTGTTTCTTTTGTGATTTCCAGGAGTTGTGAGCACATATCTGGGGGGTGAGGACAGTATGTGACTATTTCATAGGTATGACTGGCAGTGTGTCAGAAATGTGCAGGTGAATGGATTGTATGGTGTGGGCTTAATCTGTATTCTGGAAGATGGTGGAGTTATTGAGTATATGAGAGTGTGATTATGTGTATGTGGGTTATGTGAAGCTTTATGTGTATTGGGAGGTATAAGGTGGTTTGTTTTCACATTTGTAGTGTGCTGGGTAATTTGGGATATATTTGGGGCTTGTGAGAAATGTGTGTTGTGTTTGTATTCAAGGAGCATGGCAGATTGGATGAATATTTTTTATGGTGAGTGTTTGCATTTTTCATTAGGGGCTTATTAGTATCTATCTGGGAATATTTTTGTATTGACAGAGTAATGGAGTTATGTGTTTATACAGGGGAGTTGGAGAATTGTATTTGTATGTACTGAGGGTGCATAATATGGTTTTGTGAGTACTTAGGAATGTGGAAATTTGAGACCTTTCATTGGGGACTTCAGAGGGTTTTATGTGTATTTATATATGATGTGCCAGAGGTGTTTCATTGTTGTAGGAGTGTATACTAGTTTGTATGTACATTTATCAGCACACATGTGAATTTTGTAAGTTTATTCATAGGGTTTGGGGTTGTCTGGAATAGTCAAAGTTATCTCCTTTGGAGAATGCTAGGGTTTTTGTACATTTTGGGGATTGTTTGGGAAGTGTGGTGGTAATGTTGTATTCTGGAAATGTGAAGATGATGCATAGTGTTCTGGGTGATGTCTGTATTTAGAGATTTGGAGTGTGTGTGGGTGTGTGTTTGTGTTCATGTGTGGAAGTTTGAATGTAGAGTGCAATGATTGTTGGTGTTTTGTGTGTATCTGTGAGGGTTCTATGTATATTTATATTCATGGCTAGTTTGTATGTGTGTTCATGGGTTCAGGGATTCGCTTGTGTCACTTCTGGAATGTAATGGTTGCAGAATTTGGCTAGTTGGCTTATATGCATGGTTTCAGCATTTATGGGGTAGTCTTCTATGGATTTGGTAAATTAGGTTTTTTTTTTTGTGGCTGTGTGTGTATTTGGGTTCATGGTAGCTTATGGGGTGTGTATTCTACAAGATGTGGGAGGTTCAGTGTATATATTTTGAAACAGTCTGAGTAGGTTGTGTTTGTGTTCCGGAATGGTAGAGTATGTGCATTTTAGAGCTGTGATATTATGGGAATATTTTGGGGGGGGGGTTCATGAAACAACTGGGTACATGGTAGTTTTTGAGAGTCTATGTGTCTTTTCAGGGTATTCACTGTAAACTTTTGGGTAGCGTGTTCATTGTTCATGTTTGTATTTGGGCACCAGTTGTGTGTGTGTATATACTTGTAGGTATGGCATGTGAGTATTTGAGGTGAATCAGGTTTTGTCTGTAAAAATCTGGTTAGTAAGAGGTGGTTTGTAGTATATTCAGGGTGCAGGTAGAAATTGTATATATGTATTTAGGTATATGAAGGGTTGTATATTTTGGAGATACGCAACATTTTTATTTTGTATATTTGGGTAAAAGTTTAGGGTATTACTTGGGATACAAGTGAATTATGTGCACATGTTTTTGTGAATGAGGATAGGGTGCACTGGAACTGGCTTGTACTTGCTTGGAATAGTTAATGGTGCATATTTCTTCCCAGTTCTGTGACATCAGGTGGAATTAGTCATGCTGAGAATATGAACACCAGGCAAATTGTTAAATGCCACAGATTAACGCTTTACCACCTACCCCTAAAGATCATTTTATGAAACATTTACCAGAATTTAACCACTGGTGTATGGGGGTGTGGTGCGTGTGAAGCGAGAGAGAGAGAGCATGAGTGTGAAGCGAGAGAGAGAGAGAGAGAGAGAGAGAGAGAGCGTGCATGGGGGAGAGGGGCAAAGGGAGGGAGAGAGGAAGAGAGGGAGGCAGGGAGAGAGAGAGAGAGAGCGAGAGAGAGAGAGAGAGAGAGAGAGAATCCCAACCAGGCTCCATGCCTGGCATCATAACTTGAGCTGAAATCAGAGTCGGTTATGGTTAGAGTTAGCTTTTAGGGATTAGGGTTAGGGTTAGGGTATGTGTCTTGTATTTTGCCGCTCAGACCTCTCCAGATGGTTAGGGTTGGGTTTAGGATTAGGGTATGTGCATGCAGTACAGAAACCTCTTCAGAGAATAAAATCCCAGACTTCTGCTGGAGTGAGAGTAGACACAGTAGAAATCTAGGGTAGTTCTATTTTTAATTGTTTAAGGAACCTCCCTATGTCTTCCATAGTGGCTGCACCAGTTTGCATTCCCTCCAACAGTGCATGAAAGTTCCTTTATCTCCACAACCTTACCAACGCTTGTGTTTTTGATTTTAGCCATTCTGACAGGTTTGAGTTGATAATTCGTTGTGGTTTTGATTTGTATTTAATAATGAGTGATGTTGAGCACATTTTCATGTGTCAGCCATCTGTATGACTTTGGAGAAATGTCTGTTCATGTCTTTTGCCCATTTTTAAATTGGATTATTTGTATTTTTGGTGTTGGGTTTGTATGTTATCAGAGATGCCATTTGTAGATTGTCTTTTATTTTGTTTCCTTTGCTATGTTGAAGATTTTTATTTTGATATACTCCTAATAGTTAATTTTCTTTTGTTTCCTTTGCCTCAGGAGATATATCTAGAAAGAAGTTGTTACAGCCAATATCAGAGACATTACTACCTATGATCTTCTCTAGGATTTTTATGGTTTCAGGTCTCACATTTAGGTTTTTAGTCCATTTTGAGTTTATTTTGTGCATGTTGTAAGAAAATGGTCTGGTTTCATTCTTTTACATGTAGCTGTCCAGTTTTCCAAACACCATTTGTTGAAGATCTTTTCATAGTTTAAATCTGAAAATCTATACCTATTAATTTTCCATTCTCCTCTCTACCCCACACCTGGCAACCATTATTTTTTCTCTTTGTGAATTTGACTACTCTATATACATCATATAAATGGAATCTTAAAGTATTTGTATTTTTGTGAGTGGCTTATTGAATTTAGCCTAAGGTCCTCAAGTTTTATCCATGTTGTAATACATTAGAGAATTTCATTGCTTTTAAATGCTAAATAACATTTTGTTTTATGTATATAGCACATTTGCCTATGTGTTTATTGGTTGGACAATTGGGTTACATCCCACATAATGTGACTAATTCTGCTCTGAACATGAATGTATAAATATCTCTTGAAAACCTTGCTTTCGTTTCTTTTGGGTGTATTCCCAGAAATGCAGTTGCTGGGTCCTAGCATACTTTTATTTTTAATTTATTGAGGAACCTTCTTACTGTTTTCCACAGTGACCATATCATTTTATATTCCCAATAGTGCAAAAGGGTTCCAATTTCTCCAAATCCTTGCCAAATCCTCTCATTTTCTTCCAGTAGCCATCCTGATAGGTGTAAGGTAGTATTTCATTGGAGTTTTGATTAGCATTTCCCTAATGATAAGTGATGTTGAGCATCTTTTCACATGCTTATTGGTCATTTGTTTATCTTTTTTAGAGAAATTCTATTCAAGTTGTTTGCCCATTGTTGAATCAGTTTTGTTTTGTTTTCTATCAAGTTTTAGGAAATTTCTACATATTCTGGATAGTGATTCCTTATCAGATGCATGATTTACATGTTTTCTCCCATTCTATATGTTGTGTTTTTATTTTGTGGATAGTGCCTCTTGATGTCAAAATGTTTAAATTTTCTTAGTGTCCCAAGTTCGTCTATTTTTTGTTGTTCCCTATGCCTTTGGTTATCCTATCCAAAAAATCACTTCCAAAGCCAGTGTCATGAAGCTTTAGTCATATGTTTTCTTCTAAGAACTTTATTATTTTAGGTCTTACATTTGAGTTCTTTATCCATTTTGAGTTAATTTTAGTATATTGTGTTAGGTAAGGGTCCAGCTTCATTATTTTGCATGTGAATATCCAGTTTTGTTGAAAAGGCTGTCCTTTCTCCATTGAATAGTCTAGGCACTCTTGTCAAAAATCATTTGACTTCATATGCAAGGGTTTACTTCTGGGCTCTATATTTGATTCCATTGGTCCATATTGTGGTTTCTTTATGCCAATACCACACTGTTTTGACTCCTGTAGCTTTGTAGTAGGTTTTGAAATCAGGAAGTGTGAGTTTTGTTCTTAAGATTGTTTTGGCTATTCAGGGTCTCTTGAGATTCCATATGAATTTTAGGATAGGTTTTCCTATTTCAGAAAAGATAATCATTGATACTTTGGTAGGTATTGCATTGAATCTGTAGATTACTTTGGGTAATATTGACATTTTAACAACATTTAATCTTCTAATCCAGGAGCATGGGATGTGTTTCTACTTATATCTTCTTAATTTCTTTCAGCAACATCTTGGAATTTTCATTAGCTTTCATTGTCTCCTTGATTAAGTCAATCCCTAAGTATTCTTTTCTGGTGCTATTGTAAATGGACTTGTTTTTGTAATTTCCTTTTCAGATTGTTCATTTTTGCATGTAGAAATGCAACTGGTTTTTTGTGTTGACTCTATATCCTGATATATTGCTGAATTCATTTATTCTAACAATTTTTGTGGTATCTTTCTTTAAGGTTTTCTACATATAATATGTTCTCTGCAAACAGATAATTTTATTTCTTTTTATTGCCTGATTTCTCTGGCTAGGACTTCCAGTGCCATGTTGAATAGAAGTTGTGAAAAGCATCTTTGCGTTGTTTCTGATCTTAAAGGAAAAGTTTACAGTCTCTCACATTTGAGGATTATGTTTGCTTTGGGTTTTTCCTTTATGGCTTTTATTATGTAGAGGTAATTTCCTTCTATTCCTATCTTGTTAAGTGTTTATATCATGAAAAAGTGTTGAATTTGGTAAAATGTGTTTCCTGCATCAAATCAGATGATCATGTGGGTTTCTTCATTCTGTTAATATGGTGTGTTGATTGAATTTTCTATGTTGAACCATCCTTGCATTACAGGAATAAATCCCACTTAGTCATGCTGTATAATCCTTTCAATATGCTGTTGAATTCTGTTTGCTATTATGTTGAGATTATTAAGTGTTTATGAAAGATACTAGTCTCAGTTTTCTTCTGGTGGCTTTTCTGGCTTTGGTATCAGGGTTATGTTGACCTCACAGAGTGAGTTAGGAAGTATTCCCTCCTCTTCAATTATTTAGAAAAGTTTGAGAAGGATTGATTATTCTTTCAATGTCTAGTGAAATTCACAATTGAAGCCATCAGGTCCAGGGTTTCCTTTGTTGGGTATTTTTTTATTAGTAATTAAATATCCTTACTAGTTATAGATCTATTCAGATTGTTTGTTTCTTCATGATTTTGTTTTGATATGTCTTGTGTTTATAAGAATTTGTGCATTTCACATGACTTATCCAAATTTTTTGTGTACAATTGTTCCTTTATTCTCTTACAATCCTTTTTATTTCTGTAAGGTCGTTCTTATTGTCCCCACTTTCATTTCTGATTATTATTTCTGATTATTTGAGTGTTCTCTTTTTTTCTTAGTCCACCTAGCTAAATGCTTGTCAATTTTGTTGATTTTTTTCAAAGAACTAGTTTTCAGTTTCATTGATAATTTTTTTATTCTCTATTTCATTTATCTCTTTTCTTTATCATTTCCTTCCTTCTGATAGCTTGGGTTTAGTTTGTTCTTTTTTTTAATGTTTGTTTATGTACTTAGGAGGGGTAGAGAGTGAGGGAGAGAGAGAATCCCAAGCAGGCTGTGCGCTGTGAGCACAGAGTCCAACGTGGGGCTTGAATTCATGAACTGTGAGATCATGACTTTAGCCAAAACCAAGAGTTGAATGCTTAATCGACTGAGCCATCTTGGCACCCTCTTTTCTTTTTCTAGTTCCTTAAGTTGTAAATTTAGGTTGTTGGTTTGAGATCTCTTTTGTTTTTTAATGTGTTCATAGTTAGAGATTTACCCCTTAAGCACTGTTTTCATTGTATGCCGTAAGTTTTGGTGTGTTGTATCTTCATTTTCATTCACAGCTAAGTATTATCTAATTTCTCTTGTGATTTCTTCTTTATCCACTGGTTGTTTAAAACTGTTTAATTTACACAATTTTGTGAAGTTTTCATTTTTTATGTTACTGATTTCTGTCTTCATCCCACTGTGGTTAGAGTAGATACATTGTATGATGTCTGTTTCTTTAAATCTCAAGACTTAATTTTGTTCCTAACATAGGGCCTATCCTAGAATATGCCCCGTGAACACTTGAGGAAAAATGTGTATGCATTTGTTGTTGGGTAGAGTGCTCTGTATATGTTAGATTCAGTTGGTTTATTATGTTGTTTAAGTCTTCTGATTCCTTATGTTCCATCTGGCGGTTTCATGCATTATTGTGAGAGGGATGTTGATGTCTCCAACTATTATTGTAGGACTATTTCTCCCTTCAGTTCTGTCAGTTTTTGCTTCATATACTCTGATGGTCTCTTATTAGGTGCATAGATGTTTACAATTGTTTTATTTTGCTGTGTTGAACTGTTTATTAATGTATTATGTTCTTCACTATCTCTTGTAACTGTTTATTTAAACTCTATTTTGTCTGAGAAATAACAAGTGCTGGTAAGGATGTGGAGAAGAGAGAACCCTCATGCACTGTTAGTAGGGTTGTAAATTGGTGAAGCCACTGTGGAAAGCAGTACGGAGGTGGCACACTCCCACTCTCACCGCCACTCAGCTGCTGGCAGGTGGCATGGGGATGATGTGAACATGTCTTGTAACTCACCTACAGGAAAGTTGCGAGGATCCCACCTGGGAAACGTGATCAACTTTGTAAACATTTAAAATGGCAAGAGAGAAATCTTATAAAATAATACAGCAGGCCTAACTATCATAAAAATATAGGCCTGTACATCCATGAGACCCAAGAAAGGTTCATTAGATCAGCTAGACTTTATGAAGTGGAATGTGCATTTCTAACTGCAGCTCCCTAAATATCGCTTAAAATTTCACAGATTTGTATATCTGGCCTACATTTTTGTTTGGGTCTTAGATACCTGATAATACAAATATCAAGGCAATAAAAAAATTAGTTTTCTTGTTTCATGTTCTGTAGAATAATTATAAGTGTTCTGAAAATTATACAGATTTAAAACTTGAAGACAGTTTTGGACAAAGAAAATAATCAGTTTTGGTTTTTCCACTTATCTGCCAATTGAGTAGTTTTAGAGAATAGAGAATTGTGACGTTGTATGAATAGCCTCAGCATAAACAGAATGCCATTTTAACGTAAAAATCCTCTCTCATAACTGATGGACCAGAGAGCCTTTCAAATCCAAGAGGTCTTAGGACTTCTGGCAGAGCTATGCCTTGGGTGCCTTAATTATCTCAGTCACTCCTGAGATTGACAGTGCAATGATGCCCTGCCATATCATTCATGTATTCAAGTCCAAACCCCAGAGTGACCCAGCTGAGCATAGGCATGTGGTAGGTTTTTCTAACATTCATTTTTATTTTTATAAACAAAATCTTTTAGAATGACTTAGAACTTTAGGTGTGTAGGATTTTTCTTTTGTTTTTCTTTCATTTTTACCTGTCTGTCCCCAATTGTCCCCCCCCCCCTTTTTCTTTCTTTGGGTGTTCACCTATTAGCTCCTGAGTGGCCCCTGTTGTGAGTGCTGACCACCCTTTCTCAGGCATTGCAGTCAGCGTCAGGTGGGCTGGGATCAGCATCCAGGAGAACAGTGATGGCAGCATCCTGATTTTGCAACAGTGGTTTTGAGGGGGTTTTGAGCAGACTCATAGTATGCTAATGGGCTCTGGCATTTAGGAGTGCCCAGACACATTGACCAGGAGATTTGTGATCTTAAGTCAGCTGAGAAACGTCCTCAGGTATCTTGAGGGGATGAGAATGAAGTGCTCCTTCCCCTTGACAGAGATTCTGTCCTGGGAAGATTCTGCTCAGGCCTTTATGAAGTTTTCCAACCAGCTTCTTCTGAGTTCTCTGCACTGTTCAGTTTTAGCAAGAGTCCTGCTAAGTCAGTTCAGCTGGAGTCCCCACCCTTGGTATCTGGTTAGATTCCTCATCCTCCACCATCCCCCAGGTGGTATCTGATCCCCCTGGCCTGCCTCCAGCAAGAATCATGTGAGGTCTGTTTAGCCCTGGTCCAGGACAGGCTGGGATCATACACACACTTCTGATGTTCCTTCTTACCAGACCTTATGGCGACTTCTGAAACTTTGTATGAAGTCCCCCCATTCTCCTAAAGCTGGACTTTGACCCCTATCATAGCAGCTCTGACTGACAGAGGGCTTGGTGGTCAGGCTGCAGGGACTGTGGAATGTGGGATGAGTAGGGGTAGAGTGAGCACAAGCAGACACAGAGGGTTTAGTGGTCAGAAGAGATGCAGGACCACGCGCCGGCCAGAGAGGCACTGGGACATGCTGGGGGCACACTACCCATTCACTGTTGGCGGTAGTAAAACCTGTATAGTTTAGGTCCTGCTTAATGAACACACATTACAAGGGAGATACTCCAGGGTTTGAGGAGCCTGTGAGGACTACAGAAAATGCCAGCTCGACACAAGTGACAGCACACAGTTGTTAAAGCATTAGCCATCCTCTCCCTTTAACTTGCACAGAACAGCTTCTAAAGCACACGTTCGCTCTGTAAGCACTTTCACGCCTCTCTTCTAGTCCAAGACGGTCCTGCAGGAATGCCTGTCCTAGGATGGCCTGCCTCCTCTACCCTCAGTGGAGTGGAGGGAGTGGCTTCCAGTGAAGGAATGATGCTGCTGTCTGCCCATGTGTTAACGTGGGTGCACGCATGTTTCTGTGCATGCACACCTGAGGGATTGAGGGGTGGAAGAGTGCAGTATGTCTGTTTGGTTGTGACTGCATGAAGGCACAAGGGACTCTGTATAAGTGCTAGTCTCCAGCATGTCACAGACCTAAGGACATGCACGTTTCATCACCTGTAAGTCTGGACCTGTGTTGTCCAGTACGATAACCACAAGTCACATGGGGCTATTTGAATTTAAGTTTAATTAAAATTAAAATTTAAAATTTAGTTTCTCGGTCACACCAGCCACATTTCAAAGTGTTCAATCCATATATGGTAGTGGCTGCTGTATTGGACAGCACAGATATAGAACATTTTCATTATTACAGAAACTTCTACGGGACAGCCCTGCCCTAGACTGTGTGTTTGTGCACCCATGTGTTTTTACGTGTCCTAGTTCATGAATGTATGCATTGGTTCATGTGCTGCTTGCATCTGTGTACCCAGAAGTGCCTTCTTGAGTTCACATCTCTATGTATGCTGCTGGCTCTGCAGATGAGATAATGGCTGCAGGGAGTCACATAAGGTTAGAGGTCCATTTTGGACAGAGTTCGACTCTCTGAGCTTCAGTTTCCTCACATGTAAAATAGCAACAGTAATCCTTTCCTGATGCTGGGTTGTTGTAAATGAAGGTGTGCTGATCATTATCATCCTTATTTCAGATATAGAAGACCTCTTAGAGATATATTCGAAAATACAATGTGAGTGATTGCTGTGTATGACACCCTTATAATGATTTTTCCTGAACATCTCTAGTGGCAAATATGTTATTAATGGTCACCTCCAGATGCTGGGAGAGTTGCTCATTATCCTGAGCTGTAATCTTCCATCTCTGCCAGCCAACACTAGTTTTCCTGTCAGCATACATGCAGTTTTCATGATAGTCCTTGAGTTATTGGAAAGCAGTGTCTTGTCCAAATCTTCTCTACCAAAAGATCACTTCTACGCTTCTTGCCAATGTGATAATCTCTTCTGGTATGTCATGTTTGTAAAGATCCCTTTGCTCCTTGCTTCCAAAAGTGTGGGCCCATCAGACTCCCTTAAAGTGGGGTCTGATTGGGCTATCAGTATTTGTACTCATTAGTAGTTAGTTGATAATACAAACAAGTTTTGCTAAACCTATTGATGATTTCCAAAGGCTACAGTTGAAAGTTGAAAATTAGTAAAGTTCTCTTGTTAGAAGAAGAATGTGCTTTCCTGTTAATTAGAAACATTCCACATTGGTCAGTTTTCCTGCCCGTTATTAAAGAGGACTGGAACAAATATACATGTATCTGCTCTTAACGAAGCTAAAAGGAATAAAGTAATATCATCAAAGATTTTGTTTATAGCAGCTCTATCAACAATAGCCAAATTATGGAAATAGCCCAAATGTCCATCAACTGATGAATGGATAAAGAAGATGTGGTTTATATATACAATGGAATACTACTTGGCGCTGAAAAAGAATGAAATCTTATAATTTGCAACAACGTGGATGGAACTGGAGGATATTATGCTAAGTGAAATAAGTCAGAGAAAGAGATACCATATGACTTCACTCATGTGGAATCTAAGAAACTTAACGGGAGGGTGGGTTAAATGGACAATGGCATTAAGGAGGGCACTTTTCGGGTTGAGCATTGGGTGTCATGTGAGAGATGAATCCTGGGTTCTACTCCTGATGCCAGGTATGCTGTATGTTAGCTAACTTTAAAATAAATTAATAAAGTCCTAGCTAAAATCTAAAAACAGAGCCATAAAACCTGTTATCTGTCCTTTCCAGAAGGAATTTTGAGTTCAGGAATAAATGGAGCCCAAACCATGTTGGGGAGAGTTACAAAGTCTTTAAGTCATCTTTGAAGACCAGAGTTTCTAATGGTCCACTCTTCACAAGAATTCATACTGATTTATAGAACTGTAGATTAATCTGATTCATAGAACTATGAATTTGTACTGATTCATAGAACCATGAATCCACATGGACTCCTAGAACCATGTCCTACTGATATCTTCAATTCCACTCCAGCAGCAGAGTACATTATAGCCTTCCTCCTTTGCTTTGTTTGTAGTTTCTTTTTTTAATGTTTGTTTGTTTGTTTGTTTGTTTATTTTGACAGTGCAAGCACATGTGTGGGGAGAGACAGAGAGAGAGAGAGAGAGCAGGAGAGAGAGAGAATCCCAAGCAGGCTCTGCACTGTTAGCACAGAGCCCAACGCGGGGTTTGATCTCACGAACAGTGAGATCATGACCTGAGCTGAAATGGAGAGTCAGACACTTAACTGACAAAAGATATACCCAAGTGCTCCTCTCTCTGTTCCTTCAACCCTATTTCCATTTCCTCGTCTTAGCCCCTTGTCCCTTCCCAGCTCTGTCATCTCATTGGTTTTTAGTTTGTATTTTCTTTAGGGTTTTTTTTTTTTTTTGCACATGTGATAGATAACATGTATATTTTCTTGTTTCCTGTTCCTTCTTGTATGAAAAGTAGATACTTCATGAGGAAGTTTCTGCCTTTTAAGTCTAATCCAATACCTAGACAAATGAGAGAATCTAAACATTTAGCACCTTCAGGGGAACACATAAGGAATGAAGCTTCTAAAACTAATCTGAATTATGGACTCTACTTTCTATTTTTCTCTATCTGTAAACATTCTTGTCCTGCATATGGGTGTCCAAAGGCACTTACCATTCAACCTACGTGTAACCACAAAACAGCGGTAGCCATCCTGATGCCACTCTGGTGTGTTGAAACACTCATCTCTGTTTCTAAACTAAGAGTGTATGTAAACTTAGAAACTTCCTCTGATAGGCAGACACAAAAGTTCAGGTTAAGCACATGGATCTCTGATGCCACTCATCCCCAAGATTCTGTGACTCTTGTTCCCATGGTGTCATGGTTCTAATATTCCAAACTGTAGGAGACTCATTTTACTGAGACATTTACAGGAAGCCTCACTCTCCTGTCTTGACCTTCCTCTGCCAAAGTTTCACAATGGGTGGAATGGGCTACCCAGTACAGAAGAGCACCTTGAAAATAGGAGATCCCATGTACCTGAGGAAGGCCCTTGTGAACAACCTTGGAGAGGAGAAGAGGACTAGACTCCACATTCAGAAACTCCAAAAGGCTTTAAATATCCGGTTCAGGGAGATTGATAAAGAAAAAGCAGCCCTGAGGAAGTTTTTGGGAAAGCTTCACAAGACAACTGGCTATTTTGCTTGACTGCCCTTCTGGTGACCGGTGCCACTATAGGTGAAGAGCTTATGGAAAAGCCTCAATATAAAACACATCTGTGTCCCATGTTATCTCTGTGTGACCCAAGAAAGCAGTACAAGGAACCACTGAGACAAGGTGGAGAAAAAAGACTATACAGTGGAAGATCCAAGTGGAATGTCTACAAGGGAGTCAACAGATATCACCTACAAAAAAGAATAAGGCCTTCTTGTTTCTAGATGATCCTACAATTCCCATAACTTTACAACTGGAAGTGGTAACATGCAGTGCATATGCTATTTCCATTCAAACTTTCCTTGAGACAAGAATAAAGCTTAGCTATTGTAGAGATCTTTGTTATATTGATCGTGGAATGCATCATATATTTGCCTTTTGTTCTTTTATCATTGATATAACTGTTATTTTCCTGTAGTTTAATAGCATGAATAAAAGTTGAGGCAAAAATTAGGAAAAGCATAAAATCTTGAATCTATAAAAGAACTTGATTCAAATTTCTTTGCCATGTATTGTGTGATTCTGGACTTAGAAACTCCTTTCTCTCATTCAAGATGGAAATAACACCTCCATTAAAAGATTGCTTTAAGGGTTAAATAAGATACTGTATATACAGGGCATATTGCAGACACCCTCAACATAGTAATAGCTAGTATTGTAATTGATTCTGTTTTAATTATTCCTGTGTAATAGAGCTCTGGTTTTATTCCTAGTTCTTTTACTAACATCCTAGGTTTCTAGGCAAGTCTGTTTCCATCCTCAGGCCTTAGATTTTGCAAGGTTGTAATGTGAGAACTGGACTGGACCATCTCCAAAGCCTCTTCCACCTGTCAGCTACTTAACACAGCACTACTTCAGAAGGTGTCTACAGCACAGAGAAAGGATCCAGCAATCAGAATGCATACCTAGGTGACTTTAGAGGCTTGGATACATTTTCTTTTCATCCATGACTTACCAATCACATGTTTTAAATTTTTTTTCAATGTTTATCTTTTTTTTTTTTTAGAGAGAGAGAGACAGAGACAGAGCATGAACAGAGGAGGGACAGAGAGAGAGGGAGACACAGAATCCAAAGCAGGCTCCAGGCGCCAAGCTGTCAGCACAGAGCCTGATGCAGGGCTTGAACTCATGAACTGTGAGATCATGACCTGAGCTGAAGTTGGACTCTTAACCAACTGAGCCACCCAGGTGCCCCTCACACGTTTAAAGGTAAATGTTATTCAAGTATGTATATTCTTAGCAGCCTCTTGTGATGTATTTTCTGGGTGACTGCAGAGCAAATGCAGCCTACTTCTTGAAAGCCTTTGGGATTGAGTTGTATGTCTTTATTACCTGTTTAGCCTCTGCTGTCAAACAGACATGAATTCTGCCAGATATTGCTATTTGATACTAGGTAAATTAGCTAACACTTCAATACTCTCTGTGTACCTTAAGTTGTCTCGGTTTTCAACTGTACAATGGGAATAACCATACTTCAGTTGGAAGATAGTTGTGATGTCTTCTTGTGATACTGTATATATAGATAGATGTTAGCACAACGTCTAACGCATCGTAGGGTTTCAATACATGGAATTTCTAGGAATAGGCAACAACTGGAGCTTCTGAGCTAAGAAATGGCGTTATGGACTGTATCATTACTCTTGAAGCTCAGATAAGATGACCTGCTTAGCTAGATCACAGGCACACGCAACAGAAATGTGTATATGTGTATTCAAAAAAGATGAGAAAGATCTAAAGGTAGAATGTAGTGAGTTTGAGGATTCCAAGGCTGATCAAGGAAAAGACATGACCACAGACAGCAGTAGCACACAGTAAGCTTTATTAGGGTGGTGCTTTCATAGGTTACATGAGGGGCAGAGTCCCTCACAGAAAACCTTCCAGAGGCAGTGGCTCAGGACTACTGCCCAGAAGGGGGAACAAGGCAAAGGAACTCCTGGGAAGGAGGGGTATTGGACGGGGGCTTAGGTGTCTAGGCAGTGTTCCTCAGCAACAAGATGGGAAGTGCATTGGTTTGCTTGGGCTGCTGTAGCAAGGTGCCACAAATTAAGTGGCTTACACACAAATTTATTCTCATTTCTGGAGATCTGGGGTCAAGGTATCGGCAGTGAAAGTTTTTCTGGAGGTCTCTCCTTGGCTTGCAGGTGACTATCTTCTAGGGAGTCCTCACAGGGTCGTCCACGTGTGTGTCTGTGTCCTGATCTCCTCTTCTTATAAGGAGACAGGTCGGATTAGGGCCCACCCTGATGACTTTATTTTACTTTAATTAGTTCTTAAGGATCCTAGCTGCTAATAAAATCCCATTCTGTGGTACTGGGGGTTAAGATGACAGCAAATGAATTTGGGTACATTCGTATGTTCTGAAGAGCAGCCGCATAGTAGGGTCTTTCATGGCCCCAAGGTTTGCTTTGTCTGTAGCTAGCAGATGTTAGGTGTGGTTTCACAAGGTATGCAAAGCAGGTGGGCTCTAAATGGGCTTATTTGGACTATATTTAAAGCATAAATGTAAAAATTTGAGCTTGATAGTAGTATGTTATGAACTAGAGGTCTCAGCCTGCTGTGAAGAAATAAACAGCATAGGAGCCAATATATGGGGCGTCTTTGATTCACTTAACACTCCTTCTGTTGGCTCCGTGTTCGTTTTACAATTGAAATTGTGTGTTACTTTATAATGCCCAAGTTTGGAGCCAGTGATAAAGCACTCTAAGGACCCCCTATCCTACAAAAGCAAGATTTCAAAGCCCATTTACAGCCAGCTGCAGGGAAAGCCCAGAGAATAGATCAGAAATGAAGAGTTTGACTTGTTTGATCTGTTTAGTCAGTAGAGTGACATTCTGGTCCCATTGATACATGTCCCTGGCTATCTGTAAAGCTTGATGAAGATTACCAACCCACATACAGCAAGATGTGTGAGCAAGTGCACGATCCCACCCCTCTTTAATAGCTTATAAGAAATCTAAGTCTTTGCAGTTGTGTAACACTATGGTCCTAAAGTACATGGACATTCAGCCAAGAGTTCCTGTCCCTGGGCCATTTAGTTTCTGTGGATAATTCCTTGGACACAGCTGTTTGTTTCTTTTACCTGTTGTGAGGTGCCCTGCACGCCTGGTGTCCTCAGAATTGGTGCTCAGAATTGGTGATTCTAGAGTGGTTAGCACCAGGGGACTGGTGGGAGAACTCATTTTGGCATTGGAGAATTTTGGCTGGCATGGTTTGTAAACACAAGTACTTGGGGTTCCCTTGCTGAGTAAAAACTCTAATGGGATTTTAAGCCATATCCAAGTACAGAAAGTACTTTGCAGTGTTGGATGGGGGAAAGCTTATGATGGGGAGGCTGTTTGACTCTTTTAGGTCCACCAGACTCCCTCTGCTCCCTGTATGCTATATGTTCCTGAGAGGGGTGAGTTTGTGTGGCTCAGTGAGATTCCAGGTGGTGTGAATAGGAGCATATAATTACGGTCTAATGGTCATGGATGGTAACTTCATACTCAGCACCCGGGTCAACTAAATGGGTTTTGTGCTTAGTCCACCATTGCCCACACATTTCTGTGGCTAGCCTCACGCAGATTCATTGGATTTCAATGCTCTTGTTGAGGGGAGTAGGTTCACGTCGATGAGTGAAGTTTACAGGAGACTTTGGCAATGGGAGAGCTATTATTCTTATGTGCACCTAAATCAAGTTGTCAGAATGAAGTCCAGCATGCGAGTAGGTCTGTTTAGGTATATATTGCTGTGGCTAAGGCTGTACACAGGTTTGGTTTGGTGAGCGGTTGTATATTCCTTTTTACTCAGATTATTGTGCCTTAGGGATTGAGCTTCCCCCTGATTGCCAGTAGTAAGGAGCATCAGTGTGCTTCCATGAGTGTGGGATGAGTTTCACAGGTGCTCTTGGTGGTTTGAAAAAAGGTTACTTTAGCTGTGTACCAAATTTGAGCCTCATCATGGGGTACTCACACATGGGATCCTCACAGGTGGGCCAAGTTATTTCAAAAATAGACATCAGTTGTATACACATCCATCCCGTTTTTGCCCATTTATGAGAATGTTGCTGTGTTTCACTGTAGGACCACATGCTCCACTTGTCTCTATCTAGGGCAGATGTTTGTACAGCTTTTGTAGCTTCAGGGGTGGTACCTTGGGAAGTGGTGGTGTGATCACACCAAGAAATTTCCTCCCAGCTTCTCTTCCTTGCTGTTTTTTCATTATTGTTTCTATCTTCTGTAAGGTGGGATATGTACGGTTTTTATAATTGAGATATAATTGACATGTAATATTAGCTTTAGGTAAACAGCATAATGATTTAATATATGTATATATTGTAACATCATTACCAAAATAAGTTTAGTTAACATCCATCATCTCACAGGTACGATTTTATTCTTTTTTCTTGAGATGAGAATTTTTTCAACGTTTTTATTTTTTTTTTTTATTTTTGGGACAGAGAGAGACAGAGCATGAACGGGGGAGGGGCAGAGAGAGAGGGAGACACAGAATCGGAAACAGGCTCCAGGCTCTGAGCCATCAGCCCAGAGCCTGACGCGGGGCTCGAACTCCCGGACCGCGAGATCGTGACCTGGCTGAAGTCGGACGCTTAACCGACTGCGCCACCCAGGCGCCCCGAGATGAGAATTTTTAAGATCTACTTTCTTAGTAACTTTCAAATGTACAATATTGTTACTTGTAGTCAGCATGCCACACATTACGTTCCCAAAACTTATTTATCTTCTAACTGGAAGTTTGTGCCTTAAATAATTCTAACATAGTTAACATACAGTGTTATATTAGTTTCAGGTGTACAATACAGTGGTTCAACAACTCCATGTGTTACTCAGTGCTCACTAAGATATGTGTACTCTTAATCCCCCTTCACCTATCTCACCCATCCCTCCACCCACCTCCCCTATAGTAACTATCTGTTCTCTATAGTTAAGAGTCTGTTCCATGTTGTCACAAATACCTGAACTTTCTTCTTTTTATGGGTGCATAATATTCCATTATATGTATATGTATGCATGTACCTATATATATCTGACAACATAGTTATCCATTTATATAACAATGGATCCTTAGGTTGTTTCCATATCTTGACTGTTGTAAATAGTGCTGTAATGAACGTGGTAGTGCTCATATCTATTTGAGATAGTGAGTTCATTTCCTTCAGATAAATAACAAGAAATGGGATTGCTGAATTATATGGTAGTTATATTTCTAATTTTCTGAGCAATCTCCATACTGTTTTCCATAGTGACTGCACCAATGTACATTCCCATCAAGAGGATGCAAGCATACCCTTTGCCACCACTTACTTAGTCTTCCTGGTAATAGCCATTCTAACTGCTGTGAGGTAATGTCTCATTATAGTTTTGATCTACAATTCCTGATGATTAATGATGTTGAGCTTCTTTTCATGTATCTGCTGGCCATCTGTATGTCTTCTTTGGAAACATGTCTATTCAGATCCTCTGCGCATTTTTTCATTGGATTGTTTGGTTTTGCTATTGAGTTATATGAGTTTTTATAAACTTTGGATGTTAGCCCCTTATCAGATACATGATTTGCAAATATCTTCTCTCATTCTGTAGTTGCCTTTTCATCTTCTTGATGATTTCCTTTACTGTTCATAAGCTTTTTAGTTTTATGCAGTTCCATTTGGTTATTTTTTGCTTTTGTTGTCTTTGTTTTTGGTTCAAATCAAAAAAAGCATCACAAAGATAGATGTCAGGGAGCTTACACCCTATGTTTTCTTGTAGTACTTTTTAGGATTTCAGGTCTTATATTCATATCTTTAATCCATTTTAAGTTAATTTTTGTGTATGGAATAGTTATCCAGTTTTCCCAAAACCATTTATTGAAGAGAGTGTCCTTTCCCCGTTGAATATTCTTGGTTCTCTTGTCATAAATTAATTGACAATATGTGCATGAGTTTATTTCTGGGCCCTTTGTTCTGCTCCATTGATCTATGTGTCTGTTTTTATGTCAATACCATACTGTTTTAATTACTACAGCTTTGTAAGATCATTTGAAATCAAGGAGCATGTTACTTTGTTGTTCTTTCTCAAAATTGCTTTGGTTATTTGGGGTATTTCGTGGTTCCATACAAATTATAGGATTGTTTGTTCTATTTCTGTGAAAAGGCCATTGGAATTTTGATATAGGTGGCACTTAATCTGTAGATTGCTTGTAGTGTGAATATTTAAACATAGTAATTCTTAGCTAGGAGCATGGAATTTCTTTCAATTTATTTGTGTCTTTAGTTTCTTTAAAAAAATTTTTTTAATTGTTTTTAATGTTTATTTTTGAGAGAGAGAGGGGGAGGGGGAGAGAGAGAGAGAGAGAGAGAGAACGAACACGAAGGGGGTAGGGGCAGAGAGAGAGGGAGACACAGAATCCGAAGCAGGCTCCAGGCTCTGAGCTGTCAGCACAGAGCCCAACACCAGGCTCAAACTCACAAACCATGAGATCATGACCTGAACCAACTGAGCCACCCGGGTGCCCCTTAAAAATTTTTATTATGTTTATTTTTGAGAGGTAGAGAGAACATTAGTGGGGGAGGGTCAGAGAGAGAGGGAGACAGAATCCAAAGCAGGCTCCAGGCTCTGAGCTGTCAGCACAGAGCCTGACGCGGAGCTTGAACTCATGAACCATGAAATCATGACCTGAGCTGAAGTCGGACACTCAACCAACTGAGCCACCTGGGTGCCCCTTAAAAATTTTTATTATATTTATTTTTGAGGGAGAGAGAACATTAGTGGGGGAGGGTCAGAGAGAGAGGAAGACAGAATCCAAAGCAGGCTCCAGGCTCTGAGCCGTCAGCACAGAGCCCGATGTGGGGCTTGAACTCATGAATTGTGAGATCATGACCTGAGCTGAAGTCGGTGCTTAGCCAGCTGAGCCACCCAGGTGCCCCTAATTTAATTTTAAATTCCAATATAGTTAACATACAGTGTTATGTTAGCTTCGGGTGTACAATACAGAGATTCAACAGTTCCATATATCACCCTGTGCTTATCAGACAAGTGCATTCCTTAATCCCCATCACCTCTTTCTCCCATACCCTCACCCACCTCCCCTCTGGTAACCATCAGCTTGTTCTCTATAGTTAAGAGTCTCTTTCTTGGTTTTTCTCTTCATTTTTGTTTGTTTGTGTCTTAAATTCCACATACAAGCAAAATCATATGGTGTTTCTTTCTCTTATTTCGCTTAGGATTATGCTCTCTAGCTCCATCCATGTTGTTGTAAATGGCAAAATTTTGTTCTTTTTTATAGATGAATAATAATCCAGTGTGTGTGTGTACCACATCTTCTTTATCCATTTATCTATTGATGGATGGTAGGGGTGCTTCCATACTTTGGATATTATAAATAATGCTGCTATAAACATGGGGGTGCATGTATCGCTTTGAATTGGTTTTGTGTGTGTGTGTGTGTGTGTGTGTGTTTTGGTAAATACCCAGTAATGCAATTATTGGATTGTAGAGTAGTGCTATTTTTATGGGTTTTTTTTTTTGTTTTTTTTAACATTTATTTATTTTTGAGACAGAGACAGAGCATGAACAGGGGAGGGTCAGAGAGAGGGAGACACAGAATCTGAAACAGGCTCCAGGCTCTGAGTTGTCAGCACAGAGCCCGACGCGGGGCTCGAACTCACAGCCCTCACGGACCGCGAGATCATGACCTGAGCTGAAGTCGGCCGCTTAACCGACTGAGCCACCCAGGCGCCCCTCTATTTTTATGTTTTTGAGGAACCTCCCTACTGTTTTCCACAGTGGCTGCACCAGTTTGCATTCCCACCCACAATCCAAAAGGTTCCTTTTTTTCTACATCCTTGCCAACACTTGATCCCTTCTTATATTGTTGATTTTAGCCATTCTGGAAAGTGTGAGATGATATCTTATTGTAGTTTTTATATGCATTTTTCTGGTAATGAGTGATGTTGAGCATCGTTTTATGTGTCTGTTGGCCATATGGATGTCCTCTGGGGAAATGTCTGTTCATGTCTTCTGCCCATTTTTTAAATTGGGTTATTTATTTTTTGAATGTTGAGTTATATCAGTTCTTTATATATTTTGGATTCTAACCCTTTATTAGATATGTTATTTGCAAATGTCTTCTCCTATTCAGTAGGTTGCCTTTTCAGTCTTGTTGATTATTTCCTTCACTGTGACAGAAAGAAGCTTTTTATTTTGATGTAGCCATAGTAGTTTATTTTTGTTTTTGTTTCCCTTGCTTCAGGAGAAATATCTAGAAAGAAATTGTTATGACTGATGTCAAGGAAGTTCCTGCCTGTGTTCTCCTCTATGACTTTGACTGTCTTGCATTTAGATCTTTCATGCATTTTGAATTTATTTTTGAGTATGGTGTAAGAAAGTGGTCCGGTTTCATTTTGCATGTTGCTGTCCAGTTTTCCCAACACCATTTGTTAGATATTCTTTCCTGCTTTGGCCATATATTTGTAAGTCCATTTCTGGGTTCTCTATTCTATTCCATTGATCTATGTGTCTCTTTCTGTGCCAGTACCATACTGTTTTGATTACTACAGTTTTATAATATAATTTGAAGTCTGGAATTGTGATGCCTCCAGCTTTTCTTTTCTTTTTCAAAGTTGCTTTGGCTATTCGGGATCTTTTGTGGTTCCATACAAATTTTAGGATTGTTTGTTCTAGCTGTGAAAAATGCTATTGGTATTTTGATAGGCATTGCATTAAATCTGTAGATGGACTTGAGTAGTATAGATATACTAACAGTATTTGTTTTTCTAATCCGTGAGCATGGAATGTCTTTCCATTTCTTTGTGTCATCTTCATTTTTTTCATCAGTTTTTGACAGTGTTCAGAGTACAGATTTTTCACCTCCTTGGTTAATTTTATTCCTAATTTTATTATTTTCTGAGCAGTTGTAAATGGAATTTTCTTAATCTCTCTTTCTTCTAGTTCATTATTCGTGTATAGAAATGCAACAGATTTCTGTACATTGAATTTACATCCTGTGACATTCTGGAGTTTATCACTTTTAGTAGTTTTTTTTTTTGGTGGAGTTTTTAGGGTTTTCTGTATGTAGTATTATATCATCTGCAAATAGTTAAAAGATTTACTTCTTTACCAGTTTGGATACCTTTTTTTTCTTATATGATTGCAGTAGCTAGGATTTCCAGTACTATGTTGAATAATAGAGTGGACATGTTGTCTTGTTCCTGACTTTGGGAGGAAAGCTCTCAGTTTTCCCCAAATGAATATAATGTTTGTTGTGGGGTCTTCATATATGGCCTTTATGAGGTCAAGGTATGTTCCCCCTCTCCCTACTTTGTTGAAGATTCTATCAGGAATGGATGGTGTACTTTTCAGATGCTTTTTCTGTGTCTATTGAAACGATCATATGGTTCTATTTTAATGTGTATCACTTGATTTGTGAATACTGAACCACCCCCACAGCCTAGGAGGAATAAATCCCATTTGATAGTGGTGATGATTTTTAAATGTATTGTTGAATTCGATTTTCCAATATTTTATTGAGAATTTTTGCATCCATGTTCATCAGGGATGTTGACTCAGTTTTCTTTTTTAGTGGAGTCTTTATCTGGTTTTGGTATCACAGGGTAATGCTGGCCTCAGAAAATTAATTTGAAAGTCTTCCTTCCTTTTTTATTTTTTGGAATAGTTTGAGAATAATGGGTATTAACTCTTTAAATGTTTGTTAGAATTTGCCTGTTGAAGCCATCTGATCTTGGACTTTTGTTTGTTGGGAGTTGATTACTTGTTGATTACTGATTAAATTTCTGACCTGCTTATTGGTCTGTTCAAGTTTTCTATTTTGTCATGTTTCAATTTTGGTTAATATATATGTTTCCAGAGATTTATGCATTTTTTCCAGGTTGTCAAATTTGTTGGCATATAGTTTTTCATATTTTCTTATAGTTTGTATTTCTGTGGTGGTGTTTGTTATTTCTCCTCTTTTACTGGTGATTTGGTTTGGGTCCTTTTCCTTCCTTCCTTCCTTCCTTCCTTCCTTCCTTCCTTCCTTCCTTCCTTCCTTTTTGATGAGTCTGGATAGAGGTTATCAACTTTGTTGATCTTTTCAAAGAATCAGCTGGTTTTCTTGATCTATTGATGTTTATTTTTGTTTCTATATTATGTATATATACATATACGTGCACTTTGTTTCTATATATATGCATACATATATATATGCTCGAATCTTTATTATTTCCTTCCTTCTGTTGGTTTTGGGTTTTGCTTGTTGCTCTTTTTTCTAGCTCCTTTAGGTGTAAAGTTAGGTTTTTTGAGATTTTTCTTCTTGAGGTAGGTAGGTTTTCATTTTCATTTGTTTCCGTGTACTTTTTTATTTCTTTGATTTCTTGGTTGACCCACTTATTGTTTAGTAGCATGTTATTTAACCTCCATGATTTGCATTCTTCCCAGATTTTTTCTTGTGGTTGATTTCTAATTTCATAGTGTTGTAGTCAGAAAAGATGCATGGCATGACTTCGATCTTTTTTAATTTGTTGAGACTTGTTTTGTGACCTAACAACTGATCTATTCTGGAGAAAGTTCCATGTGCACTTGAAAACAATGCATATTCTGTTTTAGAATGGAATGTTCTGAATATATCTGTTATATCCATCTGCTCCAGTGTGTCATTCAAAGCCACCGTTTCCTTATTTATTTTCTGTTTAGATAACCTGTCCATTGATGTAAGTGGGACATTAATGTTCTCTATTATTATTGTATTATTGTCAGATACTTCCTTTATATTTATTATTAGCTGCTTTTATTTGGGTGCTTCCATGTTGGGTACATGTATTTTTATACTTGCTGTATCTCATTGTTTGTCCCCTTTATTTTTATATAGTGTCTTTCTTTTTACAGTCATTGTTTTAAAATCTATTTTGTCTGATATCAGTTTTGCTGCCGTTGCTTTCTTTTGACATCCATTTCTGTGGTAAATGTTTCTCCATCCCCTTACTTTACTTTCTAATTTTTTAAAATATTTGTTTATTTTTGAGGGGGGGGGTGGACGAGGAGCAGAGAGAGAAGGAGACACAGAATCTGAAGCAGGCTCCAGGCTCTGAGCTGTCAGCGCAGAGCCTGATGCAGGACTTGAACTCACAAACCATGAGATCATGGTTTGAGCCAAAGTCAGATGCTTAACTGACTGAGCTCCTTGGCTCCCCATTTCCATCCTCTCACCTTCAACCTGCACGTGTCTTTAGGTCTGATATGATTTTCTTGTAGGCAGCATATAGATGGATCTTGGTTTTTATTTTTTTTTAATCCATTCTGTCAATCTATGTCTTTTTTTTTCAGTCTGTGAAAAAAAAAACCTGGAACTTTATTTACATTCAAAGTAGTTATTGATAATTATGCACTTACTACTATTTTGTTACTGGCCCTGTGGTTTTTGTAATTTTTCTCTGATACTTTCAATCTTTCATGGTTTGCAGGTTTTCTTTAGTGAAGGATTTCTTACTCTTATATTTTGCTTATCTTTTTATTTATGATTACCATTAGATGTATATATAACATCTGCATGTAGCAGTTTATATTAAATTGATGGTTGCTTAATTTTGAACTCATTCTTTATTCCCCACCACTATTCAGATATTCAGTATCATATTTTATGTCTTTATTTTGTGCTTTTCTTGACTGATTTTTACAGATATAATTTATTTATTTTGCTTTTGTGCTTCCTACTTTTCTTACTCATGGTTTTTGTTTTACACTCAGAGTCCCCCTTAAAATTTCTTGTAGGGCTAGTTTGGTGGTCACAAATTCTTTTAACCTTTGTCTTGGAAACTTTGGATCTCTCCTATTCTGAATGATATAGCCTTGCTAGATATAATATTCTTGGCTGGAGATTTTTCCCTTTCAGCACTTAGAATACATCGTGCCACTCCCTTCTGCCTTACAGAGTTTCTGTTGAAAAATCACCTGATAGCCTTTTGGGGTTTCCTTTGTATGTAATCTTTGTCTCTTGCAACCTTTACATTTCTGTGTCTATCAGTATTTTTTGCTATTTTAATTACCAGGTGTCTTGGTGTAGACCTCCTTGGGTTGATTTTTGTTGGAGGCTTTCAGTGTCTCCTGGATCCTGATTGGTTTCCTTCCCCAAATTCTGGAAGTTTTCAGCTATTACTTCTTCAAGTGCATTTTCTGCCTCCTTCCTCTCTTTTCTTGTTCTGGGATCCCTATAATGCAGCTGTTATTACTCTTTATAGTATTTCTGAGTTCCCTAACTCTCATTTGTTGTTATTTTTCACTCTTCTGTTCAGCTTGCTTTCATTCCTGTCTCCTCCAGATCACTCAACCAATTCTTCTGCTTCCTTTGGTCTATTTATTTTCTTTACTGTATTTTAAATTTCAGTTTTTCATCTCTGATAGGGTCTTTATGTTTTCAGTCTATTAAGAGTCTCACTGAGGTCCTGTACTCTTTTTTTCAAATCCAGTGAATACCTTTATGATCATTACTTTAAATTCTCTAGTGGGCATATTACTTATGACCATTTTGTTTAGCTCTCTTGCTGTGATTTTGTCTTGTTCTTTCTTTGGGACATATTCCTCTGTATCCTCATTTTGTCTACTTCTCTGTGTCTGTTTCTATGTATTAGAAAGGTCAGCTGTATCTCCCACTCTTGAAAGTTGTGGCCTTATGAAGAATAGGCTCTGTTGGATCTTCCTGTGCAAAGTCTCCCACTCACCAGAGACTGGTGCTTCAGGGGTGTCTATATGTGTTGTGTGAGCCCTCTTGTTATGGCTGAGCCACTTTTGTCTTCAGTCATCTGCAGTGGCTTTCTTTGTCATGGGCAGGGTTTGGTCCCTGTTGTTGTTAGTGGGCCAGTGTTGGGCCACTGTGAGCTTGAGTTGAGTCAGACCAGGTATTTGCCAGAGATACAGTAGCACCAAACTACAGGGTGATTTCTCTGTGTTGTCCTCTGAGAAGCTTTTGTTGGTGGGCCTGGCCATTCCCACAGATGTCTGACCCTAGTGCACAGCTGGGTCCACATTTGGACTGTTGTGTGTGGTCATCTTCCCCCTCTACCCTGGACAGGAGTCACTTTGGAGTGGTGCTGCCTCCTGTCAAGGCTGCTTGCACACTGCCAGGTTTGTGGCACCACTTTGCATGGGCTTGGGCCTAGGGTGTATTGGAGGGCTGGGTCCACAAGAGAACACAGGGGGTGGGTGCCGTTAACACGCTAGGCCAAAAGTGTTTGCACTGCACTGGTTCCCAGAGGGGGTCCGTGTGTCAAGGCTTGGGCGGGCAGGGGAGGGAAATGGCATCTGGCAGCTTCTTTGTTCCTGGAGAAGCCCCCCAGAGATCCCTGCCCCTCCAGCACACACATGAGATTAGTAAACAAATGTCCCTCCTGTACACCCCTAATGGTTTTCAAATTGCTGCTTCTATGCTGTATCACCATGGTGCCATTTTTTCTGTCTCTTTAAGGGCAGGGACTCATTTTCCTATTGCCCATCAGATAGCCACTCTTCCAGAGTGGAGCCCACTGATTTTTAAACTTCCAGTATTGGGGCGCCTGGGTGGCGCAGTCGGTTAAGCGTCCAACTTCAGCCAGGTCACGATCTCGCGGTCCGTGAGTTCGAGCCCCGCGTCAGGCTCTGGGCAGATGGCTCGGAGCCTGGAGCCTGTTTCCGATTCTGTGTCTCCCTCTCTCTCTGCCCCTCCCCCGTTCATGCTCTGTCTCTCTCTGTCCCAAAAATAAGTAAACTTAAAAAAAAATAAAAATAAAAATTAAACTTCCAGTATTAAGCCCCACAAATTACACAAACTCAAAATATTAGGCTCCTCTGGTTTTCACAGCCAAATATTACACAGACTCGTCTTATGCAGGTCCCCCCATGCCTGGGGTGCTTGGTGTGAGAGTCTGTTTCTCTTCCCTCTTCATGTATAAGGTGTTCCTCCCTACTAGGGATAGTCCCATGGGTCTATTTAACTCTGGACTCTGTTTCTACCCTTCCAACCCTCTTTGATGTGGCTTCTTCTCTACATTTAGCTTTGGGGAGTCTGTTCTGCCAGTCTGCCAGGTGTTCTCTAGGTGTATCCGTGGGATAAGGTGATCCTAGTATCCTCCTACTCTACCATTTTCCCCAGAAGTCAGCCATTTTAAATTTATTTTTGTGTATAGTGTAAGAAAGTGATCCAATTTTACTCTTCTGCATCAGCTGATTTTCTCAGCACCATGTATTGAGGAGAGTGCCTGTTAACCGTTGTGTTTTTGCCTCCTTTGTTGGAGATTAATTGACCATATAAACTTGTTATTTCTGTTCTGTATATTTTACTAAAGTATATGTCTCTTTGTGTGTCAATACCACACTGTTTTTGATTACTACAGATTTGTAGTATCTCTTGAAATCTGGCATTGTGATACCTTCTTTGTTCTTTCTCAAGATTGCTTTGGCTGTTTGGGGTCTTTTGTGTCTCTGTATAAGTTTTAGGCTTATTTTCTAGTTCTAAAAAAACACCATTTGTATTTTGATAGGAAGTACATTCAATCTGAAGATTGCTTTGGGTAGTATGCACATTTTAACAATATTAATTTTCCCAGTCCTTGAGCGTGGTATATCTTTCCATTTGTTTATATTCAGTTTCTTTCATCAGTGTCCTGTAGAGTGTAGGTCTTTCACCTCCTTGGTTAAATTTATTCTAGGGAATTTTATTCTTCTTGGTGCATTTACAAATGGCAGTTTTAATTTCTTTCTCCTACACTGTTCATAGCATATAGGAACACAAAATTTCTGTATATTAACTATGTATCCTGCAACATTAATGAGTTAGTGCTAATAATGTTTGTGGAGACTTTCAGGTTGTAGTATCATGTCATATGCAAATACTGACAATTTAACTTCTTCTTTACCAATTCAGATGCCATTTCCTTCTTTTTCTTGTCTGATTGCTATAGCTAGAACTTCTAGTAATGTATTGAGTAAAAGTGGTAAGTAGACACTTTATCTTATTCCTGATCTTAGAGAAAAAGCTTTCAGTTTTTCACTATTGAGTCTGATGTTAGCTGTGGGATTTTTGTATATGGGCTTTATTATGTTGTGATATGCTCCCTCTGAATGCACTTTGTTGAGAGTTACTAGCATGAACCAGTGTTGTATTTTGTCAAATGCTCTTTCTCCCATATTGAGATGACTGTACGGTTTTTATCCTTCCTCTTGTTTTTTTTTTTTTTTTAATTAAAAAAAATTTTTTTTCAATGCTTTTATTTATTTTTGGGACAGGGAGAGACAGAGCATGAACGGGGGAGGGGCAGAGAGAGAGGGAGACACAGAATCGGAAACAGGCTCCAGGCTCCGAGCCATCAGCCCAGAGCCTGACGCGGGGCTCGAACTCACGGACCGCGAGATCGTGACCTGGCTGAAGCCGGACGCTTAACCGACTGCGCCACCCAGGCGCCCCATCCTTCCTCTTGTTAATGTGATGTATTGCATGGATTGATTTGTGAATATTGAACTATCTTTGCATTCCTGGAATACATTCCACTTGATTATGGTGAATGATCCTTTTCTGTAGTGTTGAATTTGGATTGCTAATATTTTGTTGACATTGAGCCTTAATTGTTAATTGCTGTGGGCATACTGGTGGGAAGGACTGGCTGTAATGATCTCCTCTGGATGCTGAAGGTGCATTGTGGACAGGTTTTACTCCATACACTGGTGGCTGAGAGGTCCAGTGCAGCTGCTGTAGGCTCACTGGTGGGAAGAGTTTCTCCCTGTGCTTCTGAGAGGACTGGCTGCATCCACCATAAGCTTGCTCTTGGGCATGACCAGCGCTTAGTCTGGTTGTCTGCAGTTACCCGCTGTGACACCAGGGGCAACAAAAGGCAGGGCTGGCTCACTGCACACCCAAGTAAGAGCCCTACCTGCAGGAGCTACAGCCATGTTAGTGTATGGGGTTAGCTACCTACATACTCAGGGCAAGAGTTGTTTTGCAGGGGTGTTGGTACCAGTGGGGTTGCCTGCTGGATGTGGCAGGATAGTAACTGCTTTGGAGGGGCATGTGCTGGGATGAGTTGGGTGGGGTTGGTCATCAGAGGAACACATGGGCAGGGCATGTGGTGCTAGCAATGTAGATGGAGAATGTTAGAACTAGCTTCTACAAGGTCCAGTTATCTAGGCTGGTAAGGGTAAGGGTAAGAAAAATGGTATCTACCAGTACTTTTGTTCCTGGAGAAATCTGGAGATCCCTTCCTTTCTACCCCATGTACTTCAGGCACTTTTGAAACTGCTGCTTCTGTGGTTGTCTTGGCATAGTTGTTTAGCATGCTGGCTAAACATGGTGGAAGCTAGATTTCCTGTAGTTTTCAGACACTTTTAGAGTTAAGCCAGACTGATTTTCAAAACTAGACATATAGGGACTCATCTTCCCAGTTCATGTCCTAAGGGTAGTGGTGCCCATTGTGGGATCTGATTCCCTCACTCCAAGCTTGTGATGTCCCTTTTGTTGCAGTCATTCACCCTGGGGACCTGGTTCCCAACCACTTCTCTGCCCCTCCTGCCATTTCTGATGTCGCCTTCCCTCTGTGAGTCGCTGTGGAAGATCTGTCAGTTTTCAGGTCATTTTTGGAGTGAAATACAATACATCTTTGTTCCCTCGGTGTGTCCGTGGGATGAAGTAAGCTCAGGACCTTACTACTCTGCCATTTCCCTTTCTCCCCCACTTTTTAATGTTTTTAATCAAATCTGAGAAGTTTGCAATCACTATTTCTTCAAATGCTGTTTCTGCCCCTTTATATCTGTTCTGTCCTTCTGTATATCTATTTATGTACATTTTGGCATGCTTGATGGCATTCCACAGGTAGCTCAGGCTATGTTCTTGTTAGAGGTTTTTTTTTTCAATCAGTTTCTCAAACTGGATAATCTCAGTTGACATATCTTCAAATTTTTTGATTCATTCTTCTGCCAGCTTAAGCTAATTATTGAACTTCTGCATAGAATTTTTCACCTCAGTTATATTTTTCAAATCTAGAATTTACATTCTTTTTCATAATTTCTCTTTATTGATACTGTATATTTGTTAGTACACTATTCTCCTGGTTTCCTTAAATTCTTGTTCCATGTTCTGTGTTATAAAAGCCTAATAAACGATGAGTGAGTGCTCCAACACAGAGCCAATCTGTAAAAGACTGAAGAAGTATTTTTTCCTCTTTTATTCCTTCCTTTTCTCTTTGTTTCCTTCCTTCATTTCCTTTCCCTCCTCCTTTCCTTTTGTGTTTGCCCCTCCTTCCTTCGTTCCTCCTTTCCTTTGCTTCCTTCCTTAGGAATTCAACTGACCATACATTAAAGAAACAGAGACCTTAGAGACTATCCCACAAAGTAACAAAAGCAAACTTTAAAGAGGGGGAAGAATCTGGGGTCCAGAGTTACCAAATTATAGTATTTAAAACATACAGTTCTCAACAAGAAAAATGACAAAGCATGCAAAGGAACAAGAAAATATGGCTCACAAACAGGAAAAATTAAGAGACACTGAGCTCCAGAAGCACAGAAATTGAGCTTGCTATACAAAAACTTTAAATCAGCTATCTTTAATATGCTCAAAAGAGCTAAACAAAACCAGGAAAAAGTTTCTCAACATAAAGGATTATATAAAGAAATTATAACATTCTAGAACTGAAAAATACAATAACATGAAAAATTCGCTAGAGTTTTTAAAGATGATTTGAACAGAAGAGTCAATAAACTTGGTAAGACAACTGAAATGATCAAGTCTGAGGAGCAGAAAGAAAAAAGAAAAGTGAACAGAGAAGAGACCTGTAGAATACCATCAAGAATACAAACATATGGGGGTGCCTTGGTGGCCAGTTAAGTAGCCGATTCTTGATTTTGGCCCAGTTCATGACCTTGTGGTTCATGGGATCAAGCCCTAATTTGGGCTCCATGCCAACAGCATGGAGCCTACTTGGGATTTTCTTTCTCCCCCTCTCAAATAAAGTTTAAAATAAAATATAAAATAAACTTTAAAAAAAGGAATACAAACATATGCATCATAGGACTCCCAGAAATAAGAGCAAGAAAGGGGCAGGAAGAATCTATGAATAAATCATGGCCAAAACTTCCCCAAAGTGATAAAAAAAATCATGCATCTTTAAATCTAAAAAGCTCAGTTAACTCCCAAGTGTGTAAACCTCAGGGTCCTGCACCAAAACATAAAGCATCAAAAGCTAAAAACAAAAAGAATATTGAAAGCAGAGTAACATCATATAAAAGGGATCTTCGATAAAATTAGGCCAGTTTCTCAGAAGATTGCTTTAGCAAGAGGTAGGATGATAATATATTTAATAATTGCTGAAAGAAAAAAAACCTGTCAACAAATAATTTTGTATCTCGTGAAACTGTCTCAAAAGTAAAGGAAAAATTAAGGCATCACAAGATAAACAAAAACTAAGGAAGAGTGTGGCTGTTGGATATGCCCTGTAAGAAATGTTTAGGGGCACCTGTGTGGCTCCATTGGTTAAGTATCTGACGCTTGATTTTGGCTCAGGTTATGATCTCAAAGTTCATGGAATTGAGCCCTGCATCAGCTGGGGTAGCACTGAGCAGAGCCTTCTTAGGATTCTCTCTCCCACTGTGCCCCTCTTCCACTCAAACCCTCTCTCCCTCAAAATAAATTCTTAAGGGTGTCCTTCAGGTTTACATGAAAGGACACTAGACAGTAACTCAAAGCCATATGAAGAAATAACACTGATAAAGATAACACACAGATAAATAAAAAATCCTATAATCAGAAGGAAACTAAGATGGCAGCATAACAGGAGGACCCTAGGCTTGCCTCATCCCTCAAACACAGCTAGATAACTATCAAATCATTTTGACTACTCAACAAATCAACCTGAGTTGGATAGAACAAACTTCACAACTAAAGGGAGAGAAGAAGCCGCTTTGAGGAAGACAGGAAATGCAGAGACATGGTTTGGGGAAGAAATGGATCATGGTGCTGCAGAGAGGAGGGAGCTCTGGTCACAGAGAAAGGCGAGAGAGAGTAGAGAGCACAAGGATAAGCACAAGGAGAGCACTTCCCCCAAAGCCATTGGCTGGGAAAATGACAAGGGCTGATTTTCATGAGGTTTTGCAAGCAGCAGGGCTCAAAGCAGTATCAGAGTTTCCTTAGCTTGGCTGGGATAGAACCCTGAGGACATTGCCTTACTCAAGAGACAGAGGCAGGGCACGCTGTGCAATCTAAGGAACACCTAAGTGGCAGAGGGAGAGCCTGTTCATTCTCTTTAGAGCACAGCTATGAGAGGTAGCATTACCTCTCTGGGGACAAAAGAACTGGTGGGTGCCATTTCCCTACCCTGCCCCTCAGCATAGGTGCACAGACACCTGCTGAGGGCAGCCAACCCAGACACTTGCTTTGCTCCATATTGCATGCCACTGTGCTCTGGCACAGCTGCCCTTCTGGGTCAAACCTGCATCAGTCCCAGCATGGTGAGACCCTTTACCAGAGGATCAGTACAGATACCCACCATACTAGGTCCTGGAACTCTGGAATTTTAAAAGTCAGCTGGCCTGGCTGGGATAGAGCCCAGGGTGCACTGAGCTGCTCCAGGAAGGCAAGCAGCCCAGAGACTGAAATTAGGGATCTGAAAAATGTACAAGGGGAATTTATTAATTCCTCTGAAACTGCCTCCCTGAGAACAGCCAGCATGTACTCCTCTCTCCAGAGAGAAGCTGGCTAGTGCCATTTCCCTCCCACATCCCTAAGCATAAACCAACTTCAGCAAAGAGGACAGCACCAATACTGGCTGCCTGACCTGCTTATACCAAGTCCCACCCCCTCTGCACTCTTCTGGTACTTTCTCAGGCAAGTGTGCCTAAAGAACAGTGCAGCTGACCCCTCCCCCAGAATACCAGCACACACCCCTGTACATGTTTACAGACCATAGTTCTTCAAAGCTTCAATTCTAGTGTAAGTAGCATCAGGTCTCTCTTAATGAGCAGAGCAGAGCACACCTAGTTAAAACTTGCCACACTCTGGCCAAGGTCCAAATATTGCCCATTTCAGGTAAGAAGAAACTCTGTGGGCAACTTACCCGAGGGATACAGCACCAAAACACAGCAGCAGAGTGTATGCAGGACACTTCCTGGAGCACGAGGCTCTGGACATTTTATCACCTCTTCTTTGTAAAGCCATTACTCTCAGAAGCTGGAAATTAACAGGCTTTCTTAACACAGAAGAAGACAGACCTAGACAAAATGCCAAGATGGGGGAATTCATGCCAAAAGAAAGAACAACAAAAGGTCACAGCCAGGCATCTAATAAAAACAAAAGTAATATGCCTGATCCAGAATTTAAGGCAACAATCATAAGGATACTAGCTGGGCTTGAGAAACCATAGAACACAGCAGAGAGACCCTTACACTTGAGAAACCATAGAACACATCAGAGAGACCCTTACCAGAGAGATAAAAGACCTAAAAATAAATCAGGCCAAAATGAAAAGTGCAATAAGAGTTTTGAAACTGACTGCATGTAATGATCACCAGAATGGAACAAGAATAAGAATCAACACACATACAGGCAAGAGGTCTGAACCAGAATTTAGAGTCAAGATAATAATACTATCTGGAGTTGAAAATAGATTAGAATCCCTTTCTGCAGAGATAAGTAAAAGCTAGTCAGGATGAAATAAAAAATGCTACAACTGAGCTGCAATCTTGAAGGATGCCACGACAGCAAGGATGGATGAAGCAAGAGCAGTGAATCAGTGATACAGAGGACAAACTTACAGAGAATAATGAAGCAGAAAAAAAAGGCAAAAGAGTATGGTGTAAGAATTAGAGAACTCAGTGACTCATTAAAAAGGAATAACATCAGAATCATAGGGGTCCCAGAAGATGGAGAGAGAGAGAGAAAGGAGTAGAAGGTTTATGTGAACAAATCATACTGGAAAACTTTCCTAACCTGGGGAATGACACAGATATCAAAATCCAAGAAACAGAACTCCCATTAGATTCAACAAAAGCTGACCATCAACAAGGCATATCATAGTCAAATTCACAAAATACTCAGGCAAGGAAAGAGTTGTGAAAGCAGCAGGGGAAAAAAAGTCCTTAACCTACAAGAGAAGACAGATCAGGTTTGCAGCAGAACTATCCACAGAAACTTGGCAGACCAGAAAGGAGTGGCAGGATATATTCAATGTGCTGAATTGGAAAAATATGCAGCCAAGAATTCTTTATACAGCAAGGCTGTCATTCAAAATAGAAGGAGAGATTAAAAGTCTCCCAAACAAAAATTAAACGAGTTTGTGACCACTAAACCAGCCCTGCAGGAAATTTTAAGGTGTACTGAGGGGAGAAAAGTCGAAAACAAACAAACAAAACACTAAAAAGACAAAAAGGAACAAAGAATAGCAAGGACCAGAGATCACCAGAAACTCCAACTCTACAAGAAACATAATGGCACTAAATTCATATCTTCCAGTACTCACTCTAAATGTGAATGGACTAAATGTACCAATCAAAAGATATATGGTAACAGAATGGCTAAGAAAACAACATCCATCTATATGCTGCTTATAAGAAACCCATTTAGACCTGAAGACACCTTTAGATGGAAAGTAAAGGGATGGAGAACCATCTATCATGCTAATGGTTGCCAAAAGAAAGCCAGAGTAGCCATATTTATATCAGACAGTCTAGATTTTAAAATACAGAGTGTAACAAGAGATGAAGAAGGGCATTATATCATAATTAAGGGGGTCTATCCACCAAGAAGTTTTAACAGTTGTAAACATTTATGCTCCAAATGTGGAAGCACTCAAATATATAAATCAATCACAAACATAAACTCATTGATAATAATACCATGATAGTGGGGGGCTTCAACACCGCACTTACAGCAATGGACAGATCATCTAAACAGAAAATCATCAAGGAAACAATGGCTTTGAATGACACACTGGACCGTATGGACTTAACATATATACAGAACATTTCATTCTAAAGCAGCGGAGTACACGTTCTTCTCCAGTGCACATGGAACATTCTCCAAAATAGATCACATACTGGAACACAAATCATCCCTCAACAGGTACATAAAATATCATGATCATACCACATATTTTCAGACCACAATGCTATTAAACTCAAACCACAAGAAAAACTTTGAAAAGATAAATACTTGGAGATTAAAGAGCATCCTACTAAAGAATGAATGGGCTAACCAAGAAGTTAAAGAGGAAATTAAAAAGTACATAGAAGCCAATGAAAATGATAATACCACAACCCAAAACCTCTGGGAAACAGCAAAGGTGGTCATAAGAGGGAAGTAAATAGCAATCCAGGCCTTCCTAAAGAAGGAAGAAAGATCTAAGGTATACAATCTAACCTTACACCTTAAAGAGCTGGAAAAATAACAGTAAATAAAACCCAAATCAGCAGAAGACAGGAAATAATAAATATTAGAGCAGAAATCAGTGTTCTGGAAACAAAAAGCAAAACCACAAACAGCAACAACAAAAGAACAGTAGACCAGATGAATGAAACCAGGAGCTGGTTCTTTGAAAGAATTAACAAAACTGATAAACCCCCTAGACAGTTTGATCAAAAAGAAAAAGGAAAGAACCAAAATAAATAAAATCAAGAATGAAGGAGGAGAGATCACAACCACACAGCAGAAATACAATAATAGAATATTATGAGCAACTGTACACCAATAAAATGGGCAATCTGGAATAAATGGGAAATTCCTAGAAACATATAAACTACTGAAACTGAAACAGGAAGAAATAGAAAATTTGAACAGGCCCATAACCAGTAAAGAAATTAAAGTAGTAATCAAAAATCTCCCCCAAAACAAGAGTCCAGGGCTGGATGGATTTCCAGGGGAATTCTACCAAACATTTAAAGAGAAGTTAACAGCTGTTCTTTTGAAGCTGTTCCAAAAATTAGAAATGGAAAGAAAACTTCCAAACTCATTGTATGAAGCCAGCATTACCTTGATTCCAAAACCAAAGACCCCACCAAAAAGGAGAACTACAGACCAGTTACCCTGATGAACATGGATGCAAGAATCCTCAACAAGACACTAGCCTGCTGGATCCAACCATACATTAAAAGAATTCTTCACCATGACCAAGTGGGACTTATACCTGAGATGCAGGGCTGGTTCAATATCTGCAAAACAATCAATGTGATACATTATATCAGTAAAAGAAAGGACAATAACCACATCATCCTCTCAATAGATTCAGAGAAAACATTTGACAAATACAGCATCCTTTCTTGGTAAAAACGCTTTAGAAAGTAGGGATAGAAGGATCATACCTTGAGATCATAAAAGCTATGTATGAAAGACCCACCACTAATATCCTCAATGGGGAAAAACAGAGCTTTCCCCCTGAGGTCAGGAACACGATGGGGATGTCCACTCTCACCACTGTTATTCATCATAGTATTGGAAGTTTTAGCCTCAGCAGTCAGAAAGCACTAAGGAACAAAAGGCATACAAATAGGCCAGGAGGAAGTCAAACTTTCACTCTTTGCAGACGACCTGATACTCTATATGGAAAACCCAAAAGATTCCACCAAAAAACTGCAGGAACTGATTCATGAATTCAGCAAAGTTGCAGGATATAAAATCAATGCACAGAAAATTGTTGCATTCCTATACACCAATGATGAAGCAACAGAAAAAGAAACCGAGGAATTGATCCCATTTACAATTGAACCAAAACCCATAAAATATCTAGGAATAAATCTAACTAAAGAGGTGAAAAACCTGTACACTGAAAACTATAGAAAACTTATGAAAGAAATTGAAGATAAACAGAAAAGAAAACTATTTGATGCTCCTGGATTGGAAGAGCAAATATTGTTAAATGTCGGTACTACCAAAACCAATCTACATATTCAATGCAATCCCTACCAAAATAACACCAGCATTCTTTACAGAGCTAGAATAAACAATCCTAAAATTTGTATGGAATCAGAAAAGACCTTGAGTAGCCAAAGCAATCTTGAAGAAGAAAACCAAAGCTGGAGGCATCACAATCCCGTACTTCAAGATGTATTACAAAGCTGTAGTCATCAAGACAGTATGGTACTAGCACAAAAACAGACACTCAGATCAATGGAACAGAATAGAGAACCCAGAAGTAGACCCACAAACGTATGGCCAACTAATCTTTGACAAAGCAGGAAAGAATATCCAATGGAATAAAGACAGTATCTTCAGCAAATGGTGCTGGGAAAATGGGACAGCGACATGCAGCAAAATGAACCTCCACCACTTTCTTACATCAAAGACAATAAACTCAAAATGGATGAAAGACCTCAATGTAAGACAGGAAGCCATCAAAATCCTAGAGGAGAAAGCAGGCAAAAACCTTTTTGACCTTGGCCGCAGCAACTTCTTTCTCAACATGTCTCCAGAGGCAAGGGAATTAAAAGCAAAAATGAACTATTGGGACCTCATCAAAATAAAAAGCTTCTGCACAGTGAAAGAAACAATCAGCAAAACTAAAAGGCAACTGATGGAATGGGAGAAGATATTTGCAAATGGGTTAGTATCCAAAATCTATAAAGAATTTATCAAACTCAAACACCCAAAAAACAAATAATCCAATGAAGAAATGGGGAAAATACATGAGTGGATACTTCTCCAAAGAAGACATCCAGATGGCCAACTGACACATGAAAAAATGCTCAACATCACTCATCATCAGTGAAATACAAATCAAAACCACAATGAGATACTACCTCACATCTGTAAGAATGGCTAACATTAACAACTCAGGCAACAACAGATGTTGGCAAGCATGTAGAGAAAGAGGATCTCTTTTGCACTGCTGATGGGAATGCAAACTGGTGCAGCCACTCTGGAAAATAGTATGGTGGTTCCTCAAAGTTTAAAAATAGAATTTCCCTACTACCCAGCAATTGCACTACTAGGTATTTATCCAGTGGATATAGGTGTGCTGTTTTGAAGGGGCACATGCACCCCAATGTTTATAGCAGTGCTATTGACAATAGCCAAAGTATGGAAAGAGCCCAAACGTCCATCAACGGATGAATGGATAAAGAAGATGTGGTATATATACACAATGGAGTATTACTCGGCAATCAAAAAGAATGAAATCTTGCCATTTGCAACTACGTGGATGAAACTAGAGGGTATTATGCTAAGCAAAATTAGAGAAAGACAAATACCACATGAATTCACTCATATGAGGAATTTAAGATACAAAACAGATGACTATAAGGGAAGGGAAGCAAAAATAATATAAAAACATGGAGGGGGACAAAACATAAGAGACTCTTAAATATACAGAAAAAACAGAGGGTTGCTGGAGGAGTTGTGGGAGGGGGGGCTAAATGGGTAAGGGGAGTTAAGGAATATACTCCTGAAATAATTGTTGCACTGTATGCTAACTAACTTGGATGCAAATTAAAAATAAATTACTTAATTAAAAACAAAAACTCACAAACCTGAGATCATAACCTGAGCCAATGTTGGATGCTCTACTGACTGAACCACCCAGGTACCCTTGAATAAAAATATTTTAAATCTTTTATTTTTTGAGAGTTCACACAAGCAGAGGAGAGAGGCAGAGGGAAAGCAGGTTTCACACTCAGTGCGGAGCCCGACATGGGGCTTGATCCCACAAACCTGGGATCATGATCTGAGCCAAAATCAAGAGTCGGATGCTTGGGGTGCCTGAGTGGCTCAGTTGGTTGAGCATCTGACTTTGTCTCTGGTCATCATCTCACGGTTCATGAGTTCAAACCCCACATGAGGCTCGCTGAGCTGAAGCTGCTGTCTGTGCAGAGCCCACTTCAGATCCTCTGTCCCTCTCTCTGTGCCCCTCCCCTGCTTGCATGTGTTCTCTCTCAAAAATACAGAATTTAAGGGGTGCCTGGGTGGTGCAGTCGGTTGGGCGTCCGACTTCAGCTCGGGTCGTGATCTCACAGTTCTTGGGTTTGAGCCCCACGTCGGGCTCTGTGCTGACAGCTCAGAGCCTGGAGCCTGCTTCAGATTCTGTGTCTCCCTCTCTCTCTGCCCCTCCTCCACTCACTTCTCTCTCTCTCTCTCTCTTTCTCACTTCTCTCTTTCTTCTTTCTCTCTCTCTAAAAATAAACATTAAAAAAAATTTTTTAATACAGAATTTAAAAAATTCAAATTAAAAATATAGGTCATTAATACTAAATGAAAAAACATGGAGAAAACTTGACTCACATGATGAAATAAAGAGCATCAGCAAGTATTAACTACAAAGAGGTAAATATAAAAGACAGTACAAATGTATTTGTTGTTTTTAACCTACTTGATTTAAAAGAACTGCATAAAGCACCAATCTGTTGTTGGCACAAAATATACAAGAGATTTTGTGTGACGTAACCGCACAAAGGAAGGCACAAGGACAAAAACCATATATGAACAAGTATTTTGGATACTATTAAAAGAATTTGGTGTTAATGCAAGCTAGGTTGTTATATTACTAGTAATTCCCTGGAAAATCAAAAAGAAAACAACTAAGAGATGTAGAGCGAAATAAATGACAAGATTGTGGGGAATAAGCTTAGGAATTCCCTGAGCCTGCACTGATGGGTTAACAAGGGATAAAGAATTACAAAGCTATAGGATGCTCACATCCACGCTTGGGAAACAAGAGTGCGCCCAGAATAGAGTGGGGGGGGGGGGGGGCAAAGGCACCCAGTACAAAGGTATATGAGGTAAACAAGATTAGGTATTCAGGACAGAAGTGCACCCCCAATTTAGTACTGTAGTAGAAAGCTTTCACAGGAAGGAAGGACCAAATTAGGCAAACAGGTAAATAGGGCTGTAGACTGCACTGTAGATGAAACCGCCAGAGCAGAGCTGATTAGCAAAAGAAAAGGTGCATTGTTAACCCTGAGGTTACTTGCTCTGTCTTATCCCCTAGGCTGGCTAAGATAAACAGATAGGGCACCTCCTGTCTGCTGTTAACAACCATCTGCCCAGAGCCAGGGTTTTGTTTCATATTTTTTTTAACGTTTATTTATTTTATTTTTATTTTTTATTGTATTTTTAACAGAGAGCATGAACAGGGGAGGAGCAGAGAGAGAGGGAGACACAGAATCTGAAACAGGCTCCAGGCTCTGAGCTGTCAGCACAGAGCCCGACGCGGGGCTTGAACTCACGGACCGTGAGATCATGACCTGAGCTGAAGTTGGACACTTAACCAACTGAGCCACCCAGCTGCCCCATGTTTCATATTGACCCAAACCCCAAACACCGTATATCTTCAAAACCCCCTTTCCCTCATGCCCATGAGTTCATGTTCACCGATTCATTGTCTCTTTGTGCACTCCTATCACGTTTGTAAGCCTTCTGATCTTAGTAAATACGGGGTAAGGACCCTTATTTGGGGCTCTTGTCTTTTCCCAGACATTAGCCATCTCTCACTTTTAATCCTGCATCTGCTCTCTTGCTGGCCAAGAGAGAACTTTAGACTTAGAGTCTACAACAGATGGTGACCCTGAGGTGAAAGAAGGAAAGGGGTACTATGGATCAATGTGGGCAAGGAGCCAACATGGCCAAGAGGTGGTGCGACACGAGGACTGCATGATGCTGCAGAACGATTAAGGGGCTCCAAGAAAACAATCGCACCGGATACAGTCTCTATCTGACAAGGTAAGGGATAAAGCGGAACTATATTAGGATTTGCTGCCACAGGATGTTTTGAGAGCTCTACCATGGGAGGCTCCCTAGCCCCTAAACAAAAGTGCTATATTCGAATTCATCAGTCCCTAGGAGACACAGCATGGACTACTCTAAATTATAAGGCTCTCCTTAGATTATTGCTGACTGTCCAACAAAATTGCCCTTGGTCCCCAGAACAAGGAACTTAAGATCTTGAAGTATGGGAACAAATAAAGAAAACATTGAAGGCCTGGCATTCTGAAAAGGCTAACGTCCCCCCTGAGGTAATCCTCACCTGGTCCATCATCCATACTGCTTTTCTCCCCTTGAGATTGGACAATGTATATGAAGACACAGAGTTCTCTAAAAGGGAGGAAAAACCTCCGTCCCCCTATAATCAGGCTGTGCCTCTGGTGCCTGTACAGCCAAAAGATACACCTCCTCCCCCAAAAGGGTGGGGCGATATTGAGCCTCTAAAAACCTCACCAGCCGGCTCTGATAAAGTCCTTAGCCCAATGAAAAAGTACATTTAAAAAGCCCATGAGGCCAGTAAATTCCAGCTGTTTCCCATTATCAGGAAAAATGGGCACTACATCCATGAAGGCTTGCTCTTTCCAATAGTAAAAGAATTGCAAAAATCAGTTCAGCTGTATGTCCACCACAGCCCTTTTAGAACTGGCATTTTAGAAAGTATTTGTGGTGCTTATTCCATGTGTGTCTGGGACTGGGGCTCTCTTATGGACATCATTCTGACCCTAGCCCGGTATGCTATCTGTGCCCCAGAGTTTCATGTGCTTGCATGACTCGTGCTATGCAGAACTTTGCTGCTGTTGTTCTGGGGTCTTTTTAACAACTGTCTGGCACAGGGCAATATTCCCATCCAAGGCAGCAAGCCCAGCTTCCTATCATTGTCAGTAAAACAGTCCACTAAAATAGTGCAGTGTATTTTACACAGGTTATCCCTAATATAGGAGACTCTAACTCTATCTCTTACTGTTTCTCCCTGTACACGCTAGTTACTTTTAACTACATGTGAGGGCTTCTCCCTCATTCATTTCCTGGATTAATGAGTATGATGACTAGAGCTAATTATCTCTGGCTAGTCTATCTCTGGATAGAGATTTTAAGGAATATTCCCAAGCAGCTGCCGAAACTCCTTTTGTTTCGGGGAACTTCCCTGTCTTCTCTGGCCTGACATAGACTGCCTAATTCCACTAGTGGAAAACAAAACAAATAATACAAAACAAAAATTGATATCTGCTCACCTGAGCTGACAGGCTTTAGGACCACTTGAACTCTTTTCTCTGCCCTCTGTGCCTTTGTCTGCCTTCAGGCCTCTTGGAGGCACCTCACTTTTTCTGCCTTCCCTTCCCACTCCTCCTGTTTCTGCATTACCTTGGGTGCAGCCTTCAAATCTGGCTCTTCGGTGTCTCATGTAGCATCAGCTCCTCCTCCCCACACTGTCAAAAAGGAAAAAACACCCCCTTAAACTTCAGATTTCCTCACTGGTTCCACAGGAAAAAAATTAACAATGGTAAACTTTTAAGGGGACACAGATGAAATGTTAAGATAGGCATATCTTTTAAATTATAGATCCTTATTCTATTAAGGTCTATTAAAGGTCAAATAAGCTCATGTTCTCTCTGTTCCAATTTGTTAACATAAAGGATGACTTAATGGTTAACTTTTTTTGCCTTATAGTTTTCATGGGTAATTGTTAAGATAGCTTTCAGGGTCTTTGGTAACCTAAGACTTGAACGTTTTGCTTAAATGATAAATTAAGTTCTTCAGACATTTAGGCCTCTTCTAAATCAAATGGAATGTTGAAGCATTTTGTACTTAACATAGGTTTATGCTTCTGACTTAAGTAAAACAAAAAAAAACAACTAAGAATATTTAAATCCATTAAAGGGGCGCCTGGGCGGCCAACTTCGGCTCAGGTCATGATCTCACAGGTCATGATCTCAGAGTTCGTGAGTTCGAGCCCCATGTTGGACTCTGTGCTGACAGCTCGGAGCCTGGAGCCTGCTTCAGATTCTGTGTCTCCCTCTCTGCCCCTCCCCCATTCACGCTCTGTCTCTCTCTGCCTTTCAAAAATGAATAAATGCTAAAAAAAAAAAATCCATTAAAAAAACATGCTTTATGCTTAATGGATTCATAAGTCTACCACCTAAAGAATTTTCTCATATAACAGACAATTCACAGTTGGTTACTACTTAGTTTTCACTGGAGATTGAAGTTTCTAAGAATTAAAATTTATCTACTAAATGTAGTTAAAACTGATAAAAATAAGAAAAGCAACTCTGTATATAGAAAAGTAGATATGAAAAAAAGACATAAGAAATGGAAATATAATTTTTTTGAAGGTAAAAGAAAGTAATTTTGTCCTAAATAAGACTGGTTATTTGAAAAGAAATGCCTTGGGACAAAATCTAAATGCAAAAAAAGTTGTAGAAGTTTTGTGAAGAAAAATCTTTAAAAAGAAATTTTACATGTGCTCAGAACAGACTAAGGTTAAAATAAATGCATTTTAAAAACACACAGGGTTAAGATTAAGATTCCCCCTCCTTTGATCCAAAGTCTGGGGAAATGATGGCAATACTCTTGGTGCCAGCCTCCAAATCCTCCACATTTTTGTTGTTCCTGTTTAGCAGAGGAATGGATGCCTCTACCCTATGAAGAATGGATAATATATGAAGGGCTTTTACTAAGATACATGGAAGCCATTTTACTAAACATAGCCCATTGTATGCCACAAATGGGTATCCACATGGCTGAAACATATGTATATGGGCATTGCTAAAAAAAAGGCAGGGGAATAGACCCTGACTTTGGTCATTTAGCCCCCTCCCCCAATTGCCGATGGATGATCAATATATAAGTTACTGCTGAGCCAAAATAAAATTAGTGCATCCTACGACAACCACAGAAAGATATATTTTTGTTAATGGTAATAAATAAGTAAATAAATAATTTTAACAAAAAAGGGTAAAACAACAGGACAACACACCCTTTTAAGTTGTTTTACTTAAGCCTTGGTTGGAATTACCCATTCCTTATAATCCACAGGTGAAACAGTTGTAAAATAAGCATATATTACTCTCAAAAACATGTTAAAAAAACAAAAAGGGGGAGATACCCCTGGTTGTCTGCATTACAACCTCTGCTCCTTCTTAATCATACTATGATTACTCTTAGCTTTTTAAATCTTAATCCTCAAGGCCTAACTGTAGTTGAGTGACATTCTTCAAAATAATATAAACCCTCTCACCCTATGGTGCTGTGCAAAACCCCTGAAAGGGGCCCACACGAACTGGGCTCACTAAACTTCTCACCTGGGGTCGAGGATATGCTCGTGTTCTTTCAGATTCCGGACCTCTGTGGATCCCCTCTCGGGGTAAGGTGAAGCCTTACCATGGCATGGTGGAGACCCGTAGGATATCTTCCAATGAATCCAGACTTCCGGAGAATGACTGAGTGAGCGGCCACCGCCCCTCTTTTTCAAGATGGAGGAAGCCTCTTCACGGACTCCTCATCCTGAAGCCAGTCCACAAATGCAAGTCTTTGCCCCTCATATAACATGGGGAAGCCTTAAATGCCTGTCTAACCAGGCCGGCATCCTCTTATAACACAATGATATTATATATACACCCCTGATTCACATTTGATGGCCATGATTTCTGTCATTAACAAAAGTTCGATTTGTGTAACCCTGATTCTTCTCCTTGCCCTCATTTGTCCAGGCCAAACTCAATATTCATATTGGGCTCATCTCCTTAAGCCATCTATATTTGATACCTTAACACTCCTAGCCTGAGATATTCCTATTAGCAATAATGACAGAGTTCATGGAAGGAGCCAGTCTTAACCCGCCCTTCCAAACGGAACAAAAACATTAGCTTTATATGCCAAGACCGCAGTGATGGCTTACTTCAGCGCCTCCTATGTGTGTTACTAAGTTAAGCAATTTATCTGCTTGTCTTAAAAATCAACTGGCTTTTGCATGTACAGCCCAAACCCTCTACAAGGCCAATTTTACTTTTTTTCTCAGCCATAAGCTTCGATATATTTAAAAAAAAGGCGTATCTCACATTCCTGTTATAGCTTGCGCTAGTCTCAAATATTCAGACAACCCCTGGAATAATATTCCTTGGACAACCTGTTATGGAGAGACTGAGCATAACCTTCACTGGGGTAATTGGACTATTATTGACAGGGGTCCTAGAGGACATCTTGAAACAAAATATTCAAAAAAGACCATATCCTTTGACCAGTTTAGTAGGGAGAGTATTTTTTGGAAAGATGGAGGTTTGTCTGGACCTACAATTTCTGCACATTTAAAAGGACGTTGGCTTGTTAACCTTTGGAAGCTAGGTCTTCCCTTCATTTGTACCATTAGCCACGGTGAAATTTATGTAAATCAGCATACTAACCTAACTTGGGCCTCCCTGCACAACAATCAATTAGCATGGACCACTAGTTGTGTCCCTTCTCCCTATGTTTTCTTTGCTACCTCCACTTTACAGATCCAACAACTATCATAGCTCTACCTCCCAGAGTTGGTTTATATCCTGCGTAAGTACTGATAATATCACCCAATTAAATATCTCCTCCTTAGTAGTAGTAGTTAGCATGTCTCAGCCTGGGTTCCTGTTAATAGCTCTAGAACCCTGTATACATCTATCAGGAGTTAGGTGCGCTTTCCAAGCCTGTTTAACACTGGCATTCTGCTGTAAGGCAAAAAAAGATTTGCTGGCCTACTGATCATGGGCATCCTAGCAGCAGTAGGTGTTATCGCCTCTGCCACTGTAGCTGGAGTCAGCCTGCATCATACTATCCAGACAGCCCATGTCCTTAATAAATATGGTCAACACTACCAAAGAATTTATAAGCCAGACTTCCATTGATAAACAAGTTTCAGCCTGCCTCGAAGCTCTTGAGGCTGCAGTGGAATTTATTGGAAAGCAACAGGAAGGCTTGTTCCTCCACTCTAAACTGCCCTGTGACCCTAACTACCAGCATATCTGCATGACTGGCATTCCTTATAATAACCCCTAGGCTTGGGATGCTGTCCAGGCACACCTTTGCAGTGTCTTTTCTTCCTAACTCTCTGATGATACAGAAAATTTAGATACGACATTGTGCCAACAGCTACAATATGTAGAAGATCAGCTTAAAAATGGGCTGATTCCTGGGAAATGTGGCACAACATAAATCCTTTCTCACAGCTAGCACCCATCTCAAATTCCGGATAACTCTGGAAAGTGGAATGCTTTTACTGTGTCTCTTTTTATGTCTTTTTAGAATCACCCTCCAAGCCATCCAAAAGCAAAAGAAGGACCAGGAGCTTGTCATGATGGTCCTCAAACACAAAACTAAAAGAACCAAGAAAAACAAAAAGGGGGCACTGTGGAGAATAAGCTTAGGAATTCCCTGAGTCTGCACTGATGGGTTAACAAGGCATAAAGAATTACAAAGCCATAGGATGCTCACATCCACGCTTGGGAAACAGGATTGCCCCCAGAATAGAGGAGGGGGGGCGCAAAGGCCCCCAATACAAAGGCATATGAGGTAAGCAAGCTTAGGTATTCAGGGCAAAAGTGCCCCCCAATTTAGTACTATAGCAGAAAGCTGCTTTCACAGGAAGGAAGGACTAAATTAGGCAAACAGGTAAATAGGGCTATAGACCACTGCACTGTAGATGAAACTGCAGAGCAGAGCTGATTAGCAAAAGAAAAGGTGTGTTGTTAACCCTGAGGTTACTTGCTGTGTCTTATCCCCTGGGCTGGCTAAGATAAACAGATAGGGCACCTCCTGTCTGCTGTTAACAACCATCTGCCTGGTGCCAGGATTGTTTTATATTGACCCAAACCCCAACCATATATCCTCAAAACCCCCTTTCCCTCATGCCCATGAGTTCATGTTTACCAATTTATTGTCTCTTTGTGCACTCCCCATCACGTTTGTAAGCCTTCTGATTTTAATAAATATGGGGTAAGGACCCTTACTTGGGGGTCTTGTCTTTTCCCGGACATTAGCCATCTCTCGCTTTTAATCCTGCATCTGCTCTCTTGCTGGCCAAGAGAGAACTTTAGACTTAGAGTCTACAGCACGAGATAATTAAAATATGTATTTCAAAATACTTAAAAGATAAAAAGGCAATAGAATATGGAGGAAACACAGAAATATGGCAGAAATCCTATGTTGTGAGTAGTTACAATTACTGTAAGTGGACTAAAACATCAGTCTAAGGCTGTTTTCTGCCAAATGTGAAATAGAATCATAAAATCAAAAAATCATTGGTTTACATTATAACAGCTGGCATGGAGATTAGAACAAAAGTAGTAAAAATGTAGTAAAATCAATTAACATCTACAAAAACTAGTCAAAGGACACATTAAAAAGATAAAATATATACATAAAACGGGGAGTAAAACTTCAGTGCTTTTAAAATGTATTTAAGCTTAAGTGATCATCAACTTAATCTAGACTGCTAATCATATAGGATCTATATGAACCCCATGGTAACCACAAATCTAAATCTATACTAGATGCCCAATAAAGACAAATCCAAGCATAATGCTAAAAGCAGGAAAGCAGAAGAAAGGAACAGAGAACTACAACACACACACACACAATTTCGATGGCAGTAAGTACATACCTATCAATAATTAAATGGAAATGGATTACATGCCACATGCTCCAATCAAGACTTACAGTGACTAAATGGATAGAAAAGACTCATCTACATGCTACCTAAAAGAGAGTCACTACAGACCTAAAGACACATACCAAAAGCAAAAGGATGGAAAAAAGATATTCCATGGAAGTGGGGGAAAAACCCATGGTAGCAATGCTTATTTATCAGACAAGGTAGACGTTATAACAAAGATGGTAGCAAGAAACAAGGGAATTAACCACGTAATGATAGAGGTCAAACTAAATGATACAACAATTATAAATAGATATTGCACCCAAAATAGGAGCATCTAAATACATAAAGTAAATACTAACAGACATAGAGAAATTGACAGTAAAATAATAGTAGGAAAATTTAACACGAATGGATAGATCAGACAGAAAATAAGGAAACAGTGGCCACGAGTTACATATTAGAACAGAGGGGCTTAACAGATAATACATATACACATTCCATCCCCCCAAAACAAAATATACATTCAAGTGCATATGAAACCTTATCCAGGATCATGTTAAGCCTCAAAACAAGTCTCAAATTTAAGGTTAGCATTGTATCAGGAAGCATCTTTTCAGACCACAATGATATGAAACTGCAATTCAATCATAAGGAAAAAAAAAATAGGAAAAACACAAACACATGGAGACTAAACAACATGCTACCAAACAACTAATGGGTCAGTGAAGAAATCAAAGAGCAAATTTCAATATGCATGGAGACACTTGAAAACACGATGGTCCAAAATCTTTGGAACATAGCAAAAGTAGTTATAAGAGGGAAGTTTGGAGTGATACAGGCCTACCTCAAGAAACAAAAATCTTGGGAGGCTAGGAAGGCAGAGCAGCATGGAAGTTCTCTGCTTCTCTTGTCTCTGAAATACAACTAGGTCAGCACCAAACCATTGTGCACACCTATAAAATTGGTCTGAGGATTATCTGCATAACTTGACAGGTACATGGCACAGAGGTGAAGTGGAGGAGAAAGAAGCCACAGAGGGTAGGGACCTGTTTTTGCAGAGAGAGGACAGAGAAAGGGGGTAGAGTACAGGAAAAGCATTCCCAGGGAAAGTAGGTGGAGAGAAAGAGAGTGGAAACACCCACAAGTGAACGAGAAAGGGAGATAGGAGAGGGTTTCAATACCATTAGCACTCTATAAACAGGGGAAGGCAGAGTCAGAAATTCTGCAGCTCAATACCTGGCGGTGCTCTGGTGGGAAGGATGAATCCTCCAGGAGCAGGCAGCGAGGTCTGAGGGGTCCACAAGCCACATGGGGAGAAGCAGTTCCCATGCTAGAAGGGCATTTTGTAGAGGCTGTATGGCCTTTCCCATAGGCAGAGGTCCCAGAGGACCCAGAGGATGCAGAATTGAATACAAGAGAAGCTAATGTCTGGGAGGAGACAAGAGCCCCAAACAGGGGTTTCACCCCCATATTTATTGATCTCTCAAGATCTTACTGCGTGAATGTGAAGAAAACAGTAATCATTAACCTGTGTAAGAAGCAGAACAGCAAAGAAACCCAAAGGCCAGAGAAGGAGAGAAATAAGAAAGAACAGAAATAAAGAATATAGAATAAAAAAACCCAGTAGAACACATCAATGAAACCAAGAGCTCAGTTTTTTTAAAAAATAAAATTGATGACCCCCTAGCCAAACTTCTCAAAAAAAAAAAAGAGGAACCAAATAGATAAAATGATGAATGAAATTGGACATATCACAATGAACCCCTGAGAAATACAAACAATTATCAGAGAATACTATGAAAAATTATATGCCAACCAACTGGACAACTTGGAAGAAATGGAAAAATTCCTAGACACTTACACACTACCAAAACTCAAATGGGAAGAAATAGAAAATTTGAACAGACCATAACCAGTGAAGAAATTAAATCCGTTCTCAAAAATCTCCCAACAAATAAGAGTCTAGGACCAGATGGCTTCCCTGGGGAATTCTACCAGACATTTACTGTAGAGTTAATACCTATCCTTCTCAAGCTGTACCAAAAAATAGAAATGGAAGGAAAGCTTCTGGATTCTTTCTATGAAGCCAGTGTTACTTTAATTCCCAAACCAGACAGAGACACCACTAAAAAGGAGAATTGCAGGCCAATATCCCTGATGAACATGGATGTGAAAATTCCCAGTGCCATACTAGCAAATCGAATTCAACAGCATATAAAAAGAATTACTAACCATGATCAAGTGAGATTCATTCCTGGGCTGCAGAGCTGGTTCAACATTTGCAAATCAATCAGTGTGATATATCACGTTAATAGAAGAAAGGATAAGAAACATATGAACCTGTCAATAGATGCAGAAAAATCATTTGATAAAATACAGCATCATTTCTTAATAAAAACCCTCAAGAAAGTCAGTATAGAAGGAACATACCTTAACATCAAAAAAGCCATATATGAAAAGTCCATAGCTATTATCTCCTCAATGGAGAAAAACTAAGAGCTTTCCTCCTGAGATCAGGAACACGACCGGGATGTCCACTCTCACCAGTGTTGTTTAACATAGTGTTAGAAGTCCTAGCATCAGAATTCAGACAACAAAATGAAATCAAAGGTATCAAAATCGACAAAGAAGTCAAACTTTAACTTTTCGCAGATGACAAAATACTCTACATGGAAAACCTGACTCCACCAAAAAGCTGCTAGAACTGATCCATGAATTCAGCAAAACCCTAGGGTACAAAATCAATGTACAGATATCGGTTGTGTTTCTACGCACCCATAATGAAGCAACAGAAAGAGAAAGCAAACCTAACCAACCAAATAATAATAAACCTAACGAAAGATGTAAAAGATCTGTATACTGAAAACTATAGAAAACTTGCGAGAAAATTGAAGAAGACACAAAGAAATGGAAAAACATTCCATGCTCATGGATTGGAAGAACAAATATTGTTAAAATGTCAATACTAACCAAAGCACTCTACCACATTCACTGCAATGCCAATTGCACCAGCTATCTTCTCAAAGCTAGAACAATCTTAAAATTTGTATGGAAACACAAAAGACCCCAAATAGCCAGAGTAATATTGAAAGAGAAAACCAAAGTGGGAGGCATCACAATCCCAGACTTTAGCCTCTACTACAAACTGTAGTCATCAAGATAGTGTGATATTGGCACAAAAACAAACAGACCAATGGAATAGAATAGAGAACCAAGAATTGGACCCACAAATGTCTGGCCAACTAATCTTTCACAAAGCAGGAAAGAGTATCCATTGGAAAACAGACAGTCTCTTTAGCAAATGGTGCTGGGAGAACTGGATAGCAACATACAGACTAATGATACTGGACCACTTTCTTACACCATACACAAAAACTCAAAATGGATGAAAGACCTAAATGTGAGCCAGGAAGCCATCAAAACCCCAGGAAACAACCTCCTTGACCTCAGCCACAGCAATTTCTTGCTTGACACATCTCCAAAGGCAAGGGAATTAAAAGCAAAAATGAACTATTGGGACATCATCAAGACAAAAACCTTCTGCACAGCAAAGGAAACCATCAACAAAACTAAAAGGCAACTGACAGGATGGGAAAAGATACTTGCAAATGACATCAAAATCTATAGAGAACTTACCAGATTCAACACCTGAAAAACAAATAATTCGGTGAAGAAATGGGCAGAAGACATGAATAGACACTTTTCCAAAGAAGACATCCAGATGGCCACGAAAAGATGCTCAACATCACATCATCAGGGAAATACAAATCAAAACCAGCATGAGATACCACCACATATCTGTCAGAATGGCTAAAATTAACAACTCAGGAATGAACAGATGCTCATGGGGATGTGGAGAAATGGGAACCCTCTTGCACTGTTGGTGGGAATGCAAACTGGTGCAGCCACTCTGGAAACAGTATGGAGGTTCTTCAAAAATTAAGAATAGAATTATCCTATGACCCAGCAATAGCACTACTAGGAATTTATTCAAAGGATGCAGGAGTGCTGATTCACAGGGGCACATGTACTCCAATGTTTATAGCAGCACTATCAACGATAATCAAAGTATGGAAAGAGCCCAAATGTCCATCAACTGAAGAATGGCTAAGAAGATGTGATTTATATGTACAACGGAATACTACTTGACAATGAGAAAGAATGCAGTCTTGCCATTAGCAACAACGTGGATGGAACTGGAGGGTATTATGGTAAGTGAAATAAGTCAGTCAGAGAGAGACAGATATCATATATTTTCACTCATATATGGAATTTGAGAAACTTAACAGAAGACCATGGGGGAAGGGAAAGGGGAAAATCGTTTCAAACAGAGAGGGAGGTAAACCATAAGAGACTCTTAAATACAGAGAACAAACTGAGGGTTGATGGGGGGGGGGCAAGGGAGAGGGGGAAATGGGTGATGGACGTTGAGGAGGGCACTTGTTGAGATGGGCACTGGTTGTTGTATGTAAATAATGAATCATGGGAATCTACTCGTGAAGCCGAGAGCATACACTATATGTTAGGTAACTTGACAATAAATTGTATTTAAAAAAAAAAAAAGTATTGCCCTGGAGGCGCTGATTAATTGTAAAATTTTTTAAAAATTCTAAAACTATTAGAAATGGATATGTTTGTTGTAATTTCCAAACAGTACCTTCTCCCTTAGAAACCTAAGCATTCGAATTAGCAAATCAGCATGATTTGAAAATAATATTGGAAGTCAGTGTAACATATTGAGATCAGTGTAATAATAATTAGAAAATATGATAGGAAAATTATCCCATTTGCCACAAAACTGGCAACTATGATACCTTGGAATAATCTAAAATGAAAAAAAACTTTATGAAGAAAAAACACAGCTTTTCTAAAGGAATAAAAAATAGAGAGATAACCCATGTTCATGATAGAAGAATTACTACTTTTAAGAGGCCATATATTGAAAGCAATACTGATAAAATTGCTACCGTTTAAAAAATAGAATGTAAAAAGATGATTATCTGATTTATATTCATCTGTATAAGAGTAGTCAAGACAATCTTGCAGAAACAAAAAGGCAGAGGAAGGGGTAGACCTGCCCTGTGAATTATGAAGACAAAGTTAAATTTTATCATTGAGACCAGCAGCATCAGTGCATGAATAGACAATAGAGGATCAAGAAACAGACCTATGTATATTTTGAAATCTGGTATACAATAGGTGACATTTCAAATCAGAATGGAGAAATGATGCTTCAGTAAGTGATCTTGGAAGGACTGGCTATCCACATGGAATGAAGCAGATCCTTTCCTCATACTGTGCACAAAAATAAGTTTTTTATGTGTGAAGGATCTAAGCTTTTTTTTTAAGTTCTAGGGAAAAAATTAGAAAAGAGTAGGCTTTTAAAGCAGGATTAAATAATACAAAAGCAAAACTTATAGCAAAATAATTAGTCTATATAAAGATTTAAATCTTTTGTACAAGTGACACCATAACCAAAATTAAGACATGCTGTTGACAGCAACCCCTAAATTGAGCAAAGAGGAAACATAATTTGCAGAAGAAACCAAATCCTAAAGTACAGGATAAAGTGCTCAAAATCATTAGTAATCACAACAAAATAAAACAGTAATGACCTATCACTTTGCACTATTAGGCTGGCCAAAACAAAAAAAAAAGCAAGCAAGCAAGCTAGCTGGATGATGCCGAGGATTTGCAGATGCATAGAGACACAGGACACAATGATGGAGGCTGCCTCTACCTGGCTCACATCGGAACGTCTTTGGCCATTCCAAGGTTATGTGTTCCCAGTAGTGCGGGTTCCGTGTAACAGCGTTTCTTTAGCAAATGGTGATGGGAGAACTGCAGCGTTATGTACAATAGCCAAGATATGTTAAGCAACCAAAGTGCCCATCAATAGATGAATGGATAAAAGATGTGGTGTATATATACACATTGCTATATAAAGAATGAGACTCTGCCATTTGTGACAATATGGACAGACCTAGAGAGTATTGTGTTAAGTGAACTAAGTCAGAGAAAGACAAGAACCTTGCCATTTCACTTAAAATTTGACTTTTTACTAAGTCTATAGTCATAGAGTGCTGCAAAGCATCAGTTTTAGAGGAAACAGTATCTAGCTTCCTTTGGGTTTGTTTTTATGTCTCTGGATTTTTTTTTTCCTGGATACAGAAAGAGCGAATTTTTCTTTGTTTAATTTTACTTTATCTTTTTCTTCCTTTTTCTGTCAAGCAGACTAAAACCTAGAATCTAGCTTCCTTTATTTATTTATGTTTTTAGCTTTTTAAATTTTATTATTTTTTTTTGTCTCCAAAACGACAAAACAGAGGAATTCATCCCAGAAGAAAGAATAGGAAGGAATTATGGCCAGGGATTTAATCATTACAGATACAAGTAAGTTGTCTGAAGTACTATTTAAAACAATTACAAGGATTCTAGTGGGCTTCAAAAAAGCATAGAAGAACCTAGAGAATCCTTTCCTGTACAAATAAAAGCCAAGTCTAGTCAGGCACAAATTATAAATGTATAACTGAGCTGCAAACCTGAATGGGTGCCACAACAGTGAGGATGGATGAAGCAGAGGAACAATTAGTGATATAGAAGATAAAATTATGGAAAATAAGCTGGAAATGAGGAAACAAAAGTCAGGCATCATGAAGGTAGACTTAGGAAACTCAGCAACTTATTAAAGTGGAATAACATTTGATCATAAGAGTCCCAGAGGATGAAGAGAGAGAAACAGGGGCAGAAGGTTTATTTGAACAAACCGTACCTAAAAACTTCCCTAATCTGGGGAAAGATAGACATCAAAATCCGAAAAGCACAGAGATGTCCCATTAAATTTAAGAAAAGCTGGTCATCACCAAGGCATATCAGTCAAATTCACAAAATACACAGACAAGGAAAGAAACCTAAATGCAGAAAAGGAAAAAAGTCCTTAATCTAAAAGGGAAGAGAAGATTCACAGATCTGTCCACAGAAACTTAGCATGCCTGAAGGGAGGGGCAGGATATATTCAACATTCTAAATGGGAAAAATATACAGCCAGAATGCTTTATCCAGCAAGGCTGTCATTCCTAAGAGGAGAGATAAGAGTTTCTCTGACAAAAACTAAAAGAATTTAGCACTAAACCAGCTCTTCAAGAAATATTAAGGGGGACTCTTAGAGTGGGACAAAAAAAAAAAAAAAACAACCCTAAAAGCAACAAAAACTAGAAGGGAACAGAGAACATAACCAGAAATACCAACTTTAGACATAACACAATGGCACTAAAGTATTTTTCAGTAATCACTCTGAATGTAACTGGACTAAATGTTCCAACCAAAATACACAGGATATCAGATTAAAAAAACCACAAGACCCTGGGAATGCAAGCTGGTACAGCCACTCTGGAAAACAGTATGGAGGTTCCTCAAAAAACTAAAAATAGAACTGCCCTATGACCCAGCAATTGTACTACTAGGCATTTATCCACAGGATACAGGTGTGCTGTTGCGAAGGGACACTGCACCCCCATGTTTATAGCAGCACTATCAACAATAGCCGAAGTATGGAAAGAGCCCAAATGTCCATGGATGGGTGAATGGATACAGAAAATGTGGTGTGTATGTATGTGTGTGTGTACACACACACACACACACACACACACACAATGGAGTATTACCCAGCAATCAAAAAGAATAAAATCTTGACATTTGCAACTACATGGATGGGACTGGAGGGTATTATGCTAAGTGAAATTAGAGAAAGACAAATATATGACTTCACTCATATGAGGACTGTAAGGGAAAACATGAACGTTAGGGAAGGAAAACAAAATATAAAAACAGGGAGGGGGACAAAACAGAAGAGACTCATTAATATGGAGAACAAACTGGGTTTACTGGAGGGGTTGTGGGAGGGGGGATGGGCTAAATGGGTAAGGGGCACTAAGGAATCTACTGAAGTCATTGTTGCACTATATGCTAATTTGGATGTAAACTTAAAAAAATTTTTTTAAAAACCCACAAGACCCATCTATATGCTGCATATAGGAGACTCATTTAAAAAAATTTTTTTAATGTTTATTTTTGAGACAGACAGCATGAATGGGGGAGGGTCAGAGAGAGAGGGAGACACAGAATCGGAAGCAGGCTGCAGGCTCTGAGCTGTCAGCACAGAGCCCAACACGGGGCTCGAACTCACGGACCGTGAGATCATGACCTGAGCCAAAGTCAGACGCTTAACCGACTGAGCCACCCAGGCGCCCCCAGGAGACTCATTTTAGAACTAAAGACATCAGCAGATTGAAAGTGAGGGGATGCAGAACCAGATTTCATGCTAATGGATGCCAAAGAAAGTCAGAGTAGCTATACTTATTATATTAGATAAACTACATTTTAAAAGAAAGACTATAAAGGTGCTTGGGTGTCTCAGTTGGTTAAGCATCCGATTTGGGCTCAGGTCATGATCTCGCTGTTCATGGGTTCGAGCTTTGCATCAGGCTCTGTCTGACAGCTCAAGGCCGGGAGCCTGCTTCAGATTCTGTGTCTCCCTCTCTCTCTGCCCCTCCCCACTCACACTTTGTGTCTCTCTCTCAAGAGTGAATAAGTGTTAAAAGAAATTTAGAAACAAAGGCTATAACAAGAGATTAAGAAGGGCGTTATATATCATACTTAAGGGCTCTGTCCATCAACAAGATCTACCAATTATAAATATTTATACCCCCAACATGAAAGCACACAAATATATAAATCATTACTAACAAAGAAAATCATTGATAATAATATGAGGGGACTTTAACACCCCCTTACAAATTAAATAAGCAGAAAATCCACAAGGAAACAATGGCTTTGAATGGCACTGGACCTGATGGACTTAGCAGATATATTCAGAACATTCCATCCTCAATCAGCAAAATACACACTCTTTTTGAGTGCACATGATCTCCAGAATAAATTATATACAGGGTCACAAATCAGGTTTCAACATCTACAAAAAGATTGAGATCATAGCATGCATATATTTGGATCGCAACACTATGAGAATTGAAGTAAACCACAAGAAAAAAATTTGGAAAGATCACAAATACATGGAGGTTAAAAACAACTTACTAAAGAACCAATCGGTTAACCAGGAAATTAAGAAAAAGTACATGGAAGCCAATGAAAATGAAAACACAACAGTTGAGACTTTGGGGAGGCAGAAAAGACAGCCCTAGGAGGGAAGTATATTGAAATACAGGCCTATCTCAAGAAGCAAGAAAGGTCTCAAAAACACAATCTGCCCTTACACCTAAAGGAGCTAGAAAAGGAACAGCAAATAAAGCGTAAAGCCAGCAGAAGGGAAATAAGACTGGAACAGAAATAAACAATGCAGAAACAGACAAGAATAGATCAATGAAACTGGAAGCTGGTTCTTGAAAGAATTAATAAAATTGATAAACCCTTAACCAGACTTATCAAAAAGAAAAATGACTCAAAAATCACAAATGAAAGAGGAGATCAAAACCAACACTTCAGAAATACAATTACAATAATATCAGGAAAAACTACCCACAAAAAGGGCAACCTGGAGGACATGGATAAATTTCTAGAAACAAACTACCAAAACTGAAAAAGGAAGAAATAGAAAATTTGAATAGACCATAAGCAGCAAAGAAATTGAAACAGTAATCAAAAATCTCCCAACAAACAAAAATCTAGGGACAGATGGCTTCCTAGGGGAATACTACCAGACATTAAAATTTTTTCTTTTTAACATTTATTTATTTTTGAGAGACAGAGTGTGAGTGGGGAGGGGCAGATAGAAGGAGACACAGAACCTGAAGCAGGCTCCAGACTCTGAGCTGTCAGCACAGAGCCCAACGCGGGACTCAATTCCATGGACCATGAGATCATGACCTGAGCCAAAGTCAGATGCCCAACCAACTGAGCCACCCAGGTGCCCTTCCATTTAAAAAAGAGTTAATACCTATCCTCAAACTTTTCCAAAAAATAGAAATGAAAACTTCCAAACTCATTGTACGAGGCCAGCATTACCTTGATTCCAAAAGCAAATACCCCACTGTAAAGGAGAATTACAGGCCAATATCCCTGATATACACAGATGCAAAAGTTGTCAACAAGTGCAAAACGACTCCCAACAGTACATTAAAAGAATGATTCACAAAATCAAGTGGGATTTATTCCTGGGCTGCAAGGGTGGTTCAGTATTTGCAAATCATTGTGATACATCACCCTACTAAAAGAACGAATAAGAATTATATGAACCTCTCAATGGATGCAGAAAAAGTATTTGACAGAATACAGGATCCATTCTTATTAAAACCCTCAACAAAGTAGGAATAGATAGAACATACCTCAACATCAAAAAGGCTATATACAGAAGACCCACAGCTAATATCCTCAATGGGGAAAAACAAAGCCTTTCCCCTATGGTCAGAAACAAGACACAGATGTCTACTCTCACCATTACTATTTAACATAGCACTAGAAATACTAGCCTTAGCAGACAACAAAAGAAATAAAAGGCATCTAAATCAGCAAATAAGAAGTCAAACCTTCACTATGCGCATATGACATGATATTTTATGTAGAAAACCCAAAAGACTCCACCAAAAAATTGCTACAACTAATACATGAATTTAGCAAAGTCGCAGGATATAAAATCAATGTACAGAAATCTCGTGCATTTCTATAAATCAGTAATGAAGCAATAGAAAAAAAAACAAGGAATAGATCCCATTTATAACTGCACCAAAAGCAATTAGATACCTAGGAATAAACCCAACCAAAAGGAAAAAATCTGTACTCTGAAAACGTATAGAAGATGACACAAAGAAATGGAAAAGCATTCTATGCTCATGGATTGGAAGAACAAACACTGTCAAAATGTCTGTTCTACCCAAAATAACCTACACACTTAATGCAATTCCTACCAAAATACCACCAGCGTTTTTCACAGAGCTAGAATAAACAACCCTAAAACTTTTATGGTACCATGAAGGATCCTGAATAGCCAAAGCAATCCTGAAAAAGAAAAACAAAACCGGAAGCATCACGATTCTGGATTTCAAGCTATACTACAAAGTTGTAGTCATCAAGACAGCATGGTACTGGCACAAAAACAGACAGATAGATCAACGGAACAGAATAGAAAATCCAGAAATGGACCCATACCTATATGGTCAACTCATCTTTGACAAAGCAAGAAAGAGTATCCAATGGAAAAAAGTCTCTTCCACAAATGATGCTGGGAAAACTGGACAGCAACATGCAGAAGAATGAAACTAGGCCACTTTCTTACACCATACACAAAAATAAATTCAAAGTGGATGAAAGGCCTAAATGTGAGACAGGAAAGCATCAAAATCCTGGAAGACAACACAGGCAGTAACCTCTTTGACTTTGGCCAGAGCAATGTCTTAGTAGACATGTCTCCAGAGGCAGGGGAAGCAAAAGCAAACATGAACTATTTGGACCTCATCAATATGAAAAACTTCTTAACAGTGAAGGAAACAATCAACAAAACTAAAAGGCAGCCTACAGAATGGGAGAAGATACTTTCAAATTATGTATCTGATAAAATCTGTAAGGAACTTATCAAACTCAACACCCCAAAAATAAGTAATCCATTTAAGAAATAGGCAACAGACGTGAACAGACATTTCTCCGAAGAAGGCATACAAATGGCTGACATGAGAAAATGCTCATCACTCATCATCAGGGAAATACACATCAAAACCACAATGAGATAACACCTCAAACCTGTCAGAATGGCAAAAATGAACAACTCATTAAACAATAGATATTGGCAAGGATGTGGAGAAAGGAAACTCTCTTACACTTTTGATGGTAATGCAAACTGGTGCAGCCACTCTGGAGAATATGGAGGTTCCTCAAAAAATTAAAAATAGAACTACCCTACAACCCAGCAATTGCATTACTAAGTATTTACCGAATGATAGAAAAATAAAGATTTGAAGGGACACATACACCTCGATGTTTATAGCAGCATTATCAACAATAGCCAGGGGAGCATGGGTGGCTGAGTCAGTTAAGTGTCCAACTTTGGCTCAAGTCGTGATCTCATGGTTTGTGGGTTTGAGCCCTGCATCAGGCTCTGTGCTGACAGCTCAGAGCCTGGAGCCTGCTTTGGATTCTGTGTCTCCATCCCTCTCTCCTCCCTTCCCCCACTTGTGCTCTCTCTCTCTCAAAAATAAATAAGTAAACATTAAAAAATAGCCATACTATGGAGAAAGCCCAAATGTCCATTGACTGATTAATGAATAAAGATGTGGTGTATATTTACAATGGAATATTACTCAGCCGTCAAAAAGAATGAAATTTTGTCATTTGCAGTGATGGGGATGGAGCTAGAGTGTATTATGCAAAGCAAAATAAGTCAGGCAGAAAAAGACAAATATATGATTTCACCCATGTGGAATTTGAGAAACAAAACAGATGAACACTGTTGAAGGGAAGGAAAAATAAGATAAAAACAGAGAAGGAGAGAAACCATAACAGACTCTTAACTAAAGAGAACAAACAGGGTTACTAGAGGAGAGGTGGGTGGGGGGATGGGCTAAATGAGTGATGGGCACTAAGGAGAGCACTTGTAATGAGCACTGAGTGTTATATGTAAGTGATGAATCACTAAATTCTACTTCTGAATCCAGTACTACACTGTATGTGAACTAAGTGAATTTAAGTAATATGTTGGAAGAAAAAAAGAGAATGTTAGAAAAAAAAAGAATATACTAAAAGGATACTTCACCATGATCAAGTAGGATGTATTCTGGGTATGCAAGGATGATAGTGATTTGCCCCTCAATCAACATGATACACTACATCAATAAAACAGAGGAAAAATTTATATAATCTCAATAAATTCAGAAAAAGAATTTGACAAAATTCAACATCCATTCATGATAATAACAAAGTGGGCTTAAGGGAACATAACATATTAAGGCCATATATGAAAAACCCATTGGGGTGCTTGGGTGGCTTAGTCGGTTGAGTGTCTGACTTTGGCTCAGGTCATGGTCTCATGGATCATGAGTTCAAGCCTCATATCAGGCTCACTGACATAAGCACCAAAGCTGTTGGCACAGAGCCTCCTTCGGATCCTCTGCCCCTCTCTCTGTCTCTCCCTTACTTGTGCTCTCTCCAAATCAACATTAAAAAAAACATAGCTAACACCATACATACTCTGTAAAAACAGAGGTTTTCTTTAGGATCAGAAAGAAGACAAAGATGTCCACTCTTGCCACTTTTAGTCAACATAGTACTGGACATCTTACACTCAGAAATCAGACAAGAAAAAGAAATAAGACACATTATTATTGATAAAGAAGATGTTAAAATGTCATTATTTGCATACATCATGATGCTATACACAGAAAATCCTAAACATTCCACCAAAAAACTTCTAGAATAAATACATCCAGTAAACTTGCAGGATGCAAAATTAATATCCAGAAATATGTACACTAATAACAAATCAGAAAGAAAAATTTCTAAAAATCCATTTACATTTGTACCAAAAAGAATACCTAGGAATAAATTTAACCAAAGAATTAAAAGATTTGTATTCTGAAAAGTACAACATATATATATAAAATAAATTGAAGCTGACACAAAGAAATGGAAAGATATTCCATGCTCAAATATTGGAAGAATTAATATTGTTGAAATTCCACACTATCCAAAGCAATATACAGATTCAATGCAATCTCTATCAAACTACCAATAGTATTTTTTTTCTCAGAACTAGAAATAATCCTAAAATTTGCATGGAAGCACAAAAGACCCTGAATAACCAAAGCAATCTTAATTAAAAACAAAGCTGGAGGTATCACAGCCCCAGGTTTCAAGATATACTACAGAACTGTAGTAATCAAAGCTGTATGGTATTGGCATAAAAACAAACATGTAGATCAATGGAACAGAATAAAGATCCCAGACATAACCCCACACTTATATGGTCAATTAATCTATCACAAAAGAGGCAAGAATATACAATGGGGAAAAGACAGTCTCTTTTACAAATGGTTCGGGAATCTGGACAGCTACATGCAAAAGAATTAAACAATTTGCTAACATCATACACAAAAATAAACTCAAAATGGATTAAAAACCTAAATGTGAGACCTGAAACCATAAAAGTCCTAGAGGAGAACATAGTAATTTCTCAGACATTGGCTATAGTTAGTGAGATAAACAAAAGCAAAAATGAACTATTGGGACTACATCAAAATAAAAAGTTTTTGCATAGTGAGGGAAGCCAACAAAATAAAAAGACAACCTTGGAATTGGGGAAGACGTTTGCAAATGATATATCTGATAAGGGTTAGTATCCAGAATACAACTCATTAGCAAACTCATCATCATCAACATCATCATCATCAACATCACTGTCATATGATTCAAAATGGGTAGAGGACCTGAAATAGCTATTTCTCTAACAGGCTCATGAAAATATGCTCAACATCACTCATCATCAAGGAAATGCAAATCAAAACCACAATGAGATATCTCACACCTGTCAGAATGGCTAGTGTCAAAAGACAAAAAATAACAAATGTTGACAAGGATGTGGAGAAAAGGGAATCTTAGTGCACTGTCAGAATGTAATTTGATACAGCCATTGTGTAAAACAGCACTGATATTCCTCAAAAAAATAAAAATAAAAATACCATAGAATCCAATAATCCCACTACTGGGCACTTACCTAAAGAAAATGAAAACATTGGGGCGCCTGGGTGGCTCAGTCGGTTAAATGACCAACTTGGGCTCAGGTCATGTTTTCACAGTTTGTGAGTTCGAGCCCCAAGGTGGGCTCTGCGCTGACAGCTTGGAGCCTGGAGCCTGTTTCGGATTCTGTGTCTCCGTCTGTCTCTGCCCCTCCCCTGCTCACGCTGTCTCTCTTTCCTTCAAAAATAAACATTTAAAATTTTTAAAAAAGAAAATGAAAACATTAATTTGAAAGGATATATGCACCCTTATGCTTACTACAGCATTATTTACAATAGACAAAATATGGTTACAATCTAATGTCCATCAATAGACAAATAGATAAACTGATAAAGATGATTGTGTGTGCATGAGTGTATGCGTGTATTTCACCTCAGTTTTTAAAGGAAAATGAAATAACACTGAAATATATCAATCCTAAGTTAAGACGGTGGAGAAGTAGTGGGACCAGAATTTTCCTGATCCCTCAAACAGCTGTTTTGAGGTCAGATCACTTGGAATATCCAGGAAAGTGATGTGTGGAGCAGCATAAGGATCTCCACAGTTGAAGGGAGATAGCTTGGCAGGATAGAGGTGTATGTATGTGAATTGGGGGAGATAATATGGCATAGCCACAGAGGGAAGGAACCCTTTCTGTGGAGAGACAAAAGGAGAGAAAGAGAGGGGTTGTGAAAGTGCAGCATCGAGCTAGCACAAGAATAAAACCTCTCTGGACCACATACTGGGGAACGAGAAGTACAGAGATTGCCAGTTCTTTTTTGTAAACAGCCTTGGGAGCTGAAACTTGGAGGTTTTGGAAGTGGGCAACTTTGTCTGGAGCAGAGCCATGGCATGCACTCCTGGGGAAGAGGGAGCTGGCCCCAGAGTGCATAGCGTGGTGTAGCAATCTCCAGGACACACTGGGAGAGAACAGTCCTCTTCCCAGAGTACTTTGGGAAGAGAAGTTATTGCCTCCCCAAGGACAAAAGACCCTGCAGGTGCCAGCCAAAAGCATTTCATCAGCACAGTGTAAAGGTTCTACTCCGGAAGACAGGAGCAGATCCATGTGGTGCTGGGTCTATTACGATATCTGGTATTGAATCCTAGTCAAGCACCAAAAGGAAATCTCAGGAGAACTGTGGCATGGGGCAAGCTGACCGCCCTCACTATTCTGTGAAGGCTTCCTGAACAACGTGGGTTGAGAGTCCCAGTCCAGGGAGGAGAGATTGGAGTAATGGTCATTTTTTCCTCCCATCACCAACACAGTGGGCCTTCAGAGAGCAGCACAGCGGCCCCCAGTGAAGGTGGGACCCATTTATATCAAACCCCACCCCTCCATGCCTGGCAAGTGCTTATTTACTACAGCAAGACTGACTGACCCAAGGCAGCTGGCTTCTCCCGACCAGCACAACCACCAATCCCCAGGCACCAACAGACAATTTTTTTTCTCTTTTCTTTCTTTCTTCCCTTTTCTTTTTTTTTTTTTCTTTTAATCAGGCTCATAGTTTCTGATTTTTTTGTATATATATATATATATATATATATATATATATATATATATGTAATTTTTTTTGATCAGGCTTTTTACTTCTATTCACATTCCATCTTTTTTCTTCTGCTTTTATTCTTCTTTTTCTTTCCTTTTAATTAGCCTTACAGTTTTTTGATTCTCTGGTTTTCTTTTCTCCCATTCCTTGTTCTCTTTTTATGGGATCAGGCTTCCCATCCCCCCCCACCTTTTTTTTCTAGGGTTACTTCAACAAATCAAAGCACACCTAGATAAAGGTCCAAACACTCCACCATTGCAAGCAAGGAGGAACTCTGCAGAAGACTGCAGTGGGATTGAGCAGCCAAATGCAAAAGCAGAGTGCATGCAACATACAACAGAAACAATTTCTGGAGCATCAGGCCCCAGACACTGTATGACACCTTTTTAACAAAGTAGTACTCTCAGGTGCAGGACACATAACAAGCTTTTAAAATACGCAAAAGACAGAAACTTCGTCAAAATGACAAGATGGAGGCATTCTCTCCAAAAGAAAGGTCGAGAAAAAAATCATAGCCAGGGAATTGCCCAAAACAGATATAAACAATATATCTGAACAAGAATTTAGAACAACAGTTATAAGACTAACAGCCAGGCTTGAAAAAAGCATAGAAGACCCCAGAGAAACCCTTGCTGCAGAGATCCAAGATGTAAGAACTAGTCAGGATTAATTTAAAAACGCGGTAACTGAGATGCAAAATTAACTAGATACAGTGACAGCGAGGACAGAAGAAGCAGGGGAGAGAACAGATGAAACAGAAGATAAAATTATGGAAAGTGATGAAGCTGAAAAAAAAAAGGGAAAAGGAATTACTAGATCACAAGGGGAGAATTAGAGAAATAAGCGATGGTATGAAACAAAACAATATCTGTATTATAGGAGGTCCAGAAGAAGAGCAAGAGAAAGGGGCAGATGGTTTATTAGAACAAATTATAGCTGAGAACTTCCTTAATCTGGGGAAAGAAATAGGCATCCAAGTCCAAGGGACACAGAGAACTCCCTTTAAAATCAACAAAAACAGGTCAACACCAAGACATATCAAAGTGAAACTTGCAAAATACAAAGATAAAGAGAGAATTCTGAAAGCAGCTAGGGACTAAAGGTCCTTAATCTACAAGGGTAGACATGTAGGTTAGTAGTAGACCTGTCCACTGAAACCTGGCAGAACAGAAGGGGATGGCAGGAAATATTCAATATACTAAATATGAAAAATATGCAGCCCAGAATCCTTTAACCAGTGAGGCTGCCATTTAGAATAGAAGGCGAGATAAAGACTTTCCCAGACAAACCAGAGCTAAAGCATTTCGTGACCACTAAGCCAACCCTGCAAGAAATTTTAAGGGGGGACTCTGAGTGGAAAGCAGCAAAACTACAAGGAGCAGAGAACATTTTCAGAAACACAAAATCTTCAGATAACACAGTGGCACTAAATTCATATCTTTCAGTAATCACTCTGAATGTAAATGGACTAGACTCTCCAATCAAAAGACATAGGGTATCAGAATGGATAAAAAACAAGATCCATGTATGTGCTGCCTACAAGAGACTCATTTTAGACCTGAGGATACCAGCAGATTGAAAGTGAGGGGATAGAGAACCATCGCATCATACTACTGGATGTCAAAAGAAAGCTGGAGTAGCCATACTTCTATCTGACAAACTAGAGTTTAAAACAAAGACTGTAATAAGAGATGAAGAAGGGCATTATGTCATAACGAAGGGGTCTATCCATCAAAAAGAGATAACGATTGGAAATGTTTAGCCCCCAACTTGAGAGCATCCAAATATATAAATCAATTAATCACAAGCATAAGCAAACTTATTAATAATACCATTATTGTAGGAGACTTTAATACTTCACTTATAGAAATAGATCATCTAAGCAAAAAATCAACAAGAAAACAATGGCTCTGAATGACACACTGGACCAGATGGACATAACAGATATATTCAGAACATTACATACTAAAATAGCAGAATACACATTCTCAAGTGCACATAGAACATTCTCCAGAATAGATCACATATTGGGTCACAAGTCAGGCCTCAACCGGTGCAAAAAAATTGAGATCATACCATATTGTCAAACCACAATGTTATGAAACTTGAAATCAACCACAAGAAGAAATTTGGAAAGCCTTCGAATACATGGAGGTTAAAGAATATCCTACTAAAGAATGAATGGATTAATCAGGAAATTGAGTAAATTTAAAAAATACATGGAAGCAAATGAAATGAAAACATGACAGCCCAAACCTTTTGTGATGCAGCAAAGTCAGTCCTAAGAGGAAGATACATTGCAGTTCAGGCCTATCTCAAGAACCAAGAAAGTCCCAAATACACAACCTAACTTTACACCTTAAGGAGCTAGAGAGGGAGCAGAAAATAAAACCCAAAGCCAGCAGAAGGGAAACAATAAAGATTAGAGCAGAAATAAGTGATATAGAATAAAAAAAAAAAATGAAACAAAGTTATTGCTTTTTGAAAGAATAAACAAAATTGATAAAACTCTTACCAGACTTCTCAAAAATAAGTGAGGAACCAAATAGATACAATAACAAATGAATGAGGAGAGATTACAACCAACACCACAGAAATATAAATAATTTTGAGAGTACTATGAAAAATTATATGCCAACAAACTGGAAGAAATGAACAAATTTCTAGACACTCACATACTACCAAAACTTAAACAAGAAGAAATATAAAATTTGAACAGGCCCATAATCAACAAAGAAATTGAACTGGTTATTAAAAATCTCCCAACAGGGGCGCCTGGGTGGCGCAGTCAGTTAAACGTCCGACTTCAGCCAGGTCACGATCTCGCGGTCCGTGAGTTCGAGCCCCGCGTCGGGCTCTGGGCTGATGGCTCAGAGCCTGGAGCCTGTTTCCGATTCTGTGTCTCCCTCTCTCTCTGCCCCTCCCCCGTTCATGCTCTGTCTCTCTCTGTCCCAAAAATAAATAAAAAACGTTGAAAAAAAATTAAAAAAAAAAATCTCCCAACAAACAAGAGTCTTGGGCCAGATGATTTCTCAGGGGAATTCTACCAGATATTTAAAGGAGAGTTAATACCTATTCTTCTCAAACTGTTCCAAAAAAAAAGGAAAGAAATGGAAGGAAAGCTTCCAAACTTATGCTATGAAGCCAACATTACGTTGATTCCAAAACCAGGCCAATAACCCTGATGAACATGGATGCAAACATTCTCAACAGGATACTAACACATCAAATTCAATAATACATTAGAATAATTATTCACCATGATGAAGTGGGATTTATTTCTGGGCTGCAGGGATGGTTCAATATTCACAAATCAATCAACATGATACACCACATTCATAAAGTATAAGAGCCATATGATCCTGTCAATAGATGAAGAAAAAGAATTTGACAAAATACAGAATCTTTTCTTAATTAAAACCCTCAAAATTAGGAATAGAATAAACATATCTCAAGATCATAAAGGCTATATATGAAAGACCCACAACTAATATCATCCTCAATGAGGAAAACCTGAGAGTTTTCCCCCTAAGGTCAGGAACACGACAGAGATGTCCACTCTCACCACTGTTGTTCAACATAAAGTCCTAGCTAGCCTCAGCAATCAGAAAACAAAAAGAAAAGGCATCCAAATCGGCAATGAGGAAGTCAAACTTTCACTCTTCATAGATGATATGATACTCTACATGGAAAACCCAAAAGACTCCACCAATAAACTTCTAGAGCTGATACATGAATTTAGTAAAGTCACAGGACATAAAATCAATGTACAGAAATCCATTGCATTTATATACACCAATAATGAAGCAACAGAAAGAGACATCAAGAAATTGATTCTATTTACAAATGCACCAAAACCCATAACATACCTAGGAATAAACCTAACCACTAAACCAGTGAAAAATCTGTACCCTGAAAACTACAGAAAGCTTATGAAAGAAATTGAAGAAGACTGAAAGAAATGGAAAAACATTCCATGCTCATGAATTGGAAGAACAAATACTGTTAAAATGTTGATACTACTGAAAGTAATCTACACATTCAATGCAATCCCTATCAAAATAACACCAGCACTCTTCACAGAACTAGAACAATCATAAAATTTGTATGGAACCACAAAATACCTGAATAGCCTAAGTAATGTTGAAAAAGAAAACCAAAGCCGGAGGCATCACAATCCTGGACTTCAAGCTGTATTACAAAGCTGTAATCAAGACAGTATGGTATTGGCACAAAAAAGCAGACAAATAGATCAATGGAATAAAGAACCCAGAGAAGGACCCACAAATATATGGCCAACTAATCTTTGACAAATCAGGAAATAACATCCAATGGAAAGAAGACCATCTCTTTAGCAAATGGTGCTGGGAGATCTGGACAGCGGCATGCAGAAGAATGAAACTGGACCACACTCTTACACCATACTCAAAAATAAATTCAAAATGGATGAAATACCTAAATGTGAGACAGGAAACTATCAAAATCCTACAGGAGAAAAGAGGCAGCAACCTCTTTGACCTAGGCTATAGCAACTTCTTACTTGATATGTCTCTAGAGGCAAGGGAAACAAAAGCAAAAATGAACTATTGGGGCCTCATCAAGATAAAAACTTCTGCACAGTGAAGGAAACAGTCAACTAAATGGGAGAAGATACTTGCAAATAGCATATTGGATAAAGGGTTCATATCCAAAATCTATAAAGAACTTACCAAATCCAACACTCAAAAAACAAATAATCCAGTGAAGAAATGGGCAGAAGACATGAATAGACACTTTTCCAAAGAAGACATCCAGATGGCTAACAGACACATGAAAAGATGTTCAACATCATTCATCATCAGGGAAATACAAATCAAAACCACCATGAGATACCACCTCATACCTGTCAAAATGGCTAAAATTAACTCAGGAAACAACAGACGCTGGCGAGGATGAAGAGAAAGGAGAACCCTTTTGCACCATTGGGAATGCAAACTGGTGCAGCCACTCTGGAAAACAGTATGGAGATTCATCAAAAAATTAAAAATAGAACTACGCTATGACACAGGAATTGCACTACTTGGTATTTATCCAAAGGATATAAAAATGCTGATTTGAAGGGGCACATTGATGCCAGTGTTTATAGTGGCACTGTCAACAATAGCCAAACTATGGAAACAGCCCAAATGTCCATTGACTAATGAATGGATAAAGATGTGGTAGATACATACAATGGAATGCTACTCAGCAATGAAAAAGAATGATATCTTGCCATTTACAACAATGTAGATGGGCTAGAGTGTATTATGCTAAGTGAAATAAGTCAGAAAAAGACAAATATATGATTTCACTCATACGTGGAATTTGAGAAACATAGGGGAAGTGAAGGAAAAATAAGATAAAAACAGAGAAGGAGGCAAACCATAAGAGACTCTTAAATATAATTTTTTTTCAACGTTTTTTACTTATTTTTGGGACAGAGAGAGACAGAGCATGAACGGGGGAGGGGCAGAGAGAGAGGGAGACACAGAATCGGAAACAGGCTCCAGGCTCTGAGCCATCAGCCCAGAGCCTGACGTGGGGCTCGAACTCCCGGACCGCGAGATCGTGACCTGGCTGAAGTCGGACGCTTAACCAACTGCGCCACCCAGGCGCCCCGAGACTCTTAAATATAAAGAACAAACTGAGGGTTGCTGGAGGGGTGTGGGTAAGGGGTGGGATACATGGGTGATAGGCATTAAGGAGGGCACTTTTTAGGGATGCCCTAAATGCTCATCATTAGGGATGAGCACTGGGTGTCATATGTAAGTGAAGAATCACTGGGTTCTAATCCTGATGCCAGGACTACACTGTATATTAACTAACTTGAATTTACATATATATATATATATATATATATATATATATATATATATGAATGAAAAAAGAGAAAAGAAAAATTGTAATATGTCACCAAAAAATGAATAGTTCTAAGTTTTAAGTATAATATTGATATTTGAAGTACTTAAATACTGTGTGTACCAAAAAACACCATAAGAAGGTTATCAGCAGTCCACACTGTAAGAAATATTAATAACACATATCAAGTCACAAAGGGCTCTTTGCAAGTATATATAAACAACTCCTGAAAATTAATGGAAAATAAGAAACATGGTAGCAAAGTGGGAGACTCAGACAAAAGTAGAGATAAGTAATTCCTATCATGACAGGGAAATTATAATCTTAGATCTATAGTTCCAAAGGTACAATAAAGAGGCACCTGGGTGTCGTTGAGCGTCAAACTTCAACTCAGGTCATGGTCTCCCAATTAGTGAGTTTGAGGCCTGAATTGGGTTCTGTGCTGACAAGCTCAGAGCCTGGAGCCTGCTTCAGTCTGTGTCTCCCTCTCTCTCTATCCCTCCCCAACTCGTTCGTTCTCTCTCTCTCTCTCTCTCAAAAAACAAAAATTGAATAAACATTAAAAATTTAATATTAAAGGTACAATAAAATATTCACAAGGATAGTATAATCCCTCCCATAAGGAATATAATGCTTTAATGCCAAGTATTTTTAATATTGAGATTCAGTACTATGGAAATAACATACAAAAATACAATCTCACCTCACTAACCTGTTCTTCATTCCTTTGTTTTTTTTTCTCTCAAGTTTAGCAAGGAAAACACCTGTCATCATCATTACTCTCTTCTTCAGTATACTAATCCTCCTTCAAAATGGAATGGTCATGGCTCAGGAACTTCTGGGGAAAAAAAGGAAAGATGTGTATTATTAGCTTTTTTCTTTGAAAAAAAAATCTCATGAAAATTTATATATCTGTGGGCTGGGTAAATTTCATGACAGGAAGAAAAGTGGCTTTCCTGCCCACATAAAATTATAAAAACAAAATATGAACAGCTAAACCTAAGAAAGAATATAAATTCTTGAAGAATTTCAGGGATCATAATGGCAATAAGACAGAGTGCATTTCCAAAATAATGGCAAAGGCAGTGTACAAATGAAACACTCTGATTCAGAATAATTGCTAAGAAATGTATACAAATGCACTTTAATGAAGAAAGTTAAATAACAAACTTCATACCATATGCCTATCCCATACTCTATTACATACTTTAGAACCTTCAAAAATAAAAATAACTACGTGGGTGGGGAGTTATAAGTATCATCAGAAATACAAAACAAAACGGAGCAATACTCAGAAACAAGAGAATTCTTTCAAATGACCAATACTTAAAGTTTGTATAAACTGTTCACTGACTTTATGGCATCAAATTCAAATAAATTGCTTTACTATAACCACCAATGAAGGGCCATGTGGAGAGTTTCTCTATCTGGGCAGAATGCAAACAAGTGATAAATTAAATCTTAATTGTGGATGTCATTTTGCCTGAAATTTCCTGACACAGTAAACATAATAAATATCCTTTCAGCTCAGTTTCTTACATTAATGTCAGGGCTTCAAAAATATGACACCTACCAACCCCTGTGATTATTCAAATATGAAAAAAGAGAATTTAATAAATTATCTTGTATACTGGAATTCAAAGCTCTACATTTGTAGGGAAAATTGAAGACTGACAAATAAATTTACATGGAGCAATTTTCCAAACCTGTTAATGTAAAAGGTATTTGGTAAAACATCATCCCTGAATCATCTTGAGCCTCATAATCACTATCATCTTATTTTCACTTTAAAATAAAATATTTTCCAATGACTCAGAGTTCTATAATACAAAATAAGCACATGAAAACAAACCTAGGTCACTTGCAGCAGTTGAAAGCCAATTTTTCTCTCCCTCTCCCTCCCTGTTTGTCTTTCTCTCTCTGTCTCTGTCTGTCTCTCTCTCTCTCTCTCTCACACACACACACACACTTTATATTGATATAAAATGTGAATATTTCGTAATAGGAGTGAGAATACTCCCATCTGATAGAGGATTATCATTATTGAGTATTTCTACAGGAATCTAATGTAACCAAGGCTGCTTTGACACAATTTTTGCTCTGAGAGGAAAGATTATCACAGATTATAAGATTATAAAGCAAATATGAATAATCCATGAATTATCCAGTTCATAAATAAATAACTAATATAATAAATTTCATGAAGACAATAACATACAGTCAACACTCAGTATGGTGTCTGTCACAAAATAAGTTTCCTTACAAAGCACATTGTGTTAAAGTTTATTAGATATTATATTCAACCAATCACAGCATGTGAACTTTGGAGATTCTGAGAATATCCACAAGGCACTCCTTACCTTGGTCATTAAAGTTCAGGCATATCCTGGAAGAGGAGTAAAGATGGTACAGGAGTAGGAGGACCCTAGTCTTTCCTCATCCCTTAAACACAGCTAGATAAATATCCAATCATTCTGAATACCCAAGAAATCAATCTGAGGACTTATGGAGCAAACTGCACAACTAAAGGAAGAGAAGAGGCCACATTGTGGAAGGTAGGTGTGGAGGCGCGGTTTGGGGAAGAAATGGATTGCTGGTGCTGTGGAGGGGAAGGAGCCCTGATCACAGAGAAAGGTGAGAGAGGGAACATATAGGGGAACATACAAGGAGAACACTTCTCCAAAGTCATTAACTGGGAAAATGAGAGGGGCTTATTTTCATGAGTTTTTGCAACTAGCAGGGCTCAAAGACTGGAGTTTAAGAGGCCTGCAGTGTGGCTGGCATATAGCCCTGAGGGTGCTGCAGTGCTCCAGCAGAGGAGGCAGGTAAGTAACCCAGGGACAGATGGCACAATCAGGATCACTTAACATACACTGGGAGAGATTGTTCCTTCTTAGAGCACATCTGAGAGAGATAGCATTGCCTCTTTGGGGACAAAAGAGTCAGTGGGTGCCATTTCCCTTCCCCAACCCTCAGTATAGGTGCAGAGACACCTGCTGAGGGTGGCTAACCTGGACACTGGCTGCTTGCTCCAAATCCCATGCCTCTGTGCTCTGATGCAACAGATCTTCTGGGTCTTTATCAGTCTGTATCAGTCTGATCAGTTTGGTCAGACTGTATCAGTCCCAGCTCAGTGAGACCCTTTCCCAGAAGACCAGCACAGGTCCCCACCATACTAGGTCCCTAAAGTTTGGAGTTTTTAAAGTTAGCTGGCCTGGTTGGGATAGAGCCCAAGCAAACTGGACACAATGTGAAAAGAGCAATCTTTAAAATGTCTAGGAAGAACAAGGGGAAATTATTCACTCTTCTGGGAGGGCCTCCCTGACCGCAGTAAGCATGAACTCCCCTCTCCAGGGACAAAGGAGACGGCTGGCGCCATTTCCCTCCTATCCTCCCCCTACCCGCTACCCCGCATAGACAAACTTCAGTAAACAGCACAAAGCCAACACTGGCTGCCTGCTTACACCAAGTCTCCCCCCCCCCCCCACCGTGCTCTGCTAGTGCTGCTTTTCTCTGGCAGGTGTACCTTAGGGCGAGTGCAGCAGGCCTCTTTCCTAGAAGACCAGCACAAACCCCTGCACACACCATGTCTACTGGTCACAGAGTTCTGCAAAGCTTCAGTTCTAGCGGAAGAGCATCAGGTCTCTTTGAAAGCAGCTCAAAGCACACCTAATTAAAACTCACCACCATGAGTCCAAGGTCCAAACGCTCTGCATTGCAGACAAGAAGAAACTCTGCAGAGCCACTGGCCTGTGGAAAAGAGCAGCTGTAATATCAGCAGAGTGCATGCAGCACACACCAGAGACACGCCCTGAAGTTCCAGGCTCTGGATAGTATATGACCTCTTCTTCATAAAGCCATTACTCAGGAGCAGGAAACATAACAGGCTTTCCTAACACAGAGAAGAAGGCAGAGACCTAAACAAAATGCCAAAATGGAGGAATCCATCCTAAAAGAAAAAACAAGAAAAGGTCACAGCCAGGGATCTAACTGAAACAGATATAAGTAATATGCCTGATCCAGAATTTAAAGCAACAATTATAAGGATACTAGCTGGGCTTGAGAAAAGCATAGAAGTCATCAGGGATTCCCTTACTGCAGAGATAAAAGAGCTTAAAACCAATCAGAATGAAATAAAAAAATACAATAACCAACATTTGAAACTGACTGGATGGAAAGACCATGAGGGCAGAAGAAGGAGAGGAATGAATAAGGGATACAGAAAATAGAATTATGGAAAATGATGAAGCTGAGCAAAAAAAGGGAAAGAAAAATCTTGGGATCACAAAAATATACTTAGGGAACTCAGTGACTCCATCAAATGTAATAGCATTCAGATCATAGGAGTCCCAGGAGGAGAGAGAGAAAAGGGGGGAGAAGGTTTATTTAAGGAAATTATAGCTGAAAACTTTCCTAATTTTGGAAAGGAAAAATATCCAAATCCAGGAGGCACAGAGAACTCAGAAAAATCAACAAAAGCAGGCTAATAAACAAAAGACATATTGTAGTTAAATTTGCAGAATATAAAGAAAAAATCCTAAACACAGCAAGACAAAAGAAGTCCTTAACTTACAAGGAAAGACCTATAAGTTTAGCAGTAGATCTCTCCACAGAAACTTGGCAAGCCAGAAGAGAGTGGCATGATATAGAAAGTGTGCTGAATGGGAAAAATCTGCAACCAAGAATACTCTATCCAGCAAGGCTATTATTCATAATAGAGGAGAGATAAAGAGTTTCCCAGACAAACACAAATTAAAGGAGTTCATGACTATTAAACCCACCTGCAAAAAATATTAAAGGGGTCTCTTTCATTGGGAAAGACCAAAAGCGACAAAGACTAGAAAGGAAGGGAGAAAATCTCCAGAAACAATGACGAAACAAGTAATAAAATGGCACTAAATATATATCTATCCATAATTACTCTGAATGTAAATGGACTTAATGCTCCAATCAGAAGACACAAGGTGAGGGCACCTTTGTGGCTCAGTTGGTTAAGCACCTGAGTCTTGGTTTCAGCTCAGGTCATGACCTCATGGTGAGATTGAGCTCTGCAAATCGCTCTATGCTGATAGCACATAGCCTGATTGAGATTCTCTCTTCCTCTCTCTCTCAAAATAAATAAATAAAACTTAAAAAAAGACATAGGATGTCAGAATAGATTCTTTAAAAGACCCATCTAAATGCTGCCTATAAGAGAATTGTTTAATTCACTTTAGACCCAAATACACCTGCAGACTGAAAATGAGGGGATGGAGAAACATTTACCATGCAAAAGGATATCAGAGGAAAGCCAAAGTAGCCATAGTTATATCAAACAAACAGGATTTTAAATCAAAGACAATAACAAGAGATGAAAAAGGGCATTATATCATAATAAAGAGGTCTTTCCAACAAGATCTAGCAATTGTAAATATATATGCCCCCAACTTGAAAGAACCTAAATATATAAAACGATTAATTGCAAACTTAAAGAAACTTATTGGTAATAATACAATGATATTAGGAGACTTTAACACCCCACTTACAACAATGGACAGATCATCTAAGCAGAAAATCAACAAGGAAACAGTGGCTTTAAATGACACACTGGACCAGATAGACTTAACAGATATATTCAGAACATTTCGTCCTAAAGCAGCAGGATACACATTCTTTTCAAGTGCATATGGGACATTCTCCACAACAGATCACATACTAGGTCACAAATCAGGCCTCAACAAATACAAAAAGATTGAGATTATACTATGCATATTTTCAGAACACAATGTTATGAAACTTGAATTCAGCCACAAGAAAAATTAGAAAAGACCACAAATACCTGGAGGTTAAAGAACATCCTACTAGGGTGGCTCAGTTGGTTAAGCACCTGACTCTGGCTCAGGTCATGGTCTCATGGTTTGTGAGTTCAAGTCCCACATCAGGTGAGCTCCTGCTTTGGGTGAGCTTGAGCTCCATATCGGGTGAGCAGGAGCCCTGCATTGGGTAAACTCTGCTTCTCTCTCTCTCTCTCTCTCTGACCTTCGTTAGATTCTCTCTCTCTTCCCTCATTCATTTGCATCCTGTCTCTCCTCAATAAAAAAAAAAAAAAAAGAAAGAGCATTCTACTAAAGAATAAATAGAAATTAAAGAAAAAATTGAAAATCACATGGAAATCAATGGAAATGAAAACATGACAGTCCAAAACCTTTGAGATGCAGCAAAAATGGTCAGAAGAGAGAAGTATATAGCAATATAGGCCTACCTCAAGTAGCAAGAAAAATCTCAAATACACAACCTAACTTTACACATAAAGGAGTTAGAAAAAGAACAACAAATGAAGCCTAAAGCCATCAGGAGAAGGTAAATAATTAGAGCAGAAATAAATGATATAGAAACAACGACAACAACAACAAAACCCAGAAAACAATAAAACAGCAGTGAAACCAAAGCTGTTTATAAATTAGTAAAATTTATAAATTTCTGGCCAGACTTACCAAAAAGAGAAAGGAACTGGAAAATAAAATCACAAATGTGAGAGAAATCACAACCAACACCATAGAAATACAAACAAATATAAGAAAATATTATGAAAAATTATATGGCAAAAAATTGGAAAATCTGGAAGAAATGGATAAATTCCTAGAAACACATAAACTACCAAAACTGAAACAGGAAGAAATAGAAAAACTTAACAGACTGATAATCAACAATGAAACTGAATCATTAATTAAAAAGCCTCCCAAAAAACAAAAGTCCAGGGCCAGGTGGCTTCACAGGGGAATTCGACCAAACATTTAAAGAAGAGTTAATACCTATTCTTCTCAAACTATGCCAAAATATAGAAATGGAAGGAAAACTTCCAAAGTCATTGTATAAGACTAGCATTACCCTGATTCCAAAACCAGATAAAGACTCAAGTAAAAAAGAAAACTACAGACCAATATCCCTGATGAACATGGACGAAAAAATCTCAACAAAATACTAGAATATCAAATCCAACCATACATTAAAAGAATCATTCACCATGAGGACCCTGGGTGGCTCAGTAGTTAAGTGTCTGACTCTTGATTTTGGCTCAGGTCATGATCTCAAGGTTTGTGAGTTCACGTTGGGCTCTGTGCTGACTGTGTGGAATCTGCTTGGGATATATTCTCTCTCTCTCTCTTTCTCTCTCTCTCCCCTCCCCTCCCCTACTCTCCCTCTCTCTCTCAAAATAAATAAACTTAAAAAAAGAATCATTCACCATGATCAAGTGGGATTTATTCCTGGGTTGCAATAGTGATTCAATATTTGCAAATCAAACAACATGATACACCACATTAATAAAATAAAGGATAAGAATCATGTGATCTTGTCAACAGATGCAGAAATAGCATTTGACAAAATACGGCATCCATTCTTGATAAAAAGCCTCAACAAAGTACAGATAGAGGGAAACATACCTCAACATCATAAAGGCCACATATGAAAAACCCACAGTTAATATCATCCTCAGTAGGGTATAAGTGAGAGCTTTTCCTCTATGGTCAGGAGTAAGACACAGATGTGTACTATCAACACTGTTGAGAGGTTAAAGAACATTCTATTAAAGAATGAATGGGTTAACCAGGAAATTAAAAAAGAAATTAAAAAAATACATGGAAGCACATGAAAACAAAACCTGACAATCCAAATCCTTTGGCATGCATCAAAGGCAGTCCTAAGAGGCAAGTATATTGCAATGCAGGCCTATATCAAGAAGCAAAAAAGTCCCCAGTACACAACCTAACCTTACACCTAAAGGAGCTAGAACAGGAAAAGCAAATAAAGCCTAAAGCCAGAAGAAGAATGGAACTAATAAAGATTAGAGCAGAAATAATGATATACAAACAACAACAAACAGTAGAAAAGATCAATGAAACTAAGAACTGGTTCTTTGAAGGAATAAACAAATTGATAAACCCTTAGCCAGACTTATCAAAAAGAAGAGAAAGGACACAAATAGATAAAATCACAAATAAAAGAGGATAGATTACAATCAATCCCACAGAAATACAATTATAAGAGAATACTATGAAAAACTATGTGCCAACAAACTGGGCAATCTGGAATAAATGCACAAATTCCTAGAAACTGATGCACTGTCAAAACTGAAACAGGAAGAAACAAATCTGAACAGACCTATAACCAACAAAGAAATTGAATCCATCATCAAAAAACTCCCAACAAGAGTCCTGGGCTAGATGGCTTCCCAGGGGAATTCTATCAGATATATCTATATATTTATATATCTATATCTATATGTATCTATATATCTATATCTATATTTATATATCTATATATCTATTGTGTATTTATTCATTTTGAGAGAGAGAGAAAGAGAATGTGTGGGGGAGGGAGAGAGTGGAAGAGAATCCCAAGCCAGCTCTGCACTGTCAGCACAGAGCCTGACTCAGGGCTTGATTCCATGAACTGTTAGATCATGACCTGAGCCAAAACCAAGAGTTGGAGACTTAACCAACTGAGCCACCCAGGCTCCCCTACCAGATATTTAAAGAAGAGTTAATACCTATTCTTTTCAAACTGTTCCAAAAAATAGAAATTTCAAACTCATTCTATAAGGCAAACATTACGTTGATTCCAAAACCAAAGACCCCACTAAAAAGGAGAATTACAGGCCAATATTCCTAATGAACATGGATGCAAAAATTCTCAACGGGATACTAGCACATCAAATTCAACAGTACATTAAAAGAACTATTCACCATGATTAAGTGGGACTTATTTCTGGGCTGCATAAATCAATCAACGTGATAACACTACATTAATAAAAGAAAGGATAAGAACCATATATATGATTCTGTCGCTGGATACAGAAAAAGCGTTTGAGAAATACAGCTCCATTATTGATTAAAAACAAACAAAGGAGAGATAGATGGAACATACCTCAACAACAAAAACACCATATACGAAAGACCCACAGCTCATATAATCCTCAACAGGGAAAAATTGAAACTGAGAGCTTTTCCCCTATGGTCAGGAACAAGACACAGATTTCCACTCTCACCATTACTTTTTAACACAGTACTGGAAATCTTAGCCTCAGGAATCAGACAAAAAGAAATTAAAGGCATCCAAATCAGCAAGGAAGAATTCAAACTTTCACTATTCAGATGACATGAAAGCTTATGTGTAAAACCTGAAAATCTCCACCAAAAAAAACCCTGCAAGAATACATGAATTCAGCAAAGTCACAAGATATAAAATCAATGTACAGAAATCTGTTGCATTTGTATACACCAATAATTAAGCAGCAGAAAAAGAAATCAAAGAATAGATCCAATTTGCAATTGCACCAAAAGCAATTAGATGCCTAGGAACAAACCTAACCAAAGAGGTAAAAGATCTGTACTCTGAAAACTATAGAACACTTATGAAAGAAATTTAAGAGGACACAAAGAAATAGAAAAGCATTCCATGCTCACGGATTGGAAGAACAAACATTGTTAAAATGTCTGTACTACCCCCAAACAATCTATACATTGAATTCAATCCCTATCAAAACACCACCAGCAGTTTTCACAGAGCTAGAATAAACAATCCTAAAACTTTTATGGTACCGCAAAAGACCCTGAATAGCCAAAGCAATCCTGAAAAAGAAAAACAAAACTGGAGGCATCACGATTCTGGATTTCAAGCTATACTACAAAGCTGTAGTCATCAAGACAGCATGGTACTGGCACAAAAACAGACACAAAGATCAACAGAACAGAAAAGAAAACCCAGAAATGGACCCACAACTATATGGTCAACTCATCTTTGACAAAGCAAGAAAGAGTATCCAATGGAAAAAAGACAGTCACTTCCACAAATGATGCTGGGAAAACTGGACAGCAACATGCAGAAGAATGCAACTAGGCCACTTTCTTACACCATACACAAAAATAATTTCAAAATGGATGAAAGGCCTAAATATGAGACAGGAAACATTCAAGGTACTAGAGGAGAGGACTTGCAGCATCTCCTGACCTCAGCCATAGCAACTTCTTACTAGACAAGTTGCCAAAGGCAAGGGAAACAAAAGCAAACATGAACTATTGGGACTTCATCAAGATAAAGATGTGAAAGTGAAAGAAACAACAAAACTAAAAGGCAGCCTACAGAATAGAAGATAATTACAAATGATATATAGGATAAAGGGTTCATATCCAAAATCTATAAAGAATTTATCAAACTCAACACCCAGAAAACAACCCAGTTAAGAAACTGGCAGAAGACATGAATAGACACTTTTCGAAAGAAGACATCCAGATGGCTAACAGGCACATTAAAAGATGCTCAACATCACTCATTGTCAGGGAAAAACAAATCAAAACAACCATGAGATACCACCTCACACCTGTCAGAATGGCTAAAATTAACACAAGAAACAACAGATGTTGGTGAGGATTCAGAGAAAGGGGAACCCTTTTGCACTGTTGGTGGGAATGCAAACTGGTGCACCCACTCTGGAAAACAGTATGGAGGTTCCTCAAGAAACTAAATATATGGGGCGCCTGGGTGGCACAGTCGGTTGAGTGTCCGACTTCAGCCAGGTCACGATCTCGCGGTCCGTGAGTTCGAGCCCCGCGTCGGGCTCTGGGCTGATGGCTCAGAGCCTGGAGCCTGTTTCCGATTCTGTGTCTCCCTCTCTCTCTGCCCCTCGCCCGTTCATGCTCTGTCTCTCTCTGTCCCAAAAATAAATAAACGTTGAAAAAAAATTAAAAAAAAAAAAAGAAACTAAATATAAAACTACCCTATGATTCAGAAATTACACTATTAGGTATTTATCCAAGGGATACAAAAATACAGATTCGAAGGGGTATATGAACCCCAATGTTTATAACAGCATTATCAACAATAAACAAAATATGGAGAGAGCCCAAAGGTTCATCAACTTATAGATAAAGATGTAGTGTGTGTGTGTGTGTGTGTGTGTACACACACACACTATGGAATCTTTTACTCAGTTATCAAAAAGAATAAAATCTTGGGGCACCTGGGTGGCTTGGTCGGTTAAGCATCCGACTTCAGGGGCGCCTGGGTGGCGCAGTCGGTTGAGCGTCCGACTTCAGCCAGGTCACGATCTCGCGGTCCATGAGTTCGAGCCCCGCGTCAGGCTCTGGGCTGATGGCTCGGAGCCTGGAGCCTGTTTCCGATTCTGTGTCTCCCTCTCTCTCTGCCCCTCCCCCGTTCATGCTCTGTCTCTCTCTGTCCCAAAAATAAATAAACGTTGAAAAAAAAAAATTAAAAAAAAAAAAAAAAAAAGCATCCGACTTCAGCTCAGGTCATGATCTCACAGTCTATGAGTTCGAGCCCCACGTCAGGCTCTGTGCTGTGCTGACAGCTCAGAGCCTGAAGCCTGTTTCAGATTCTGTGTCTCCCTCTCTCTCTGCCCCTCCCCTGTTCATGCTCTGTCTCTGTCTCAAAAATAAACGTTAAAAAAATTAAAAAAAAAAAAAAGAATAAAATCTTGCCATTTGCAACAACATGGATGGAGCTAGAATGTATTGTGCTAAGCGAAATAAGTCAATCAGAAAAAGACAAATACCATATGATTTCACTCATATGTGGAATTTAAGAAAGAAAAGATGAACATATGGGAAGGGAGGTGAATCAAGGACAGAAGTAAACAAACCACAAGAGACTCTAAATTTTTTTAAGTTTATTTATTTGAGATAGAGAGCATGCGTGCACATGTACATGCGAGTGGGGGTAGAACAGAGAGGGAGTGAGAGAATCCCAAGCAGGCTCCACACTATCAGCACAGAGCCCGATGTGGGCCTCAAACCCAGGAACCATGAGATCATAACCTGAGCCAAAACCAAGAGCCGGCCACTCGACTGACTGAAGCCACCCAGGCGCCCCCAGATTTTTTTTATTAGCAATGTTTCTTGATAGTTTCTTTTATATCTTCCCTGGAATGTGTTTTATGTCCTTTGTCGGTATGCATATTGGGTCTTTGTCCTTGTTTGTAATAGTCTTCTGCTTCATATATGTTGCAAGTACTTTGTTTATAGTAGGCTTTCTATAAAATTTATGGTGATTTTAAGTATGTCCACAAATACTTTGATATTCCTCCCTTGGAGAAATTGATCTTATTAATCCCTATCTTTCAGCATGACTGGAGTGTGAATGACTTCCTTTTTTGCACAGAATGTGGCAGTGACACTGTCTGACTTCCAATACTAGGTAATGAAAGGCACTGCAGACTTGTCCTCTCTCTCAAATCACTCTCTGGAGAAAGCCAACCATCACATTGTGAGGACACTCAGTCCTTTGAAGAGGCCTGTGTGGTGAGGAGCTGAGACTTCCCACCCACAGCCATGAGAGTGAGCTATCATGGAAGTGGATTCCAGTCCCAGTCAGATGATCACAGCCCTAGCCAGTACCATCCCCAGAAGCCTGACCTTCAAAAACTGTGTGAAATAATTAATATTTGATTGCTTAAACTGTTAAATATTGTGGTGACTTGTTATACAACAGACAACATACAATTTTAAACTTTTTATTGTGAAACTATGTACAGAGAAATGGATAAAACATAGATGTACAGTTTAGCAAAGTATTATAAAGCAAACACTAATGCAATTACTACTCAGGTTAAGAAATAGAAAACTGCAGGTCCCTAGAAAGAACATATGTGTTCTTTCATGATAAAAACCCTCTTAATCCACTTTATATGTAATCACAATCTTGAATCTTGAATTCGTGGTAATCAATTCTTTGTTTTGCTTCATGGTTTTACCCATGTTTAAATCTGTAAGTAATACCATTTCATTTTGCTTATTTTTGAATTGTATCTAAGTGTAACTGTACTAGATTTATTCTTTTATATCTTACTTCATTTGCTCAACCTTCTGTAAGATTCACCAGTGTTGTTGCATGTAGCTGCATGTAGTCTGTTTATTTGTATTATTATTCCTGTTGTGTAACTCTGCCATAGAATAATTATTTTATTTTTGAACTCCTGGGTTTTTTTTTTCTACTTTGGGGCTACTGAACACTTTTATGAAAAATCTTGTTTATATGTCATGGTTCACATGTGCAAGAGCTTCTAAAGATATATATTCCTAGGAGTGGTGATATGAGTACCTCTGACTTTACCATTTAATAAACATTTTTCCAAGGGGAGATACTAATAGGCACTCCAGTGACGAATGAGTTCCTGTTGTGACATATCTTCAACATTTGTTACTTTTAAGCTTTCTAAGTTTCTTGCCAATCTGAGGGCTTAGAGTGGTATCTCACCATACTTTAATATACATTTCCTGAATAATAATTTTAAGTAAATTTTCATATTTGGCAATTCTTATTTCTCAATTCCCATCTATTTTCCATTCTTTGCCTGCTCTTTCTCATTGAAGAGACTTTTTAAGAAAAATTTTTTTTAACGTTTATTTATTTTTGAGACAGAGAGAGACAGAGCATGAATGGGGGAGGGTCAGAGAGAGGGAGACACAGAATCTGAAACAGGCTCCAGGCTCTGAGCTGTCAGCACAGAGCCCAACGCGGGACTCGAACTCACAGACCGCGAGATCATGACCTGAGTCGAAGTGCGCCACTTAACCGACTGAGCCACCCAGGCACCCCGACTTTTAAATATATATAGTCTACATTTTAACCCTTTGCTTATATATGTTGGAAAAATTTGACACGCTTACTTTATCTCTTCAAGTTTTAAATGGTGCTTTTAATGCACAGAATTTTTAAATTTTAATGTAGTTAAATTATAAATCTGTTCCCTAATGGGCAATTCTATTATGACTGATTTAAATAATTCTAACATACCACACAGTAAAAACAAACAAACTCTTCCATATGCTCACTCTTCTAAATGCTTTATAGTTTACTTTCCATGTGTCATAGAGTTGATCCTTGCATATGGTTTGAGGAAGAATTCCAGTTTTTTTTCCACATGGCTACTCAATTATCCCAACACTATTCTAAACATTATCCTTCCCTCCCATTGCTCTTCAGTGTTACTTCCTGTTCTGTTGTGTTACTATGTCCATGGACCTGTTTCTGGGCTCTCCCTTCTTTCCTTGATCTCTCTCACCTTCCTCATCCCGCTACCAACACTGTACTATCTTAATCTTCTTCATAACAAGTGTTCATATTACACCTTAATTTCATTTTTGACTGTTACAGGGGTGCTTGGGTGGCTCAGTTCGTTGAGCATATGACTTTAACTGAGGTCATGATCTCATGGTTCATGAGTTCAACCCCTCCGTCAGACTCTGTGCTGACAGCTCAGAGCCTGGAGCCTGCTTCAGATTCTGTGTTTCTCTCTCTCCCTCTGCCCCTCCCCTGCCCGTGCTCTCTCTCAAAAAAATAAACATTAAAAAACAAGTACCATTTTTTACTGTTCCTTAGCTATTCTCAGCCCTCTGCATTTCCATGTTGTCAAATTCCAGACAAAAATGTATTGAGATTGTGTTGGGATTGCATTGGGGGGAAATATATAAACTGAGGATATTGATATATCCAGAGTCCTCTGATCCAGGAACATAATATTCTGCACTTACTTGGGTCTTCTTTAATAAATCTAATTAAAGATTTATAATTTCACTTAAAAAGACTGTATACACATTTTATTACATTTATTCCTAGGTACTTAAAACTTTTTAGTGCATTGGGATGCCTGGGTGGCTCAGTCAGTAGAGCACCTGACTCGATCTCTCTTAGGGTTGTGAGTTCAAGCCCCACATTGGGTGTGGAGCCTATTTAAAAATAAAACTTTTTATTGCATTGTAATTAGTATCTCTTTTATTTTGTAAATAATCGGCATGTAGACGAACACTAGATTTTTATTTACTCATTTTTTATCTAGCAAAATTGTTAAAATGTCTTATTGATGCTAACAGTTGACCTGAAGTCTATTTGGGATTTGCTACATATATTATCATCTTATTTCCAAAAAGGATGGTCTCTTATTTCATCATTTCCAATCACTATACACTTATTTTTATGTACCTTACTGCTCAGGCTCAGTTCTCCAATAAAAATGTTAAACAGCAAGGAGCAGGGAGCCAACATGGTGAAGTAGGGGGAATCCATCCTTCCCGTCTCTCAAACAAAGAAGTGTAGAAGCCAAAGGACTTTGAACACCAGAGCTCAGGAGGAAAAGAGACTGAATCTACTAGGAAGAAAATGGGAAAGCTGGAAAAAAAGATAGGTGGGTAACTGCGAACTGGGGGAGATTAAAAAAAAAAAAAGGCTGCGTGGACACAGAGGGGAGGAACCCCCTTCCGTGGAGAGACAAAGGGAGGAGAAAGAGTGGCTAGGGAAGTGCAGGACCATATCTGGACAGGAGAAAGACCTCAACAAGATACTAGGCAAATCGAATTCAACAGCACATAAAGAATTATTCACCATGATCAAGTGGAATTCATTCCTGGGCTGCACAGCTGCTTCAATATTCATAAATCAATGTGATATAACATTAATAAAAGAAAAGATAAGAACCATATGATCCTCTCAATTGATGCAGAAAAAGCATTTGACAAAATTCAGCATCCTTTCTTAATAGAAACCCTCAAGAAAGTTGGGATAGAAGGAACACATTTAAACATCATAAAAGCCATTTATGAAAAGCCCACAGCTAATATCATCCTCAATGGGAAAAACTGAGAGCTTTCCCCCTGAGATCAGGAACACGACAGGGATGTCCACTCTCACTGCTGTTGTTTAACATAGGGTTGGAAGTTCTAGCATCAGCAATCAGACAACAAAATGAAATCAAAGGCATCAAAATTGGCATAATGAAGTCAAGCTTTCACTTTTTGCAGATGACATGATATACATGGAAAACCCAATAGACTCCACCAAAAGTCTGCTGTAACTGGTACATGAATTCAGCAAAGTCGCAGGATACAAAATTAATGTACAGAAATCAGTTGCATTTTTATACACCAATAATGGAGCAACAGAAAGACAAATAAAGAAACTGATCCCATTCACAATTGCACCAAGAAGCATAAAATACCTAGGAATAAACCTAACCAAAGATGTAAAAGATCTGTATGCTCAAAATTTAGAAAGCTTATGAAGGAGATTGAAGAAGATACAAAGAAATGGAAAAACATTTCGTGCTCATGGACTGGAACAAGAAATATTGTTAAAATGTCAATACTACCCAAAGCTGTCTACATATTCAATGCAATCCCGATCAAAATTGCACCAGCATTCTTCTTGAAGCTAGAACGAGCAATCCTAAAATTTGTATGGAACCACAAAAGACCCTGAATAGCCAAAGTAATATTGAAGAAGAAGACCAAAGCAGGAAGCATCACAATCCCAGACTTTAGCCTCTACTACAAAGCTGTAATCATCAAGACAGCATGGTATTGGCACAAAAACAGACACATAGACCAATGGAATAGAATAGAGACTCCAGAATTGGACCCACAAACGTATGGCCAACTAATCTCTGACAAAGCAGGAAAGAGTATCCAATGGAAAAAAGACAGTCTCTTTAACAAATGGTGCTGGGAGAACTGGACAGCAACATGCAGAAGAATGAAACTAAACCACTTTCTTACACCATTCACAAAAATAAACTCAAAATGGATGAAGGAACTGAATGTGAGACAGGAAACCATCAAAACCCTAGAGGAGAAAGCAGTAAAAAACCTCTCTGACATCAGCCGCAGCAATTTCTTACTTGACACATCTCCAAAGGCAAGGGAATTAAAAGCAAAAATGAACTATTGGGACCTCATCAAGATAAAAAGCTTCTGCACTGCAAAGGAAACAATCAACAAAACTAAAAGGCAACCAATGGAATCAGAAAAGATATTTGCAAATGACATATCAGATAAAGGGCTAATATCCAAAATCTATAAAGAACTCACCAAACTCCACACTTGAAAAACAAATAATCCAGTGAAGAAATGGGTAGAAGACATGAATAGACACTTTTCTAAAGAAGACATCCAGATGGCCAACAGGCACATGAAAAGATGCTCAACGTCACTTCTCATCAGGGAAATACAAATCAAAACCACATGGAGATACCACCTCACGCCAATCAGAGTGGCTAAAATGAACAAATCAGGAGACTATAGATGCTTGAGAGGATGTGGAGAAATGGGAACCCTCTTGCACTGTTGATGGGAATGCAAACTGGTGCAGCCGCTCTTGAAAACAGTGTGGAGGGGCGCCTGGGTGGCACAGTCGGTTGAGCGTCCGACTTCAGCCAGGTCACGATCTCGCGGTCCATGAGTTCGAGCCCCGCGTCAGGCTCTGGGCTGATGGCCCAGAGCCTGGAGCCTGTTTCCGATTCTGTGTCTCCCTCTCTCTCTGCCCCTCCCCCGTTCATGCTCTGTCTCTCTCTGTCCAAAAAATAAATAAATGTTGAAAAAAATTAAAAAAAGAAAAAAGAAAAAAAAAAAAAAAGAAAACAGTGTGGAGGTTCCTCAAAAAATTAAAAATAGATCTACCCTATGACCCAGCAATAGCACTGCTAGGAATCTACCCAAGGGATACAGGAGTGCTGATGCATAGGGGCACTTGTACCCCAATGTTTATAGCAGCACTTTCAACAATAGTCAAATTATGGAAAGAGCCTAAATGCCCATCAACTGACAAATGGATAAAGAAGATGTGGCTTATATATACAATGGAATACTACTTGGCAATGAGAAAGAATGAAATCCTGCATTTGCAGTAACATGGATGGAACTGGAGGGTTCCATGCTGAGTGAAATAAATCAGTCAGAGAAAGACAGACACCATATGTTTTTACTCATATGTGGATCCTGAGAAACTTAACAGAAAACCAGGGGGGAGGGGAAGGGGGAAAAAAAAGTTACCGAGAGGGAAATAGGCAATCCATAAGGGATTCTTAAATACTGAGAACTGAGGGTTGATGAGGGAGTGGAGGAGAGGGGGAAAGTGGGTGATGGGCATTGAGGAGGGCACCTGTTGGGATGAGCACTGGGTGTTGTATGGAAACCAATCTGACAATAAATTATATAGATATAGATGTAGATATAGATATATAAAACGTTAAACAGAAGTGGATTGTTTTGTTGCTGATTATAAATAGAAAGATTTTGGGGCGCCTGGGTGGCGCAGTCGGTTAAGCGTCCGACTTCAGCCAGGTCACGATCTCGCGGTCCGGGAGTTCGAGCCCTGCGTCAGGCTCTGGGCTGATGGCTCAGAGCCTGGAGCCTGTTTCCGATTCTGTGTCTCCCTCTCTCTCTGCCCCTCCCCCGTTCATGCTCTGTCTCTCTCTGTCCCAAAAATAAATAAACGTTGAAAAAAAAATTAAAAAAATATATATAAATAGAAAGATTTCAATGTACCAGTAAGGATGCTTTGTGGTAGGTTTAATATAGACACATTTCTCAATATAAGTTACCCTTTATTCCTTGTTTGCTAATTTTTTATTAAAATAAATTTTAAATTCTACTGAATAATTTTTCTGCATCTTCTGAGGTGTAACATGATTTTTATCCTTATTTAATCTGTCAATGTGGTAAGTTGCATTGATAGGTTTTCTAATATACAAACCTTACATTCCTAGAATAAACCTATCTTGACTATGATATATTGTCTGTTTTTAAAATATATCACTGGATTTGTTTTACTGACATTTTGCCATTTTGTATCCATGTTTATAATTATAAACCTATAATTTTCTTTTCTCTTTATGTCTTTGTCAGGTTTCATTATCAAGTTATGCTAGCCTTGTAAAATGTTGGGAATATTCACTTATTTCTATTCTCTGGGAACAGTATGAGGTTTAGAATTACTTTTTCACTGAATATTTAGCAGAACTCACCAGTGAAGCCTGGAGCTTCCATTTTGAGGAATTTTTTTCCTTTTAAGTCAGGTTTATGTACAGATCATTGAATTTGGACAAATGTACACATCATATACCACTACCACAAGATGTAGACCATTAACACCAACCAAAAATCTTTTCATGCTCCTTTGTTTTCAATCCTCTCTCCTTACCCAGGCCCAGGAAACTGCTAATTTGGTTTCTATTCCTATAGTGGAATCAACCAGTATATAGCCTTTGTGACTGGCTTCTTTCACCTAGCATAATGCCTTTGAGATTCATCCATGCTTGTGTATGCATCAGGATTTTGTTCCTTTTTATTGCTGAGTGATATTTCACTGTGTATATAGATGAACTACAACTTGTTTATCCACTCACCAGTTGATGAACATTTGGGTTGTTCCTGTACCTGGCTGTTTTCAATAAGCTCCTATAAACATTCACACGCAAGCCTTTGCACGGATATGGCAGTCACCTTGCAGAGGCAGATTTGCCAAGTTTGGTTTGGATGTCCAGACTGATGATGCTAGCACAAATTAAGAAAAGACTTCTTTTTGTAAAAAAAAAAACATTTGTTTTAATGTTTATTTATTTATTTTTGAGAGAGACAGAACACAAGCGGGGGAGAAGCAGAGAGAGAGAGAGAGAGAGAGAGAGAGGGAGACACAGAACCCGAAGTAAGCTCCCAGCTCTGAGCTGTCAGCACAGAGCCCGATGTGAGGCTCAGACTCACAAACTGTGAGATTATGACCTGAAGTCAGATGCTGAATCAACTGAGCCACCCAGGCACTCCAAATTAAGAAAAGACTTCTTACTCACTTATTCACATAAGGAGGCTTTCTGGGGAGAGCAGAATGCTTGCCAAGCAGGCCCAAAAAATGACTTAGAAGATCAAGGAAAGGAGACTGGCTTGGAGTTTTATGGGAGTGGGGCTGGAGGAAGGTTCCAGAGCATGGGCAGGGACTTGTGTGGTTTGAGCCTCATATCTTCACGAAAGCAGTGAGAGAGCACCTGTGTTGAGGTATTATTAGCTTGCTTGAAACTGGGAAGAAGGGGAAGAGAGAGGTGTTAGGCTTAAAAATTGTCCAAAAACATCAAAAGATGTTAGACTCTTTCTTATGGTACACATGTATTTTTTTTTTTACTCTTAGGTAAACACAAGAAATGGGATGGATTGCTGGTCTGTTAAGTGCATGTGTAACTTGGTAAGAAACTGTTTAACCATTTTCCAAAGAGGATGAACCATTTTGTCTTTCCCACAGCAGGCCAGGAGAGTTCCTACTGCTCCACATCCTGGCCAACAATTGTTATTTTCCACTCTTACCTTTAAAATTTTACCTATACTAGTAGCTGTGATTGTAATTTGCATTCCACAGTAACTAATGATCCTGAACATTTTTCAAGTGCTATTTGTCATCTACATATCTTCTCTGTTAATTTCTGAGGAAACTCTCAACTCTGTTCAATTCTTTTTTTAAATGAATATAGGACTCTTCAGCTTTCTGACTCCTTCTAGCAGGGTAATACTTTTGTAGGATTCATCCATGTCATCCAGACTGAGAATTTACCGGCATATCATTATTCATGATATCCTCCACACTCTCGTTAGTAATGTCCTCCTTCACATCCCCACTGTTGGCTTTTTGTGCTGTTTCTTTCTGTTACTTAGTCTTCGTAAGGAGTTGTCAATTTTATTAGTCTTGTCAAAGAGCCACATGTTAACTTTTGTTGTTCCTTTTTATTATGCATTTTTTTTGTTTTATGAATTCATTGTTTTTATTGTTTCATTTCCATTTTTGTTTTCCTGTTATTTTTTATAACATTTTAAGATGGATTGGAAGCTCATTAATTTGTAGCTTTTTTTTTTCTTTCCCAATATAGGCCCTTATGGCTATAAAATTCGACCTCATCCTGAGTTGGCTGCACTTTGCAGGTTTTGATTCATAGTATTTTTTCATCATTTGTTCAAAAGTAATTAAATTTCTCTTTCAACGTGCTCTTTGACATGTGGTTATTTTGTAGTAAGCTTAATTTCAAAACATGGAAATTTCTGATATTTTTGTCACTTATTTCTAAAATAATTTTATTGTGGTCAGCGAACATACTTTGAATAATAGTAATTCTTTACTATTTACTGAGACTTGATTTATTTCCCAGTATATTTCTTTTTTTTGGTAAATGTTCTGTGTACTTGCAAAAACAGATTCTGTAGTTGTAGATGTGATGTCCATATTGGGAAGTAAACTGTGTACCTCCTTATATTCTCGAGAACTCCTGCTTCTTTCTCTTGGTCAGTGACCTACTTGAATTAGTTTACCTTCTAGTACTTGGATGGAATTCAATATCATGTCAGTTTACAAAAATTAAATGACAGTCATTCTCCAACTTAAGAAAATATCTGAAAGCCAGAGAACTTTATCTTCTGTCAACACAGGGTGGAATGCAAAGGAGTTTACATTTACAGCCTCAGCAGGTTTTATGTGAAAATCAGGCCCAGATGCAGGATGAGTAATACTCTAATATTTGGGATTGGGATATTTGGAAGCACAATCTGATAATTTTGATACCCCTCCCCCTCATATCCCTGAACACTTCCTGATGGCAGAAACAGCGTTTTCCACATTAGCCTCACCTGAAGTGGATGCCTTAAATGATGATGTTTGTCCTTCTCAGGACCTACCTGCCCCTCCATTCCCCCAACTCCTCATTGTCTCTGTGTTGATACCAAGAGTCAGGTACCAGCACAGCCTGGGGAGAGAAATAAAAAGTCCTCCTATGAGAAAAAAATGCCTATATAACAAAAGGTATTACAGGAGCTGCCTAACAATAGGGCCTGGGGAGTCTGTGTAAAAGTGGATCCTTTTACACAGTGTTAGATAAGCGAATGTAGAATTTAAGAGCAGAGAGATCATTTATTGACCCGGGCACTCACCTTTGATTCATGACTTTTACTTAAGCAAAAATACCTAAAGCCATCTCAGCAGACTAAGGACAGGCAAAGTTGGAGTGGCAATCAAGATGGTTTGATCTGCAGGGATCTCAGGTGGTGGCTGATACCACAGTTCTCTAGGATGATAATTTATTTACATAAACAAGCAAACAAAATAAATAAATCATTAGCCGTTTGCTACCTTAATGGAAAATCAGGGTCCCACACCCAGGGCTCAGCTCTAAATCTACACACTCAGAGTACATGAAGTGGAAGGTCAGTCCCCCTTTAGTAACACTCCTGTAACTCCACGCAAATGTACACAGTAAATATTCCTGCAACCATTTCTCAAAGGAGCTTATGGCTATTCCCAGGCACTGGGTAGATCAAGGTCAGGTCGGGATGTTTCTTCACAGGTGATGGGCAAGCTGCTGCACTTGAAATGTCTCTCCACTTAAATAAAAACAATGAAAATAATACATTGTGGGTCTCTTTGGAATTTGAATTTGGAGGAAACAAGTACCAAAGTTGGGAATACTCTGATTCATTTATTGGATAACCCCAGAGGCTGCCAAATTCCCAAGGGTCCAGAGAAGATCCCAACTGTGGCACAAGCTGCCCTCCTTGATCCTAGAACTCAGCAGGTCGGAAGTTGCTCGTGAGATCTACGGTTGGTAAGGACGTTGTTTGGAATCTGGAAAGCTCCAATAGAGAAGACAGAACAGAGAGGTATGATTTGGAGTAAACTGATACCCTCTACAGAGGAGCACCAGTCATTTGAAGAGCAGCTCTCATGCCCTGGTAGTTACAGATCACCCCACCACAGGACACAAAGTGACAAGTGATCTGAGTTTGCCATCATAAACTAGATTTGATATGATCCATCATCACAGAAATTGGTGTGTACAGCAATGATCAATCGTGTAATGGTAGTGGCCCATTTGGGACTGGGCTTAAGCGGAGCCATAAGGCCCAGGTAAATCACAGGAACAGGTGGTCCGGACTCCTACCTGTGCTGCCTCTCCCTCAACCAGCACCCATGTTTCACAGGGGCTTCCTATGACTAACCAGCATGAAGAAATGACTCAGAGTGAATCACAACTAGGCTGGCTCATTATGTGGGTGTTGGCTGAAATGGTCTGCTGCTGCACCCCTGCCTCATTAGAATGCCACTTGGGACATCCCTGAAAGACACCATGAAAGGAAGTCCTTCAGGTGAACCAAGCTTGGAGTGGCTCTGTTAGTAATTCATTCATATGAAAGAAAATGACTAGAGGTACAGAGACACATGGACTTTTGACAGTGGCAGATGGCTTGTCTGGTCAGGGGCCTAGAAGGGTCTGAGGTCTGAGAAAGAGATGTGCAGTAGGGCAGACAGCATGAGATCTTTGTGTCTTACTTGAAAGCCTGCCAGAGACCATACACTGCAGAAAAGGCTCTCAGTATTACTGGTAACAGGATGACCATCTTTTGGCTGCCATGCCAGACAGACTATTCTTGACAACCCAGTCCTTGTGCAAAGGCCCGTGAACAGTGTCAGGGGTGAGAGCTAAGCACAGGCCCAATGGCAAGGGCTTCCTATATCAAGACTGACATAGTTGCCACCATTGCCAAAGGCCCATCTAGTAGACGGCAGACTGATGCTATCAACTTGGCACTATTAATCACAAGGCAGGATTTTGTCCTTATGACCCCTGCCCATGGTTCTACCAGCACATCACCCAGACGCCTGCAGAATGCCTTACCTGTGATATCCCACAGTCCTGCCTCAGAACAAAGGGCCCATTTTACACCAAAGGAGGTGTAACCATGAGCTCATGACTATGGAATGCATTGATCTTGTCCCCTACCCATCATCCAGAATTAACTGGTCTGATATGATGGTGGGATGCCCTATTGATGGTTCCCCTAAGGTGCTGACCAAGAGTCAATACTTAGTGTGGCTTGGATACCATCTTCCAATCCAGGATGTGGCATCATTTCTGAATCAATAATGACTGATGACCAATAGTGCCACTATTGCTAGAATACATGAGTCTGAGAACCAACAAGTGTAGGGGTGGCCCCCTCTCTTATGACAGACCGCAACCCTACATATTTTTTTGTTTCCCATCATGCAACCTTTGGCTCTCTGGGATTACAGGTCCTAGCTCCTGGAGATATGAGTGGAGACACTTCTTTCAGGGTCACAGCAAACATTCCTCTTAAGTGGAAGCTATGACTACCACCTGACTATTCTCTGTTCTTGGCCAGTGGCCCAAAGGTAAAGAAAGGATTGGCTCTGATGATTGGGATTGTAACTGACAAGCATCAGGGACTAGACTGCTCGTAGAGAATCAAGTAGAGTGGAGTGTGTCTATGTAAATAACTGGGTATCTCTTAACTGTCATACCCAGCAATGACTTTCAATGAGCAAGGAAAACCACCACAACAACACCCTGGGGATGAAGGTATGGATCACCCCACCAAACAAGCAACACACAGAGCCCAAAGTGCTGCTTAGAGTAAAGGGAATCCAGCAGAAGAACTCTTGCTCATTTTGCTAGTGCTCTGGCACAGGTGTTCAGATTAGAACAGGTCATCATCAACTTGGAGACTCCAATCACACTTGCAAAGAGTAACGATGCCTTTGTTCTCAGTCGAGGGAGGCTCGGGGAAGGCAGGCCCCATGATGTGTATGAAAGCTGTACACAATGGGAGTGATGCAAATGGTGGACTAAGCTGGGACACAAAGCTTGTACACCTTCTCCAGTTCCTTCAACCAGTTCCTGCTCTCCTGCGATTGGCACCCCATCTACCCCAGGCTGCCCCAAACTTGGAACTGACTGAGGTATATACTGCAGGGCATTTGGCTGGTTCTCTGTCAGCCACCTAGGTGCTGGATGTGCATAATGGAGGTGCACAGGAGTCAGCCTCATACTGAACTAGGACTTCAAAAAGCTATACCCTCAGAGCAAAGGAGATTAGCATCTAAGTCTGCCCCTCCTGCCAGATGCAGGGAATAGTAGAGAATGCAGCCTTCTGATGATCAGAACAGGGGATGGGCAGGGACATGGTGGGGAGCTGAGACACTGTTACCCGGAACCCACACTACTGGGAACACATACCTTGGATTGGCCAAAGACGTTCAGATGTGAGCCAGGTAGAGGCAGCCTCCATCATTGGGTCGCATATCTCTATGCGTCTGCAAACACTCGGCATCATCCAGCTTTCTTTCTTTTTATTGGCCAGCCTAATAGTACAAAGTGATAGGTCATTACTGTTTTATTTTGTTGTGATTACTAATGATTTTGAGCACTTTATCCTGTACTTTAGGATTTGGTTTCTTCTGCAAATTATGTTTCCTCTTTGCTCAATTTAGGGGTTGCTGTCAACAGCATGTCTTAATTTTGGTTATGGTGTCACTTGTACAAAAGATTTAAATCTTTATATAGACTAATTATTTTGCTATAAGTTTTGCTTTTGTATTATTTAATCCTGCTTTAAAAGCCTACTCTTTTCTAATTTTTTCCCTAGAACTTAAAAAAAACTTAGATCCTTCACACATAAAAAACTTATTTTTGTGCACAGTATGAGGAAAGGATCTGCTTCATTCCATGTGGATAGCCAGTCCTTCCAAGATCACTTACTGAAGCATCATTTCTCCATTCTGATTTGAAATGTCACCTATTGTATACCAGATTTCAAAATATACATAGGTTTCTTGATCCTCTATTGTCTATTCATGCACTGATGCTGCTGGTCTCAATGATAAAATTTAACTTTGTCTTCATAATTCACAGGGCAGGTCTACCCCTTCCTCTGCCTTTTTGTTTCTGCAAGATTGTCTGGACTACTCTTATACAGATGAATATAAATCAGATAATCATCTTTTTACATTCTATTTTTTAAACGGTAGCAATTTTATCAGTATTGCTTTCAATATATGGCCTCTTAAAAGTAGTAATTCTTCTATCATGAACATGGGTTATCTCTCTATTTTTTATTCCTTTAGAAAAGCTGTGTTTTTTCTTCATAAAGTTTTTTTCATTTTAGATTATTCCAAGGTATCATAGTTGCCAGTGTTGTGGCAAATGGGATAATTTTCCTATCATATTTTCTAATTATTATTACACTGATCTCAATATGTTACACTGATTTCAAATATTATTTTCAAATCATGCTGATTTGCTAATTCTAATGCTTAGGTTTCTAAGGGAGAAGGTACTGTTTGGAAATTACAACAAACATATCCATTTCTAATATTTTTAGAATTTAATTTTTAAAAATTTTACAATTAATCAGCACCTCCAGGGCAATACTTTTTTTTTTTTTAATACAATTTATCGTCAAGTTACCTAACATACAGTGTATGCTCTCGGATTCAGAAGTAGATTCCCATGATTCATTGTTTACATACAACAACCAGTGCCCCATCTCAAGAAGTGCCCTCAATGCCCATCACCCATTTCCCTCTCCCTTGCCCCTCCATCAACCCTCAGTTTGTTCTCTGTATTTAAGAGTCTCTTGTGGTTTACCTCCCTCTCTGTTTGAAACTATTTCCCCCTTCCCTTCCCCCATGGTCTTCTGTTAAGTTTCTCAAATTCCATATATGAGTGAAAATATATGATATCTGTCTCTCTCTGACTGACTTATTTCACTTACCGTAATACCCTCCAGTTCCATCCACGTTGTTGCTAATGGCAAGACTGCATTCTTTCTCATTGTCAAGTAGTATTCCGTTGTACATATAAATCACATCTTCTTAGCCATTCTTCAGTTGATGGACATTTGGGCTCTTTCCATACTTTGATTATTGTTGATAGTGCTGCTATAAACATTGGAGTACATGTGCCCCTATGAATCAGCACTCCTGCATCCTTTGAATAAGTTCCTAGTAGTGCTATTGCTGGGTCATAGGATAATTCTTTTCTTAATTTTTGAAGAACCTCCATACTGTTTCCAGAGTGGCTGCACCAGTTTGCATTCCCACCAACAGTGCAAGAGGGTTCCCATTTCTCCACATCCCCATGAGCATCTGTTCATTCCTGAGTTGTTAATTTTAGCCATTCTGACAGATATGAGGTGGTATCTCATGGTGGTTTTGATTTGTATTTCCCTGATGAGAAGTGATGTTGAGCATCTTGTCATGTGTCTGTTGGACATCTAGATGTCTTCTTTGAAAAAGTGACTATTCATGTCTCCTGCCTGCCCATTTCTTCACTGGATTGTTTTTTGGGTATCGAGTTTGGTAAATTCTTTGTAGATTTTGGATACTAACCCTTTATCTGATATGTCATTTGCAAACATCTTTTCCCATTCCATTTGTTGCCTTTTAGTTTTGTTGTTTCCTTTGCTGTGCAGAAGATTTTTATCTTGATGAGGTCCCAATAGTTCATGTTTGCTTTTATTTCCCTTTCCTTTAGAGATATGTCAAGTAAGAAATTGCTGCAGCTGAGGCCAAAAAAGTTGTTGCCTGTTTTCTCCTCTAGGGTTTTTGATGGTTTCCTGCCTCAAATTTAGTTTTGACTCACATTTTGAGTTTATTTTTGTGTATGGTATAAGAAAGTGGCCTAGTTTCATCCTTTTGCATGTTGTTGTCCAGCTCTCCCAGCACCATTTGCTAAAGAGACTCTCTTTTTTCCAATGCATACTTTTTCCTGCCTTGTCAAAGATTAGTTGGCCATACATTTGTGGGTCCAATTCTGGGTTCTCTATTCTATTCCACTGATCTATGTGACTGTTTTTGTGCCAATATGATACTGTCTTGATGATTACAACTTTGTAGCAGAGGCTAAAGTCTGTAGTAGAGGCTAAAGACTGTGATGCCTCCAACTTTGGTTTTCTTTTTCAACATTACCTTGGCTATTCGGGTCTTTTGTGGCTCCATACAAATTTTAGGACTGTTTGTTCTAGCTCTGAGAAGAATGCTGGTGCGATTTTGATTGAGATTGCATTGAATGTGTAGATTGCTTTGGGTAGTGTTGACATTTAAACAATATTTTTCCTTCCAATCCATGAGCATGGAATGTTTTTCCATTCCTGTGTGTCTTCTTCAATTTCTTTCATAAGTTCTAAAGTTTTCAGCATACAGATCTTTTGCAACTTTGGTTAGGTTTATTTCTAGGGATTTTAAGGTTCTTGGTGCAATTTTAAATGGGATCAATTTCTTGATTTCTCTGTCACTTCATTATTGGTGTATAGAAATGCAACTGAATTCTGTACATTGATCTTACATCCTGCAACTTTGCTGAATTCATGTATCAGTTCTAGCAGTTTTTTGGTGGAGTCTTTCGGGTTTTCCATGTAGAGTATCATGTCATCTGTGAAAAGTGAAAGTTTAACTTCTTTGGCAATTTGGATGCCTTTTATTTCATTTTTTGACTGATTGTTGAGGCTAGGACTTCCAACACTATGTTAAACAACAGCAGTGAGAGTGGACATCCCTGTCATGTTCCTGATCTCAGGGGGAGAGGTCCCAGTTTTTCCCCATTAAGGATGATATTGGCTGTGGCCTTTTCATATGTGGCGGATGTTAAGGTATGTTCCTTCTATCCCGACTTTCTTGAGGGTTTTTACTTAAAAAGGATGCTGTATTTTGTCAAATGCTTTTTCTGCATCTGTTGACAGGATCACATGGTTCTTATCCTTTCTTCTATTAATGTGATGTATCACACTGATTGATTTGCGAATGTTGAACCAGCTCTGCAGCCCAGGAATGAATCTCACTTGATCACGGTTAATAATTCTTTTTATGTGCTGTTGAATTTGATTTGCTAGTATCTTGTTGGGAATTTTCACATCCATATTCATCAGGGATAATTCTTCTTTTTAGTGGTATCTCTGTCTGGTTTGGGAATCAAGGTAATGCTGGCTTCATAGAATGAGTCCAGAAACTTTCCTTCCAGTTCTAGTTCTTGGAACAGCTTGAGAAGACTGTACTAATTCTGCTGTAAATGTCTGGTAGAATTCCCCTGGAAAGTCATCTGGACCAGGACTCTTATTTGTTGGGAGATTTTTGATAACTGATTTAGTTCAAATTTTCTATTTCTTCCCGTTTGAGTTTTGGTAGTGTGTGGGCACCTAGGAATTTGTCCATTTCTTCCAGGTTGTCCAGTTTGTTGATATATAATTTTTCATATTCAATAATTGTTTGCATTTCTGTGGCATTAGCTGTGATCTCTCTTCTTTCATTCATGATTTTATCTATTTGGGTTCTCTCTCTTTTCTTTTTGAGAAGTCTAGTTAGGGGTTTATCCTAACTAGACTTTGTTTATTCTTTCAAAAAAAACCTCTTAGATTCATTGCTCTGTTATACTGTTTTTTTTTTTTTATTCTATATTATTTCTGCTCTAATCTTTATTATTTCTCTTCTCCTGTTGGCTTTGGGCTTTCTTTGCTGCTCTGCTACTAATTCTCTTAGGTGTGAGGCTAGGTTTGTATTTGGGATTTTTCTTATTTCTTGAGATAGGCCTGGGTTGCAACATATTTACCTCTTAGCACTGCCTTTGCTGCATCCCAAAGGGTTTGGACCGTCGTGTTTTCATTTTCATTTTTTGTGACCCAGTATGTGATCTATCTTGGAGAATGTTCCATGTGCACTCAAGAATGTGTATTTGGCTGCTCTTGGATGAAAGGTTCTGAATATATCTATCAAGTCCATCTGGTCCAGTGTACCATTCAAGGCCATTGTTTCTTTATTGATTTCCTGCGTAGAGGATCTGTCCATTGTTGTAAGTGGAGTATTAAAGTCACCTACAATTACTGTATTCTTATCAATAAGATTACTTGTTTGTGATTAATTGATTTATATATTTGGGTGCTCTCAAGTTGGGGGCATAAACATTTACAGTTGTTAGCTCTTCTTGATGGATAGACCCCGTAACTATGATATAATGCCCTTCTTCATCTCTTGTTACAGTCTTCAGTTTAAAACCTAGTTTGTCTGATAGAAGTATGCCTACTCCAGCATTCTTTTGACTTCTAGTAGAATGATAGATGGTGTTTCATCCCCTTACTTCAATCTGAAGGTGTCCTCAGGTCTAAATGAGGCTCTTGTAGACAGCATATAGATGGATTTTTTTTTTTTTAATCCATTCTGATACCCTATGTTTTTTGATTGGAGCATTGAGTCCATGCACATTCAAAGTTATTACTGAACGATAGGGACTTAATGTCACTGTGTTATCTGTGGGTTTCATGTTTGTGGTGATGCCTCTGGTCCTTTGTAGTCTTTACAGCATTCCACTCAGAGTGTCCCTTAGGATCTCTTGCAAGGCTGGTTTAGTGGTCATGAACTCCTTCAGTTCTTGTCTGGGAAAGCTTTAATCTCTTCTTCTATTCTAAATGATGGCCTTGCTGGATAAAGGATTCTTGGCTGTATATTTTTCCTATTCAGCACATTGAATATTTCCTGGCAGTCCCTTCTGGCTTGCCAAGTTTCAGTGGACAGGTCTGCTACTACCTTTATGTGTCTATCCTTATAGATTAAGGCCTGTTTTTCCCCAACTGCTTCCAGAATTCTCTTTATCTTTGTTTTTGCCAGTTTAGCTATGTTATGCCGTGTTGAAGACCTATTTTTGTTGATTCTGAAGAATTCTCTGTGCCTCCTAGATTTGGATTTATGCTCCCTTACCCAGATTAGGTTAGTTCCCAACTATAATTTGTTCAAGTAAACCTTTTGCCCCTTTCTCTCTCTCCTTCTTCTTCTGAACTCCTATGATATAGGTATCATTACATTTCACTGAATCAGTTCTCTAATTCTCCCTTCATGGTCTAGCATTTTCTTAGCTTTTTCTCAGCTTCATCATTTTCCATACTTCATCTTCTATTTCACTTATTCTCCCTTCTGATTCCTCCATCCTTGCTGTCATTGCATTGTTTATTTTGCACCTCATTTACAACATTCCTTGTCGTGACTATGCCTTAGTTCCTTGATCTCTGCAGCAATAGATTCTCTGCTGTCTTCTATGCTTTTTCAAGCCCAGCTATTAATCTTATGACTATTATTCTAAATTCTTGATCAGTTATATTGTTTTTATCTGTTTTGAGCAATTCTCTAGCTGCCATTTCTTCCTGGAATTTTTAGTGAGAGTTATGTTTTGTCATTTGGGCTAGTTTTCTATCCTTCATGTGTTTTAATAGCTTGTTATGTGTCCTGCACCTACAAGCACTACTATATTAAAAAGGGGTCATACACTGTCCAGGGCCTGACCCTTCAGGAGGTGTTTTTGGAGTGTGTTGTGTGCTCTCTGTTGTTGTGACTCTGGTTGCTTTCTCTTCTTACTCATAGTGGCGGTTTGGATCTTCCACCAGTTGTGGTTTGACTTGTTCATTGAAGTAACCCTGGAAAAATTTTAAAAAGGGGGGTGGTGGTAGAAGAAGCCTTATCCCATAGAGAGAGAGAAATGATGGTGGTGAGGAAAAGAAAAGAAAAAAAAAATTGACCAGGCAGAGAATCAGAGAAACTACATGGTTTAATCCAGAGAGAGAGAGGAAAATAAAGGAGATACAGAATAGGTGTAAAAAGACTAGATTAAAAGTGTCTCTTTAAACAGACAACCAGAAAAGAGAAGGGAAGAAATGAGGAAGAAAGAAATGAGGAAGAAATGTGTGTGTGTGTGTGTATATACACATACATATACATATATATGTACACACACACACACACATATACATATAATGATATAGGTGTATACATATAATAATATATATGTATATAATCTATAATAAGAATTGACCAATAATCATATCAGAAAATGCAAAACCACTGGACCAATATATGACAGTGCCTTGGAGTCGGTGGCTGTGCTGGTCTAGAGGAGAGGCTGTCTGATTTGTCAGCATCAATCCCGCTTTTGTAGATACGCAGTTACCAGGCATGGAGGGGCACAATTTGTAGAGGTGAGTCCCGCCTCCACTGTGGGCCTGCTGTCCCTTCCCTGAAGCCCCACCTTGTTGGATGGGGAGAAAAATGGTGAAACCCCAGTCTCTCCTTCCTGGACTGGGTGTCCCAGACCACTCTGTTCAGGTTGTTCTCACAGTGCTGCAGGGGCACAAGCAGGCCAGTTTGTCCCACTCCACAGTCTCCCACACCTCCTAGGCACTCGGCTGGGATTCAAACCCTGATGTCGTAAGGGATCCTACTCCACGAGCCCCAGTTCTGGGGTCGTGCCACTCCACCCAGCCAGATGACAAAGGGCTTCTGGCTGGTGGGCACCTGCAGGGTCTTTTGTCCTTAGAGGCTATATACCTTCTTCCCACAGCACTCAAGGGACAGGACTCCTCTGACTGCACCTCTGAGCTGGCTACTGAGCCCAGGGCTGGGCTCTGGCTCCCCCTTCCCCCAGGGCACGTGTGTAGAGCAGCAGACCCCAGTCCAGAGAAAGCCCTGCATCCCTGGATTGTGTTAGGAATTTGTTCCTTCTCCGTTTTTTTCTGTTCCCTAGTCTATGGTCTGGACGTTTTTCTTTTGTCCAAATACAATCCTACACAGTCTCTTCCTTTTGTCTCTCCACCGAAGGGGATTCCTCCCCTCCATGCCTACACTGTCCATTTTCTCTCTCCCAATTCACAGTCATGCACCTATGGCCTGCCAAGCTATCCTCATGGGCCCCTGGAGATGTTTTTGTCACTCTGTAGCCTGGAATTCCAAGTCTTCTGGCCTCAATACTGCTATGTTTGAGGGACAAGGGAACTTTGGGTCCCCCTACTTCTCCACCATGTTGACTCCTCCCCCTGTAGGGTAATACTTAATTATGGTGGTGATCAATGTCACACTTACCTTGTTTCTAGCATCAGTGGAAACATTTCTGACTACTCATCATTAAGCATATTTGCTCTTTTGTATCCCCTTTATCCAGTTAAGAAAATTATCTTCCATTCTTATTTTGTTATTTTGTACTTTCTACTTAACCCATCAATTACTTAAAAGTGAATTTTAGGGGCGCCTGGGTGGCTCAATCAGTTAAGCACCTGACTCTTGGTTTCAGCTCAGGTCATGATCTCAGTTTGTGTGTCCAAGCCTTGTGTCAGACTCTGCACTGACAGCATGGAGCCGGCTTGCGATTCTCTCTCTCTTCCTCTCTCTCTCAAAATAAATAAAAATAAACTTTAAAAAATAAAAGTGAATTTTAAGAGTGATTGTGTTTGTGGTAACTGTCTTTTTAAAAAGGCATTATTATAGTTAGTAATTCATATTTTAGAAACTGTTAAGATGTCACCTGTGGCCAAGAACTAGGGAAATTTTTTCAGTATTTTCTGTACTTATACAGAATATCTTGGGCGTTGCACCTGCAGTAACAGAGGCTCTGAGGAAGGTTGAGATCTACCTGCTGGCAGGAATCAGAGGTGCTGCTAAGGCCCTCACGCTCCCCGCAGCATCAGCCCTCAAAGGGAAAGAAGCCTCAGAACTTGGATTTAGAGTACCTGGGAACAGGACACACTTCCTGTGTTTCCCCCAGGCTGTGGCATCACACCTCATAGATGTTGCTTTTCCCTAAGGAGCCCATCTGCCAGACTCAACACATGGTTTCTGCAAGAGTCTCCTGTGCTCGAGTTAGGGCAACTCTCTCCCTAAGCCTCCCACACCACAGAGCTGTCCTTGGGCAGGGCCACCACACCCAGACATGACACCATTTAATACTGCTGCCAACACACATGAGGCCCTGGTGGGCTGCCTTCCCTAAGAACTGACCACACTGCTTCCCCGGCTATCACATGTCCACGCCTCTCGGGTGGCTTGTACCCTCACCATTCCCTTATCGGACCTCCCCTCTTTTGCCAACATTCCAACCCCTTTCCCGTGTCTTCAGCAAAAACTCCTCTATCTCAACTTACCTGAATCTTCCCTTTATCTTCTGAACAGCTATTTCCTTTCTTGCTGTGTCATGTGTGTGTGTTTTTCAGCGAATTTTTTGCCTCCTCTCCCTTCCCCCATGGCTGTAAGCAGGATGCACTAGGACTGCTGAACACCCGGTAGGACTGTGATGGGACAAACAGAGAGTTCTGACTTCAAGCTGACAAAGACTTTGGGTTTCCAAATGCCCACCTTATGTAAGGTATTCACACGAGGGGAGACTGAGCAAAAGATATATGGGGATCCACTGACCTGTTTTTGCAACTTTTCTGTAAATGTAAAGTTATCCCAAAACAAACCTTAGACTTTGAAAGGGGGAGGACACGGATCTTCTCCTCTTGGGTAAATAACTGCATCTGGGCTTCTGTGGGACACGGGTGCTATGTTGGGTGTGAAGTGCAAGTACTGGGCAAGGGGGTATCGGTACTGGACAGCTGAAGTGGCAGGCTGCGGTAGCGAGCTCTTCATCCTCATTGTCTGTTTCTCAGGAACTTTGCCTAGTTTTGAAGAATTTTTCAGTGTGAGTCTGGACTGGGAGCTGCTCTATTGAAGCTTAAAGGGTCAGACTCTCCCATCCTGGCCTGGATGGCGGGGGCTTGCGGCAAAGTCAGAAAATCACACTCACATCCTGGTGTTCCTAGCCTTGAAGTCACCCTTCCCCAGAAGCAGCTGGTAAGTTTTCAGACGGTGTCAGTGCCACAGATGCAGTGGCAGCAGCGTGGAAGTGTTGGGGAAAACCGGGACGGTAGGCCAGACACTGCTGGAACAGGCCCTGTTTCCTCTGGTTCCAGATCTGTTTCTCCAGCCCCCCCACTGACCCGGCACACTTCTCTATCTCCTTCCAGTAAACTGCTTTCTTGGTGTTAGTTAGCTAGCTTTCTGTCCCTGCTGCCTGTAGCTGAGAACCCCAGTGACCCACCCACCAAAGCAGCCAGGGCCTCCCTGTGGACCAACTCCAGGGATGCCATCTGTACAAGACACAGAATGGCATCCCTAGAGCTGGGCAGCGTGGTGCCACACAACCATTTATTAATGTGTGCCTAAAGCACATAACAGAATGGGGGGAACACCATTTCCTTACTTCCTTACATATCTAACAACAAAATAATCATGGTACAAGCCCGGCCCCTTGTACTCGGGCCTTCTGGCATCCACTCCGCTCTACCACTTACTATCTGAACAAGCGTAGGCAGGTGGTGTGGCAGCTGGACAACAGGCCAATAATGGGTTACTCTCCCATTACTGGTCGTGTTCCTCATCTGAAAAACAGAGACATCATACCTCTTTAACTGGTTTGTGAGGATTAAAAAAAAGTCACATAGCACAGTGCCTGGTCCGTAACAGGTATCTGAGAATTGCTCATTTCTGTCTCAATGGTGATAAGTCATCATTTAGTCTGTATGTAGACAAGCTCTTCACCAAAGTGAGATTATCTTCAACTGATGCAGTCATCTGAGCCACGCTGCACTTGGAAGCAGTAGGACCTCAGAACACTCGTCCCAATGTTTCTGGCTTCCACACCTACAATGCTCATACTGTCGCCTTCCACATGGGTGAATCCCCTGCGAAAGGAAGGGACAGGCTGCACGTTAACTTGAGGAAGAGACGTGTGGTTAAGTAGCTAAGCCTTTACACAGAGAATGGAGTGCAACGTCCTGACCATCTCCAGCCAGCGCACCCCATCTGTGTTGATGGGGTGTTCACTCTAACAGATAGCAAGATGATCACATTCTGGAGTGGGGATAACAGCTTGGGGCCCTCCTGACAGTAGCTGCCTGAATCACAACGATTCCAGCTGGTCTAGAAACATCTCCTGATAGAGAAGAACTGGTATCTAATCCAATCTTGGCGGGGTAGAGTCATTTCCCTGGAAGTGAGAATCAGCCCATCAATTCCCGACCAGTCTCAGTGAAAGATAAATGCAGGAGCTAATGGGGCCATCATTTTCTACACCTAGAAAGACCAGACAGTGCTGCTCTGAGCATGACAGAGAATGAGCCGGTGAGAGAACCAAACCAACCGAACCACAGAAGGGATTGGAGTTTCCTGCAGAAGCTGTTTCTGGCTATAGATTGCTTCTAAAAACACTGCCACTCTGACTTTTATGAAATACCTTTTAGCTTGGAGTAAATTCCACACTGACTTACTGAGTTTAAGTAGCAACTGAAGTTCTACTTAACTTAGAAATTAGTATCAAGAATGCAAGGTGGCATCTCCAGACTCAGAAAACTGCAGCATTGGATAGTCTACACTGGGGCTGGGCAGGAAGCAGGCAGCATAGTCAGTCAGCCAGTGGTCCTCACGGTTTGTTGGCAAGAAAAGTTGAACCAGCATCTGCTTCCTTTCTTATTCTCTTTAGAGAATTCCTTAGTCTTTTTTCATCCATTGATTTTTAGTAAGTGTGCAGAGTTGTGCAACCATCACCACTATCCAGTTTGGATTTCCATCACTCCAGAGGATCCGTGGGACGCGTCGGCAGTGAATCCCCTCCCAGCCCAGCCCCAGGCAGCCTTGTTTCTACAGACTCGTCTTTTCTAGAAGGGTCATGTAGATGGAATCACACAACGTGGTCTCACACATCTGGCTTCTTTCATGTAGCACGTTTTTGTGGTTCACCCACAGTGTCCGTGTCAAAAAGCTGTTCCCTGTCACTGTGGAGTCAGATTCCCGACTGAATCTATCCATTTACCAGCAGATGGGCACTCACAGTATTTGCACTTTGGGGGTATGTTGAATAAAGCTAAGAACATTCATGTACAAATCTCTGTGTAGACATAAGTTTTATTTCTCTTGGGTAGATACCTGGGAGGATGCAGCTAGGTTGCTGGTAAATTTATATTTAACATACTTGTCTTCCCTGTTTTCTTTAGAGAATCAGTAGGTATTCACAGATGATAATATTTTGGGAAACTGAAAAGCTCTCAGAAAGTACGGGTTAGGTCTTGCAGCATTCAAAAGATGCTGGAAAAAATTTATGGGGAACAGCATGAAACAAGATGGCAGGATTTCTTGTTGTCAAATGAAGCTCCCCAAGAGAAATTACCACTCAAATAAGGATTTCCTGAGGAATCTGTTTTCAATTAGGAATGAGGCATAATTCATTATCATGATTCATTCCAGGGTCCTGATTAAAGCACATTTTTTATTTTTATTTTTTAATTTATATTTATTTTCTAATTTTTTTAATATTTACTTATTTTTAAATTTTTTTTAATGTTTATTTATTTTGAAGGGGAGAGAGAGAGATGGAGCATGAGTGGGGGAGGGGCAGAGAGAGAGAGAGATACAGAATCCAAAGCAGGCTCCAGGATCCGAGCTGTCAGCACAGAGCCCAACATGGGGCTCGAACCCACAAGCCGTGAGATCATGACCTGAGCCGAAATTGGACACTTACCACTGAGCCACCCAGCTGCCCCAACATTTATTTATTTTTGAGAGAGAGAGACAGAGCACAAGTGGGGAAGGGGCAGAGAGAGAGAGGGAGACACGGAATCTGAAGCAGCCTTGAGGCTCTGAGCTGTCAGCACAGAGCCTGGTGCAGGGCTCAAACCCACCAACTGCGAGATCATGGCCTGAGCCAAAGTCAGATGCTCAACCAACTGAGCCACCCAGGTACCCCTAAAGCACATTTTTAAAAAGATATTTCTTAGTGTCCTACTTACTTGTCACATTGAGAATGGTGTCATTTCAGTGAAGGATGTATTCACCATTCTACATCCATGTAATTCAGTGTGTAAAAACACATATGAAAAAGAAGATTCTAAGAGTGCTACGTGCTCAGCATGAAAGAACAGGGTCATGTCAGTGAATGGATGTGTTGTGTAATGCATGGGTATGTGTTTTAAAAGACATGCAAAAAAGAAATTTCTAAAAGTGCCACTTGCCTGCTAAGTTGAGAACAGTGTTATTTCAGTGAGAGGCTGTTCTAACCACTCAGTAATGATGTAGAGAATTCTTTAAAGACGCGTACAGAAAAGAGAGGACAAAAAGTGTATTTTGCGGCTGACATGGGAGCACAATCCCTGGCAGGCAGCCTCCCCACCCAGCCTCTTTTCAGCGACCATGAGGACAAGTGTGTGTGCTGTGTGTCCCTCAGAAGACAGAGGCTTTCCTGCTGCTGCAGAAGGAAGCCATCACCGACAGTCCGAGTGTTTGCGGTCTATAAATCGGGACCTCCCCCACCTGAGAGGCTTGTCGCAAAGGCCCCTGGTCACTCGCAGACTCAGCACCACAAGGCCGCAAGACCCCCACGCTGAGGGCAGGGGCCTGAAGGGGTAACAGCACTGGGGCATTAACTAGCAAAAATACAGCACCTACAGATGTGAACGTGGCCTCGAACTTCAAAGGAATTTAAGGAGGAATCCTGAGTGAAGAAGCAACTGTGAAGATGCCAAGTCCTCAGAATGAGAGCGTCTGGTGGGGGGGGGGGCGGGGGGCGCAGTGGGCCTGGGTGGCTCAGTCGGTTGAGTGTCCAACTGTTGCTTTCACCTCAGGTCACGATCTCATGATTTCATGGGATGGAGTCCCGCATCAGGCTCTGTGCTGACAGCATGGAGCCTGCTTGGGATTCTCTCTCTCTCTCTCACTGCCCCTCCTCCACTCATTCATACTCTCTTTCTCAAAATAAATAAATCAACTTTAAAAAACAATAAGAAAGAGAGCATCAGGCTGTCCAGTACAGTTTGCTTAGAAACTTAAGAGAGAGGGTTAAAACCGACTTACAGGCCAGTTGTCGTTAAGATTTAAGTTGACTCTCTAGTTAATTCTTTACCTTATCAGAAAGTTGAGTTGTTTACTAAAAATGAAGATTCTTCTGTGTTAATTAGGAGTTTGCTTTAATAATTATCTTCGAATGACAACTAACTGAAAACTCAGAAACGAAGTAGGTTATAGAAATCTAGTTTTTAAAATATTTGGTTTTGGGCTTAGTGTTTTTTCATTTACGAAGGTAAGATGTTTGCCCCAGGAGGTCGAATTTACCCCAGACCTCATACCAAGTAACTGATGGCTGTCAGCGCTCTTGTCATGAGCAGGCCGGGGGAGTAAGATCCACGGCCTGTCTACTTTGTAGAACTCACTGTGGCAAGAAGAAACATAAGTGATTCCAAACACTACTTTTAGAACCCAAAGCAAAACTGCCTTCTTCGGGACTTTCACCATCTCACTCCCACTGACTCCACCACCACCTGTACGTGGTATATGGTTTCGGAATCATGTGAGAGCTGGACTGCAGGGCGGTGCTGGGCCCCCTTGGGCATCACTACGCATCCCGGGGGACTGTGAGCAAAGTATCCACATCCCAGAGCCTCTGTTTCATCTGGAAAAGTGGGTAACACCAACTTCAGGTGGTGGCTTTGTACATTAGAGGAGATAATGTACATGATGCTTAGCATTTTTTTTTTTTTTAAGCAGAGTAGCAAATAGCATCTGAGCAGTGACTTGCCTCGGTGCCCAGACAGTGAGGGAATGGCGGAGCTAAGACCCAAGCCGCAGTCTCACCCTTTCCAGTGGCCATCTTACGGATGCCGCTGGCAGGCTGGGTGAGGCCACTGTGAAGGAAAGTGGAAGCAGTTACCTGGCCCATCTGTGGGAGCCCCCAAGCAGGTGATAGCAGCTCTTGAGGACGGGAGGCTTCGTTTCTTTATTCCACACGTAGACTCGCAGGGATAGGTCAAAGGAAGCGGTGATGACTCGGCTCTGGTCCTTGAAATGAAAAGCCAGGTGAGGTGGGGCCACGGGCTCTTCAGGTGGGGGTGCAACACAGGCAAGCCCACACTCACCACCCACATGGACGTGATGGGCCTCTGGTGGTCCTGGAAGGCTGCCAGCTGCACCCCGTGGATGGTGAAGAGCGCCAGCTCCGACCCGGACACCAGCAGGATCACTTGAGAGCCGTGGCCCTTCATGAGGTGAGGAGGTATCATGGAGTTGGGCAGGAGGAAACTTGCCATCTGTTGTACTTTGTGAAAGAAAAACACACAGACTGTCATCTTGTGATAGCAGCTGGGGGTCCGGAGCACACGGGCCTCACCGAATATGCCGTTCATGGCACTGAAAAGAGCAGCACTTTTGTGGTCACGCCTACATTCAATCCCAACCCAAGCGTTTACCCCCTGGAGCCTCCCGTTCACCAGCTCTCCAACACCGATGCCAACACCCTAGTTACGGGCACTACAAAGATTTGAGGCAATATGCATGTGGAAGTGACAATATCTGCACACATACCCTCCAGGGAATGGGCCCCCCCGCGCTTCCCCATCTACGGCAGGGTGAGGTAAGAAGTGGCTACATGAGAACTATGACATTCACAACATCTGCGAAAAACTGCTGTTGACAATACTATCTTTTATACTGTGTGGCTTTCCTCATTTAAAAACAATTAATTGGATCATTTCCTTATGGTGTTTAGCACCAGGAAAAAAAATTACCTCTCTTTTTTTTTTCACGTTTATGTATTTTTGACAGAGAGAGAGAGAGAGAGAGAGAGAGAGAGCAAGCATGAGCAGGGGAGGAGCAGAGAGAGAGGGAGACACAGAATCTGAAACAGGCTCCAGGCTCTGAGCTGTCAGCACAGAGCCCGATGCGGGGCTCAAACCCATGAACTGTGAGATAACGACCTGAGCCAAAGCTGGACGCTCAACCAACTGAGCCACCCAGGCACCCCAAAAATTACCTTTCTTGAAGAATTCATGCTTGTATCAGACAAGGGATTATATTACACATCCCATTTCCCTTTTTTCCTCGGGTGCTAGGAAGCTCAGAGTAAAGTTTATTGTCAAATGATGATATGAAAACAAATGAACATAATATAAAAGAAAAAATGCTAAGGGCCACAGGGCTGGCCAGGCACAGTGACGTGTGGTTTGGGAGACAGAGAAGGCAGAAAAGGAGATGACTGTGGGTCTTATTTGCCTGCTGGCCTAGGAGCTCCTTGGGGAAGAAATGGTTGTGGCTTTTAGTCACCTCTGTGCACACTGAGGACTGAGAAGAGTGAATTTGTCAGAGTTGTGACAAGACAGCGAGGAGGCGAGACTAAGTGGCCAGCGGTTACTGTCTGGCTTCCAGGGCCACAGAGAGGGCCCTGCCCACAGCAAGTGCTCAGCCACTCGGCCAGTACATACGATCACAAACAACAAAACAATTGTTGGGCCACTGTATTCACTGAGAGGGAAGAAAAGTGGCCCGAAGGAAACCTGAGCAATCTGTGCTTGAAGCACCACAGCACAACGGTGACAGTCCTGGTACGGGGACCCTTACCCACAACGTCTACTCCTTCCCGTGACTGCTTGGTCCTGAGCTCGTAGGTGGTGATGACCAGCTGCGTGCCGTTGTCATTTCTGTGCGTCACCATCAGCCTGGCTGTCTCGTCAGGGGCCCAGCAGGCTCTGGAGGTCAGCCAGATGGGTAGAGTGGCGGAGACGGGAGGCTCATCCTCCACCAGACACAGCAGGGAGCGAGTGTGGAACACCTGGGGAAACACCATCACGTGGCCCACGCCGCTGACAACCACCCAGGAGCGCCGCAGACCCACACCCAGTGACCTCACTCTGTCTTACGGGGTTGCCGGAACCACCTGTGCACCCCCAGACTGCTGGGACCAGCCCGTCTGGTCTGGCGGGAAACGCCTTGCCCACCAGTCCCGCGTTGGTCAGTGTACCAGGACAACCGAATCAATGACTCTGGTGGTTTGGGGCAGCGCCTGTCCCTGGCATGCCTCTGCTTTCCTGTCCTATCTGCTTGCAGTCTGCTTCACAGGTCTCCTCTGTCCCTGGACCATCCCGTCAAGGTGCCGGTGCTGTTGGCGGGCTTGGTCCTGCACCGGAAGCCACCCTCCTAGACGCATCCACAAGCCTGGGCACAGGCCCCACCACCTTACGTGCACAAAGCCAGGCCCCCCGAGCAAGGGACATAGCCCACCACTGACCTTCGGGCCCAGGTCTGAGTTCTGGGTTGAAGCAAACACCCACTGGCAGTCAGGAGAGCAGAGGAGACTGGTGGGGCTGCTCGGGAACACGCGAGTCCTGGACCGCAGCTGCAGCTGGGGCACCGTGAGCGCATACAGGAAGCCCTCGGCACAGGCCACCTGCAAGGCAAGGGCCACGGTCAGCACGTGGCCTCACCCCAGGGCAGAGGTCAGCTGCCTGCCCGCCTCCCTGCTGAGGCAATGCCACCTCCTCACACCAGAAACAGGAACGTCCGAACCGGAGGTAAGCCTCCAGAGGGAACCCTCCGCCCGCTCGTTGCAGCCTCCGGGCAGGACCTCCAGTGATTCTTCTCTGTGTGAGACTCAGGCGCTGTCTGCAGACGGCCTTTCTGCCTGTAATACTCCCCGGAACTATTTCTTGTCAGAGGAGACTTCCCACGACCTTTCACTTTCCCTCACTGCGGTGGAAATGTGAGCCGTTCACAATTTTGGCCACTGCAGCACCGAGCACTCCTGTGCATAAGCTTTGTGCACCGACACGAGGATTTCCTCCTGAGAGATCCCGAGAGCGGCTTTATTAGGTCAAAGAGCATCAGACTGAAAGAAAACCAACAAGCTTCTCAAAAAAGATCAACCTGGGGTGCCTGGATGGTTCAGTCGGTTGAGCATGTGACTCTTGATTTCAGTTCAGGTCATGATGCCAGGGTGGTGGGATTGAGCCACACTCAGTGTGGAGCCTGATTGGGCTCTCTCTCTCTCTCTCTCTCTCTCCCTCTGCCCCTTCCCCACTCATGCTTTCTCTCTCTTTCAAAGTAAATAAACATTTTTTAAAGCTCAATCTGGGGCACCTGGGTGGCTCAGTTGGTTAAACGTCCGACTCTTGGTTTCAGCTCAGGTCATGATCTCACGGTTTGTGGGTTCAAGCCCACATTGGGCCCACAGTGCACAAAGCCTGCTTGGAATTCTCTCTCTCCTCTCTCTCTGCCCCTCACCCTGCTCACATGTGTGCTCTCGCTCTCTCTCTCTTTTCACAAGATAAACTTAAAAAATTTTTTGAAGAGCTCAATGTTCTTATGCATGTACAAAAAAATACCTTTTTCTCATCCAACTTCTTACAATGCTAATCTTTGAAAATGTTTGCTCACCTAATAAGTGAAAATAAAAGCCTCAACCTTTTTTTTCTATTTTTAACTTTTTTTCCTCAAGTTTTTGAAAAGCCTCATCCTAATGTCACTTACCAGTTAGTAATTACATATTATTGACCATTTGTGCTGTTTTTTTCACCTACACTCTATGCTTCATATCATCTGCTATCAGTGTTTTGTTAAAGAAGATACAGTGTTTACTCACAACTTTTCATGGATCTTAATGTTATTCTCTGGTTCAGATGTTTTGGTAATCTGAACAGACTTTTAGGTAAATCAAACCTATGTAATTTTTCTTGACTCAAAACCACTTATGTATTTCCAGATACCTTTATACTGTTGCCTTCTGCATTAGTTTTTAATTATTCTAAATATATTTCTACTGAATGACATGGGAATAACTTGTTTTCTCTTCCTGACCAAGTCTTCAGTTTCTCAAATAGCTTCTCCTTCACCTATGTTTTATCTTTTTTTAATTTTTTTTTAAATTAGCATATAGTGCAATAATGGTTTCAGGAGTAGAATCCAGTGATTCATCGCCTACACTTAACACCCAGTGCTCATCCCTGCAAGTGTCCTCCTTATCGCCCCTTGCCCGTTTAGCCCATCCTCCCACCCACAAACCCTCCAGCAGCCCTGTTTGTTCTCTGTATTTAAGAGTCTCTTATGGATTTCCCCCTCTCTGTTTTTATATTATTTTTCCTTCCCTTCCCTTATGTTCATTTGTGTTGTATCTTAAATTCTACATGAGTGAAGGCATATTTGTCTTTCTCTAATTGCGTTTAGCATAATACACTCTAGTCCCATTCACACTGTTGCAAATGGCAAGATCTCATTCTTTTTGATTGCCGAGTAATATTCCATTGTCATACATATACCACTTCTTTATCCATTCATCTGTCAATGGGCATTTGGGATTTTTCCATACTTTGTTATTGTTGATAGCACTGCTACAAACTTTGGGGTGCATGTGCCCCTTCAAAACAGCACTCCTGTATCCTCTGGATAAATACCTAGCAGTGCAAATGCTGGGTCATAGGGTAGTTCTATTTTTCATTTTTTGAGGAACCTCCATACTGTTTCCAGAGTGGCTACACCAGTTTGCAATCCCACCAGCAGTGCAAAAGGGTTCCTCTTTCTCCACATCCTCACCAACATCTGTTGTTGCCTGAGTTAATTTTAACCATTCTGACAGGTGTGAGCTGGTATCTCATTGTGGTTTTGATTTGTATTTCCCTGATGATGAGTGATGTTGAGCACTTTTTTGTGTTTCAGTTGGCCATCTGTATGTCTTTTTTGGAGAAGTGTCTATTCATGTCTTTTGCCCATTTCTTCACTGGATTATTTGTTTTTTGGGTGTTGAGTTTGGTAAATTCTTTATAGATTTTGGATACTAACCCTTAATCTGATATGTCATTTGCAAATATCTTCTCGGTGTTTGCAAACCATTCCATTGGTTGCCTCTTAGTTTTGCTGATTGCTTCCTTTGCCGTACAGAAGCTTTTTATCTTGATGAGGTCCAAATAGTTCATTTTTGCTTTTGTTTCCCTTGCCTCCAGAGACATGTCAGGTTAAGAAGTTGCTGCAGCCGAGGTCAAAGAGGTTGTTGCCTGCTTTCTCCTCGAGGATTTTGATGGCTTCCGGTCTTACATTGAGATCTTTCATCCATTTTGAATTTATTTTCTGTATGGTGTAAAAAAGTGGTCCAGGTTCATTCTTCTGCATGCGGCTGTCGAGTTTTCCCAGCACCACTTGCTGAGGAGACTGTCTTTATTCCACTGGATATTCTTTCCTGCTTTGTCAAAGATTAGTTGGTCATATGTTTGTGGATCCAATTCTGGGTTCTCTATTCTGTTCCTTAGATCTATGTGTCTGTTTTTGTGCCGGTACCATATTGTCTTGATGACTGCAGCTTTGTAATACAGCTTCAAATCTGGAATTATGATGCCTCCAGCTTTGGTTTTCTTTTTCAGGATTGCTTTGGCTTATTCGGAGCCTTTTCTGGTTCCATACAAATTTTAGGATTGTTTGTTCTAGCTCTGTGACGAATGCTGGTGTTATTTTGATAGGGATTGCATTGAATATGTAGATTGCTTTGGATAGTTTTGACATTTTAACAATATTTGTTCTTCCAATCCATGAACATGGAATGTATTCCCTTTTTTTTTTTTTTTTTTTGGTGCCTTCTTCAATATATTTCAGAAGCTTTCTATAGTTTTAAGTGTACAGATTTTTCACCTCTTTGGTTAGGTTCATTCCTACGTATTTTATAGTTTTGGTGCAACTGTAAATGGAATCAGTTCCTTGATATCTCTTTCTGTTGCTTCATTATTGGTGTATAGAAATGCAACCAATTTCTGTACATTGATTTTATATCCTGCAACTTTGCTGAATTCATGGATCACTTCTAGCAGTTTTTTTGGTGGAATATTTTGGGTTTTCCACATAGAGTATCATGTCTTCTTCAAAGAGTGAAAGTTTTGACTCCCTCCTTGACGATTTGCATGCCTTTTATTTTTTGTTGTTGTCGTCTGATTGCTGAGGCTAGGATTTCCAACACTATGTTGAATAAGAATGGCGAGAGTGGACAGTGTTGTGACTTTATGCGGAAGCTCTCAGTTTCTCCCCATTGAGGATGACATTAGTGGTAAATCTTTCACATATGGCTTTTATGATCTTGAGGTATGATCCTTCTATCCCTACTGTCGTAAAGGTTTTAATCAAGAAAGGATGGGGTATTTTGTCAAATGCTTTCTCTCCATCTATTTAGAGGATCATGTGGTTCTCATTCTTTCCTTAATTAATGTGATGTATCTCATGGATTGATTTGCAGATATTGCCTTGCATCCCAGGAATAAATTCCACTTGATCATGGTGAATAACCCTTTAAATGTATTGTTGGATCCAACTGGCTAGTATCTTGTTGAGATTTTTTGCATCTATGTTCATGAGGGAATTGGTCTGTAGTTCTCCTTTTTAGTGGGGTCTTTGTCTGGTTTTGGAAATAAGGTAATGCTGGCCTTGTAGAATGAGTTTGGAAGTTCTCCTTCCATTACTGTTTTTTGGAACAGCTTCAAAAGAGTAGGTGTTAACTCTTCTTTAAATGTTTGGGGGCACTTGGGTGGCTCAGTTGGTTAAGTGTCCAACTCTTGATTTTGGCTCAGGTCATGATCTCAAGGTTTGTGAGTTCAAGCCCCACATCAGTGCAGAGCCTGTTTGGGATTCTTTCTCTCCTTCTCTCTGCCCCTACCTCACTCTTTCTCTCTCAACATAAATAAAATAAAACTTAAAAAAAAAATAAACGTTTGGTAGAATTCCCCTGGAAAGCCATCTGGCCCTGGACTCATTTTTGGGGGGAGATTTTTGATTACTAATTTGATTTCTTACATTTTTTTAAATGTTTATTTTTGAGACAGAGACAGAGCATGAACAGGGGAGGGGCAGAGAGAGAGGGAGACACAGCACCCAAAACAGGCTCCAGGCTCTGAGCTGTCAGCACAGAGTCTGACACGGGGCTCAAACCCACGAACTGTAAGATTGTGACCTGAGCTGAAGTCGGACACTTAACCAACTGAGCCACCCAGGCGCCCCACTAATTCAATTTCTTTGCTGGTTATGGGTATGTTCAAATTTTCTATTCCTTCCTTGTTTCAGTTTTGATAGTTTATATGTTTCTAGTAATTATCCCATTTCTTCCAGATTGCCCATTTTATTGGCATATAATTGCTCATAATATTCTCTTATTACTGTTTGTATTTCTGCTGTGTTGGTTGTGATGTCTCCTCTTTCATTCTTGATTTTATTTATTTGGGTCTTTTCCTTTTTCTTTGTGATCAAACTGGATAGGGGTTTATCAATTTTGTTAATTCTTTCAAAGAACCAAAGAACCAGCTCCTGGTTTCATTAATCTGTTTTTTTTTTTTTTCTGGTTTCAATACCATTGATTTCTACTCTAATCTTTATTATTTCCTGACTTCTGCTGCCTTTGGGCTTTATTTGCTATTCTTTTTCCAGTCCTTTAAGGTGTAAGGTTAGGTTGTGTGTCTGAGACCTTTCTTCCTTCTTTAGGAAGGCCTAGATTGCTCTATACTTCCCTCTTATGACTGCCTTTGCTGCATCCCAGAGGTTTTTGATTTCCTCTTTAATTTCTTGGTTAACTCATTCATTCTTTAGTAGGATGTTCTTGAATCTCCAGGTATTCTTGGTTTTCCAAACTTTTCCTTGTGGTTTATTTCATGTTTCATAATATTATGGTCTAAAAATATGGATGGTATGATCTCGATCTTTCTGTACTTGTTGAGGGCTGATTTGTGTCCCAGTATGTGATCTATTGTAAAGAATGTTCCATGTGTACTTGAGAAGAATGTGCTTTTAGGATGAAATGTTCTATTATCTATTAAGTGCATCCGGTCCAGTGTGCCACTCAAAGCCATTGTTTCCTTATTGATTTTTTTGCTTACATGATCTGTCCTTTGCTGTAAGTGGGGTGTTGAAGTCCCCTATTATTATGGTATCACTATCAATGAGTTTCTTTATGTTTGTGATTAATGGATTTATGTATTTGGGTGCTTCCACTTGGGGGCATAAATGTTTACAGTTATTAGATCTTCATGGATAGACCCCTTAATTATGATATAATGCCCTTCTTCATCTCTTGTTACAGTCTTTATTTTAAAATCTAAATTGTCTGATAGAAGCATGGCTATTCCAGCTTTCTTTTGTCGACCATTAGAATGATAGATGGTTCTCCACCCCCCTACTTTCAACCTGAAGGTTATCTTCAGGTCTAAAATGGGTCTCTTGGAAACAGCATATAGATGGATCTTGTTTTCTTACCCATTCTGTTACCCTGTGTCTTTTGATTGGAGCGTTTAGTCCACTGACATTTAGAGTGAGAACTGAAAGATATGAATTTAGTGCCATTATGTTGCCTGTAGAGTTCGAGTTTCTGGTGATGTTCTCTGATCCTTTCTAGTCTTTGTTGCTTTTGGTCTTTTTAGTTTTGTTTCATCTTTCTCCACTCAGAGAGTCCCTTTTAAAATTTCTTGCAGGGCTGGTTTAGTGGTCATAAACTCCTTTAGTTTTTGTCTGGGAAACTAGTTCTCCTTCTATTATGAATGAATCCAGCCTTGCTGGATAAAGAATTCTTGACTGCATATTTCTCCAATTAAGCACACTGAATATATCCTGCCACTCCTTTTTGGCCTTCTAAGTTTCTGTGTGTAGGTCTGCTGTGAACCTGATCTGTCTTCCCTTATAGGTTAAGGATTTTTTTTCCCCTTGCTGCTTTCATAATTCTTTCCTTGTCTGTGTTTTTTGTGAATTTGACTATGATATGCCTTGTTGATGGTCAGTGTTTGTTGAATCTAGTGGAAGTTCTCTGTGCTTCTTGGATTTTGATGTGTCTTTCACCAGATTAGGAAAGTTTTCTGTTATAATTCTAACATAAACCTTCTATCCTTTTTCTCTCTCCATCTTCTGGGACTCCTATGATTCAGATGTTACTCCTTTTTAATGAGTCACTGAGTTCTCTAATTCTTATATTGTGCTCTTTTGCCTTAGTTTCCCTTTTTTTCTGCTTCATTATTCTCCAGAATTTTGTCGTCTGTATTGCTGATTCTCTGCCCTGATTTGTCCATCCTTGCCACCATGGCATCTATTTGAGATTGTATCTCAGTTACAGCATTTTAAATTTTGTCCTGACTAGATTTTACTTCTTTTATCTCTGCAGTAAGGGATTCTATGCTTTTTTCAACCCCACCTAGTATTCTTATTATCGTGATTCTAAATTCTAGTTCAGACATCTTATATCTGTGTTGATTGTCATTTCTTCCTATTCTATCTTTTTGGGTGAATTCCTTCATTTTGTATATTGGAGGAAGAAAAAAGTTAATAAAATAAATAAAAATTAAAAACTAAAAATTAAAAACACAAAAAATCAAATAATGGAAGCTAGACCCTAGGTGTGTTTTAGTCTGGTTGTTGAAAGAAGCTTGATGTAATAGAGAAAAAAGGGAAAGAAAAAAAGAAAATTAAAAGGTAAGAAAAAGTTTAAAAATTAAAAAATATATATAATAAAATAGAATAAAATGAAGAAAGTGAAATAGAATTTTAAAATTTAGAAAAAATAAAAAACATAGTAAAAATAACTTTAAAAAAGAAAAAAAGAAAAGAAAAATAAAATTTTCTTTTTCTGTATCCAAGAAAAAGGAGAAATAAAAATTTAAACAAAGACAGGAACAAAAAGAAACAAAAGAAACAAAAGATGAACCAGCAAACAAATTGAAACCCAAATGAAGTTCCATCCAGTTTCCCTGGAAATAAAACTATGAAGCACTCTATAGTCTGTACACTAAGCAGGCAGAGTGACTTGTGCTGGTCTTCTAGGGGGATGTGCCTGGAGGGTACAGTTGGGCGGGGTTTGGTGTAATGGCTCCATTCTCCATTAGATGTCACTGCTTAGCTTACTGAGGTGGATCAGCGTGATGTACATGAGTATGTGTGTGTGTGCGTGCGCCTGTGAGTGGGATGGGGTGGAAATGGCTTCACCTAGCTTCCTAGCCTCTGGCACAAGAACTTTGTGCTCTCACCGACTGGTAATCAAGCCCCCTGCTTTGTCTCAGGCTTCTGTCCACTCCCCACTTCTATCCTGTCCGTGTTCAAGCTGTCAGCCTGCCAGGTGCCCCTCCCTTCCAAGTTTTAGCTCAGATGGGGCTGTATCTCCAAACCCCTCACTTCAGAGAACCCTAAGGCTTGGATGTCCCCTGACACTCTAGGGGAGGGTCTCGCTGAGCAATGGCCGGGTGCCAGCTTGCCCCAGAAAATGTTCAGCAATCACACTGCAGCAAGATGTTGAGAGATTGTGACAAATCCCAACACACAGCCAGCATCAGGTTTCACCACACTGTGGCACCTTTGTCCCAATACCAGCAAACATGGCTGCTCTCCAGGGTCGGCTGGGACTTTTGCCTGTGGGGAAGCTGTATGGCCTCTACCAAATGCACTCCAACCAGGGGAACCGCTTCTCATGTGGCCCACAGACCCCCTTGGACCTCACTGCCTGCTCCTGGAGATTCATTCCTCACCAGAGCACTGCCAGATATTGAGCCCCAGAATTTCCAACTCTATACTCCACTGTTTATAGAATCCTAATGGTAGTGAAACCCTCTCCTTTCTTCCCATGAATGTCTTTAGGGAACAGATTTATTGTTCAATCCTTTGTAAGAGTTTCCACTCTTTCTCTTTCTCGCCAGCTACTTTCAGGGGAGTGCTTTTCCTGCACGATCCTGGTGTGCTGCACTCTCCCCCTTTCCCTTTCTCTGCCCTCTCTTTGCAAAAACAGCTCCTTACCCTCCACGGATTTTTCTCTCCCAGTTCACCTCTCCACCTCACATACCTGCCAAGTTCTGTGGCTCAAGTTATGCAGATTGTTGTGTTAATCCTCAGATAAAATTTCCTAGGTGTGCAAAATGGTTTGGTGTTGATCTGGCTGCTTTTCAGGGATGAGACAAGCTGAGAACGTCTATGCTGCTCCGCCATCTTGGAAAAAAGCCTTCACCTACTGTTTTAAAAGGACATCTTTCCACAGGCATTTACACATGGAACCCTCTCCGGACTTTGTATTCTGTTCAACTTACATAAAGATACCTGTTCCTACTGGCCGAGAAAACACAAAAACTTCACAATGTGCAGAAAATGGCAGACAACATTCAAACAAGGTCATTAGAAGGAAGAGAAAGTAAGTGAGAAGCAAAACTTTTTAGCTGATTCCCCAAAGAACAACTAGGAACCAAGATACTGGTAGCCACACCCCAACATGAATCAAATTATCATAAAATAAGCATGTGCAGACATGAAAGAACACTCTGAATCAGAAATTTTACACTCAGACCGAAATGGACAAAAAGCCAAGATGTGAAATAAGAGTTAAATTAATTCAGGAAAGATTATGAAGAAAAAATTATCTTAAGAATAGCAATATGCCTAAGGGAGAATACATTCTACTGGACCCATAAGGACACTAAAGGGAAGAAGGAAAATGGGCAAGAGAACAAAGACGGAATAAAGAGTTAAGATGCATCCAAGAGCAGGTGTCCAAGAAGACAGGCAAAGACGACCTAGTAAAAAGACAAGTGAAGCTCCTGCAGGAAAAGCAAACAATTAACAGACGAATACTTAAAACTCAGGTACAATGAAACTTTCTGCAAATAAAACCTGAATCCATATACTGAAAGAGTACATATGTTCCTGGAAAATTCAACTCCAGACAGTCACCATAGACATCTCACAACAAAACTACTACCCTTTAAATATTTCAAAAATCTTCAGGCTCTGGGCTGATGGTTCAGAGCCTGGAGCCTGTTTCCGATTCTGTGTCTCCCTCTCTCTCTGCCCCTCCCCCGTTCATGCTCTGTCTCTCTCTGTCCCAAAAATAAACAAACGTTGAAAAAAAAAAAATTGTATGGGACTTTGATTTAAAAGTCCCAAGTGTCTAACAAGGAAAAGTCAAGGTCGGAGTAGACTTTTCAAAAGACACATACACAGTGAAATAATATTTTCACAAAATTCAAGACAAGTATGAGCCAGGGATTTAAGGCCCATCCAGGCCATCTTTCAAGCCTCCAGGCTACAGAAAAGCAGTGTCAGGCCCACTGGGATCTGCACAAGGATGCATCCATGAGACTTCCTTGGGGATGTACTAGAGAATGGGTCCCACCAGATCACAAGATACAGGGAAAATGTCACCAGAACTGGTGTGGCTACTACGTACAGTACACTATGGGTCAAACAATTAAAAAAAGAAAAAAAAAAAAGGAGACAAGGAAAAGGTGTGTAAATGTTGCATGTTCTCAAAAAGGTGGGAATAATGGATCTTCAAAAGTGGGAAGACAAGGGCGAAGTACCAAAGTAGAATAAGTTCACCGATTGCCATGGGAGGTAAGTGGTATCATTTAAAGCCAACAAAATAGTACACAGGCTTGAATAGAGAAAACGGAGACAGAAAGTATTAAGACAAAGGTAACCACCCCCACAAAAATACAAACCTTTCTAAATAACATAAGATATCACCACTACCCAAAAACATGTAAAAATGGGAAAACATATTCAGAGAAAGGAGCTCAGTGATGGGCCACATCACACCCTAAATGTGACATAAAACAAAAGTTGAGATCAGGCACGTAAGTTACACTGTTCAATATAAATGGCTTAACTCACTTTGTTAGAATAAAAAGATGATCAGATTGATGAACAAAAGAAAACATGGCTGAATATTCAAGAGGCTCAATCAAAACAGAAAGTTTAACCATGATGGAAGGGTAATGGTGTGCCAGGCACACACAAATCCTTGGAAAGCAGGTGAAGTGGGCCTGATACCAGAAAAGGGAGGACTCAGGCCCAAAGTAGGAAATGCAACAATAGACACTTCCCCACACTGTGAAAATAAACAAAAGGAAACCTCATTTAGAATGGAGTCCAGGGCACCTGCGTAGCTCAGTTGGTTGAGTGTCAACTCTTGGTTTCAGTTTGGGTCATGATCTTACAGTTTGTGAGTTCGAGCCCTGCACTGGGCTCTGTGCTGACAACATGGAGCCTTCTTGGGGTTCTCTCCCCTCCCTCTAGCTCTCTGCCCCTCCCCGACTCGTGCTCCCTCTCTCTCAAAAAAAATAAACTTAAAAAAAGAAATAATAAAATAAGATGGGAGTCAGGAGGTAGGCATTGGGAGTGCCCATGCCAAACACTGGTTGTTACTTGTAGACCCAACAAGAAGAGAAGGAGCTCACAGGTGGATGCTACTGTACTACCCCAGCAGGAGGGAGGAAGGTTCCTTCCTCACCAGTACAGCCTAGCCAATGAGAGGCAGGCACAGCTCAGCCAATGAGAAGCCACTCAACTTCCGGCTCCCAGTTTACTCCAACAGACTTTTAGTTTACAACAGCTCCTCCCTATACCCCCTTTCCTCTATAAAAGAGCCTCTCTCTCCTTTATTTTCTGGACTCAGCTATAGTTTTGCCATGACCAGCTTGTCTTAAATTGCAATTTAAGACAATTGAATTGCAATTCCCTGCTATTCCCAAATAAACCCATTTTTGCTAATAAAATAACTGGAAGTTTTATTTTCAAAGTTAACAATATTAAAGGCTGTAATTCACAACAAAGAAATAAAACCTATTACACCTATTAAAGAAACACCCCCAATAACCTTTATGAAGCAGATACAAGGAGAAACAAAGTGAAACACAATAATACTTAAATATTTATGGGGCGCCTGGGTGGCTCAGTCAGTTAAGCATCCGACTTCGGCTCAGGTCATGATCTCACGGTTCGTGAGTTCGAGCCCTGCATCGGGCTCTGTGCTGACAGCTCGGAGCCCGGAGCCTGCTTCAGATTCTGTGTCTCCCTCTCTCTCTAGCCCTTCCCCTCTCGAGTTCTGTCTCTGTCTCTCTCTCTCTCTCTCAAAAATAAATAAACATTAAAAAAATAATAAATAAATAAATATTTATGAATATATTGTGACTTTTTGAGAGGGGGGAAGAAAAGAGAGAGAGAGGAAGGGAGAGAGAAAGAAAACCCCAAGCAGGCTCCATGCCCAGCACAAAGCCCCACATGGGGCTTGATCCCACAACTGTGAGATAATGACCTGAACTGAAATCAAGAGTCAGTTGTTTAACTGACTAAGCCACCCAGGTGCCCCAGAATTAAATATATTATTATATAAAAATAAATAGTAACAATGCTCTCAGTCTAAGGCAGGCCAAGTAGACAAACAGTAAATAAATATAAGACCTAACAATATAATTAATGACAGAAGTTGGATCTTTGCATCATAATAATGGAGACTACCCCTTCCCTGCAAGCACACACAAACTTTCACAGAACTTGAATATATCGTCACAAAGAAATCTCAGTAAATTCTATATGGTAAAGTAATATGACAGTCCCTGATCACAATGAAATGAAATGAAACTAGAAATTAATGGAAATATTAAATAAAATAGACAAGGTGCCAGCTAAAATAAGCACAAAAAAATGGGAAAAATCACATATATACAGAAAGAAATGACAAGGGGAAACAAATGTTCAAACAGAGGAAATTTAAGGGAAGAATCTCTAAAGAGTATTCTAGACAACTGTATGCATAAAAAAGTTGAAAGCCTAGATACAGTGGGTAGTTTAATACAATATATTAAAATTTGATCTTAGCAGAGAAAGAAAAGCTTGAACAGACCAATTTCCATAGAAGACACTGAGAAAACTGTTTTAAAACTTCCCCACAAAAAAAGCACCCAGCACCAAATAATGTCAAAAATAAATTCTACCAAACTGAAAAAACCATATAATCCCAATGTAACTTAAATTGTTCCAGGGCATGAAAAAAGAATGAAAACGTGCAGATTCCTCAAATGAAGTATAGCATTTATATGTAAACCTGATAAAGGAAGCTACAAAAAACTAAAGACCTACTTCACATAGATCCAAAATCCAACTAAAATACTAGCATTTAAAAAGCACTTTAAAAAGAAATATATGGGGTGCGTGGGTGGCTCAATCGGTTAAGTCTCCAACTTTGGTTTGGGTCATGATCTCATAGTTAGTGAGCTTGAGCCCAGCGATGGGCTCTGTGCTGGCAGCTCAGAGCCCGGAGCCTGCTTTAGATTCTGTGTCTCCCTCTCTCTTTGTCCCTCTCCCACTCGTGCTCTCTCTCAAAAAAAAAAAAAAAAAAAAAAAAAAAAAAAAAATATATATATATATATATATATATGTATATATATATATATATATTAAAAAAAGGAAATATGTGATTTAATACTTTAAAATCTAAAAACATCACCATAATAAACCTAAGAAGAAAAGTCCTGTAATTATATCTGCATGCTGAAAAAGGCTTTCACAAAATTCTACACCTTATCATGATTTTTAAAAACTAATAGTGAAGTTGGTGGGAATGCAAACTGGTGCAGCCGCTCTGGAAAACTGTATGGAGGTTCCTCAAAAAATTAAAAATAGAATTACCCCAGGGGCACCTGGGTGGCTTGGTCGGTTGGGCGGCCGACTTCGGCTCAGGTCATGATCTCGCGGTCCGTGAGTTCGAGCCCCGCGTCAGGCTCTGGGCTGACAGCTCAGAGCCTGGAGCCTGTTTCGGATTCTGTGTCTCCCTCTCACTCTGCCCCTCCCCTGTTCATGCTCTGTCTCAAAGATAAATAAACGTTAAAAAAAATTAAAAAAAATAGAATTACCCCACAACGCAGCAATAGCACTACTAGGAACTTATCCAAAGGATACAAGAGTGCTGCCTCATAGGGATACACGTACCCCAATGTTTATAGCAGCACTATCAGCAATAGCTAAATCATGGCAAGAGGCCAAATTCATCAACTGATGAAAGGATAAAGAAGATGTGGTTTGTATATAATGGGATACTACTTGGCAATGAGAAAGAATGAAATCTTGCCATTAGCAACAACAGGGATGGAATTGTAGGGTATTATGCTAAGTGAAATTAGTCAGAAAAAGACAGATATTATGTTTTTCATTCATATGTGGAATTAGAGAAACTTAACAGAAGACCACAGGGGAAGGGAAAGAAAAATAATTTACAGAGAGGGAGGCAAACCATAATAGACCCTTAAATACAGAGAACAAACTGAGGGTTGATGGGGGTGGGGGAAATGGGTGATGGGCATTGAGGAGGTCACTTGTTGGGAGGAGCACTGGGTGTCGCATGTAAGTGATGAATCATGGGAATCTATTCCCAAAGCCAAGACTACACTGTATATACCGTATGTTAGCTAACTTGACAATGAATTATTTTTAAAAATACGCTTTTATATAGTTTTAAAAAATCTTAAAAAAACTCTGAAAGACTGTTTTATTTGATACTTGCTGCCTGGTAATTAATTTGTAATGGTTATTTCTATTATCTAAAAGGTGTAAATATCTGGAGAGTTTTCAAACCAGAAACTGTCGCTTCTCTCTTCCACTCACATGCAAATCTAATAAAACTCATGGACTCTTTTTGAGAAAAAACAAAACAAAACTAATAGTGAAATAGTCATTGATGGCTTTTTCATTAACATCATTCCTGAAGCCAGCATCCCCCTCCCCCAGAGCGAAGCTCTCCAGGTCGGCCCACTATGCTCAGCTACATGGAGAAATGGCCACCAGTGCCAGCACTAATTAACATTTCCTGGAAGTATTAGCCAGAGCAGTCAGAGAAAAGAAAGCTGGATGCCGAAGGCTTGGAAAAAATAAGTATCTCTACTTTTGGATGATAAAGTATTTACCTAAAAAAATGAAGAGAATCCACTCATGCTCTGTCATTCTCTGTCTCTCAAGAATGAATAAATGTTAAAAAAAAAATTGGAAAAAAAAAAAAGGGGGTGCCTGGGTGTCTCAGTCAGTTGAGTGTCCGACTTCAGATCAGGTCGTGGTCTCGACTTCAGATCAGGCCTGCAGCTCCTGAGTTCAAGCCCCGCGTCGGGCTCTGTGCTGATATCTTGGAGCCTGGAGCCTGCTTTGGATTCTGTGTCTCCCTCTCTCTCTGCCCCTTCCCCACTCATGCTCTGTCTCTCTCTGTCTCTCAAGAATGAATAAACGTTATAAATTAAGAGAATCAATTATAAAATAAATGCAAGTAGGAGAATTCAATAAGATGACAGAATATAAAACAAACAACAACATGGGAATGTGAGCTGGTGCAGCCACTCTGGAAAACAGTATAGAGGTTCCTCAAAAAACTAAAACTAGAACTACCCTTATGACCCAGCAATTGCACTACTAGGCATTTATCCACAGGATACAGGTGTGCTGTTTCGAAGGGACACTTGCACCCCCATGTTTATAGCAGCACTACCGACAATAGCCAAAGTATGGAAAGAGCCCAAATGTCCATCGCTGGATGAATGGATAAAGAAGATGTGGTATATATATACAATGGAGTATTACTCGGCAATCAAAAAGAATGAAATCTTGCCATTTGCAACTACGTGGATGGAACTAGAGGGTATTATGCTAAGTGAAATTAGTCAGAGAAAGACAAAAATCATATGACTTCACTCATATGAGGACTTTAAGGGACAAAAACATGAACATAAAGGAAGGGAAACAAAAATAATATAAAAACAGGGAGGGGGACAAAACAGAAGAGACTCATAAATATGAAGAGCAAACTGAGGGTTACTGGAGGGGTTGTGGGAGGGGGGATGGGCTAAATGGGGAAGGGACACTAAGGAATCTACTCCTGAAATCATTGTTGCACATATGCTAACTAATTTGGATGTAAATTTTAAAAAATAAAAAAATAAAATTAAAAAAAAAAAAAGAACAACAGCAGCCTTCATTTAAACAAACACCACCTGGTTAGAAAACAATAGGACAGAAAATACTCTCACATATCAGTGGAACAAAAACAATAAAATACTTTGGAATAAAGTTAACAACAAGAAATGTGCTAAACTAATCTGAGGAAAAATATAAATCACTTCTGAAGAACAAAAAAGCAAACCTGAATTAATGGAAATACATCGTTTATTCTTGGACAGACTTTGCATCATAAAGATGTCCATTTTCTCCATGTTGGTATTTAAACTGAACTTGGTATCAATGAAAACATCATTTTCTTTCTAGGAGATAGAAAGTTCATATGAAAAATAAACATGAAAGTAGCTAAGGAAACCTTGAAAAAATAAAAGGGGAAGCAGACTTACGAGATATCACAACCATAATCCAGTTCTGCAATATCTCCATCATCTAAAAAGTTGTGTCCTTTATCAGTCCCTTCCATACCTAAGGACCACCAGTCTGCTGACAGTACAGATTATTCTCTTGGGACTGGACTTTCCAGAAATAGAATCCTACAGTATATCCATACTCTGTTGTAGCTGGCTTCTTTCGCTTGGCATGTTTCTGAGTTTCATCCACGCTGCTGCGCAGATCCACAACCTTGTTCTTTTTCCATGCTGAGTAATATTCCACTGTACACGTACACCATTTTTATAAATCCATTCACCTGTTGATAAGCACTTGGGGTGCATCCAATTTGGCTATTATTACTAAAACTCCTACAAATACTTGTGTACAAGTCTTTTTGTGTAAAGATTTTTGTATCTCGTGGGTAAATACCTAAAAGAGAAAACTGCTGGAAAATATGGTAAGCATTTTTTAATACTAAAATAATTGTCAAACAATTCTCCAAAGTGTTGTGCCGCATCTTTGTAAACACGTGTTTAATTTCAGCTCTTTAGGACAATATGGTGCTGGATCTCACCATGGCTCTAAGTTGCATCTCACTGATGACTGATGGAGCTTCTCTCTCCATGTGCTAATGGCTGTTTATATTCTCTTGTGAAGTGTTCAAATCTTCTGCCTAGTTTAAAAGTGGGGCTGTCTCCTACCTACTGAGTGATAACAGCTCTTTATATATTCTAGACAAAGTCCTGAGACAGTTTGCATTATTATAAATTTTTTCTCCTAAGTTTTGCCTTTTGCTGAACAATGCTTTCAAAGAGCAAAATTTCTCAACTTGATGAAGTGCAATTTATTTTTTTCTTATACAGTCAGTGCTTTTTGTGTCCTAAGAAATCTTTACCTAGGAAAATTTTCTAGTCCACCAAAAAAAAAAAAAAAACCTATTAAAATTAAAAAACAAGCTTAGTAAGGCTGCTAGATACAAAATACACAAAATTCAAATGTATTCCCATGTATGTTAATATAGAAATAATTTTTATGTGTGCTATAGTATGTAAAGCAATTTATAAATGCAAATCTATGCATTTATAAATTATTTACACATTTCCATATATTTCTATATATGCTATATTCTAGCAAGGACAAATTGGAAAATTATTTTTTTAAACAATAACATTTAAAATAGTATAAAATACAAGTAAGTAATTTTAATAAAATATATGCAAGCCCTCTTCACTTAAAACTACAAAACTTTGTTGAGAGACATAAGTAAAGTCCCCTCTAAATGGATATGTTTTGGGGCGCCTGGGTGCCCCAGTCGGTTAAGTGTCTGACTTCAACTTGGGTCATGATCTCACAGCTCGTAGGTTCAAGCCCCGTGTCGGGCCTGTGCTGACAGCTCAGAGCCTGGAGCCTGCTTCGGATTCTGTGTCTCCCTCTCTCTCTGCCCCTCCCCCACTTGTGCTCTGTCTCTCTCTTGCTCTCTCTCTCTCAAAAATAAACATTAAAAAAAAACTTTATAATAGAGACATATATGCCTTATTTATGACTTAGATTACATATCTAGATGTCAGCTGTCCCCAAATCAATCTATAGATTCAATGTCATCAAAATCTCAGTAAGCAGTTTAATAGAAATTGACAAGCTGTCTTGAAATTTTTTACAGAAATCTAATTTTGAAATAAGAAAATGCTAGAGGGGGCGCCTGGGTGGCTCAGTCAGTTGGGCACCAGACTTCAGCTCAGGCCATGATCTCGTGGCTCATGAGTTCAAGCCCCGTGTCAGGCTCTGTGATAACAGTTCAGAACCTGGAGCCTGCTTTGGATACTGTGTCCCCGTCTCTCTCTGCCCCTCCCCTGCTCACGCTCTGTCCCTCTCATTCTCCGAAAAATAAACATTAAAAAAGAAAGAAAGAAAGAAGCTGCTAGAGATCATGACTTACTTTAACGAGAGCCTGTGTCTTTCTCAAAGACAGACACACAGAGCAGTGGAAATCGATTCACACATGATGTTGGCATACTGACAAACAAAAGTGCTGATGTAATTCAGTGAAGAAAGGATGGCCTTTCCTACATGTTCCGGATATCCACTTGTAAATAAAAATGAACCTCAATGCTGACCTTGCACACACATATAATTTAACTTTAAACGATCTACATGTTGCACTTCCAAGTAATCCATGGGTAAGAGAAGTCACACAAAGCTGAGTCTAGGTGCCAGGGTTTCACCTGGGGGCCCACTAGGGTTGTTGGCAGCTCAGTCCCTTGTGGCTGCAGGCAGAACTGAAGTCTCCCTGGTGGTGAGGGGTGGGGCGTTCCCGGTTCCCAGGCCCCCCCCCACAACATGGCAGCCAATGACCGGTTCACGTGAGTTGCCCCCCAGGGCTCCAGCCTCTGACTTCTTCTGTGTCCAGCCAGAGAAAACTCTCTGCCTTCAAAGCGCTCATGGGATTTCAGTGGGCCCACCCAGATCATTTTCCTTTAGCTGTGTAACAAACTTCTCATAATGCCTGTAGGTTTGACCAGTCTCCTTGAAATCCCACAAATTTTGTTCTATATAGTTCAGGCCAATTTTGAGGTGCATCCAAAATTATCTTTGCTGTATCTTCCTAGGAGGCTAATCTAATTATTATTGCAAAGCGTCCCTGAATATCTAGCAATGACTTTTATCTTGAAGTCTTCTGGCCTAACATTAATAGCTTATCAGCCTGCTTTTGGTTAGCATCTCTAGTGCGTGTCCTCTTCTCATCCTTTTCATTCCAAACGTCCTTAAGTGTTTTTTGTTTTTTGGGTTTTTTAAAAGATTTTATTTTTAATAAATCTCCACACCCAATATGGGGCTTGAACCTACAACCCTGATATCAAGAGTCGCACGCTCTACCCAATGAGCCAGCCAGGGGCCCCAAAGTGTTCCATTTTAGAGTCTTATATTAACTTTTTAGGGCTGCAATAACAAATCAGGTGGCTTAAAAAAAAAAAAAAACATATATATATATTTAATTCTCTCATGGTTTTAGAGGCTAGAAGCCCAAAATCAAGGTGCTGGCAGGGCCCTTTCCTTCTAAAGACTCTAGGGCTTTCCTTGACTTGTCTGCCTCAGTGTGCACAGGGCTTTCTCTGTGTGTCTGTGTCTTCTCCTCCCTTTATGACAGCCCAACCTAAATCCAGGATGATTTTACCTGAGATCCTTAACCAGACACCATTTCCAAATAAGGTCACATTCTAAGGCTCTGTGTAGACATGAATTTGGGGGGTGGTGAGTGGGGATACCCTTTACCATCCTCTCCCAGTACATGTACAGAATTAGCAATCTCCAAGTCTGAGCCAAATCTCAGTAGGGAATTGACCCTGCCCCATCCTCCTACAGGGCAACCCAAAAAACACGAGTGCTTGTGGCCAAAGCCTGCTGTCCACACAACAACCCATCCAGCGAATGCTGCCGGCCGCATCTGGGCCCTGTGGTGTGGCTGGTGCTCAGAGGGTCTGAGCCCCCGACTTCCCAGGGAGGCGTTATGTCTTGGGGATGTGGGGGCAGCACCTTGCAGGCTCAGCACAGCCACAGAAGCCTCCCTGTTGACCTAAAAATGGCATCCTCAGGACCCAGGCAGGCCTGGGTCATGTTGGGCTTTCCCTCTGCGCAAGGAAGGAGCTTCCTGTTGTCCTCAGACCCGTGTCACATGCAAGGACCCTGGAGAAGGCCACCCTCTAGATAAATAGGAAAGAGCGATCCCGCAGTGCACAGGCCGCACTGCTGCCATCGCACGCGAAGGGCCCACCACCGCAGGCCACCTGCTAACGGGAACATCCCTGATAAATGTGGACCTAACTTCGGGCGGTCACCTTAGCCCGGGAAGCCCCAGGTAAGGACCAGCCACAGATGCACATTTACGCTCTCAGGCCATTGCCAGCGCTGCAGCCATGTGGCCAGAAACAAAGCGTCTCGTCCAAAATTCTCCCTCTTGGTGAAGACCTCAGGAACCCTGGACTCCCCGCCCCCCCCCCCAAGACATAAATGGCCATCACACATGTCTCCGCACATAGCAGACACCGCCTCCCCTCTGGAGACCCAGACATACCAACAGCGACCAAGGTACTCACTTCACTTCTCAAATACACAACACTCGAGCTCCCGGACGAACCTTATGAGCCTCATGGGGCACCGCACAAATGGCTGGCTCACGCAAGCCCTGGTTCAAGGAGATAAAATCTGCACATTTCAGCCATCGGCCCGAAGACAGAATCACAGTAAAATCATCAGAAGGGAAGCATATTGGAGTCCGACTCCACCTTTGATGTTTGGCTGCTGACAGCTTTTAGGCCTGCTGGTCCCCCGGCTCTGTTCCCAACCAGGCCGAGCAGATAAAGAGCACCTGCCGAGAACTCGACCCACAGAAACCCGGCCCCTGCGCACTAGCCCTCCCACCGCCTACTCCACCCCCAGGAAGAGTAAGCCAGTCACTTGCTGGCCTCCAGCCATTCAGACCAGCCTCCTGGGAGCCACTGTCCCCAAAAGCAGATTGGTACATGGCAGATTACCTCTGCATATCCTCTTGGGGCTCATGTGGCTTCATCAGGCTCGATAAGCCGAATTTGGTGCCAGACTTGATCCCATCCCTTTTCCTCTCACGATTTAAAGGTTACACGCTCCTCCGTTTCTCCCTGCTACATGCGGCCTTGCCTAACAGACGTCCCTGCCCAGCAGTACGTGACTCAGCCCGCCCAATTCAAGGATCTTGGGCTGTTTAGTGCTTCCTAACCTTCTCCTAATGTAAGTGCTGACATCACAAATTTCTTTTCTGCACAAGACACGGTCACTGCTGTTCTACAGTCGGTGCCCTCAGATCTCCTTGCCTCCGCCAGTGCTGCTCATCAATGTCTCCCGACACCCTGGGATGCCAGCTCTGCTCATCTTCCTTCTGCTTCGAGCCCCACGCGTGTCCTTCTCACTGGTGGTGTGGCTGGTGCCAAGTCTCCATTTTATCTGACATGCCTTCATTCCCCTCCATTCCTGAAGGACACTTTCTCTTCTAGAATTCCTGGCCAGCAATTATTTCTTCCAAGACACCATTCTACTGTCTCTGAGGTCCCATAGTTGCTGTTAACAAGTCAGAGGCTGAAGGCAGTCTACGTCCCCAGGCTGCTTTCCTGGTCCTTGGATAATCTTCACTCTGACGGGCCCGTGTGCTTTCTTGGTCCTTGGATAATCTCAGTTCACTCTGACAGGCCCGTGTGCAGATCTATTTTGGTTTATCCCCCTTGGGGTTCACAGGCCTTCTTGATTCCAGAGATTAACGTCCTCAGTCTACTTTAGGAAAACATCTGCTGTCACCTCTTCAAATGTTGCCTTTGACCCATGCACTCCCTCACCTGCTCCTGCTACCAAATACCAGAATTTGTCATGGGTCTTCCTCTATGGCCTTGCTACTCAAAGTGTCGTCTGCGGACAGGCAGTACCAATACTACCAAGAAGCTTGTTAAAAAGTCAGAATTTAGTCACCCCTGGGGACTCACCGAATCGGAATCTGCATTTAAACAACACCTCGATAGTTCACAATCCACCAAAGCCTGAGGAGCACTGTCTACATCTCCTCCCCTCTCTTCCCATTCACCTCACTCGACATCCCCATGTCACTCCAGGTGACCTCTCTTATGAACTTTTCACTGATGCAGAAAACACATAGACAGAAAAGTGCACAAAACACAAATATAGCACTCCATACATTGTTACAAAGCAAATATTCACGTCGCCATGCAAGTAAGAAACTGGAAGTTGCCAGAGGCCCACAAGCTCTCCTATGCCCCCCATCCTAGAGTGATTCCACTGTCCACCCTGCTATGACCCCCAGCCCCCGAGCTAACCTTTGTGCCCCATTTCCCTGTTCTGGAATTTCTACTTGGCTCTTTGCTAAATCTGTTGCGTCATTTTTCATAGTTCTGAGCTCTCTGTTCAAAGTCACCTCCCTGGACACAGAGGCCACAGCTGTCTCAGTGTGCAGCAACTGCAGCGTCTGAAACCCTGTGGCTCTCCCGACGTCACCCGCGGTTCACCCAGCCACTGTGGCTGGTACTAGTTCCTCTCTCGTGGTCCCCTTAGCTCTAAATGTGTGCTGAATGCTACATTTGCAAACGGGAATAACATGAGGTCTCGGTGGTGTTATCCTGGCCCAGGAAGGATTTTCGCAAACTCCTCCCAGGTGGCCGGGGTGCCAGGCTGCAGCCAGGGTGGGCACCTGCCAACCTTCACACCCTCCTCTTGGGCCGTACCACTTGACAACCCCCAAGTAAAAGGGGAGGCACGGGGCCTGACCCTCAGTGGCCCCGCACGCCAACTCGTCCCCTCAGCTCTCAAAGGTCTGTGGCCTCTCGGCTGCCTGGGGAAAGCGTCTCCAGGGCAAAGCAGCCGCAGCGTTGGGCTCAGCACTTGGTCTCCGCCGCATCTCCTGAACCGCGGTCCGGACCCTTTTGTTGCACCTAGCTCTCTGCTCTCCACTACTGTGTGCGCTCTGACTTCTCCAACGGCCCTTCGCAGACAAGTAACTGGGCATCACACCGTCTACCACTCCCAGGGAGAGCCTACGGCCTCCTCGTTTGCGTGACAGATTCTCAAACGCATCTGGGGATACCAATCACACTTACTCTAAAGTCTTCAACAATTGCAGAGTGGTTTATGAGAAATCTGTTTCACTAGACATTACTTGTTTTGTTTGCTGAGCTTAGTCCCTTTCCATTTGGTTCCGTGCACACATAAAGCTGCTCCAGGATACCCGCTCCTCCTGATATTTGGGACACCAGCCTGCCCGTCCTTTCCAGGGCCTCCTCCCCACAGGTGGGGACACTGCCTCCAGCCAAGAGCCACTTCGTCCACCTGCCACCGTAAACCCGCTTTCCTGGTTTCTTCTCACCAAACCCTCCCGATGCCTGAGTCACTTCTAAATGGACATCCTGGTTAACAGTAGCCTTTGGTGTCCTGGGCAAACGCTCATGTTTTGTCAGACGTGCCTCAGCTTCTCCTGAGTTGGACCATAGCTGGGACTTGAAACAAGGGAAGGAAGGGTAAGAATGCAGAAGAGAGAAGAAACTGCAGGGAGACGAAAGAATACAAGCAAGGTCAGGAGGCAGAAAGCAAGGGCACAGGCAGCCCACGACCAGGTCTCGCTGACACCTGGGGACTGGCAGAGGGGGGCCAGGGAGACCGGCTGTGCGGACAGCAGAATCATTGCCTGGTCTGCCACAGCGAGCGCCCAGCTCCAGGCGCCCCCCATCACAGTGTCCACGACCCTGGGGGACGGCTAGGACACGCAGAGGCTCCTGAGAGCCAGTCACTCACCAGCAGGAAAGGGCCCTCTGGATGCTCGCAGGCCTGCAATGCAGACGAGAATGTAGGCAGGCGGAAGGAGGCCTGCTCCCATCCGTTCTCCGCTCCCCAAACCTTGATGAGGCCACGCTCATCCACGGTGATGGCCAGCTGGAGCCGAGGGAAGGTCACCACGTTCACCAGAGCAGCGGGCTGCAGAGGGCTTGACCAGATCTCTGTGCCCTGGGCAACAACAAAAGGAACATAACAACTTACTTGGGGGCTGTTCGTTTCACAAACGTACTGTTTTTGTTCGTTCAACAATCACTCCCTAGTGCGCACAGGGGATGCACAGGGGGAAGAGCGGGGTCCCCACCCTCACGGGATCCACGCAGCAAAGAGCACAACACAGACGTTGGAGAGCAGTGGCTAAACTGAGGGTGTGTGGAAATTCCCCAGGGCTGAGAGGCACCACCAGCACTGGGGGGCGGGGGGCCAGGCGTGCACACGGTGGTTACCCGGCTCCACTGAGGAAGGCCGGCCAGGGAGCGCAGCCTGGGCCACTATGGCTGCATAGAGAGAACTTCTCGCCTGTCCTCAGGCAGCCCCATTTAGATCGGCTAACTCAGGCTCGCAGGTATGAATATTCACAGGGCATGTCTGTGCTGCCCCGCGCAGAACACCCCCTTTCCTATGGCGTGCCCTGGCCGAGGCCCGAGCTGGATGATTCCACAGCCCCTCCCAGGACTGTACAACTGGAATCGGTGGTAAAGAGTCAGTGCCAGTAGGCCCAGGGTACTTGAAGGGCGGCAGAGAACCATCCACTAACCACTGTCCCAGTGTCCCAGGGCTGCCCCCTGGGCTTCCTTTCCAGTGCCGGGTCATTACGACCTTGTTCTAGCACATGTTCATTGCACCAAGATCTGTATCTCTTTCCAACCAGATGTCTGACTCCTCCACGGGTTGCTTTCTCAGCTGATTTCTGTTGCTCAAGCAGCAAGGTGATGACCACCATCAACCAGCAAGAGCTCGGCGAGCAGGAGCTGGGCACCAGTGATGGGGGAAGGGCAGGGAGTGCTGAGGAACACAGCGTCAGTGAAGAAGGCAAGAGACTCCTGGTTGCAGGAGGTCAGGGGGACAGATTGCAGGAACGTGCCAGGGACCACAGGCCACACGCCTGCCACAGGAAGGAAGGGGGCTCTGCTGGTGGCACCAAGACTGATGCCAGAAAAAGACAAACTCAAACCCTAGAATTCTCCGGGGGCAGTGGATACAACCGGATAGACAGCCAGATCAGACACCAGTATCACCAGTCAAAAATGTGGTCTCAACAGATTAGGAATATTTATTCACTTCCAGAAAAGCAAAATGTTAGTTCGCCTCTTGGCTTGATGTGAACAGCTTTTACACAATGATTGTAATACTAAGAATACACATTATTATGTGGGGACAGGAAGGTTATCCTGTGTGGATGTAGGAGGAGGAAAGAGGGGTTGTCTTCTACAAGAGATTTGCTCGTGCAGAGTACTGAGGTTGTGCAACCAGGCAGAATGTGCACAGACCGCTCTGAAACAGGCCCATGATGGAAACACAGACCACACGCAAGAACAACTTGGCCCACTGCCCATATTTGTATTTTGGTGGAAAAAAAAAAAAATCAAAGGAATACTTCACGACACATGAAAACATGTGCACCTGTCCATCAGCCGCATCACGAGCTCAGCCAGAACACAGCGTATCTCTCTTTGCTCTCCGCTCCTGCAGGACAGAGCTGAGCGGTTGCAACGGGACCACAGGGCTCTTTCCAGAAAATGTCGGCTGAGTCTGCACCAAAGCACTCTCCTCCCTTTTTTTTTTTTTAATGTTTTTATTCCTTTTTGAGACAGAGAGAGACAGAACATGAGCAGGGGAAGGGCAGACACAGAATCCAAAGCAGGCTCCAGGCTCTGAGCTGTCAGCACAGAGCCTGACACGGGGCTCGAACTCACAGACTGTGAGATCATGACCTGAGCCGAAGTTGGACGCTTAACCGACTGAGCCACCCAGGTGCCCCTAAAAAAAATTTTTTTAATGTTTATTTATTTTTGAGAGAGAAAGAGAGACAGAAAATGAGCAGGGGAGGGGAAGAGAGAGAGGGAGACACAGAAACCGAAGCAGGCTCCAGGCCCTGAGCTGTTAGCACAGAGACCGACGCGGGGCTGAAACTCACAAACCACGAAATCATGACCTGAGCCGAAGTCGGACGCTTAACTGACTGAGCCACGCAGGCGCCCGCCCCTTTCAAGTTGAGAACCATGTATCTGGGCAGTGCTGGGCCCTCCCAGCTGCCAGGTCTCCTGCCAGGTCCTGGCCTGGATCCACACACCTTGGCTAGGGGTCTGCAGCTAAGGCGGGTCCTCAGAGAAGGCACAAGGAGGCGGGGAGCCCCCCGCACCGGCACACGCAGGGCCCTCCCACGAAATGACCCTAGAAACCAAGCACAAGAAACAGGAACCCACCAACAACAACCGAAAACCTGACCATAGAGCAGAGAGAAAGGACACAAATGACTCTGGACCCTTTAAACAAAACAGAACAATAGGGGATAAGAATGGGGACCTGGAAACTAGAGAAGTTTCTGTAAAGTAGGCAGACAACATGTCCTCCGAAGCATGCAGATCGAGAAACTGAGTCTACTAACATAAACATTGGTGAATTGAACCGGGAACCGGTTCAGACAGCACTTGAACAGTGGTCACCTCTGGGAAGAGCTGCTGAGAAGAGGCAGGGAGAACTATTTCACCCATGAAATATCTCCTAGTCCTGACCTTCCCAAACCCTCAACTGTTTCACTTTCATGATTCAAAAGCAAAATAAATTGTAACTAACCACAGCCCATCCCCAAAGTCCCCCCACCCAGCACCACCCGCCTCTGTCCCCAGACCCTGCCCCAGCCCCCTGGCCCTCACGATCTGGCGAGAGCCCAGCTAAGGCTTTTGAGGCTCACTCACCACCAGGAGCCTCGGGTGGCCTCTCAAGTGTCCCCATGTGGCCAAATGTGGTGCACACCCACACTTACCAGACTCTAACGTGACGTGTGGGCAGAGCAGTGACCCCACGGCTAGCATGGGGGTGCAAAGACGCAGCTCCCAGTGGTCTGCTTCCCTCGCACACTGACAAGGAAGTTTGCTGAGAGTCAGGATGCCCTGTTCACAGGGGCCAGGGGGGTCAGGGGAGCCCCTCTGCTCTCGGTGCACGAGGCTCCCATGAGCAGGACCGGGCACTTCCAGCAGACCTGACCAACGGGGACATGAGCAGGCTCCCTACCTAATGTAGCAAGGACCTGGAAAATCGTGAGTTGATCTGTAGTTATCCAGGAAAAAGTCCTTTATAGGAGGTTGGGTTCTGTCTACAAGCACAGAACCCATGGATTTACAGGGAACCACATGATTCCAGACTCCGAGACACCTTCCCTCTTGGTCTTGGACTGACGGTCTATAAAATCATGATGATAACAATGCACATATTGCTTGGCTGCTGTGAGAACCACGTGAGAAAATAAGACCAGGAAGCTTTTTAACTGTGACAACCAACCGTGAAAACACCGATCGTGTTATCAAGGTCTCAACACTTAATTGGTAGACGAGGGTAACTAAAAGTGGCAATTGTCTGGGAAAAACCACCCAGATTGGGCACTGGCTCCAAAGTAGACGCCGCAGGTCCGGGACTGGCACTGAGGCAGGTGGCCACCTCTCCGAGGCAGGCAGCACAGAGTCAAAGGCAGATCAGGCTCCATCTGCGATCAGACCTGAGTTCCGAGTGTGACCAGGTCTCCTGCAGCTCAGAGTTCTCGTCCGTACCACGGGGATCCCACCACCTCCAAGCTGGCCAGGAGGGTTAAACAGCTGGCAAAAGGGAAAGACCTCACTAAGACCCAGCGGGTCACACCCTGGCCCCTCCACAGGCTCACCTCCTGCACATCCCAGGCACGGACGGTGCTGTCCGAGGACACGGTACACACCATGGACTTCTCTTGCCCATCAAACCGGCACTCCTTGGTTGAGATGTAAGCCAGCTCGTCTATCTCTCCTGGAAGAGAACACAGACTGGCCTTGAATGCATACACAGATGCCTGGGATATGGACACTCAGACTGGGGAAAGACAGGCAGGACAGTCCTTCCTCTTGCATTCCCAGAAGCACACAGGTGCTCGTTAGGGGTGAGCAGTAGACAGAAAGAACTAGGGCTTCGCACCCTGGACTGCCCCTGTCCACCACCCACAAAGCCACAAACAAGTGCCTAATATCTCACTTTCTTTCTTTCTACTCTGAAATAAATGTAACAATTCCTTCTTCACAGGATTACCGCAGGCACCAAGTGACACGGCGCAAATACAGAACGCAGCAGGGCACGTACTCATCAAGTGTCACCTTCCTGCTCAATGGCTGAATACCAAGTCCCACGACACTCGACCAGGAGCAGTGAGCAGTGGGAAGGCACACAGGACTACATTCCCCACCATACCTGTGTGCCCGGCAATGGCTTTGCAGATGAAGTCCTTCTCTGGCCGCCCACATTCCATTCGGAACTCCAGCTCGGATCGGCAGAGATAGTACTCTTTCCATGTTTGTGTGCCCAAGGTCATCTGGGAGGTTTTACAGGATGACCAGCGTCTCAGACACAGCTGCCTGGAAAGCAGACCCATGATCCCAGGCGGGACATGACACACGTTAGAAGGTACTGTGGTGTCGACAGGTCTAGCTTTGATTCCTGGCTATACCATCCAGTGGCTTAGACAACTCACTCCGCCTACCTATGCCTTAACTGTCCCCACCGTAAAATGGGGAAAGCAAGGAAGTGACAATGAGCAAGCGCGCACCACCATCAGGTGTCAGTGTTTCTTGTGTATTAGCCAGTTTTCCTGACACCCCCATGAAGTCTACCTGATCCCCTTGTACACGACAGGGAACTTTAACAATTGACCCAAGGCCAAGGGCATGCAGCTTTGGTCATGCAACTGCCATTCAAGAGTATTTCTTGAAGTCTCCAACTCTTACTGCTGAATTGCCTATTTCTCCTCTCAGTTCTGTCAGCCCTTCGTGTATTTTGTTGCTGTTATTAGGTGTATATATGTTTATAATTTTTTGATCTTCGTGGATAGACATCATGAAATGGCATTCTTTCTCTAGTAATGCTTTTTTGTCTTAAAGTCTATTTTGTCTGATATTAGCATGGCCATTCCAGCTTTCCCTCGGTTACTGTTGCATGGTATATCTGTTTCCATTCTTTTAATTTCAATTTATCTATGTCCTTGAATCTGAAGTATGTCTCTTGTAGACAGCATAAAGTTGAATATTGTTTATCCTTTCTAACAGCCTCTATTGGAGTGTACATTAAATACACAATGTAATCAATGATAAGACACAATTTATGTGTTATTTGGCTACTTATTTCTGTAAGTTTGATGCATTTTCTCTAGTATTGCCTTATTCTTTGGTGTTAAATATTTTCTTTTTTAATTATTTTTATTTTTGTGAAAGAGTGAGAGAACAGGTGCAAGTGAGAGAGGTGGGGAAAGAGAGGGACGGAATCCCAAGCAGGCTCCACACTTAGCCCAGAGCCTGATGCAGGGCTCAATCTCAGGACTGTGAGATCATGACCTGAGCTGACATCGAGAGTCAGATGCTGAACCAACTGAGCCACCCAGGCACCCCTTAAATATTTTCTGATATACTATTTTAATTCCCTTGTCATTTCTTCTATCATGTTTTTTGAGTTCTTAGTGGTTGCCTTGAGGACTAATCTAGTTTTAATTAATATCGATTTAATTTCTTTTTCTTTCTTTTTTTTTTTTCCCCGAGCAGGGGAGGGGCAGAGAGGAATTCCAAGCAGGCAGGCTCCATGATGTCAGTGCAGAGCCCAACACTGGGCTTGAACCCACAAGCCATGAGATCATGACCTGAGCTGAAATCAGGAGTCAGATGCTTAACCTACTGAACCACCCAGGTGCCCCAACAGCAACTTAATTTCAACATTATTCAAAAACTTTGCTCTTTTGTAGCGTCATTTCCTGCTCCTCTCAACTGTGCCGCTACATCTACAAATTACATTTTACGTGTTAAATATACATGAATAGAGACTTACAGTTGTTTTATGCAGTTGTCTTTTAAATAATACAGGAAAAAAAAGACTTACAAATAAGAAATATATTTATACTGCTTTTTCTATATGCCTATAGAGTTACTTCACTAGTGTTTTTTTATTTTTTAATGTGGATTCAACTTCCTGCCTAATGTTCTTTCATTTCAATATGAAAGATTCCCTTTAGGATTTCTTGTAGGACAAGCATATAGCAACAAACCCTCTGAGCTTTTTGCTAATCTGAAAAGGTCCTCATTTTCTCCTTCATTTTTCTAGACATACAATTCTTAGTAACAAGCTTTTCTTCCTATACCTTCAATATGTCATCCCATTACCTTCTGGGCTTCATGGTTTTTAATGAGAAATCAACTGGTCATCTCATTGGGGTTCCCTTCTACATGAGGAGTTGCCTCTCTCTTGCTGCTCTCAAGATTCTAGGTCTTCAGCTCTCCTTTGATTATAATGGCTCCTTTTAAATATTTTATTTTTAAAAGCAATCTGTACACCAAATGTGGGGCTTGAACTCATCACTCCAAGATCAAGAGTTGCATGCTCTACTGATTGAGCCATCTAGATGTCCCTCAAATGTATCTTGATGTGTAACTCTTTGAGTTTATCCTACTTGCAGCTAATTGAGCTTTTGCATGTATAAATTAACATTTTTCATCAAATTTGGGAAGTTTCCACACCTTATTTCTTTAAATATTTTATTCCTTCTGCCTTTCTCCTCTCATTCTGGGACTCTTGTTATACAATGTTGGCTTGCTTGATGGTGGCCCACAGGTTTCTTAGGCACTGGTGACTTTTCTTCCTTCTTCATATTCATTCTATTCTTCAGATAATCTCCACCGACCTATCTTCAAATTCACTGATTCTATCTTCTATCTGCTCAAATACTGAGTTTTTAAAATTAAAAAGGTTGGGGTGTCTGGGTGGCTCAGTTGGTTAGGAGTCCAACTTCAGCTCAGGTCATGATCTCGTGGTTCACAAGTTCAGGCCTTGCATCGGGCTCTGTGCTGACAGCTCAAAGCCTGGAGCCTGCTTTGGATTCTGTGTCTCCCTCTCTCTGTCCCTCCCCTGCTCACACTCTGTCTCTATCTCAAAAATAAATACAACACTTAAAAAACTTAAAAAGGTCAATAGCATACTTTTCTACTCTATAATTTCTATTTAGTTATTTTTATAATGATTCTTCACTGATATGCTCTATTGGATGAGACGTTGTCCTACTTCTAGTTCTTTGTACATGGTTTCTTCTAGTTCTTTGAACATAATGAAAATAGCTGATTTAAAGTCTTCATCTAGTAGGTCCAAGGCCTGGTCTTTCTCAAAGACAGTTTCTGTTGTTTGCTTTGTTTCCTGTGTAGAAGCTACACCTTGTTACTGTGCATGACTCATTACTTTTGTTGAAAACTGAACATTTTAAATAATGTGGAACTCTGGAAATCTGACCCCACCCCTAGATTTGTTGTTCTACCTCCTTACTGTTATTATTGTTTGTTTAGTGATGTTTCTGAATAGATTCTGAAAAGCCTGCATTCTTTGTTACCTGTGACCACTGAACTCTCGCCCAGTTAAATTAGTGCTCACTAATGATTGGACAGGGATTTCCCAAACACCTAGAACCACCAACTCTCCCAGTCATCACCAAAGGGCTTCTGTGCATGTTGGGGCATGCACTCAACACCCAGTAAGGTAGTTGACCACTCTGCCCTAGACTTAACTTCCTACTTGCACAGAACCTCAGGGTTAGCCAAACATGTGAGTGGAGAGCCTTCTTAGGTCTTCCCTGAGTTTGTGCAAAACCCTGTTACACGTGCCTGGGCTTTTTAGGAATGTGACAGCTTTTCAAGGTCCAAGTCCCTAAAGATGTCACGTCCTCGGCTTTTCCTTTTAAGCTTTTTGGTTAGCCTACTTGTTTGCTCAATTGCTGTCCATCAGCCCTGACAATCACAAAGTTCATCAATTGTCTGTTATTATTTGGACAAAGGTCCCAAAGAAAAGGCTTTTCATACTGGGTGAACTCGAAGTCAGACCAAATAAAAACAGTCTGCCCGTGGGGTCTTCCAAGAAATACCAGACAGGTCAAATAATGACAATTTTCCAGGAACGAAAATCCAATCCCATCCTTCTCCCTCCAGTGACTGCCAGGCTCCTGGTCTCACTGTGATTGTGCGCTGATGACATTCAAGGCTAACACAGAACTGGAGGGCTTTATGGGAACAGGGCAAGAAAACCTGGTGTTCTAAGATTCAAATATTTCTTCTTGAACAAACACTTCCTAAGCTACTACAAGTCTCTTGTTAATTTCCAGAGTCCTGAAAAAGTTGATTTTGACAATTTGTGCCAGTTTCCTCGTTGCTTTTAGGGAGGAGAAAAACTTCAAACCCACCATTTCCCAAGAGCCTGCATTCTGCGCTTCCGTGCGACTACTGTCAATTCTCTGACAGCACCTCTCTCATGAGACTTTTCAGGAGAGAAATGTTAGCTCAGCCACACTGTAGAGAACTACAGAATCCCCACCCGGTCTGTGGGCACCAGAGCAAGTGAGACACGGCTTCTGCCGAGGGCACTCTCAGCCAGTGATTGGGAGGAGGATGAGCAGAACAAAAGTGCGGGGGAGAAACGTGGCGTTTCAGGAGGGGCAACATGTGGAGCTATGGGAACTGAGCACCAAGAGCGGATGTCCAGCCAGGAGGGGACTGGGGAGGCTTCACGGGCAGAGGCTTCCAGCATTTACAGTCCCCACAGCTGAGGTGGCATCATGTGGCTCCAGCCCCGCACTCCTACCTCACGGAGACCACAAGGTCAGGTGGGAAATGCGGGGCTCACGGTCCGTGGCCTCAACAAGTACCACACCCAGTCCTCATCGCCTCTCCACTCACCGAGTGCCTCCACGCGAGGCCTGCGCTAGGCACTAGGGACCTTCTAACACACGGAGAAGGATCCACCGCCTGCGCTCCAAACGGGTTTTACTGTGTTTGCTGGAACTCTAGTCCTTCTATCAGAAGCACCATATTGGCAGCCTGTGGGCAGAATGGACCCCCAGATTATTCTGTTTGGCCTGCACAGGATTAGCCCAGTGAACTAGCTGCCGACACTTAAAACTCTTGAGTTTTCACATAAAAATCAGGAAAAGGCAGGGGGTCTGGTTATGCTGAACCTAAATTCCCATCGGACAAAAGGGATCTGGAGCCACATGAAGCTGAGCCCTTCACACAAGAACGAGCCCTCGGCTTCACCGTCTCTTTTCTCTTCTGGGTGGTGAGACCGAGACACCTCAAACCAGCACTCCTGTTGTTGGCTTTGAGTTGAAATAAGAAGACAGGGAAATTTCTTGCACCCGCACCTCAATCTGAAGAGTGTGAAAACAAAAGCTAGACCAAGAAAATAACGTGGCTTAAGAAAAAGAGGAGAAGGCACATTTCTTTGTGGAAGTTAAGTCTATTTCTACATATTACACACTCAAAACTTAAGTAGAACCTATGAGCAATACCGAGAAATGAAAAAGTGATTTGACAAAAATGAAGGCAGACCATCAAAAAGGTTGAAGTATGAAGATGAATAAATTATGTGATATGCCTCTGAATTGCAATATATCAAGTGAAAAAAATACTGATACCAAAACTTTTCAGATAGCAACTAATGACAAAATAATCTATTGTACACAATAGAAATTATGTACCTTAAACAAAAGCAAATATTTGCAATTTTATTTCTAACCAAAACATAACGCTTACTGTATTGAAGAAACAGAATTTAAAAGGTCCTGAGGCATTAAAAAAAGGACCTTGCAGCATTTCCAACTAAAATTACACAATACAGGGGCATCTGGGTGGCTCAGTTGGTTAAGGGATCAACTCTTAATTTCAGTTCAGGTCATGCTCTCATGGTTCATGAGATCTAGCCCCACTTGGACCCTGTGCTGACAGCACAGAGCCTGCTTGGGATTCTCTCCCTCCCTCTCTCTGCCACTCCCTAGCTCGCAGTCTTGTTCTCTCACTCTCAAAATAAATAAACTTTAAAAAATTAAAAAAAGAAACAAAATTATACAATACATATTAAAAATACATGACCAGTTAACTACATTAATTTACTGTGTCCATGAGAATTTCTAACAGGCCTGGAGAACTTTGGGGCCCGGTCCTCATGATAAGACACAGCATCAGAAATGACATGCATGTGACCACAGATGACAATGCTCCTGAAATGCTGTTGTTCCAGCTCCAGAAACATAAACTCAGTGTTTTTTGTTTTGTGTGTGTGTTTTTAAGTTTGAAACAGAGAGAGAGAGAGAGAGAGAGAGAGAGAGCGCGCGCACATGAGCAGGGGAGGTGCAGAGAGAGAGAATCCGAAGCCTGATGTGGAGCTTGATTCAAGAACTGTGAGATCATGACCTCAGCCAAAACCAAGAGTCAGACGCTTAATGGACTGAGCCACCCAGACGCCCCTAAACCCAGGGTTTTTATAAGAACGCAGTCCAAGGATACAATCTTGAGGAATGACTTTATGCTAAAAGTTCAGCACCAATTATGAAACAGTGATGAACTGAAACCACTCTGTGACTTGGTTTACAAATGCCAAACCATCTACCCAAGGCACCTGGAGGCACAACGTGGTAACACACACGTACGTACAGAGGTCAGGTGATAAGCCGCAGAAGATAGTTTCTGAGCTGTGGGAAGGAACTCACTCCCGTCACTCAAATTCCTTCCTGGCTTCTCAGCAGAGACAAGAACAAAGAGCAGGGTTAGGGCTGGCTTCCTACCTATTCCAATGTGGGAATACGGCTCTGCGAGCACTTCCACAAATACACCAACCCAGGAGCCAATCCATTTATTTCACAGGACACAATGTCATTGAGAATCACATTTGGGAAGACAAAAAATCTTGTCCACTCCCCTACAGAGAAATCAACATCCAGAACTGAATGTTCTCTCCAGAGACATTCCCCAAAGTGCAGAGATGAAGACTGGAATCCGATAAAAGCTCTCTTCAAGACTAACTGAAGAGATCAGCATCATTTTTCTAACAAACATTAGCAATAAGAAGTGAATGAGAAGCAACAGATGCCACAGAACACCCAACACGGCAGTGGCAGGCCTGGCATCCAAAATCCTCAAGGACCACAACTGCAACATTACCCTGAAAGCAAAACCCATCAAGCAGAGATTCCCTCCAAGTGTGGAAGATTCTTTGTGTGTGAACAGCTGTTTTCCATCATAAGTGGCTAAAACTAAACACAGCTCCTAGTGGACAGCCAAGGCCACAGCCTGTCTTATGTTCAGCAAGAGACAGAAGATGTGAGACTCCTCTCTTGGGTCAAAAGGAGTCAGGTTCCAAAGGAAAAAAGAATAAGAAAAAAACTTAATAAATTAATGATTAAGATATTTTTTATTTTCAACTTTAATTTTTTAAATTTTGAAAAATTCTAGTACCATATGCGTTCATACACAGCTATGTTGTTACACCAAAGATGAGTTAAAATAAAAGTGATTTGGAGGCGCCTGGGTGGCTCAGTCGGTTGAGCGTCTGACTTTGGCTCAGGTCATGATCTCACAGTTCCTGAGTTCGAGCCCCGCATCGGGCTCTGTGCTGACAGCTCGGAGCCTGGAGCGTGCTTCGTATTCTGTGTCTCCCTCTCTCTCCACCCCTCCCCTGCTCGCACTCTGTGTGTCTCTCTCTCAAAAATAAACAAACATTTAAGAAAACTTAAAAATAAAAAAGTAAAAGTGGTTTGTTGATTTGTCTTCTATCAGCTGGCCACATGCATCTGCTGTACACATCTGCCCAAGTTTGGTACTCCTGATGCATGTCAATCTCCCATTCAATTAATAAAATCTCTTATATTTCGATATACTACAAAAAAAAAGTATTCACTACATGCATGACAGGAGTAGTTCCCCACTGACAGGTGCTACGGATTGTCCTTTCTGATGTACTCAGTAGAGCCAGACACACGGTGTTCAAAACACTTACACGCTACACCCCTCACCTTCGCAGGACCCTCTCCTGCCCACGTTTGGCTCTTCCTTCACTTACCTCCACAGTTCCTTGGTCCCTGAAACCTCATTCCAGACCTAGAACAAGAGGACAGAGAAGTCTGGTCAGTCTGTATGCAGTTGGCACCTAGCCTGCCAGGCACCGTAGACGGGACAGAGAGCTAGATCAGACTCAGTGCCTGTGGGCAACAAAACTCACCCTGGGGAATCAGACATATGTGGACGGCCCGATAAAAACAATCAAGAGTGAGAAAGGAGAGTCTAACAATGTCGGTGGAGCTGAGGGGCTCAGAAGTGATTACTGACAAAATCCCCAAGAGCTGAAGCATTCCAGGGAGAGAGAAAACTACTGGAGCAAAGACTGTGAAGTGAGAAAAAACTAGTGAGCATTCTGCCTTAAGTGGAGTAAAGGGTTCTGGGGAAAGGAGCTGGAAATCTGCTTAGACCCAACTCGCAAAGTCGTAATGGCAAAACCAGTGAGAAGCCACTTGGCAATTGTGGATGGAGGAGTGGCGGGGTAGCCTGTTTAGTTAGATCACTGGCTCCTTCGAGAAGGAAGAATTGGAAATGAGGGCAGGGCAACAGGCTCCAGAAAGGCTGCCTCAGAGGAGTAACTAAAGGCACTGGCCTGGAGGGTGTCCCAGAGACGCCAAGATGGTAGAACAGCCATCTCGGGAGACAGTCCCCTGCTCCCATAAACCGCCCCCTGCAGAAGTATTTGAGAGAGGCTCGGGATCAGTCAGTCCTGATCTGAGGGAACCAGAGTGTCATGCCTGCCCTCACCCGGACCCACAGCTGCGTCCTGGGACGCCGTGGCCTCTCCAGCCAGGCCAGCCTGGATCCCGGAGCCCACACAGCTTCCAAGGGAACCACTCTGGAGAGTTGCATGTGGTCCAGATGCACTGAAGGACCCATCCCAGAACCTGGCTGGCCAGTCCCTGGCAGAAGCAAACAGCATCCTCGCAGCCCGGGCCCCGCTCACACAGCCCTTGCTCACCTGCCGGATCAAAGTGCCTCGGTCTTCTTGGCAGGAATGTAAAGTTTATAATTTGCAGAAATCAAGCCGAGACAGTCAAGAAGATTTACGCATTTTCCTTTTATGGAGTTCCCAGTTCAAAGCCTAATTGAGACCTTATGTCCCAAACACAGAGTATGATGTGCAATATAATCTGAAAAATAAATACTACCCACCCAGAGGACCCCTCTGTTAGATGCTGGCCTTCACGACAACACAGTGAGGCAAGGATAACTGACTTCATCTTACCCAGCAGGGAAACCATGTCCCAGAGAAGCTTGTGCTGCCCAAGGGTACAAGTGGCCCTCCTTCCTAACTCTGCCTCTGTGCCATCCCTAGCCTGCTGCAGGGATCCAGTCCCAGCCCTGTATGGGACTAGCTGGGTGGGACCGTCTCTTTATTGGTAAAAAAAAAAGGGGATGAAAACCCGGTATTTTACCTGACACATTTTAAATATAGTTATGGAATTCAAACACGAATCTGTTTATTGATCTTTCTGTAAAACGATATGATAATGTGTGACAATTAATAAGGAAAATCTTCAGGGGGGCCGCCTCGGTGGCTCAGGCAGTTAAATGTCTGCCTTGGGCTCAGGTCATGATCTCATGGTTTGGGAGTTCAACCCCACACCGGGCCCTCTACTGTCAGCACAGAGCCCGCTTCAGATCCTTTCTCTCCGTCTCTGTCTGCCCCTTCCCCCTCACGCTGTCTCTCAAAATATACATAAACCTTAAAAACGAAAAAAGAAAAAGAAAATCCTCTGGAGGCCAGCGGGGGGGCTCTCAGGCCACAGCCCTGGTCGGGTGCAGACCCGGCACCTTGCAAACCAATGCTAGTCTAGCTACTCCTTCACTGCCTCAGAGGGAGTAAGATTTCTCCCCACCCCACCTCCCAACAGCCCAGCCAGGGAGAAGCCACCGCACTTCCAGTCCCCAGTTGACCGCAATGGACTTTTAGTTCGCAACAGCCCTTCCAGCCTCGCCTTCCTCGGTAAAAGAGCCTCTTCAGCTTTCTTCTCTGGACTCGCCTATGGTTTTGCCAGGCCCCGCTGGTCTTGAATTGCAATTCTCCGTTGCTCCCAAACAAACCCATTTTTGCCGGTAAGGTAACTGGCAGTTTTCTATCTAAGGTTAACAAATGTATTTTAGGTTCCTTTATGAAATTCCCTGACTCGACAAGTATTGACAAAGGGCACGCTGGGTGCCAGAGACAGGATGCTGGCTGTCAGGCACGAATCCAGCGGGGGGAAAGCGGACATGAACTGCATACACTATACCAGCAGTTAAGCTGTGCGGAGCCCTAGGAGGAGCCGGCGCAGGTGCACACGGGGCGGATGACAGCCAGGACCCAGGTGTGCGGGCGCCCTGACCCCAGGGGACTCACCACTCACAGGAAACTCTTGGCTTCCCAGACAAGACCCAGAGGGAAATTATAGAATGTTCCAGAAGAGGTGGGAGGGGCAAGGAAACAGGCCCCCCAAGCCCATCCAGGCAGTGAAAGCTGATGGCAGGGGGGCCGCAGCAGACCAGCGAACAGGGCTCTGGGAGTCCCCGGGGCGGCGGCTCGCAGCACCCACACAAGCCTCCAGGTCACCACCCCGGCCTCAGCGCGCTCGGCCCACCACGGAATTGGCCGCCGGACGCCGCCCCCCAAACGGGGAAACTGAGGCCCAGAAAAGGGCCAGCCTTGGACACGCAGGAACCATAAAGCCAGCCCTGCCTCCCGGCCAGGGCGCGCTACCTTGTCCACCTGGGCGGCGCAGAGCAGGTCTCGGGCCTCCAGGAAGGAGAAAACGTGCAGGAGCTCATGGAACCCAAGTTTCGGCTCCATCTCGCCCGCACCGCCCAGCCTCCGCCCTCCGGCCACGCCTTCCACGCGCTTCTGGCCTTCCGGCCAAACCCCGCCCATCTCGCCACGCTTCCGCCCCGAGGGCCAAACCCCGCCCATCACGCCGTGCTTCTGGCCCGCAGGCCGAGGAGCACGCCAAGATGCTTCCTTCCGCTGCGGACGGCCAAACCCCGCCCATCCCACCCCACTTCCGCCCCGCAGACTACACCCACCCAGTGCTCAATGCTTCCGTTCTGTTGGGTCAATCCTCTGCCTTAAGCTGGAGCCAGTCGGCCTCGCTCCTCCCTGACCTTCCACTTGCCTCTGACCACCCCTTGGCTCTCGCTCTGACCTTCACCCCTGCACTGACCCTCACGTTGGACATTGTGGTGGTCTTGAACCCAGCCCCTCCCAAGCCCTTGCTCTGGCCTTTGACTTCACCTTTGACCTGTCCTCCATTTCGGACCCTTGCCGCTCTCAACCTGGCCTTTGACATGGGCCACTCATTTACCAGATTCGGGCCAGCCCCTGGTCCTGACACTCACCCTTGACCTTGACCCTCCTCCAACCTCACCCTGCTCACAACCCTCAACCTTGCCATCCCCGCTATCCTGAATCCCTACCCTCACCTGACCCTGACACTCACTGTGACCATCACTGGGATCTTCACCCTGGCCTCACCTTTGCTTTCACAGTGACCCTCAGCCTCACTCCGACCTTGACATTCAAGGTGAGGTCAGGTTCAAGGGCAAGTTTAGAGTATCCTGTGGATGGAGTTGTGGAGGGTCAGTGATCCAGACGTGGGTACAGGCTCAAATTTAAACGGAGCTGAGAGCTCCCAGAAATTAGCTAGACTGGAGCTTGGCATCGACAGAAGATGGGGCTGGACAAACAGGCAGAGGACAGATCCCTAAAACATCAGACCTCTCCCTGAAAGCAACGCTGTCTATTGTTTTGTATTTCCCCAGAAGCTTGGAGGCAATGCCTGGCAGTGTCACCTGTGCTCAGGGCTGACACGGGTTTAGCCACATGAAGAACAAAATGCACATTTTAAGAGTAAGAGATTGCGAAGGATATGTTTGTTTCTCTGGTCCGTTTTTAACTCTTCCTGAACCAGGACTGCACTGTCTCAACAGGCCCTATGAAAAGTCTTAGGTCTAACAGTGAGTCCTTCCCTGGTTTTTCTCTTCTGCCTTCTCTTAACCCTTTCATTTCTGTGTAGATTATAGAATCAGCTGATCAAAATTTATTAAGCAAGCAAACAAGAGCCAACTGGGCTTAAGTATTCGGATTTACTGAATTAACAAATGACTTCCAAGAATGCCTATCTCCTCACTTGCTCTGTACCTGAGTAAGGAGGTGGCACGTCTGGTCCTGGCTCACCCTTGTCCTCAGGGTAGAGATGCTGGTAAGTGGCTTGACCCCGATCGGTCCCCAACCTGAGCCATCCTGGGGCTTGAATTCTGCCACTGCACCTCCAAATGGGAGCCCCACTGCATGAAGCCCCCAGGACTGGAGGAGCCGTGAATGGAGCCGCATTCCTGGTGACCACAGAGAAACAAGGGCCAGGAAACGATGCCTGCCACCTTGGCCACTTCCCTCGGTAGGAATGGAGGGGGGCTGACACCAGGCAGAACTACCTGGGCTTTTTACAATAAATCTCCAAAGTGAACTAGCTTTCGATGCCTCTGAAAACAAAATCAAACAAAGCTGCCCTCCCATCATGTTCCCACGTGAGGACACCTTACACTCTCTGCTCCCCTAGATGGCTCCACCAGGGCCATCCCTGACCGGGAAGGCAGGGCCTGCAACCAGCACCATGGCAGCCACAGCCACGGAGCTCACGGTGTCCCTCTGATGGGTCAGTTGGCAGCACGCACGTGGGAGGCCAATGGCACCGGCTGTAGGTCCCCTCTGCTGGAGCCGGATGTCCTCATTCCCAGCCTGGGAGCAGACCAGGTGAGGGGTGGACCTAGTGAGGCTGTGTGGAGGCCACCGGAGGTCGGGTCAGGCTCAGCAGAGAAACAAGAAGCCCAGGGGGCTCTGGGGGACAGGACGGCAGGGCGGGCCCAGCGTCAGCCCTCCGGGATGAAGGGCCGAATCAGCTCCGGGTTCAACAGTGACTCTTCGAGAGGCCGGTCCACGTGGAAGTCATGGACGTGGGGGGGGCCCGGGTGGGCCTTGGGGGTGGGTCCCCCTGGGCGCTGGGGAATCGGCAGCTCCGAGGGGTGGGCAGGCAGGGGAGCCGTGAAGAAGTACTGATGCAGGAGGGCCTGCGGGCGGCAATCAAGGGACAGAAGGCAATGAGTCACCTCCCCGTCCCAACCTCAGCTCACCTGCCTCTGAGGGAGGATGGAGCACTGCCCTGCCAAGGCTCGTTCCCACACCTGCTCCACAGCATCTCCACGTGCTCAGCACCTGAACACCGTTACAGGTTCGCGGGAGCCAGCAGGGGGCAGAACACAGAGCCTCCCCGTGAGTCTTCCCCAAGTCAGGGGTATGGGTGACAGACAAGACAGAGGAGAAAGGGACAGGGAGCGTCAGATGACTAGTGCTGTCAGAGCGACAGCGGAGGTTGAGGGGACCAGAGAGGCTGCGGGCCTGCAGAGCAGTGCGGGCGAGCTCCAGGGAGGGGTGCTGGAGCAGAGATCCCAGAGGCGCACAGTTAAGGCCTGAGGACACACAGCAGGCCTGGGGCCCGGGGGCGGGGGGAGAGTGGCCAGGAGGGTCACAGAGGTGATGTCCCCCCGCATGTGATTGCTTGGAGAGGGAGCCACAGGAGAGCCCTGCTGGGGTCTGAGCTGGCCTGCCAGGGGAGGGTGCCCCGAAGAGACACAAGCAGGATCTGAGAGGCAGTGGTGTAGACAGGGAGGCGGGCAGGTGGTCTTGGTCCAGCAGCCTTGGTCCGCTGAGACGGCTCACCAGGGGCCTGCTAGTACTGGGGCGGGCAGGGCACGGGGACACCCGAGAGAGGCTCCCATGTCAGCCCATGGTCCTGCCTCTCCTTCCCAGCCACACAACCCCTTTCCAGGTCCCCCTCGCCAGACCTCTGCTCATCATTTCTCCCTGAAAAACACCTCCCCAAGCTTAAACTGGCACCCCCCCCCCCAGAGTCAGTCCCACCTGCCCACCCCCAGGGCCCAGGAAGATGCCAGGCGTGTGCAGATGCAGAGTAAATATCCACTGGAGGGATGAGGCAGCCGGTCACCCACAACCCAGGCGCGCTCTCCGGCAAGGTGGCCATGCCTTCTACTGGGGTCCCCGCCTGCCCGTGGCCCCCCGGGTTCTGGTGCCAGCCTATCACAGGGCCCCGAGTGAGGAGGGTCAGGGAAACGGGGTCACCCTACCTGGGAGGCTGAGATGCGCTGGCGCGGAGGGTAGAGGAGGAACAGCCCCAGCAGGTCCAGGGCCTGGGGAGACGCATCGGGCAGCACCTCCTCCAGGGGCACAGGCGCCTGCTCCTTGAAGGAGATCTTGTTGTAGTCGGGCAGGTCCGTGATCTCCTACGACCATGGTCATCAGTCCGTGCGGCTGTGGCCCACCTGCTCACCGGTCATCCCCCCCCACCCCACGTCTCAGGCATGTGTACAAAGTGCCAGTGTGCCGGCAGGAGGGGAGGGACAGGACCCGGCTTCCTGCATCCAGCAGGGCAGGATGGGAGGAGCCGCCAAGAGAGGCCAGAACAGTGGTCTGGGGGGAGGGGAGGGGGCCAGGGAGGTGTGGAGCCACAAGAGAAAAGGCACAGAGGGTGGTCCTAGCTGTTGGGGGGAAGGGAAGACACCTGCCCCCACCCGTTCCCCACTGGGAACCCCTGCAAACCGGCCAGACTTGAGGACTGGGGGTGCCCAGGATTCGAAGCACACAGCAAAGCTGCTCGATGTCATTCTCTCCAGGGAAGAGAGGGGATCCGTTCAACAATTCCCCCAGGATGCAGCCCACAGCCCTGCGGACACAGACCCAGACAGCTCAGAGATCTCCCCACACCAGTTCGATCGCCTCACACTATGACACAGATCTCGCCACACTGCGCCCACACCCCATACTAGGGCCAAGGAACCACAGAATAGCACAGCGGCTTCGTACCTGAGGCTACAGACTCGTAAACAAAACCCACAAGCCTAGAACACAGACCAGGTCCCCCTCTCCAACAGCTCACTGGCCTCAACCCTAGAAAACATAGCAACCCCCTCGGTGGTTCTGAGACTTCTCAGAGCCTCAGTTTCTGGGACACGCAGCCACCGTCTCTCACTCCTCACTTTCTGGGACAGACCTCCAAAACAGCCCCCAAATCTCAAGTGCCTAGGCATGGACAAACCATCCTACCCAAATAAAGCTCAGAGCCTTCACACCCAGGCATATAACCAACCCCTGCCTCCCAGATTAGAGGATCCATGCCTTGAGCCTCAACCACCTCCCTGACTCCAGCCCAGATGCTTCCTGCTCCCATCACACCTGACCCCCACCCAAGTGAAAACTGACCCCAAACTCCTCAGAGACTCCCCAACGAGGGAAAACACCCCCAAGGCAACCTAGAGCTCACAGCACGAAGACGCCCCCAAATGGCTTAGCAACCCCACATTCCCCCGTGCCCAGCCCACAGAAGTCTCACCACAGGTCGACGCCCTGGTCATACTGGCGGGCACCATACAGGAGCTCCGGGGCTCGATACCACCTGGGAGGAGGGGGTGGGCACAGCCAGCTCGCTCGTCTGACGGAGGCTGCCCAGAAAGGTCACCCCCGCCGCACATCAGCCCCACAAGCAATGTCTGAACAGAAGGTCCAGAAGCATCTCAGCCCGGTGAGAAGGTTGGGGCCTGTCCTCTGCCAACTCCTGCCTGGGAACTGGCCCTCCCTACCTGGTGGCCACCTGGTGTGTGTAGAGGCGGCTGCCATCTGGGGAGAAGACCCGGGCCAGGCCAAAGTCTGCTATCTTGAGCTGGCCTGAGGCACTGATGAGCAGGTTGGCCGGTTTCAGGTCCTGAAGACACCAAAGGGGGCATCAGTTCCTCCACACCCCTGGAGGACCTTGGGGCAGGAGGGTGTGGCAGGCTAAGCACCCGGGTCAGCCCAGGCCCCACCCTCTCCAGGGCCACTGAGTCTGTGGTGTGGCCACACCACGGGTCTTGCCCCTCTGACCCCTCTTCAAGGGCTGGCCCGCAGGTCCCGCCGCAGCCCGTGCTGACACTGACCCGATGCACGATGTTGTTGGCGTGGCAGAATGCCACACCCTTGAGCAGCATCTGCAGGTAGCTCTTGACCTGTGCCTGGCCCAGGGGCCTCTGGGCGTGGCGCACCACCTCGGCCAGATCCGACAGCATGAACTCGAAGGCCAGCACAAAGCCTGCGCCGTGCGGGAACACGGCCTTCAGCTGCACCACCTGCGGGCAGGCATCCGGTCAGCCCTGGGACCCACATCACTCAGACCCGCTGGGGGACCCCAGCCCCGCCCCAGACAGAGGACCAGGCGGGTGGGTGATGTGAGACCTGAGCTCAGAACCAGGGATGCGGAATCCCCAGTTGTTCCCCTCTCCAGAGAGAAGATGGTCCCCATCTAACACTCCACTCACTGACTCAGGGAAGAGGAGGTGGGAAGGTCACCCAGGGCAGTGACTGGGCTCCACCTGCAGTGTCCCCCCCTACCCCTGCCCCTCACTCACACACACACAAACACACACAGGGCACAGGTCTCCTCTGGGCTCCTCTAGGGCCATGAAACCCCAGCACCAGGAGAGCTGGACACATGTCACATACACTTCCCAAGGGACCACGGGTCAGCGGGGCCAGGCTGCACAACACGGAGCAGGAGCAAGGCCTGGCAGGGCCTGTGCTGTGCTCACAGCACAGGGAGACAGACAACTGAGCGAGCCAACGGCTGGGGTGTCCCGGTTCTGACGAGGACAGACAGGGCGGGGGGAGTCGGTAAGGCAGGGATGCGGGAAGGAGCACAGACAGAGGAGCACCAAGCACAAAGCCCTGGGGGCAGAGGGGGCAGTGAGGCGGCAGGAGGGACACGGGCACGTAGGGTCCTTTACGGGAAGGACGTTTGCCCTGTGCTGAGGCCCGGACGGTACCCGTCACAGGGGACGCTTCAGAGGTCACGTAGGATGGAGAGGGGCTGCAGCTCTCAGTGTGAAGAAAAGCCAGTGGGCTTTTCCAGCAGGGAAGTGAAGGGTTTCATCCACACTTTTGGACGGTGGGGAGGGGAGCACCAGCAAGGAAACGGCGTGGTCATTCGGGTCGGAGATGAGGGCAGCACGGGCTCCACGCTGGGGCATCTGAAGGTGGGACCTCCAGGGCTGCTGACTCACAGGTGGAGGGCCCGTGTCACCCTCCCATGTATGGGCTGTGTGTGCAAGCCCGTGGACCTTTTTTTTGTTTAATTTTCTTAATGTTTGTTTATTTTTGAGGGGAGGGGGAGGAGCAGAGAGATGGAGACAGAGGGTCTGAAGTAGGCTCTAAGCTGAGAGCAGCAAGCCCGTACGTGGGGCTTGAACTCACAAACCGTGAGATCACAACCTGAGCGAAGTCAGACACTCAACCGACTGAGCCACCCAGGTGCCCTGAGCCCGTGGACTTTTATTGCTGGTTTTCAGACTTTGAAGATAGCACCCAATCATTCCCCAGGTCACACACATATACTCAAACACACAGAATTATAAAGAAAAAACAACAGAAGAAAAAAACCCTATCACCTACAATCAAACTTACAGCACATTCTAGCCGACTTTACAACAGACAGGGTACGTACAATCAATCCCACACTCACATATAGGCACACATGTTTGTGCAGAACTAGGGTGCATAGTTTATGTGTTTTACAAGCAGTTTACAAAGTGCTTCTGTTACATAGCCAACATGTCATGGACATCTCCATGAGGAGGAGGATAACAAGCAAGTCAGAGCACGACAGGATACACCAGTCACCTCCCAGGGATGAGAGACGGCACCGTGAAGAGCAACAGGCTGGGGGGAAGTGCCCCTCCTCGCGTGCCCACAGCGCCTCCCAGCCCCATGGACCAAGCCACGTGGGCTCTGCAGCCTCTGTCCATCTCCCCTGCAGCACTTAAATCCTCAGAAGTCCGCTCGGGGCCAACGCCCAGCACAGGGTAGGGCCCATGAGAGGACCCAAGGTTAGAACGTCCTCGATCAGACCCTGACCAAAGCCCCCCGGGGACCAGCCGAGCGCCCACAAGCTGGCAGAGGGGAGATCCTGAAATGGGCCTGGCTGAGCAGCGGAGAACTCAGAATGACAAATACCTGAAACAGTTAACCCAGCCTGTGACCAGAACAGAAGCTCAATGGGTGGCAGTGATCGTTATCATTAAAAATCACTAAATGCTTTATGGAAAGAAGTCAGTGAAGAAGAGAATGAGTAAGGGAAGAAAATCAGTGGGTAAGAGGGATGAGTGAGGAGTGAAGTCGGTGGGTGGATGAGGTGGACAAGGGAAGGAGAGGCCCTCCAACCCCAGCCCCACTCACGTGCTGATTGTCCTCGATCTCCTGCAGGGCTTTGATCTCCCGCAAGGCCTGGTTGGGGATGCCATCCTCCAGCCGCCGCAGGGCCACTTTCTTGAGGGCCACGATCTCCCCAGTCTGTGCAGGACAGAACGCAGACACTGCCACCCATCCCAGGCTGGGAGAGGGGCCACGGGGACGGGAAAGGCGCCACCTGGGTGGGACACAGAGGCCCAGGGGCCTCGTGGGGTGGGAAGGGAGGGAAATCAGGTACAGCCCGGGACCAGCTGTCCCAGGGCCGCGCAAACAGCTAAGAGGCTTTCAGGCCACGCTCCTCGGGCACGCGCGGCATAGCTGCTGTGGCCTCGCGGGTGGGTGGGAAGCTTGCAACCCGGACGGCACCCACTGATGGGGGCCAAAGTGGTGGGCGCACACCACGAAGCGGGGCGAGGAGGCAGGCGCAGCGGTGCACACGCGGGCAGGGGAAACGGTGGCGGGGGGTGGGGGGGAGCGTCCCTCGGCCAGGAACGGCTGCAGGCGCAGATCCCACGGCCCCGCTCACCTCCACGTGCTTGGCCTTGAAGACGATGCCGTGCGCGCCCTCCCCGATGCGGCCCAGGATGCAGTACTGGTCCATGCAGACCCTCCGCACGCCCCGCCCCTCCCCGCTGGAGCGACGCGGTTGCCTAGCAACGGGCTGCTTCCGGGAGCCGGACCGGGCGGCCGACCGGAGCTGGGGACGGTGTCCGGGCGTCGTCTGCGCCTTCGCCGGTTCCCCGCGGTCCGGCCGCAGCGCGCTTCATTCGGGGGAAGCCATCGTGCGCGGAGGGCGCCAGCGCCGGGGCGGGGAAACAATGGCGGACGGCTTCCCCTGCCCGCGGCTTCTGGACGTCACGTGACGTGCGACGCCAGGGACGCGGAGGGGGCGGGGCCGCGTGGTCGTGATAGGCGGGGGTCGGGGCGGGGCTACGCGTCGGGGGCGGGGACTCCTGGTGACTGGGCGGGGCCAACTCCTCCCCAGCCGGCCAGGGTTCCCCCATCTGTAGCTGGAGATGCCAGCTTCAAGCTTACTCAGGAGTCAGTGAGGAAGGGAGCCCGGTTCAGGACCAAGTTGTGGAAGGAGCATCAACGGGGCCTCCCTTCTGGACGGTCAGCTGGGACCTTTTAAAAAGTTCGAACTCTGACCAGGAAGCCCAAGTCTAAGGCTTCTCATGAGGAAACATCAGGAGGAAATTGCAGTGAGCGATTTTAAAGAAGTGTATACAAAGGATTTTGACAAAAACACAAGTTGCGAAGTTAAACTTCGGAAAAGATGCGCGATCTCACCACGATAAAATAAATGCGAAATAATCTACAATTTTCCACCTATCGAATGGCTAAAGATCCCAGATCTAAAAGGCCATTAGTCAGGGGCCCCTGGGTGGTTCAGTCGGCTAGGTGTCTGACTTCGGCTCAGGCCATGATCTCGCGGTTCGTGGGTTCGGCCCCCGGTTGGGCTCTGTGCTGACAGCTCAGAACCTGGAGCCTGCTTGGGATTCTGTGTCTCCGTCTTTCTGCCCCTACCCCACTCGTGCTCTGTCTCTTTGTCTCTGTCTCTCTCTCTCTCAAAGGTAAATAAACATTTTAAAAATTAAATAATAATAATAAATAAATAAAAGGCCAGGGCTATGGGAAAACAGGAACTCTTACCCTTTGCTTGTGGGAGTGTAATTTGGTGATGCTGGTCAAATGACAGATGCATATCCCCTTGGACCCAGCAAGTCCACTTCTAGAAATTCCCCCAACAGATGTACCGCACACATGTAAAACGGCATGTGCAAAGTTACTCATTGTAGCATTATTGGAACAGCAAAAACTGGAAACGTTCCAGATGTCCATCAGTAGGAGACTAAGTGGCGGTATACCCTTCCAATGGAATATGTGGCCTCAAAAATGAATGACGATGCTTGTTTATGTGCAGTAATAGGAAGACTTCTAACATACATTGTTTAGCTAAAAAGGCAAGATGCAGAACAGAACATACAGTGTGCCACTAGCTATGTAAAGAAAAACATGTAACTAATGCTTGTTCGTCCATTATAAGGTTTCTGCAAAGATACTCAAGATTTCATGACTGCAGTTACCTGGTGGAGGGACTGGAAGGATTGGTAGGAGGTGAACTTTTCACTGGGCCTTTTTGTATTCTTTCAGTTTTGAACCATATCACTTATTAATTTTCAAAAAATGTTTTCTGGCTCAGAAGTTCAGTTCCACTTTTCTTTTAACAATTGCAGAAGAATGCCTTGATCTCCAAAGATGTTCATGCTGTTTGATGATAGCAGAGGCCGTGGCAGATGGTAAATAAGTAATGGGAGTGACTTAGAATGGAATACTTTATAGCTATTACAAAGGGTGAGGATAAATACAGTGTGTCATGGGAAAAGGATGGTTTTCAAAAAATAGTACAGAGTCATTTGAAAAGTCATATGAAGAAAAAAATGTACACACCATACACAAAAATTTATTCCAGGTGTACTGCAAAACTAAATATGAAATGTAAGCAATGAAGCTTGTAGATGAAAACAAAATATCTTAATGACTTTGGGTTAGGTAAAAATTTTATTTGTTTACTTATTAGCAGTTTTTCACTTCATTATTGCTCAAAGTCCATGGTCTACATCATTCTTGGTGTACATTCTATGAATTTAGACAAATGCATAATGACACGTACCCACCATTATGGTATTATATTATAGTATATAGTTTCACTGCCCTAGAAATCCCCTGAATTCATCCTACCCCTATCCTTTCCCCTCACCCCTGGCAAGCACCAAACTTTTTACTGTTTTACAGTTTAGGCTTTTCCAGAAGGTCACGGAGTTGGAATCACACAGTATGTAGCCTTTTCAGAGTGGCTTCTTTCACTCAGTAATATGCATTTAATTTTCCTTTATGTCTTTATGTCTTTTCATGGTTTGATAGCTCAATTTTTATTTTGTTATTTCAAAATTATTTTAATTTAGAAATACAAAACATCTGGAGGAAAAAAATCATAGAAAAACCCAAAACATACAGGCAAATTTTTACTCCATGAGCTTCTTCAATTCTCACTTGTTTACCAATCCCCAAGATGAAAAACTCTTCTTAAAAGATATTCAGCCACCAACAATGATGTTATTGATAGGAATATGCATCGATTTCACAAAAAAAGCCAATGAATCCTATTATAGCGTATCTTATTGCTGTTGCCATGACAATCTTCTGGAATTCTTTGCTGTCGGGTGTAGTGCATCTTTTAACCAGTCAAACTGAGCCCTTCACAAACTGGCGACTTGGCTTTATGCACTCCATTACCTGATCCATGGTGCCTGCCTGCCAACACCTCAGTTGCCAAGGACATGTACACAAAAGTGGACGAGCTCATCTCTTTTTAGCACTTCAGTAATATCCCATCGTCGGGATAGACCAAGGTTTACTTATCCAATCACCTACTGAAGGAAACCTATGTTGCTTTCAGGTTCTGGAAATTATGTAATAAAGTTGCTATAAATATCCATCTGCAGGTGTGGTATAGACATGAGATTCCCAGTCCTCTGGGTAGACGCCAAAACAGGAGAACAGTTGCTGAATTGAATGGTAAGAGTATGTTTTTTTGTTTTGTTTTTTGTTTTAAAATTTTTTTTAACGTTTGTTTATTTTTGAGACAGAGAGAGACAGAGCATGAACGGGGGAGGGGCAGAGAGAGAGGGAGACACAGAACCGGAAGCAGGCTCCAGGCTCTGAGCCATCAGCCCAGAGCCCGACGCGGGGCTCGAACCCACGGACCGCGAGATCATGACCCGAGCCAAAGTCAGCCGCTTAACTGACTGAGCCACCCAGGCGCCCCTAATTTCTAGAGTTTCAAAAATGTTGTTTCTGACCATTTTTTCCAGGTTTCCTGTTGCTCTTGTGTTGGAGAGAAGTTTTGGAGGGCCTGATGGGTAAGCACACTGGAAGCAGGAAGGCAAGTCTTTCCTCCTCCGTGCTCCAGGCATGGTCCACTGGCAGAGATTCATACCTATCATGACAGGAGGGAAAGGAAAGGGCCAGATCAGCTGTCCACTGTCCGGAACAGGCAAGAAGGGTGAATTTGAAGCTGAGAAGCAACAAACTGACAAATCGGCAGAAGCTGTGTGGCTACAGAAGGGGACAAAGTAGCTTGATTTCAAAACAGTGAAGATGTGGCGAAAATCCCACAATCTTATCACTCAGAAAACAGTGCTATCGTTGTTTTACATTTATGAAATTTTGTACTAACTAGGAGTATGTATTTCATGTGTATGTATAACACATTATAGGAGATACAACAGTTAAACGGACATTTTAAGCAATTAGGATACTATTTATATGTGGATACAGTACATCATTTACATAATATTATTCATATACTGCAACATGGTTTTCTTTTCTGGATGACAGAAATTTCACAGCTATTAATTGATTTGCCTAGAGCACCATAGCTGGGTTTACAGGGGTTTTTTTCTTGTAATTTTACCATTCACTCACCTGCTACTATCTAAGGGAAATGGACAACCAAAGGGAGGAACTTGTTATTTCCAGCTGAGGAACTGGAGATAGTTCTATGAGGAAGGTGATAGAATTGACTTGCATTTGAAGGGGGGCTTTACATGCCGTGGGATAATTTGAATAAAGATTAAAGAGCCCAGGTGTGGGGGTACAGGGTCTCAAGGTGGGCTGGGAGGTGAGGGGGTAATCAAGTGTGTGGGTAAGGAATGGAAGGAAACTGAGAAACTGGTGATAGAACCAGGTGTCTAAGACTGTGACCTCTTTGGAAGGAATGTAGACTTCTTCACCTTGTAGGGGAGGCAACATGGCCCCTACCTATCTGACGTTTTCAGCTGGGGCTCTTTAACATAAAGACAGGTTAGCAAGAGAAAAACATTATATAGTGCAAGCAGCGAACATCGCATAGAGAAACCTCAAAAAAGTAACTCAAAAGCAGTCTGGCTTAGCACTCCAGCTTCTGTACCATCTTCAATGAACAATAATAAATTTGCAGAGAAATGATAAGACAAGGGAGGATTTTAGGCTCCAAAGGCAGCAAACTGTGGGAAGGTAGAAACACGGAAGGAAACTACTGACATAAGGTTTTCTGCAGATTCCTCTGGTGCCATCACTGGCCTGATAAGTCTGTCTCCAGTAAAGGAGAATTTATTTCCTGCTTTTAGGCAGTAAAGAGAGAGCTTTTTCTGGGTTCGCTGCTTCTCAATATGCTTCAGCTCAAAATAATTTTTATGTTAAGACATCAACCTTAAATATAAAAGAGCCAGTTATTTCACTAACAAAATGAGCTTATTTGGGGATAACAGAGGACTTGTAATTTGAAACATGCATGCTATGGTGAACCACAGGCAAATCAGAAGAGACAAAGGGAAGGTAAGCTTTAATTAGGTGTTAGAAAGAAATTGGGAAAGGTTGTTTTCAACAAAAGTTTACTGGGAAAGAATAGGAGTTCAAGGTTGTGGCAGTATCTCATTGACTGCAAACATTGTTTGCATTGTTGTTGGGGCAGGGAGAAATCTTTCTTTCTTTCTCTTCCTTCTTTCCTTCCTCTTTCTTTTCTTTCTTTCTTTCTTTCTTTCTTTCTTTCTTTCTTTCTTTCTTTCTTTCTTTCTTTCTCTTTCTTTCTTTTTCTTTCTTTCAGAAGATGAGACACATTGGACCAGATGGATCTAATGGACATATTAAGAACATTCCATCCTAAAACAGTGGAACACACTTTCATTTCAAGTGCACATGGAACATTCTTCAGAATAGATCCCATGTTAGGTCACAAATCAAGTCTCAACAAATTCAGAAAGACTGAAGCCATACCATGCATCTTTTCTGACCACAATGCTATGAAACTAGAAATCTACCACAAGAAAACAGGAAAGAGGACAAATATGTGGAGGTTAAATAACATGTAACTAAACAATGAATGGGTCAACAGAGAAATCGAGGGAATAAAAAAATACATGAAGACAAATGAAATTGAGACCATAATGGTCCAAAATCTTTGGGATGCAGAAAAACCTGTTCTAAGAAGGAAGTATACTGCAATCCAGGCCTACCTCAAAAAGCAAGAAAAATCTCAAATAAGCAACCTACCTTACATGTAAAGGAGCTAGAAAAATAACAACAAACAAAACTCAAAGCCAGCAGAAGGAAGGAAATAATAAAGGTTAGAGTAGAAATAAATGATATAGAAACTAAGAACACAGTAGATTAGATCAATAAAACCAAAAGCTGGTTCTTGAAAAGATCAACAAAATTGATAAACCTTTAGCCAGACTCCTAAAAAAGAGGCGCGGCAGGGGGAGTGAGAGAGGACTCAAATAAACAAAATAAAAAATGAAAGAGGAGAAATAACAACCAACACCACAGAAATACAATTATAAAAGAATGTTAGGAGAAACTACATGCCAACAAATTGGGCAACCTAGAAGAAATGGATAAATTCCTACAAATATCACCTACCAAAATGGGAGCAGGAAGAAATAGAAAATTTGAGCAGACTGATTACCACCAATGAAATTGAATCAGTAATCAAAAAATTCCCAACAAACAAATTTCAGGACCAGATGGCTTCACAGGTATATTCTACCAAACATTTAAAGAAGAGTTAATTCTCATCCTTCTCAAACTATTCCAAAAATAGAACAGGAAGGAAAGCTTCCAAATTCATTCTTAGAGGTCAGCATTACCCTGATACCAAAACCAGATAAAGATACCACTAAACAAACAAAGAACAACAACAACAACAACCAAAAAAAAAAAACCCCAGAACTACAGGCCAATATTTCTGATGAACATAGATGCAAAAATCCTCAACAAAATATGAGCAAACTGAACCCAACAGTACATTAAAAACATCATTCACTAGGTGGCTTAGTTGGTTAAGTATCTGACTCTTGATTTCAGCTCAGGTCTTGATCTCAGGGCCAAGCCTCATGTTGGGCTTCATGCTGGGAATGGAGCCTACTTTAAAAAAGAAAAAAAAAACTTTGGGGATGCCTGGCTGGCTCAGTGGATGAAGCATGTGACTCTTGAGCTCAGTGTTGTAAGTTAGAGCCCCATATTGGGTGTAGAGATTACTTAAAATCAATCAATCAGTCCATCAGTCATTCACTACAATGAAGTGGAATTTATTCCTGGGTTGCAAGGGTAGTTCAATATTCACAAATCAATGTGATACATTGCATCAATAAGAGAAGGATAAAAATCATATAATCATTTCAATAGATGCATAAAAAAACATCTGGCAAAGTACAACATCCATTCATGATAAAAATCCTCAATAAAGTAGGCTTAGAGAGAACATACTTCAACATAATAAATGCCCTATATAAAAAACCCAGAGATGGGGCGCCTGGGTGGCGCAGTCGGTTAAGCGTCCGACTTCAGCCAGGTCACGATCTCGCGGTCCGTGAGTTCGAGCCCCGTGTCAGGCTCTGGGCTGATGGCTCGGAGCCTGGAGCCTGTTTCTGATTCTGTGTCTCCCTCTCTCTCTGCCCCTCCCCTGTTCATGCTCTGTCTCTCTCTGTCCCAAAAATAAATAAAAACGTTCAAAAAAAAAAAAAGAAAATTTAAAAAAACCCAGAGCTAACATCATCCTCAATGGAGAAAAACTGAAAACTTTCCCTCTATGTCAGGAACAAGACAAAGATGTCCACTCTTGCCACTTTTATTCAACGTAGTACTGGAAGCCCTAGCCACAGCAATCAGACAAGAAAAAGAAATAAAAGGAATCCAAATTGGTAAGGAAGAGGTAAAACTTTCACTGTTGGCAGATAACACACACACACACACACACACACACACACGCACGCACACACACACACACACACACACATATGTATATATACAGAGAAAGGGAGAGAAAAGAGTCCATGAAAAAACTGTTAGAACTGATAAATGAATTCAACAAAGTCACAGGATACAAAATCAATATACAGAATTCTGTTACATTTCTGTACACTAATGATGAAGTAGCAGAAAAGAGAAATTCCAATTACGATTACACCAAAAATAATAAAATACCTGGGAATAAACTTAACCAGAGAGGTGAAAGACCTGTACTCATAATAGGTGTGGGGATTAAGGAGTGCACTTGTGATGACCACTGGCTGACATATGGAAGTGTTGAATCACTATATTTTACACCTGAAGCTAACATAACACTGTATGTTAACTATACTGGAATAAAATAAAACTTAATAATAAGAAAAAGATTAAATGAGACAGTGCATGCATAACTTTTAGCACAGTATCTGGCACTTAGTAAGAAAGCCACAGTAAAAACAAAACCTATAACATCCTGTAGAGAAAATTAATAAATAATAAAAAAAAGAAGTGATAGACCCATTGACCACACCAATCTGATGGAGAGTGAGTCAGGATTCATCCAGTGACTACTGTTGGCTTTGAGCCTCTGCTGTAATAACAATGACACAGGGGTGGGCTTGGTACCAGGGCATAATTTGGCTCTCCCTTGTCACCAGTAGCCTCAGTTATGGCATTGGGATCATCTGTGGTGGGAGCCTTTAATTCTGGTGGACTTAGTGGTATGGTCTCTGGGGCAGTCCCTCGTGGGTAGGGGTCAGGGTCACTGGCATCTTTCAGGAATTTGGTCCTCAGGCTCTGGGGGTCTTTTAATAAAAGATTATGAACTTGGGGGTCCTTGGAAATACTGGCTGACATAGCACAGAACCAGAACGAGGTACTCTCAACAACCAGTTGGCCCTTTTGTCTCCCTCCTGCTGTACAAAATCTTTTAAAATATTTTGAGTTTCAAGACACATGAAGTTTCAAGTTTGAGCTTCTAATTCTCTATTATCCCTCATTGATTTGACCTTAGGTGTTGTCACTGGAAAGATCTGCAGTGGACCTCTCCAGTGCCGGGTCTTGTATGTGGCTGCTCCCTTCCCCAGGGTGTCCCAGGAGATGTCGCTGGAATCCGAGTCAGCCCCCGCTAGTGCAGTGCGGGTGTGGCCTCTAGACCTGCGAGAGCAAGAACCAGGGCGTGAGGGGTCATCACACACTGAGCAGTGCCTGGGCTGTTTCCTTGGGTGGTTTGCATTCGGTGAGGAGGTTGCTAAGCTCCTTGGGCATTTTAGCACCAGGTGCTATTTAGGGCCATTAGCTCTTATGCCACCTTGCCCCAGGAGTGGGACTCACCATATCTCACAGGATCAGGGGACAAGGCAGGACAGCAGGAAGGTGTGTAGCGACTGAGGGACCACAGACTATGGCCACACTTGCCTTTGCAGGAGCCATGACTTCCAAAGTGAGGACGGGCTTGGAGTCCTGGTGCTGCTCCTCAGCACAGCAGTCACAGAAGGGGAGCCTCCCAGTCCTAAGGGCACGCTTGCCACCCTTGTCTGGTAGCCCACACTCGGGGAGGGTTGAGACACAGTCCATTAACTAACGCAACGGACCTTGCAAAAATCTTGGCCAATTCACCTCACAGCCGTCAGCCAGGTCCCATCTTAGAATATAACACCTCGGGAGGACTTAACTCCCACGGGTGTTCATAGGTGAAGACATGTCCATGACACCTCAACCAGCTCCAACAAGCAGTGTTCCAAAATTTGGGGGGAACTCTGCCTGCCTTCCTCTGAGCTTGCAATTTGGGATGAGAAGGGTGGGGGCACACTGCATAGTCAGCACTCTGCAAAGGCAGCACACTGCATAGATAGTAAATACTCTGCACAGGCAGTACTCTGCACAGGCAATGAGTACTCTGTATAGGCAGCACACTGCACAGACAGTAAGTACTCTGCACAGCCAGCACACTGCACAGTGAGTACTCTGCACAAGTAGCACTCTGCACAGGCAGCAAGTACTCTGCACAGCCAGCACTGTGCAAAGGCAGCACACTGCATAGGAAGGAAGTACTCTGCACAGGCAGTTAGTACTCTGCACAGCCAGCACTCCGCAAAGGCAGCATACTGCACAGGAAGTAAGTACTCTGCACAGGCAGTAACTGCTCTGCACAGGCAGCACACTGCGCAGACAGGAAGTACTCTGCACAGGTAGCGCTTTACACAGGCAGTAAGTACTTTCCACTGGCAGCACTCTGCACAGGCAGCAAGTACTCTGCACAGCCAGCACGGTGCAAAGGCAGCACACTGCATAGGAAGGAAGTACTCTCCACAGCCAGCACTCAGCACAGGCAGTAAGTACTCTGCACAGGCAATAACTACTCTGCACAGCCAGCACTATGCAAAGGCAGCACACTGCGCAGATAGTAAGTACTCTGCACAGGTAGCACTCTGCATAGGAAGTAAGTACTCTGCACAGGTAGTACTCTGCACAGGCAATAAGTACTCTGCATAGGCAATACTGTACAGCCCACAGTAGCATCTGAAAGCCAGAGGGTGGCGGACCCCTCTCAGATAGATTATCTCCTGGGAGAGGCTGTTGGTAAGCATTTGCAGCTAAAAGGCATTCCCCACTCCCCAGGTCACTTGCCAGCAGATGAATCCATCCCATTCAGGAAGACAATTGCCGTGACTTAGTTAAATTAGCATTTGTAAAGAGGAGCCCCAGGTGCCACGTGGTAAGTTCTGGTTTAACAATAACAATAAAAAGCACCACCGAGGAAATTGAAATAGAGAAGTTTATTATTCACAGGTCCTGGAGGAAGTACACGTCTCTTGGGGTCACACTGGGAGGTCAAGGTACCATCTCCAGGGGTCACATGGGGAGGTCAACGCAAAGTGCAGGCAGAGAGGCAGGACCTGGGGCTCATGCCTTTATTAGGGTCTATGGGTGCAGTGCTTTGGGTCCCCCTCTTCTAAGGGCAGATTAGTCACCTCAAAAACAATGGGGTTTTGGTAACCTTTTGGGGTCTTATCTAAGGGACACACATGAAGAGGACCCTGAGAGGTAACAGTTTGGGGGGGTGGGGGACACTTGTTCTAAAGGGCTATTGAGGAGTCATATCCGAAGCTTACGTTTGCTTGTGACTCTGAGGGCTACCTAGGGCACGTGTTCCAAGGAGGGGTGTCAGTTCAAGGCCCCCCAGGCCACCTGGCCACACAGAATGGGTGCCGAGGCAGCAACACCGTAGAGCGCCTGACCTGAACTCTTGACATTCATAGTTCGCGGTGAGCATGATGTCATCAAGGCCCATCCCTGTTGCAGCATACGGTCAAAATTTCCTCACTTTGCAGGCTGAATAATATTGCATTGGATTCCTGTACCGCCACAGACACCAACATATATTTTGTTTATCCGTTCGCCGTCTGGACTTTTGGCTGCTTCCATCTCCCAGCTCTCGTGAACATGGGTGTGCACACATCTCGTCGAGTTCCTACTTTTAATTCTTTTGAGTATATACCAAGAAATGGAATTATCGCTGGATCACATAGTAATCCTACGTTTAATTTTTTGAGAAACTACCACCCCATGTCTTCCTGGCCCTGTGGGGTTTTGTCCAGGTTCTAAGGGGTTCCTAGCCCTGTAGTAGGGGATTCCCAGACCCTGCCGGGTAACTTGGGTGGCTTTGGTCCAGCGTCTTGCACACTGTCTGGGGCAGGCCCCTCTAGGAATACCACCGCCTCCCACCAGCATGACCCCGCTGCTCTCTTTGGTGGGAGTCTGGGAACCAGGTCTCGAGGGTTTGTTCCCTAATCTCCAGTTCCCAACCCTACATTTTGTAAAGTAAGGAGGCTGCTTTAAGACCCACTTCTAGGGTTATTACTGATTTGCCAAGCAACTTTGGGAAGGAAAATGACTGAAAGAAACTAGAGTATGTCACCCCACCACATGCCTTTGTGAAAATAAAGGACACCTCATTTAGAATGGAGCCAGGAGGCCCTGAAGGGGGCGCTGTCACACAGGAACCTCTCCCTGCATTTGCACAATCGCCGGGTGGAAGAGAATTATCTTCAGGAGGGAGGACATCTTTCACACAGGAATTTCATTTACTGCTTTATTTTTAAAATTTATTTTGTAAATTCTGGTATAATTAACGTACAGTGTTACATTAGTTTCAGGTGTACAATATAGCGAGTCAACAATTTTATACATTTCTCCGTGATTATCACGATAAGTGTTCTCTGAATCCGCCCACCTACTTACCTACTTCACCCACCCACAGACATCCCCTCTGGTAACCGTCAGTTTGTTCTCTATAGTTAAGAGTCTGGTTTTTTGGTTTGTCCCTTTTTTCCTTAGTTCATTTGTTTTGTTTCTTAAATTCCACACGTGGATGAAATCATATGGTATTTGTCTTTCTCTGACATATTTCACTTAGCATAATCTCTAGCTCCACCCAGATTGTTGCAAATGGCAAGATTTCGTTCTTTATTGTGGATGAGTAATGTTCCATTATACACGTACCACTTATGTTTTTTATTTTTAAAAACTTACTTATCTACATTCAAGTTAGTTAGCATACAGTTAGGTCTGAAAGGAGTCTCCTGGAGGCAGCATATAGATGGGTCTTGTTTTTTCATCCCCTCCATCATCCTATGTCTTTTCACTGGAGTGTTTAGTCTTCGTACATTCAAAGTAACTATTGATAGTTATGTACTTATTGCCATGTTGTCGTTTGTTTTGTGGTTGTTTCCGAAGTTTCCCTCTGCTCTTGTCTTCTCTTTCTCAAATAGTTTGCTGGTTTTCTTTAGTGGTATACTTGGATTCCTTTCTCTTTATTCTTTGCACATCTGGTAGTTGTTTCTGATTTTTGGTTACATTTGATTTGTATATGACATCTGCATATAGCAGTCTATATTAAGTTGATGATCATTTAAATGTGAACCCATTATTTACTCCTCCCCTCCCTGTTTTTGCTATATGGTGTCATATTTTACATCCTTTTATTTTGTGAATCCCCTGACTGATTTTTACAGATATAGTGAGGTCCAGCAAAATGTATAGGGCAGGTCTTGGTGGGGTCTGCTCTGGTCTTCTGGGGAGGGGCCCACAGTGCTGGGACTCAGGCAAGTGTGACTGGGAAGGGCAGATCCACCCAAGAGCAGGTGGGGGTGGCTGGGGGACAGGGCTTAGTGTAAGCAAGTTATGGAGTGAGTGTTGGCACCAGCTCCTGAAGGTAGCCCCGTGTTTATGCCAGGGGGCAGGGGAGGGAAATGATGCCTGCCAGCTCCCTTCTCCCTGGGGGGCGGGTCGCCCTGTGATCCCGGCTTCTCTGGGCTACACTCTAGGATGAGCAAGTCACTCTCCCTCCCAGCTGCCCCCAGCGTTTTTTTCAAACTGTTAGTTCTATGCTGTATCTTTATGGGCCATTTGTCATACTGTCTCTTTAAGGGCGGGGACTCCACTTCCTAATGCCCTCCGGGCTTTCCCAGAGCTGAGCCCACTGATTTTTAAAACTCCAGGCTTTAAGTCCTGCTGTTTGTAAGAACCCATGAGATTCCGGCCCCTGTTGCTTTCAAAGCCAAATATTATGGGGGTTTGTCCTCCTGGGTCACGGGCTTTTGTGTGAAAGTCTGTTCTTTGCCCTTCTCCACACCACCAGCTCTCTCCTCACCGAGGACGGCCATAGTCCATTTTGTTCCCAAGCTGTGTCTCTGCCCTTCCTACCTTCTTTGATGTGATCTCTTCACAACCTTTCCGTGTGGGGTTCGTTTTGCTGGGCTTCAGGTCGATTTCTGGCATGGTCGATTTATTACGCTGGCATGAGTTGTCTAGTTGTACCCATGGAAGGAAGCAAGGTTAAGGTCCTCCTGCATCTTCCCAGCCCTCCCATCACCCCTTTGAAGGTAGCATTCTGGATGACCCAGATTTCGTCTCCAATCCCGAAGACGTAGCAGTCAACCCCACCTCCAGAGAATTCTTTTTACAGGGAGCATCCCCCCCCTAAATTTTTACAGGGCAGCACTCCTGCACTTCTGGGGTAACTCCCATAATGTTGGGGAGCCCTAGAGAAATAGACACAGAGGCCTGCCATGAGGGAGACACTCAGTCTCAGCTTTTGCAGTATTCTAATGGCCCACAACCTGAAGGCCGGCCCCTGGATGCCAGGTCCCCCATCCCACCTCCCAGAGCGTCCTGGAGGATCCCACCTCCAGATCCTGAGCTACATACCACCCCCATCGGAGGCAATGCCCAGGATGGCTCTGAGGAGCAAGGCGCTGCATGCCACGGCTCTGCCAGCTGGGCGTCCCCAGTGAGCTCGTATCTCTGCAGCCCTGGTACAGGCTTCTCTTGACAGGTGATCACAACACAGCCCAGTGTCAACGGCCCAGGGGACTGCAGAGGGCCCTGGGGCCTACTTGTCCCCCTCCCCCAAATCTTCCCCAACCTGGGAGCTCGGGAGCCCTGAGAGCCTTACCCTAAGGACTCAGCAGCTACAAGAAGCTTGTCCTTTCCAGGGACAGCCCCCATTTATGACTCTGGTGGTCCACTGGGACAAAGGTAATAACCACATTCCTGGCTCTTTTAGTCACAGGAGCCTGAGTCACGGTAATTCCAGGTAACCCTTCTAAATTCCCCAAGGGGGCCTCCTACACCCTACCAGAGGGAGCACAAGTCAAGCTGGATGTGTCTGTGGCACCATATTTCCAAACTAGCTGCTAGTGTTATTGGCCCCCTGGCTCCCTCTTCCTGTTACAGGTATGGATGCCCTGGCTCACCAACACATTGTTGGGAAATGTCACCAAAGAGAATTGACTGCCGGTTGACCTGTGAGCTGGACCCGGGCCCTTGGAGGCTCCTCACCCCCTCCCACCCTTGGAATGTAGGTTCCATTTGGCTTTCCCGATCCTAGAGGCTGCTCCAAGGATATGGACTTGAGATAGTGATGTGGTGTGGAGAATACCTGCACCGTGCATGTGACTAAACCCACTGAGGGTCTCTTTGTAAACGCTTAAGACTTGGGGGGCAGGTGCAGGAATCCATTCATCTTGCTGCTCAAGACAAGCCTTGTATGTAAGTTTCCTTTGCTTAGTAAAGCTACCACCTACCAACTGGGAGTCAGCTGCCTCTTTCTTTGGTGTCTCCTGCCCTCTGTGTAAAGGGCCAAGTTCAGGTTTCACCAGGGAAGCTCCAGGAAGGCTGTGATTCAACACACATCTACTGGAATAAGCCTAAATTCCTGGCATTTCTCATGAGAACCTGCTCAACTGCTTCTCTAGCACAAATATTGGCGGAAGCAAGGTGCGGAGGGATGATGCTCCTTGACCCTGGGGTCATTAGCCCGCCACCTCATCCTGTAATAGCCCCGTCTGGCCAGTGTCAAACTGGCCACCAAGGAGTGGAGACTAACAATTGACTCTGGCAACTTAAATGCAGTTTCCTGCCACTAAGTCTCCCATTTCCAGTAAGACAGAGATGATCGATGACATCAAAAAAACTCAGGGCCCCTACTTTGCAGTCTGAGATCTAGACAGCGTGTTTTACTCTATTCCCATCAGTAAAGACTCACAACATCGATTTGCTTTCACTTTCAGACACCCAGGGCACCTACTCGGCTGTGGACGGGTTCCCTGCACAGCCCTGCGTCTCCTATAACCTATGCAGACAAGCTCTAAATCCACTCAAACTAACCCGCTGTGGCCTTTAGCATCATATGGAGGACATTCTGCTACAGGGGTCCTGAGATGCTGTCCGGGAGGACTCACGCCAGGCAGCACGACATTTACAGCAGGGGATGAAACACCACTCCGAATACGATCCAGGACCAGCCGCTCTGTCAAGTTTCTCGGCACACTACGGTCAGCTGAGGGCCACGAGACTCCTCTCGCTGTGAACCTCCACCCCTCACAGCCGGTTCTCCCATGACACTGCGGCAGGTGAACACGTGGCAGGTCTCTCCACCTTTCGGAGGCAAAACGTCCCCACTCTCCATTCCGCTTGGCCCTACTCGTGCCGTTACTTGGCTGCCTTCCTTGGGGAGAACCTCAGAAAACTGCCTTACAGCTTGCCCTGCCCTTGGTCCCTCTGGGCTCAGACTTCCAAGTTCAATCGCTGGCTGCCCCTGATTATGCCTCAAGGCGTCCCCAGGATGAGCACGGCTTTACTTGAGCGCGGGGTTCTGGGCCAAACCTGCCCCAGACGGCAGCCTGGTACATGCCACTCAAGTGCCAAAGTTTGGCAGCCTACCGAGCCCTATTACAGACAGAGGCATTACTGGTTCCCAGCCGGAGCAAGAGGCACACAGTCCCCATCCTGCCTTGGCTCAGCATAGCCACCGAGGCCTCACTGTCGAACTGGAGTTTTTTCTTTTCAGATTACAGGAAGGTGTGGCTTCCCCCACACTCGGCCCCCTCACCACTGACGTAGAGGCACAGATGGCCGCACCCCCACTGCCGGCCCTCTAGCGGTTTGGGGGGCCCTTGGCATCAAGGGTACGGCATGGAAAAGGAGCCAGTTCTTCGCCAATGGCAGGGCTGCCGCTGTATGGGGCACAGCGCCCCAGAAAGCCAGGGCATGTCCCACAGCCTGTCCCTGATTGGGGTGGGCAGTCCCAGCAGAACGGTGACAGTATGCCTGGCTCTACAATAGGTCAGAAGAATGACACTCCTGAGGGGGCACCTGGGTGGCTCAGTCAGTTGACCGTCCAACTCTTGAGCTCAGCTCGGGTCTTGATCTCAGGGTCCTGAGTTCGCGTCCCACATTGGGTTCTGTGCGGTGCATGAAGCTTACTTAAACAACAAACAAACAAACAACAACAAATAAAGAAAAGAAGAGAAAAGAAAAAAAAAGAGACTCCCAAGACACACAGTGTTGACTCCTGGGCGGTACGCAATGGGTTAGCAGCCTGTCTAGCCTGGTCTAGACAGTGGCCTCCCTGGGGCATCTCCATCTGGAAAAAGATCGCCAGCTCATGCATGCTGACTGTGGTCATGCGTCTCTGCACACACACACCAACGCATACCAGAAGCACCTTGTAGTAACCTTGCGGACTCCAGCTCCGAGTGACATGCCTGATCCAACGTGCCACTCGAGCCACCTCCATGCGTACCAGACATAGCCCGACACGACGAGTCCTCCAGACACGGCTGACCCACTAGCAGGTACGCTAGCGGAGTTGGCCCCTTACACCAGGTCACAGGACACGGCAGCCCCTCACCGCGGCCCCAGGCAAAGTGGTGGCACAGGGTTGTCTCTTGCTGGTACATAACTGGCTCCCAGGAGAGGACCCGTGCCCCAGGGGAACAGACCCTATTCTTGAGCAGCCCCCACTAGAGACAGCAGGCACCCCACCACTATCTGGGTCACCTTCACTTTACTCCTGCTGGCCGTTCCTCTAGAATTGCTGCCGCCAACCTGTAACCACCTTCTTAAGCAGGTCTGGGCTCGTCTCTCTTGGCACACACACCAGACATCATGGATTGAGATCAAGGTGCCCGTTTCACTTACCAGGCTGTCCTGTCGTGAGTTCTAGAACGTGGCACCTTGTGGAATTTCCACCTTGCTCACCGGTCCCAAGCAGCCTGGCTTACAGAGAGGCAAAACGTTCTACTCAAAGACGTGCTTCTCAAGCTTTTAAACCAAGGGGGTCCCTCCGGTGGACAGAGAGTTTGCCCTAAGCTCTGGTCTTGCTCAAGTCCCAGCTCTCAGGGCTCCAAAACCCTCGCACCAGCTACCTGTCTCCTGCGATATCTCCTTGTGAGTGTTCCAGGGATCTTCATCCCGCCATAGCACAGAGGGCGTCATTCACATCTGTCACCGGGGGAGGCTCCCCTCGCCATTGAGATCTTTTGAGTTTTTTATTTCTATTTTCATTTTTTGAACTGGTGACCCAATTGAGGGCTGATTGTGTAATATGACCCTCTTATAATAGAAAGCCAAGGGGACAACCCCACCAGATTCTTAGAGGTCATACAGATTTCAGTGGTCCCGGTTACGATGGCCCAGTACCAGCTGCAAAACTAAGGCTGATGATGCTGCCTCACATTTGTGTTATAATAGCTGATCAATTTAAACAAATTCATCAGGGGTGCCTGCATGGCTCAGTCCGTTAAGCGTCTGACTTCGGCTCAGGTTACGATCTCATGGTCTGTGAGTTCAAGCCCCGTGTTGGGCTCTGTGCTGACAGCTCAGAGCCTGGAGCCTGCTTCAGATCCTCTGTCTCCCTCTCTCTCTGGCCCTCTACTGATTGCGCTCTGTCTCTCTCTCCCTCTCTAGTGGGACTGTGTGGATCTCAGAGACAGGAAAAGAGGTCTTCTGCTTAGTGATGCCATTGGGAAGTGAAATCCACAAAGGAATCCTGGAATACAGTGGTTGTTATCGGCAGACGTGGGCCAAGCCTCCACCCTGCCCTAGGTGGAGGGGTGAATGACCTCGGGCTCCGAGGCAGCCACACTGCACCTGGGGTCAATATCCAGACCGAGTCCCCAAGAGGGCCTGCAAGCCTGTACATGCTCTCCTGGGTTGTGGCTCCTGCTCTCCCCTGCACAGCCCGGATGGTAGGGTGGCAGGTGGGCCTCGGAGGGTAACGCGTCCCGGACTATGGGCTGGAACAGAATCAGTGCCAGTGCTGCAGGCCCCGTCAGAAGGGCTTCAGCCAGTGGGCCGCCAGCCGTGGGTTCTGACCCTGAGCTCACCTCCCTCTCATTAACTGGGGCCGTGGAAACGGGTTGCTCCTCCTTATCCCCTGCCTCCGGTTATGCCCCGGGCAGAGGGCCCTCCCAGTGTAACCAAGTCAGCCCGTCTGGCTGGCAGGGGTGTGCTCTGACGATATGCCACAGTTTAATGGGGAAGTCTCCGGACTGTGAAGCCGCCATCCACAAACGTGGTGACAACTAGCCCATCAGTGTGTCCGGAATCTGTAAGCACCGTGGATAGAGTCTCCACGAGACTCGGACACGGACAAGGCGCACCCGCCACGAGCAGGTGGAACTGCCTACAATCCGCTCGCCGAGCCACAGAGCCCACACTGCAGCACCACCCTGAGCCCGGGCCCTCGCAGATGGACTCGGGACTTAACACCAGCCCGCTCCTGCCCCTCATGGGTCTCCTCCTGGGTGGGTCGCCCTCCGCCTGGCTGGCCCCCATGACCCCAAGTACGCCAGTGCCTCGGACAACGTCACCCCAGCCCGAGAGCATGATGGGGACGGTGCGCGGTGACCTCTTGGACACTGGGACTTTCCCCTCCCAGGTGTTCTCTGCACATGGGGTTTGGCGGAGGGGCGGGAGGGAAGGCCAGTGCCCGTGGCACAGTAACCTGGAGGCCAAGTTGCATACATGCCTCCCCCTGACTGACCCTGACAACCATGCAGAGTGTTATTTTTCTGGAATAGCTGGGCTTGCAGACCCTGCCTGTAGCAGAGGCTCGCAAACTGGGAGGAAGTCCCCTGCCCACTGGCTGGCACTCTGGGCAGCATTTCACCTTTGTGGCCAAACAGTGGACTGTAAACCACGGCAGCCACTCTGAGGGCACTTCCCGCATCACCCCGGCATGACGGCCTGGGCCTCGTGAGGCAGGGGCCTCCTGCTGCCGCGTTCACTGCTCGGTGCACTGGGACACAGCTCCTGCTTTGCGCGCGACACGTCCGCGACAAGCCTTGCTCCCTGCTTCCCGCTACCACCGCCAGCACCCCAGGCACTGTCCAAAGGCTTCCAGCTCCACTCCAGCACAAAGGCCGGACCTCCCCCTGGGTACTCACTGTCCCCCGATGGCCACGCCTCGCTCAGACTCTAGAGTGGACCTGACTCGAGGCCCAGGAGCAAGTCCAGCAGACCGTGCCCACCCACAACCCATCTGCAGGGATGGCCCCTGTTCCTGCAACTCTGTTACCTTGACTGTTCCAGCGCCCTTCGCCCTCTGGGCATCTCCCCCAAACATGTCCTGCTGGCTGACCAAAAGCCATTCTTATTCCCATCCTGTAAGGGACTGGCCAGCTCCACTGGCCCTGCAGGAACGGAGAACATCCTAGAGCAATTCCCAGCCGCTCTAATCAACCACACGCAGAGAGCACCAAGCTCCGAGTCTGAATCAGCAACAGCACCACCGGCTTGGCAAATGGTGATGGGGTCCACCTGGGCAGGTTCCCGGGGGCCGAGGGCATGGGGCCTCTTACAGGGACAGTGATAGGGTCCACCTGGCGCCTAGGTGCCTCAGGTGCGGGGCCTCGGGCACCCCTTGCTTTGCTCAGAACAACTCACGACAGTACAGGCCAACCTCAAGGAGAGGCCTCCAGATATCAGGTCAGGTAGAATATAACTGAAATATCCAACAACCTCCGTCTCCCCGAGGTCCCTGATTTGTCGCAGGGCTCCCGCCATGCACCTGGGGGCAATGGCTGGGAACAGGACTGCAAACAGCAGTGAGCCTATGCACTCCAGGCTTCGTCGTGATGGCCTCGATTCAGCGTACGTTCTGGGGGCTGCAGAAAGCAGGACCTATGTCCTTTAACAGATCTGGTCCTTGCGGCACCTGGGCAGCTCAGTCCGTTGAGTGTCCGACTTCGGCTCAGGTCATGATCTCACAGTCCGTGAATTCGAGCCCAGTGTTGGGCTCTGTGCTGATCACACAGAGCCTGCTTCGGATCCTCTGTGTCCCCTCTCTCTGCCCCTCCCCCACTCTCTTTCTCAAAAATAAATAAACATTTAACAAACAAACGTATCTGCTCCTCCATCCCTCCATCGATGGCTACTGCTGAGGGCCGGGCATCCCAGGACACACTGTCCAGAGTTCAGCTAAGCTGCTCCGTGGGATTCCCGCCTCTGCCCCTTCTCTCTATTCGGGCTCCGTAAAAAGGCAACATTGAGCGTTGGTAGGTGGATGGCTTGCCCGGGCTGGAGGTGGGGACAACACAGAGCCAGAGGGTCTCCAAGCTTCACCCAGGACTTTGTAAAGATGCTTCAACGTTTGGCTACAACAGGAGGACACATTCTGCCCTGAAAACATTTGCTCTGTATCAGCCAAAGTCCTTACCCACAGGCACTCCCTCCTCTCTGACAGAATCAAACAGCTCCTTCCAGGTGGAGGCTGCGGGTAAACGAGACCCCCTTCCTCCTGGGAGGCTCAGCCCCGGCTTGGCATCTTCCCCGGAGGCCAGGCCGCCCCACCTGTGGCGGTCCTGCCGGGCTGAGGCAGCGCCCTGCCCCCTCCCCTCTCCCCACCCGAGATGAGTCTCGTCAACGCTCATCTGTCCCCGCAGGGACATCCACCGGACTCCAAAATACAGGAAAGGACACGCCTATCCGTGGAGGCAGGATGATTGGAGGGCGAGTGAACCCTGGTCAGCTGCACTGGCTCGGCCTGCCGCAGGAAGTGCCTCACAGATGTAGCTTGCTCACGTTGTTTGTAAATAAATGAGATACTATATATAGAAACACAAGGAAAATGCAGCGGGACAAAGTAAACGTTTCTCCTGGGGTTGCCATTGCAGGGGCGGGCGTCAGGGGCCATGGAGACCTGGAAGATGTTTTACTCTAATTTTATACCATTTTTAAAAAATGCTTATTTTATTTCTGAGGGAGAGCATGAGCGGGGGAGGGACAGAGAAAGAGAGGGACAGAGGATCCAAGCAGGCTCTGCGCTGACAGCAGAGAGCCCGATGCGGGGCTTGAGCCCACGAACCTTGAGATCATAATCTGAGCCTAAATCAGACGCTTAACCAAACTCAGCCACTCAGGCGCCCCAGTTTTATACCATTTCAAAAACTGGGATTATTGTTGGGTTTTAACTTCATTTGTATGACATATTTTCCTAATGGAACTAACAAAATTAGGATGTGGAGGAAGGGACTGTGTCTCTGTGTTGTTGTCTGTGTCCTGACCCCAGACCGCTGCCGTTTTCAAGTGACAGAAGCTTGATCATGACCAGCAGCACCCCACCCCCCAAAGTCTGGACTCTCAAGTTCAGGTCCCAATGTTGGCTCTGGGCTCTGCCAGTGGTGGGAGTGGTCCCCTTGGGGAAGTGATTTCCCAACCCCCCCCTGGCCTTCAGCCTACCCCCAGCCCCAGCCCCAGGGTAATTTATGGTAATTTTCTGACTCATAGTTATAACCTCCTAGGAATAGAAACTTGGAGAAAAGGCTCAGTCAACATTGGGACTAGCGTATCCCTCCTGCCTGGAGCCATGAAATCCTTGGGTGGTGCTCCAAGTGGGCCAGGGCCAGTCCGTTTGCATTTCAAAAGCTTTTAGAGTTTCACTGTTACAGACACCGAGGCTCAGACAGCAAAGTGTCCCATCAAGGCCACGCTCTGTCCTTAGGCAGGGCAGTTCGCTGGACAAAGGCGAGGGGAGAGCGGGCCCTCTCTCCACCAAGGGCACCGTCCTCAGTCTCCAAAATGCGTCTCCCTCTGGGAGCGCTACCTGTGCACCTGGGCAGCAATCAACTCCGCAGGTGTCCTGGGCCCTCTCTTCCAGAGAGGTGGGGAAGGGGCAGAGGTCAAGAATCGTCAACTGTTTTGGGGGGTGATTTGGGAAAAAGATAGAGGACATAAGCATTTGTCTGTAAAGGCAGGAGGCTTGGCATCCCTCCGTGCGTTGCCGTGGAAACGCAGACAGGCAGCTGTCCCAGGGCCGGGGCTGGCTCCCCAGCTCTGCCCACACAGCGGCGAGGTCTGCCGGCAGCTTCAGTGTCCACTGTCCGGGGCTCCCTTCTGCAGCAACAGAACACAGGTGACACGGATTTTGGTAATACATTTTAGTTTACCCAGTGTGTCAAACGTGTCATTGCTTTGGCCATATTACGAATACAGACATCACTGAGCTGCTTCACGTTGTGTGTCTCGAGTGTTCACAAAGCAGAGTGCGTACCCGCTCACGGCACATCCCAGCTTGGAGTCGCCACGTGTGGGTTGCCGGACAGAAACGCCCTCACGGCCTGTGGCAGGGGAGGAGCCTGGCCACAGTCAGGGCCAAGGCTGGCTTGAATCCAGGGCTGCGTCTGTCGCGGGCCCGGGCCTGACCTCTGCTCTGGAAGGAACGGGGATGCGAGCAGAGGTGAGGACCGCTTGCTACAGGGCTTTGCCAGGGCTTGGCCCCAAGCAGGGGGTCCAGACCCCAGAGTCCCTCTGCGGAACAGCTCCCTCAGTCTCTGGATCCAACCTTTCCTACCACCAACTCCCGGAACACCTTTCTAGAACTTCTGCTCCTGTGCCAACCTGCTCGGGTCACGTATCCCGGCCCTTCTTACGCCTGCGCCTCGGGACCCCCCTCTCTCTTCCACTCGCCCCTGCACGGGCGGTGGGGCTCCTCAGACTTAGCAGGTCTTCAATGGGACCGTGGGAGGCCAGAGAAGAAGGGAGAGCTTTCAAGGGTGGAAAGGCCGGCAGTGGGCGCGGGGGGTCGTGTGGAGTGCTGGGGGGCCTCGTAGGCCTGTAGAGCTGCAGTGGCTTATGTGAAGCTTTGGGATCATTGTGGGGTGGTGTGTGGTGTGTGGTGGCTTCAGGGCGGCATGGGGCAACACGGGGCTACGTGGGGGGACCGAGGTAGCTTGTAGCTGGTGTGTCCGTCCCCCAGGGGAGGAGCGGAGATGTTAGTAACTGTCGGGCGGCTCTGTTCCTCCCAGGCTGGCTCTCCGATGTCGAGCACACTCAGAGACCCTGCGCACGTCCTTCAAGGACACACAGCTTTGGGGATCATTTCTGACCAGAACGGGGGTGCCTTTTACGACTGGAAGCACTCTGGACTCGTCGCCTGCTTCTTCCCTGTCGGGGGGCGGACAGCAGCTGGGCCCCCGAAGCAGGCCAGGAGGGCAGTGCTCCTATGCCCCCGAGCTTCGCGGCCTGCAGCTCGAGGACCAGGCTTCCCGGGACTCTCTGGGAAGTCGAATGTGGCATTTCCAGTGGCTCTCAGCAGCCCCCAGGACAGTCCCACGCAGCTTCTCAGCTCCTCCATCTCCTCAGAGCTGCCCCCTCGGACACTTGACGTCTATCAGTTCAGCACAGACTTGGGTGAAAATAATTTCTTTCTCTTTCTTTGCTCGTCTGAGTCAACCTCACGAGGACGTCCCAGAACTTTTCACTTGCAAATTAATCCAGCCAGAAACAAAACAGAGCAAAACCCGACACAGTTTGAAAGGCAATACTTGACATCCATTAAAACGGGGTTGCAAGTAACTCCCCGCCCTGCTAATCTCCAAAGTGAGATAAGCCTTCCACCGAAGACACTGCAGCCTCTGCTCTTCCCGGCCTCTCCTGGGACCTGAAGCTTGGGGACCGTCGCAAATTACTAAAACCCTTGGGACTTGATCCGTCCACCCAGGTTCAAGAGAAGGGGGCTCGGACGTACGGCACCAACCTAAATCCGAACCTTCTGGGGGCCGGGCAGGCACAGAGGCAGCTGCCTTACGAGAAGCTCGTTTCGTGGTCACACTTTGCCCGTTACGATTCGGAGGGTACAGATGAGGAAGCAGCAGTGGAGGGTTCCATGGCAGCTGAGCAAGGAGTGTGGGTCCCGGTCTGCTCTGGGCGCGGGTCTGGGCAGGGGGCGCGTATTTGTGCTGCACGGCAGGTGCTCACTGACATTCTTTTTGCTTAATTCACTGGTGGCCAAGCCCCTCAAAACAGCACCCACTGGCAATGCACGTGGTCGGCAGAGCCTGCACTTGGCAGCCTGAAGTCCTGTCTTAAGCCCGGACGCAAGCGGGTGCGCTCGCCCTGCGCAGCCCTGCAGGGCCCAGAGCAGTTGAGGGATGGGTGGTCTGGCAGCACTCTGGGATCATCGCTTCCCGAGAAGATAGTATTAAGGGAGGTGGGTCTTGCAAAGTGCTAACCAGGGGCTTAACTGGGTGGGACCCTCAGCCTTTTCTATAAGACCTGGGGCGGGTGGGAGAGAGGGAGGCAGTTCTTACCGAGATCCCTCTGACCTGCTTCAGTCTCCAGCTTGGTCATGTCTTCAGACCGTGAGTCCTAGAGGGGGGTCCTGGGGGTGGGGGTGGTGGCCGGAGAGGCCGGGCAGTGGGGTCCAGGCAGGTCTCAGGCGTTGCTCACCGTGACGTCTGGTTTGGGGACCTGGGAGGAGAGACCAACACCCCGGACCAAACCCGGAAAGGCCCCCTCGAGGAGCACGGGTGACACCATTTTTCAGTCCACAAGTCCCCTCTGGTGGGGGGTGCTGGCTGGCACTGTGGGGCCTGAGGAGGACAGGAGGGAAGGGAGCCCGGCTTCCCCCGGACCGTGTATTCTGCGGGCTTTTCTCCACAGCGGATTCTGTGTTGACCTGAATCCTGTCAGAGGGGAGCCCGCTCTGCCCGGCCCGGGATTGGGGACCAGCAAGCTTCCCCAGGTCACGGGGGGACAAAAACCCGTGTTGACAGACAGAAATCCCCTGGGCTGGGCTTTTGCACATGAAGTCTCCTTATCTTGTGGTTTTTGGCCTCTCTCCCTACTCGTGTGTCTTGGGCACAAGCAGAGGTAGTGGCCAGTCGGAGGCTGGGAGACCCAGTCGTGCCCATCCCGGAGCGGCCGAGCCCTCCGAGATGCCCTCACAGCCCGCAGCCCGCAGCCGGGGATTGGGGGCGGGGGGGGGGTCAGCTCATGTGGGGAGAGCAGGTGCAGCCGTCGGTGCGGGAGCTCAGGGAGGGTCCCCAGCATGTCCGCCCAGGGCACCGGCCAGGGGCAGCAGCTCGGGACGACTGGGAGGCTTTTTCAGAGGGGCCGGAGTCCCGTGTCTGCAGGCAGACACCTCGTCTTGGGGAGGCTGCACGCTGACTTGGACGGGGAGCGAGTCTCAAAACGGACCTAAACGTGGGGTCAGACTAACACCTCCTCTTTCTGGGTGCGAATCTGTCCCAGCGCCCCAGGGAGGTCGGAGACGCAAAAGGACCAAGTTCAGCAAGACCCAGTACCAGGTGCTCATCGAGGCCTTCGAGAGGGACTCATACCCTGATATCACTGCCAGAGAAGAACTGGCTCGACGAACCCAGATCCCTGAGCCCAGAATCCAGGTGACTACAGACCGGTTGCTCCCTGACGGGAGGGTGAGGGGGGCGAGGAACCTTGTACTAAGCGCCTGTTCTAGCTCGGGCTTAACAACCCGCTTTGCGTTAAGCCTCACGGTTCCCCTGTGAGTAGGCGTTAATTATGCCCTTTAGCTGGGCTGGGACAATGATGACGGAGGTTTGGTGACAGGTTACAGCTCTGGCAAGGGGTAGAGCCTGAACTGGTGATCTGAGAGTTGCATCTGCCAAACAGTTACCATGTTAGCAATGAAGAGAAATCTTCAAATATTTACTAATTAAAAAAAACAACAACATAATAAACCCATTACGTGTAAACCGAAACTTATTTTTCAAGATAAGCAACCGTATTGTCATAGCCAGAAAATTTACTCAGAGAGGATGCCAGAGGAGGCGGGAAGAGCAGGCGTGGGGCTCCCCTCTGCCGAGGGCTCCGAGAAACCCTTGAGAAAGTGGGGTGTGAGGTAGGCAGAGGCGGATTACAGTGGGTGCTGTAAAGGAAAGCGTTGTGAGCTAACAGCGATCCCGAAAGGACGTCAGGGATCCTGGGGGTCCCGGGTCACGGGGTCCTCTGGGTCTCAGTGTTGGGGGCACCGGGCCCCGCCTCCAGGAAGGCTGCTGGGTGCAGCCTGGGTTTGAGGGACGCTGCCCTGCATGAAACCCAAGTCGTCGAGAGTGGAGCCCAGATACCGAAGGTTGTTTGGGAAGCCCCTCCCAGGTGATTCTGCTGTGTAGGTGCCTTTCAATCTGAGACCATCAGGGTCTCATCCCAGACTGTGATCAGGATCTCTGGGAGTGAACGGATGTGCAGAAGTTTTTAAAACTGCCAGGTGACTCCAGCATGCCGACCCCTACCCTTTGACCCTTGCCCTCCCGCGTGCTGTGGGCCCAGCCCTCCCGGAGAGCCGACCATCTACTGAGTCTGGGTTCGAGCTGGGCCCTGGAGTTCCGAAATCTCCCCAGGTGGTTCGCAGGTGCAGCAGACTCAGGGTCACCCCACTGGCCTCCAGGGCCCACCACCCCCATTTCTTACCAGCCGCTTTCGAGGTCCTTGATGAGGGTGGTGGGACAGATCACAGGCTGCTGCATGAGAACGAACAATGCTTAAGGGTTTGCTAATTTTTTTCTAATGTTTGTTTATTTTGAAAGAGACAGAGCATGACTGGGGGAGGGGCAGAGACAGAGAGACAGAATCCCAAGCAGGCTCCGCACTGACGCGGGCCTGATCCCACAGACCGTGACCTGAGCCGCAATCAAGAGTCGACACTCTACGACTGAGCCACCCAGGTGCCCCAAGGGTTTGCTAATTTTAAAAAATTTTGACCTAACCCCAGAGATAATTAAACCACAGCCCAGAGGGGAGAAGGGTTACCAAAAACACCCTACAGGGGCTGAGAGATAAGCCTTGGGGCTTCCTATTTCTAGAAGCAATAGATAGCCTGGGCCGTCAGTATCTGTCCTAGAAGCCCCCTGCTGGCCCAAACCTTACAAAGAGAACCAGGATACAGAAAAGCTTAGTGAAAGCCCCAAGCCTGTGACGTTAGATTTAGTGGCCTTTTATCAGCGGGCCTGGAAACCTCACTCAGGGAGGGGCAGACAGCCCTTCAGGACTAGATCACCTTCCCAGAACCCGTCAGCCCAAACAGCCCTCCATGCCAAGTACAACTTGACCTTCCCCAGGAGAAAGAATTGGCCACAGTTCAGTACTTGGGGTGAGGTGGGTGGGTTCCAGGTTTCAGCTCAAGCAGCTCCCGGATCCGGGAGGAAAACCCTGACGTTCTCGGTCCGGCTGGCGCCTGGGTGGCGAGTGAGTTCCCGGGGCCAAGTGTGCTGGGGCAGCTGTGATCAGGATTCGCAGAGGCTCTGGCTCCCACAGGCTGCACCAGCACCCTGCCGGCCGGCACCTGGGCCTGGCCCCGGGCCAGGGTGTGTGAGGGAGGGTGCCAGGTGGCGGTTCTGGGAAAGGCCTGCTGGAGGATTGGGCTTTTGTCTTGCAGTTTGTGCGGAGGATTTTTTTTTTTTTTCTCCCCCTGGGGCAAGCAAATCCTGGGAGTTGTTTTGCCTATTTACGTCCCATCTTTCTGTGGGATCTTCAGGCCTCGCTTGGTGGCTGGCCCCAAAAGAGGCCTCTGTTGTGTTTTCCAAGAGTGGAGGGGAGGCCTGGCTGACCGCTGCTGGGAGGGGCATGGAACCACCTGACCCAGGTGACCCCCAGAGGAACCGGACATTGAACCTGGGCAGAAAGAGGCTTTACTCACAGGCGTCCATCTTACTCCTTGTGTGGTGGAGGGGGGACCACCCAGACAGAGCAAGTGAAGGCTGCGGGGTGATCTTGGCGGGGTGCAGCCCCGTCGCTGGTTCAGCAGAGCCTCAGAGGCAGGCAGGGATGGAGAGCTGCCAGTGCAAGGTGTGGGTACTCGGACGCCAGCGCGGTCAGCCGGAGGGGCACCTGTGTACTGGTCTGGGGAGCAGACTGGGCTGCTGGTCCCGAGCTGAAAGCAGGTCCTGGGTGGGCATGGTCGAAGCTGATGGCTGTAGGGGTTCTGTTGTGATCTGGTCGCAGGTGATCTGGCCTTTGTATGTTCAGCCCTTCACTGTTTTCCAATACATTAAAAATTTTTTAGTGTTCATTTATTGTTGAGAGACAGAGGGTGAGTGGAGGAGGGGCAGAGAGAGGGAGACACAGAACCCGAAGCCCGCTCCAGGCTCCGAGCTGTCAGCACAGACAGCTGGGAGACCCAAACCCAGCTGGGAGGCTCAAACCCACGATCTATGAGATCATGACCTGAGCCAAAGTCGGACTCTTAACTGACTGAGCCACCCAGGCGCCCCTGTGATACAATATCATTAGCTATAGCCCCCCTGCTCTGTGAGGCCTCCAGAACTTGTTCATCTCAAGACTGCAAGTTTGTGCGCTCTGACCAGCACCCCCATGGTTATCGGATAATGGAGGATCGGGGAGAGGGCGCAGGAGCCGGAGTGTAAGTGTTGCCCGGTGGACCGTGGAGACCCCTGGACGACACCACACGCTCTGGTCTCGTCCCCATAAAGAATTCAAGGACAGACCAGACAGTGGTTGAACGGTGCTAGTAGGAAAGTTTGTTTAAGAGCAAACTCTGAGGGGCGCCTGGGTGGCTCAGTCGGTTAAGCATCCGACTTCGGCTCAGGTCATGATATCGCGGTCCGTGAGTTCGAGCCCCGCGTCGGGCTCTGTGCCGACTGCTCGGAGCCTGGAGCCTGTTTCAGATTCTGTGTCTCCCTCTCTCTGCCCCTCCCCTGCTCATGCTCTGTCTCTCTCTGTCTCAAAAATAAATAAACGTTAAAAAAAAATTAAAAAAAAAGAGCGAACTCTGGAGATGTGAGAGAGCTCCAGGATGTACGGGGTTTGGGGCTCTGTCTTATATTGATAGTTGTTAACCGGGGGTGGAATATTAATTACTAGGGGAGGGGACTAGGGTTTTGTGCCTTTTTTCCCTTATTTGGGCAGGGTCTCTGGCCTTTGTCGTGGGAGGGGCTGGTTTCTTCCAGCTTCCCTTGGCTTTGCCTTGGAATGCTCCCAGGACAGGTCTCTAACTGCCCCCTCCGTGGCAGTGACTCCCCTTTGCCAGCCTCCAGGCATCATGTTAAGGCCTAATAATAACCGCCTACCCTAGCACGGGCAGGAGAGAGCCCGGTGTTTCCCCGAGGCAGCCTTCCCGTAGCACTGGCGTGTCCATGAGTGTCTGTCAGTGTGCACGTGTGCACGGGTACCAGGTGGGTGCCTTGGGGAGAGGTGCCTGGAAGCTAGGGAGGGCCACACAGGGAATGGTTTGATGAGCCGAGCCAAGGAGTTTGCTTTCGTTCTAAACTCTGAAAGTTTCATTTGGTGACCGTCTAACCTCGGCTACGTGGTGATGATGATTGTACTGGCTTTATTACACGGTGTCTCCTCTTCGTCTCCCCTCCCGTGACCATCCTTGCCCCTGCAGGTCTGGTTTCAGAACCGGAGAGCCCGAATCCCCAAGAGCAACCAGAGGAGGCCAGGCGTGGAGGCAGGTGCCCAGGCGCCGGGGTCCGGTCAGCACGGCCGGGGCGCCCCCCACCGCGCCTGCCAGCCAAGCTTTGTGGGGGCCCCGAGCACCGCTGGCCACTTCTTGGCGTCGGAGGGCACTTCTGGTCAGGCCATCCCATCGGGGCACGCTGCTGTCGTGGACGAGAACGTGGCCTTGCGTGACCTGGAGACTCCAGGCAGCGCACTGGGCGAGCCTTCCGGAGATTTCTATCTCTCTCCCTTGGGCTTCAGCCCCGAAGCCCTGTGTCCGCTTCCTGCTTCCCTGCAGCCCCTCTCCCAGCCGGAAGAAACCGGAGCTCAGTGGGGGGACCTGGGACAGCTCCTGCCCTACGGGGACTGTGCCCTGCAGGGCTGGGAACAGCCTCCTGCCTCCAGTGAGCCGCAGCCGCAGCCGTGGTGGGGCTGGCAGCCTTCGCCCTCACTGGAGCCGGACGTGTTGCCCCCACAGCCCCAGCCCCCGCCCCCGGGGCCCTGGGAGCAGCCAGCATGGCCCCTGCCTCCCACAGAGCCCTGGCCCCAGCCCTCACTGGAGCAGGTGCCCATGGGCGTCGGGAGAAGTTTCCCCACCCCCCTGGGACACGGGATGCTTGAGGGAGGCCCCGGGGCCCCCACACACCCCGGCCCCCAATCCCGCAGCTGTGGGGCCATGCTGGGAGCTGCTGCTACAGCGAAACGTTGAAATGACTTCAGCTCCAACGGTAGGAGATAGTGAGTGAGCAGCGGTTCCCCTGCACGCTTAATGCTACGCGAAATTAAAAGGGAATGAAGGTTTGCGTCCTTTGCGTGGAGAGGTGTCCCGGACATACCCCTCAGGAGTGGGGTCTGTCATAAAGTGCAGAGGGACAGGCAAGCGGAGGATCCAGGGGGATGTTCTCAGATGGGAGGAAAGGGAGTTTTTTGTTTTTACCACCCATGTGACCTGCCTTCAAGTCATTGGTAAACTCAGAGCACTTACAATGTCCTGTAGACTCTTAGAGGGGGCTTGGGGACAGGGCGGGGCTGCCTTGTACAAGGGTCAATAAAGAGGAGCACCTCGTCCCTCTTCGCATGCACAGCGTCTGCTTCCTTCCACCTGGCCTTGGCCTTCACAAGGGTCCCACACTCATTCCTCCCCCACCGCTCCCCCATCCCCACGTCCAGCCAAGTGTGGCTTCCTCCTGGACACTGGACGTGTCCCTGGTGCTGGGCAAATTTCTTGAAAACGAGCCCTATGGGTCTAATGCAAAATGCGGCATAAAATGGCCGGATCTCAGCAGAGAGAAGCAGGGAGGATGCCTGAGCTGCGTCCCTTCTCTCCGGTCCACAGTGTAGTGTGGGCCCCCCAACACCCACCCATCTGCACTGAGAAGGGGTGTGGGGGAGGGTGCTCACCTCGCCTGGACAGCCGGTGGTCCTGCCTTCAAGGATGGGGAAGTCATGAAGACCTCTCTTGGTCACCGGAACCACACCTTCGAGGTTACACAGAAGGAAACATTAGTTGTGCCCAACTTACAAGTAGGGGCAGGTGTTAAGTCAGACGGACGCCAGAGATCGACCACCCTGCGGCCCTGAGAAAGCAGGAGCTGAGCCCAGCGGCTTGTCGGGCACACACTTCATGTCTCTGAGGAAAGGCGGACACACAGATCTCCAGGGCTTCTGTGAGTGATGTTGCCGTGGCCTCTGTGTCACCACGTCCACCTGCTTGTCCTCCTTTTCCAGCTGAGGCCCGGGGGGCCTCCCGCTTCAGCCGAACACTCTAGAACCGGGTCTACATCAGCACCCTGGGTCTCAAGCCAGGCCAACTCAGGTGTGTGGATACGTAGACATCTTTCTAGCCAGCAGTCCCGGTGTCCCCATCCCCCATTACCCTTCCCCAGATGACAGTCCCAGCTGATGGGGTGTGACTCTGGCAGGCAGAGCCCCAGCTGCCTGGTACGATGTCGTCCCTGTCGGGGACCTGCCCTGCGTATCTGCTCGTGAAGAATGTTCTGGATTTCCCAGGGCTGGAGCCAGAAGGGACCAGAGCTGGGCTGCGTGCCAGGGGACCCAGCGGCTGTCCTGTTGGGATGGCGCTGATTGCTGACCTCAGGGTGGGTTCTCCCTCTGACGCCCTTTGTATCTAGAACAACCTGCAGCGTGCGAGTCCACACGGAATGATCCACAAATATTAGCTGGCCCTTTACCACGTGCCAGGCGTTGGTAGGGATGAGAGACAAGATGCCTGCCAACCGTTTCTTAAACACCCAGGGTGATGCCGGGCCCAGAAACTGTGCTGAGCAGCTCGGGGAGCGATGTTCCTTCGCTGAAGTGAGGCCTTGGCGATTCCTACCTTCCCGTAGCTGCGAAAGATCCAAAGGAGTCAGCTGTCTCTTGCTTTCTCTCTGTCTTCTATTATTAGCAAGGAATCTGGCTTCACGGGAGGAAGGCCTTTAGAAGATTGGTATTTGTTAGGAAATGCTTGGGGATATACGAGGGGAAGCCAGGCTCACCGAGGCCCTAGGTCTCCTCGGATCACCGCTCGCTGCTCAGCTGCCTGCCTCCCTCTCCACCCGGCTCAGGTGCGTATCTGCCAGGCAGCTGGTCAGAGAGAGCCTGAGGAGTAGCGGGAGGAGTCTGAGGAAGGATCGGGGTTCGGTTCTGCCCCCACTCCTTCTAGGTGTAGAGTCTGGGCACGATTTCTTCTCTTACAACCTAGTTTCCTTAATTACAGGGGAGCATTTGAGAGCTCGTTTGGGCCAAGAGCGGTTCCAAGCATAAACATAAACGTGTAAGAGATGGCTCTGCGTTAGTTCAGGAGAGAGTCACCGCAGACAAGACTCAGAAGGTGAACGACAAACTGAGAGGAACATGAGGATTTATTTATTTATTTTTTAAGGATTAAAAAAAAATTTATTAGAAAAAAAATTTTTAATGTTTATTTTTGAGAGAGAAAGAGAGAGAGAGAGAGAGAGAGAACGAGCGGGGGAGGGCCAGATAGGGAGACACAGAATCCAAAGCAGGCTCCAGGCTCCGAGCTGTCAGCATAGAGCCGGATGCGGGGCTCAAACTCGTGAACTGTGAGGTCATGACCTGAGCTGAGGTCAGATGCTGAACCGACTGAGTCACCCGGGTGCCCCCAAACGAGCAATTATAATAGCAGAGAAACTAATAACACCAGATAAGGACGACTATCACCTCCCAAAATGGAAGTACCTATAGATGGGCAATGAACCTATTTTAAAAGTTATCATTCTAAAATTTAAAAAGTAATGCAACTTAAAATAGTGCCATGCTACTTTTTACACAGTATATTGGATTAAAAATGAAAATATTCGTCACACATAGTGCAATATTTGAGGAAATGCATAAGAGCTTGTAATAGTAAAAATTGAGGGGCACTGGGGTGGCTCAGTCAGTTGAGCGTCTGACTCTTGATTTCAGCTCCAATCATGATCCCAGGGTCATGGGATCAAGCCCTGTGACAAAGCTTCTCTTTCTTCCTCTCCCTCTGCCCCTCCCCCTCTTGTGCTAGCCCTCTAAAAGAAAAAAAAAAAGGAAACAAAAAAGAAAGTTGGGAGAAATTTGCAAGGTTAAAGGACCGTAGAATGGATAATTATACAGATCTTCTAGAACATGAACTATTATGCACCCATTTCAAACCACGTTCTAAATGAATATTTAACAACATATAGTCTTGTTTTCAACATCTGGGCGAGAACCATTCAGCTAATTAAATCCTCTACAGGAAAGAATCTGAGCAGATAATTAGCCAAATTCAACCTCCTTCCTTCTCTTTTTTATTAAATCTCTCCACCTAATTATAAATGCCTTTAAAGGCACACCAGCACCATTCAGGTGAACCACTTGAAACTTCCGAAATGCTCCTGGTTCTGGTCCTGGCCCTGGTCTGGCCCACCACGTGCAGAATCATCCACCCCAGCTCGGCGTGTCCAGGGCAGAGATGGGGGAAAAGACATTTGCTAAGCAATGTGGCCTTTGGGTTCAGTGGGCTGAGCATCAAGTCCTGGGGAGCCTTCCCCTCTCAGACCCCCAGGGAACGTGTCCCAGGCCCCAGGATGCATCCCCCCCTCTGGGGTCTCCTTTACTCATTCGGCCTCGCAGCAGCCAGTGCCCCGGGCAGCCCCCCTTCCAGAAGGTGGGGGTGAGGGGATTGAGGAGCAGAGGCAGGAGGTGGCAGGGGGCCTCACTCACGCCTGCGCACGGTCAGGTTCTGGAGGACACTGGAGATGGGGCAGGGGACAGAAGCTGAGAACCGGCCCCAGGACACTGAGCGTGACTCCCACGGGCGGTCCAGGGAGCACGGTGCCGGGAGGGGGCACCACCGCCCTGTGCTCCACCTGAAGCCTGCGTTTGCACGTCGGGTCTAACGGGTGCAGGTGCCCCCCTGCCCCACAGAGGAGAGTGTGGAAGGAGCAGGGGCAGTCGCTCTACAAAGGCAGGGGGGACACCCGCGGTTTTGCTGGGGCTGAGAAGGCCCATGCAGAACTGTCGGTGTGCGGGCATCAGCAAACGGAAGGCGGCAGCGGGGCAGCCCCTGTGCCAGCGACAAACCAGGCTGACCCCAGCCCCCTCTACCTGCGCAACCCAGACTGCAAGTGTGAGTTGGCCTACCTCTCACCTGCCAGGGATCCAGGTCCCTCTGTGGCGTTGGGCTGTGGAGAAGCAGCTGGAGGGTCCTCCCTTGTCTTTTTAAATTTTTTTTAACGTTTATTTATTTTTGAGACAGAGACAGAGCATGAACGGGGGAGGGGCAGAGAGAGAGAGGGAGACACAGAATCCGAAACAGGCTCCAGGCTCTGAGCTGTCAGCACAGAGCCCGACGCGGGGCTCGAACTCACGGACCGCGAGATCATGACCTGAGCCGAAGTTGGACGCTCAACCGACTGAGCCACCCAGGCGCCCCATCTCCCTTGTCTTTTTAAATTCTTCTCTGCCTTTTCTCCTTTATTTATCTTCCAGAAAAGGGGGATTTTTCTTTCTCCCTTCTCTCCTAACCCCCGTGTCTTCTGAGTAAAGACAAACCCTCCCAGGATTCCAGTCCCCATTGTCCCGCCTCGCCCACGGAGGTCTGGGGAGACAGGACCTGGGATGGGTGGCCAGAGTGGTGGATGGGTCGCCGCACTGTCCATCCTCCCCTGAGACCCGAGTCTCTGCCCGGCCTGTCCCAAAGGCCTTGGGATGCACGGGATGGGTGACAGGGCTCGCATGCCGTCTCAGATTTTGAGGAGCTAAATCAATTTTGTGCTATTTTCACTGCAGGGGTCTCCGTGGAGCGGAGCACCCTGGGCAGGTGTTTGGGGACAACCCGCTGGCCCTATTTTACAAGAACTTAGAAAGTTTGGATAATATCACCAACAAAAGATAATTGTTGCTAATACAAACTCCACAACCATATCTTGCAAGTACTCGCATTACATTGTCCCTTCTTCTCGACACTTGGCTGCCCGTTCTCTCTGGAAATCCTCATCTTTGATATTGGGATTCCTGAAACTAATCCCCGATTTCCTTAACTTTTTCTGTGTAGCTTTACTCTCCTTTGTGACATTTCCTTGACTCTCTCTTCCAACCGTTCTGTTGGCTTTTTTTTTTTTTTCAACGTTTATTTATTTTGGGGACAGAGAGAGACAGAGCATGAACGGGGGAGGGGCAGAGAGAGAGGGAGACACAGAATCGGAAACAGGCTCCAGGCTCCGAGCCATCAGCCCAGAGCCTGACGCGGGGCTCGAACTCACGGACCGCGAGATCGTGACCTGGCTGAAGTCAGACGCTCAACCGACTGCGCCACCCAGGTGCCCCTGAATGCTCCTTTTAAAGGCACCCATAGCCATATTCTTATTTCCTCTAAAGACACATGTATATGCATAATATCCTTGGAGATTATGTATTTGTGGATATAATGATAACTTTGAAGGTTTTTTTCTATTTTATACATAGTTTCGTTCCTCCGTGTTGATTGTTTTTGCTTGTTTTGGTCTTATTTTCCCTCTTAGAGGCGGGTCTGGTAATCCGTGGTTGTCTGCTCATGGTTAACGGTATGGAATGGAAAAGCTTACCGGAAGCCCTATGAGTGGGTGTGGCTTGCTGACCTTGCCCTTCACTGTGAGATGATCTTGTCCTCACGCACCACTGCTGAAGTCAGTCCTCAGCCCAGAGCTCCTCTCCAGAGAACAGATGGGGCTGTTGGCTGTCATGAAGCCCCGTGGGCTGGGGAAAGGGGTCTAGTGAGCCAGCTGCTTCTTAAACTTGGCTTGGTTCTCAGATGAAGTCCCTTGGGGCTTTGAATTCAGCTTTCTGGGGTTGGCTAGACCAATTATTGCTCTTGATTTTTTCCAGCTTCCAAAGGTGCTTTCTGTCTTCTGGTTTGCTGTTGAGGACATGTTTTATTCCCCAAAGATGATGACCACAGTATCTCCAACCTCACGTGCTCTTCTCACCGTGATTTTGACACTTTGGTGGCTGAAAGTGTGTGGGTAGACTGATGGGTTCAGTCAGTCACAACTGCAACACCGAGACGATGTTTGAATTTGGGCGTCACTGGCCTCTGTGCTTTAGTTTTCTCATTTGAAATAGGAGGATAACGATAGGACTGTTGCTGTACAACATTCACAGAGCATCTTGAGTTACATCTGGTGCATGGTAAGCCCTCTGTTTTATTTTTTATTTTTATGAAAAAAGATTTTTTTAATGTTTTATTTATTTTAGAGAGAGAGAGAGAGAGACAGAGCAAGCAAGCTGCGGAGGGGCAGAGAGAGAGGGAGACACAGGATCTGAAGCAGGTTCCAGGCTCTGAGCTGTCAGCACAGAGCCCAACGTGGGGCTCGAACCCACAAACTGTGAGATCATGACCTGAGCTGAAGGTGGACGCTTAGCTGACTGAGCCACCCAGGCGCGCCAGCCCTCTGTTTTAACTATTTCTATGATGACGAAAGAATCTCGGTAACTTCATTCTTGCTTCCTTCTTGGCTCCTACTGTGGTAAGAGTGCAGTGTCTTACCTCCTACAGTATCTTACCTCTCCTCGTGAACAATTGTGCCAGAGGTCAGCTGGTTGATTTTACTTATCTCTTTGGTTCTCCCACAAAGAACCAATTTTAGGGGCACCTGGGTGGCTCAGTTAAGTGTCCGACTTCAGCTCAGGTCATGATCTCACTGTTCGTGGGTTCGAGCCCCACATCAGGCTCTGTGCTGACAGCTCAGAGCCTGGAGCCTGCTTTGGATTCTGTGTCTCCCTCTCTCTCCGTCCCTCCCCTACTTGCACTCTGTCTCTGTGTCTCAAAACTAAATAAAATGTTAAAAGAATCTATCTATATATAAAAGAACCAATTTTAGACTTTTTGGGGGCCCCTTTAGGTATATTTCCTTTTTAATCCACTTCTGCTATTATTTTTATTATGTTCTGCCTTCTGCTTTTTGGGGGAATATATTTTTTTTGTTGGATATTTACACCTATATGGTGCTTTTAGTATGTAGCTCTAGTATACACTGAGATTCAAGGTCAGTATTTCCCAACTTCTATCATGATTTCTTCTTTAGTCCATGAGTTACTTAGAATCGTTGACTGGTTAATTTCTATGCAAATGGGCATTTTCCCCGCTTAATGCTATCTTCTTTTATTACTGTTTCCTATTTTATTTTATTTTTTAAATAAACATGTATTCATTTTTGAGAGAGAGAGAGTGTGAGCATGGAAGGGGCAGAGAGACAGGGGGACAGAGGATCCAAAGCAGGCTCTGCGCTGACAGCAGTGAGCCCGATGCGGGACTCGAACTCACGAACCATGAGATCATAACCTGAGCCGAAGTCGGGTGCTTGACCGACTCAGCCACCCAGGCACCCCGCTGGTTCCTATTTTAATTGAGTTATAGTCAAAGGATGCAGTCTAGGTGAACCAATTCTTTGAAATTTGTTGAAGCTAGCTTTATGGTCCAGGATATGGCCAATGTTTGTATGTTTTCCCTTAAATGTTTGGGAAATAATGTGTATTTTTTTTAATGTTACTTTTGAGAGAGGGAGAGAGAGACTGAGTGTGAGCAGAGGGGAAGGGTCAGAGAGAGAGGGGAAGACACAGAATCTGAAGCGGGTTCCAGGCTCCAAACTGTCAACACAGAACCCGATGCAGGGCTTGAACCCACAGGCTCTGAGATCATGACCTGAACCAAAGTCAGATGCTCAACTGACTGAGCCACCCAGGTGCCCCTTAATGTGCATTTTCTAATTTAAGGGTGCAGTGTTCTATATACGTCTATACAGAGATCAGGTTTGTTGTTCAAATATTTACCAGTTTCTGTTACTCAATTCCTGAGTTGTTGAGAAATATCTTACCATGGTCATAGATCTTTCAGTTTCTCCTTGGATTTCTAGGAGTTTCTGCTTTATATTTTTTTTTTTGAGATTTTATGTGTTACTGGGCACAAACCTTCTAAAATTGTTATATTTTCCTGACAGTTTGAATTTTTAACTGCTATTGATACTTTTTGCCTTAAAATGATAGCACGTCTGATAGGAATGGTGGGGCCGGGTGTGTTGGGTGCGTCTGCCCATCTTCCACGTCTTTCCTTTGTGTGCCGCAGGCATATCTCTAAACAACACGTAACTGCACTTTGTGTCTTCAGGACATGTGGGGATATATCCGCGTTTATTTCTGCCGCTCTATTTTGTGCTTCCTACTTGCTCTGATGTTCCTCCTCCCTCCCTTTTGCTGCCTCCCTTTGCATTGTCCAACTTTTCCTCGAAATTCCATCCTCCCTCCCCACCAATTCAGAAGTTATACACACTGAGAATCCTTCTTACTTTCCACAAACCTTAAAAGCCGATTCGGACGATAGAAAGTGTTCTGCAGGCTCTACTTCGTTCCAATACGCAGAGGATTCGCCCTTCTGCCCCTCTTCTCAGATCTCTCACAGGAAGGCAACGTTCACCCGTTCAAACCTTTGGCCTTAAACGGACATAAAGTCACCAAAGGAAAACTGCCGTTTGCTCAAACTCAGGTTCGATACTTAGGGCCCCTGACCTCAGAACCAGGGCTAGAATTTGGACCCAGGCCGACTTCAGGGCACCCTGAACATCCCTAAACCTAAAACCAGCACCAATTACGAGGTTTTCTTGGCCTAGCTGACTGCGTCAAAACTGGACTCCAAACTCTCTTACAGCTCAACCTCCTCATGCTTTCCTGAAAATCAACCAACCTGACCCTGTTATTTGGAAAGATCAGGATGACACAGCTTTTGGGACTTTAGGGAAAAGCCTAATACGACCCCTGCCTTTGGACGTCCTTTCAATTCCCCTTTTCCCTCTTGGTATGTGGGAGGGAAGGGAATGCCCTTGGGGCGCTCACCCCAAGATCACGGGCACCACTGCTGTCCCGTAGGGCATTATAGCCAACAACTTGAACCTGTGGCTCAGGGATGTCCCCCCGGCCCCCTTGCCTCCCAGCCATTCCTGCCACTGCCTTCTCGGTTGAGGCCACTGCGGAAATAGTCACGGGGTCCCCTCTAACCATCCTTGTGCCCCATGCAGTGGAAGCCCTCCTGAACTCTCCCCACACTCAATACTCGTCAGCCAGTCGCCTCACTTACCATCCTCCTGCTAACTGCTCCTCATGTGACTCTTCCTTTTTGCAACAGCCTTCACCCCACTATTCCTCTCTCCTCCCTCGTTGACAAGACCCTCACGACTGCTCGATGTTGACACATCACCTTTTGACGCCCTGTGACAAGTTACAGGAATTTCTCTGCAGATGAAATACAGACTTTTAATGGTTCACTGATGGTTCTTATCTAAAGGATGAAAATGGTAAGTATCGTGCTGGGAGTGCTACTGGAACCCCTTTTGAAGTCACTAAGGGGGCACCTTTACCTCTGCCTACTTCAGCCAGACAGGCTGAGTTACATGCCCGGACGCGAGCTGGATACCCTGGCCAAGGGTAAAACCACAGGCATTTATACCGAGAGCTGGTACCCCTTCCAGTAAGTAACTCAGGACTTTGAAATAGCATGGCAACAGCGAGGGTTACCTCCAATGGAGATAAAATTTTAAATGGCTGTATCTAAATATATTACGTGCCATATTTTTAAGGGCTGCTCTGGCCATTACCAAGGTTCCTGGGCATTCCAGACGTGAGTCCCTGGAGGCCAAAGGAAACCACCTCACTGACATTTCTGCCCCAAATGCTGTTCTCTCGGAGGCCAACAGCCAGACCTCTGCCCTGGTCCAAAGGGATGTTCTCTCAAATGATAATTTGGAAAAATTGACCAGAGACCCCAAAAATTGGCCCCAGAAAAGGAAAAACAGTATTAGAAATCTAGTCATTGTTGGTTTGATAGTAAGAGAGAACTCTGGTGTGGACCAAATAACAATCTGCCCACAGAAGTTCCAAAATCCCCACTGCTCACCACTGTACGTGCTTTCAACCACTGGTCTCCTGACACGGTGATGGCATTCGTGGACCAATACAGGTGCGGAAAAGGTAACAGGGTGCCTACTTCGCTCGTCCCACATCCAAGGCATAATCCAGGGAAAACCGCACTTCTCCCAGACTCTGAACCGTCCGACGGACCATTTGAGGTTTGGCAAATGGATCTCATACGGCTTCCCTACCTCAGGGAAAGAAACATGTTCTTGTCGTGGTCTGTATGTTTTGCCACCGGACCGAAGCTTCCTCTTGTAGACAGGCCAATGCTTCTTCTGTGGCTAAAATTCTGTTAAAGAAGATTACTCCTACCTGGGGGCCCCTCTCACACATCATGGTGGTCGGGAAACCCACTTCACCATTCAGGTGCTTTGTTAGTTAGGCGTGCACTGTTCGGCCGTGTGATGTTACCACACTTGCACTGTGCACACGCCACGCTCAGTCCTCAGAGTTGTCACACTCACTCGCGGCATCGTGAAGTCTCAGCTGGAAAAACTTGTGGAGACTGCCACTGGTCCTTCTAAATCTCAGATCCATTCTCCGGGGAACTCCTGGACCCTCACCCTTTGAGACAGTCACAGGACGTCCGGCCCGCTTGGCCCTGCCTCCTCGACCCACAGTCCGTAAAGGGAGGTTCCTTCCGTAGCATCAAGGCTCGCTGCTCCTATAAAAATAACCATGGTTTGGTAGAGCAAGCTTTGCGCGGCGTGCTCCCGGGACACGCCGTCCTGCATCACCCCTGGCAACCCGGAGACTTCGTCTGTCGGAAAAGATGCCTCCAGAAAGACTCTCTTCAACCTCGCCGGCAAGTGCGGCCACAGTCCAGGGAACAGGCTCTCGGATCCACGGGACACGTGCAAAGACGACGCCTGACTGGCCCTGCCCGCCATCTGGTGTGGCCTGAAGGTACGGGCTTCCTGGAACTGAAGCTGACATCTGACCAGCTTTCCCACAATGCTCCCCTCTTGCACTTTTCTTCCCCTTATTTGTGTTGGTCTCTGTCTTTTGTGTTACAGCCTTCTTCCCAACACTTGGAGATCCTCAAATATTCATTCGAGTTTAAGACCGAGGCAGAGAACATCTGACTGGAAGCTTGGGTGGGGGCTGGTGTGAGGGGTTCTCCACTTCAGACACACATCTAAGCGTTGTTTCTCTTCTGCTGGGCACTTTCCTGGGAAGACCCTTCTGTGTCTCTGACTTTCCGAGAAAGGTTCAGTAGAGATGTGGGAGGCACACGGAGAGCTGTGGTCACGTGTGGGGTGAGGGGACAGCCGCCTGGGGACAGGTAAGGGGCCGCCGTGGGTTGTGTGGTGGAGCTGCAAGGGAGAAAAGCAGTCATCCCCAAATGTGTCCTCTCTGGCATGTGTGTCTATTCTGGGCTGATTATTTTCATGAAACAGAAGGCTCGGGAAGAACCCTGACCTCCCCCAGGTGCCTGAAGAATGTAGGCAGAGAAGCCGCTTCGGGGCGCAGCTGTCGCCGTCAGTGACCCCAGGACCGCAGGAGGGGGACTGGGAGGCACCTGTCTGCCTGTTAACTCCTCCGTGTCCCACATCTGTCTACCAAACGTTTACTCTACCGTTTACCATCTTCCCTGTGAACCGTCTTCCTTCCTAACACCAGTTATTTCCAGGTCCCTCTGTATGGGAGAAGACACACACGTGGGGAGTAGGAAGGTCTAATTGGAACTGATCCACATCGGAAGGGAAAGAAAATTGTTAAGATTCTCCAGCTTTCCTACATTCGGTCTGGCACCTGTTAGCTCGTGACAGAATCACACCGGTGTCAGTCGTCGAAGAAGTAACCTGCATCTCTTTCTCTGTCCCCAAAGCAGACCACACGTGTCCTGCAAGATGCTATGAAAACAGCAGCAGAGTGTGGGCACACACTGTGGGGTCTCTTACCGCATGGCCACAGCCCCCGAGTCCTGGCACTAGCACGCAGCATCCTGCAAGGACATCCGGTGTTCCCCAACCTGGTGTCCCCTTCTTCACGGCTAGTTGTCGAGACCGCGTCCTTCTGGAAATGGATTCCGAGTGAGATTTGCCTGCAGGGGGCTTGTCGGGAGCCCTGGCAGGAGCCACATGTGGGAGGGATGTGGGAGCCAGCGGAAAAGGCAGTGGCCATAGAGGCGTCATCTGATCCCTCGGGAGATCTGAGGCTGATGTGGCGCTGCAGAACTGCCCCTTTGTATCCCACGAGTGACAGTCACCAGGGTCAGGCTGCCGCCAGGGAAGGAACAAAAGCTGGCGGGGGAGTCCTGGGAGGGAGCTGGAGTGTGCCTGCGGAGGGCCAGGCCTCAGGCACCTGGCCAGCCCCCACTCCCGCCGGAAGCTGCTGTTCTGCCTTCAGAGTTCACGGTCACCTTGACAGTCTCATATCCTTCATCTATTTAGTATGCAACCACACCTAATCGGTGGGGCCGGTTCTCTGCAGGCCGGTCCCCGCCCCCCGCCATCACGGGTCAGCGTCCGCGGGCCAGTTCTCCTCCGGCTGGTCCACCCGTGATCACGTGTCAGCGTCTGTGAGCCGGTTCTCCACGGGCGTTCCCCCGGCGGTCACGGGTCAGCGTCCGGGGGAGACTCACTACCGCACAAGGACACGGCCGAATCACAGCTATTCGGAGTAGCGTATTGCGAGCTGCGCCGTACTTGCTAAAACCAGTGGCACCATCGGTCTGTGACATGAAGGAGGGGGCCCTTCTCTCTTGCCCGAACTCGAACTCCACCGTACGCACCTTTGGAACAGGGACGTGTGGAATGGAGAGACGGTCTTGCAGCAACCACTTGCTTGAAGTTGGTGCCCTCCCACCCCCAACAGACTGCATTCATCATCAGTTAATGCATAGATACTGTGGCCTCTCTCTATATCCAGGAGAGGTTAATGAACTCTCATTTAAATCACGATTTCATTTGTTGAGAGTTGCTCTCGACTGAATGCATTATCTGCTCCAGCTGTCTGTGGCCAAGGACCACAGACACACCTAACAACAGGGATTGTCTCCCAGTCTGGAGTCTGGAAGCCTGAGATCCAGCATGGGCAGGGCTGGTTCCCGTGAAGCCTCTCCCCTGCCCTGGGAGATGGCCACTTCCTCCCTGTGTCCCTCTGTGCATGTCTGCGTCCTCACGTCTTCTTATGAGGACACGGCGTAGGACCCACACTCCCAAAGATCGGCTTTCAGACCTGTGTTCAGAGAGTTTTTTCTTTAAAAAGACCACCATGCTTTCCCTTATGGGTAGTTTGAATTTTGTGACTATATTTATACGTATTCGTTGTGCCCAGAGTTCGATTTTTGGCCTGTGTTTAGCACATCAAGTGTCATCAGAATCGCCCAGAGGGCTTGCTAAAAACAGATCACTGGGCTCCACCCCCGGAGTGTCTGACCCAGGGGGTCTGGTGGGGCCTGAGGATTTGCATTTCTGACATGCCCTCCTAACCCCGCTGGGGTGCTCACCCATGTGTTCCAGACATGGTCCACCAGGTGGCGCAGTGGGAGCACCTCCAGACAGGCCATCACGGCCAGCGGGCCCTCCAGGTGGGCGGTTGGCCCCTGTGCACCAGGGACCCTCCGCACAGGCCACGGGTCCCCTCACCCCTGTAGGACTTTTACCCTAAATTGTTGCGACCCAGCTTCAGCTGTGGCATTTCAGACCTCAAAAGTAATAACATTTTTAAAAAATTTTATTTATTTTTAATGTTTATTTATTTTTGAGAGAGAAAGAGAGCACGGGCAGGAGAGGGGCAGAGAGACAGAGGGAGACACAGAATCCGAAGCAGGCTTCAGGCTCCGAGCGGTCAGCACAGAGCCTGAGGTAGGCCTCGAACCCACGAACCGCGAGATCATGACCTGAGCTGAAGTCTGAGGCTTAACCGAATGCGCCACCCAGGTGCCCCAAGAGTAACAGCAATTTAAATGACACAAACTGGTAATGAATAAAGCAGTAAGGCGCTAGAAGTCTTTTTCAATACAGGACTTTTCATGCTGCACAATCAGCATATGCAAAATCGAGCTGAGGAGGATGAAGGGAAGGGTCTTCTGCTTTTACTGTCTTTTGTTCTTACATTTGGTTCGTCAGAGTCAATGGGCTGCACTTACTTGTGAAGTTAATTTCCTGACCATCTGCTACCCTTCAGCCTAACTTGCAACGTGAGCTATTCCTGTTTAAACTGTGCGTGCAGTCAACAGCAAGGAAATCACAAGTGTTTGTATGACTCAGACAGTCAATCAAGGAAGTGATTAGTATTTGGGGTGAAGGGAAGCTAATTAAATATGTGCCTAATCATGTATATATGAGAGCAAAGTACTGTAATGAAATTGTCATTTTGAGTGGTACAAGTCAGCATGATGATTAAAAACAAAACTCATGAAGAAATAAGATATTTATTAACTACAGGGAGACTGCAAGATCCAAGTCGTCAGAAGGTTGTACTCAGCCTGGTTATGTGCAGACTCTGACTTTGTGTTCAAGGGTCTTAAGTGTTCAGTGCAAGCTATATCCAATTACACTATGAACTAGATCTATGATTTCTAGCAGTTTTCCAAATGATAGGAGAAAGTAATTATCAAGAATGCACCCTTGTGGAGGGGGAAAGAAAAAAACCCCAAATTCTATTAGAGGAAATAAAAGACATGGGAAGAATGTCAAGTTATTTTAGTACAAGCAGGTTTCTGAACACTTGATTAACAGAGGGTGTCAGAAATCTTTTTTCTTTTTCTGTATGCCTCCACCGTACTTCAAATTAGCAAAGAATATTGCCTTTATCAAGGCCAAGATTTGCATGTTGCAAAGAGAAGTAGTAAGTAGATCATCTTTAATGATGATTCTTGGCACAGTTAGAGCCGGAAGAAGCAAGGGGTAAGTCAGTCTGCGGACACGAAGTGCCCCGGGCCCACCCCTCAGATGTGTGCACGTTTTAGGCCTCTGGTCGGGGGCGCCGAGGGATTGAAGGATAAGACAGTACAATCTGCTGGGAGGGGACTGTGAGATCCTCAATCACAGGTCAGTTCAAGGTGAATTTCAGATGGAATCCTACAGTTTAATCGTCACATCTGAGGGTGTGTTCTCTGTCCATTCTTCTTCCTTGTAAAGGAAAATCTGTGCTCACATGGTGTCTCAGTCAGCTTGGGCAGTGGCGCAAACACCACGGCCAGGCGGCCTAAACAGCAGACATTTCTTTCTCTCCATCCTGGAGCCTGGAAGGCTGAGATCAGCGTGCCAGCAGGCTCGATTCTTTCCGAGGCTTCTCTCCTGGCGTGTAGACACCATCCTCTCCCCACGTCTGCACGTGCTTGTCCCTCTCTGTGTGTCTGTGTCCTGATCTCCTCCGTTTATAAGGACACAAGTCACGTTGGATGATGGCTACCTTAATGACTTCATTTTACTCTAAAATATAAAGGCCGTCTGTGCATACACAGTCTCATTCTGGCGCACCGGGGATCAGAACCCTATCATGAATTTTGGGAGCCCTGAGCACAGAGTGTTATGGCGGCAGTTGGCTTCTGGACGGGAGACCCTAGAGAAGCCTTGTCAGAAGTGAGCCCATGGCTCAGCAACTCTACCAGGTGAGTCCCGCTCCAAAGGGCACAGATTCCACCCAGTTCCTAACCACCGCGTGGCGTGCCGTGGTTACTGAGGGCAATGGGGGTCTGGTGGTCAACTCCTACTTCCAACAAGCAAGATGTCGATACATTTAAAATGAAATTTTAATTTCATAATTTCATGCTGCAATTTAAAATGTTCAGCAGTAAGGGGCACCTGGGTGGCTCAGTCGGGTAAGCGTCCCACTCAATATCAGCTCAGGTCACGATCTTGCGGTCATGAGTTTGAGCCCCGAGTTGGGCTCACTGCTGAACGTGAAGCCTGTTTGGGATTCTCTGTCTCCCTCTCTCTCCTCTCTTTCTGCCCCTCCCCGGCGTATGCTCTCTGTCTCTCTCTCAAAATAAATAGATAAACTTAAAAAAAAATTATAAAATGTTCAGCAATAACTAAATCACCCTGTGGACGAGGTACTAATGCCTCTCAGTCAAAAGCACAGTGTGTTTCCTGCAACATGAGAACGGCTGGCTTGTGGTAAACCCCGCGGAAGGCAGCGGGAGAGAACCATCGCCCGTGGTGCACGCGGATCCAGTGTCTTGCTGGCCACGACTCGGACAGTCACCCTGCCTGCCCCGTGCTTCTCTACTGAGCACTCCAAGCAGAGCAGGCGTGGATGGGCCGAGGCCCAGTGTAAGAAAACCGGCCTGCCTCTTGGTTCACGGGAGCGCCCAGCGCTCCTGCCTGAACACGGAGGGCCGCACACTTCCCGGGGAGGTGGGAGATGACGCACCAGAGGATGCACAGCCCATGTCCCCAGAGCGTCCCTCCTGTAGCTGGTGGCCAGAGACGTGCACAGCCGTCATCACACGGGGAGGGCTTTGGGGGCTGTGATTCTCCAAGTGTATCCTCGGACCAGCAGGGTCAGCATCCCCAGCGAGAGGGTTGGAAATGCAGATTCCTGGGCCCCACCCGGATCTGCTGAGCCACGACCTCCGAGTGTGTAGCCCAGAAACCAGCGTCTGAACAGGCGGTCTAGGTAAGGCTGCCAGGCACGGTGAATAAAATAAAGGCACACAGTTAAATTTGAATTTTAGAGAAACCCGATTTTTTCATGGGACATACTTATACTAAAATTGATTCATTGTTTCTCTGAAATACAGATTTCATTGGGCTTCTGCCTTTCCTCTGGCAGCTCAAACCCCAGGAGATTCCGATGCTAAAGTTTGGGAATCACTGGTATAGAGATTTGCCCTGATCTGGCACTTTCCATGATGAACTTCAACGGGTTTTCATCAGATTCCTCCTGACTTTTATCTTTCTCTGCTCCTTTTGTAACTAATGACTCCATGTTCTACAGGCTTCTTTTCCTGAACCTGGGTCTAGCTTATCCAAGCCAAGCAGACACCCAGAATGTGATCGTATTTTCGTTTTCACCACAAGGGACTTGGAATGTAGTCATTACTGGGGAGAAGGACGTGACCCCAGCAGCCGCGCCAGGCGGAACTGCCCTCGGCTCCTCCTCATCTCTGCCCTTACGCTTACAGGTCGCATTAAGATTTGTTCTGATATTTGCACGGTTACCCGACAGCCTTACCGTTTGCTCCCACTGTAGATTCGAGGGCCTCCCCCGACCCCACCTCCTCCCCCCCAGGCTTCTCCAGAGAGAGCAGGAACATCAGGTGCATAGTCCTCTCCCAGATCATTCTTGTCGAAACGCACCAGACAGTCCATGAAACAGCACGTTTCGGGAATACGGGAATGGCGGCCAAGCATCATACACTCACCCCCTTTATGTCCAAGTGACATTCGTCGTCACGGAGGTATGAAGCTCTTGGAGGAGCTGATGTGAACCTTGGAAGACGTGAACCACACACAGGGCTGCGCTGATCCGTCCTGGCCCTCACGTGGGAGTGGGGTCAGAGGTCCGAGACCGGGGCCATGAGGAGTATTTGTAGAACTCTGGAAGGCGGACACATCACAGTTACTGACCACATAGCTCTGTTTCAGACAGCTGAAGAGCCTTCTGTCCCCACATTTGTCGCCCTGGGTACCTGTCCCTCTTCCCTTCATGTCTGATTCTCTGTTCTCTCCCTCGTTTCCTCTGTCTTTTGCTCCTCAGTTTGGTTACGGATGGTTTTTATTTTTATTTTTTTAATTTTTTTTTCAACATTTATTTATTTTTGGGACAGAGAGAGACACAGCATGAACGGGGGAGGGGCAGAGAGAGAGGGAGACACAGAATCGGAAACAGGCTCCAGGCTCTGAGCCATCAGCCCAGAGCCCGACGCGGGGCTCGAACCCACGGACCGCGAGATCGTGACCTGAGCTGAAGTCGGACGCTTAACCGACTGCGCCACCCAGGCGCCCCAGGGATGGTTTTTAAATGTCACCCTCCCCCCCGCCCAAACTGCATGGACCTACTACATGGTGTTTGTGGCTTGTGGCTAACTGGAAAGGGGTTAGACTGTGCACCCTCTGACCAGCACACCTGCCCAATCCACAAGTGCGTTCGTAAGACCCTCAGAAGTCATGTCCTTGTTCTGCATCTGGCTCGTGCCTCCACACGTGCATGTTACTAGGTCACAGCCATTAAATGTAAAGGAAAAGAGAACCCCATGTTTTTTTTTTCCTAAGTGTTTATTTATTTTTGAGAGCGAGTGAGCACACACGTGGGGGAGGGGCAGAGAGGAGAGAGTCCCAAGCAGGTTCCACGCTGTTAATGCAGAGCCCAACATGGGGCTTGAATCCATGAACTGTGAGATCGTGACCTGAGCCAAAGTTGGATGCTTAACCGACTGAGCCACCCAGGCACCCCAAGAGAACACCATTCTTGAAAATCATTGTAGATGGAGCTCTGGTTTTGATTCTGGGTTGGACACTGAGCTGTATGGAGCTATTGATAGTTAAAAGACAAATCCTGGGGCGCCTGGGTGGCGCAGTCGGTTAAGCGTCCGACTTCAGCCAGGTCACGATCTCGCGGTCCGTGAGTTCGAGCCCCGCGTCAGGCTCTGGGCTGATGGCTCGGAGCCTGGAGCCTGTTTCTGATTCTGTGTCTCCCTCTCTCTCTGCCCCTTCCCCGTTCATGCTCTGTCTCTCTCTGTCCCAAAAATAAATAAAAAAACGTTGAAAAAAAAAAAAAAGGCAAATCCTTTAATACAGCACGTGCTGTTGTTTATGACAGACAGTAACTGACCAACCAGGGCTGGTTGAATGCAGGGTGTTTGTCGGCTGAGAGCCTAGGAAGGTCATATAATAATATTTGGCAAATGCGTTCAAGAAACGGAGGTAAATATGTCACTCTTGGTGGTGACACGTGATTACAGACAGAAAGTTGCAGCCCCCAGCGTTGATGGAAGCTTTTTAACATTGGGTTTTCTTTTCCTCGAGCAGATTTGCCCAACGATTCAGTATAGCAAGAAAACAGTGCATTTTATACTTAGGAAGAGGGCATGTGGTAGTCGAGACACAGGCTGTTCACATGTTTCTATCAGGTGGGTTTGAACTGCGGCAGTGAGGTCGGGACAGCTTAGGCTGGTGACTGCCTGTGTGGCCTTAGTATCGACCGGAGTTGTAGTCACAAAAGATCATTCCAGGATCTGAACAACTGAGATTTCAGCCCTGTTGCCAAACAGGGGGCGATGTCCCTGTCATGACACGGACACTCGATGATCCCCGCTCTGGGGTCCTTCTCACATAGTCGACGCCATCGCTGTGCGCTGATTTCCACCACGTAGACTCAGCATCTGGACAAACAGGCGGACCCCTCCAGTGTGGCTGCAGATGGGGTGTGGGTGCGCAGAGCCAGGAGGGGCGGCCGGTGAGGTTGGCAAGGCAGGATAGACAGCACGGGCGGTGCTGCTGGGGCTTGATTCCAAGCAGTAACTCCAGTCGTTTACAAGGTTTTCATGTCATAGTTTTTAATGCATTGATGACTGATGGCAGGAGTTCTCAATTATTCACGAGATGGTTCCCGTAACTCCTGCTCAAGTTCCCCAAAACAGTCATGTGGGAATTAACTTCCAAATATTATTATGCTTTAAAATCGTATTACCTCAGAGTGGATGTGTGGTTGGAAAAAGAATATGTCACCCGCCTTCTGCCTGGCAGGCGTTCTGTGCTTGCCCTGGGGGCTGTAAACGCCCGCCTGGGCCCCCGCCTCCCGGAGCCCCCTGATCCTGCCCCAGCTCCGGCCCTGGGCCAGTTGGGAGCACGTGCACGCTGAGACCCGGGCCATGGAAACGTCCCAGGAGGACATCTGCAAAGACCTCTGTGTCGGCCACTGTGTTCAGATGAGTTGGCTGAGGAAAGCGGTGTTAGCTGAGGTTCTCCAGAGAAACAGAAGCAACACTGTGTGTATACGTAAAACGACAGGGAGTGAGGTGAGGAGGGAGAGAGTGGAAGAGATGTATTTGAGGAATTGGCTGGCAGGTCTAAGATCTGCGGGGCAGTGGCAGGCTGGAGACCCGGGGAAGACTGCTGCAATCTTGAGTCTGAAGGCAGAGTTCCCTCTTCCTTGGGGAACTTTAGTTTTTAAGACCTAAAACTGATCAGACGAGGCCCACCCACATTATGGAGGGCCATCTACTTTGAAGTCTGCTAGTTTTATTTATTTATTTAATTTGTTGTTATTATTTTATTTTAGAGATTATTTATTTATTTATTTTGTTGTTCTTATTTTAGAGAGAGAGTGTGTGAGCAGGGGAGAGGAAGGGAGAAGGGCAGAAGAAGAGAGAGAGAGAGAGAGAGAGAGAGAGAGAGAGAGAGAGAGAGAGAGAATTTCAAGCGGGCTCCATACTCAGCACACAGTCCTACTCAGGGCTCAATCCCACAACCTTGGGATCATGACTTGAACCAAAATCAAGAGTCAGACACTCGACTGAGCCACCTAGGCTCCCCTGTACCAGAAGTAATGCAAAATTTTCCAGGAACTTCTACAGTGTTTTCTTTGGACCCAATTTGTGAGCAGTTGCCATTCAGCGCTTAGAATAGAGCACAAGACGACTGCCGTTTGGCTGCCGCAAAAGGCACACGGCTTCGGGATGGGAGCCCAGGGGCGCCTTGGGGGGCTCAGTCGGTTGAGCGTCCGCCTTCAGTTCAGGTCACGATCTCGCGGTCCGTGAGTTCGAGCCCCATGTCGGGCTCTGCGCTGACAGCTCGGAGCCTGGAGCCCGCTTCGGATCCTGTGTCTTCCTCTCTCTCTGCCCCTCCTCTGCTCGCACTCGGTCTCTCTTTCTCTCAAAACTAAACATAAAAAAAAAAAAAAAAGGAATGGGAGCCCAAAGCCCAGGGTGTACTGGGAACCTCCTCAAGGATTACAGAGTGGCTGGTTCAGAGGCCCTGAAGAGAAATCTCCAGAAAGGGGGTGTGAACGAGGCCCACCTGCTGGTGTCTGTGGGGTCTGCAGTCACTTGGGGCCTCTCCTGTCAGGAGCCCAGCGGGTTTTCTCAGAGGCTTCTATTTCTAGCTCCCTTCACAAAGCGCATCTCGAGGCAGCATGATGAGCAGGAAGTGGAGCAAGTGGATGAGAGCTGCTGTGCGCTCCCCGCACCCTCCCCAACCGTGAGCCTGCTCCTTGAGCTCTCCCGGGGGGCCGGGGCCTCTCCTGGCCACGGGATGAGGTGGCCAGCTGGGTGCCAAGGGGACCAGACACCTTGCAAGAGCGCCTCCCCGGAGAGTAGGCTTCTCTGCAGTGACAGAGGAAACAAGAGGACACTGACCTGCTGTCTGTGGCAGTTCCCGTGGCCTTCCCGCATCCCCCCCCGCCCCCGTCCCCCTTGCTGTGACTGGAGCCCCAGGTGAGGGCTTCCCTCAGCTCCTTAGTGGGTTCGAACCCCACATCAGGCTCTGTGCTGACAGCTCGGAGCCAGGAGCCTGTTTTGGATTCTGTGTCTCCCTCTCTCTGCCCCTTCTCTGCTCACACTCTGTCTCTGTCTCTCTATCAAAAAATTAAACATTGAAAACAAGTTTTTAAAAAATCCATAAGGGGCCCCTGGGTGGCTCATTCGGTTGAGCGTCCAATTTTGGCTCAGGTCATGATCTCATGGTCCGTGGGTTTGACCCCCGCATCGGACTCTGTGCTGACAGCTCAGAGCCTGGAACCTGCTTCGAAATCTGTGTCTCCCCCTCTCTCTGACCCTCCCCCGTTCATGCTCTCTCTCTCACAAAAATAAACATTAAAAAAATTAAAAAAAAGAAATAAATTTCTCTTATGAAGAAAATTTATTCAACCCACAGAAACTCCTGACTTCAGTTTCATCTTCTTCCATTAAACTCCAGAAAACTTAGTTTGACAACTTTACTTAAAAATTGCATGCGTAATATTTTGTTTAATGTTTATTTATTATGAGAGAGAGAGAGAAACAGAGAGAGAGAGAGAGAGTGCGAGCAGGGGAGGGGCAGAGAGAGAGGGAGACACAGGATCTGAAGCAGGCTCCAGGCTCCGAGCTGCCAGCACAGAGCCCGACGAGGGGCTCGAACTCACGAACCGTGAGATCACGACCTGAGCTGAAATCGGAAGCTTAACCGACTGAGCCACCCAGGCGCCCCTACATGTATAATATAATGCCACGTTTGTAATTCTTTCCCCATCCTTTGGTTTACCTTTCGGCACATGTAGAAAGTTACTCTCTAGGTGCTGCCTAGTGTTGCTTTGAGCTGATTGGAGTCAGGATGATATTTATATTCTTTTTTTTTTTTTTCTGTATCACTTTTTTATTTATTTATTTATTTTTTTATTATTTTTTTTTTTAGAAGCAAATGAGCTAATGGGTGAAAGTCAAGAGCTCTGGACACCGTCAGGGACCAGGGGAAGGCCTGGCTAGAACCTGGCTGCAATTAATCCTGTCCTCAGACCTCCTCCTTACCCCTTAGGGTCTTGGCATTTATTTTTATTTTTTTTTTTCAACGTTTTTTATTTATTTTTCGGACAGAGAGAGACAGAGCATGAACGGGGGAGGGGCAGAGAGAGAGGGAGACACAGAATCGGAAACAGGCTCCAGGCCCTGAGCCATCAGCCCAGAGCCTGATGCGGGGCTCGAACTCACGGACCGTGAGATCGTGACCTGGCTGAAGTCGGACGCCCAACCGACTGCGCCACCCAGGCGCCCCTGTATCACTTTTTTAAATAACAAGAATCAGTTACCATTTGGAAAAAATAATGTTTTAAAAAGCATATTCTCATGGGGCACCTGGGTGGCTCAGTCGGTTGAGCATTTGACTTCGGCTCAGGTCATGATCTCACGGTTCATGAATTCTAGCCCCACGTTGGTCTCTGTGCTGACAGCTGAGACTGGAACCTGCTTTGGATTCTGTGTCTCCCTCTCTCTCTGCCCCTCCCCTGCTCGTGCTCTGTCTCTCAAAAATAAACCTTGAAAAAAAAATTAAAAATAAATAAATAAATAAAAAGCATACTCTCAAAAATGTAACAATGTGCAAAAAAAAGGGATCACAAAGCGTGTATCATGACATTGTATAGGAGAAGGGCTGGGAAAGAGTACCTCAAAAGGTCCCTAGTGATTTGTGAGAATTGAGATTACAGGGGTTTTTTTCCATAGCTTTTTTTGATACGTTAAATATTTAACATTAATATGTATTATTTCTCTGTATTACTCGGGGTTCTCCAGAGAAACAGGGTCAACAGGATATACAAATAGAGATTTATTATAAGGATTTGGCTCACATGACTGTGGAGGCTGAGAAGTCCCCAGATCTGTGACTGGCACACTGGAGGCCCAGGAGCTGATGGTGCTGCTGCCCATCTGAGTCCACATCTGAAGGCAGAAGACCGTGTCCAGCTGGAAGATGGGCAGAGATATGGAATTCTCCCTTCCTTGGCCCTGTGCTCTATTCGGGCCTCCGTCGACTGGATGCCCTCAGTGGGGAAGGCACTCTGCCTTATTAGTCTGTTGATTTAAATGTTTATCTCACCCAGAAAATGCCCAGAATCATGTTTAAGCAAGTATCTGGACACTCCAGTGGAACTGACAGATAAAATTAACTATCACACTCCTTATAGTGAAAAAAAAATAATAATTAAGGCCATTGAAGGCAGAGACGCAGGGTGATCTTTCAAAAGGAGCGTCCACTGGCTGCTTACTGGCTCGGTTCTGCACACGGTGCGGGCCTGTGGAGACCTTCCCCGGGACATCAGCAAATACTCTGAATGACCTCGCTCCTTTGTGCTGCACGGAGGGTACTGGGCATCAGAGGTGATGAGGGAGAGAGCTTTGGGCCCCCAGGAGCCACTGCTTTAATGACCGTAGCTCTGCTCACGGCGCGTCCTGTGAACCCAGTACTATGCCCGCATCTCATTCCTCCCTACCACGGCTGCAAGAAGGGCTGTCGTTCTTCTTTACAGACGGGGAAGGTGAAGGGCAGAGAGGCCACGTAACCCATCCAACGCCACACAGCAGGCAAAGGACGGGGGATTTGAACCCAAGAGGCAAGTACGGATCGGCTGACCTCTTGCTCCCAGGTCGGCAGCTCCATACCTCTGCTTCCCTTGGGTACCAGGCAAGGGCAGGTGGACTTTTTTTTTTTTTTAAATCAGGGCATCTTTATTGCAACACGTATACAATCGCAATGCATTTTATATATACTTGAAGGGCTTGAAATCTTACTTCCCAGCTCATTAACATAAAATTGACACTGAAGGCCCAGAAATTTGAGTTTAAGGTGTGACCCGTGGAGGAATGATTTACACATCCTGGGGCCACTGTCTTATGGAAGGGCTGTCTTTAAAGAGTATTCCAGGGGGGCACCTGGTGGCTCGGTTGGTTAAACGTCCAACTTTGGCTCAGGTCATGATCTCACAGTTCGTGAGTTCAAGCCCCACGTTGGGCTCTATGCTGATAGCTCAGAGCCTGGAGCCTGCTTCGGATTCTGTGTGTGTCTCTCTCTCTCTGCTCCTCTCCTGCTCGCATTCTGTCTCTCCCTCTCAAAAAAAAAAAAAATAAATAAATAAACATTAAAAAAAACATAAAATAAAATAAAATAAAGAGTATTCCAGGGTGTCTCATCTTCTAGGACACTGCTGAGGAAGGCTATCTTAGGCACAATTCACATTTTTGCACGTTTCCTGAAACCAAATCATTTTATTAGATTTTGTAACACTACTGCTTTCTTTTATACGGGGACCCTTGGGGATTCCCCATGTTTGGAATTAAATTCAAGCCATCTATCTTTTCTCACCAGATGCCTTGCCATCAGGTCTGGTCTTGGTAATATTTCGAGGACCAGAGACACCTGGGTTGAGCGGGACACATTTTAAACAGTGCAGCAACATGGCTTTCGTTTTCCTGAGACTAGATACTTGTTATTCAGCCAATACAATTCCAGATTCCTAGACAGATGGAAAAGTCAATATTTTTTCTTGAACACATCCTAACTCCTAGACTTCTTCTTGAGTCTGTGTGTGAAGCTGGCCATACACGCACCTGCAGATGTAGTGGTTGTACTGTTTTTTTTGTTTTTTTTTTTTAAGTGCTGTACTTTTTACGACAACTTGCCTCCTGGAAAGGGCCCACTGTCCTGGTGGAAAACTTGCTTGTGACAAATGTTTTAGTTTTGAATTTTGATGCTGAGAATTAATGGGTCACAATAAATATATGAGGGGGTTCTTTGTGGTTTTTTCCTCAAGGCGAGTTTTCCTTTTGATATTACGAATTACTTAAAACATCAAGCACACACGGACAAGCATGTGCACACACAGGGCAGTAAGAATAGGATGCGTCATCTTCTTCCTTTATTTAGTGTTTATTTTTAAGAGAGAGAGAGAGAGAGAGAGAGAGAGAGAGCGCCAGCAGGGCAGGGGCAGAGAGAGAAGGAGACACAGAATCCGAAGCAGGCTCCAGGCTCTGAGCTGTCAGCACAGAGCCTGACACGGGGCTCGAACCCATGATCTGTGAGATCATGACCTGAGCTGAAGTCGTACGCTTCACTGACTGAGCCACCCAGGCACCTCTGTGATATAGAATTTTCAGCATCTTTTCTGCCACAAAAGTACCAAATATTATTTAGTCCGGGAATTGTGGGAAATTTCCTAAAGGCAGAAATTTAAGCATTACTGTTTTTAGTTTCTCGGTGGTTACTTCTAAATTCCAAACTATATTGGGGAGCTGGGTGGCTCAGTGGTTAAGCGTCTGACTTAGGCTCAGGTCATAATCTCGCCCTTCATGAGTTCGAGCCTCGTGTCAGGCTCTGTGCTGACAGCTCAGAAGCTGGAACCTGCTTTGGATTCTGAATCTCCCTCTCTCTCTGCCCCTCCCCTGCTGTGCTCTGTCTCTCTCTCTCTCTCTCTCAAAAATGAATAAACATTAAAAAAATTTTTTTAAACAAAATTTCAAATTATAAAGTTTCTCCATTTTTCGACCTTGATTTGTTTTGTGATGACCTTCTGTTATGGAAGATGGAGGTTTGGCTAACATGTACTCCTCTCTCCTTCCTCTGGATTATTTTAGGTACATTATCACAGTCAGTGCTCTTATAGGTTCACATTTAGCTTTAAGTGGTTGCTTGAACTTGAATTTCTTATTGGATCAACTTTAGATGGGAGGAATTGCTGAGACAAGCACGTCTCCAAACCCTGCCTTTCCCTCCATCTTTCTCCCGGCCTTGTGTGTCCCACATTCTTCCAAATAGCATTTATTTTTTTAGTGATAGATTTTTTGCCCCATTTTTAACAGCTGGTATGGTTTACATACCATAAAACTCACCCACTTCCAGGGTACAACTCACTGATGTTTATAAATCTATAGCTGTGTAAGATCCACTAGCTCTGTTCCAGAACATTCCCAACATAAGTATGCACTTATTTTTATATTGTCAAAGTAAATGTCATTGAGTTTGGTCCCCTGGCCATATATGAATTTTCTGGGTTTCATCTAGAAGTCAGGTCAATACACCACACACAGCCATGATTACGACAGTATAGGGACGGGCCCGGTGCAGACTCATGACTGTTTACTTAATTCACTCAACAGTAAATCATTACTGAGAATCCACTTGTGTCAGGTGCTGTTTTAAACACCAGCAACAAGATGGCGAGCACAGTGCACCTGGTGCCTGCCTGCATGATGCTTAAACTCTGGAAAAGCCATCGACACCATAAAGTACCGACCCACACATATGCATATCCATTAGCTTCCACCAGCGAATGGTGGCTTCAAACCACAACCACCTGATTATCATACATCTGATTACTGCATCATCTGGACTGGCCATCCAGTCTGGGCCAGCTTGTTTGGTCTCTGTATGGGTGGTCAGTTAGAGGGTAGTGTGGAAGCTGGCTGAGGCAGGATGGCCTCCTGTCACACAGGGTCTCTTCCACCACATTCTGTTGGTCAAAGCAGCCATGAGCAAAGGGGGAACGTAGACCACCCCGCTGAAAGGGGGATCCTGGGTAGGAAGATTACCCAACCTGAAGCAGCCATGCTGGGAGAAAACTCAAGCCTCACAGAGAAGCCACGTGCAAGAGCCCCAGGCCTGGGTGAGCCTGCCTTTGGGTCATCCCAGGTTAGGTGCCGGATAAGTTAGGAAAGAAGCCTCTGTCGTTTCGGTCCTCTTAGCTGGGGATTCCAGACTCCAGGGAGCAATCAAACCATCCTGTTGGGGTCTGGCTAAATTCTTGAGTGCAGAATCCAAGGGGCATAATAGAGAGGATGTTGTTTTATCACAGTAAGTTTTGCAGTAATCCATAAGTGGGTCAAGGAGAAAGATGGGGGAAGTACTGGGGTAACTTACGGAGAAGATGGTGCATGTTTGCAATGTTGTTCCTTTCAGTTAAAATTGTTTCCACAGGATGTCGAGAATGAATGTGAGAAATCAGGAGCCCATACTGTGCTTTGCATTAAGTGACACATGATTTGAATATTATCTGAAGTTGTGAATGGAGTGACTCTGCCCAGCTAGTGCTGAGTAGAAATGGTGGCCATGGAGCAAGCGTGGGGTACGCTGTCCCAGAGCAGTGGGTGTCCAAGGCCACTGGGCCTGGTCTGCCTTGGAGAGGACAATCATACTGGTTTCTAGATCAGAAAGCTCTGAGCTCAGGATGAAGAAAAGAGTCTTTTACGGGAAACTGTAGAACTTGATGTTTTTTTTGTTTTTGTTTTTTTTTCTGGAATATTTATTCTTTGTTTGTTTTTCTAAATGAGTAAAGAAAAATTCTAAAGAATATTCATTGGATTTAATTTTGTTCTTTGGAAATCCAGGGATGAGCTTCTAGGGGAATGAAACGTACATGCCTGAAAGGGCTTTTCTCTTGTTAAAAAATGTGATTAGAGGATTACCCAGAATGCTGTGTTTTGCATTTTCCCTGTGGCTTTCATTACAGCTGCTCCTTCCTCAGCAGGCTCCATAATTATACAAATGTCTTAGCCTTTCAAGTGTTCCATTATTCATTTGTGACTCACCGGGAGCACCTACGGCCTGTTCAGCTGCGGAGACAGCTTGCTCAGTGCACTGGCTGTACATTCGTTTTTGACTTGGGTCTTTTGTGTTTCCGGGAAAGATGAAGTGGAAGATAGCATTTATGCTGTGGTTCTCCTCGCTTACACATGGGGGCCTTATTCTTTATCGCTCACATGCATGAGCCTCCAGACTGCTCAATCCTTGGTTCCCTGGTTGCACTGGCTTGCAAATTGTAGACACTGTCACTGAAGCAATCTTGCCTACTTGAAATATCTCATTTACTGTCATTGCTTTGGGGGCAACCATTTCCCAGCCTCTGAGTCTCTTTGCCCACAGCACCACCTACGTCTTCTACTTATTGTATCCTACACGTTTCAGCAAAGCCATCTCAGAATCCTCATTTCCCACCATAAATGTTGCTTAGATAGAACTAAAATAGGTTAGACAGAACTTTTGGCTGTGTGCCCTTGGTGACATGTATAAGCGGGAATGAATAAAAATGATAGATTTTTTGACAAACAGCAGTTAATAACAACTTTTAAGTGGTGAATTAATCATTGGGTCATTTAATTGTCATGTAGAAGAGTTCAGAAATTGGAATGTCTATGAGGGTAAGCAGACACGTGTGTGGACGGGCTGGGGTGCATAAGACATCTACAGTTACACAGCATCTCATTAAAGTAAAGAAAACTCTACACATGCAGTTGTATGAAATAGTACAGAGACATCTTGAGCACCCACCACCCAATTTCCCCAGGGGGTAACATCATCCAAAAGTACAGGACAATGTTAACCAGAACACTGACATTGATAGTCAGGACATAGCGTTTGCATCACCACAAGACCCTCTTGGGTCCTCCCCGTCCTCCCCACCCCATCCCTAACCTGGGCAATCACTCCTCTTCACCAGTCTTTTCTCTGTCCCTATAGTTTAGACATTTTAAGAATGATATACAAATGGAATCATAAGGTATTATTAAAAAGAGAAAACAGGCCCAAAATGGAGTCACCAAACCAAGACTTAATACCTAACATAACAGGTTTCAGCCTCTCCCAGGGGTGTAATCTTTTTTTTTTTTTTAAGTTTATTTATTTATTTGAGAGAGACAGAGACAATGCAAGTGAGGAAGGGGCAGAGAGAGAGGGGGAAAGAATCCCAAGCAGGGTCCATGCTATCAGCGCAGAGACTGACATGGGGCTTGAACTCCCAAAACCATAAGATCATGACCTGGGCCAAAACCAAGAGTTGGAGGCTTAACTGACTGAGCCACCCTGGCAGCCCCCAGGAGTGTAATCTTAACCAGTCAGTCTGGGATTACCTGGTCAGCACTAGTGAGGTCATCTGCCTGATAGACCCTCAGGCTTCCCCCAAAGGAAGGTGGCCTTGCCTAAAACAGTCCACTCTGCTAATAACTTGTTTGTAAAAGTCTTCCATTTTGTACCCCATCTGCCATGGATCTCCTTTGTATCTGCTCAATGGGATGCTGGTCAATTCATGAATCACTGAATAAAGCCAATAAGATCTTTAAAATTTACTCAGTTGTCTTTTAACAGTAACCTTTTGGGAATGGATGTTTTCCCACTCAGAACTCCTTGTAATCTGTTGCATAAATAAATAGTTCTTTTGATCGCTGAGTATAATTTCATGGTATGGACCTCCCAGAGTCTGTGTGACTTGACACCCACCGAAGGACATTTGGTGTGTTTATACTTTTTGGCTGTTATGAATAAAGCTGCTCTGAACATTTACATAAAGAATTCTGTGTGGACATAAACCTGCATTTCTCTGGGATAAATGTCCAAGGGTTTGCTCACTTGGGTCATGTGGGGATTGTGTGTTTAGTTATGTAAAAGCTCCCACGCTTTTCCAGAGAGACTGCATAAATTCACATCCCCCCAGCATATACAAGTGATTCTCTGCATCTTTACCAGCATTTGGTGTCGGTGGTGTTTGTCCTTTCAGCCTCTCTGTTAGGTCTGTAGTGATAGCCCACATGGTATTAATTTGCATTTCCCTCATGATGGATGGTGTTGGGCTTATTTGTCATCTTGCTTTCATCCTCAGGACGTGTCTGCTCGTGTCTTTTCCATTTTCTAATTACACCATGTTTCAACACATGAGACAGAGGAGTGCAGCACGTCCTGGATCCCAGAGAGCCTGCTACATAGATGACCATCTCACAGAAACTGAGAGCTATGGCAACTTTTCCTGTTGAAGCATTTCACAGTGTCCCAAGGCACTCACTTTGATAATCGCTGACATACAGCCAGTGAGAAAGTAGTTTTCTTTGTCAACAGAAGGTGGACTCTGAAATCTGGGGTCAGGATCCCTTGTAGCCAAGAAACAGAAGAAGCATCTGCCCTGGCCAAAATGTCCCCATGTCTCCCATGCTGTAAATGGGCAGGGAAGCAGCTGGAAGGTGCAAGGGGCAGAGGGAGGAGGGAGGGGAGAGCAGCACCTAGAACCCCAGGTTTCTTCTCTTCCTTCTTGGCACTAAAATTTTCACTTCAATCCACAGTGGCTGCTCAAGCAAGATTTCGCTGGCTTCGGCCCCAAATCTGTAATTTCAGCAAGGGTCCAGGTCATTTGTCTCCTTCTATTTGGGAAACAGTGCCTTCTAGTGCTCCTGTGTGTCACTTACTCGTCTGTCACAGGGTGGATTCCCAGGGAGATGGGCTACCTGGTCTCTTGCCAGAGTGTGACTTAGTGCCATTTAGCACACGTGCTATGGTCCTCTGTGTCCACGGTTAGTGGCAGCCACCAAGTCCATCAGGCACCTCTTCTGAAGATGCTCTGTTGAACTATTGATGGGCATTCACAGAAGACGGGACCTGTGTGTATTGTTAGTTGTACACGGCCCATCTGTCCCACAGCATCTAACTTTCTGCTTCCTACTTCCTTTCCAGTGTACACATATTTTACGAGCACAAATTCTCGGGGGGGGGGGGGAGGGACATAACGCAGGCTTTGTTTATTAATACTAGAAATTACAAGTTTCCAAAAAAGTAATTCTAAAATAATTCATGCAAGATATTCCCAAATATCCTAATCAGGAATCCTTCTGCCCTGTACCTTAGGAAAAGAGTCTCAAAAGAAAGATGAATGGTTTCTCCAAATCCTAACTGACCAAAAGCACCGATAAAACCCACTTCCCCTGGATTAATGCTATGCTGTGGTCCATTTCGATCAGTTGCAATCATGTTCACTTAGCAAAAATCTCAATAAAATTGTCTATGTCAATTACATGTTAAAACAACAACATTTTGGTATATTGGGTTAAATATATTAAATAAAAAAATTAAATAAAAAAATTTTAAGTTTTATGTATTTATTTTGAGAGAGAAAAAGTGAGTGGGGGAGGGGAGGAGAGGGGTGGGGGGAGAAAGAAAATCCCAAGCAGGCTCCACGTTGTCAGCGCAGAACCCGATATGGGGCTCAATCCCGCGTGAAATCATGACCTGAGCCGAAATCAAGAGTTGGCTGCTTAACCCACTGAGCCCCCCACAGGTGTCTCTACAGTATTAAAACTAAGCCCACCTGTTTCTTTTTAGTTTCATAATGTAGTAACTAGAAAATCTAGAATTACGTCTGTGATTTGTTCCTCTTCTGCTCGATGTGGGGGCGCTCCTCACTTAGCTCTCTGCCAGAGGTCACCTCCGCCTGACTCCTGGGTTTTCCTACCTGCCAGATTTCTGTTCACAGCTCTGGCCTTATACGACTTCATGTTTGTCATTTTTTGTCTCTTCCCCTAAAGTTAAAGGGTGTGGAAGGCAAGGACTGAGACTGGCCTGTGGGCCCCCCACCCCCCAGACGCCCAATGAACATTTGTTGAGGGCATACAACTCTACCAGACAAAGCTGCAGTCCAGTTCATGATCCAAGGCTATATTTGTAAACAGTTGAACAGATAAGCTCTGGAATGCACATTTTTTTTCCTTCCTTTTTTCAAATCTCATGGTTTCACAGTCCTTCCAAGGCTTGTAGCTCTGACCCAGGCCCTCAGGGCTAATGATCTGCCTAAACCTATCTCCTTTTTTTCCCTTTATTTTTAAATGTTTATTTATTTTTAAGGGGGTGGGAGACAGAACTCGAGCTGGGGAGGGGCAGAGAGAGAGGGAGACACAGAATCCGAAGCGGGTTTCAGGCTCTGAGCTGTCAGCACAGAGCCCAGTGCGGCGCTCGAACCCATGAACCGCAAGATCATGATCTCAGCCCAAGTCTGAGGCTTAACCACCTGAGCTGAAGTCGGATGCTTAACTGACTGAGCCATCCAGGTACCCCTATTTATTTTTATTTTTTAAGTTTTTAATGTTAATTGATTTTTGAAAGAGAGAGAGAGAGAGAGAGACAGAGAGAGAGACAGAGAGAGAGAGAGACACACACACAGAATCCGAAGCAGGCTCCAGGTTCTGAGCTGTCAGCACAGAGCCAGATGCAGGGCTCGAACTCATGAACCACGAGATCATGACCTGAGCTGGAGTCAGACACTTAACTGACTGAGCCACCCAGGTGCCCCCAAACTTAATTTTCTAATAAACTTTCAACTTTACACATTTAGAGTTGAGACATCTGTAGTTTGTCAGTTGGGCACATTTTAGGAGAACTAAATGTATAATAAAATCATTTTGAAAGAACCATATCTGGAAGAACTGTTTTGTACCAATGTTGAGTATTGAAAATTCAGTGGGTGGAAATAAAAGCTTTTTAGACAAATACAAGGTGAGGAGAGTTCCAGAAACTATGGTCATTATTTAAAATAAGTTCCTTATTTCTGGTATTATTACTGATCCTGAAGCTTATCTTGATGAACTCATGAATCCATACTTTGTGTATACTCGCTCAGGCAGAATAGTTTGCAATATTGCTACTGGCGACTTGAAATGAATTAAACTATGATTTAGATAATTTACAATAAAATAAGTGACAGTTTTTTTCAAGGGGAATGAGGGCCTCTGTGTATTACTAAATCCTCCCTCCGGGATATCTAGTTCTGAAGGAGAGGCTTGTGCTGAGGGTGACCCAGAAAACAAAACGTGTAGGAACTTTCTTCCTTGGAGAAAACGGTTTCTGATGGAAAATGATATACAGGGAGGATCTTCGGGGTATTGACGGAGGGCTGATTCTGAATTTTCTGTCATTTTCATCAGTGTTAAAGTCTCAGCCCCTCTCTGATGCCAAAGAAGGTGAGTGCAGACAGTGTTCTCCTAGGAACTGGCTCCCTGGTAGGGCCTCTACTCCAGGATGGCATCTATAGTTAAACTCAAGTTAACCAAACTCTCGAGACTGATGTATAAACCAAAACACCAGTTTATTACTGTCCCAGTGAGTAAGGGACAGAAGTTCAGTTCTTCTCTTCAACACATTCGCCCTTCAGTACTGGAAGCCCAGTTATTCTTAGTAGACTGTTTTGGGTAGCAGACAAATGCATGTAGGACGCTCGGATGGCATATTGCCAGGTGGCAAGCAGCTTAGGACGCAACTCTGAACCAGAAGCTGAGAGCCCTGCCCTGCGGAGGCTGATGCGTACGTCATTCCTGTGCCGGGCCCTCAAGTGCCCGCCGGCAGCACAGCCTCGCTCCGTATGTGGTTGGAACTTGGGCAAGTTCTGACTTTGTTGGCCCTCCGTCCACAGTTCTGGTAGTTATTTCTCGTTGCCTAATCCTGGCTCTTCAGACAGGATGCAACATACATGTGATTTCAGCGTCCCTGAGTGACAGTCACCTTTGAGCCCAAGCCATCTGCTTCTCCTCCACGGGATTTATGCCGTTTGGACACACCTGGACATTCCCGAATGCCTACAGCTACGCGGTTACAGGTGATGGGTTAGGGGGGTTACAATGGCACTTTTAGAAGGAGACCTCATCTCTAAGTTGTGTGGACAATTTACCTTACGTAGCGATATCTTTACTTTTTGTATCATGGAAGCTAGCTGTCATCAGGGAATCTGCCAGTTTATTCTCGGTATACTGCTGATCTTTCTGCAGTTGTCTTTTGGGGACATAATAGTATCAGTTTAAAAATCAATCCTCAGAGGGAATGTCTGTATTGAGCCGGGGCTAAATCAGGGAGGGGACAAGAGCGGGCACGGGGAGAAAGAGGAAGCCCATCACGGACGCACCTCGCTGTGTGCACCCGGCCGTCGGCACGCTTGGTAAAGTAGATAACACACCACGGGAAGCGTTTCCGTTCCCATCTGCGGAATGTCCGGGCCTGTTGCAAGTTAAGCTTATGCCCAGAGGCTGGGTCAGGCAGGGTGAAGCTTGCCAGCCTCCCGTGAGACCCGCACGTCTCGGATTCCCACCAGCGTCCTTGGCCTGACACTAAACTCTACCTTGGCTTATGGGCTTATTCTGGGGGATCACCTCCGCACCAAGGCTGGGTCTCCTGTCATCGGGACGGTACGACAGGCACCATCGTTATTCAGTGGCCTGTTCGTGTCTCTGAGGCCGAAAGAATTCAGTATCATTTCAAGTATTCCATCCGTCTGCATGTTCACGGATGCCTATCGTCTCTCAGGGACCCTTGTAAGAATACATCTTCCCTGGCGCTTTCCATCAGCACCCGCAGGGCACATTTCCTTTCTATTACACTTACAAATTTTTTGAAGTTTATTTCTTTATTTGAGGGAGAGAGAGAGAAAGGGAGAGAGAGGGAGGGAGAGGGAGGGAGAGAGAGGGAGAGAGAGGGAGACGGAGAGAGAGGGAGGGAGAGGGAGGGAGGGGGAGGGAGAGGGAGGGAGAGAGAGGGAGAGGGAGGGAGGGAGAGGGAGGGAGAGGGAGGGAGAGGGAGGGAGAGGGAGGGAGGGAGAGGGAGGGAGAGGGAGGGAGAGGGAGGGAGAGGGAGGGAGAGGGAGGGAGAGGGAGGGAGAGGGAGGGAGGGAGAGGGAGACAGAGAGTGCGTGTGCGCGCATGAGCAGGGGAGAGGCAGAGAGAGGGAGAGAAGGAGAGTCCCAAGCAGGCTCTGCACACTCAGCACAGAGACTGACGTGGGGCTCGAACTCACGAACTGTGAAATCATGTCCTGAGCTGAAATCAAGAGTGGGACGCTTAAGCGACGGAGCCATCCAGGTGCCCCTACACTTACAATTTTTTTTTAATGATTATTTTTTAAATTTACATCCAAGTTAGTTAACATATAGTGTAATAATGGTTTCAGGAACAGAATTTAGTGATTCACCACTTCCATACAACACCCAGTGCTCATCCCAGCAAGTGTCCTCCTTAGTGCCCTTCCCCCCTTTAGCCAATCCCCTCCCCCAGCGTCCCCTCCAGCAACCCTCAGTTTGTTCTCTTACACTTACAATTTTTATTTCAAGTATGACTCCTATAGGTGGCAAAATGCAGGATTTTTTTAAAAAAAAATTTTTTTTTTTCAACATTTATTTATTTTTGGGACAGAGAGAGACAGAGCATGAACAGGGGAGGGGCAGAGAGAGAGGGAGACACACAGAATCGGAAACAGGCTCCAGGCTCTGAGCCATCAGCCCAGAGCCTGACGCGGGGCTCGAACTCACGGACCGCGAGATCGTGACCTGGCTGAAGTCGGACGCTTAACTGACTGCGCCACCCAGGCGCCCCTGCAGGATTTTTTTTTTAAATACTGGCAATGGTTTGCCCTTTCTTCCCTTCTCTCCCTCCTTCCCTCCCTCCCTCCCTTCCTTCCTTCCTTCCTTCCCTCCTTCTTCCTTCCTTCCTTCTGCCCTCCCTCCCTCCTTCTCTCTCTTCCTTCCTTCCTTCCCTCCTTCTTCCTTCCTTCCTTCAGCCGTCCCTGCCTCCCTCCTTCTTTCACAGCAGAGTTCTGCTGATCTGGACTGGCTCACACAACAGCCTGTCTCCACTCACTGTGACTCTGTGCCACTGATACATGGCTTGCTTTCTGCCCTCCTGGCTTCTTTTGCAGAGTGTGAGCGGGTCACATGGCTCTCGCTGACCCACTGGTGACTTTCTTCAAGGGGTTCGGGGTAAAGAAATGCCGAACTCCCTGCCACATTCCTGGAGGAAGCCCACGCACCGTTGGAAACCCTTACTGTGACCCGAATCATCTACTTAGACTAGTGGAGGTCAGGAAAGTCTGGTCTGGAGAAGTGCCTGTCAGACCAGTGGTGACGATCACCTCTGTCTCTAGTTCAGCAGGTGCCACTCTGAGAAGGGAGCACACTCCCCTCGGGGCCCTGGGGACACAGCTTTGCAAGGGTGTGAAGCTTTGGCCAGCCAGAAGAAATAGAAAATGCATCTTCTTCACCAAATCACTGCACTTTGACTCATTCCCCGAGCTTGCCTTTGGATCTCCAGTGGCACTACTTTGAAATGGATTCTAGAATGAGTGCGGCATGGAGGATGTCGTCAGGCGCAGATGGGGACCAGGTTGTCTCTGCATCCTTCCCTCACCCCACTCCCTGCCCGGGCCGCTCAGATGCACCCAGAATGCCTTACCTCCAAAATCAGCTCAGAAGGAGCGTATCTTTCTTCCAAATGTCAGCTGGAAGCTTGTGGACACAGCCTGGCTTGGACGAAGACCACTCACAGTGCGCGTGAGGGCAAGATTGCTCTTCATTCTGAGCACCCTGGAAAGGGAAACGTGACTTGTCAAAATCAAGCCCCTTGAATTTAATGGCCATAAATTTCAAGTAATTAAGAACCTGACAAAAGCAGACAATTATGCTTCAAAATAATTAATTTTATAATTTTTGTTTCCAGTAAATTGACTGCTGTTTGGATATCTCGTGAATTTTGTCACCGTTGAACAAAAATAGCTTCCCTCTGTCAATGTCAGTTAATACCACCCTGTAAGAGAAAATCTCGCCACCATCACATGAGTGTTTATGACAAGACATTTTGATAGATTTGCATCACTCTTATAAAAAATGAGGTGGCAGATGCCAAGCTGTTGTTGGGATTCCATAGAGAACAGAGTCCGAAGGGAGATTTGCCGGTGAGATCTTTTAAGGTGCCCTCTGGGGAGACACCTTTTAGGAGAGTGAGGGGAGAGTTGGCTGTGATGCTGGTGCAGCAGCAGCCTCAGTGAGCCCAGTTCTGAGCAGGGATGGCCTTTCTGAGACGACATGCCATGAGGTAAGTGATCTGGGGCTTGCACCTTCCAGGGAGGAGTGGTGGTGACCTCAGATGGGGAAGTGTCCTTTGCAGAGGGCAGTTCCTGAGGAGGGACCTGTCTGGGAGCCGTGGACAGCAGGGAGGTACTCTCAGCAGCTGGGGAGTGATGGCCAGATTGGGAGGGAGATTGCGCGGTACACCAGCGTCCACCAAAGCAGTTATTAAATTGCTTATTTTCTCTTCTTGAATATGGATAGTCATATGGAAAGGGAAGGCGGGAAACCCTGGGACAAGGAGGTCCACACAGGGTTCTGGCAGAGCCCATCTTCCCGGTGAGGACTTCTGGGTGGCTCAGTGGGTTAAGCATCTGACTTTGGCTCAAGTCATGATCTCACTGTTCATGGGCTCGAATCCCATGTCAGGCTCTGTGCTGACAGCTCAGAACCTGGAACCTGCCTTGGATTCTGTGTCTCCCGCTTTCTCTGTTCCTCCCCCACTCACACTCTCAAAATGAATAAACATTAAAAAATTTTTTTTTTACAGAGAAAAATGTTTATTCAGGTCCTTTGCTCATTTTTTAATTGGATTTTTTTTCTACTGGGTTGTATGGTTCTTCATATATTTTGTATATTAAATCCTTGTATGATTTGCAACTATTTTCTCCCATTCAATAGGTTGCCTTTTCATTTTGTCGACAGTTTCCTTTGCTGTGCCGAAGATCTGTAGTTTGCTATAATCCCACTCTTTAAAAAATTTTGCTTTTGTTACCTGTTTTTGGTGTCACGAAGGAAAAAATTTTAATTAAGAACAAAACAGACACAAACCATGAGAGACTCTTAAAGATAGAGAAGAAACTGAGGGTTGATGGGAGGGAGGAGGGTGGGGGGGGGTGGGATGGATGGGGGATAGGTACTAAGGAGGGCACTTGTTGAGATGAGCACTGGGTGTTGTATGTAAGTGATGAATCACTGAATTCTACTCCTGAAACCAGTTATCACACTGTATGCCAACTAAATGGAATTTAAATAAAAATTTGAAAAAAAAAAAAAGAACAAAACAGATTCATTTCAAAAAGTGAATCACTATTAACGTTTGTCTTTTCTCTTTAGGTCAACAGCAAAAATATATTGGACTTTCAAACCCTTTAACGCGCTGAATAAATCCTGTAAAATAACATAATTTAATCAATGCCTCTAATTTTTTTTAATGGTCATCATTTATATTACTTTACACCCAAGGAATAACTTTAATTCTAAATTCTTATAATATTCAAGCCCGTTGCTCAATGTACGAATATCTTATAAGAAACTGTATTTCTTACTTTTTCCTAACGCTTAGCTGAAGTGATGTCAGTAAATACTGTTTTCTCTAAACGCGCATGCCCCCCATTAAATTTATGGGAGAACTTTCTAGAAGCTGACATCTATTACCCCAGACAACACGACCCTGAAGTTGTTGCGTCTCCTGTCCCAGGCCCCGCCTCTCTGTTGTCTTGTATCCTTGGCTGGGCTCGCCTCTGGGAGAAATTCCTCCAACACTGATCTTTTAAATTAAGAAAACAATAGGGAGCCAAAGGCTCTGTCTGTGAAGCTTGGGGACTCATGGAAGAGTGGGAGCTCCACGCTCAGGCAGCACAGTGGTCCAGGTTCACCAAGACTCGGGCGTTGCTCTGAGAACCAGGCCACCTCGTTTCTCTAGAGCAGGGTGGCCACGTGCCCGCCTCCTGCGACCTGGGTGGTGAGCCCGTGGACGGGCCTGGAAAGGCCTGGGTGCACAGAGAGCTCATGACCAACCCATCAGGTCATCATTTTTCGGCCCAGGCAGCTCCTGCCATGCCGGAGGGCTGGAGCTACTGATTTTCCTTCTGGAGAAGCCAGAATCCAGACGTTTTTAATGTGAACATCTCTCAAATTTTACACGTTAGAACTATTTACATTTTCTTTGAAAGCAGGGTGTGGGCCAAAAAAAAAAAAAAAAAAAAAAAAAGCCTGAGGCTACTTTTGGGCCTCAGGCTTCAACATACGCGCTCCTGGTAGCCTCTGGTTGGCAGTGTAGTCGACACGGCTCAGAAGGAAGGTGCCGCCTTCGCGGTGTCCGCCAGACGCGGGACAGGCGCGGAACCCAGGTGGGCTGGAAAAATGACAGAGAGGGACACCAGCCGTGCTACTGGGCACACTCCTCACGGGATGGGCTTCTTCATGTGGCTTCAAAGAAACAGGTGGTTCAGGCAGAGGGGTGGTTCGTACAACCCCAACCTGTGCAAGTGTAAACCAGGGAAGGTCCGTGAGGCCCCTGCGTGGAACAACTGCTTCCGCGGGCTTGCACAGGCCTCAGAGGTTCCTGTTGCGGGTTCCACGGGGACAGGAGAAAGCAGGCAAGCAGGCGGATGGCCTCCTGTTTACATGTGTGCAAAATACTTTCACCATCATTCCCGGGCTCGGGTGACGAAACTTTTACCAACAGAGACCCTCCCAGACGGGGACGCTCACCGACAGGGACCTCGCAGAGGGGACCCCTCTCCCCACGTGGGCGTCTGGAGCCTCGAGGGCCCGCCCGGCAACCTCACTTCCGGTCCGGGGCCCGCGGGGCGGCCAGGCGCGGGGAATGTCGGGAGGCGGCAAACAAGACTCGGTGAAGAATGGACTCTCCTCCCCTCGCACCCCCAACACCTACCCTTTCTCAGCGCTTCCACCGATTGGAAACCTCCGAACTGCTCGAAGTGGAACCTGTTACCCTGACCGGCAAAACGTCGGGCTGGGGCCGGCGGCCTTTCGTCCTCATCCTCCCGAGAAACGTGCCTGCCGGTCAAGGCCACGGCGGGCTTCCTCTCGCCCTGGAAGAGCCGGCCCGCATCGGCGCCGCGGAAGCGCCGATGGCCTGTCCGGGCAGCGCTGACGCCGGGCGAGATTTCCCTGGGTGAGAGTCGCACGCTCGGCCCGTCGGGAAACGTCGGGAAACGAGCGCGTTCGTGCTTAATTGCCACCCAAGCGCCTTCAGCTCTTTTACTCCGGAAGGACAGCGCGAAGATCCTCCGATGAGACGAACTCTTGCACGCCGCCTTGCTGTGAAGACTTGTGTTACATGCACTTGGGGAGCCTCCCTTTACAAGGGCATTCGGGGTAACGGGGCACTGGCCACTGAAGCTAACGTAGGAGCCCGGCTCTGGGACGCAGTCTGTCAGCTGGGTCGTCCCCCCCACCCCCGAAGGGCCAGAGCTAGGCAGGAACTCTCCCCTTCACATCACCAAGCAAACCGGTGGGCTGCGGTCCCCTGAGTCCTGTTGGGGAAATCCATTCGAAAGGACCAGTGAGTTTAAATAGCCAAGGAAGTAAACATTCTTATTTTCTTCATCTCTTTACAAGATTTCAGGTGCTACAATGACTGATTTGCGACTCGAGCCTGTGATTACATTTTTGTGCACCATAAGCTGATGGGGGCATTATGCAAAGGGCATTTTTGTTGCTGGGGCGGGTTTCAAAAGCCAGGCACGTAGACTGTACCAGAGTGTTTTAGCAGATACTTTTAATGAGGTTGCATCAACATTAAAACCATTTTCAAAGCCAAGAACAAATCAATGTATAATATGATCCAGATGGTTCTCAGATACAGGCTTCCAAGGACTCTGGGCCCCATATTCCTGTAATAAAAAGAATATAAATTCTACACTTTCTTTAAATGTTTATTTTATTTTATTTTTGACAGAGAGAGAGAGAGAGACACAGAGCATGAGTGGGGGAGGGTCAGAGAGAGAGAGACACACACACACAGAATCTGAAACAGGCTCCAGGCTCTGAGCTGTCAGCACAGAGCCCGACGCCGGGCTCGAACTCACAGACTGTGAGATCATGACCTGAGCTGAAGTCGGACGCTCAACCGACTGAGCCACCCAGGCGCCCCTAAATTCTACACTTTTTATTGGAAGATTTGAACCTACAGATAAAACAAGAGTGGATGATTTCAAGAACTGGTTTAAAAGATTACAGCCTTGGGGCGTCTGGGTGGCTCAGTTGGTTGAGTGTCAGACTTCCCCTCAGGTCATGATCTTGGGGTTCATGGGTTCAAGCCCCGCATCCGGCTCTGTGCTGACAGCTCAGAGCCTGCTTCAGGTTCTGTGTCTCCCTCTCTCTCTCTGCCCCTCCCCGCTCAGACTCTGTCTCTCTTTCTCTCAAAAATAAGCATTAAAAAAAATTTAGGAACACACGGATGGCTTTTTTAAAACGTATGTTGAATAACGTAGACAAATTCGAAAGTATCAAATCGAGCCGAGCAAAGAGGAGCAGGCAAACGCAGCAACCGTAAAGGCTGACCTAATTACTGGGGCTGAACTTAGTTTGTATCCTTCTGGTAAGCATTTGGGCCAGAAGTGTTATAAGCCACACTGTTCTCATTACCAAATGACAAAAAACACGTAATTTGCCTCAGAAGAGATGAAGTTGTCGCCATCACTAAATTCTAAAAGTTAGGTGAAGAGACAACCGGTCAACTGAACAAATAAATTTTAAAAATTCAACCTGCTGGCCTAGAAATTGGTTGGCTTTTAGACTAAAGTAACCCAAGTGTCATATCGGGGAGCTTATCTTGGCGTCCATGTGTCTGATGGGGACACAGACTCTGGGCTCGGAGGCTCAGAACACAAGGGGTCTGGGGGCACTCAGGCCTCTGTGCACTGGGGCATATGTGGGACCAGTAACACGTGGTGTAAATTTCCCAGTGAAAACCTCGTTCTTAAATGCTACAGCATATGACAGGATTTCCTGATTTTTCAAGGCCGAACAACACTGTGCTGCACGAAGATCCCACATCATCTCCATCCTCTTACCTGTCCATGGACACGAGGTGACTTCCCATCCGGCTCTTGGCTCTCGGGGCTGAGCTCTCTCTTCTCTGCCTTCTGTGGACAGGGCTGCAGCTCAGGCGGGCGTCACTGCTTCTGCACGTCACCGTCACCGTAGCAACAGGTCAGTGAGTGTGCAGAGGAGCTCCGGATCTCAGCATTCCTGAGCCGCCTCCAGGTCCTTCTAGGCCTTTCAGAGCCAGGGCGGCCGGGGCTCAGACATGTCCCAGACGCGCCACACCGGCCGTGGCACTGGAAACTCTGCTCCGACGCAGGCCACGCTTCTCACTTTGGCGTCTCCAGCATAGGCCCAAACGTGCACATCGGGACTTTCCAGATTGGGAAACCTGATGGCTTTGCTGCTTCAGCAAAAAGGGAATGTAAATATTTTCTCTTGCATCCTGGGAGGATGAGAAAATAAAGTCTTTGCCACCACCCAGAAGAATGGAAGTGGATTTCATAGGTCATAGAAAGTCTTTTACAATTAGGGAGAATTAGAGTTTCAGTTGGTGCGGTAGAAGGCCCTGAGGGAACCAAGAAGGAAGGAAACATGTTCCGGAAACAGAGGCTTCGCTCAGGCATGGCGGCCTCACCCATCCCGGCCTCGCAAATGTCCCAGGACACCCACAAACCCTAGGGAAGGGAGCTGAGGCTCCGGAGACGCAGTGAGGGGACCGTGTGGAAGCCCACGCTTCCCGCCCCACCCAGAATCAAGCGGGGCCTCCCTGTGGGCAGCACAGTGCTCTTGAGGGGGCCCGGCCTTCCCCGAGACTCCTTCACCCAGGCCTCACTCACTCACTATCCTGTGCCTCTGCCTCAGGACCCTCTGAGGCATATGCTGTTCCCTCTGATCTGTTCGACATCAACGGGGGCCAGTGCCGACACCAGCTTCAGAAACACACTAACAGAGAGAGGCCCTTGGTGACCAGCTGGGCCCTCAGTCGCTATCACTTTTTTCTGCTCTATTTTTCTTTGCTATCATCCCTGACATTATTTATTATAGATTGTTAAACGAGAATATAGGGTCAAAAAATCCTTTTCTGTTTAACTTTGCGATTTCCGCAGTGCCTGAAGAGTGCCTGATGTAGAGTAGATCTCGCTTCATACCTGCTTTACCGAGACAAGGCCTTTACCCTTCCCTGCCCCTCCCCCATCGCCGCCAGGTGTGGGCCCGGCAAATACAAGGGGGCGCAGTGCTTGGAGGCGGCAGCAGAGGGCGCTGTGTGAACCCAAAACTGCTCTAAAAAATAGTTTATTAATTACAGAACAAAACAGAAAGGAGGATGACCACATGCCGGACACAACTGAGAGTCTGGACGGACTGCGGGTTCGTGAAAAGCAAGGGGTGCCTGCTGTTGGGCCACGCTCAGCCTCTGTCTCCGGGCTCAGACCCGCAGGAAATCCTCGCGGAAGGTGGGGTGCCGGTGCCCAGGGCGGCCGAGAAGCAGGTGCCAGCCGCGGGGAGACGGGGGACGCTCCGGGCATCACCCACCTCCTGGCCCGGGTGCTCTGTCAGGAGAGATCCAGCACGTTCGAGGCGGCTGCCTTGGGCACCCTGCAAGGCCTGTGTGGGGCCAGGGGCACAGGGAGCGGGTGGCGCAGGCTTCCGTACAGCTTAGCGTCTTAGAGTCATTTCCTAACGTCTTATTCGGTTTTTATTTATTTTATTTATTAATTTTTTAAAAAAAATTAACATTTATTAATTTTTGAGACAGAGAGAGAGAGAGAGCATGAATGGGGGAGGGTCAGAGAGAGAGAGGGACACACAGAATCTGAAACAGGCTTGAGCTGTCGGCACAGAGCCCAACGCAGGGCTCCAACTCACAGACCGCGAGATCATGACCTGAGCTGAAGTCGGATGCTTAACCGAGTGCGCCACCCAGGTGCCCCTCCATTCGGTTTTTAAAACTTCTCTTTTTGGGGCGCCTGGGTGGCGCAGTCGGTTGAGCATCCGGCTTCAGCCAGGTCACGATCTCGCGGTCCGTGGGTTCGAGCCCCGCGTCGGGCTCTGGGCTGATGGCTCGGAGCCTGGAGCCTGTTTCCGATTCTGTGTCTCCCTCTCTCTCTGCCCCTCCCCCGTTCATGCTCTGTCTCTCTCTGTCCCAAAAATAAATAAAAAACGTTGAAAAAAAAAACCAATTAATAAAAACTTCTCTTTTTATGGCTGCCTCTCTCAGGGGTAAAGTGAAGGCATGTGTGTTTGGGACGAGGTTTTTGCAAAAGCTTCGCTTTCGAGGATCTCAGGACGACTTTGTGTGTTTTTTTCCAAATGAGAATGATGGGGTATTAGGGTTCTCAGAGAAACAGAACCAACAGGATGTGTGTGCGGAGAGTTATTATAAGGACATGGCTCAGGCGATTATGGAGTCTGACAAGTCTCCATCTGCACTGGGGGCCGGCAGGCTGGACTCCCAGGAGAGCTAGTGGTGCCAGTGACGTGGAAGGCCATCTACTGGAAAATTCCCTCTTGCTCAGGGGAGGCTGGTTTTTTTGTTCTATTCAGGCCTTCAACTGATTAGATAAGGCCCACCCATGCTAAGGAGTCTTTCTTCACCTATAAATTTAAATGTTAATCTCATCCAAAAACACCCTCACAGAAATACCCAGGGTAATGTTTGCCCCAATATCTAGGCACCCTTTGGCCCAGCCAAGTTGACACACAAAATTAGCCATCACACTCCTTCCCTCCCTCATTCCTCCCTCCCTCCCTCCCTCCCCACCTTCCCACTTTCTTTTTTTTTAAACTTAAAAAAAAATGTTCATTCATTTACTTTGGCAGAGAGAGCGAGCAGGGGAGGGGTAGAGAGAGAGAGGGAGGCGGAGAAGCTCAAGCAGGCTCTGCACTGTCTGTGCAGAGAGTGATGTGGGGGTCAAATTCACAAACTGTGAGGTCATGACCTAAGCCGAAATCAAGAGTTGGCTTAACTCAGCCACCCAGGTGCCCCTTCCCTCCTTCTTTCATGCAACCCTCCCTTCCTTCCTTCTTTTTTGTCTCCACACATTTCTTCAGTGCTTTTATTTATTTTTTTTAATTTTTTTTAATGTTTATTTATTTTTGAGACAGAGAGAGACAGAGCATGAATGGGGGAGGGTCAGAGAGAGGGAGACACAGAATCTGAAACAGGTTCCAGGCTCTGAGCCATCGGCACAGAGCCCAACGCGGGGCTCGAACTCACGGACCGTAAGATCATGACCTGAGCCGAAGTCGGCCGCTTAACCAACTGAGCCACCCAGGCGCCCCTCTTCAGTGCTTTTAAATCATAGTCTACTTTTCTCTACTAAGTTGTATCCTGAATTTTATTCAATTTAAACTCACATAACATAACAGGATGTAGATCAGTACTTGGATATATTTTCTTAATAAATAATTTGAGGCCGGGAAGGCATATATATATTTAACTTGGTTCCTTCACCAATTGCATGGTACTGAAAAAAAGTTTTCCTTATCTTCAGCCTGGATGCTGCTTTAATGTGAAATACATTTCTTTTCCATTTGATTTTGGTCCATCTATTGATCAAAGTTAAATAAGCACTTTTAGTATCTGCGATGTAGCTTTTTTTATTAAAAATTTTTTAGGGGCGCCTGGGTGGCGCAGTCGGTTAAGCGTCCGACTTCAGCTCAGGTCATGATCTCACGGTTCGTGAGTTCGAGCCCCGCGTCGGGCTCTGGGCCGATGGCTCAGAGCCCGGAGCCTGCTTCCGATTCTGTGTCTCCCTCTCTCTCTGCCCCTCCCCCATTCATGCTCTGTCTCTCTCTGTCTCAAAAATAAATAAACGTTAAAAAAAAATTAAAATAAATAAAAAAAATTTTTTAATGTTTATTTTTCAGAACAGAGAGAGAGCACAAGTGGGGGAGGGACAGAGAGAGAGGGAGACACAGAATCGGAAGCAGGCTCCGGGCTCTGAGCCATCGGCACAGAGCCCGACGAGGGGCTTGAACCCATGAACTGCGAGATCATGACCCGAGCTAAAGTCGGATGCTTAACCGACTGATGAGCTTTAGTTTTCAATCTATGTAACTGTATGATATTTCCCACATACTAAACTGTCCCAACCCATCTAATTTAGGTACATTTTAGAATTTTCCATATAAAGTGTCACACTTGAATTTCATTTATGATTATGAAATATTATAATATTTAACCACACAATCTAGAGGGTAAGGACTGGGCTTTAAAGCTATGCTTATAAAAGTACAAATATTCAGAGTCATTTTTAGAAAATATTTTGCATGGAAGACAAAACGACAAACCCCCAGCCAAAGCACACGTGTGCCCGCAAACACTTCTGCTTCCGTTCTCTGTCCCCGGGAGCTGGCTGAGGCAGGACAGGACATGTCCACTCAGATGCCTGTGGCATCCAGGCGGGTAACCCAACTAGACCAAGTGTTAGCCGGCAGTTACGGGCGCCGTGTGAGCTGTGGCGTGCGCGCTGCACCTAAAACCTTAGCAGTTGTAGCTTTCCTTCTGCCACGGGAAGAGGCCCCAGCATGAACAGCTCAGGGACACACAGCGTGTACAAAAAGGAACGACTTTGGGAGTTGAGAGGGAATTCTGAGAAGCGCGAAGATTTTAAAAACGAACGCTATCACTGTTACACAAAACCAGAAGGGCTCTTCACTTTATAACTTTTTTGTTTTAATGTTTATTATTTATTTTTGAGACAGAGAGAGACAGAACACGAGCAGGGAAGGGGCAGAGAGAGAGGGAGACACAGAATCTGAAGCAGGTTCCAGGCTCCGAGCTGTCAGCACAGAGCCCGACACGGGACTCGAGCTCATGAACTGTGATCATGACCTGAGCCGAAGTCAGATGCCTAACGACTGAGCCACCCAGGCGCCCGAGAAGGCCGCTTCACTTTAAGAGGCATCTGGCAGTCCCAGAAGATTTAGAGGTTATGTAGTCTAATCAACAATGAGTAGCAAACGAATTGAAAATATATCTGCATTAAGTCCTTCGCTACGAGGTACAGCTAGGGTGAACTGATTATCTCCAGCAGTGTGGAAAGAAATCAAGTTTGCACGTCTGTGTCGCTCAGGCTTTTTGCTCTAATCGAAGGTCAGCGTCTTCTCCCACCCTGCGGACCCTCTCCCCCAGCCACACTGGGTCCTCTCTCCCAGAGCACCAGCCCGCAGATTTAGTGTCTGTCATTCTGACTTCCATTTAATTTGTTTCTAGAAAAGTCCAGATACAATTGTATTTGCAAACTGCGGAGGAGAGGGGAAAGCATCATATGTCTTGTATCGTTCACAGAAACTAGACAGGTTTTATTTCAGGCCGTAAGTCATTTGAGAACACAAAGAGAACTTTGACCTTAAGCCGTTTGGTCTGGTTTTAAGGGGAGGAGCTCTTGTGCTTTCTTTGAAGGGGTTTTTTAAACTTCGGGCTTGTTTTGTTCCAGAGGAAAACTCATTTTGGATGGCAAAATATTTACTTTATTTGGTGTGTTGAGAATAAGACATCTCCGGGCTTGAATCTCCATTTGAACACTTAAAAACTACCTCTATCACCTTGAGCTCGCGACTTCTCACCAAGCTTCTGTGTCTCCACCTAGAAAATAAGCGTGTTGATATCTGGTTTGGCTTCCTTAGCCCTGCCTACATTTCCACAAGTAGACTTGTCATTACTGTACCGATGCTCAGCCTTCACTGGCCATTGGAATCGCCTGGAAAGCCTGGCCCCTGCCCCAAGCACCGGGAATGTGAACGCTCCCTGGTGACTCTAATAGACGGCCATGGTCAAGAGCCACTGTGTTCAAGTCTTTAGATTTGAACCATCAGATGTAAATTCTATTTTCTGCTGGGATCCTGGATATAGACATCAATATTTTTAATTCCTCAATTCATTCCCACTAAACACTCATTGAGTGCTTACCATTAGCAGGCTCTGTGGTAGGCTGTAGGGATACATAAATTCTAAGAAATTCTGTTTTTAAGAATTGTAACTAATGTGTAGAAGATGCATTTAGAACTTATATTCAAACAGCATAGATCTTGCCATAAAGAATTCACATTGTTAACTATAATCCTATCTGTTGTTATATAATGTTCTGAAAATATCTCATAGACAATGAGACAAAAAAAAGCCGGGGTGGGGGGGGGGAAGTTATACAGATCGGAAGGAAGAAATACAACTGTGTCTGTTCACGATGACATGGTTGTCTATGTAGAAAATTCTAAAGAATTGACCAAGAAAAATGACAAACTTCTGGAGCTGTTGGGTGATGAAACAAGGCTGCAAGATTGCAGGATACAAGGATGCTATATAAGATTCAATGCTCTCCCATATACCAGCAACGAACCATTGGAATTTGAAGTTAAAAACACAAAACCGGGGCGCCTGGGTGGCTCAGTCGGTTGAGTGTCCGACTTCGGCTCAGGTCATGATCTCGCAGCCAGTGAGTTCAGGTCCCGCATCGGGCTCTGTGCTGACAGCTCAGAGCCTGGGGCCTGCTTCGGATTCTGGGCCTCCCTCTCTCTCTGCTCCTCCCCCACTCACACTCTCTCTTTCTCTCTCTCTCTCTCAAAGATGAATAAATGTTAAAAAAATTTTTTTAAAACCCCACAAAACCATTTTTAGAAAAGAAAATGGTAATTATGCGAGTGATGGATATATTATTTAGCTTGTGATGATTACTTCATAATGTAAACATGTCAGAACATCAAGTTGTTTACCTTAAATATATTGTTTTTTTCAATTATACCTCACTAAAGCTGGGAGGAGGTGAACCACAACACCATTAACATCAGCACTGAAAAAAGAGAAATACTTAGATACATATCTAACAAAATCTGTACAAGGTCTATGCAAGAAAAACTACAAATCTCCAGTGGAAGAAATCAAAGGAAATTTAAATAAATGGAAAGATAATCCGTGTTGGTGAACAAGAACATTCAATATCAGAAAGATGTCAGTTCTTCCCAAGTTGATCTACGGATGCAATGCATTCTCAATAAAAATTCCAGCAAGCTACCTTGTAGTCATCCACAAACTGGTCCTAACGTTTATTTTATTTTATTTTTTTATTTTAGAGAAAGAGTGCTCGAGCTGGGGAGAGGGGCAGAGGGAGGGAGGGAGAGAGAATCTTAAGCAGGCTCCGCATGGCGCTGGATGTGGGGTTTGATGCAGGCTCAGTGCAGGGCTTCATGTGGGACTTGACCTGGGGTCATGACCTGAGCCCAAATCGAGAGTCCGAGGCTCCACCGACTGAGCCACCCAACCGACTGAGCTCCTGATTCTAAAGTTTATATGAAGAGACAAAAAGACCCGGAATAGCCAAAACAGTATTAAAGAAGAAAAACAAAGTCAGAAGGCTGAAATCACCCCAATTTCAAGTGTTACCGTAAGGCTGCAGGAATGAAGACAGTGTGGTCTTTGTGACAGACACATAGATCAGTGGAACAGAAAAAGAGACCAGAAATAGACCCTCACAGACAGAGTCATTTGACCTGGGACAAGGGAGCAAAGGCAATTCAGTGGAGAAGACGAAAAAAGAGTCTTTTTAACAAATGGTACTCAAACAACTGGAGAACCACATTAAAAAAAAAAAAAAAAAAAAAGAACCTAGGGGCACCTGGGTGGCTCACTCGGTTAAACAGCGAACTTCAGCTCAGGTTATGATCTCACGGTTCGGGGGTTCAAGTCCCACATCGGGCTCCGTGCTGACAGCTTGGAGCCTGGATCCTGCTTCAGATTCTGTGTCTCCCTTTCTCTCTGCCCCTCCCACACTCATGCTCTGTTTCTCCTCTCTCTCAAAAATAGATAAACATTAAAACAAAATTTAAACCCTTAAAAAAATTGAACCTAGACACAGATATTATAACAAACGGTACGGGAACAACTGGACGTCCACATGCAAAACAAATGTAGACACAGATCTTACCCCCTTCACAAAACTAACTCAAGGTGGATTGCAGACCTAAATGTAACACACAGAACTGTAAGACTTGGAAAAGAAACCATACGAGAAAATCTTGGGGACCCATGGATTTGGTGATGAGTTTTAAGACATTAAAAGCACGATCCATGAAGGAAAAATTTGGTAAGAAGGACTTAAGAAAACAAACCTTCCAAAGAGTCCAAATGTCCATCAAAAGATGAATGGATAAAGAAGATGTGGTTTAGGGGTGCCTGGGTGGCTCAGTCAGTTGAGTGTCCGACTTTGGCTCAGGTCATGATCTCACGGCTCGTGAGTTTGAGCCCATGTCGGGCTCTGTGCTGACAGCTCAGAGCCTGGAGCCTGCTTCCGTTTCTGTGTCTCCCTCTCTTTCTACCCCTAACCCACTCGCATTCTGTCTCTGTCTCTCTCAAAAATAAATAAACATTAAAAAAATTAAAAAAAATTTTTCTTAACATTTATTTATTTTTGAGACAGAGAGAGAGAGAGAGAGAGAGAGAGAGAGAGAGAGAGAGCATGAACGGGGGAGGGGCAGAGAGAGAGGGAGACACAGAATCAGAAGCAGGCTCCAGGCTCTGAGCCATCAGCCCAGAGCCCGACGTGGGGCTTGAACTCACAGACTGCGACATCATGACCTGAGCTGAAGTCGGACGCTTAACTGACTGAGCCACCCAGGCACCCCTTTTTAAAAAAAATTTTTTTTAACTTTTATTTATTTTTGAGACAGAGAGAGACAGAGCTAAAAAATTTTTTTAAAGAAGATGTGGTTTATATATCCAATGGAGTATTACTCGGCAATCAAAAAGAAAGAAATCTTGCCATTTGCAACTACGTGGATGGAACTGGAGGGTATGATGCTAAGTGAAATTAGCCAGAGAAAGACAAATATCATATGAATTCACTTATATGAGGACCTCAAGATAAAAAACAGATGAACATAAGGGAAGGGAATATATAAAAACAGGGAGGGAGACAAAACATAAAAGACTCTTAAATATAGAGAACAGGGTCACTGGAGGGGTTGTGGTAAGGGGATGGGCTAAATGGGTAAGGGGCATTAAGGAATCTACTCCTGAAATTGTTGCACCATATGCTAAGTAAGTTGGATGTAAATTAAAAAATAAATAAATAATTAAAAAAAAACCCTTCTGATCTGTGAAAGACACAGTTAAGAGGACACGGAGGAACCTTAAATGCATATTACTAAGTGAAAGAAACCACTCTTTTTAAAAAATGTTTATTTATTTTTGAGAGAGAGAGAGAGAGAGAGAGACAGAATGTGAGTAGGGGAGGGGCAGAGAGAGAGGGAGACACAGAATCCGAAGCAGACTCCAGGCTCTGAGCTGTCAGCACTGAACCCAACCTGGGGCTCAAACTCGTGAATGGTGAGATCATGACCTGAGTCGAAGTCAGACGCTTAACTGACTGAGCCACCCAGGCGCCCCAAAAGAAATCACTCTTAAAAGGTGACATACTGTAGAATTCCAAGTCTATGACATTCTGGAAAAGGCAAAACTATGGAGACAGTGAAAGGATCAGTGGTCGCCAGGGATTTGGGGGTGGGCATGAGTAGGTATTGTGCGGAGGACTTTTAGGGCAGTGACACCATCCTGTGATATGTAATGGTGACATTATACATTTGGCAGAACCCAAAGAAGTGTCCCATACAAAGAGCAAACCCTAATGTAAACTGCAGATTTTAATAATAATGTGCCAATATTAGCTCATCAGTTGTAACAAATGTACCATGCCAGAGCAAGATGCTAACTCTACGGACAGAGGGCAGGGAATAAAGGGAATATACAGGAACTCTCTGTACTCTCTGCTCAATTTTTTTGGTAAACTTACAACTGCCTTAAAAAATAGTGCCCACTAATTGAAAATATGTGCGTGTGGGGGGGGGGGGGGCGTGCGTGTGTGTGCTACAGAAACATCTCAGGCTCCACTTAATGACATTATTTCTCATGAGCATCAAAAATTTTGGAAAAAAATTTATAACACCTGATTGATTAGAAATAGTCAAATGTCCGAATGAAGGCAGGGCACTAATGGTCATTCGCGTGTCTAGAGGAGGAAGCCATGGTGTGCTAAAGTGGACAGGACACTCACAGGCAAAGTCCTGCCAGGCTGGGCTGTATCTTAGTTCCCCACCTGGTGGCAGGTGTCCAGTCCTAAGGCATTAGTTTGAAATGTTGCCCTGAATTTCATTGGACGGGCTAATTCTTGCAGGTCTGAAGCTGCATAAAAAGAAGGTACAATCATTTTTGGTAGGGGTGGTCTCATGAAAGTCTCTCCAGACTTTAGTTTCCTTAGCTGCAAACGAGGGTGAGAGAATTTGAATTCAAATGAAATATTTGGGGCACATTAAGAAAGATAACTTAAATACGTATAGGAGATAAAGGGTCTTGGACTTGGGGTTCTCACTCAATAAGGGAATTTCAAATTTCTCAACCGATCCTAACAGGCAGTAGTGGCAAACGTGTCCTGTAGGAGGTTAAGTAGGAGGTGCTCCAGACTGTGCGGCCACACCTGTTCACCGCCGTTCAGCCGCTGTAGCAGCAAGCAGCCGCACTGCCCGGCCACGCATCAAGGACAGAGCGTGAGCTGGACAGTCACTGGTCAGCAGGAAATGGACAATGGTCTGGAATTACCCTTGGAGCACCTGGGTAGCTCAGTTGGTTAAGCCTCCGACTTCAGCTCAGGTCATGATCTCATGGTTCATGAGTCCAAGTCCTGCATCGGGCTCTGTGCTAATGGCTCAGAGCCCGGAGCCTGCTTTGGATTCCGTGTCTCTCTCTCTCTTTCTGCCCCTCCCCTGCTCACTCTCTCTCAAAAAAATGAATAAACATTAGAAAAACCATTTTTTTAAATAAATAAACGTTTGGAATTACCCTTAACCAGGGTCCCAGACTTCTTGTGTCTGTGGCCTGACATGTAAATTAGCTCAAACCCTTTCTTTAGATGTCAGTGGAAGTTTATCAGTTGTGTTTGTTAGAATATCACAGGAAGGTGGTGCCTTAGAAAATTGTTTTAAGCCGTGCAAGTAAAATGAAGCAGAAGCCCACACTCAGTTGGCTGAGGTTAAGATGAACATCTCCCCTCACTGAGTGAGCCCGATGGGTGGTCTCCTATGTGGGAGCAGATGTCTTAGGTAATTGCTGGCCGCCCCCCTCTCCCCCCCCACACACTCCCTTTTGGCTTTGACTTAGTGTTTTTAGCTTAAGTCTCCCTCTGAGGAGAACAATGTGGCATTAGGGACATTAACACAAAATGCTAAATGCTTGGGACTTGTTGAGACCCGTTCTCAGTAGATGAAGGGACTCATCCAACTTGCCCAGGAAGCGCCAGGCGGGGACAGAAATTCTAGCATCTTTTTGGCACGTGCGCTTGTGCCCTGTGTCCAAAGAAAGCTGTGCCGACCATGAGATGGTTCGTGGTTCTGCTTGCATCCCCGGCCTCCTCCCGAGGGAGATGCAGTGATGCTAGAACAGACAAAAGGGGAAAGACACTTGGCTCCCTGCCCGAACAGAGAAACTAACACTCAGAGGAAAAGAATCCGAAAGCAGGCTGAGATACATACACACCCACCACACCATCTTTGAGCCAAATACGGAAATACAGCGACGTGGTGAGAACATTATGGTAACATTAACACATAATGAGAAAATTATGGAAAAGATGCTCCTCTCCTTGGAATACGGAACCGAGAAAAACCAAGGGGAGATCGAGGATTGTATACGCATCTGGGCAGACGAGTGAGTCATGACAGATGGTTCTCAGTCCTGCAGTTAATTGCTGTACACAAGCGTGAGGGCTTTGTCCTTTAAAATTTTAAATTCTGTCTTGTAACCTCCATATGGTCGCCTGTCATTTGCACAGTTTTCTGTTAAGTCCTGCCTTATTTATTACACTCCAAACAATATTTGCAGAGCGTGTAACGAATTGGTACCAGGGAACATACTCATTAGAATCTTGTTTCTGAAAGCGATTGCTGAGTGTCCCGGAGCATCACCCCGCATTCCTGAAACCCCGATACTCACAAAATACAGAGTCGCCACAGAGCAGATTCGCTCTCATTTTCCAACATCGCACGACGATGACGCTCCGCGCTCGTTCAGGCACACCTCGTTGTACTGCTTCGCCTTGTTGTGCTTGGCAGAGCACGTGCTTGTTACAAATTGCGGGTTTGTGGCAACCCTGAGTCCAGCAAGTCCGTTGGCACCACTTGTTTCCAAAAGCATCTGCTCACTTCGTGTGTCTGGGTCACATCGTGGTAATTCTCACAATATCCCAAAGGTTCTCGCTATCGCTATATTTGGCGTAAGGATCTGTGATCAGTAATCTTCGATGTTATCACTGCAGGTGTTTTGGGGGCATCACAAAGTATGCACGTGTGACAGCAAAGAGGGTGGATAAATGCGTGTGTGTTCTGACGGCAGACGTGTGGCAACAGGAGAACCGGAAGCAGAAGGGGGGCCTGAAGACGGCAGGGATCTGGGCCACCTCAGGATAAAACTCCAACGGACGGGGACTTGCTTCCCGTGGATGAACAAAGAAAGTGGTTTCCTGAGACGGAGTGTGCTCCTGGTGACGATGCTGTGAAGAGTGTCAAAATGACAACACGGAATTGAGAATATCACACGAACTTAGCTGACAGAGCAGCAGACAGGGTGTGACAGGATAGACTCCGGGTTTGAAGGAAGTTCTGTGTGTAAAATGCTACCAAACAGCATCACGTGCTACAGAGAAATCGTTCTTGAGAGAAGAGTCAGTCAACGTGGCAAACGTCACAGTCGTCTTATTTCCAGAGATGGCCACAGCCGCCACCTCCCTGCGGGGTCAGCCGCCACTGCCCTGAGGGGTCAGCAGCCTTCAACCCTGAGGGAAGACCCCCCACCAGCAAAAAGATCGTGGCTCGCTGAAAACCCAGACAGATGATGGCTAATGCTTCTTAACAGTAGAGTATTTATTTATTTTTGTTTTTTTAAGTGTATTTATTTATTTTTGAGAGAGAGAGAGAAAGAGAGAGAGAGGCAGAGAGAGAATTCCAAGCAGGCTCTGCCCTGTCAGCACAGAGCCCAAATTGGCGCTCAATCCCACAACTGTGAGATCATGACCTGAGACGAAATCAAGAGTCAGACGCTCAACCGCCTGAGCCACCCAGGCGGCCTAACAATAGAGTATTTTAAGTGTTTTTAAAATTTTTTTTTTAAATGTTTATTTATTTTTGAGAGAGACAGAGACAGAATGCAAGTGGGTTAGGGGCAGAGAGAGAGGGAGACGCAGAATCCGAAGCGGTTTCCAGGCTCCGAACTGGCAGCACAGAGCCCGAGGTGGGGCTCGAACCCACGAGCCGTGAGATCACGACCTGAGCCGAAGTCGGACGCTCAACCGACTGAGCCACCCAGGCGCCCCAACAATGGATTATTTTTATTTTTTATTTTTAAATTTACTTTTACTTGTTTTTTGGAATATTTTTAAATTAAGCTACGAACACTGTGTCGTTAGACATAATGCTATTGCCCATTTCACAGACTACAGTACGGTATAAACATAACTTTATGTGCACCAGGAAAGCAAAAAGTTCACTTGACTCTCTTTATTTCAATATTCACTTTATCCCAATGGACTGGAACCAGATCCACAACATTTCCAACGTGTGCCCATCATTTTTCCCAATTTTGCACACATTGTAAAAAAGCTTAGCAACATCATTATAACTTACGTCATCTCACCAACAGCAGCCCCGCACACAAGTTCCTGTTGGCGAATCTTTGCTTGTGGTTCCGCTGGTTGCCTCGGCCCCACAGAGGGCAGCGTGGCTCCAGAGAAACTGCCTTCTTCTGTTACCACAGCATGGCGCCCACAGCTCTGTTCTTGTTTCCTGTTGCTTCTTTGGACTGGTAGTGTGTGAGAATCAGGGTCCTCCTTGATAAGACCCACAGCAAGGCTGTGCCTCATCCCATGAGTCACTGCACTGTAATTTAAAACAAAAACAAAATTTTTTTAATTTAACTTTATTTTTTATTTTTAAAAATTTACATCCAAATTAGTATATAATGAAGCAATGATTTCAGGAGTAGATTCCTTAATGCCCCTTCCCCATTTAGCCCATCCCCCCCCACAACCCCTCCAGCAACCCTCAGTTTGTTCTCCATATTTATGAGTCTCTTCTGTTTTGTCCCCCTCCCTGTTTTTATATTATTTTTGTTTCCCTTCCTATATATTCATCTGTTTTGTCTCTTAAAGTTCTCATATGAGTGAAGTCATATGGTTTTTGTCTTTCTCTGACTAATTTCACTTAGCATAATACCCTCTAGTTCCATCCACGTAGTTGCAAATGGCAAGATTTCATTCTTTTTGATTCCCGAGTTATACTCCGTTGTATAGATATGCCACATCTTCTTTATCCATTCATCCATCGATGGACATTTGGGCTCTTTCCATACTTTGGCTATTGTTGATAGTGCTGCTATAAACATGGGGGTGCACGTGTCCCTTTGAAACAGCACACCTGTATCCCTTGGATAAATGCTGAGTAATGCAGTTGCTGGGTCGTAGGGTAGTTCTATTTTTAGTTTTTTGAGAAACCTCCATACTGTTTTCCAGAGTGGCTGCACCAGCTTGCATTCCCACCAACAATGCAAAAGAGATCCTCTTTCTTTGCATCCTCGCCAACATCTGTTGTTGCCTGAGTTGTTAATGTTAGCCATTCTGACAAACGTAAGGTAATATCTCATTGTGGTTTTGATTTATACTTCCCTGATGATGAGTGATGTTGAGCGTTTTTTCGTGTGTCGGTTGGCCATCTGGATGTCTTCTTTGGAGAAGTGTCTATTCATGTCTTTTGCCCATTTCTTCACTGGATTGTTTTTTGGGTGTTGAGTTTGATAAGTTCTTTGCAGATTTTGGATACTAACCTTTCATCTGATATGTCATTTGAAAATATCTTCTCCAATTCTGTCGGTTGCCTTTTAGTTTTGCTGATTGTTTCCTTTGCTGTGCAGAAGCTTTTTATTTTGATGAGGTCCCAGTAGTACATTTTTGCTTTTGTTTCCCTTGCCTCTGGAGACGTGTTGAGTAAGAAATTGCTGCAGGCAAGATCAAAGAGGTTTTTGCCTGCTTTCTCCTCGAAGATTTTGATGGCTTCCTGTCTTACGTTGAGGTCTTTCATCCACTTTGAGTTTATTTTTGTGTATGGTGTAAGAAAGTGGTCCAGGTTCATTCTTCTGCATGTCGCTGTCCAGTTTTCCCAGCACCACTTGCTAAAGAGACTGTCTTTATTCCATTGGATATTCTTTCCTGCTTTGTCAAAGATTAGTTGCCCATACGTTTGTGGGTCCATTTCTGAGTTCTCTATTTTATTATTCCATTGATCTGAGTGTCTGTTCTTGTGCCAGTACCATACTGTCTTGATGATTACAGCTTTGTAGTATAGCTTGAAGTCTGGGATTGTGATGCCTCCTGCTTTGACTTTCTTTTTCAAGGTTGCTTTGGCTATTCGGGGTCTTTTCAGGTTCCGTACAAATTTTGGGATTATTTGTTCTAGCTCTGTGAAGAATGCTGGTGTTACTTTGATAGGGATTGCGCTGAATATGTAGATTGCTTTGGGTAGTATTGACATTTTAACAATATTTGTTCTTCCTATCCAAAAACAAAAATATTTTTAATGTTTATTATTTACTTTTTTTTTTTTCTTTTTTTTTTTTTAAATTTTTTTTTTTCAACGTTTATTTATTTTTGGGACAGAGAGAGACAGAGCATGAATGGGGGAGGGGCAGAGAGAGGGAGACACAGAATCGGAAGCAGGCTCCAGGCTCTGAGCCATCAGCCCAGAGCCCGACGCGGGGCTCGAACTCACGGACCGCGAGATCGTGACCTGGCTGAAGTCGGACGCTTAACCGACTGCGCCACCCAGGCGCCCCTATTATTTACTTTTTGAGAGAGACAGAGTGTGAGTAGGGGAGGGGCAGAGAGAGAGGGAGACACAGAATCCCAAGCAGGCTCCAGGCTCTGAGCTGTCGGCACAGAGCCTGACACGGGGCTCGAACTCACAAACCGTGAGATCGTGACCTGAGCCCAAGTCGGACGCTTAACCGACTGAGCCACCCAGGAGCCCCAATGATATTTAAAGTGAGCTCAGAGTTACCTGACCCCAATTTGATAGCAAGATGCAGAGAAATCTACTTAGAAATGTGACCCAGGCGGGGCGCCTGGGTGGCGCAGTCGGTTAAGCGTCCGACTTCAGCCAGGTCACGATCTCGCGGTCCGTGAGTTCGAGCCCCGCGTCAGGCTCTGGGCTGATGGCTCAGAGCCTGGAGCCTGTTTCCGATTCTGTGTCTCCCTCTCTCTCTGCCCCTCCCCCGTTCATGCTCTGTCTCTCTCTGTCCCAAAAATAAATAAACGTTGAAAAAAAGAAATGTGACCCAGGCAATTCCTGGTGTGGCTCACTTTCCTCCCGGGGGTCTTACCGAGCAGGGCTCCCTCCCTCTGCGGCAGTGCTGACTCACTTTGCCTACGGTCTCCTTCTGCATAATTTTCCTTTGAGGAGGGGTGAGGAAGGCGGGAGAGTGGGAGAAGAGGGGAAGGAGAGGAAGTCACACCATGTTGCTTCTCTCTCATGTTGGGCATGAGGATGGTCCTGCCCAGGACATGACTTATTTTACGTCTTGGGTGTGGGTGCTACACTGAGCCTCCTCCGTGAGCTGGAACGTCACCATGGCACTTCTGGAAAAGAGATTCGATGTCACCTCTGATGGCAAGTAAGCGAGAAACACAAGGGCAAAAATGATCATCAGGCAGATGATGAGGACAAAGGACACTGGAAGCCATCATTTCTGAAGTGATGGTCAGAGAAAGAAATAAGGTTCTAATCTCAGAACACCCCCAAACAAGGGGGGAGGGTTGGTGAACAAGTCCCTCTTCCCATCACGTGCTGTTGAGAAAGGGCGTGAAAGAGCGGAAGATACAAAGGAAGGGAAGAGAAGAGAAGCCTGGGCTCTGCTGCAGGGGGAGGGTGGGAAGGGGTCCCTGGGGCCTCCAAGCTCAACCACTTGTGTCTTCAAGCTGAGAAAAAAGTAGAGAAAAGGCAAAAATCTATGAAGTCTCATGAATAAATAGATGCTTAATGGGAGGGAAGAGAAAAGAGAGACTCCCAGACTTCTCCCTGGAAGAAGGAGGGATGGGGGAGAAGGAGAGAGCCCCACTGGCAGGAATGAGGTTCAGCCCCAGCCCAGGATGAAGTGAACCCCAGAAGCCAAGGCAGGCAGAGTGAGGGATCCCCAAGCAGGGGGAGTGGAGGGTACCAACCCCCAAGCCAAGGATGAACTGGCTTTGGCATTCAATTTAACTTGAGTGTGAGCCGAGCTGCCCCACGTCCACGTGGCCACAGCCCAGGAAGGCAAGGACACAGAGGTGGCCATGCCCCATGGTCTGGGGGGGGGGACCCTGGGGTCCTTTCAGAGATGAGGGCTGCCTCGGGGCAGCAAGACTTTTTTTTTTTTAATTTTTTTTTCAACGTTTATTTATTTTTGGGACAGAGAGAGACAGAGCATGAACGGGGGAGGGGCAGAGAGAGAGGGAGACACAGAATCAGAAACAGGCTCCAGGCTCCAAGCCATCAGCCCAGAGCCTGACGCGGGGCTCGAACTCACGGACCGCAAGATCGTGACCTGGCTGAAGTCGGACGCTTAACCGACTGCGCCACCCAGGCGCCCCTGAGTCCCCATCCCCTACATCAGATGCCAGAGTAAGTCCAGGTTGTCACCTGAACTTCTGACCGACAGGATATAAATCAGAGGTTCCCATGACCCCCTCCTCAGGTTCCATTAATTTGCTAGAGTGACTCACAACTCAGGGGAACACCTGCATTCACCAGCTTATTAAAGGCTCTGATAAAGGATACATATGAATAGCCAGATGAAGAGATACTTAGGGTGAGGTCTGGGAGGGTCCTGTGCACAGGATCTTCAGTGCTGTGTTCACCAGCCCAGAAGCCCTCTGAACCCTGTACTACGGGGGTGTTATGGAGGCTTTCTCATGTAGGCATAATGGATCATTAACTCCATTTTCAGTCCTTTTTCCTTCTCAAGGGAATGGAGGGCAGGACTGAAGATCCCAAGCTCTGATCATGGTGACCAACCTAGGAGACACCCAGGAGCCCACCCAAAGTCAACTCATTAGAACAAAAGATGCTCTAATCACCCAGGAAATTACGAGAATTTCAGAAGCCCTGTGTCAGGAACCCGGGTCAAAGACCAAACATTAGAACAAAAGATGTTCCTACTATTCTTATCACTTAGGAAATTACAAGAGTTTAGGAACTCTGTGCCAGGAACCAGGAGCAGAGACCAGTATACATTTTCCATTATGTCTCAGTTTCCTAGGAAAAAAATAAATAAATGGAAACTATTTAGAGAATATAAACTATTCAAATGTCAAGAAAAAATGAGAGGATGGTTTCAGGGGGCTATCCCTTGGGGAGAAAAGGGCAGAGATGGTGTCACAAGTGAAGTCTACAGACCTAAGGAACAGATAAACCAAAGATATGAAAATGTTTCTCAATTCGGGAGGTGGGGGGAAAACATTATAACAGTTTTATGTAGTCGGCATCATGCAGATACCAAAATCTGAAGTGGATAGCACCAAGAAATATCACAAGCAATCTCATGTAGAATTACTAATGCAGAAATTCGAAGGAAAATACTAGCAAATGCAATCAAGCAGCATCTGAGAGCATGATCAATTGTTTTCATAACTGGAATATACAAGAATGACTCAATATGGAAAAACTTACGAACAAAATTAATTGCCTGTATGGATAAAATTGGAAAAACAAGACCATCTCCATAGATGTTGGAATAAGATTGGATAAAATTTCAAAATCTATTCCTTAAAACCTTTTCATAAAAGATGGAAAGAAGAATAATTAACCTAAAACCCGATACCATAGTTAGCAGAGAAATAATGAAAGTTTGTTAATAAGGTGAAACAAGACAAGGATGTCCACCATATTTCAGTGTTGTTCTGAAGTATTTGAAGACGAAAGAATTTTCAGCACAGAGGAAAGGAGATACAGATTTAAGATGGCAGTTAAAATGAGAACTTTATTGCCCCAAATTTGAATTGTAAATATAAACTTATGATTTATGTTTTCTTAAGAAACAAGAACAACCAAACTTATCTCTTAGCTCTGTCCACTGATAAATCTGGAAACAATGACCAAGCCAGAAGCAAGGAGCCTCCCCAGCCCCCAGGCTGTGGTTGCTATGACCAATTCCCACCTTGGGGAACTGGAACTTCTGCAGAGGGCAGATTCCTCGTCAGGGGTGGGATGACCTGAAGTGTCTTGTCACATCAGATAGCGAAGAAGTGAGGTTGTGTCGAAAGGACTCAGAAGACAATCTGAGGAAACTCTCACTGGCCAGCAAGAGGACAACCAGATCAATAACGCAGTGGAGGGCTGCCTGGGTGGCTCAGTCAGTTGAGCATCCGACTCCTGATTTCAGCTCAGGTCATGATCTCACGGTCACGGGATCGTGCCCTCGTGGGGCCCACACCCAGCATAGAGCCTTCTTGGGATTCTCTCTCTCTCTGCCCCTCCCTCACACGTTCTCTCTCTCAAAATAAATAAATAAACGTTAAGAAAAATAACACAGTGGATTGAAGCACACCAAATATGTTTAAAATGTTAGTTCATAATAATACTAGATAATACTAAACACACCCAACACCACCCCCACACCTAAAAAAGAGGAAAGAAATCAAGAAAGCAGAAAGCACATTGGTTACCTCTGGAAGATGATGAAGGGGAAAAAAATTGGGCTTCCAAGCTTTTATTTCACCTTTTCTTTATAGAGATGAGAAGCTAGTATTCCAGCTAGTAAATGAAGATAAAGGCTGAGAGAATATCACTATTCTGCAATCCCTAATGAATTAGAGGATCTAAGCAGCGGGCATCGGTGGCAGCTAACACCACAAGAAGAGAGAGATAGCCAGAGATAATAGGCTTTCCAGTGGAGGAGCATCGCCCTTATGACACACGCCTGTCCAAATAATCAAGCCAGAATCCAATTAAGTCCCTAGATCCTACTTACTAGTCATCTATGGGAAATGCAGAGAGTAGAGGAAGGTGTTGAAAAGGATCAAGAGAACAACAGACTGATCCCACCTAAAATATTAATGCAAAGTCCTAGTAAGATATTAATTGTTAGCAGAGTTCATCAGTACATTATAAAACCATAGCCAAGTAGAGAATTGACGCATTGATTCAAAGATGGTTCAGTATCAGGAAATCTACCAGTGTAAATAACCATATTAAAAGTCAAAGAGAAAAACCAAATGATCATTTCAAAATTTATTCTTGATTGAAGTCATAAGTGCATAGGAATGGAAGAATATTTCAATCACTCAATAAGATAAATGTATGAATATATACTACTTAATGGTGAAATGTGACATTAAAATTGGGCACATATGGTATGCACTTTTTCCATTATTTAATATCATTTTTATTATTAAATTATTAATTGTTAGACAAAAGAAAGAAAATATAATCATAGGAAAGAAGAAGGCAAGAATATGCTTATTTGTATGTGATAAGATTATACGCCTAGAAAGCCTTAAAGAATACAAATTTTATTACAAGGAAAAAAGAAGTCAGCAAGATGGCTGGATCATGACTGTCATGTAATTGTTAACCGTGTGCCAGGCACCGTGCCCAGTATTTCTTATATAGGAACTGGTTTCATTGTCATAACAATCTATGAGGTAGACATGGTTCTCACTGTCCCGGCTTTACAGAACAGGAAACGGGGGCACAAAGAAGTTACTAATTTGCCCACAGCTGGTAAGTGGTGGAGCCAAGATAAGAATCGTTGATGTCTTTATTTGCCAGCAACACCCACTTTTGAAAATGTCCCATTGATTATAACCTAATTAGAAACATCTAGAAATGTGCTTATCAAGAAATGAAGAAGACCCAGGGGTGCCTGGGTGGCTCAGTGGGTTGAGCCTCCTGCTCTTGATTTTGGCTCAGGTCACGATCTCACGGTGGTGGCATCGAGCCCCACGTCAGGCTCCACGCTGAGGGGAGCCTGCTTGGGATTCTCTCCCTCTTTCTTTGCTCTTCCCCTGCTCGTGCTCTCTCTCTCTCTCTCTTTCTCAAAATAAATAAATAAACATTAAAAAAAAAAAAAAAGAAATGAAGAAGACCTGTATGAACAAAACTTTAAAAGTGAAGAAGAGGGGTGCCTGGGTGGCGCAGTCGGTTAAGCGTCCAACTTCAGCCAGGTCACGATCTCGCGGTCTGGGAGTTCAAGCCCCGCGTCGGGCTCTGGGCTGATGGCTCAGAGCCTGGAGCCTGTTTCCGATTCTATGTCTCCCTCTCTCTCTGCCCCTCCCCCGTTCATGCTCTGTCTCTCTCTGTCCCAAAAATAAATAAAAAAACGTTGAAAAAAAAAAAAGTGAAGAAGAAAGATGATAAAGGGCAGAAGAGCTGAATTTTTGGTGACCTCTAACCTGACTGGTGTCTAGACCACTGGTCTTCAAAGTCGCATGTGAATACCAGACCTTCCCATTGGGATGAGTGTTGATGCCTTTGGGTCACTGTAAGGCAGTGGGCGTGTCCAGAAAAGTAAACAGAAGCTCCCTAAGGAGAGCATCACCCCCTCCCCTCACGCACTTGCTTTTAGCTCATCGTAGCTCAGTACGCTTTGCCTCCGTCCAAGTAAGTAAATATAAGGGTTCTATTATTAAATTGAGAGCGTTTTTATTGCAAATCATTGCAATGAGATGGAGAACAACCAGGAAAGTCTTACATCATTCATGGCAATTTTCAGATGATCACATAATAAAATACTTAAGTGAGGTTTTTAGCTTAGACATTACAGCAAAGAGTTAAAAATGTTAAGTTTCTCAATGCCTAGAAGTGTCTCGGAGTAGTTTGTTACCTAGCAGATACTCTCAAAAAAGGATCAGGCATAATCTACTCCTTCTAGTAAATTTCAGGTTTTAACACTAGGATGTTCAAAAGAAAAGTGTTGGGATGAGAACATTTTTGCTGCTGTAATTTTGTGTCGTTGTGAGAATTCTTACAACATTCTTAAAAATTGGGGAATTTTTTTTAACTTGTTTTGAAATCTTCTGAAAGAAGAATCCACTTGATAAAAATATGAAAAGTAAAACATCTTCTAATTAATATGCAAAACTTCCTGACCCACATCAGGAAAGATAAAACTGACTCCCTTAAAATCTTTCTAGAATGAGTGGAAATGCTTGAATTACTGGAGACACAACCCAGGAGAGCAGCCCAGGCCCTACCTCCTCCACCTGGATTCATGCTTATTCTGGAGAATCATTTCACCAATGATGGATGGAAAACCAAGGGTCAAAATAAATGGAATCTAGAGTCAGACTTCACATGTCTGCATCAAAAGCTGCAAAACAAATAAAAAAAAAAAAAAAAGATGCGTGGGGCACCTGGGTGGTTCAGTCAGTTGAGGCTCCAACTTCGGCTCAGGTCATGACCTCACCATTTGTGGGTTTAAGCCCCATGTCAGGCTCTGGGCTGACAGCTCGGAGCCTGGAGCCTGCTTCAGATTCCGTGTTTCCCTCTCTCTCTGCCCCTTCCCTGCTCATGCTGTCTCTCTCTCACAAAATAAATAAACATTAAAAATATTTTTTAAAAACAAAAAAAATAATGATGCATAGCCTATCACACTGCTCTATTACTAATATTTTCTACTAACATTTTTGTATCATTAAATAACATGAAAATATTTTAAAATAGTGTTTATTTCCTCTTCCACTTATCATTTTCACTTCTATTTTTGCATATGTGTGATAATATACACGATAGATTAATGCAGTTACATATCTACATACCTTAAAAATAAATCTATATAAACCCATAGTTAAGAGAAATAAATATACTGGGGGCACATGCTGGCCTAAGGCACATGTTACAACTTGGAGACTCCTATATTGACTTTCCAAAGTTGTAATAATTTGATGATTGAATAATCTGCCTTTCTTGGCTACTTAGCAGAAAGTTCTTAAAAGTCTGCCCCAGCGAGACTTTTCACTCTTATGTGGATCCTGAGAAACTTAACAGAAGACCATGGGGGAGGGGAAGGAAAAAAAAAAAGAGGGAGGGAGCTGAACCATAAGAGACTCTTAAAAACTGAGAACAAACTGAGGGTTGATGGGGGGGTGGGAGAGAGGGGAAAGTGGGTGATGGGCATGGAGGAGGGCACCTGTTGGGATGAGCACTGGGTGTTGTATGGAAACCAATTTGACAATAAATTTCATATTAAAAAAAAAGTTCTACCTGTTGGTTCAGTGGATAAAAGCAAAGTGAGGCCTTAAACACACACAGCGAGGCTCTGCTGAGACATTTGCATTTGATGATAGGAAAAAAGGTCTAGCTGATCTCCTGTCAGTGTTTTAAAGGAGGATTTAAATTAGTAGTTAATGGTCTAAAAAATAAATTTTTTTTTAATTTTTTTTTTAACGTTTATTTATTTTTGAGACAGAGACAGAGCATGAACGGGGGAGGGGCAGAGAGAGAGGGAGACACAGAATCGGAAACAGGCTCCAGGCTCTGAGCCATCAGCCCAGAGCCCGACGCGGGGCTCGAACTCACGGACCGCGAGATCGTGACCTGGCTGAAGTCGGACGCTTAACCGACTGCGCCACCCAGGCGCCCCAAGGAACTAAATTCTTAATGTATTTTATTTCAAGCAATTTATTTATTTTTTTTTTAATTTTTTTTTCAACGTTTATTTATTTTTGGGACAGAGAGAGACAGAGCATGAACGGGGGAGGGGCAGAGAGAGAGGGAGACACAGAATCGGAAACAGGCTCCAGGCTCCGAGCCATCAGCCCAGAGCCCGACGCGGGGCTCGAACTCACGGACCGCGAGATCGTGACCTGAGCTGAAGTCGGACGCTTAACCGACTGAGCCACCCAGGCAGCCCAAAAATCAATTTCTTTATATATTTTTTTCTGATTCCCAATACGGAAAGTAACTGGATTCCTGTGTGAGGCCACCTGACTCTACCTGTCACTGGTATTGTCACTTACCTTTGCCGCTTGCGGCCAGTAGAGTGGCAGCTCCCCAAGTCACCCAGTGTGCCATTTCTGTCAGGAGAGATTATTCACCAGCAGGAGAATCACGTCATCAGGAACTATTTTCTGTGAAGGGACAGTTTAAATCATGGCTCTCTACCTCAGCTGCATGTCACAATCCCTGGGGGTCTTCAGGAAGTTCTGAGGCCCCCGTCACCCCAGCCCCTGGGGGTCTGAGGTCACTGGTCTGGGAATTAGGTTTTCAGAGCCCCTCGGCTAACAGGAGTCAGAGCCCCAGGGCCTGCCGTGACCCTGGGAGCAAAGGTTGCAGAGGCTGAAGGCCAAAGCACGTGTGTCCCTGTGGGAGCTGAGGCCCCACCCCTGCCAATGGCTCGGGGGTCCCCAGCACCTGCCACACGGGCAGGGGCCCCATCTTGCTTCCACCACAATTTTCAGACGTTGTTATTTTTTATATCAGGGCTAAGCTCTTCCCAGAGTTTAAAAGAGTTGTGCAGGGGCACCTGGGTGGCGCAGTCGGTTAAGCGGCCGACTTCAGCCAGGTCACGATCTCGCGGTCCGTGAGTTCGAGCCCCGCGTCGGGCTCTGGGCTGATGGCTCAGAGCCTGGAGCCTGTTTCCGATTCTGTGTCTCCCTCTCTCTCTGCCCCTCCCCCGTTCATGCTCTGTCTCTCTCGGTCTCAAAAATAAATAAACGTTAAAAAAAAAAAAAAAAAAGAGTTGTGCAGAATTGCCCTTTTCTTCAATAAAGTGGTAAACATATCATGAGATGCTTCCCGGAGGCGGCAGAGGTCATAAAATGGACTTGTACGTTGGACACACAGAGATCCTTGTCAGTGGATAAAGAACAAGAGATCTGTTGCCTCCATCTCCGTACAAATAGTCAGCAGGTAAGACCTTGGAAACACAGATGGAAGCACGGAGGAAAACCTGGCCGAGGAACACGGGTGCCTCGAATCACTTCAGTTTGGAACCCGGCAGGATTTTCAGGAAGACGCAAAAGGGAATCGAGACGGTGACAAGCTGTGATTTGCCCATTTTTACGTGTGTAGCTAATAAAGCAAACGCTCTACGAGAGTGTCACCTCTTGAAGTCTCACCACTTGGACACTCTTGTAAGTTGGGCACGTGGAACAGGGGGCGCTGATGTGACCGGTCCGGGAGGACGTTTGTAGAACCACCGACCAGAGATCAGTGCGACCATCCAGCGGCGAGAAGACAACCCGAAGGCAGGCAGCCGGTAGGCGGGACACACCTGCGGGGTACTCAGCTATCGCATTTCATGCGACTGCAGGATGAAGCTGAGGCTGGAGAGTGGGTTCCCGGGGTTTCCCCTTGAGTGACCTGGTGGCAAAGGCCCAAACCGGGGATCTCAGGTGCGCAGAGGGAGTCTGGGGGGAGACGCAGGTCCTGCTCCAGGAGAACATGGCTTTGAGCAGCAAAGGGGACACCTGCCCTGGGAACCGGGAAGCCGTGTGCAGACGGGTGTGGAGCGCTCCAGAGAGATCGTTCTAGAGACAAGCCTGGCAGTGTCTGCAGGTGGGCTGGCCGAGGCCGGGACGTGGGCCAGACTGTCCAGGGAGAAAGACCACAGGAAATATTGGAAGTTCAGGTGATGACAGAGACACGGGGAGTGGGGACCTCCCCTCCTGCAGACCCAGCAGTCTGAACAGCACCAGCAGGGAGAGCGAGAGTGGGGCAGGACGTGTCCAAGGACTTATTACGTCCAGTGATACTGGGGTCCGGTGACCGGTGGCTTCCCACAGGGAGGCTGATTCCAGGAGGGCTGAGCCAGACAGAGGATAGAGGGCCATGAAAGAGGGGAAGACGGCCAGAAGCGTGTCTGTGAAGAGAGGAGGATGGGGACAAGTCTCTGTAATTCTGCAGATGAAATGATGTGATCACGTGTAACCCGCCAGCGAGAAGCTGCTGGGGGAGGACAGAGGAAGTACCGAGAGGACCCACACCGCTCCAGCCGAGGACAAGCAGGTCCCTGCCGGGGACACGGCCGCTTGGGCTCTGGAGAGACGGGATGTGGAGGAGCCTTGGGTGGAGTGGGAGCACCTGCACCCTGCTGATGGGGAGGAGGATGGCAGTGAGGTCAAGGGGGGAGAGAGAGGGACGCCGGAGAGGGTGTAACAGAGAACACGGGGGGCTGCGGGAGGGGTGGTGAGCACCCCCAAAATAGGAAACTTAAGTGACATTACTTCATGTGGTACCAGGGTCCGTGGAGGGTCCAGGAGGAGGGTCTGGTGAGGGTCCGGGAGGAGGGGGTTCCACGGAGGGTCCAGGAGGAGGGTTCATGTGATTGCAGAAGGTGTGTCGGTGAGGGTACAGGCCGGGTCTATTCCAGGAGCCGTGGCTGTGGAGAGAATGTGAGCATTTGCCAGAACAAGGAGAAGATGCATAACGTCTGGAGAAGAGTTGAGCCACGGAAGAAGATCCGCTGGGCGTCCTGTGGGTAGCTGTTGGGGCAGCCCTGAAGGCAGGCCCGGGCTGTGGGGTTCATCACCCCCCCTCAATACAGGACAGAGCATAGGACCTTCTCAAGGGCTTGCCCCGATGTGCGGGCACAGGGAGGGGCGGGAAGCTGCGGGCAGGCAGACACCAAATAAGAGATCAGACTGAGGTCACATCGGAGAGATCAGATAAGTCTCTCAGCCCATGAATTTGACTTTTCCTCAAACCTCAAAATAATGTCTCATCAGAAAAGCAGACGAATGACATTACTGGGACGTTTGAAGCATCATATCCAAAGCTACCGTGAACCTGGATATCTTCAGAACAAAGGGTAGCCAAGTGTGTAATCATTAGGTGCCGAGTCATCATTACCTGGCTTGTAGAACGGCCACCTTCCGGGACTTGCTCCCTGGCGGCGGATGGGCCCGGCAGACGCAGTCTCTGAATGTGTGGGTCTCGGCGCAATAAGAACGTCCCCAGCCGTCTGACAAACCAACAGGTTGTTGGCGATGGTATCACAATTTATCCCTATCCCTATTGCTGTTCTTTTACAATTTATAAAAAAGAAGAGTGACAGAGACGGTACCCGAGAGCCAGTCCACAGGCGTCATCTCGACGCCCACGCCAGGCAAGGACCATCATCAGCCTCAAATGTCTTAGTCAGACTCTTGTGGATGGAGTCCGGATGCGTGTGCCTCTCTCCCCTTGATCATATTCGCCAGCTAGGAGAGGAAGAGGGACAGGAGCAGGCTGTAAAATGCTACTCAATGCGGCTGAGGGACACCCCAGCCCCGATGACCACACGGGAGCAGAGAGAGAGCCATGAGCACGAGAGGCAGAGTGTGCAACGACGCGCAAGGGTGCACCTGCGTGATTCATCCCATGGGGCTCGGGGTCGCTGGGGAATTGAAGGCCTGGTGCCTGGAAGGCGGGAGTAAGAGGCATAGACAGGAAAACAGGGGAAATCCGGGTGAAAATCTGCAAGGACCCCCAGACCTGCATGCGCACCGAGGGAAGCCGTGCACCTTCCCTTTGGTGGGAGGCATGTTCCCCAAAGGCTGCAACCGCTTCCCAAGCCCGGGTCGGCCTGGAGACTTGCTTTAACCTGTAGAATGTGGAATTGGTGATGGGCCAAGTCTGGGCTCAGGACCTGAGGCCTCCTTTAGCGCCTGCTCCTGGCTCCCTGGAAACCCCACTGGGCTGCCACGTGACCCAGCCAGGCCACCCCCAGGATGAGGCAGACAGAGGGTGCCCCCGCCCCACCGGCCAGCCTTGGCCACAGATTCGTGAGTGAGCGGGACGAACTGCCCGGCAGAGCCTGTCCTAGATTGCTGACCCACAGCACCTCAGGCCTAATTAATGCTTGTGTTTCTTTAAAACCACTATGTTTAGGGGGTGGGTTTTTTGTTTTTTGTTTTAAATACAGCAAAAACTGACAGGCGCACCTTCGTGGGAAACTACAAACTGAACCAGAAAGCCGCTTGACTCAGGGTCACAGGTGGAGCAGTGGGTAGGGACGAGATACGCATTTCTACCTGGTTCTCAGCCATTACTCCAACCGTGAGCCGCCACCTGCATCTGGGTGTTTACATGCCAGGAAGGGGGACAGAACAGCCTTTCTGCAGGAACTCAGGGGCCCAGAGGACCCCAAACAGGGACATAATGTGGGAGAACCACATCGGTCTGCTTCCAGTGGGGTAGTGCATTACCAAACCTGTGGTCACCTTCCTCTTCCGGCAGGAAAAGTCACAGAGAGGAGAAAACCCAGCTTTCTGCTGTCACACACCACCTCCCCCGTCACCGCGCAGAAAGGTCAAGCAGCTTTGAGGGGCCTTACTCCCAAATACGAAAGAGCATCCAAATGCAGAGAAGGAAAAGTTCTTCCTCTGCTTTCTTAGGCTCAGTGGTTGGGGCTTATACATCAAGTGGATAAAAGACAGATTAACAGGAGAAAAAACCCAAGAGTTTATTTGCAGGTGCAACGTGTGTACACGCGGGAGGACTCAGCGGCGAGTGACTCAAAGGGGCGGTTAGAATCTGGGGCTTTGAACCATCTTAACAGAAGGCGATAAATCGTGGAGAAGAGACAAGACAAAGGGGAAAGGGTGTGGGTCTGTAGGGGTGCTGATCACGGGCTGATAAATATCTGGGGAAACAAATGGAATATGAGGGATCTTTTAGCAAGCTCTGTTAGGGCTGGTTTTCCGTCTCCAGTGAGGCAGGTTGCATCACATGGTCTCTTCTGGAACTGGACGGGAGTGGGGAACATCTTCACAAGGGAAAACGTATACCCTGCATTCAGGCAGAAAGGGGAGGATAGAGAGTTTTTCCTGAATCCGCTGTTTCTCCATTGCCTTCCACTCAAAATAATCCTTATGCCAAAGCGGTCTATTTTGGGATGGTCTATTCTGATCTCCTTCACAAGGATAACCAGATACTTGAAAAGAGTTATAACGTGAAAAGCAAAGAATAAGACCATCATACATGAAAAAGAACACAAAATAAACATCAGCATTGGGGACAGTAAAAAAGCAACTTCAAAAAGCCCCCGTAATTAGTATGTGCAGGGATGTAAGAGAAAATATTGAACCTGTAAATCAAGGACCAGATGCTGTGAAAAGAAAAATCAAAGAGTAAGTAAAAAGCTAGGAAATTAAAGCATGATAGTGAAAATTAAAATTTCAGTAGAAGCACGGGGAAATAATGTTCAATCTGTTTTTGAGAAGGTGAAACCATAACCGATGGGAGACTTGGAAAGAAAGTGAGTGGATCAGTCTGAGGTTGACTGGTGAGCACTTGAGAAAGTGAGGCCAGGGGAGGCAGCTGGGGAGGCTCTCGGCACCTTACACACGAATCTCCCCTGGAGGGAGGGACTCTACTTTTCAAACGGAGAGCATCACCACGTCCCAGCAAAATGAACGGAATAAGCCAAGGCACACGACCACAACCGTGAGTGGTAGAGCAGCTTGTAAAACATTCTGAGGGAAGGGAGTTACTTTACAAGAGAGAGGGGATAAGATGTCAGCAGGCTCCTTACCATTATTAAAAATAGAAGAAAAACTGGGATAGGCCCTGAAGAAAAATTATATTCAACCTAGATTTCATACTGAGTCAAATTATGAAGGATGAGAGTAAAAATGTATCACTCAGGCACCATTTTCCAGGAAGCTGCTAGAGGAGGCCTTCTGCACAAATGAGAGAGGACGCTAAGAAAGACAATGACAGGGGTTGAAGACCAGGGACCCACCAGAGGGAGGTGGAGAGCAGCCCCAATATGCTGCTAATGGGAGGTCCCAGGACCACAGCTGGACGGCAGCTGCAGGGACAGCAGGTGCACATTCCAGGAGCCCGAGCGCGAGCGGAGGGAGGGAACAATGGCGCCCACGTGTAATCGGGTATTTTGGCAGAGTAGACAAGTGCACTGGAGAGGTTGGGGGGTAGAACAGAGATACAGATTAAGAAAAGCTGGAAAATGAAAAGGATGTGGCAATTATTAACTACAACCAAAAAATATGTAATAAAGGAACTTGAAGTTTCTTGGATACATCAATTAACATGTTTTTCCCCCAGTTTAGGAAGCGTTGGCCATTTTTCTTCAAATATTCTTTCTTCCCCTTTGTTTCTCTCCTCTTCTCCCGTGACCCGTTAGGGATACATTGGTGCAGCTGAAGGTGTCTCACAGGTTTCTGGGGCTCTCTTCTGTTTTCTGTTTCTCAGACTAAATAATCTCAGTTCGCTGAACCTTCTGGCTGCTCAATTCAGGTGTTGGGCTGTAGTGCCCACGGTCTTCACTTCAGCTTCGGAAATTTTATTTGTTTTCTCAGCCTTTTAACACCTTTATAATCTCTATTTGGTGACACACCGTTCTCAATCTGTTATTTCTTCAGACATGGTTTCCTTTAGTCTTTGAACATATTTATAGTGACCGATCTAAAGTCTCCATCTTGTAAGTCCAACATCTGGACTGTTGTAGGGATACTTTTTATTTCCTGTGTTTGGGCCACACTCAGCTATTTGCACGTCATCTAAACTTCAGTGTGCATCAAAATCACCTAAAGGACTTGTTAAAACAGAGGCTGGGCCTCATCCCCAAGTTTCTGGGGTCCGAGAATTTCTGACATAGTCCCAGTTGCTTCTGCTGTGGCTGGTCCATGGAAAACACTTTGAGAACCACCAGCCCAGGCTAGACCCACCATCTCGGCCTCAAAGCAGGGTCCGTGTCTTACGGGTCTCTTACTCCACAGGGTATCCAACACAGTGACTCACAAAGAGCCATTCTACTAGCTTTATTGATATTGAATTACTGAATTTCAAAGGTGTGTCACAGAACATGGCATACACATCGAGGTTCTAAAGAAGAACCAAAAGAGAATGAAGAAGGGCGTGTGGCCCATTCATAAGTGAGGCTGCTTCACCAGTGAACAAAGAAAGGGGAAGGCGTGAGCTTGGTGATCTCCAATAGCATTCCGGGCATCGAGTCGTTAATTATCTCAGTTTTCACACAAGGAAGACTTAATTTTTTAATCATAGCATGCTTCTAGTGATTAGTAGATTCAGTATGAGTGAACACTGATGTCTTTTTACTAATGGGAAAATTGTTGTTAGTTACTAACGGGAAAATCATTACGATTAGTGCCCAGCTAAAAAATGCCAGACACAGAAACCGAAGCAACAAGCAGAGGCAGCCGTGTGCAGGACAGTGGGCAGGGGGCTGCCTGGCTTTGAGCCCACAATGCCACATGCACTCAGGCCCTCAGTTTCTCCCTCTGTAGAATGGGCACCAAAATACATCCGCTTCAGAGGGTAAGTCCTCAAAGCAGCACCTGCTGCACAGTGAACGTTTGTTAAAAATGCCAACCGGTGCAGCCCCTGTGGAAACCAGTATGGAGGTTCCTCAAACCATTAAAAAGAGAGTTATGGGGGAGCCTGGGTGGCGCAGTCGGCTAAGCGTCCGACTTCAACCAGGTCACGATCTCACGGTCCATGAGTTCGAGCCCCGCGTCGGGCTCTGGGCTGATGGCTCGGAGCCTGGAGCCTGTTTCCGATTCTGTGTCTCCCTCTCTCTCTGCCCCTCGCCCGTTCATGCTCTGTCTCTCTCTGTCCCAAAAATAAATAAACGTTGAAAAAAAAAAAAAAAAAAGAGAGTTACGATGTGACCCAGCAATTTCACTGCTGGGTACTTACCCAGGGAAAATGAAAACACGAACTCGAAAAGATACCTGCACACCCGTGTTCACTGATGTTTCACTTACAATAACCAAGATACGGAAGCCACCTAAGTGACCTCGGCAGATGAGTGGATACGGGAAATACTTCCAGCAGAATTTTATTCAGTCATCAAAAAGAAAGAAGTCTTGTCATTCGTGACAACACAGAGGTCTCGGAGACATCACACTAAGTGAGATAAGCCAGGCAGGGGAAGACAAACACCGAATGATCTCACTTACCTGTGGGATCTAAAACACCAGCAACGATAAAACTGTGGAGTCATTGCTAGAGAGGGTATTGTAAGTCCTGGAGGGTGAACGGGGTGAGAGCTGAAACGTCAGCGATGTTCTGGTCCCAAGGCTGTCGAGCGCGATAGCACTCTGAGAACAGAGCCCCGTGACACCGCAGAGGACAATTAGATACAAAATCCGCTGTGACCCCCTGACACTCCTTGAAACTACACATACTCCCTTCACGTAGCCAGCAGGTGCATGTCTGGTTAATGTCTAAAGATCCTTTGTGTTCCCTACCCATGCTTTGATATCCTTTGATACTCATATCTAAGAAAATATGAAATAAAGACTCTGTGCGGTTTGCTGCTGCAGCTGTTTCTCTGGTGGAAGCATGCCCGCACGTCCGCTCCATCCTGTATCTGAGAACTTCTTTGGTGTGCGGCCACACAAAACAAAAAGCAGACCCGTAGACACGGAGGAGTGGGGGCGGGTGGAATCAGTGAAGGGGTTGAAAGGCACACACTTCCAGTTTTGAAATGAGTAGGTCCTGGGTGTGGCAGACAGCGTGGTGATTGATGGTGGTTAATAATAACTGTGCTGTACATTTGAAAGTTGCCCAAAGAGTAGATCTTAAAAGTTCTCACAAAAGGGTTAATAATAAAAGTAAACCAGCAGAGAATCTTCTCAGGTTAGTCTGTGCTTTCGGGGATATGTTTCCCAGTGAAATTGAGAACGGGAGAGGCACTGGGGCCGTGGAGGGGAAGAAAAGGCTCTCCTAAAGTCCCGTGGGCCCCAGGGGTCTCTAGGGTGACGGCATCCTGTGTAGACAACACCGTGGCTGTCCCGCACCCATATCTGTACATTCCCAGCTTCCATCTCCCACTTCTCCAGACATCCTGCACCTGCAGGAAAGGAGAGGAAGAGAGAGGACGAAAGGCAAACTCACGTCCCCATCAGCTTTTTCGGTCATGCTGTGGATGGGTGCTTCTGGAATGGAAGTGATTTCAGGTTCGTGAACCTCCCCAGAACCCGTGAGAATCCACATCCCAGCCCTGATTTTAGGCTGATGGCTAGTGAATCCGAACGGGATCAACCGAAGGAAACTGGACAAACATTCCTCCTCTTGCAAGGGGTTCAGATTTCCCCCGAGAGCCCTGGAATTGACTGTAAGTCTTGGCAAAGAGCATCACCCACCAGTGCGGGGCTCATAAAGTGTACAGGTCTCTGGAAGACGGGTTTCTCCAGCTGGATTTCGCAATGAGAAACACACCTCAGTAACACAGCCGGAGGCGAGGAACCAGTCCCGGATGACTGATGTGGGGACTGCACAAAGGCGGCAGAAGGGGCAAGATTCGGTCATGCTACTGGCCTGGCCGCGGCCCCTCCTGCCTGGCGGTGTCATTCCCGCGGACTCTGCACGCCGGGAGAGGCTAGCCCTCTGGGTCACCCTGTGCGCACTCAGGCACTCTCTCCTCTTTCCCTTTCTTCCTTTCATCCTTTTTGGCTGAGAGGGCCAAATTCAATTGTGTGTTCTCTCTTCAAGCTTTCCGTCGCAGAGATTTCCAAACACACACAACGGTAGCGGTAGGCACACAACAGTCCCCGAGGCTCTGTCACCAGCTTCCCATATCACATTGAGCCAGTTTTGTTCTCTCTGTTCCCCACTGATGGGGTTCTTGAGCAAACGGCTAAGAAAGAATTCTTGAGATGTCTTCGGTGCGAAAAGGTGGTTTTACTAAAGCACGGGGACGGGACCCGGGGGCAGAAAGAGCTGCCCCGGGGTTGTGAGGGGTGACTGATTATACACCTTTAGGTTTGTGGAGGGAGGGCGATAGAGATAAAGTAAGTTTCTCACGTTTATTTATTTTTGGGACAGAGAGAGACAGAGCATGAACGGGGGAGGGGCAGAGAGAGAGGGAGACACAGAAACGGAAGCAGGCTCCAGGCTCTGAGCCATCAGCCCAGAGCCCGACGCGGGGCTCGAACTCACGAACCGCGAGATCGTGACCTGAGCTGAAGTCGGACACCCAACCGACTGAGCCACCCAGGCGCCCCGAGATAAAGTAAGTTTCTAAGGAATCTGGAAGCAAGGCTTTCAGGACCTTGAGATAAAGTTATTTTCAGTCTTTAATAAAACACAAACACCAAGGGAGTAGGGCAGCCAGGAGTTGCCTGAAGAAGTTCTCGCTCTGCGTGTTTCAGGTGTCTGTCAGTGGGCTGTGGGCTGGAAGGAGATTTCACTTAAGCTACGTTTCTCTTGCCTTTGTTTCCTTCACCACCCAATGTTTTCCTGGAGCATTTTACAGCAAATCCCAAAATTTCACTCTTTTTTTTTTAATGTTTGTTTGTTTGTTTATTTTGAGAGAGAGAAACAGAGTGCGAGCAGGGGAGGGGCAGAGAGAGAGGGAGACACAGAATCCGAAGCAGACTCCAGGCTCCGAGCCATCAGCACAGAGCCCGACGTGGGACTCGAACCCCACGGTGAGATCATGACCTGAGCTGAAGTTGGGATGCTCCACCGACTGAACCACCCAGGTGCCCCCAAAATTTCACTTTTAAATGCGGCATTTTGTCTCTCTAAAAACTAAGCACTTAAAAAAAAAAAAACCTATCTAAAATACATGATCACACTTTCCCTAATTAACAACAATCCCTCCACATCATCTAATATATAGTTTGTTTTAAAATCTCTCAAAAAATACCTGCTACAGTTGTTTTTGTTCCAATAGGCTCCACTCAAGGTCTCCATGGCGCATCTGGCTGTTAGTCTCTTAAGCTCTCTCAGCATATGACACTTTCGTCTGTCTTTCTCTCCCCAGGCCACATGTCCGGCCGGCTCAGGTTCCCACAGTCTAGACCTGCCCAATTGAATTGTCAAAGTTGTCAGAAGTTCAGAGATAACAGAAGTAAAGCCAGTGAATCACCTAAGTAGCAATGAGTAAAATTTATCGCGCCCACATACACAAGACGGTTTGCATGCCAGGAGCACTTAGACCAAGCACCGCGTGAGGCTTGGCGTATTGTCCTAAAAAGTGGATCATGTCGTGAGAAGGCAGGGACTGCATATTCTTCCCAGGGACTGGCTATAATGTTAGAATGTTCCAGAATTAAAGGGAATCGGTCACCAGTTACCTCATATCAGTTTCAGGGGACAGTTTAAATTTCACTTACGATTTCCAGAGGCACCAGCAAGAAGTAACCCAGGCAAGTGAGCCTCCCTTGTCTGGCAAGACAGAAAAAAAAAAAAAAAAAAAAAAAGCTAAATTGAGCTTTGCTTGTGTGACTAAATTGGTTTTGTCTGCACAGGGAATTTTCAAGTATGGTTGCCATTTGTGTTTCATTTCACCAGTGTAACTAACACATTCCTTTGCTCCCCAAGCTCCTATAAACTGGTGTTTGGATCTGGAGGCTTGTTTAGACGTGGGTTTGAACTTTTCAGCATGGATATTCTAGGATATTCTATACACGGTGCTGGCAGTTCCTCCCACACCCCTAATGGCTGGTGACCCAAGTCTGCTGGACCTGATATTGGTAGGAGGCAGGGGGAAGGTCAGGTCAGCCTGATTGCACCCCCGCCCAACGTTCCCTATCAGCCTCTTGGTTTTAGCATTGATAATTGCCAACACTCATGTGCTCATTAGTGGTTGCAAACGATGGCTGTCCATTTTGATTTTGTTGTTCTGCACTGATCAGCTGTAATTCCTCTGTTGCTACTTTCTAACCCGAAATACAGTGTGGAGAGGAAAGTATATTTGAAAGTTGTATTTTTGAAATATACATGACACTTTTCTCTTTATAAATTTTCAGAATAATTGGGAACCTACGAGGAGACCAGTAAGACTTTCTTCCGTTTTCCTGTCATCACACACATACAGCAGTTCAAGCACCTGCTTTGTTCCAATGGCGGGGTCTCCTCCAGACCGGCCCCCGGACACAGCCCCCTTGGTCTTGGCAACGTCCCTATTTTGGACCACAACACCGATGTCTCAGGATCGTCTCGTACTGTGCCTGCCTCAGAGCGGCGTTCTTTCTAAGAGCCTTGGTTCCTTTCAGTAAAAAGTAGCTTTTGGTGAGTGTGCTTGTTGTGACCGTCTTGTCCTTGAGTCTAGGCTTCTTCCGTGTGTGGTTTTCTCTGAAAGATCATGTTGAGCTTATTACACTCTCCTTTCCAAACCAAATGTAAAATTTTAGGGTTTTTGCTTAAGTCTGATTATAACGCTGTACTGCTTAGCGTTGAAAATCTTGGTCCCTAAGGAATTTTCCGTGATTATTTTTCTGCTGTCTCTTCTGCCGTCTTATGTGCTTCACCATGTGGATGGTTCGAATAACAATATCAGTATTAGTATTCCAAGTAGGAAGCTAGGATGAGGGAAAAGCTTGCCACCTGCATGGCAAACAGCCACAGACATGAGAGGTACAAAGTGGCATCGGGGAGAGTTTCAACCACAGTGACAAAAGCAGGAGGAATCAGTGTAAGGAGAGTTTGCCTGCCTGTGAGATTGCTCTGAGATGGGAGGTCTGACACAGGCTCCCCCAGGAGTGTCACCAATGACACTTAGCAGTTGATGGTTGTTGGTGGCAGGGTTTTAGGGAAGAAGGGGACGGACAGAACTTTTAGCTGCCGCGGGCTTTGGGAGGTTTCACACACGGTACATTTGAGCCTCTGGATTTTTTTTTTTTTTTTGTAATATTTACTTATTTTGAGAGAGAGAGCGCACATTTGTGAGGGACCAAGAGAGGGAGAGAGAGAGAATCCCAAGCAGGCTCACTCTGTCAGTGTAGGGCCCAACGTGGGCCTCGAACTCATGAACTGTGAGATCACGACCTGAGCCGAAATCAAGAGTTGGATGCTTAGCCAACTGAGCCCCCAGGAGCTCCTTGAGCCTCTGGATCCTAACGGCTTCTTGTAGGTCCCTGGTGCCTTCCTACGGGCTTGGACCACGGGGGCAGCGTGAAAAAGTAGATGTGAAAGATGGTGTCACTTTTCCAGTTCCTTCATTTTTCTCTGAGTTTTGTCCCTGCTTCCAAAATCAACATGACTTGTCTGGAGAGAGGAACATCCTAATAAGCCTGGCAAAAAGTCAAGCCATTTGTCCCTCTGCTTCCTGGAACCTCTCTGGAAAACGCTGCATGTTTCCTTGTGGTGACGCTGTTCACCGTGTACCTGGGTCTCATGTCGGAGAAAAAGGACTTCGTGCCCACAAACCCAGCTACGTTTCTATTGAACAACCTTCGACTCGTTTAGCACCTGAGTTGCTAATGACATATTTTACTAAGTTTATGACTTCAGAAATGCAATGATTAGCACTTAATTTCAAGCAATGCCAACTACTCTTACAGGATATTAATTCAACGTTTTAATAAAAAGCTGTTTGGGAGTATGGACCATGGCATTAATCCCCAGATTCTCCCAAAGACGAAGGCGCAGCTCTCTGGGCCCGGCCCTGGCTGCTGCGGGGCTGGCCGGCCGCTCTCGGGGGAACCACTCTTCAGACCTGCCTGCAACCTCAAACACGCACGCCCTTCTCATTAGAGCACAGGGCACCTCTGCCCTGGAGGATTAGCTCCAAAGGGGGATAGGAAAAGTAGAAACATCTGCTCAGGCACAGCTAACGGGGACATGAGAGTTCTAATCCTGCCTCTGTCCCCAGCCGACCTGAGCTGAACCTCAAAGCCAGAGGAGCCAGTTAAAGAGTTGGGGCCTGGGAGCTCTGAGGGGCTGGGGAGCAGGGGGCCCGGGCTGCGGGCTGCGTGAAAAGGGAGGAAGAAGGGGAAGGGGTATAGCGAGCGGGTGGAACAGGGGTGCAGGGGTGCAGGGGGAGCAGGGGTGTGGATGCACACAGAAGCCAGGGTATGAGGTGTGTACCAAGGGGTGCGGGAGAGGGCAGGCGCGCAGGGCATGGGGGGTGTAGCAGGGATTTGGGGGCGCAAGAGGGGTGCAGGGGCGTGCTGGGGAGGGGGAGGGGAGCAAGATGCCGGGGGTGGTGGCGAAGGGACACGCAGGAGGTGCAGGGGAGCAGTGATGCGGGGAGGGTGCAGGGGCACGCAGAGGGGTGCAGGGGAGTCCTGGAGGGAGCGGCAATGGGGGAGGGGGAGCGGGAAGGGGTGCGGAGGGAGCGGATGCCGGGGGCGTGGGGAAGGACACGGAGGGGAGGGGCTCCTGAGGGCAGGGACTCAGGGCAGGCGTTTCTGTGCCCCCCTCTCCACACAGTACCTGGCTCCAAACGTGTTCGCTGAGCTGAAGCGGCTGGCGGAGGCCGGATCGTCGGGACCTTGGCGCACCTGTGGCCCCAGATCTCAGGGGTGCGCGTGCGTTCTAGGTTTCCTCCGTGACCTTGCCAACCTTGGTCAGCCGTGGAACTCTAGTCCTTCGTGGTTCATCTTTTTCTCGTCGATAGAAATTAAAGACAGAAAAGATAGTAAACATTTTAACATTTCTTGAATTGTGGAAGCATCAAGAAGATGGAAAAGTTAGTGATTTACTCACAGTGTAGACATTTCTTTGCAAACTGGTGTCAACAATCTGCCAAAGCCTCGTTTGCTGGGAGCATGCCTGAGGGTGTAGCATTTTCTGATTTAGTGATGTATAAATATTTGTAAAAGGGAAGAACTGTGTTTTTTTAATGTTTATTTATTTTTGAGAGAGAGAGAGAGAGAGAGAGAGAGAGAGAGAGAGAGAGAGAGAGAGTATGCGTGGGGGAGGGGCAGAGAAAGAGGGAGACACAGAACGGGAAGCAGGCTCCAGGCTCCGAGCTGTCAGCACAGAGCCCAACTTGGGGCTCCGGCTCACGAACCTTGAGATCATGACCTGGGCCAAAGTCGGACACTTAATGTACTAGGCCACCCAGGTGCCCCGGGAAGAACAATTTTAAAAAGAGGCTACCTGGGACTGAAACCTACAGGGTCATCTCTCCTCCATTTTTTTCTGTACCCTTAAAACATTCCCCTTTGGAGTCTGGAGCAGGAGAAGGGGTGCAGCCCAATGTCACACAGAAACAGCAGTTGAGGCTGGGAGAGTCACATGTTCAGGGCCCTAAACAGACCGGTGGCTGGCCCAGTGGAAGGTGCTGGAATCTCTCTGCACCCGGATAATGGGTGGAGATGAGCCCCCACATGTGAGCGTGCCCGCTCAGCATGGTGCGCGGGAGCCCAGAGCCAGGTCACTAATCTGTGGTCTGGCTGGAGCCACATACCTGTGGCTCTGGATGAAACTGCTTCACAGGGAGACAACCTTGTCCCAGGGCACCCAAGAAGGAAAATTTCCACAGAGGATAAGTTCACAAAGATTCCAAAACATATCAGAAGTCCAGTGTTATGAAAAATAGTCACGAGGAGAGCCCGCGTCCTGGAAGTCATTCTCTTCTGTGGCCGTGTGTCTCCAACGCCCCAGCAGGGACCTGGTCACAGTGTGGACCGAAACCACCCAGGTGGTTGGCACGAGGTGGGACTCAGAGAGACACCACCAGCGTCCATGGAAGGCCGTCCATGGCCTCCTCTATGACCCCACGCGGGGACTGGCACCGCCTGTTAATGAGGATTTCATCCAGAAAGGAGTGCCTGCAGTCCACCTGACCAAGGGACCCGGGAAGTTTCACCAGATTTCATTAAACACGACCCACGGAAATGACCAGCCTTTCCCATGTTTGCAGTGAGTTGACAGGGGACGAGGCCCCTGGAGCCCTCTGTGCTGAAATGGGCTCCCGGATCCATAAGGGAAAGAACGTCCACACGGTACCTGGTTCCCAGCCCCCGCAGCTGAGCTGGGAATACGGGAGCCTTTGGAACACGCCAGACACTCCACAGAGGACTGGGGAACCAGGATCAGAAACCTCGTGGGAGCCAGGGCACCAGAAATGACACGCTTCTGGAACAGACCCCAACCCTCTCCCTCTGTTTGCACTAGTCCAGTGGGGGCAAAATCCCAGGGGTGGGCCGGACTGGCCACCATCAAGGCACATGCCTGCCACTGACCAGTCTGCTGCAGACACCCCTTGGCTTCTCAAGTGGGAGAGCAGAGCCTTTCAACTTGCAGTCCCACCGAAACATGCGCAGAGGAGGAGAGGAGTCCCCCAAATGGAAAACAGCATGCCGACAGACAGGGAGAGACTATTCCCATGCAGGCAAAGCAATCCAACCCAGCCCTGTCTGCGACTCCATCCTCACGGCCGTCCACGGAGCTGCTGGTCCTCGGCCAACATCCACAACACCAATGGCGGGCTCTCCACCCTCAAGCCCCTGGCTCTGCTTGCTTGCACTGGCTGGTCTCACACTTGCCCAGGGCTTAAGGATTTCTGGTCCAAGCCCCGCTTGGGTCCCCTGCCTGGAAGGGCTGGCCAGATTGGGGCCAGATCCTGAGCAGTAGGAGAGAGGGATACCCAGGAGGGATGAGGTTGGTGAGGAGATGAGGTGGTGGCAGACAGGGAGGTGGGGCGGCCATGGGTCACGGGTGAGTGGGCCAGGGGCTGCCCTCAAGGGCACGGGCTCTAATGGGGTGAGCCCCCTGGGGAGTGAGGGCTAGAGGGTGGCCTTGAAGCCAGCCAATCCTGGCAGATATTTGTAAACAGAAAGTGTTATCCTGACTTCCTCATGAACTGCCACTGTTTGTTCATTCCTTATTGTACTTGATGTTGAACGTGCCTCCTTTCTTCTACAGGTTTTACTGATTAAAACCCAAATTAAACCTGCAGCCAAGGAAAACTGTGCCCACGTAGCACTTAACCAGGAAGATTTCAAGTATGGTAAATGTGCAAAGTGTCAGAAGGAAAGACCTGGGCCGAGGAGAAATGAGAAAACCATCAGAGGGAGGAACAAATATTTTTAAGGAAACGACACTTGTGTATTGTGATATGCTAAACTATCAATGACAACTGGAGTAAAGAACTGTATTATTATTTTTTAATACACTTTAGCTTTTGGAGATTTAGGATTAGATTCACAGCAAAATGGAACAGAAAGTACAGAGTACCCCCCACGCCCCTGTGCCCCTCCAGAGCCGCCCCCGCCATCAACACCGCCAGCAGATGGTGCACGTGTTACCCTGCACGGATGCGTCACACCACCCGGGGTCATGGTTCACGTCAGGATCACACTTGGTGTTGTATATTCTGCGGGTTTGGCCAGATGCATGCTGGTACCCACCATTAGAGTGCAGTGGTAGTTTCAGTCCCTAAAGATGCTCAGTGCTCTCTACCTCTCCCCTCCCCCACCCCCCATCTCTGGTCTCTTTCCTGTCTCCATAGTTTTGCCTTTTCCAGAATGTCTTGTAGCTAAAATCATACAGTATGCATCTTTTCAGACTGGCTTCTTTCACTTAGTTACATGCATTAAAGTTTCCTTCATGTCTTTTCATGGCCTGATAGCTCATCTCTTTATAGTGCTAATATTCCATTGTCTGGATGGACCACAGTTCATTTATCCATCCACCTACTGACGGATGTCTTGGTTGTTTCCAAAATTTGGTGACTTTGAGCAAAGCCGCTGTAAACACTCATGTGCAGGCTTTTGCGTGGTTGTAGATTTTCTAAATCCCGAGGCGCATGATTGCCGGATCCTATGATAAGTGGATGTTTAGTTTCGTAAGAAACGAACTCTCTTCCAAAGCGGCTGCACCAATTTGCATTCCCACCAACAACGAGAGAGAGTTCCTGTTGTTCCACATCCTCTCCAGCGGTTGGTGTTGTCGGTGTTCTGGATTTTGACCATTCTGATAGGTGTGGAGAGCTGGATTATCTTCAGTACTGGGATCGCAGCATCCAAGTGTGGGCGTGGTAGTGGTTGTTTTCATCTCTAATACTGTTTTTATGATTAAATACCTAGAAACATCTTCCAGTTTAGAGGAAGCACTTGTCATTATGAAACCAGGGTTGACTGGTGCAGATTGGAGAGGGAAAATCATCCTTTTAGTGCACGACAATCAGTACTCTTGTCACATGGAAATGAAACATTACAACAAAAGATGTTATATATATATATATATATATATATATATATATACACACACACATATATATATACACACACATATACACACACACACACACAGATATATATGTAAGATGTTAAGATGTTACATATTTTTAAAAACTCAAAATGCAATTTTAAGTTTTTTTCTTAAATGTTTCTCTTTCCTTTAATGCATGCATTGCCACACCCCATAAAGCAATGGGAAAAAAATCAGATTTAAACAGGAAAGAACAGAGGCTACATTCGATCTTAGCCAAAAGGCCAAGAGGCAACTGCACATATAATTCAGAGTAATGATTTTCAGTGATGTTTTAGGGAGTTACAAATATAGAAAAACAGGATGTTGTGACAAACTCATCAAGAGGTGCTAGGCGCTAACGAGAAATTCCTTTGATTCAGGGAGAGGGAGAGGGAGAAAGTGCCAGTGAGTTCAGGATCAGTGGCACAGCTCTTCACTGATTCACTTACGGAGACAAGACAGGCTTCATCTTGGAAAAGAGGCTCAGGCAGGAAGCCCCTGGAGCCCTCTGGACTCCAGTTCCCTCTTCTGGAACAAAAAAGAGGGGGCTCATGATATGGTAGTCATTAACTTTGCTCCCCTGTTAGATAAATACGGACTAACTTATCTAAAACCAGGTATGACATTATTAAGGTACTTGAGACAATGAGAAATGGTCAGTCCAGCCTCAGGCTCTTGTAGAGGACACACTAGCTCTGGCCGTGGGGAAGGAAGGTGCAGCAGGCCTGGGGTCACCACACACTGTGGGCTGAAAGGAAACTAGAGACCCCTTGAGATGCCCCCTTAGGCCCCTAGCGTGCTTGCTCCAGCCTTTGGGCTTGCTTCTCAGCTCGGTGTTTCCGCCATTTGGAAAGCTCCTAAAAAAGAAATATTCCAGTATTTTGACATGGTTATTTCAGAGATAGCCTGGATGCTAACATTTTTTTTTTTTGAGAAACATTTACTTTCACGTAACCAGAACTCCATCCTGGTATTATCAATCACTTTGGAGAAATTGTGGCAAATTTGGTGCTTTTCTTACAAAACCATGCAAGCTTTGTGAAAACCTTCCTTCAATCATGATCTGCTGAAATGGTGTTTGTGAGGTCACTTCCATACAAGAAATGTAAAAAAAAAGAATTAAATGAATCATGTTATCCTCCTCCATGACCCCAACCTCCCCCACAAACAATAATTGGAATTGTTTCAAAATGTCTCCACCCCTACACAATGAATTTTTGACGAAGTAATTTTATGGCGCTTGAACTTGATCAATAAATTCTGGTCAATACCATTGAAGGTGAGTTTGCCTAATATGGCGGTCACATCATTGGATCCCAAATGTCACTGGGTCAGTGGGGGCTGCACACAGCTCATCTTTGTGACCACAACTGAGTCCTCAGACAAGTAAATCAAGACAAAGTCATTTACCAAAGACACATACAGAAGGTCTTTTGTTTGTTCTTGTTTTTATCTGGTAGTTTTCTGATCCTGAAGCTTCAATTTCTGAAGACATGAATTTTATCTGTTAAAAACACCCATAGAGTTTAGAGCGTAAGGTAAAAGTTCTTATGTTACAACATGCAACTGGGTTTCACTACTTTTTTTAATCATGGGAGAAGCCAGGGGATTTATGAGATCTACCTAAGACATTAACCAGACTCCTCCTCTTCAGTCTCTGATGTGCACAAGAGATATGTATAACTCCCATCTGCTTGTAATAAGAATAAAAGTTTAAAACCTGAGGTTTTATTGTTACCTTAAAGAATCAAATCTTTTATTTGAAATAAGAAAACTGAAAACCAATTTAGGGAGGAAGTCTAACGTCCCCTGGAGCAAATGTGAGTTTCTTTCAGCTTAGAAATAATGATAAGCTGTGGTGTCTGAAAGGCAAATGCTTTCTTCTTTTAGAGAGAGCATGACCGTGACCACGAAGGAGTGCCTCTCAGCTCAGTCCTGCTGCCCTGCCCTGTCACCTGGAAGTTACCTCTCCTGTGACCAACACTGGTTTTCTTGAAACTTCGAGTCTGAAATTGGCTTGGAAGGTCTACAGGTGAGCACATATGTATTTTGCTTTCTTAAGAGAAATTCCCATGATGGGAGGGTGATGTTTTTGCAGGAGTCTGTGTCCTTGGCCAGATTCCCATTTCCTAGATTTTCTTATGCTGAGATGCTTAGTCCAATCTCATTAACTACTTTATTCACCCGTGACCAAAACTAGTTTAAATTCTTACCTCTCTCAGAGAGGTTCACAAATTGATGAGGGGGAAATTATTTGTTCTTTAAAAGCACTTGAGAACCTATCAGAAATGTTAGACTGGGCCACTTTTATTTATTTATTTTTTTAATGTTTATTTATTTTAGAGGGAGGGAGAGGGAGGGAGGGAGGGAGAGAGAGAGAGAGTGCGCACAAGGAGTGGAGCAGCAGAGAGAGAGACAGAGAGGGAGACACAGAATCTGAAGCAGGCTCCAGGCTCTGAGCTGTCAGCACAGAGCCCGACGCAGGGCTCGAACCCACCAACTGAGAGATCATGACCTGAGCCAAAGTTTGATGCTTCACCGACTGAGCCACCCAGGTGCCCCAGGATTAGGCCAGTTTTAAAAATCTGTATACTGCAGAATACAATGATATGCAAAATATTGGAAGAGATAGTCAAACAAGCTGGGAGAGACTGGGTTACGATGAGATTAAAGGACATTTTAATCTCAGGACTTCTCAGACTCTTCCTTTGCCTGCCCCACAACCCAACATCCTCACTCTCAGCCATCAGGTATATACAGTGGAAATTTGAATGTTCATCCGAAAACCAGAAGATGAAAACATAATGGCCCCAAATCACCAAAGCTATCACAGATCTTCCCACATCCATGTAGGAGCAGTTCTGTAATAAAGACCATAACAACGGATGGCACAAATTATTAATCAATTAGGAAAAGGAAAATGACATAAGTCTTCAGAATGAAACAGTTATGCCCTTAGCCACTACATGGTGAGATTTCCAAAATACCAAGACTGAAGGGTGGTGTGCATAGCACCCCCTGGTGAGGAGACATTGCACCAAGGCTTTATGGAGAGAGAGTAGACTGGACAGACATTTGGGAACAGAGCACACCAGGCTGTGGAACCAGCTGTGGCGTTGCCCCACGTGGGACCTCACTTGGCACACTTGAGGATGTGTGAAAATTGTCTAAGTATAATGAAGGAGATGTTTCAGATCAGTGCAGAGAGGATGAACAGTCCAGTGAGTGGTTTTGGAACAAATGAGTATCTCTTTGGAAAATATACATAATCTTATATTCCCAGTACGTACACACACACACACACACACACACACACACACACACACACACACACACACACCATAAATTCTGGATAAATTAGGGAACTAAATGTAGTGACTTCCAGTTAGAGATAGTGGAATCAAGCACCTCCATTTATATTCTCTCCTTCCCCTGACCTCAGTAAAACTACGTGAAAGGATTTTTGAAAACATAAACCCACAAAGAGAAAAGGAAAAGAGACAGCAACAGATTTTCAGAAGCTAGAAAGCAGGGATGAGTAGAAACTGACTAAGCAGAACATGGAGAGCCAAATCATGAGCCAGCAGTGGGGAGGTCCAGGAGAAAAGGCAGCAAAAAATCCTCAAAGCCTCAGAAATTGGGAGCATCCAGGCCCTCAGGAGGAAAGACAGTGGGCTATGAATTAGAAGATCATTTAAAATCTGCTTAAGGAGCAGTGGACACTCATCTTATTCACCATTCCTCACAGATGGGGACTCCTCCTCCCCCTAACAGAAAGCTGGAGGTTTGTTCCTTGGAGAGGCCAAGGAAAACACGTCCATGTGAGGGGGACCCCAACTGGTTGACTTGAGATTCTTGCCCTACTTCTCCAATGTGGCCCCAGGACTTGGTCTCTAGGAGCAAGTCTGAAGGTGTGTCTTTGGTGATTTGGAACCAAGCCAAGCAGAAGGACCTAAATACATTAGAAACAGGGATCCCTCCCACCCCCACGCCAGACATCTCATCCCTCCCACCCCACAGTGAAGCTCACTGGGCACAAAGAACTCACACATCAGCAGACAGCCAAGAGGCACAAATGCTTAAACAAACCCACCAGATGAATGACAGGGATGGGAACAGACAGGAGGGGCACCTGGAAGGTGCAGAGGCTGCATATGAAAAGAAAACTAAAAATCATTAATGTCCTCAGAAGGCCGAGAGGAAATATTACACTTTGGGGGGAAAGCACCAGCAAAGGAATAGCTAGAGAACTATAAATTTAAACTAGGATATCAGAAAAGTCACACTGGATGATATATTTGACAATGCTAATCTTAGGGACTCGTGTTCATGGAAACACATCATAGGAGTGAAAGGCAAGCCACAGGATAGCAGAAAATATTTGTGATCTTATCTCCAGTGAAATAATAGTATCCAGTACACATAGGGAATATCTATAAATACGAAAAAAGATAGAAAACCAATAGAAAATTGGGCAAAAGGTTTGGTAGTCACTTTATAAAAGAGAACATTCAAATGGGTATGAAAAGGTGTTCAACTTCAAGAAGAAGCAACTTAAGACCACCTGATATACCACCCACCAGAGTAGCTAGTGAGAAACAAACATACTAACAACCCAAGTATTGGTGAGAATGTAAAGTGAACAGAACAATAACACTCTGTTGCAGGAGTGTCAGTTGCTAAAACCGCTTTGGAAAACTGTTTGGCAACATCTACTAATGTTTGATGCATTCAATAATTCTACTCCTCGGCATATACCCAACAGAAACACACACATATATTTACTAGAAGACACCTACAAGAATGTATCTATCAGCAGCAAAATGGACAAATAAACCGTGGTATATTCATTCAAAAAATACCATACAGAAATGAGAATGCACATAAGATAAATGAATTCCACAAACAACGTTGAGTAAACAAAGCCAGACACAAAGGAATAGAATTCTGTGTGATTCCATGTGTATGAAGTTCAAAACCAAGTAAAGCTAATTTATAATGTTAGAAACAAGGGGCAGCTGTTTCCTTTAGGAATGGCAGTGCCTGAGAAAGGCACAGAGGCATCTGGTAATGTTGTCTTTCTAGACCCGAGTGCTGGCCACATGAGTGTTTTCACTTTGTGAAAATTCACACAGTTGAACACTTGATTTGTGTGTTTTGCTATATTTAATAGAAAGTTACTTATAAAACCATACTAGAAAGGTGGAAGATGAAGATATGGCATGCTGTCAGGAAATACAAAACAATGACCATGATTACAAATGGGGAGAAAGATGAAACGAGACAAAAAAATCTAGAAGACCAACTTCAGAAGGGCCAACTTCAAATGAAGTGAGTTTCTGAGAGAACAAATTGAGAAATGGTGGTGGGGGTAGGAATTAAAGAAATACTTCAAGAAAATATCTCATGACTAAAGATTTGAATTGCCAAATTGAAAAGATGCACCAAGTTTGGACCACATTAAATGATAATAGTCCCCCATCAAAGCACATCATTATTGATTTTCAGAATCCTGGGAACAGAAAGATAATTTCGTGTTCCCATAGAGAAAAAGTAGATCAAATACAAAGAATGGGAATCAGAATAACCTTGAAATTCTCAACAACGACAATGGAAGCTAAAAGACAATGGAGGAATGTCTTCAATATTGAGATTGCCATCTTTTATACCCAGCCGAAGTATCAAATATGGAGCTGGATAAAGACCTATTTAGATGTGAAGTGCTCAAAAAATTTACTTCCCATTCCCATTTCCCAGGAAGCTGAGAGGATGTTCTTGACCAAAATGAGGAAATAAAACAAGAAAAAGTATGATCTAACATTCAGGAAACAATAAGCTCCAAATGAAAGAGGTGAAGAGAACCCCAGGATGATACAGGGGGAGATTGCAGGATGCCACATGGAGGTAGGTCTGCAGAACCATCAGCCTGGCCACAGATCAGAACTCAGGACATAGTTTCAGGAAGATGATATTATGCTAATGTGTATGAACACACCAAGAGAAGCTCTTCACAAATGGAGTAGAACTTGAAATTAATTAAGTGGTAAATATATATATATATATATATATATATATATATATATATATATATATATATATAAATAATCAATAAGAGACTGTTAGTAGCTCATGAAAAAACACAAAGTTTTAGGGTTTGTAGGGTAGCAGTCGAGAGTACAGAATATAAATCCAGAATGTCTGGGGTTCAAATTCTAACACACAAAGACTGACTTACCTTGATCAAGTCACTTGACCTCCCTGGGCCTCAAGTGTAAGATCAGGGTTGTTATAACAGTCTTTGGAAGAGATTTGTGAAAACTGAAGTCCTTGGAAGTCTGCCCAGCCCAAAGAAAGCGCTGTGTGAGCGTTAACTATCATCATTGTTACCACCAGCACCACCATAATCATTGTGGTCCAGCTGGTGGTTCAGCTGTGAAGGGTGTGACTATAATAGAATGCTGAGATTTTTAAAAAATTCTTTCAACTAGATAGGGAAAAAGAGAAGACAGACATTGCTGTGGGATCAGGGAAGGGGAAGAAGAAAACCATCATCTTCCCCTTGGCGAAGTCTTAGATACTTTTTACAACTAAAAAATAAAGAAGTAGCAATATACTCATGCTTGTTTGAGATAGGGGTGGATATCAAAAGAAATAGCTAAGAGAATTGCCGAGAGCTGCTTTGTGAGGGCAGAAAATGGGGGAAGTGTTATTCTTTGTAACAATCTTCAAAAAATATGTGCAGATATACTTTCATTTTAAAAATTAAAATTAAATTTTTCTTCAAAAAAGAAGTCTCCAGGACAGATGGTTTCACTGGAAAATTCTACCCAGTGTTTAAAAAAGAATCAATGCCAATAATGCACAATCTTTTCCAGAAAACATGAGAGAGCATTTTCCCATTTCATTTTATGAAGCCAGTTTTATACTGACACCAGATCCAAAGCCAGGACCAAAAAGGGAAAGTGCAGACCAATATCCCTCCTGAACGGAGATGTAAAACCCACTGAGAGTACTGGCAAACAGGATTCAGCAGCACTGAGAAGGAATTACACACCGTGACTGAACAAGGTTTACGCCAGGAATGCAAACGAGTTCAATATTCAAAAGCCAGTCAATGTCATTCACCATATCAACAAGAAGAAATTTCATGTGATCATGTCAGTTGATGCACAAAAAACATTTGAAAATTTCGAAATCCATTCATGATAAAAAAAAAAAAATTCCAGAAAACAAGGAATAGGGAGGAACTTTGTCAACCTGATAAAGAACCCACCTGCAGGAAGCCCATGGCTAACATCTGCATAACGGTCAGATGTCCCCCACAACTGGGCACAAGACCGGGATGCCCACACTCCACACTAGTAATCCACCCAGTTCCGGAAGGTGTAGCCAGAACTCAGAGCAAGAAAGGAAATAAAAGGCAAACAGAGTGGAGTCCCATATTTGCAGGAGTGGTGCTCTCTAAAGATGCCATGAAGCCTGAGTTTGCAAACACCGCACCACCTCAACACTCAGCATTCTGGGGGGAATGTGGGGTTTGGTTCCTGAGAGCCTCCAGTCACAACAGTTTCAACAACCCCAATGCTATTTGTGTTACGGGGGTTTGTTTACTGATGTCCTAGTGAAACCAGCCCATGTCTTCAGGCTGAAACCCTACCCTTCCACGTAACCCTTTTCTCGTTAACACTTAGCAGGCAGTTTTCAACTTCTTCCCCAACATCCCGATCTGCACAACCTGTCCACCTGCAAGCTTAACATTTTTACCCTGTACCACTTTCCACCACGTGTGAGCCAGATCCGCTGAGAAGAGTTTAGTGTCTTCCTGACCCTAGGTAATGTGACTCTCCATTGCTTCGGCTTTCTTCACAACCATGCCACCCACCTCACATTCTTTTATCGATGGTCATTTTGTGAATCCACAAATGTAGCCTCTTTTACACTTTCTGTGTAATGTCTTCATGCAGTACAGATGTTACGTTAGCACTTTCCAGAGCAGCCTCGTGTACGGTTTGGGGAATTTCCTCTTCCTGCTTCAGGATATCCTGTGTTGTTGATTCACTAATGTTGAACTTGTGGCCAGTAGCACCATAACTTGTGCGTGAACAAAGCTTGTCTCATACGTAAACTTTCTTCTGAGGCACATCACAACTTTTTGTGCTAGAAACACTAGACAGGACATCAGCACTACCCCCGGGGCCGTTTTAAACAGTGAAACAACCAATAAAAAAAGCACAAAAATGCAGACAGTGTGGCACTAAATGGACCGTGAAAGAGACATTTGTTCATAAGAAGGCAGAGCATTGCTTTGTTCAACATCAACAGGGAGCGTGGGCACTCAGCAACTGAATTTTTTCACCACTCAGGGCATGTTTGCAAATGACCATGAAAAGCACTGTGTGCATTATTTTTGGGTTACAAATAGATTTTAGTGAGTAGGTGAATTTGCAAATACAGAATTCATGAATAATGAAGATCAACCAGAGTTGCAAAAACACATTGCTGACAAAGGACTGCTAGCTAGAATACATAAAGAACTCTCAAATTCAACAGTAAAAACATAAAGGACCCAATGGATGTGAAGAGACATCTCACCGGGGAGAGGTGTGAATGACAAATTAGGCACATCAAAAGATGTTCCACATCCCTCGCTGTCAGGGAAATTAAAACCACAGACAGATATCACTAGGTATAGGGAGACACCTGTCAGAGCAGCCGACACAAAAATTTCCGAGGGGGCCACAGGCTGGAAAGGCTGAGGACGTACCCTGGTAGAATGCACGACGAGATCACCGTTCTCAAACCCAGTATGGCAGTCTCTGGAAAGACCAAACATCCACTTACCATGAGACCCAGACCCAGCAGTGTGGCCCCGAGCATTTATCACAGAGAAATGAAAATTGATGTCTGTGCAAAGACCTGTCCGTGACTGTCATAGTACCTTTATTTACAATAGCCTGAAATTAGAAAACAAGGACGTCCCTCCGTGGGCGAACACCTCCACCCCGCGGCTCGTGCAGACCACGGAACGTGGCTCAGCTGCACAAGGAGTCCACTGTTGGTGCGCCAGCCACTTGGATGGATCTCAGGGATCTCAGTGGAGAAGCCAATCTCAAAAGGTCACATCCCGTATGATCCCACTACAGAACATTCCCGGACAACCCGTTTTAGGTGGGCGCAGGTGGGGCCGGCCGGGTAAGGGGCAGGGGCAGCACAAAGGGCCACGTGGGGGAGGCTTTTGTGGACATGGCGAAGTCGGGCATCTTGCTGGTGGGGTTGCGGGAGCCTGCGTGTGGTGAGGTGTCACCCGTGTCGACTTCCGGATGTGGATAGCACAGCATAGTTGTGTCAAAAGTCACCACCAGGGAAAACTGGGTGAGGGCGTATGAGCCTCTGTCTGTATTACTTTTGCAATATGCTGCGAATCTGTACTTATTTCAAGATGAAAAGTTTTGAAACTTTGTGGGAGGCACGTCAAAGAACCTGCAGACGTGTTTTAAAGCCACCACACGCGCCGCAGACGCCTTACCCGTCGGGTGAAAGGTCACATGGTATCAGGCGGGGCCCCTGGGGGCCTTGAAGGAGGGCTGGAAAGAGCGTGGTGCTGGGGTGGCGACTGGGAGAGCAAGCGGACAGCCCTGGGCGCGTCGGTGGGGAGAGGAGTACAGAGTGCGCAGCATGGGGAACTGCCCGGAGCCGCGGGCACCCACCTTACGCAGGTGCTCTGGGCAGCAAACTGCTCCAAGCACGGTTTTGTGGGCCAGGCACTGGGGCAGGACTCAGCAGCGCAATCCAACTGCTGTGTAGACGGGCCACGTGGTGGAGCCCAGCTGCCGGACAGGCTGGTGCGGAGGGTGTGGGTGGGCCCCCCTCACAGGCCTCCTCCGGAAGGAGGGGCTCAGCAGGACCCTTCTCCCCGAGGACTGGCGGCCTCCCCAGCAGCGTGGTGCAGCTTCCACAGGGCAGCTCGGGGCTTTTTCTGTTATACAGCCAGTGACGCACATTAGGCATTTCAGACAAGTTTTTTTTTTTTTTTTTTTTAATTTTTTTTTTTCAACTTTTTTTTTTTATTTATTTTTGGGACAGAGAGAGACAGAGCATGAACGGGGGAGGGGCAGAGAGAGAGGGAGACACAGAATCGGAAACAGGCTCCAGGCTCCGAGCCATCCGCCCAGAGCCCGACGCGGGGCTCGAACTCCCGGACCGCGAGATCGTGACCTGGCTGAAGTCGGACGCTTAACCGACTGCGCCACCCAGGCGCCCCTCAGACAAGTTTTCAAAGCACAAGGACTGGAATAACCACACGAGCACGTCGGTTTCCAGTCTTGCATGACACACACATCCCCCGTTTTACAAAAACGGGATCACATCCTAGTCACCGTCACACTCACCCCTCCTTTAATTGCCCTCTTTTGGGGTCCTTCCTCTAAACTCATTACCACCCCGCTCCTCGCCAGGGAAGCCCATTGTTTCCTCTATGTAACTGTACGCTAAGATACTTAAACACTTTTTGATTTAAACATATTTAAGTGTTCCTAAATTTTTTTTTTCATTTCACCAGAAAGGATTAATATTTGACACACTTCCCTGTCTCTTGCTATTCTCACTAATAATTTGGAAATGCCTCAACACCGCTTGGTGTAGACCTCATGCATTCCTTCCGAAGACCGCGTAATATTTCATGCAATGTGATTCCCGCAATTTACGCAAGCATTACCCAACCGATGGGCAATTTTTTCTCAGGGGTTTACCACGCGGTATTTTTAGAAGAATGCTGCAATGAATATTCTTTAAAATTTTTTTTAATTTTTTTTTTTTTTAATTTTTGAGGGAGGGAGAGAAAGAGAGAGGGAGACACAGAATCTGAAGCAGGCTCCGGGCTCCGAGCTGTCAGCGCAGAGTCTGACTCGGGGCTTGAACACAAACTTTGGGATCATGTCCTGGGCTGAAGTAGGACGCTTAACCCACTGAGCCACCCAGGTGCCCCTACAATAAATACCCCCTTTTTTTCTTAATTTTTTTAATGTTTATTTATTTTTGAGAGAGAGAGACAGACAGACAGAGTATGAGCAGAGGAGGGGCAGAGGGAGAGGAAGACAGAATCCGAGGCAGGCTCCAGGCTCCGAGCTGTCAGCACAGAGCTCAACGTGGGGCTAGAACCCGTGAGATCGTGACCTGAGCCGAAGTCAGATGCTTAACCGACTGAGCCACCCAGGTGGCCCATTATTCTTATGTTTACGTATATGTCGGGTTTTTCTACTGCCTGGGTCCTCACGTGTGGGCTAGCTGTGTTTTTAATTTTAATACATATTTCCAGATTATTCAGCAAAAAGCTACAGCAACTTACAGCTCCACCAGCAATGAATGAAGATCCTTTTCTACACATTTCTACGAGCTATAGAGATTATGGTCTTTGGTAATTTTTGTAAATCTGCATATGCTAATTTTAGCATATCCTTGTCAATTGTTTCTATTTAAAAATTTTTTTTTCTTTTACATTTATTTACATTTGAGAAACAGAGTGAGACAAAGTGTGAGCAGGGGAGGGGCAGAGAGAGAAGGAGACACAGAATCGGAAGCAGGCTCCAGGCTCCGAGCAAGAGGTCAGCACAGAGCCTGATGTGGGGCTTGAACCCATGAACTGTGAGATCATGACCTGAGCCGAAGTTGGACGTTCAACTGACTGAGCCACCCAGGTGCCCCTATTTGTTTCTATTTAATAGCTACTTATGCCTTGCTATCTTTCCATTTTTCTTATTATCGCTCAAGCGTTATTTATATATTACGCCATTAATAATTTATCTTTTATATGCATTGCAAATATTTTTCCAATTTAACATTAGTTTTTTGACTTACTTGGTATCTTTTGTTATTTACATGTGTATATTGTATATGTGTGTATTTTTATATACTGGTATATATTTTATAAATATATCATATATTGTATATAGAAACATGTTTTATATACAAATATTTTTAAGTTTATGTATTTTAAAAAATATATTTTACATTTTTAAAAATTTTTATGAAGTTGGGGCAGTTGACTGGCTTAGTCACAGAACATGTGACTCTTGATCTTGGGATTGTGACTTTAAGACCCACGTTGGGCACAGAGCTTAAAAAATTTTTTTGTGTGGGGCACCTGGGTGGCTCAGTCAGTTAAGTCTTTGACTCTTGATCTCAGCTCAGGACTTCATCTCAGGGTTGTGAGTTCAAGCACTGCATTGAGCTCCACAATGGGCATGAAGCCTACTTAAAATTTTTTTTAAAAAAATTTAAGGGGCACCTGGGTGGCTCAGTCAGTTAAGTGACCAACTTTAGTTCAGGTCATGATCTCATAGTTCATGAGTTTGAGCCCCGCGTCAGGCTCTGTGCTGACAGCTCGGGGCCTGGAGCCTGCTTTGGAGTCTGTGTCTCCCTCGCTCTCTGCCTCTCCCCCGCTCACACTCTGTCTGTCTCTCTCTCAAAAAAATGAATAAATGTTAAAAAAAAATTTTTTTTAATTTTTTTGTGTGAAGCCAACTATGTCTCTCCAGAGTTTCTGGGTTTTAGTTTGGGTTGAAAAAGGTCTCTGAAGCACGGGTTTGCATACTTTGTAGATGTCATAGTATTTTGCTGTTTACCTTACCCCACCCCACCTGTCATTTGTTGTGCGATAGAAGAGCAGGACCCAGAGCGATGGCCGTGTGCCCCCGCCATTTACAAATGAAGCCAGCTTCTTGCTCTGCGCTGAGACCCCCTTTGGGACCAGCCAGCTGCCCATGAGCCAGCCTCCAGTCCCACAGGTGGCTGCCCCGCTCCACGTCCAGGGTCACCACTGCCCTGTCCTGACCGCAGACCGCTTTCTTGGGTTTTTGTGCAAATGCTCCTTTGCAGCAGCAACGGGCTGGTGCCAGTGCATCCCTGCTCCTCCTGAGTACAGGTGGCTGCCTCTGGCGCGTGCCTGGTCCACGTAGCCACGTGGCTGGTCCAGCCAGGGAACCCCAGCAGAAGTGGGGGCCTCGTCCCCCGAACAACAGAGAGGGGGGACTTGAGAGACCACGGGGTGTGGCGGCAACGCTTGGGCCAGAGAACCGCAAACCTGCCGTGCGTACCCTGAGCTCGGCGTCAGGAGGGATACGCTTCTTGCTTCCGAGCGTCTGGACATCGGAACCTCTTTGCTGCTGCAGCCTAGCACACCCCGACTGAGCAAATGCTCCCGGGACCAGGGGACCAAACCCCACCCAAAGCACGATGCAAACAGCAAGAGGGGGTGGCCCTGTCCCATGCCGTCCCCACTGGACGAGTTCCCTGGAGCTTCTTACTCGAAGTGCGGTCCCTGGAGCATGACACTGCCCACAAGCTCAGGCCTCCCCAGGCCAGCGGGACGGGAGATCCCGGCCGCCGTCCCCCGGCACCTGCTTCACCCACTGCGCTCGGGGCCCCTCCCTCGATCTGCAGCATTTGCACACCAGCTATTGGCTTCCAGCGCTGAAAGTTTAGACTCGTGTGCACTGACCCAGCTCCGCTCTCACTTCCCGACTCCTAGACAAGGGCCCTCCAGGTCAGCCCTCCACAAGCCCCCCACACACAGGGGCAGAGCTGGGGGCGTGGGGGAGGCCGGATGTGGCTGCCGCAGGCACCTGCCCTCCCTGCCACCTGCCTCCACCCTGCAGACTTGGGGTTCCACGAAGGTCCCCCAGGCAGGCCCTGCACTTGCATTCTGCCTGTCTGTCCGGCTCCTCCTCCAACATTGCCACGATCTCCTTTCCAGCTCCCAAAACTACACGGAAATTTCCAGATCTACCATTAGTGCCCCCTCCCCCATTCTCTTCACTCTCAGTGGACTTTTTTTCTGCAGAATTGTGTTTTCGTGTATCGCTATTGTCCTGAACCATTTCGGTAACAAGGCCTCGGTGGCATTCAAGACGGTGGTTCCCAAACATCAGCCCACGATGCTGTGTAAGTGCCGAGAACGGAGGCCTCGAGCCGGGGCATCCACCCCCCCTGGACGGGGTATTTGCCACAGCAGCCTGAGGAGACCAGCAGGCACGCTCCTCCAGTGTTCTTCACGGGGCCCAGAAGTACAGGCTGGGCCCCGGCCCTGAGTCACCTCCTCCTCCCACCAGGGCCCCTGCCTTCCGGATGGAGCCATCTGCCAGGCCAGCACAGGGCCCGTGTTTGCTCGTACTGCAGCTTTGAAGCGTCTGCAACACTTGTTGCTGATGAAGCAGAGCAGACCATCTATAGAGGGATACGGGTCGTTATCTTCACCTTGAAAGAAGCCGTGTTCGGAATCAGCAGCTTTGCAGGATTTCTGCTCTTGAGGGCGTTTGCTACGGAGTGTTCCTCAGACTCCCCTTCACTGGAGCTATTCAGGCCCACAAGTGGATGCTGGGCTCTGCTGGCGTTTCTTTTTTCAAGTCACTCCACGTGGTATTGAAATGATTTCGATGGATCTACATCACCCCTGGCCACTGGGCACACGATCCGGGCCAGGGAGCTGCAGGACGAGCCGCAGGAATTGCGGGAGCTCCAGAAGTCGGGGCAGAGACAGGGAGGCCGGGACGGGCCCCGGGGGAGGCAGCGCGGGGGTGGGGCCCCTGAGTGTGCCCGCACCGGGCACTGCGGGCCCTGGGGGTGAGCTGAGTGTGGCTCAGCGGCCAGAGTCAGAGGCGGCAGAAATCCTGCGGCACGAAGTAGGGAGGACAGGATGGAACCCCTCAGCTTGCGGCACATCCTGGAGGCCCAGAAGCACAGCCTCGTGGAGACCGTGGGGATGGGGTGCCGTGGGGGTGCCTCTGCCAACGTCAGGAGGCGTTCCGCCCTGGCTGATAGCGCATGTTGCCGTCAACATATGTAAACACATGGCGGTAAGCTGAGGTCAGTAGGCCGAAAGATGCACCCACAAAAATGAGCGTCAGAGATCTGTTTGTGGGTGGGAACAGCTCTGCCCCCACCACCCAGCTTCTGCCACACCGGGGGTGTGGAGAACCGCCAATCTCCCCTGCTCACCACCCCCGGCCACGTTGGCGGTATCTACGTCCACTGCCCTGGCCACAGTGGCCACAGCAGCTGGCTCGGGGACAGTGTGCAGCTCAGATCACTGGGGTTTTCAGTGTGGCCACAGAGGGAAAGGTGTCTGCCTCCAGTCTCAGGGTCAGGAGGAGCGGACGCCGGGTCCACACGTAGCCTCATCCCCACTACGGTCCCAGTCAGGAAATGAAACCAGGAAGACCCGAGCAGAGACAGGAGAGAGACCCTCCTTTGCTCAGGACCGGTGGCCCTGAGCCCCATCCTCCCTGGACATCCCAGCTGTGTGAGCAAGTGAGTCCCCTGTTCGTTCCAGCTGCCCTGAGCTGGGATTTGCTCACTAGGGTGGTTTAGAACTCACACAGGGTTTGGAACCTGCCCTGGCCTGAGGCTTGCGCCCAGCACGAAAATCGGAGGAGGTGAAGGCAGGGGCGTTGTGGAGTCAGCAGCCCTCCATGGGGACCGTGCCTTCACTGCTGTGGGACTGGACCTCCTAGCTGCTCAGGCTTCATCCGCAGGGTGGAACATTCCAGAATATCAGGAGGGACATCAGCCCTGATGGCTTTGGCAGGAATTTACGACTCTTTGAGACTTGAATCCTGAGACTCAGAGGCTGCCCTCCACAGGACTGCCCACAGGACTTGGCCAGGACCAAACTAGCATAGAATGTGCTAGACTTCCCCAGTTCTCCGTCTCTGGGAAGGAGGTAGGCAGGGCCGTCCTTGGCATAGCGATGTCCGCTGAGGAACTGTCCTGGAAATTTCTCTGTCTGCTCCGCTTGTTACGGGCTCATCTACAGTCTCCTGCCCTTTGGCCTGGTTGGCAGATGGGTCTCCTGTTGCTGCGTGACAAATCAAATATATACAAAGATTTACAAAGGCGAGGGCCTCATGCCTCTCTCCACGAACACCCACAGGACGTCTGCTGATTCTCCTGCCCAGGGCTGGGAACGGCACGGCAGGTAAAGTATGCCCGCTGAGGGCCACCAGCTGTGTGTGAGGTCCTGTGTGAGGTGCTTGCACTGTGGGCCACGTGCAAGCCGGGGCTCACTGACCACTGCTGCCTGGGATAGCCGAGCAGGACACAAAACGCCAAGGTGACAAAATCGGCCCCCGGGGGCACTTGGGGGCGGGGGAGGGAATTGTGAGGAACTTGCCTTCTCTTGCGCACAGCTTTCAATATTTTCTTGAGTGTTTTGTAGCAAGAGTCACTTTCATAATCAGAGAGGATAGTCAGGATCTCTTCCTACCTCTCCTCCAAAAGCTTAGTATTGCCGTTCTTTTTCATGTGTTCACCTGATTGACCAACACAGAGAAACACAGAGAGAGAAAGAGAGAGAGAAAGAGAGACAGAGAGAGAAACAAAAAGAGGGAGGGAGAAAGAGACAGATATAGACAGACAGAGAGAGAAAGAGACAGAGAGGGACGGAGAGAGAAAACCTGTGAATTTACGAATCTTTGATGACTAGCGAGGCTGACAATTTCCACGGACGGTCCTTAACTTCTGGCCCTTCGTTCCTGGTTTACATCACCTTTCCCTTGGGGCGTTTCTCCTTTTCTGATACACGTGTAAAGCCTAGTTATATATTCAGGTTTTTAATCCTTCGCCCATCACTTATGCTGCAAATGTGTCTTTGTCCTTAAACTTTGTTCACTGCGACACCACGGGCACACGTCTTTGCAGGGACAAACCTAGCAATCCTTCCGTCTGTGATTTTTGCCTGTGCGGTCAGACTCAGAGAGTTCTTGCACCTAAAACAGTATGTAGACATTGCTTTCGTGCTACGTGCATAGTTTTATGCTTGTTTTTGCCACTTAAGTATTTAAACCACCTCAGGTTCATTTTGATCTAGAACATGAGAGAAGAAGCTTTTTTCTCACTAATGGTTGACTGATTGTAAATCACAGATGGGGGACTACTTTGCTGCTGGTGGGAAATTCTCTGTGATGGTTTAAGAAAGATTAATAAAGCCAGGCAGGTTTCTGTGTGATTCTGGACTTCCTTACTTGTTCCACTGATTCGTTGGCCCAAACAGCAGTATCATACTAATTATTAAAAATTTTACCATATATGTTAAAAATTTGCTAGGAAGAGCCATCCTCATTGTTTTTCTTTTTTAGAATTTTCAAGCTATTTTTCTATATTCTTTCTGAATGAGCTTTAGGACTTTTTGTCAACTTACCCTAAATAAACTCTTATTTGAATTTTTTTAAATTTCCAAATGTACAAAACAATACTTAGGCTTTACGTCCAAGGAGAGAGCACGGATTTCCATTTCAGTTTCATTTCCATTTGAATTTCCATTTCCATTTTCAGTGAAAGAATAATGGCTGAGAATACAGACTTCTCAGCTACACGGCCTGGGTTCAAATCCCAGCTCAGAAAGTTTTTTACTGTGTGACCTTGGGTGGGATAGGAGGCCTCTCTGGGCCTCAACATTTGTATACATGCAACATGGAAAGTATGAGTGAGTAGTGACTTGACAGGTTGGCTATGAAAAGTGACTGGTTTATACATGGCTTGTCTGTGGTTAGAATAACGCGTGGCACATTCTTAAAGGATGCTGACTTTTCTTGTTACTCTCCCCACTAATATTTTGCAGTTCACTGCATGTTGGGTCCACATGAGAAAGTCGGGATTCAGTGAGTTTACGTGTAGAAAATACGGAACAGCTCGCATCCACGGTAAACACTCAGTTATACTCTTTAACACCAAATGGCAGAACCACCTCTTTCTATCCTGTCACCTTTCAGGAACATTCCACCTTCACTGTGGGAATGAAATCAAGGAGAAACACTCGTTTGGGACAACGGTCCACATCTTCTGTTCACTAAAAATCTGTTACGCACTTTCATGTAATTCAAGCCAGAGATGAAGTCTCTGCGAGAATATATAGTCCTGCTGGCGGGGGAGGGGGAGGAAGGCCTTTAGCTTTCTAGTTTTGTTTCAAATTTCATTCCCAAGCTAAGACTGCTTTATGAATTTCAGCTGGAATGAGTTTTCCCATCTCGTCACGAATCCGAGCGAGAATGTCACCACAGACACACTCCGGACGGTCGAGGTCGGAGGTCTCACTAGAGGAAAACCCAGCCGTGGTTCGCCAAAGTCAACAAACCGCAGGGCCGGATGCGTGATGCCGCGGCCGGCACTGGCGCACACGTCCTGCCGGTCCACCCTGACACAGAGACCGGCACGCCTCCGTGTCCACGTCCCAGACGTTCCCCGCTCCCGGCCCGTTTCCCACGTTTCCACGGGCCACATCTAAGGATGTGTTGGAAAACAGGTCAAGAGCGATAGCATCCAGCCACACACGCCTGGACCCCCCCTGAGACTTGAAGGAAGACTTTTTCCTCTCGTTCATTTCAAACCAAAGAAAGACCAGAAATTCACCGGAGAAAATACAGGCTGTGGCGGGAGGGATCTAGATGGGCAGGGTCAGACTACACGGACGGTGATGATGCGGTGTTAGGGAGGGCGGTTGGCTGTGCAGACCAAGTCATACCTGCACGGAGCACTGAAGGATGAGGGAGAGGGTGCAAGCTGGCGAGCGGCAAGCAGGCTGTCTGGGGAGAACATTCCGGAAGGTGCCACAGGCACAGTAATATGAAATCATAAAACACCCTAGCACATTCTAAGAGTTGTGAGTGCTTCGCAGTTGTTGGATTTACAGAATACAAGGGGGAAAGTCAGGCAGCAGAAGGTATAAATCACAGCTGGGCTCATGTACATGGGAAGGAATACGGATTCTTTTTTATTATTTTAAGTAGGCTCCACGCCCAACATGGGGCTCGAACTCATGACCCTGAGGTTAAGAGTCGCGTGCTCTACCCATTGAACCAGCCAGCCCCGATTCTTTTCTGTAGACAACAGGCCTCTTTTGGGGGCCCGGGAACAAACCGCTGAGGATCTGGGCAAAACTATGGCCATTGTCCTCAAAATAGTGCTCACAGTACAAGTGCGCCCGTAGTTTCAGAGGGTCCGCGGGACCCCGGAGCAAGGTCACAGAGCCCTGACCAAGAAGCTCACAGACCACAGCTGGAATTCAAGCTGAAGTGAGGGGGTCAGAGACTGTGTCACAGGCGCTCTGGGCAGAAGGGAGAGCACAGCAGAACCATCTGGAAGCTGCGGGACACATCTCACACATGGTGGAGGGCCAGAGTCCGGCATGCTTCCCGAACCGGGACGTGTCCCTGCTGCTTTTTTTAATGTTTATTTATTTTTGAGAGACAGAAAAAGAGAGAGCGCACACGCACCCACAAGCAAGCGGGGGAGGGGCAGAGAGAGAGGGAGACACAGAATCCGAAGCTCCAGGCCTTGAGCTGTCAGCATAGAGCCCGACGTGGGGCTCAAACCCATGAGTTATGAGATCATGACCTGAGCTGAAGTCAGACGCCCAACCTGCTGAGCCACCCAGGGCCCCTGCCCCCCATGTCCCTGCTTCTAACAGGTCATATGCCCCATCAATTTCTCAATTTCTTTTCTTTTTTTTTTTTTTTTTTATTTGAGAGAGAGCAAGCTTGAGCTGGGGAGAGGGAGACAGAGAGAATGCCAAGAAGGCTCCACACTCAGCATGGAGCCCGATGCGGGGCTCGATCTAATGACCCTGGGATCATGACCTGAGCTGAAATCGAGTCGGACACGCACCCAACTGAGCCACCCAGATGCCCCAAATTCTCAATTTCTTAACAGCTGCTCGGGAAAAAGACATCCTCCACATCAAATGTACACTATTTTGTAATCTTGTATTTTTCAGCTGGTTGGGGCAGTGGGAACTCTGATGAACTTAAACCTGACAACAATGGTTCTCATCCAGGGAACCCCAGGCATCCCATGGGGAGACTTGACCTCCAGGCGTGGGTCAGGCACGGGGCAGGGACACCAGGGCTCTGGACTCGTGGGCACAGAGGGTCTTTCTGTGCACCTGCCCAAGACATTGTCCCCAGCAGGGAATACGGAGCCGGGGGACTTGGGTCAAATCCCCAGGCCTGTGGTGGGCGGGCCCACCTGAACCACAGGGAGTGAGGAGCAGAGCCCAGGGGCAAGGGTCAGCACTGTTGTCAGAAAAGATAAAAAAATTTAAGAATGGAAAGAATGGTGCCAGTGAAAAACAACAGATTGTTGCCAAACTCAGAAAATTCAGTCACTTACATTTTCTTCCTCATTATCGGGCCTTCCCTTGCTCGCCAGATACTCACTGAGCACCTAGTACGTGCCAGGCCCTGAGAATGATGTCGGTGGAAAAAACACAGGCAGAAGCCTTGCCCCTTGAGGGCCTTGCGTTCCTGGAGGTCAGTCGGGCTCACGTTGCTTCAGGGTGACCTTCCTCTGAAGGTCCCGGTGCTTCAGTGTTGGCCGACCCTGCCTAGGGTTGCGAGCCGCCTTCCCATCTACACCAGCCCTTGGCCTCTTTGCCACCATGAGGACCGACAGTAGGGGCCTCCTGGGGGCTCAGTCGGTTGAGGCTCCCACTCTTGGTTCCAGCTCAGGTCATAATGTGACAGTTTGTGGGTTCCAGGCCCACTGACAGTGCAGAGCTTGCTTGGGATCCTCTCTCTCCCTCTCTCTGTCCCTCCCCTGCTCATGCTTGTGCGCTCTCTCTCTCAAAACAAACAAACAAACAAACAACCATTAAAAAGAAGGATGGACAGTATATTTGAAGTCACTGGAGAATACCCCGGCTTCCCCCATAGTTCCTGTTTCGATGAGGCCGAAGGCTCGTTCTGCTCGTCCCTGAATCTCCCCGGGCAGGTGGTCACCTGCAGGTCCCCACGCCGGGCATTTCCGTGTGCGGCGTGAGTCCGGGCAGACTGCACCCGGGGGAATCCGAGCGCGGGAAGTGACTTTTCCTCCGCTTCAGGAACGTGGCTGTAGCTGCACCGTGACACGGACGCCCACATGTGACTTCAACAACGCAAATGGCAGAGCTCGGTTCCCGCAGCGACGTCGCCGTGCACCTGCCGGCTGGTCTCAGACTGCGAAAAATCGCGCGTCTTAGCAAAGGCAGGGCAGGACCCCGGCAGGTAGCCAGAGGCTGGGCTCAGGGCTGACCGTCAGGAATGCGTCACACGGGGCCCCCCGCCCTCCAGTCCCAATCAGGGCGCGTTTCCAGGCTTCCCCAGCCACAGGGAGTGGGCGAGCGGCAGGCTCTGACCCCACCCCCCCAGGCCCACCGGTGCCCCGCGATGCCACGTGCGCCAGAGGCAGGGCTGCGCCCCCGACCACGCCCGCCTGCGGGGGCCGCAGCCCCCTCCCGGGGACCCCCGAGCCCGGACCGGGACACGGACCAGGCCCAGGCGGTGCAGGGGCAGGTTCCCCTGGGGAATGTGGAGCTCCCGATCGCCCGCTCGGGTCAGCGGCAGGGCAGTTTGGGGCCAGAAGGGAGACTGGTATGCCGGAACATTCCTCTGCAGGCTCCCATGACGGCCCTGCAGCGCTGGAGCAGATCCACAAATACTTGTCTGGTTGCATAGTTCAGGCATGTGAAAATGAGACCCGAGAAACACACCCTTTCTTCTCTTTCCAGAAACGCCGCCTGAGCTCTGACCCCTGGCGCTCCCGGCATCCACCCCGATTTTCCAGCTGGTCGCCCTTCTCTCACTTCGGTGCCTTCACAGACTTGCTGGAAAGGAGAGCGGTCAGTGTTCCTCTGGCCGTCTTCGGTGCTGGCCGAGGCGCGCCTGCTGCCACAGGGAGGAGAGCCCCCGGGGGTCCGGTCCACACGGCCCTCGCTCGCCCCTGCCCTGAGCCACCCGGCCTCGGCTGCTCCCCGGGAAGGCTCTGGAATTCCTCATTCCGCATCATCTGTGCGTGTCAGGCCCGGCACGCTGTTCCAGCCAGCTGTCTCCAACCCCCCGGGGTCCCCTCCTGTCTGTGGCCGGGGCTCCCCCGACCCGTGGCTGCTGCTTCCTCGGGCTGCAGGCTCCAGAGGAAGGCACACGAGCCGGGTCTGGACCTGCCGGGTGGTGAGAGCCAGCGGGACCGGGGGGAGGCCGTCTGCAGGGGGCAAGTGAGGCGGCACGGGGCTCCCGCACCCCCTGCATCATGTGGTCTCTTCTGTGTGGGCTGGAGGCTCTGCCCCGAGGTCCACGGGCAGAGTTCAGCCGCCCAAGAAGGTGGACGGGAACGACTGTGTCTCTATTTTCACTAACTCCTAACTACGAGTCGGATTTCCTTCCTCTGAATGCGGGTAACACAGCACGGTGGCGGCAGTGCCCCCGGGGGCCCCGTCGACAGCAGGAGCCTCGTCCCGGACACTGTTTAAGCTCATCGCTATGTAACATCACGGCGCCCGTTAGGCCCGCCACTGGGGCTTATTGCCCGTGAATAAAGAGGCATCCGTACTGCGACATCACAGATTTATTCTTTAGACTCTAACCATGCTTTTCAATCAAGTGGATTTTCTTTGTTCTCCTAAGTGTTCCCAGCGTTCTTCTGAGAGAGGTCCTGAAGCAGCCCCCACCCGTGCCCCCCTGTATCCCCAGGCCTGGCCATCCCGGCACCACCCCCTACCGTCACAGAGCCCCCACCCCCACCCCGCACCCCGAAAGCCACTGCCTGTGAGGCCGGAGCACAGACGGCGTGGGAATTACAACGTCGACCCTGAGAGCCCGCACCTCACCTCTTCGGTGGGTTTCCCCAGGACTCACCCCATCCTGCCCTGACCAGCCCCCACCCCTCATTTCCCTGCCCCAGGCTGCTCCCTGCCCTCCCGAATACCCCAGCTGTGCTCCAGTTTCTGTCTCCGGGTAGGCTTCTGAGGGAATGCAGACTTCGTGTGGCCACTGCTCCAGGCCACGGAGGGGTTTCAGGTCCCGAATGAATCAAGGGCCCCAAGCGAGAGGCCCCTCCATCCCCAGTCTTTAGGCTGAAATCTTAACCTTTCTCCAGGGTCTCCAAAGTGGTATTTCGGCAGCCAGGGTAGGGACGACGTCAGCTCAGATTCGTAGGTTCTCCAGAAGGACCTTTAAGACTTATCATCTTTTCAGGGGCGCCTGGGGGGCTCAGTGGGTTGAGCGTCCAACTTTGACTCAGGTCATGATCTCACAGTTCATGGGTTTGAGCCCCACGTCGGGCTCTGTGCTGACAGCTCAGAACCTGGAGCCTACTTTGGATTCTGTGTCTCCCTCTCTCTGTCCCTCCCCCATTCATGCTCTCTCTCTCTCAAAAATAAATTAACGTTAAAAAAAATTAAAGACTTCTCTTTTCAGTGATCATCTCTGGAAAAGGGATATCATGCGTGTATTCTGAATCACTTACGACCCACCCCGGGTTACCCGGTACTGTGAGGAGAGTCGGGGCCACATTCGCACGTGTATTTACCACTGAGGTGCCACAGAGCAGGGACGCTTGGACTATCACAAGGACAGAGACAGGTAGGCGGCGCACAGCACAAACACATCCTGCACCCATAATGTGACAGCTGGTTTGGGGACGTTCAGGGAAGTGAATAACCACACGCGGCCACTGCCGGCTGGTGTGCGGGCTGCAAATACAGCCACCAGCGCCCTGGGGACCCAGCCGCTCTGGAGTCCTGGCTGAGGTGGGACAAACATGTCTCCCCGGAGAACAATTCTAATGTTGTTAAAGTTTCCTCTTTTCAGGGGTGCCTGGGAGGGCTCAGTCTGTTGAGCATCCAACTTCGGCCCAGGTCATGATCTCGCGGTTCCTGGGTGCCTCCCCTCGTCAGGCTCTGTGATGACAGCTTGGAGCCTGGAGCCTGCTTCGGAATCTGTGTATGTCTCTCTCTCTGCCCCTCCCCTGCTCATGCTCTGTCTGTCTCGCTCTGTCTCAAAAGAAACATCAAAAAAATTGTAAGTTTCCACTTTTCATTTTGTGTCCATTCAGTCACACGTTGTGCGGGACCTCCTCAAGGACAGTGAGCACGGGGTGACCCACCAGATACGTATACCCCGCACTCATTACTACTGCCGTGTGACCAAGCACTGGACTCTTGGGGCTCAGAACGCCCTCTTTCATCCTTGACTCTGTGGGTGGGGATTCAGGAAAGGCTCTGAGGAGCGGCCACGTGGGGGCCGGAGCCTGAGTCCACATCCACAGCGGTGCGCTCACGAGGCTGACAGGGATGCCCCCAGGTCACCTCTCCAGCATGGCGGGCCCTGTGAGGTCAGGCTTCCCCGGAGACCCAGCCGCTGTGACCCTGCATCACCAGCCTGCCGGACTCGGGGTGGGGCGTAGATCCCACCTCTTTGTGGGAAGAGTGTCCCAGAACGTGGGGTGCATGGTTGAAAAGCCAGAGTATTGAATATTATACTAAACATGTTTGCAGTGAGCATGGAGACCCTTGAAGGCCATCCTGACTCGCCCTAACTTGGAAAGCAGGGACTGGAGGTTGGGAATGCCGCGGTGTCCCTAGAGCCAGATCTGCTAGAGCGCAGCTGAGCTGAGGACCCATGTGCTGACCAATTCCGGAAAAGTCTTCTGTGGATCCTCTCGAAGGAAGAAGTGGATGGAGCAGAAAGCAGCTGTGTGGGAACAGACTTCAAGGGGAAACAGCGAGAGGAAACCACACCCTCAGATGTTTACTGAAAACTCCACGGTTCGTTAAATACTTTCACTCGGTTTGTCTCATTGGGTTACGTTTCATACATGACCAAATGTATCACCAAAAATATAAGCCAAGCATCAAGATGTGTATGGAGACTTCTGGATAGCATCCCCCGCTAATATGTAAGAAAAAGAGAGGGAGGAAAATTAATCAGGAAGAAGAAAGAAAGAAAGAAAGAAAGAAAGAAAGAAAGAAAGAAAGAAAGGGAGAGAGAGAGAGAGAAAGGAAGGAAGGAAGGAAGGAAGGAAGGAAGGAAGGAAGGAGGGAGGGAGGGAGGGAGGGAGGGAGGGAGGGAGGAGGGAGGGAGGGAGGGAGGGAGGGAGGAAGGAAGGAAGGAGGAAGGAGGGAGGGAGGGAGGGAGGGAGGAAGGAAGGAAGGAAGGAGGGAGGGAGGGAGGGAGGAAGGAAGGAAGGAAGGAGGAAGGAGGGAGGGAGGGAGGGAGGGAGGAAGGAAGGAAGGAAGGAGGAAGGAGGGAGGGAGGGAGGGAGGGAGGAAGGAAGGAGGGAGGGAGGGAGGAAGGAAGGAAGGAAGGAGGGAGGGAGGGAGGGAGGCAGGGAGGAAGGAGGGAGGGAGGGAGGGAGGGAGGAGGAGGGAGGAAGGGAGGGGGGAGGGAGGGGGGAGGGAGGGAGGGGGGAGGGAGGGAGGGAGGGAGGAAGGAGGGAGGGAGGGAGGAAGGAGGGAGGGAGGGAGGAAGGAGGGAGGGAGGGAGGGAGGAAGGGAGGGAGGGAGGGAGGGAGGAGGGAGGAAGGAAGGAGGGAGGGAGGGAGGGAGGAGGGAGGAAGGGAGGGAGGAGGGAGGGAGGAAGGAGGAAGGAGGAAGGAGGAAGGAGGAAGGAGGAAGGAGGAAGGAAGGAGGAAGGAGGAAAGAAGGAGGAAGGAAGGAGGAAGGAGGAAAGAAGGAGGAAGGAAGGAAGGAGGAAGGAGAAAGGAAGGAGGGAGGGAGGAAGGAGGGAGGGAGGAAGGAGGGAGGAGGGAGGGAGGGAGGGAGGGAGGGAGGAAGGAAGGAAGGAAGGAAGGAAGGAAGGAGGAAGGAGGGAGGGAGGGAGGAAGGAAGGAAGGAGGGAGGGAGGGAGGGAGGGAGGAAGGAAGGAAGGAAGGAGGGAGGGAGGGAGGGAGGGAGGGAGGGAGGAAGGAAGGAGGGAGGGAGGAGGGAGGGAGGAAGGAGGGAGGAGGGAGGGAGGGAGGAAGGAAGGAAGGAGGGAGGGAGGGAGGGAGGAAGGAAGGAAGGAAGGAAGGAAGGAAGGAAGGAAGGAAGGAAGGAGGAAGGAGGGAGGGAGGGAGGGAGGAAGGAAGGAAGGAAGGAGGGAGGGAGGGAGGGAGGGAGGAAGGAAGGAGGGAGGGAGGAGGGAGGGAGGAAGGAGGGAGGAAGGAGGGAGGAAGGAGGGAGGGAAGGAAGGAAAGGGAGTCTGGGTGGGGACGGGGTGGGGAGAACGTGGATTCTGGAATCCCAGCACTCTGGCCGGGGACTGCAGCAAGGAGGACAGCCCTGGCCTGGAGGACCAGAGGCTGGGGCTGGAGCTTCAGAGGAGGGGAGGGGTTCTGGAGCAGCAGCCTGTGCGGGGAGAGGGGAGGGGGCAACCTGGGGCAGAGCGGGTGGGATGACCCGGCACACGGTCACGGTCACGCACTCAGCTCAGCTGGATACCATGAGTGTGAAAGCAACACTCTTCCTACCGACCCAGAAAAATGACCTCACCTGTGGTCACTGTCATATTGCCTGTCACTCTGTGCCTAGAACATAATATGGCCTGGAAACTTCCGTATGGACAGTTGACCACGGTCATTAGACCCCTCGTGTAGAATTTGTTGGTAGGCTCCTGGTTATTTATTAGTAATTCACTTATTTTTAAATTTACATCCAAGTTAGTTTGCACATAGTGCAACAATGATTTCAGGAGTAGATTCCTTAATGCCCCTTACCCATTTAGCATATCACCCCTCCAGTAACCCTCTGTTTGTTCTCCATGTTTAAGTCTCTTATGTTTTTGTCCCCCTCCCTGTTTTTATATTATTTTTGCTTCCCTTCCCTTACATTCATCTTTTTTGTATCTTGAAGTCCTCATATGAGTGAAGTCATATGGTTTTTGTCTTTCTCTGACTAATTTCACTTAGCATAATACCCTCCAGTTCCATCCACGTAGTTGCAAATGGCAAGATTTCATTCTTTTTGATTGCCGAGTTATACTCCATTGTATAGATATACCACATCTTCTTTATCCATTCATCCATCGATGGACATTTGGGCTCTTGCCATACTTTGGCTCTTGTCCACAGTGCTGCCATAAACATGGGGGTGCACGTGTCCCTTCGAAACAGCATACCTGTATCCCGTGGATAAGTGCCCAGTAGTGCAATTGCTGGGTCGTAGGGTACTTCTATTTTTAATTTTTGAGGAACCTCCATACTGTTTTCCAGAGTGGCTGCACCAGTTTGCATTCCCACCAGCAGTGCAAAAGAGATCCTCTCTCTCCGCATGGTAGGCTCCCGATGTTATGCTACGAAGTGTGCTGTGCCATTGGTTCAAATCGATTAGGGGGGGAGGCAAAGTCAGTGATGAAATAGGCCTGGAATAGGAGAGGGAGTCTGCTTCAAGAAAGGCGGAGAAGAGTTTATAATGAAACTCGTCAGTCTTAAAGGATGCAGCATTTGTTCTTTTCTATTTTGGGCTCAACCGAACAAGCGTCTGTTGACAAACTATTTTACGTGAGGAGGTAGGGACAACCCTGGAGGAACACACAGTCTTCGTGGAGATGATGAGGATACCATGGGATCATTTCACCAGTGGAGATGTGAAGTCAGTGTTGTGGGAACACAGCAGCAGTCAGGACAGGGGAAGGCTTCCTACATCCTCGGGAAAAAGTAGGAAGGTGTATCAGTCAGCTCGGGCTACATAACAAAACCCCACAGCCTAAGTGGGTTAACCAACTGAAATTATTCCCTCATTTCTGGAGTCTAGAATTTCCTGATCCAGGCACGGGCAGGGCTGGTTTCCTCTGAGGCCTCTGTCCTTGGTGTACTGAGCTGTCTCCTCACCATGTCCTCACGTGGTCACCCCTCTGTGCTTGTCTGTGTCCTGATCTCCTCTTCTTAGAAGGACACCAGGAAGATTGGACCAGGGCCCACCCTAGTGACTTCAGTTTACTTTAATCACTTCATTAAAGGCCCTGTCTCCAAACACAGGAGCATTCTGAGGTGCTGGGAGTTAGGACTCCAACATAGGAGTTTTGGGGGACACAGCTCAGCCCATCACAGAAGGTACCCAGGAAGAGTGACAGTAAAGTGAAACACTGGCAGTGCTGGTCGTTGCGTGTACCCAGACTGAGAGAGGACCCCAAGTCCAGGCTAGATCCCCAGCTTTGCAGAGTCAGAAGTATACATGTTGCACATGTAAATAAATTCTAGGGTTTTTTTTTCTCTCCAGTTATCTGTGTTTTGCCACTTTAATTTGCATGCCGTGATCACAGAACCTAAGAGGGTAGAAGAAAGACGAGGGTGAAGGTAACGTTCCAGATCTTGATCTGGGTGGCAGTCACATGGACATGTATACACAGGCAGACATTCACTGAGCTCTGTGTTTCAGATTTGGGCACTTCACTGTACGGAGGTGATGTGAGTTTAAAATACGTCAGGCTGATCCTTTCCACCATGACCATACCGTAATCGCCAGTAAGCTCACGGTCTGTGAGGGGACCTCTGCTCCCCACTGCGGGTGTGTGGGAGTCCATGGCCATTTGCCTCACGGTGGCCTTTGCAGGGTTACTATTTTGCGGGAAAAGGAAACGAAGCACAAAGTGGCACCTTGTGCAAGGTCAGGCGGATCATTTGCATTCAAGATGAATTTCATCCCGCTCCGAGTCTGAATTCTCTTTGCTGTGCCTTCCAGCCCCTCCTGGGTTAAGGGAGATTCTGCCAGCTTGCCGATCTCAAATTACTGTCACTTGAGTGTGACCCTTGATCTGCAAGTGCTCCTGACTGAGAGTCCCCGACAAACAGTCAAGTTTGCTCGGAGCAGCGTGGGTTCCTCGTCCGTGGGGGTGCGAGGCCTCCTGCCAGCTAGAACTCCACACGGGGCACTCCACTGCGGGTGCCTCTGTAGCTTGTACAGGAGCCATCGAGGGGCGACCTAAGGCTCCAAAGTCTCTAAGCTCCTAGAGAATAGGAAGGCACCGGCCCACACCTCCGTCTCGCTGGGCAGGCGGGAACGCGAGCCCATGGCGGGGGCTTTCCCCACGGTCACTGGGCCAGCTGGCAGTGGTGGGGTGCTCCAGCACTTTCCATAGGGACGTGGCTGGGAAACGGTGCCTTTCCAGAGAGGGGCTGGCACTGGGGGGGGGGGGGGGGGCGGGGTGGCAGGGGGGTGGGGGGAGAGGGCAGCCTGCTGGCCTGCAGCCAGGTCTCCCCAGCCCAACATCCCGAGCACCAGACAGCAGTGTAATTCCTGCTTCCGTGCCCGGGACCCCAGGTGTCTGTGTGCGTGTAAGTGGTCGCCGTGTAATGGTGACAGAGCACAGGGATGAGACGTCACGGTTGGATTTTGTTTGCCTGAAGTGTCCATGTCACCCAGTGGAGGCGCAGTTGGTCGTGTAGGAGAAGATGCCATGTACACGTTACCCTCTGTGCGCACGCCTGGACGCCTCGGGTCACCTACTTCTGTCCCCGAATCGCCAGAATCACCTTCTCCCCTCTGCCGTGGCAACAGAAACCACTCCGACTGGAAGGTGGGCTTTCGGCAGCCGAAGCGAGCTACTTGCTCCCCAGAGGCCCCTGCATCACTCCGCGGCCTTTGGAACCCGCTCTCTGGTTGGGATTCGGGAAACATTGGCCTTGTTAGTGCTGATTCTGCACTTCCTGCCAAAAGTGAGCTCTAGGCTCTGAGCCGCCACTGAAACCCGAGCCTGCTGGAGTCGGCTTCCTTTCCCGGGGAGACGACCGACCGGTGAGGTCATCGCACGCGGGCTAGCGGAGCAGAAACCCAGCCTCCCACAAACCGAGACCAGACATGTGCCTCACAAGAAAACATTTTGGAAGCCAGGTTTTAATCAACAGCATTAAATGAATCACGGATTTTTAAAGACTGGTGAATTCCAACGGCAGCCTGTCTGGATACGTTTTAAGACTGAAGACGTACGTTTTGCTTGAGAGATGAGAAAACCCTGAAACACCAGCATGAACGACACAGCGAATGCAAGTAAAGGTAACAGGAAAAGGTAAAAGTTTGTAAAAGTGAATTAACACTTTATGTTTGTCTTTGACAAATTGTTTTACAACAAACACATGCACGACTGCTCTGCCTTCTGCACGGGGCTGGGGGGGGGGGGCGGGGTGCGTCTCAGACCCCAGAACAGTGTGTGGGCTGGTGCCACTTCCCCGCCCGCCATGTGACCCCCGACCCCAACCCTAGGCGACTGGGCAGCACTCCTGCGGCCTGGGGACAGCAGATCCCCCTGTCAGAGAGGACAGCGCCATCGTCCCAAGGCTGCAGAGTCGGGGCGAGGGTCCCATGACACTGTGACGCCTCCAACTCCCTGGTCCTTGTAAGACAGATGTGGAGTTTGGGCATCTATAGGGTGGTCCCAACAACCCTCATGTTGCCAAACACAGACCCTCACTGACAAATTGCTTGTTGTGTGTGTTTTGTCTTTAATTTTTAGACAAGATTTGGGGCGCCTGGGTGGCGCAGTCGGTTAAGCGTCCGACTTCAACCAGGTCACGATCTCGCGGTCCGTGAGTTCGAGCCCCGCGTCGGGCTCTGGGCTGATGGCTCAGAGCCTGGAGCCTGTTTCCGATTCTGTGTCTCCCTCTCTCTCTCTGCCCCTCCCCCGTTCATGCTCTGTCTCTCTCTGTCTCAAAAATAAATAAACATTAATTTTTAGACAAGATTCTATTTTTAATCTTTACTTTTTAATCTTTTCATCTATTTTGAATCCATTTTAATCTTTAATAGACAAGATTCTATTTGTCTTTAATTTTGTTTTTAACATTAAAAACAAAATGTTTTTTAAGAGAGACAGAGAGAGACAGAGCGTGAGCAGGGGAGGGGCAGAGAGAGAGGGAGACACAGCATCTGAAGCGGGTTCCAGGCTCCGCGCTGTCAGCACGGAGCCCCACGCGGGGCTCGAACTCACAGACTGTGAGATCATGACCTGAGCCGAAGTCGGACGCTCGACCGACTGAGCCACCCAGGCGCCCCTCACTTGTTCCTTCTCCAAGATGAAATTGGAATTGTTTTGCTGTTTGCCCAGAAGACTCTCCCAGTGACATGACACAGAGACCGCAGTGTCTGCGTATGTGGCCGTGGCACTGGGCTCTGTGGCCCCAGGCAGCTCTCCCTGCTCCTGTTTTCCCTCTCCGGTGTGGAGATGCCAGGGTGCCCATAGAGGGTCTGTGGGCAAGACCTTCCCTAATTACTTGGCCACCGGCCTCCAGCGGGGGTGTCCTGGCCCTGCTCCCGTGGCCTCTGACCCTCCACGTCAAGCACAGCACGGGCCTGGGCTTCAGCCGGCATGGCAGGACACCAGCGTCCCCTCCCCCCAACACCAGCCACCCCCACTGCCCAGCTGGAGCCCCCCACTGCCCGCCACAGTCCTGGGCTCTCAGCCCTGCGGTCCAGCCATCAGTGGCCCCAGACCCGACTGAGAAGCACGGTGGCCAAGTACTGCGCTTGCCTCGGTCACCGTGCTGAAGCCCACGGGCCCTGTTTCCTGTGTTTCCGTCGCTGCGCCACAGACATGACGGTGGACACCAGCCCTTGTTTAATTATGCGCACGGGGTCCGCGGGTCTGCAGTTCGGACAGGAAGCCCGAGGAGGTCTGGGGCCTCAGCTACGAGGACTCAGAGGCTGGAGGCCAGATTGGAGGCTTCCCCGCTGGTGCTGGGAGTGGGCGGCCTGTCTACAGGGCTCGGGCTCCTCGCAGGCGGCAGCTGGGCCACGAGAGCGAGCGAGCACGCCAGGAGACTCGGGAGAACTCCGCGTGGGCTTTTCTGGCTGCCGAGAGCCAACCCATCCAGCCTTCCTGGTGGCACAGCCCGGGTGGTTAGAGGAAGGGCAATGCAGAGCGACCCTCCGAATGGGAAGCTACTGGTATCCCTCCTCTTACTCATCATGGCCATCCCCATGGCCCAACTGGCACTGATGATTCAAAAGAAACCCGTGGGGGCAAACTCGGGGATATATTCTGGGGATGAGGGAAAAACCCTGAGAATCCGAAGATCGATAATGAAACCTTATATCCAGCCGGTGCCACCCCTGCCTGCCGGTCCCCTACCTAAAGGAAGGATAGCCCCATATATCTCTCAGCCAGGGAGGGGGGCAAATGGGTTCGAAAGCCCCACTCCGGCAACAAAGGGATGTCTCTAGGGATACAAGTTACTCCAACCCCTAGGCCCACTTGGCCCCCAGGAGGCATTCCAGATGGTAACTGGACCTGGCGGGTTAAGGTACAGAATGGTTCATTAGTTCCCAGGTACACATGGTCTCTCTGGGAACGCATAAGGCGTGGGTTCCCAGGGCCCTCTTGGCTCCCTCCCGGCACCCCAGACCAAAGCGAATACTTTTGTTCCTTGTACCGCAAACGGTTCAAAGGAACAATCAAGAAGTCAGGTCCCTGTAAACGTTCCACTTGAGGTGTTGAGAGCTAGACGACCTTCCATGAAAACAGCAAAGCAAATGCTTTACAGACTATAAATAAACGTAGATACACAAAGAAGTATGAAGTATGAAGAAATCGATCAATAAGCAAAAGGCAGGAGGAAACGTTACAAAGAAATAACCGCGAGGTTCCTTAATGGGCGATCACACCAAGGAACGTTTTTAGCATCAGGTAAAGCCGAGAAACACAGATGACCACGCTCCAAGCAAACTGCCAACAAACATAATGCCACGTTTGCCACAACAAAGCGGCCAGTCCAACACACTGCTGTCGTGTCCATTTGTTATTTTCGCCGACGCCGTTCATCCTTCGGGAGCCCCTGGACCTCGGCATCTGGCCTCACCTCCAAGTCGGCCAGCATCGTGGCTCCTACGTTCTGCTGGTTATGACAGGTCCCTGGGGCTTCCCGGACTCACGGGGTGGGATCAGATGCCACCCTGCCCGGGTCCCGACGTGGCTACCTGCAGGGGAGCCGGTGGGCTCAAGATATTACTGTGAGCCCGTCTTCGGAAAATTCCATCTGCCAGAATCCCCATCTCAGAATCATGTTTTTAAAGAGTAAATAAAGTGCTTGGAATTGCAAAGGAAACCAATTATACTGGAATACAATTTTCAAACACAATTTGTGGAAGAGTAAAATATGTGCCCTAACGCATCGGAAATAGGGTCTAGCCGTGGGTCCCACTGCCACTAATACCCAGTTTCGAGGATGTGATGAGCTTGAATGATAGTTTGATAAATCTACCACGACCACAATGCGCACAGACCTGTGACTTTCTGTTGTCATGAAGTCACAGATCCAGCAAAGCCCAGCGCCCACGGCTCCGGAGACAGAAGCTGGCCCACCGTATCTAACAACCGGTCCAGGAAGCCAATCATTTCTGTAATAATTGGACCCAATGGCCAGGACTTGATCAGTAACTGACAGCTTCCCTAATTTTTGTCTCAATTGCAACTTAGGACCAACCAGAGGAAGCTGAAGATATTCCCCTGTCCAGTCGCACGGGACGCCCCTTTCCAGCTGGCCACCCCAGCATCCCACGTCCACTGCCTCCCCGGAGCCCACCTGGATTTTCCCTTGGGCCACTCGGAAGCTCCCCCAGTCCTCCGGGGCTCTCCCAAGTGCGAGTGACGGTGGCCGACTCTGAATAAATCTCTTTGCTTATTCTCGTTTCATTTCCGCAACAGATAAACATCCTATGGTGCCCGGGAATGTCCTCTACTTGGGTGTTACTGGTCTGGGAGCAGTCTTCCCAAGAGCTGCATCCTGTGCTGTGCTGGGCCGGACCGTGTGCCCCCCACACAAACTTATATGTTGAAGCTTTAACCGCCAGGACCTCAGCATGTGACTGTGTTTGCAGATAAGGTCTTCAGAGAAGGAATTAAGTTAAACTTGACTTTTATGGTGGGCCCCAATCCATTATGACTGGTGTTCTTATAAGAAGAGAGGATTAGGACACAGACACTCACAGACACGCACAGGGACGACCACATGAGGACACGGGAAGACGGTATCTACACGGCAGGAGAGTGGCCTCAGGGGAAGCCAGCCCTGCCCACACCTGCATCCTGGACTTGTAGCCTCCAGGTCTGAGAATCAGTTGTGCTGTGTGCACCACCCATCTGTGGTGTGTGTTACACAGCCCAAGCTGACAAACACACGTGTCCTGGTTAACGGTGGCTGTTTGAACCCGCCTGCCTCTTGGTTATTCTCTGACGGTTCATCTGAGGCCCATCCCGCAGGGTCTAGTTCTGCCTGTCCTAAGATCTCCAAGCATCTCACACTTGCCCCACAAGAAGGAAACCCTGCAGGGGAGAGGCCACACTGTAGGATGATGTGTACATTCAGCGGATGCCCGGGTGGCCTCTCTGTGAGATGGCAGAGACCAGAGGATCCCGTGCATCACTGGCTTGCCCTACCCAGCCCCGTGATGCTCCGGGCTTATCCCAAGCCCTTACCAGGCAGGCATTGGCCTTCAGGGCCCCTTATCCTCTGAGGGGAGGTCTTTGACACAAGTGCTAGGCCTCAGCACGTGTACTTGGTTTGACCTAATGACATGATGTGCGCGTGAGGACCTTCTTCATTTCACGCCTTTCTGGCACAAATCCTCTTTGGTATGTGGGGTTATTCTCTCACCGCACAGGACTTTGATTTACTCATCTTGGAGGCAGAAATTAGCTGATCTGTGGAAGGCAGCCTTCAGGACGCCAGCACGGATTCCTGCCCTCTGTATTCACACCATTGTGCAATTCCCTCCACTCCGTGGGACCAGACCCGGAGACTCGTGCTCCTAAGGCACACACAGGCACAGGTGACAGTGCCGTCTGTCTCAGGTTCCAAAGAGACTCTGGCTTCCCTCGTGGGCACCCTCCTTCCTCTTTCCCTCCCACTCTGCAGATAGCTGGTGGCCGTGTTTGAGAGCCATGCCCTTTGGAGAGGCCCGCACGGAGCTCTCCGCCAGCGGGCACCTGAGTCTGACGGCCGCCTGAGTGAACGCAAAGCAGACCCCGTCCCGTCTGAGCCCTGAGATTACCCCAACCCCAGCCAGCGCCCTGACTGCAGTCGAGCAGAGGACCCACACCTCTGCTCACCCCGCTCCTGACCCACAGAGACTGTGACACAGCAAACGCGTTGAGCCATCAAATTTGGGGCTTGTTTGTTATGGGACAATGGTATTATGACAGTCTTAACTAAAATCGACCTACAGTTTTGGAGTTTGGGGAACTGCCTTCTTTAACTTCTGGTTCATAAACTATCCATCACTGATGGGTGAGGGAGGTTTTAACTTTTCTGTGTTGAAATGATTTATTCCTTTAAGCTTTCCTTTAGCACTTGCAAAATCATTCAAGAATGGAAGCTTGTTTTTTTTTTTTTTTTAATTTTTTTTTTCCAACGTTTATTTATTTTTGGGACAGAGAGAGACAGAGCATGAACGGGGGAGGGGCAGAGAGAGAGGGAGACACAGAATCGGAAACAGGCTCCAGGCTCTGAGCCATCAGCCCAGAGCCTGACGCGGGGCTCGAACTCACGGACCGCGGGATCGTGACCTGGCTGAAGTCGGACGCTTAACCGACTGCGCCACCCAGGCGCCCCTGGAAGCTTCTGTTTTTAAAAGAACTCCATTAACTATTTCAATTTTTATTTTTTAATATTTATTTATTTTGAGGGGTAGGGTGCAGAGAGAAGGAGACAGAATCCTAGGCAGGCTCTGCACTGTCAGCACAGAGTCTGACACAGGGCTCAATCCCATGAACCACGAGATCATGACCTGAGCCCAAATCAAAAGTCGGACGCTTAACTAACTGAGCCACATAGGCGCTCCAACCATTTCAACTTTTAAATTGTTCTTTGTATATTCAGATATTTCTAAGTCAATTGGATGTACATGTAATATTCTCTTCGTAATCTGATTTTATAACTCCTTCAACATTTCTGATTTTGATGACTTCAGTTCTCTTACATTCTTTACAAGCTCTGTATGCATTGTTTTGTGTGGTTGCGGGACTGACATCTTTTTTCTTAATTTCCACCTAGCTTTCTTGTCTTCACGAGGGTGCCTTGCTTGTTGATGGTGTTTATTTAAGTGGAGTCGGCCTGGATTATTCTCGGTCACTATTATCATTGGTGACAAAATGCTCGGAGCTCTGGGGGCACCTGGGTGGCGCAGTCGGTTAAGCGTCCGACTTCAGCCAGGTCACAATCTCGCGGTCCGTGAGTTCGAGCCTCGCGTCGGGCTCTGGGCTGATGGCTCAGAGCCTGGAGCCTGTTTCCGATTCTGTGTCTCCCTCTCTCTCTGCCCCTCCCCCGTTCACGCTCTGTCTCTGTCTGTCCCCAAAATAAATAAACGTTGAAAAAAAATTAAAAAAAAAATGCTCGGAGCTCTGTTACCATCGTTTTATAGGTTCTCATGGCAAAGACTCTAAATTGGCTTTCTTCAACACACTGTTTCATAAATTCCTGAATCTTCAGTGAGCACGCACACGTGTGTATGTGTGCACGTGTCCATAGCCAAATTCCAGCTTTATATCCACTGTGAGGGAGGGTGACCATGGCCCCGGTTTGCCCAGGACCCCCCAGTTACACTCTGTGGGGAAATCCAACTCCCCTGGACCTCTTGGAGCTCCTAGAAGAGCCCCGTTTCCTGGCACTCCTCACCTCTCCCCACCTGCCACAGGGATTGTGTCTGTAGCCTTTTGTCTAATAATTTCTTTGATCCAGAAAGATAATAAAACTTCCCTTGTCTCCCCAGGATTGCTAAATGCTATAGCTCAGCCTAGATCCCTAGGTTAAACCCCCATGGGGCAAATAGAGGGGTAGCCATCTCCCCAGGTGGGGGTATTTCAAGGGAGAGTGAGCGTCAGCATTGAGAGAACTCCAAGTCTCAAAGCTGAGACACACACACAGCACATGCAAACACACACACACGTATCATACACAAACACACACTTACACACATACGTACACATCACACCACACATAAACACCCCACACATGCACACACATGTACGTGCACACACATCACGTGTGTACATGTGTGCGAGCACTTATGGACACGTCCAAAGCACATGCATGCACACATCACACACACACACACCCACGTACACACATGTATACAGACACCCCCCCCACACATACCACATATTACACACACATCACACCATATATACCCAAACACACACACACACACACACACACCACACGGCTATCTGGCTCCTGGAGATTTTATTTACATACCCAAGTATTGAATTAAGGGTGGGCGCATTGTGCTTCCAAGGGGACCCTCTCAGAGGGGGCGGGAACAGGTGCCTTCCTCCCCTTCTAAGAGAAAAAGAAACCCTTTTTCCTCGTCCCTCCCGCACAGAGTGTCTTGCTGCTGCTGTAGGAACACGTCCCGTCAGCTTGCCTTCCGTCTGCCCAGGTGCAGGCCGGCCTCGCCGTGTGGCCGCCCCTGTCAGCCTGGTGCTCCCAGGAGCCTCCAGGAGAACCGCGTCTCTGGTCCGGAGAATCTCGTGCGCACTCTTCGGCGTCCGCTCCTCAAACCGGGTGGCTTGAGGGAACAGAAACGTCTTCAAGTCTCTGTAGCCAGAGCGTGAGGCCCGGTGCGGTCGGGGCCGCGCGGACACACAGCCTCTACAGGCTCCGGGGGGGAGGGCCCTTCCTCCTCCGTCGGCTTCTGGCCCCGGTCGAGCGGCCCCTCGGCTCCTGCAGCGGGACTGACGACCCGCCGCGTGGTCCCGGGCAGTCTGCCCGCTGCGCGTGTCTGTGCGCAAACTCCCGTCTACCCCCCGGCACCCCGGCCACTGCAGCAGGCCCCGCCCTCAGCCGGCCTGCCTCATTCTGGCCTAGGCATCCGCAAAGACCCGGCCTCCAGAGGAGGGCACGTCCGCAGGCTCCAGGTGGACGCGCACCGGGGGTCAGAGTTCATCCCAGCGCGCACACATTCAGGGCAAAGTTAATAAAGATGAATATTAACGACCCAACACACCTGTCATCTGGGCAAGACCGTGAACAGCTCCCCCTTTTCCTCCCGATGGGGCTGACAAGTGGTAAGGTCCCCTGAAGGACAGCCATTCCCCATGGTCACCCACACCAGCGTGGGCAGCTGTGCTCTGCTGGACGGCGTGGGGCCGCGGAGCAGCGGCCCCCCGTGAACGTGAGAAGAAGCGCTGATTGTGAAGTTCCTACCTGCCTGTGCTCCGCCCGCGGCCTCGCTGTTATCAGACCAAACCCACCAGTACTAAAATAATACACTGTGGCCAGGTAGACCGTAGCCTAAGCTCGCAAGGATGCCATCTGTTAAGGTAATAAGCTGGCAGACGAAGAGGGGGAGTGACCATCTTAACCAACGATAAGAGAACAAAGTTCAGCACGGATCTAAGATTTGGGGGCGAAAGATTCTTAATGCACCTAGATTAGAAAAAACTTTGGGGGCGCCTGGGTGGCTCAGTTGGTTGAGCGTCCGACTTCGGCTCAGGTCACGATCTTGCAGTCCGTGAGTTCGAGCCCCGCGTCGGGCTCTGGGCTGATGGCTTAGAGCCTGGAGCCTGCTTCCGATTCTGTGTCTCGCTCTCTCTCTGCCCCTGCCCCGTTCATGCTCTGTCTCTCTCTGTCTCAAAAATAAATAAACGTTAAAAAAAAATTAAAAAAAAAAAAAAGAAAAGAAAAAACTTTGACTGGATACAAATGTACCTGGCAGAAACCTCCAGCAGTTACACACCCAAGTAGAAATGCCAGAATTCTCACTAAATACTAAAACACAAGGATGCCTGAGGTCCTCGCCAGGGGAAGATGAAAAAGAGGGGCGCCTGGGTGGCTCAGTGGGTTGAGCATCCCACTCTTGATTTCAGCTCAGGGGATGATCTCACAGCTCATGAGTTCGAGCCCGGTATCAGGCTCACACTGGCAGTGAAGAATCCCTGCTTGGGATTCTCTCTCTCTCTCTGCCCATCCCCTGCTTGATTCCTCTCTCTCTCACTCTCAAAATAAACTTTAGACAAAACTGATAAAAACATTAAAAAAAATGAGAAAAGCCACATTGCAAACAAAGGGTGGCCCCAGCTTGCTGTCTGTGATCATTCAGCTGACAAGTCATGAGGACCCGCTGGGAAACCTTAACAAGTAGTAACAAGACTCAGCAAGATGATCGGAATAACACAGATGTACAAAAGTTACTATCTTTATAGACGCTTTCTAATGTATTGGGTAAAAAAGGGATCCATTCACAACAATGACAAAAATTGCAAAATCCTAGTAGCCTCATAAAAACCGTGCAAAATTTATATGGGAAAATTATAGTTGACTCAAAATACAAAAGGCCTTGAAGAGAAGGAAAAAAATCTTCCTCTCCCCATCACAGTCCTGCAGCTGGACTAAGAATTAAATTGACACAAGGCAGATGAACAGGAGAAAAAACCACAGTTTTATTATGAGCACACAGACCCAGAGGAAGAAATTGAAGTCGATAGAAATGACCAAGGCAGGCAGTTTGTACATTCTTTAAGCAAAGAGAAAGTAACTCTGTGAGGAACTAAGAGAACAAAGAGCTCTTGACTTTGGGAGCTTTGAGTAGTAAGAAATCCTACACAGAAGTTGGGCTGGGGCATTAAATCAGAGGAACGGCCTTCTGGGTTCTACATGTCCCACCTCTGGTGACAAGAACGTCTTACCTCCCAGTGCAGGGAGGGCACCTTCCATGTGGGAGATTTATTTCCCGCTCCCAGGGGAAGGGTCTGGGTCTCCCTCTTGCACAGACCATCTCTTACCTGACTTATCGAAAATAACCAATACTCCAAAGCTGTGCATTGTGGGGCCCTGCCCCTGGCCCCGATGGCCTATAGAAATGCATAAATGATCCCACATAGTGAGACTCAGTGTTGTAGAAACAGAAGCTCCCCAAACATAATTCATTTTGTTTAAAATAATAATGAAGAGGGCGCCCGGGTGGCTCCGTCAGTTGAGCGACCGACTTGGGCTCAGATCATGATCTCACGGTTTGTGAGTTCGAGCCCTGCGTTGGGCTCTGTGCTGACAGCTCGGAGCCTGGAGCCCGCTTCGGATTCTGTGTCTCCCCCTCTCTCTGCCCTCCCCCACTCATGCTCTGTCTCTCTCAAAAATAAATGAACATTAAAAAAAAATTTTTTTAATAATAATGAAGACCTTAAGTCATATGTGTGAGGAGGTATTGAGTAAGAAACCTTTAGAGAAAGAATCCATTCATTCTGTGCCAAAGGTCAGTATTTAGCCAATAATCAAGATAAAGAAAATTAGGAATATCTTTACCTCATGGTCTCAAAAAATTGACAAATAATTATAGAGCAAAGAAGCAAGATTCTTCATTTTACATTTATACATAATTACATTCCTTCTTAAATGTTTAATAACTGGGAATAGAATGCCCCTGTGATATTCAATTCATAACTAAATAGGTTGCTAATCTATAAACTCAAGGATGATCTATAAACTGCATTTTCTGGAATGTTAGAATGTTTGTTACATACAAATATAATTTATATTCACTGAAATTTAGAAAGAATGTTTGTGGTAAAATATTGAATTTGTTCCCCTACATTATCATGACCTATTTACTGACTTCTAACTCTACCAACACACAAACACTATAAATCATCTTGAGAATTAGGGAAAGTACATCGAGATATTTCTCCCTGGTGATTTTTTGTTCATGAATAATTTCAAATCTCTGTAACTTAATTTGTAAATTTAATACAACCTCACGAAAATATTTTATGAAACTGGACAAGATAATTCTAAATTTAATTAGGAAAAGAAAATGCGAGGAAATAGCCAAGAAAGTTTTCAAAAGAAGAAACGAAGGAGAAAATGTTCCCGACAGATATAAAAGCGTGAATAACCATGTATATATTACATGATACATTGCATACATCCTGGCAACCGAGATGTTGGAACAGGGTTGACGTATGAAACCATGGAAGAAAACAGAGATTCCTGGACGGGGTACAGTGGAAAGTTAGATCTTATCTCATGTGGTACAAGAAACAGGAAGAAAAAATGCTCTGAATTGTGCATAAAAGCACATTTGACAAAACTGGGGTACAGAAGACCTTCTTAAGAAAGATACAAAACACAGACGTGAAGGAGTATGGTGATTTTGCATCAAAATTTAAAACTTGCATATAGCAGAAACCTATAAACCAGGTAAAAAGATGAGAGAACATATCCACTGTGTCCACAAAGGATTTCTATTCAGAGTATATATTTACTTCAACACCTATAAGTCAATTTTTAAAAATAGACAAACAACCCGATAGGTAATTACACCAAGTTTATGAACTTTTAACAAAGGCCCTCTAAGCATACACATAAAAATGTTTTCACCTTTACTAACCATCCTGGAAATTATTTAAAACATCTAAGATGCAGCATGTTATCTCCAGCAGAATGACTTCCTCTGTTTGACAATACACCTTAGGTAAGAGCGTGAGTGGGGACCGACTCCTGGAGGGCATCTTGGCACGTCTGTCGCTAGTTTTGACAGGTGGACCCCAAGTGGATGCATTGCCATGGTGCCTCCGTCCTGACTTCTGGAAGACGAGTCCCCTGTCTGCCTGCTGCGTGAGACACCCCCAGGGCCTCGCTTAGTTCAAGAGTGCACCCTTACTGTTGGGCCTAAAATTGCGAGTGCTGCCTTGACATCTTTTTTTTTTTTTTTTTTTTTTTTTTAATACTTTTAGTGTTTATTTATTTTTGAGAGAGGGAGATAGAGCACGAGCAGGGGAGAGGCAGAGAGAGACAGAGACACAGAATCCGAAGCAGGTTCCAGGCTCTGAGCTGTCAGCACAGAGCCCAACATGGGACTTGAACTCACAAACCTTGAGATGATGACCTGAGCTGAAATTGACCCACCCAGGCACCCCTGCCCTGACGTCTTTGAGCCTCATGGGGCCCCAAAGGCCTGTGAGTTCCTCTGCTCACACAGATATGCCCCTGGCCCAGTAGGAACGCCTCCCTGCCTTTCAGCTGTTCTCGGCCAAGTGGGGTCCAGCTCCATAGATGATTCCTATCAGAATCCCAATTGACCTCTTTGCAGAAATTAACAGATAATAGAACTTGCATGGAAATTCAAGGGACACAAAACAGCCAAAACTTTCTCGGAAAAGAAGACAACACTGGAGAACTCACACCTCACAATTTCAAACTTACTACAAATCTACAGGGATCAGAACAGTGTCAAGCTTGAATAACGAAAGACATAGGTCAATAGAATTGGGAAACCAGAAATAAATCCTTGTGATTACAGTCAATGGATTTTCAAGAAGGGTACCAAGGCAATTCAGGGGGGAAAGGACAGTCTTTTCAACAAATGGCGCTGGGACAACTGGACATCCACACGCATGGAATGATGTTGGCCCCTCACCTAACCCCCTACCAAGTCAACTCAAAACAGGTCAAAGATCAAAATGTTAGCCCTACAACTATAAAACCCACAGAAGAAAACATAGGGGTAAATCTTCACGCACCCATATTAGGCAGCAGTTTCTTAGATGTGAAAGTAGAAACAAAAAGAAAAAATGCACAAATGGGACATTAGCTGCATGAACAATGCTTCAGCTTCCAAGGACACCGGCAAGAGAGTGAGAGCACAAATCGCAGAACAAGAAAATTTGCACCTCACCTCTCTGTTAAAGGTCTTGTACGTAGAGTAGAAAAAGAATTCCTGCAGCTCAATAGTAAAGAACCCAGCAGATGTTTCTGCAAAGAAGATATCAGAATGGCCAAAAAGTTGGGGTGCTTGGGTGGCTCAGTCGGTTACGCGTCTGACTCTTAATCTCAGCTCAGGTCATGATCCCAGGGGCTGAGTTCAAGCCCTGTGCTGGGTCCCGCACTGGGCGTGAGGCCTACTTAAAAAGGCAAAGGGTCAGAAAGCAGAGAGATTGGAAGGGACCCTCACACAGTGCTGGTGGAGACGGAAAATGGTACGACGGCTTCGGAAAACCACCTGGCCGCTGCACAAAGGACTGAACACGTGCGGTGACCATGACCCAGCAGTTCCGCTCCTGGTGGTGTGTGCGGGAGAGAGGAATGCACAGGTCCACACAGAAACTTGCACACGAATGTTTAGAGAGCACCGTTTGCAACCCCCGAGAGCTGGAAAGAAACCGAATATCCATCAGCTGATGAACGGGGTACGACAGGTAGCACACAATGGAAGATTATTTAGTGCTAAAAAGGAACAAAGAAGTGAGAAACACTACAACATGGGTGAACTGCAAAAACATTATGGCAAATGAGAGAAGCCAGGAGAGGGAGTGAGGGAGGGAGGGAGACAGAGAGAGAGAGAGAGAGGAAGGGAGGGGAGAGGAGGAGGGAAAGGGAGACAGAGAGAGAGTGACAGAGGAGACAGAGAGACAGAAAGAGGAAGAGACAGGGAGAGACAGAGAGACACACAAAGAGAAAGAGGGAGAGACAGGAAGAGACAGAGAGAGAGGAGATAGAGGAAGAGAGAGGGAGACAGAGAGAGAGGAGACAGAAAGAGGGAGAGACAGGGAGACAGGGAGGGAAAGGGACAAAGTACAGAACAGTGTGTACATGTTGAGATGTGTGTAAATACACACATGTGTGCAGGGGGTGCATGGATGGGCTCAGAATGCTGAGCAAGGGGGGGCAAGGAGACCATCTCAGAGGGATCCCTGAGCTCCACACTATTTTCACAGTAACACAAGGACATCCTTTGTTGTCTGCACTGTATTACTGATTACCGTTGTCACTGATGCACACACGTGACGGAGGCCAAAACCCCCAGTGCCTAGACACTGGTCAGGACACTGTGTCCTTCACGGTCTCGGGTCCCATAGGAAACTAAGGGCCAGCGGCACGCAAGAACAACTCTAGTAAGCTAGCAAAAGCCATGATTTCATCAATGTCCATCCCTAGGCGTGTATCCTGGGGACCCTGGCCGGTGAGGAGGGGAGCCTGCGCCCCACACCCAAACCAGAGTCGGTGGTGTTTGGGAGCCCACGCGGCAGAGCTGGGAGCCGGACCGGACGCTCGTTCCAGGGCACAGCCCCTCCGACCGAACGACAGCCTGTGGCTATTCGGATCCAGGTATGTCCTCAGGAATCACAGTGAGCTGCCCCCCGCATGAAGACAACTGCCCGTATTGGTTACCAACGGCAAATTCGAGTTTCTAGCATATGTTAGAATTTTGAAAAATCTCTACCACTGTGAGCTTGGCAGTGGCCCCACACTTAAAGACTTTTCTGATGATACAATATTCCGCGGGACAGAATGTCGCAGTGAGTGATATTAATCGCAGTGAGCGATATTAATTACTGTGATTTTTTTCCAACAGCATAATGAAACGTACCAACTGTTGGAAGTCCTGCTTACGTTGGTGAGCCTGTATTTTCCAAGCGGTAATGTTATAAAATGATGCAGGGGAGGCGCGGGGGGGGGGGGGGGGGGGGGCGGGAGGGTACAGGTGGTTGGGCGCCCGGCTCTTGATTTTGACTCAGGTGGAGATCTAATGGTTTACGAGTTTGAGCCCCACGTCGGGCTCTGCGTTGACACCATGGAGCCTGCTTGGGATTCTCCCTCTCCCTCTGCCCCTGCCCTGCTTGCACTCTCTCTCAAATATGAAAATAAATAAAAATAAACTCAAAAACAATAATACAATAAAATGATGCATGGATTTAAAAAAAATCCAAAGTGCAAGATATGGCAGTGGGTTTTTTTAATTTTTTAAATCTTTATTTATTTTTGAGAGAGAGAGGGACAGAGTGGGAGCTGGGGAGGGGCAGAGAGAGAGGGAGACACGAATCTGAAGCAGGCTCCAGCCTCTGACCTGTCAGCACAGAGCCCGACACGGGGCTCGAACTCATGAATGGCGAGATCATGACCTGAGCCGAAGTCCCCGCTTAACTGACTGAGTCACCCAGGCGCCCCTGGCAGTGGATTTTAATGTAAAGTGAGTCGATCTAGCTTCAGAGTTCACACCGTAAGGAGCCTGTAAGAGACCTTCACTTGCCAAGTTTGGGTGTGGTAGCAAACACCTCCCCAAGGCTCACGGGGCTACTGCTTCTGGCCAGGCCGACTAACCTGGTAGGGAGGTCCCGGGCTTGGCGGGCCTCCTGCTGCCTCCCTGGGGCGAGGTGGGGGTGGGCACAGCGCAGCCGCTCGGAGGAGCAAACTCAGTCCTCCCCCTGGTCCCCAGGCTCCCTGCCCTCGGCTCACATGGCTGGCCGGCTGCCTCGCGCACCAGGAAGGCAGGGTCCCAGCCTGCCTGGCCTCTACCGATGCCCTGCAACCCTCTCCCCGGCCCCCCAGATCTCCCACCATTCCCGACGTTCTCCCCAGGCCCCCACCATTTACAACGCTCTCCCGGCCCCGGCACCCCCACCATTCACAACTCTCCCTGGCGCCCCTAGACCTCCCACCACACCCAACGCTCTCCCCTGAACCCCAGGCCCCCCACCATTCCCAACGCTCTCCCCAGGCCCCCAGGCCCCTACCATTTACAATGCTCTCCTGGCCCTCCCCCCCCCCCCACCATTCACAACACTCTCCCCGGCCCCCCAGGCCCCCCATGACCCCCAAAGCTCTCCTCTGCACCCCAGGCCCCCCACCATTCCCAACGCTCTCCCCAGGCCCCCACCATTTACAATGCTCTCCCAGCCCCGGCACCCCCGCCATTCCCAACGCTCTCCCCGGCCCTGCACCATTTCCCACGTGCCTCACTCAGCACCTGTCTACACCTGCGTCTTCCCCGTTCTTCGTGAACCCACAGCCTCCTCACTTGGGCTCAGCCACCCCAGTGAGATCACGCCTCTCGCGGCCGCCCTCGGCCTCCCCACGACCACTTCGGCGTGCTCCCCTTCCCGTTGTGAAACCTCCTCCCCACGGGACTCACCTCTCGCCTCCCCTCCTGGCTCTGCCGTCCCGGAGGTCCCATCCCTGCAGCGCGGCTGGTTCGCGCTGGTCTCCCCCAGGGCCCAGGGGTGGGCGTGTGCACGTTCCGACGCGTGACGACGACCGCCTGCGGCCCCCACGCCCCTTCCGCACGGCTCCCACCTGCGCGCGCTGACCAGAAACCCCGAGCTGCCGCCTTTGGTGCCGGCAGGACGTTCGGGGCCCGGGCCCCTGCCCGCGGGGAGCCCCCACCTCGGGCCGTGCCGGCCACGACGGCACCCCCAGCCCGCCTCCTGCTCTCTCAGCTCATTCCCGGCCGGCCTGGGAGGCCTGCCCGTCCTCCCGGAGACCTCGATTATGTCAGCGGAGGGGCCAGGAGATGCCATCCGGTCCTGACCTCCTCAGGTGTGGCCCCACCGTCAGTCGGTCCCAGGTGTGCTGTCGGGAATAAGAAAGAAACTCATCACAGCTGTTGCATTTACACAAAGCAATTAGGTATGGTACTCGCGCCTGGAGAGAGAGACAGAGCAGGGAGAGGGAGGGAGAGACGGAGGCTGAGCCGCCCGGGCCGCGCACCCGCCCCAGAGCATTAGGACAACCAGGCTTTTCTAGGGTCACACTTGGTTTTGTTCTTTCCGCTTGTTTGCTTTTCTCCTGCACTTGAATATGAGCATGTATCACTTTTGTAATAAAGAGAATACGACAAATGTGCATTTTTAAAAATCTTTTTTACGTTTTATTTATTTATATTGAGAGAGAGAGAGAGCACGAGCAGGAGAGGGACAGAGAGAGTCCCAAGCAGCCTCCACAGTGCCAGTGCAGAGCCTGATGCGGGGCTGGAACTCACAAACCCTGAGCCGAAACCTGAGCCGAAATCAAGAGCTGGACGCTTAACCGAACGAACCCCCAGGCGCCCGACAAAGGTGCATTTTAATTTAAACCGAGGAGTGCAGACTGGGCCCAGTGGGCCCAGTGGGCAGGAGGATGAGCTGAGGGTCTGGAGGGAGGAAGGGGCCGCTCTCTGGGGAGCCTGTGGCTTAAATTTTCAATCTTTGGTCCCCCAAGTTACTGCCCTATCTTCAAGTTCCTTCGGGGGTGCATGGGAGGAAGGGATGGGTCGAGGATGAGACTGGAGTGTCCCCCCTCCTCCCTAAAATGACCCCAGCCTAGGGACTCACTGGCACATTTATTATGGAAAGAAGGTCCTGCATGGATGGAAACAGAGAAGTGTAATTTTAGGGAGGAGAAACCAGGGAGTTCGGAGGATTGAAACCAGGCTTCCACATGCCGAGAACCTGGGCTAATTAACCCCCACCACGGCGCCCCGGGGAGACAATCCCTGGGCACCGCCTCACATTGGGGAATCTTAGCAAATGTCAGCCTCCTTCCTGCCTTCTCTCAAGTTCTGGAAAATTCTCCATGGGCAGACCTTCCAGGCTTCGTGGTCACAACGTGCTTTCATAATTAGTTCGGAGACAGCTTCACAGCCCCCTTCAAGAGCGATGTCACTCATAATATTAATTGCCATCAGACTCTGTGGTGGGTCCACCCAGAGAGCATTGCCACAGCAGACGTTTATATGTACAGGTGCCACAAAACCGGCCACAACACCCGGGTTTGCCCTTTGCCACTCACGGACGTTTCTAGTTTGTTTTCTCGTGCACTTATGTGATCAATAGAATATCAGTTTGTGAGTGAAACGCCCAGAACATGAGTAGTAAAGCAGCAGCTGTGACGTATTACTCAGTCCTGTGTTGCTCAGGTCCAACACGTTTTCTTAGACTTTACATTCGTAGAATAAAACCATTTACAAAGTTCACACGCTCCACCCAGGACCGTAGAGTTTTAGGTTTTCCTGACCAGAGTGGATTCGCACCATCACAGTATTGTACAATAATAATCTGTGCACATCTACACGTTCTGAGTGGGGCTCTCCATTATGAATATCTGAGACGGTGAATAGAAACCCTTAAAACAGTAGGGGCGCCTGGGTGGCTCAGCCGGTTGAGCATCCGATGTGTCTGACTCTTGATGTTGGCTCAGGTCATGATCTCACGGCTCGTGGGTTCCAGACCCACGTCAGACTCCAAGTTGGATTCTCCAAGGAGCCTGACTTGGGATTCTCTTTGTCTCCCTCTCTCTCTCTCTGTGCCTCCTCGGCTGTGTGCCCACCCTCTCTCTCTGTCTCAACGTAAATAAGCAAACATTAAAAAAAAAAAAGAAACCTTTACAACAGCAACAGTCAAGAACCAAGAAAGAGTATCGTTAATACATAAAAGAGTATCGCTATTACGCTACAGAGAAACCAGCTCCTTGAAGGACTGTGTGTCAGGGGCTTTGGGCTCGAAGCAAGTTTGTTTTGTGGAGAGAGGTAAGAGTAAGCGAAAACGAAGCAAAAGCATTGTGGTGATGAGCGGCCGAATTCCCTGAGGGCTGTGTCCACACATTTCACAAACATACACGGGTCATCCACATTTTAAGTGTTTTAATGTTTATTTGAGAGAGAGAGAGAGAGAGAGAGAGAGAGAGAGAGAGAGAATACAAGCGGGGGAGGGCCGAGAGAGAGGGAGACACAGAATCCCAAGCAGGCTCCAGGCTCCAAGCTGTCAGCACAGAGCCCGACGTGGGGCTCGAACCCACGAACTGTGAGATCATGACCTGAGCTGAAGTCAGAGGCTTAACTGATTGAGCCACCCAGGTGCCCAGGACGTCCACATTTTAACCGTTCAGGCTCTGCAGAGCACACCCTTCCTCAGCAGTTGGTCTACTCGGGCTCCCCCTTTGCTGTGTGGACGGCTCCTCTGTGCCCGCCTCAGCCGGCTTTTTCCTGGGCGAGGCGCCAGGCTCCAGCTGCCCACAAGGGATCTAACAGCCCACAGAGCTGCGGCGTGGGCAGACTCGTCCGGGACGGGCATCTCCGCTTCTGGGACGGCTGCTCCAGTGGGGCCAGTCCCCCGGACGAGGCGGGAGTCCCACTAGTGACATCACCTTTTCTAACCCAGCCCATCACCCACACCACTCCCACGGCAGGTGCGGGCTCCCTGGGGCCCAGGAGAGAGGACAGAGACACAGCCTCCTGCTGGACTGTCACACGAAGGCGTCCGTGCACCACATCCCAGATGTCACATCAGTCGGTGACGACTGCCCATTACATCGCTTCTTGGAGAACGCTGCTCGGAATTTCATCGTTTTACCTTGTTGGCTGCAGATAATTTTCCTTTGAATCGTGTTTTGAAATGTGATCCTTTCATTTGCAAAGCCTCGCAGAAATGATAAAGAAAAATAAATGAATGAACCAGGGGTCCCCAGTGTCCTCGCCCTGGAAGCGGGCTCTGCATTTCATTTCATCTGGTTTCCAGCACTGGAGCGAGCGGACGAGGTCTTGTGGGCTCCATCCAGGTGTCACCGTGAGGACAGACCTTCCTGCCCTGCTCCGGCGGCCTTCACCAAACCAGCCTTTCTGGAGTGGTGTCCTTCTCACGCCTAGAGTGCCTGGGCGTGCGCGTGGGGGTCCCGCAGACGTACCAGCTGCACCTGCCCGGAGCTGAGACCACCCCGGGTCGATCCAGCCCCAGCCGGACTGGAAGGCTGTCCATCCCACGGACCCCGTCCTTCGTGCCCACAGTGCCCCCCACCCGCCCTGAAAGGCTACATTCCCTCCATGACTCCACGTTCCTTGACTCCCGACGGGCATGTGTAGGGAATCTCCTTGCTACGTGACCCCGCCACGTGGACCCTGCCCCCTGCTGTGCCTGGATGCCACCGTCCCTTCCAGTACCATCCGGCTCTATTCTCCCCTTTGGTCTGTGGATGAATAAATAAATCCCCGTGGTCCGGGTGGGAAGGAAACACTCTTCCCAGGTCCTAACATAGGAAAGGAAGATTTTTTTCCTCTCCCCTCTTAGGTTAGCTAACCGGGGTCCCGTAAATCAGGCTGAGGAAAGATGGGCAAGAGAAGCAGTCTATGACCACATGCAGCCGCACGCACGGCGGGAATGGGGGGCCGGTGGCTTAGAGGGGCGCTGGCGACCTGGGGCTCAGGGAGCGTCTCTGCAGAAGGAACAAGACCAGGGCAAACCGTGGGGAGGTAGGCCCATGAACCATGGGCAGGTAGGTCCACAGGGCAGCGACGGACCGCTCGTCTGCCCAGCCCCACCCTGGAGCCGGCTCACCGACCTCCTGGCCGTAAAGCTCTCCCTCGAGGGGACTCCGGCTGGCAGTTCTCAGCAGCCGGTGCTGTTCCACGGATAAGCGCAGCTCGGGGAAGGCTCCTTCCTGCGTCTGGCGAGTCTCATTTGCCTCCAGCTCAAAACAATCCTTCTGCCAAAGGGCAGGTGGAGGCGGCAGGTTCCTGTCCCCTAAACCGCCACGATGCAGCGGGTTTTTCTGGACTGTGTCCCCAACCTCGAAGCTGTGTCTACGGGACGGCCTCCCGCCACGCGGCCACGTCCTCCCGCCCGCTGCCATCTGCTCAGACGCTCTCGTCTCCTCTAGGAATCGCGTTGTTGCCGCCCCAGGGCCCCCACCTCCCTGTGGACTCCCCCGACATCGACGCTTTCGGCGTCCTCAGTGGAAAATCCCCTCCCCCCAGGTGCCCTTCCCAGCCTGCTGGACGGACGGAAGCGGAGGTTTGCACAGGTGCCAGGAGAGCCCTGCCCCCTGCAGCCCGTGGCCCACCGCCCACCGCCTTCCTCCCCACCAACCCCGCACGTGCTTCCTCGGGAAGCTTCCGATGGCCGGCCCGGCCCACGGCAGCTGGGACCGACGCAGTTTGGGGGGCCCATCTGACGTCGCCAGACTCCCTCCTGTCCCGCTCCCGAACCACCGCCCTTTGCAGCCCGTCCACCTCGGCTCCGCGATGCCGCGGCCCCCAAGCCCACCGCTGGCGCTGCCGTGAGCCAGACCCGCGCCCCAGCCGCCGTCATCAGTCCACACGCCCAAGTGCGTTCTCCCTGACGAGATAAATCCCAGCGTGTGGTTTTTGCCCCCAGCATCGTGTGGCCTCGGGTAGAGACAAGGGCACTGGCTCAGAGTGTCCCGGTAAATCAGGGGCCGGGAAGGAGGCAGGAGGAGGAAGCTGTCAACATGAGAAACATCTGGGGACTGAGGGGCGCGGCCTTATCACTCGACACGGTGGACACGATGGACGTGATGGAACCGCAGAGCCCGCCCTGGCCCGCCGGGTCCAAACGTCCCCTTCGACAAGACCCCCACGCGGTCCGAGTACACATTACGGGGGGAGAGCCGTGGGCTGGGTGGCCGTGGGGCGAGAGGGGGGCCCGCGAGGAGGGGAGGGTCTGACGCCAGCCGCAGGTCCCGGGTGGTCACCTGTAGGGACCAGCCAGCCCCGCCCCCTCTGTCACCCGTGTCACTCGGTAACAAACAAGAGACACTCTTGTGGCTGAGAGATTCCTCAGGTTTAAGGAGCCGTGAGCCGGGAACCAGGACACGGAGCTCGCCTGTACCGTCCCTGCTGGGACGGCTGAAGTTTGTCGACCGACTTAGGGACCTGAGTCAGGGCAGGAGATGCCTTTCATCTGCCTCCCCTCCGGTCTGACGCCCCTGCAGGTGGCCCTGGACACTCACGCTGTCCATGTGTGTCCTTCCGCTGCCCGTTGGATGAGAGGCCGTCTCACGCTCGTGCTCTAAGGACGTGTGACTTCTGTGTCTGAGGCAGTTCGGCATCAGCAATGCAGAGGGGCCCTCGGTGAGGAGTTGTCGGCCGCCTGCCCGCGTCCCGCGTGTCCACCTCCCGCGAGGCCGGGATCCAGGCTCACCACCTGCCCCAACTGGCCCGGAAAGGCAAACCCGTGTTTGGCGGCTACAGAGTCCCATTTCTGGGGCAGTAGCTTAAAGTTTGTTTGTTTGTTTTTGATTGAGGAACTTTTCCAAATACAGCCCCTCAACCAAACCCTGAGGTTCTTCGTTTGGGCTGGTGACTGACAACGGGGCCACCGGCGCAACTTGCCGAGCGTGGTTGTGAGGTCGTCTGCACTGCCGTCTCAGGGGCGGCTCTAAATGCACGTGTCGTGAAGGCTTGCTCTGTGAATTCACACGTGTGTAACGTCGACGCGACAATAACCACCCAGGAATCAGAGGGCTTGTTTGCACGGCCGTCCGCCTGCTGTCGTCAGGGGCCGTGTCACCAGGGGCAGGCGCTGGCCTCCTTCCTCTCCGTCCCTGCTGGGAGCTGGGCAGGACCCCTGCCCGAGACCGTGGGAGGCTGCCTCTCCCCGCGCTCAGGCCCTGGGCATCAGCAGGGCCACAGATCCCGGCCCACCCCAACTTCCAGCGCGGACTGGTCGCTCCTCCCTGGACAGCCAGGTCTACCTCTCCCCCTGCCTTGCCCGGAACACTCCGGGGCCTCCTAGCAAACGGCCCTGGGCCGGCAGGATGGCTGGTCACTAGCCGTGAATCCGGTGGGTTTGGGACGGCCGCCCACGGTGCAGCTCCAAACTGGGCCATGAGAGGACGTGGGCTTCATCCAGGTTCTCCAGGGGATTAATCATGCTTTCTACTGTCCATATGTTACCGTGTTTGGACATCTTAAACAGCTTGCTGGCTGGAGTGGCAGCCCCTCCCCCCACCTTCCCCAGGGCCGGCCAATTCCCAGACAGCATGCCGTCCAAATGCAAACCAGCCAACTCCGGTCTACGCCCCCAACCGCCTCTTTCCCTGATGCTCGCACACCAAGCCAATACCCTCCCTTCCCAACACCACCTGAGGGCCAGTCCTATAGCCCAGAGCCGGAACGTTCCAAGAGCCCCTCCCATGCTCTTTTCGCTGCCCTGCTTCATTTGTCTGTGGAAACCCCAGCAGGTGCCAGGGCTGCGTGCTTCCCTCACCCCTGCTTCTGCCTCCTGACCAAACACCGTGCTCCCCCTGCGGCCCTGTGTGGCGGGCCCTGACGTGGCTTGCTCCCTCCTGTCCAGAAACGTTCATAATAAATTCTTCTCTCAATGCATTGGCCTCTCGGGGTCTCATGTATCACCTCCATAAATTAAAATATCTTGGGTACAAATGAGACATCCTGGGGTGTGAGCCCCAAGAAAGGCAGCCCCCGTGTAAGACGTCCGGGTCCCCAGGATCCCCGTGCTGGAGGGGCCTGTGCACAGCAGGTGATGGTGCTGGCGGATCCCCAGCACCCCGCCGAGGCACAGACCCATGAGGGAAGAGATTTGGGGTCCTCCGGACCAGCCAACAGGCCAGCCATGTACCCCTGGGTGACCTCTACTGATGCCACATGACAGACAGGAAGAACCATGCCACGCCCAGCCGAAGTGCACCTGACGGGAGCTGTGAGCACCTCAGACACCCCTGCCTGAGGCACTCCCCTCGGCGGTTTGCCTGGAGACAGAAATTGGAGCAGTGTGCCGTTTGGGGCATCCGGGGAAGCCAACTCTCCTTACATCATCGGGGGTTTTCAGGATTTGCTTTCTTAGGGACTGGTGATTCTTCTAGCACTCGGGGTCACACGGATGGGCAGTGGAGGGGGAGATGCCTGCCCGCCACCCCGCAGCCCGAATGGCTGTGGCTTCCGTCCCTTTTAGTGATTTGTCCTCCAAGGAAAGATTTCCCATGAACAAAGAGGTTTTTCTGGGTTCGGAGTGTTTTCAGGCTTAAAAACCAGGGACTCCTTTCAATTGGCAGATGAGTACACTGAGGCCCAGAGAGGCCAGGTGCCAAGGTGACATGAGCAGGGACACCCTGCTCTCTCTCCTCCTCTTGCCACCGTGGTGGTTTCACAGCCACGGAGCAAGAGAAGGAACATGCCCCTGCTCGCTCGCAGGTGCTGTTTCCACGTATCCAGATTTAGCCCAGAGGTTGTCAACTCCGCTGAGCCGGGCAGCGTCTGGGCAGTCCGCCCGTCTCCCGTGTCATCGCTCATCTCCATGGTTTCCACACTTCCCAACTTTCATTATCGCGTGTGATGACTTTAGTGGTGAGCTAAGAAAACAGGGTTATTCGCACTTAAACCCATGGCGTTTGGAATCGGATGTGTGCTTCTTGTGTGTTCTCTTTCCCAGACGAGAGGCGGCCATCGTGAACATCGCTTACTCTGCAGAAACAGGCTCTTGCTGAGGTCAGACACCCCCTTGGAGGCATGTTGTAGGAATGTGAACGCGGCCGTCAGCGTGGGGTTACCCAAAATACTCGAAAACATTGAGTCGCTCGGAGAACTGGAAAGCATCCGTGTGCAAACTTGAACAATAACTCTTGGGGAAAGTCTGTGTGCTCCAGAGACTCTAAGATGCAAATGGCCAGCGCAGCACGTGGTAGGGAAATATTCAGGAAGTTAACGCTAAATACAGCCGACGCTTGAACAACACAGGGGTTAGGGGCGCGGACCCCCCGTGCAGCTGAAAATCCACAAATAACCTTGGACTTCCCCCAAAACTTAACTACCAATAGCCTACTGTTGACCGGGAGCCTTAGTGGCCACCTAAAGAGTTGATCAACACACATTCTGTATGTTATGTGTGTTATATCCTACCTTCTACAATCCAGTTAGAGGGAGAAAAGACAATGTCGTTAAGAAAACCGTAAAGAAAAGAGAATCCATTTACAGGATTTCTCGAAAGCAAGTCTGCGTGTACGTGGACCCGTGCGGGTCCAACCGTGTTGCTCACGGGCCCTGGTGCAACCTCACCTTTGGGCCGTGTCTCTAGGTCGCCCTTGGGGACAGCAGCACTGCTGCAGTCACCTCAGAGTGGGAGACACGAGGTTCACGGGACGAGTGTATCCGGCAATCAGGACACACAGAGGTGGTTCCCGCCTGGATGCCACGGAGCCTCCACGTGCACAGATGGTTGGTACCCGCGTGGGGGGCAGCCCCCTCCGCCCACCGCCCCGAGCCTTGGCGGAAAGCACTCCCCGTCATGCAGAGCCCAGGGGTTTTTGATCAGAACTCGTGGGTCGCCAGGGCCCCCGAGCTCCTGGAGCTCCCCAGGTGGTGGTCAGACGGCCACGGGGATCAGCGGCCAGGCTCGCCCTCTGCCCAGGCCCCGCCCAGCTGCCCTTGGACGTTCTGTCCTGCTTCCTTATTTCAAGAACTGTGCAGCCTCACATCTCTGCCCACACGCGGACTGCAGCCTGAAATGGTTTTGGCTCCACTTTTCACTTGTTGTTACGGAGTCTTTGGGTTTTCTGGGGACGGTAAGCCTTTGGTCTCCTTAGCCCTAGATCTAGAAGTTGCAATTCCTCGTGACTCGGCACGCTTACTTCTCTGTCTTCTTCCCTTTTCCAGGGCATCTCTCAGGACTGCATTTCCAGGATTCAAGGGTCGCGTGTGGCCCAGCACAAGGGCCTCCAGTCACACCTGGGCCCCAGAGGACTCGGGCTCCCACCTCCTTCTTCGCCCCGGCTGCACGCGCCCTCCCCGGAGCCGCGTGTCCCTGCACACTCAGCCTGCACTAAATCCTCCGTCGGCTCGGCAACACTCTCATCTCCTTAAAGCAGACCCTTTGTCCTGCACTCCGGACGCCGATAAACATCAGCTAACTGATCCCACGGGGTCTCCGCACTTAGAGAACCTAAAATGAGCGTGTCCACACGGCCACCGACCCTCACTCCCCACCCCCCTCCAACCCCGCTGGGTCCGAGTTCTCCGGGGGCCGTCTAGCTGCTGACCTTGCACCCTGACCGCTATTCTGCAGGCGATTTTGATGCTGCGGCCAAGGCTGCCGACCGTGGGGGTCTGCCGAGGGGGGTCACAGTGCAATCATGGCCCGACGCACTCGCTGCTCTCCCCGGATCTCGCCTCACTCTGCCCCTCCTCCCCGGGGTGTACTTGTCTTCCGTGGGTGGCTGGCTCATCTCCCACTCTTTGCTTCCCACCCTTAGTTACATGCCAGCACCGTATGCAGGACACCAAGCCTGGCACAAAGTAGGTCTTCGCTACGCAGTAGTGGATACAAAGTGGTTCACAGTTCAGATTTTAAAAGGCAGAGATAAACCAGTTTTTCCCTCCAAACAGCAGGCATGCAGGCAGTGAGGTTTATTTCTGTTGAAAGCCTCAGATTTTAAAAGGAAACACGAAACCAAATGTTCCCCTCAACACACCAGGTATCCTCGCCAGTAAAGCTTATTTCTGTGAACAGCCGGGCACCCCACGCGTCTGAGCTGGTTGGAGGGATGTAGGTCACCGCTCGCAACGGAGGTGAAGGAGTTTAATGGGTTGGCTTAATCAAGAAATACAACCTTGGGGCGCCTGGGTGGTGCAGTGGGTTAAGCGTCCGACTTCAGCCAGGTCACGATCTCGCGATCTCGCGGGATCTCGCGATCTCGCGGTCCGTGAGTTCGAGCCCCGCGTCGGGCTCTGGGCTGATGGCTCGGAGCCTGGAGCCTGTTTCCGATTCTGTGTCTCCCTCTCTCTCTGCCCCTCCCCCGTTCATGCTCTGTCTCTCTCTGTCCCAAAAATAAATAAACGTTGAAAAAAAAAAATTAAAAAAAAAAAAAAAAAAGAAATACAACCTTAACGAGCCACTAGCAGGAAGCGCTCTAAGAATCGCTCTCTGGGAAAACAGGAAACGGAACATTTTATGCTGCAGTTTTTCAGGAAAAGGAGAGTCATCTCCAAGCCTTGATTCCTAAAGGGGTCATGTTCCCGAAGCCCCCTCCTGTCAGGTTGTACCTCAGAGCATCCGTGTCGGACGGCATGGTGGATGCTGGTAGCTGAGTTCTGGAGGGCTCGATGCACGTCACCTGTCACACAACAGGGATGGACAGTTGGCCTGTTGGAGGAAGCCAGCTGTGACCTGTCAAACCTGCGGTGAGGAGGAAACGGCCTGGAAGACAGGGGTGACCCAGGCAGGATTTGCAGACTTTCTAGGGGACATACTGACAAGGGCACCCACCCCAGCTCGGCCCCTGCCCTCCTTCATCTGAGCAGGAAGTGTGACTGTAGCCTTAAACCTTTGTTTAGGGGCACCTGGGTGGCTCGGTCAATTGTGCCTGACTCTTGATCTCAGCTCAGGTCACAATCTGACGATTCACGGGATCGAGCCTGGAGTCGGGCTGACAGTGTGGAGCCTGCTTAGGATTCTCTCTCTCTCTCTCTCTCTCTCTCTCTCTCTGCGCCACTCCCACTGTCTCTCTCTCTCAAAATAAAAAAATAAACTGAAATAAATAAATAAATAAATAAATAAGTAAGTAAATAAAGCTTCGTTTAAACCAAACACACCAGGAAATAGGGGTTTAATCTCAAAATAGCCAAATGGTAGTTATTTGGAAATTACTCTTAAAATACATTTCCCTGTGGGGCGCCTGGGTGGCACAGTCGGTTAAGCGTCCGACTTCAGCCAGGTCACGATCTCGCGGTCCGTGAGTTCGAGCCCCGCGTCGGGCTCTGGGCTGATGGCTCCGGAGCCTGGAGCCTGTTTCCGATTCTGTGTCTCCCTCTCTCTCTGCCCCTCCCCCGTTCATGCTCTGTCTCTCTCTGTCCCAAAAATAAATAAAAAACATTGAAAAAAAAAAATAAAATACATTTCCCTGTATTTTAAGTTTAACAAATTCACATTGTATTTGATCTGACCAATGTTTAGGGCATATTTTATGTATCTGTGTTGTGGCTTGAATGACGGTCCCCCAGAAGATATGCCCAGATTTTAACCCTTGCTCCCCATGTATGAATGTGACACATTTAGAAAAAGAATCTTTTCAGATATGATTAAGTTAAGGATCTCAAGAAGAGATTGTCCTGGATGAGACCGGCCCTAAATCTGGTGACTGGTGTCCTTATAAGAGATGCAAGAGAAGAGACAAGACACAGGACAGGAGCCATGAGAAAACAGGGGCAGAGGTGGGAGGGATGTGGCCACAGGCCAGGGACGCCCGGAGCCCCCGAGGCTGGAGGAAGCAGGAAGGACCCTCACCTGGAGCCTCTGGAGGGAGCACAGCGCTGCCCCCTGGATCTCAGACTTCTGGCCTCAGAACTGCAAGAGGAAACATTTCTGTGGTTTTACACCTGTTCAGTGGGGTTTTGTTAAAAAATGAAAATGACCTGTAAGAAATTTTATTTGGGGGGAAAGAGAGGAAGAAGTTGAAAGTTAAATGCCACAGAATTTTATGGCCTTTTTTTTTTTTTTATAGTTTTTTTTTTGTTTGTTTGTTTTCTAGGTCAGTTTTTCAAAAACCTGCACGGATGTTTTGTGAGAGGCTTTGAGGCATTTTTTCTCCAGGAATGGAGGCAGGGCTGTGCCCACCTGTGCACAGACTTGTAGCCTGGCGCTCGGCTGCCCATTCTGAGCACGCTGGGAGTTCACGTGGCTGCTGGGAGGTGTCTGCGCCCCTCTTTGTCCGCCCATGGGGATTGCTCGGGGCTCCTGATGAATTTTGATATTCCTGCTAGGGACTGTGTCTCTCCCCTTATTTGTTACTGAAAAGAGTTAATTCTGATCATTTTGTGTCCACCCAGGAAAGATGGAACCTATGCATGGGGCCAGCCGCTTTCCTCATTTTGGAGAGGAAAAGGTATTTCTATTCCACAGGATGTTCTCCGAGCGAATGGGGGAGTGGGGGGAGGGGGTGAGTGGGCCGTTCAGAATTTTCCCCAAGATTCTTCTTTTCCCCGAGGATAAGCACTATGTCTGTCCACGTGTGTCCAGGAGGGACTTCAACTTCAGACAAATAAATCGTGCGCTCATAACATGCCGGAGGGAGAGAGGATGAGCACACAAGACAAGAACCAGGTCTCCAGCTAGAGATCAAACCCGCATCTCGGATTCCTGACTGTGCAGCGGACCCTGGGCTTCCCTGGCGTGTGTGACAGCCTCCCTGATGCTCGCGGGCCCCGTGGTGGGAGCCAGGGTGGAGGAGGGACCCTCAGAAAGACGCTTCCCCTTGAGCTCCCCCTCTGCCTCTCCTTCCCCATCAACACACCTGGGCGGCCCATTTTCACAGAACGGAGACAACAGAGAAGGGTCTCGAGTGGGAGAGACCGAAAATGGCCGTCTTGCGCTCAGACTGCAAATTTTTATGCAGAAGAAGTTATTTCTTCACCATGAGGGAGAACTTTTACAGACACGGAAATTCACCTTGTTTTTCATTTTTTGTTTGATTTCTGTAGAAGGACTTTTCATGATGGCTGCTGCTTGATGAGAACGTGTCGGGGTTTTAGCACGCGGAGTCCCTCGTGTTGGCTGGAGGAGAGGCCACTGACCTACAGACGCCCCAAAGCCTTTGCTCAAAGCAGTGGGCGCCCTCTCCTAGTCCAGGAGGAACAGTCTCCAGAGCTGTTCCTCCAGCCGACACGACTCTTCCTGGCTGGTGCCTGACCTCCCCTGAGCCACGACGGACTTGGTGTGTGCCTGCATCCTGGCGACCCAAGGGGCGTGGGCCCGGCCTGCTGGTCAGCGTCCACCCAGCTGCAGCCCAGCCCACGTGCATCACACAGCCCACGACGTAAAGGCCGGGCCCGGGGCTCGCCGTGGCCGGCTCAGGGTCTGTGGCACGTTCAGTTTGTCATTACTGAAGCTAATTCATCGACACAAGAAGAAACATACCAGGTTGTAAGTCAGCTGTAGACCTCACTCCTTTCGTATCAGGCCGGAAGGTCCCTGATGCCCACAATTCTTAGCTCGTTCATTTAGATCCACATGGCAATCCAATGTTCCCACCTCACTGACGAGGGACCTTCCCTCCACCCGGCTGGCTCACCCGCTATTGTACGTGCCTTTCATCACTTTATATAGGAAATAAAAGCGGGCCGCCTGGGTGGCTCAGTCGGCGAAGCTTCCGACCTCGGTTCAGGTCATGATCTCACGGTTTGTGAGTTCGAGCCCCGCGTCGGGCTCTCTGCTGTCAATGCAGGGCCTGCTTTGGATCTTCTGTCCCCTTCTCTCTTTACCCCTCCCCCCCAAACAATGTAAAAAACGTTTGAAAAAAAAAAAGAAAATATAAGGACTTATTTCTGTACACCTTTGAGCCTTTTTTGGTGGGGGGGAGGGGCCCATTTCTGGTTGTAACTAACACCGCTATTTCTCGTGTGCCTGGTATTTCTGGCTGAAAGTCCCTTAGAGCCTGCAGGCTGAGGAGGAGGTGCCCAGCTGCACACTTTTCATGTGACGCTTGGACGCGTCCCTCGGGAGTTTCACTGTGCTCCTACTGGGGGGTGGGGGGGGAGGAGGGGGGCACACAGCAGTAAAACTCACTGTGGATTTGGGAGCACAAGCGAGGCAGACACACTCACCAGGACAAAACCTCTGCAATCATCATTTTGTGTTCCTTACCCTGGACCAGACAGTGGGAAGTGCCATGGCGCAAGGTCCTCCTGTCACTGGGCCACCAGGGGAGGGGCCGTCCTGGGGGAGGTCCATGTGGGGCCAGGGGGCTGGGCGGTGTCTCTGAAGGAGGCTGCGCAGTGTCTGTGTCCCCTCTGGCTCCTCTGAAGTGTGACCAAGTCCCTCCCTTTGCACGCGGGCTGGCCCTGGACAGGCCCTGACCCGGAGGGTGCAGAAGTGTGTCTGTCAAGACGCCCAGGGCTTCCCCTCCTCCCCCTGGAGCCCTGAGCACTGGATACAGAGCCACGTGTGGCCAGAGGCCCAGCCGGCTCTCAGGCTTCAGCCACCCAGGTGGGGCCAGGTTTCCAGTCCCAGGGGTCCCAGCCCCTGGACCGTCTGCCCATTGATGCCACGTGGAGCAGAAGTCCCCCGCTGAACCGTGCCCCCAGCTCCTGACCTACAGAATTTTGCACAAATGAACAATGATTGCTATCTCTGGGTGGTTTGTCAGCCAGTGAAACGGCCTAATGACCCGATGTAGCTGGGGTCCCAGCAGCCTGGCCGTGAACGGTGTCGGGGGAATCCAAGCACAGACGGCGGGAGGTGAAGCACGACTGGCTGGGTCACCTGCTGCACGGGACAATGTTCGCTAACCAGGCCCATGCCCCAGCAGGGCCGTGAGGCTGTCACGGCAAAGAAGGCAGACAGGACTTGGCACCCTGGAGCCTGAGCGGCAGAGGCTGGCTTCTCAAACAGGCAGGGATGCTTGAACGAAGTGAGGACTGAGGTCAGAGACACTGGCACACAGGTTCAGCCTCACAGAGCGGAGGGAAGGGGCCCACAGACCCCACGGAGGATCAGAATGGGTCTTAGCCTAGGAGCTGCATGCGGGTGGGAAAGGTCCGGGCCCCGCAGACTGATGGGCTACCGGCTGGAGACAAACCCTCGTGTTTATGGGCAAATGAGGCCCCTAAGGGTGCCAAGGGCATTCAGTGGGGGAAAGAATTGCCTTTAACAAAAGAAGCTGTGTGTGCAATAAAAGTGGGATCTTCACCTAACGCCATACATGAAAATTAACTCAAAATGATTCATAGACCTGAACGTGAGCGCTGAAACCCTCAAACTCCAAGGTCTTTAGGACCTCATCTCAGGCGATGGTTTCTTAGGTACGATGCCAAAAACACAAGCAGCAAGAGAAAAACAGGTGAACTAGGACCACATCAAAATTACCAATTTTTGTGCTGCGAATGAGGTCATCGAACAAGTGAAGACACAGCCCAGAGACAGGGGGAAAATGTCAGCAAATCATACATCCGATAACAGACTTGATTCTAGAACACACCACAAACTCCCACAACTCAACAGGAAAAAGACGAATAAACCCATTTAAAAATGGCCACAGGATTTGAATGCACATTTCTCCAGGGATGCAGCGGTCCCTCCTCTGCAGGGGACAAATTCCAAGACCCCCAGGGCACGGCCGAGACCCCAGACAGCACTCAACCCTGTATGCTCTGTCTTTCCTGTGCTCGGAAGTTGAATATATAAATTAGACGCACGCAGTAGGAGATTAACAACAATAACTAATAATAAAATAGTACAATTGTGACAATAAAGCACGAGAAAAACCACGTGACTATGAGCTGTCTCTCTGCCTCGAGATACCTTACTATACTATACTCACTCTTCCCGTGAGGACGGGAGACGACGAAATGCCCACGTAAGATGACGGTCAGGGTGTGACGCAGGCATGCGGTGAAGCAGAAGGCTACGTTCGGCCTTTTCAAAGTTTTTAATGGAAGTAAAATTCATACGTAATATTAAATGAGTTTCCGCCGTACAGCACGATGATTCGCCGATCACGTACACGAAGAAATGCTCACCACGCTAAGCGCGTTACAGTGCGCCTGACTACATTCCCCCTGCCGTACCTTTCACGCCTACTGACTTTGTGGTGACACTGTCAGAAGGAGGGTCACCAGCTTCAGGACCACATTTGACTTTGGGTGTCTGAAACCACGGCCGAGGGGGTCCACTGTATACATATAGCCAAAAGCTCAGGAAGAGATACCCAACATCAGTGATCACCAGGGAATGCAAAACCAAAACCGCAGTGAAAACTCGCTAGAAGGGATATAATAAACAAGACAGGAAAACAAACGTTGGCGAGGATGTGCAGAAATCAGAACCCTCCCACGCTGCTGGTAGACACGTAAACAGTGCCTGAGCCTGGGTTAGGGGTTTGGGGGTTGAATGGGGATTAACTGCTGATAGGCGTGGAGCTTTTTCTGGGGGAGGGGAAAAATATTCTAAATTTAGACTGTGGCGATAATCTGCAACTCTATGAACATACTACTAAACGCTGAGTTATGTCCATTAAATGGATGAGTTGTGTGGGAAGGGCAGCCAAAGACGCCACCCCACACAGGCCACACCGGCAGACAGAGTGTTCTGAGCTGAAGGCCACGGAGAAGCAGCAGGCACAGGAGGAGCTCTCTGCCCTCCCCCCTTTGCCTAAAAGCAGGACATAAATCTGTACAGGCAGCCTGTGCCCCTCTATACGGGCAGGGAAGGGGGTGAGCCACAGCAGCCCCGAGACGCAGCAGAGGAACGCGGGCTGCAGCTAGCTCCCCTCTCCTGTCGATTCCTCCACCCCACCCCACCCCCCCTGCACTTGCCCCCAACCACCCCCTGCCGCTTCCCCCCACCCCAACCCCTGCACTTGCCCCTACCCCACCCCATCCCACCTCCCTGCACTTGCCCCCGCCACGTGTCGCCGCCCCTAGAAACCCAATGCCCTCCCCGAGTCCTGTCACTTCTCCATGATTTACTGTTGTGCTGTGGACGCACTGTATGAGCGCTTTGCCTCTTTGCGTTCTGCATCTCTGGGAGCTCCCGGGCGTGGACTTCTGCTTGTCCCTCTCTGGTTCATCTGTGCTTTGTCGGTCTAACTCAGAGTCCCAGCCGGTGAACGTACAATGTGCAGAGGGAAGGCATTTTTCTCCCCTCAGAAGTGTGTGAACTAAACCTCAGCAAGGCGGCTGCAGAAACAGACAAGGCCCAGCCGGCTCTGGAGCCGGCAGAGATGCAGGGGGCTGAGCCATCAGGACCTCACCCTGCCTGGCTGTCCTGCCAGCCCGTCCAGGAGCCCATGGTGAGAAGAGCCAGCCCCCTGCAGGGCTGGTGCACAGCATGCAAGACTTCTAAAAAATGGTTTTCATATAGTCAAAGAAATAAAGGACCTAGATTGCAGTTTTTAAATTTTTTTTTTTTCAACATTTATTTATTTTTGGGACAGGGAGAGACAGAGCATGAACGGGGGAGGGGCAGAGAGAGAGGGAGACACAGAATCGGAAACAGGCTCCAGGCTCCGAGCCATCAGCCCAGAGCCTGATGCGGGGCTCGAACTCCCGGACCGCGAGATCGTGACCTGGCTGAAGTCGGACGCTTAACCAACTGCGCCACCCAGGCGCCCCTAGATTGCAGTTTTTAATAACATGCTTTTTGTGCAGTATTTACTACACTTTCCAACAAATTGTCGGAGCAGTCAAGCGAGGGGGGTGGGGTGGGGGTAACACATGTAGACAGTTACAGCCTTGCCTGGGGCTCTAGGATTTCACCAAATGTGTCGTGGAGAAAAACGTGTCCAAATTCAAATTGGAAAGGCCAGTGTGAACTCACAAAAATAGAGCAAATGTGTTTCCCCCGTGACAACAGTGGGCTCGACGACCACTGGGTGTTTCTGAGTCTCTTCTCCCCCCACAGAGGACCCAGGGCATGGGAGTCCACGTTTCCAGGCAGAGAAAGCTCATGGGCAGCCTGGAAGACTGTTGTTCCGGGAGGTCAGACGTTTGCTGAGGGACAAGGCCTGGAGTATGGGGACTCCCCACAATGACACGGTGATGCTGGGTCTCTTCTGGGTCCTTCTCACGACAAGCCCAAGGAGGAGATCAACATGAGACAGATTACAGGAGGGAAAGGAATTCAATTTTGTAGGTAAATATGTATGCGCGGGAGCCCCACGAAGACAGAAGACTCGAACAAGTGACCAAGCAGGCGACTTTCATGCCTTTTAGACAGACGAACGGGGAATTTGTGAACAACTGACAGCGGTTTGGGCTGGGGTCCTAAACCACCGGAGGAGGAGAGGTCTGTTCACACAGCCTCCATCCCTCGATTTCCCACCAGCCTCCTGTGTGGGGAGGGTGCCTCTGGCGGAGGGAGATTTGTCTCCGTGGTCAGGAGGGTGGCGTGAGGGAGGCGGTCGGAGTGTCCTTCCTTCGTGGGCTGTTTCTCCAGCATCTTTAATTCAGAGTTATCAATATGAGGTCATGTATTCTGAATCCCACCAAGGACTAGAGGCTTCTCAAATGTAACGCGTGTAGGGGACCTCCCCCGAGGTTGCCCCTCTCTTGCCCTGTCCCTCTCCTCTCCTCCAGCCTTGAGGTTCATCCAGGAGTCAGACCAGAACCTTTCTGGCCTTGCCTCACAGGCACACCCCCATCCCCGACGTGCTGAGACTGAGCCCCATTCTCGTCCTCGTCCTTGTGGTGGCTGAGCCAGTGCTGTTCACCCACTGCACCAGCAGCCCCGGCTGTGAGGACAAGCCGGGGGAGGCAGGGAGGCCCTCACGTGGCACCAACACAGGGACAGTCCACGCGGCGGGGTCTGGGGAGGCTGCATGAATGCGGGAAGCGGATCAGACAATGCATAGCTCACTTAACAAGCAGTGCACAAAATGAAAACAACGCAGGACCACACAGACCACCCTGGATAAAGCTTGAAAACAGAATGCAGACCAAGCAAAGCTGCTGACTTTGTGACTTCTATGATACCATTCATGTAAAATTTAGAAAAAAAACACAGTGGATTGTATGCATTAAAATAAGTCTTTTGTTGGGGCGCCTGGGTGGCTCAGTCGGTTAAGCGTCGACTTCGGCTGAGGTCGTGATCTCATGGTTTTTGAGTTCAAGCCCTGCGTCGGGCTCTGTGCTGACAGTCAGAGCCTGGAGCCTCCTTGGGATTCTGTGTGTCCCTCTCTCTCTGCCCCTGCCCTGCTCATGCTTGCTCTCTCTCTCAAAAATAAATAAATAAATAAATAAATAAATAAATAAATAAATAAATAAATAACAAAACAAAATAAAGAAATAACAAGATTTGCCAGGACAGTTTGGCAGTTGAGGACGCCTGAGAGCACGCTGTCCTGTCACAGTGGTTTGGAATGAAAACAGTGTGGCTTTGGTGCTGCTGGACACAGCCTGACCGGTGGGAATTTTCACGTGACAAAGGTCAAGGTCCAGAAACGGAGAGAAAGAATAGTGTTGAGACATCTCAGTTCAAGAATCACACGTTCTCAAAAATTTTGGTATTGATTTAGCATCTACGGGTAAAAAAGTTAAATTATAGAAGTCCTAGAAGAAACCAAGTGAGACTATTTTTATTATCCTCGGGTGGGGAAGTACCGATGTAGACTGCGTGTGTCCCCCCCAAACTCATACACTGAAACCCAACTCACAGTGTGATGACATTTGGAGGTGGGGCCTTCGGGAAGTGGTCATGAGGAAGGACCCCAGGAATGGGATTAGTGCCCTTACAAAAGGGACCCCGGAGAGCCCCCCGCCCCATCAGCCACGTGTGAGGGCACATCGAGAAGACAGCCCCCTAGGAAGCAGGAGTGGGCTCTCTCCAGACACCCGATGTGCTGGCGCCTTGGTCCTGGACTTCCAGCCCCCACGGACGTGAGGAAAAAGTCTGCTGTTTATAAGCCCCCCACCCCCCACATTGGTGGCATTTTGTTATAGCGGCTTGAGTGGACTAAGACAAAGTGCTTATAATCAGGATATGAAATATAGAAGCTGCAAAGAAAATAAAAGCATGGGGGCATCTGGCTGGCTCAGTCAGTGGAGTGTGTGACTCTTGATCTCGGGGTTGTAGGTTCAAGCCCCACGACGGGGATATAGATTGCTTAAAAATAAAAATAAAATCTTTAGGGGTGCCTGGATGGCTCAGTTGGTTAAGCGTTTGACTCTTGATTTCGGCTCAGGTCATGATCTCACGGTTTGTGAGTTCAAGCCCCACGCTGGGTTTTGCACTGACAACATGGAGCCTGCTTGGGTCTCTCTCTCTCTCTCTCTCTCTGCCCCTGCCCCGCTTGTGTTCTCTTTCAAAATAAACATTAAAAAAAATTTTTAAGTGGATGTGTATTATATGACAGCAATGACATCTCTCAAAAAGAAGCACTCAGGTGTAAGTGGACGTTTCATCATAGTAAAAACTGGAAGCACCTAAGTGTCCGTCAGACGGGGATTTAAATTAACTATGGCCCCTTAGCACTGTAGAAAACCATGTTAGCAGCTAAAAAGAACGGCAGACCGATGACTCATGTCTTTAGTGGTGCCTGTGCCCTCTTCACCCCAGGCTCCCTGCCCACACACCCCAACGTGATGCGTGCTGGTGGGCCGGTGGGCCCCTGTGTTCTTACTCAAAGTTCACTGGAAAGATCCCTGCGGGGACATGACCTCCATCCGAAGCAACAGTGCAAAATGCCACCAGCCACTGAGCCTTCCCGTGACAAACTTCCACAGGCCACCCTGTGCGAAAAAAAGAACCTATGGTTTACAAGAGAAATACTTCTATAAAGACTGGGGGGAGGTGGGGTGTGGAAATGATTTGGGGAACCACACAGATGTTTGGAAGTCTCTCACGTACTTGGAGAGACTGAGATTCTTCACCACAAAATTAAACCCGGTGAGATGGGGACTTGGGTGTTCAGTGGGGACAGAGTTTCAGTTCTGAGAGATTTAAGTGTTCTGTGGGCAGATGGCGGGGGTGGCCGCACAGCCGTGTGGACGCACTTAGCGTCTGCACCACAGGCTTGAAAACGGTTACGACGGTAAGTATTATGCTACCTGCATTTTACTGCAAGTAAAAAACTACGACATTATGAGAGGGGCGCCTGGGTGGTTCAGTCCGTCAAGTGTCCGACTTCGGCTCAGGTCATGATCTCCCGGTTTGTGGGTTCGAGCCCCGCGTCGGGCTCTGTGCTGCCAGCTCAGGGCCTGGAGCCTGCTTCGGATTCTGTGTCTCCTTCTCTCTCTGCCCCTCCCCTGCTTGCACTCTGCCTCTCTCTCAAAAATAAATAAACATTAAAAAAAAATACGTAACATTAAAAAAAAGCATTATGAGAGATGAAAACCTAAAGACAGAGAACGGGCCTGTGACAGTTCCTGGGGGCTGGTCTTGCTGCTGGTGGCAGCTCAGGAGGAGAAGTGGAAATTGCTCAGTTTCCAGTCTGGGGAGGCGGGAAAGGGGCACACGCCCCGGCGGGTGTCTGTGCAGACCAACAGCTGTCCTGGGACCGGCCGCTGGCCGCACCCCCCTTTCACATAAGTCCTTGTGATCTGAGCCACTCTTGTTGGGGCTTATACGCGCCAAACGCAGCCCCCCACGGTGCATTCCTGGTGCCGGAGGCCAGAACTCGGGTGCCGGGCAGCTCCTGGCAGAGAGCTCTGCGGAGCGGCCTTAGGGGTGATGGAGCACAGCACCACCGGGGGCCTTGCCATCCTGAAGACTTAACAAAGGAAAACAGAAGGCTCCTCCCGAGAGGAGGTGCGCCCCAGGGACCCCTTCATCAGGGTCCGCGAAGGGGAAGGTGTGTGGGTGACGCCCCAGCACAAGAGGCAATAAGACCGAGCCCCCCGTGTGGCTTCCTGTTCTTCGGCCCCTTGGGAAGTCAGCTTGAGGGCACGAGAGCCGGGGAGCAGGTGCCGGACCCCCCCAGCTCCCTCTGGCCGGAGGCAGGCTGCCTCAGCTGTCCCAAGAGGTGAGGACCACGCGCCCCTCGGGGTGAAGGGCAGAGGAAGGTGTGCCTTTGCTCTTGGTGGTGGACAGGATCACTTATTCCATGGACACAGGAGACAAAAGAATCCTTAGCCGTCCCCACTGAAAGGAGTGTGAAAGCTACAGACCCCCCGGTCGTGGGGGACAGAACGACAATTCGAGCAGCCAACCTTCCTCTTTCCTTTCCGCGATCAGAAACTTGAGGCTGGAAAGCTAATGTTTATCACTAATTTAGAGACTCATCTGTGAACTTACATGGATGCTCAGCAGTGTAGAGGGGGAAGAATGATTCTCCTTTACCCTCTGAGTTCCTGGCTGAGACCCGGCCCTGCAACTAAAGACAGATAAAAACAAGTTTATTCATACGTGAACCTCACGTACACGTGGGAGGGACCCAGCTCCCCGGATGGCCCGTGCCGCCTTGTAAAATACCATCAAGGAAGACGCTGGGCGGGGAGGCCGGGATCCAGCACAGCCGGCAAACAGGGCTTGAAGTCGGTGCCTTCCCCACCACTGAGACTCTGCTGTGGTTTGGATTCGTCCTCTTCCTGGTACAGAGAGGGAGCCGGACGGTGGCAATTTCCTTTACAAAAGGCAACTGTCCCCTACAAAGGGGACTCCCAGATCCTCTCTCTGCTGTTTCTCAAAATCATCCTCCTGCCAAAGAGGCATCTTTTGGGATGACGTATTCTGCTACCCTTCAGCAAGCTCTAATATCTAGAATAATCCTGGTAGTTTCCCCCAAATAACTATACATTCACGATCACCTATTGTCTGTGTTAAATAACAAAAATTGAGCTGAGTGTTTAAAAGATCAAATTGGCTTTACGAAAATTTGTGGATCCACAGCACCCCACCCAGCAAGTGGAGGGGAGCTCTGTGGGACCGCAGAAGAGAAAACATTTTTAACAAGGCAGAGAGGGAGTGGAAGAAAGGAAATTATTAGGAAAGAATGCATTGTTTGGGGCAGGGCCGCCCTTCTGGGGGAGCAGAAGGGGTCTATCAGGGGGACCGCCTAGTGCTGACCAGGAAACTGTGTCCATTGGTTGAAGGTCACATTTCTGGGGTTGGAAACTGCAGCCAGGTTAGATAAGTCCTGGTGTACTGACGAGAGGACCCTGACATAAGTGACTCCATTCTGGGCCTGCGGTTTTCTTTTAACAAGTGTATTTTGTTTTGTCGGGTTTTTAACTGATCTGGTATTTATAGTTCGGTTTCCTCAGTGAATAAAGGCTGTGGTTTTAAGGTCACTGACACCTCCCTGCCCCCCCACCCCATACACCAGCTTGTCCCTTCTCTCTTAATTTTCCTTGACAGCTGGGCCCCTGCTTCTTCTTTTTTTTATTTTAAAAAACATTTTTAAGTTTATTTATTTATTTTAAGACAGAGAGAGAGAGAGAGACAGCCCAAGTCGGGGAGGAGCAGAGAGGGAGAGAATCCCAAGCAGGCTCCGCACTGTCAGTGCAGAGCCCGATGCGGGACTCAGGACTCACAAAAGGTGAGCTCATGACCGGAGCTAAAGCTGAAAGTCAGACACTTAACCCACTGAGCTACCCAGGTGCCCCTGGGCCCGTGCTTCTAAGCTCCAGGCCAAGGAGAAATCACACTCCAGAAAGATGATCTAAAATGTTAGTTTATGATCTTACACGTTTTCTATTTGGTTTGACAGAGACCTTTTGGTTTTTTTTAAAAATTTTTTTTTCAACGTTTTTTATTTATTTTTGGGACGGAGAGAGACAGAGCATGAACGGGGGAGGGTCAGAAAGAGAGGGAGACATAGAATCGGAAACAGGCTCCAGGCTCCGAGCCATCAGCCCAGAGCCCGACGCGGGGCTCGAACCCACGGACCGCGAGATCGTGACCTGGCCGAAGTCGGACGCTTAACCGACTGCGCCACCCAGGCGCCCCTGACAGAGACCTTTTGAAGCCATAATGTAAACTGTGCTGGCTTCTCCAGCTAGACCCCGGGACCTGCCCTCTGCGGCTCACCTGCTGTCCCCACCCATCTGCATCCCACATTTTTCCTCAAACTCTTCTGTCCAGCTGATCTCTTACCTCAGAGGACCCCCCGGGCACAGCAAGGAAACTGAACGCCACCCCGCCCCCGGCCAAGCACTAGCACCTACCCAGACCAGAGTGAGCTGTGAGCGGGATCCCCACCTGGCACCTGCACAGAAGGACCGTACAGTGACCCACAGGGTGACCGACAGTTCCCTTTACCTCATCATAACCCTAAATTCTTCCCCCCTCCCTCAGGGAAAAGCACAAGCCTCATTTACAGGTACAGTCGTGTTTCCTTAAGAACCACATGAACTCATGCTGGCCTTTGTGTTCAGTGACAAGGCTTCCCTACCTAAATATTCGTCCTAATCCTAAACAAAGGGGACCCATCCACCCTTGCTCCCGGACTTATTCTCCACGAGCTCCTTATTTGCTGCAAATAAAGTTTCCTTGTGCGAAGGCTCACCTGCTGTAGGTCCATCTGTGACTCACCAAGGAGTGAACTCAACGCTGGCTGGGTTACACTGGATTATATTAACACATGGATTCCCTTTTCCTATATAAATCTTACTTGATATCCAAAAGAGTCTAACTGTAGAGATCACACGTTGCCTGCAAAGGGGCCCCAGGAATGATGCTCTGAACCGTCCAGGGGATCCAGTTCCTGCTCTGGCCCGCAAGCTGTCTCTGTACTTTGTCGGGGTGAAAACGAAGTCCAGTGTGGGCTTCAGCAGCACCAGAAGAACCCGTCTGCTTAACTGACGTATCTCCTTAGCGGGATGACAGTTCTGATGGTGAATCGTACAAGTGGCAGCGACATTCTTACCCGGTTTGTGTTTGTTCATCAATCAATCTAGCTCTGATTTCCTCCTTCCTGTCTGTTTGCAGAAGGTTTTGTTAAAAAAATAAAGGGGAAGCAGATGAGCACAAATCCAGTCTTAACCAAGCAAGTAGGCCGAGGTGGAGGAGCCCCGGGGCGAGCTGCAGGGAACCAGCGCCTGTGCCCATGTCCCCACGACACCAGGGGCCGACGGACAGACACGCGTTCCCACCCAGCTCTGAGAAAGAAGCGAATTCTTCCCTGCCTGCCACTGCCGTCTCCTAAGCGCCGCTTGGCCTGCACCAAAGAAGGAAGGAATTTGGGGGTGAAGCCCACCTTCCTGCCAAGCACAGACTGGTCACTCCTAGGAACGAAACGAGAAGAAACAAGCGACTTCGGTTTCCTTCTGCAACAAGCCAAAAGTGTCACCTGATCAAACGGTGAGGAGCTGTTTATTCCAGGCCGTGGGGCAGGGGGTAGGGCCCAGCTGCGGTGCTGCAGGGATGCGGGGGTGTGGGACACGCGGGGGACGGAGGGTGCGTGGGTGGAAAACCACCCACAGGCGCCAGCCAGGTGGGGGGTTCCGGCGAAACCCGCCCGATGGGATGCTTGCTGCAGGCGGGAGCGTGGTCTGACGTCGGGGTGGGGTGAGGGGTCCGCTATCCACGGGGCGGGAATCCGGGCTAAACCGACTCAGCAGGATTCTTTGCCGAGCTCGTCTTCAGGGGCCGAGCAAGGAGCCTGTCTGAAGGTCGGGCACAAGAGTCCCGGTGAAGCAGCAGATTTAAATCCGCAGACACCGCGTGCGCGCGTGCTTAATTTCGGAAGCGGAGGAGGCGGAGACCCGCGTATTCCCTCCCTCGTGGTCCGGAGACGGGGGACAGCGAGGGCTTGCTGCCCCGGTTGTCCGGGAGTGCCCCAAAACCTGTTCCAGGGACGAACCAGCCCGACAGATGCAAAAATCGAGACGGGAGTGGGGGCGGGGGGACGCACACACTGGTTCTCGGTTCCACCTGCAGGACCCGCGCCGCGTCCCCACGAGGTCCGGCCCCGCGCGCCGTCCCCACCGGGTCCCGCCCCGCCGCCTGAGCTCGGGGATCCGCCCCCGGTCCCCACCGGATCCCGCCCCCGGTCCCCACCGAGTCCCGCCCCGCGACCTGAGCTCAGGGACCCCTCTTTTGTCCTCCATTTACGGAGCACCCAGTCCGAGCCGGGTCTGGAGTCTCCACTGGCGGGAGCCCGTGCCTGAGAGGGGGACAGGGCCCTGGAAGGGCCGGTGGGGGAAGGGAGGGAGGCGGAAACCTCAGGCTTCCCTCCCTCTTTGACCCCCTCCTCTTCCCTAACCACGGGGTAAAGCCTCCTGCTGCTGTGTTTAACCCGGTCGGTTCCCCGCGCCCGGACCCCTGCCGACGCCCCAGGCTTAGCAACAGGAGTTTGGTTCGGTGACTCAATAAACGTTTCCTGCTCTCAGGATGTGCGAGGAGGCCCCCCTTGGTGGCACCACGAGCTTCCCGCCCTTCCCGCCGCCGGCCGTGCGGCCTGCTCTTCCGTATCCTGGGCCCCCACCCGGCCCCCCGGACACTGATGAGCGTGCCCGGCCCCACTGTGAGCAGATCGTTAGCTCCACGGGGCAGGAAAGCTGCTTCCGCGCTCCCTGGGGGGCTCTCCCGCTGGGCAGACACTCGAAGGGGCGGCCACCGCGGGGCTCGTGTGGCGTCCGGCCAACAGCCCACCTGTGGGGAGGGGACGGGGCTCAGGAACAGGTGTCCTGGCCCCCGCGGCGGCGGTTTTAGCAGCTTTGTCATGTAGAATCTTCCCCGGACGTCCCGGGAGACACCTTCGCAAATGCTGATTTACCTTCAGCTTTGACGCAAGCGGGGGAGCGGTGGGGAGGGGGGAGGGCGGAGAGCTTGCTTTGGCCTCTGCTGTTTCTCACTTGTCTTCAGCTCAAAATAATCCTTATGCCAAAGTGGCTTATTTGTGGGTGGAGTGTTTTGGTTTCCTACAGCCCTTAATAACCTCAATTAAAAAAAAATTTTTTTTTAATGTTTATTTTTGAGAGAGACAGAGACAGGATCAGAGTGGGTTAGGGGCAGAGAGAGAGGGGGAGACACAGAATCCGAAGCAGGCTCCAGGCTCTGAGCTGTCAGCACAGAGCGCGGGGCTCGAACTCACGAGCTGTGAGATCATGACCTGAGCCGAAGTCGGATGCTCAACCAACTGGGCCACCCAGGCGCCCCAATAACCTCAAATTTTTAATGATGGCCAGATACGCTGTCCAGGTTGGAGGACAGTCATGGTGACAGGGGTCCGTATGGCACCAGTACTGCAGCGTTTAAAATTCCCTCTCTGCGGCACCTGGGTGGCTCAGTCGGTTGAGCATCCTGCTTTGGCTCAGGTCATGATCTCTCGGTTTGTGAGTTTGAGCCTCCCGTGGGGCTCTGTGCTGACGGCTCAGAGCCTGGAGCCTGCTTCGGATTCTGTGTCTCCCCATCTCTCGGCCCCTCCCATGCTCATGCTCTGCCTCTCTCAATAATAAATAAACGTTAAAAAAGTTTTTTTTTTTTTTTTTTAAATCTGGCTCTGTCTCTTCCAGCTGAGGAGTTGTGGGTTCTCTTCAGGCCTCAGTTCACTCATTATCCAGACCAGAGGTAATAACTGTTCGTACCTCCTAAGTCTGTTTGTAAAAACAGAATGACTTAGCAATGTGAAATACTTAGCACGTCACCCAGTACGTAGTAAGCACCCCATAAATGCCAGCTTTTTTATTCCTTAGCTACAAAAGGAGTTCAGCAATAATCCGCAGCCACAGGAACCCTGTGAATTTTGGGGTGAGTGTATTCCTTTAAAGGATTATATGTGGATAAGGAAATTTCAGTCTTGAGGCGCCTAGGTAGCTCAGTTGGTTAAGCATCTCACTTTGGCTTAGGTCATGATCTCATGGTTCTAGGTTTGAGCCCCGAGTCGGGCTCTGTGCTGACAGTTCAGAGCCTGGAGCCTGCTTTGGATTCTGTGTCTCCTTCTCTCTCTGCCCCTCCCCTGCTCTCACTGTCTCTCTCTCTCAAAAATAAATAAACATTAAAATAAATAAAAATAAAAGGAAATTTCAATCTTGCTGAAACAACGAACTTTATTCAGTCCCAGACAGAAAGCCGCAGGTGAAGAAAATACTGCATGAACATAATATAGGAGGAAGGGTGAGGAGAGAGAAAAGAACTTTGAAAAAACTATGGTAGAACTTATTTCATTTAAAATGAAACACTACAGCCAGTTGCTGGTTAGGTTAATAATATCGGGAGGTCACTGAATGGCATCTCCGAGGGGCACCCCATAAATTACATACCTGCTGTTCATTGGGATTCTGAACACCTTGAGAAATAGAACAAAAAGGTAGTAAATAGTGATGTGGAAATGTTGGGGTTCATAGTGGGTGGTCAAGAAAGAATTCTAAAGACATTTTCCGTGCAGAAAGGAGGTTTTATTAAAGCACGGGGACAGGATCCGTGGGCAGAAAGAGCTGCACTGAGCACTGCACTGGGGTTGTGAGGGGTGAGTGATTATGTACCCTCAGGTTGGGAGGGGGTCAGGGACAGTGTAAGTCTCTAAGGAATTTTGGAAGCCAGGTTTCCAGGACCTTGAGGGGCTAGCTGCTGTCAGGAAAAGTTCATTTATTACTGTTTCGTAAAAACTCAGTCACGAGATCAGATTTATATCAGGTGGCCCCACGCTTAGAGGATGATTACCAACATATATCTTGGGGGCAGAGATAAAGGAACTTTACAAAGGAATTTTTATACATTAAAGTAGATTTACAGGATACCAGAGGTCAGGATAATGTCAACCTAAGGTTGCCTTTTGCCCTCAGCAAAGTGTCATCATCCAGGCAGCTGAGCTCCTACAGGAAGGTCACTTGGCCTGTCCCAAGGCCTTGTCAGTCGGCTGGAGGAATAAGGAAATTCTTTTTTTTTTTGGCTTTGTTTCCCACATCAAATAGCACTACCATTTAGTGCTCCTAGGAGTGATGCCCCTCTCTCCCTGCGAGACACTTGCCTTCTGATCCATTTTAATGTGAGGGGTAGCTTGTAAAGAAATTTTGGAAGAAGCTCGCGTTTAGAGAATAGCTAGGGTTCCAGAGAATGGAATATCATTCGGTGCTGAAAAGACTACAGGCAAGGCTCCATCCAGCGGGGACGCTGATGGTGGGGAAGCTGCATGGGTGTGTGTGTGTGGGGGGGGGGGGCTTGTGGAAATCCTTTGTACCTTACCCCTAATTTTGTTGTGAATCCACAATGCTCTGAGACAAAGTCTGCTTTTATAAAATATACCGAATATGTAAAAGGATAAACTTTATGGCAAAGAGATAAGGTGCATGGTTCTAATGAAATGGCTTCCTTACAATAAAATATTCAATCAAATAGCATTTTTTTTTACGTTTATTTATTTTTGAGACAGAGAGAGAGCATGAACGGGGGAGGGTCAGAGAGAGAGAGAGGGAGACACAGAATCGGAAACAGGCTCCAGGCTCTGAGCTGTCAGCACAGAGCCCGACGCGGGGCTCAAACTCACGGACCGCGAGATCGTGACCTGAGCCGAAGTCAGTCGCCCAACCGACTGAGCCACCCAGGCGCCCCTCAAATAGCATTTTAAAAAATAGTTGGTGCTAGTGATAGTGCCAACAAGATGGGTTTGTATCAGAAATATATTTCTTTGGGAGGCAGTGAGTCTATACAAGAAGGTGGACTATCTGAACCTACAGCAATCATTTCATAAAACATGTAAATCAGGGGACGCCTTGGGGGCTCAGTCAGTTAAGCCTCGGATTCTGGTTCTTGGCTCAGGTCATGACCTCAGAGTTCGTGAGTTTGAGCCCCACGTTGGGCTCTGTGCTGATAGCGTGGAGTCTGCTTGGGATTCCCACCCCCCACCGTGTGTGTGTGTGTGTGTGTGTGTGTGTGTGTGTGTGTGTCTCAAAATAAATACATAAACATTAAAAAAAAGAGAGAGAAAAAAGAGTGTTGTTATCAAATTAGCACTAAACCCAAATGTGACAGACAACCCCCTGAAAGCACCTCAGAGGCAGAGAAGGAAACCACTCTGATCTCACCGTGAGATCAGGACCTGAGCCAAAACCAAGAGTCGGATGCTTAACCAACTGAGCCACCCAGGCTCCCCACAACATTGTTTTCTTTCTTTTCGGCCTTTATGGAGGTTTTCTGGGGTGCGAAAAGATTTTGTTCTCAGTTATATCTCCAGACCACTGGGCAGGAACAACCCCCAGCACACCTGCCCCGGAGCACTGCATATGAGGCCAGACGCTTGGCCCACTCCAGGGAGTGCTCCTCTCCCACCACGGAGGCGGCAGGGTCCTCCAGCGGGAGCTCAGGCCAGTTACCGGCAATCGGAATTTCTGGGCTAGGGCTGGGATATCAACATGTTTTGCTTTGTTTTTCACTTCCCAGTAGACTCCAGAGCACACACACTGCTGAGATTTCCACTCTGGAAAACCAAACAAACCCAACTCTCGCTGGAATTGGAGCCTTCAGCAGAACCATAAGGGAGCCAGGTCTCTAGACTGCCTTCTATTTGGGGAATAATAAGTTGCCATTAATTTAATTTCACGTAACTTAGCTCGCAATGAAAAATCCAAGATAGCTACCGTAAGAAAGCGTAAGGGAAGAAAAAAGTTCCTGAAAAGAAAGCAAAGACTGATGCCACAGATGAGAGGAGAAAAGCAGACAAATGGATTTTTTGTAATTTCTACGTGACATGGGAGCCCGCGTAAGGAAGTGAAGACCCACGGAAATGGTTAAGCCTGAGTGTTTTTGTGCCAGGTTTGATGAAGAGTGGACAGTCGTGGGGCCACAAGACAGGATGAGATAGAAGGTCGGTGTAGTAAACCAAAATCAAGGTCTGTTCGTCCAGATTTTTCTCAGCGTTGCTGTTCAGGGCAAACGGAAGGCACCAGTCATATGAGGGTCCTAAGCCAGCTTCAGGGAAAGGGGAGGTCAGAGAACCCGTCTACTGCCTGTCATTTCTCAAATCCCTTCAGCTTAAAATGTTCAACATGCCCAGGTGTCAAGATACCCTGAGCCCTGTCAGAGGGAATCATTAGTTCAAGCTTTATACTGAAAAAACCATGAGTTAGATTTTTTTCTAACCTTTCAAAGCTTAGAAATCCAATCCAAACTTTGTAAGACTGTGGCCCTGTTAAAGAAAAAAAAAGTTTCTGATTCTTGTTAAAGACAGGACGATGGCAACAGGTGTCCAGACTGTCAGATACGGGCACTCCCGTGCAGCAAGGACGCTGGGGATGTGCAGCCACAGGTCATGGTCATGTGAGGCCGGTTCAGCCAGAACCCCCTTCTGATCTGTGGATCTTACTGTACCCCAAATTTTCCTTAATACACTAGCTGTAACTGTTGCTGTGGCTAGATTGTAAACTGTTTGTGGGAAGGGGTTGTACATATATTGTCAACACCTGACATGGTGACTGGTCCCCAAGATGTTTCTCAAATGTAATGAAACTAAACACAAAGACACATTTCTGGGAAATAAAATAATAGGAAAGAAAGAAAGAAAGAAAGAAAGAAAGAAAGAAAGAAAGAAAGAAAGAAAGAAGAATTAAGTAAATTTAGACTATAGTTGGTTGATTACAAGGCAAAAAGAAAACTCAGGGGACTCATCATGATTTGTTCCTTGGGTCCCGAGGTCCCTTGCCAGCTGGCCTTCTCTGCACTTCAGAGTCTCACGATGTTTGTTTCACATACAATGTCCAGTTGTTTTGGTTGTACTTAGCAGGAGGGACAGGGAAACCACCACGACTCACCCATCATGAAGTGGATTGTTTGAATAGCCTTAATTACTAAAGAAACTGACACCATAATTTAAAACTCTCAATAAAGAAATATTTAGAGCCAAATGGTTTCATTGGAGACTTCTACCAAATGTTTAAAGAATGAACCCTAGGGGTGCCTGGGTGGCTCAGTTAGTTGAGCGTCTGACTTCGGCTCAGGTCATGATCTCACGGCTCGTGAGTTGAAGCCCCGCGTCGGGCTCTGTGCTGACAGCCCAGAGCCTGCAGCCTGCTTCCAATTCCATGTCTCCCTCTCTCTCTGCCCCTAACCCACTCGCATTCTGTCTCTGTCTCTCTCAAAAATAAATAAACATTAAAAAAAAAAGAACCCTAATCGTACACAATCTATTCTAGAAAACAGCAGAGGTGAGAACACCTCCCAAATCATTTAATAAAGTTTGTATTACCTTAATACCAAAACCAGATAAAGAAAATACAAAACACGAAACTAAAAAAAAAAAAAAAAAAAAAAAATCCACAGACCAATATCCCTTATGAGTAGATGTACAAAAATCCTTAACAAAATATAGCAAATGGAGCTCTACAGTGTGCTTAAAAATTGTACACCATGACCTGGTAGTGTTGGTTCCAGGGATGCAAGACTGGTTCAATGTTGGAAAACCAATCAGTGTAATCCACTACTAACAGCTTTAAAAGGAAAAAGAAGGGACACCTGGGTGGCTCAATTGATTGAGTGTCCAACTTCCGCTCAGGTCATGATCTCACCATTCGTGGGTTTGAGCCCTGTGTTGGGTTCTGTGCTGACAGCTCAGAGCCTGGAGCCTGCTTTGGATTCTGTGTCTCCCTCTCTGTCTGCCTCTCCCCACTCTTGCTCTGTCTCTCTCTCTCTCTCTCTCTCTCTCTCTCTCTCAGAAATAAATAAACATCAAAAAAATTTTTTAAAGGAAAAAGGAAATCGCGTGATCATATCAATCAATGCAGAAAATGCTTCTGACAAAATTCAACATCTATTGATGATAAAAAATCTCAGAAAAATAGGAGTAAAAGGGAACCTCCTTAGCTTGTATCTTGATAAAAACCTACACATTGAGACATCTGCGTGGCTCAGTCGGTTAAGGGTCCAGCTCTTGGTTTCGGCTTAGGTCATGATCTCATGGTTTGTGCATTTGAGCCTCACATCAGGCTCTGTGCTGGGATTCTCCCTTTCTCTCTTGGGATTCTCCCTTTCTCTCTCTCTCTCTCTCTCTCTCTCTCTCTCTCTCTCTCTCTCTCTCTCTCTCCTTCTCTCTGTGTGTCTATCTGTCTATCAATACCACACAGTCCTGATTGTTAGAACTATAAGTCTTGAAATCAAGTAAACTAATTTTCCTACGTTATTCCTTTAAGCTATTCTAGCTCCCTTGCCTTTCCATATAAATTTTAAATTTAACATTTTGTCATATAAATTCTCTCTCTCAAAACAAATAAATACACTTAAAAAAACACCTCCAACTAACATTATACTTAATAATAAAAGACAGCGATTTCCTGTTAAGATCAGGAACAAGGAAAGGATACCCACTCTACCTCTTATTCAGCACCATGTTAGAAGTTCTATGCAGTACATAAGACAAGAAAAGGATTAAAGGCATACAGATCAGAAAAGAAGAAACAGAACTGTCGCTATTGGTAGATGGTATGATTTCCTACGTAGAAAATCACGAGGTATTAAAAAACCTCCTAGAATTAACACAAAAGTCAACTGTATTCCTATCTACTAACAATAAGCATGTGGACACAGTACTACTCAAAATCACTCAAAAAAATATGTAGGTGTAAATCTAACAAAACATTATAGGATCTGTATGGTAAAAACTACATTATGCCAATGAAAGAAATAAAAGACCTAAATAAGTGGAGAGACATACCTGTTAATGGATCAGAGAATTTGACAAAATGGCAACTCTACCCTAATCGATACACAAGTTTCATGAAATTCCTACCAAAATCCCAGCAAGATAATTTGCAGATATACACAAGTTCATTCTAAAATTTATATGGAAAGGCAAAAGAGCTAGAATAGTGAAAGGAATAACGTAGGAAAATTAGTTTACTTGATTTCAAGACTCATAGTTCTAACAATCAAGACTGTGTGGTATTGAGAGAGAGACATAGATCGACAGAGCATAATAAAGAACCCAGGGATAGATTCACACACATACACCCAAATAATTTTCCATGGAAGTATGAGAGCAATTCAATAGACAAAAAAATAACCTCTTCAACACACAATGCTGGAGCCACTGGATAGCCATGAGGGGAAAACCCAAAACGACTCTGAAACTAAGTCTCATACCATATAGAAAATGCCTTCAGAGTGGATCAAAGATTTAAAGGTAAAATGTAAAGCTATAGAACTTTTAGAAAAAGATCACAAGAGAAAATCTGCAGGGTCTGGGGCAAGGCACAGAGTTCTTAGACTGGACACCAAAAGCACTGCCCACTTAAGGAAAAATTGGATTAAGTGTGTATTAGCCTCATAGAGCTACCACAGCAAATTCCCACAATCTGGGCGGCTTAAGATAACAGCAGTCTATTCTCACAGTTCTGGGGGCCAGAAGTCCGAAATCCAAGCGTTGGCAGGGTCCCGGTTCTCCCGAAGTCTCTAGGGAAGGATGCTTCCTGCTTCTTGCAGTTGTGGCGACTGCCATCCATCTATGGCTTGTGGACACATCACTTCATTCTCATCCTCTTTCTTCACGTGTCTCTCTCTGTACATGAACACCAGTCTCAAATTTAAGATCCACCTCAATCCAGTACGACCTCACCTTAACTTGATCACATTGGCAAAGACTCTGTTTCCAAATAAGGGCACATGCACCAGTACCGAGGTTAGGACCTCGGTGTATCTCTTTCCAGGGACACACAATTAGACCGCATGAAAATTAAAACCTCTTATTCTGCTAAAGAGTCTGCTAAGAGGGCTAAAAGACAAGCTGCAGAATGGGAGGGAATATTTAGAAACCACATATTCAGAAAAAGACTAGTACCTAAAATACATAAAGAACTCATAGAACAGTGTTTTAAAAAACCCAAATAATCTAACCAGAAAATGGGTGAAGTCATCAAGAGACATTTCACCAAAGAGATGTATGGATGACAAACAAGTACGTGAAAAGATGCCGTGATGGTTAATTTTAAAGATGCTTCGCTAAACTGTGTTATAGGCTGAAGCGATCACCCTCCCCCCCATCACCACCAAATTCACACACTGAAGTTCTATTCCCCAGGACCTCAGACTGTGACTATATCTGGAGATGAGGCCTTTAAAGAGGTGATTAGCTTAAAATGAGGCCATGAGGGTGAGTCCTAATCCAATCAGACTGGTATTCCTATAAGAGGAGAGAGTCTGGACACACCCCAGGCCACACCAGAGGCACTCGCACAGAGGGAGGCCACCTGCAGGCCAGGGAGAGGGGCCTCCGGAGAAACCAACTTGCTGACGTTTTGATCTTGGACCTCTAGCCTCCAGAACTGTGAGAAAATAAATTCCTGATGTTAAAGCTGCCCAGCCTGTGGTATTTCTTATGTCAGCCCTAGCAAATAAATACCCCATCAGACCCAGATATTTGGTCAAACACCAGTCTAGACGTCTCTGTGAAGGTATAATTTAGATGACATTAACATTTAACTGAGCAGACTTTGAGTAAGTGAGATTGTCCTCCATGATGTGGGTGGGCCTTATCCAATCGGTTGAAGGCCTTAAGAGAAATAGACGGAGGCTGCCCAAGGAGGTGGGAATTCTGCCTCCGGACAGAATTTGGCCTCAGACTGCAACATTGACTCTCGTGTGGGTCTCCAGCCTGCCCTACAGATTTTGGAACTGCCAGCCCCACACTTGTAGGAACCAATTCTTGAAGATAAAGACATCATTAAGTACATATTTGTGTTGGTGCGATTTGTCTGGAGAGCCCTGGCTAATACAGATGCACGGCATAATCAACCATTAGGGAAACTGACCTTAAAGCCACAGGGGGCTGTCAATGCACACCTGTCAGAATGGCCATCATAAGACACTGACCACATCTAACAATGGTGAGGATGAGGAGAAAAAGGATTGCTCACACAGGGCTGGCAGGGAGGGAGAGTGGTAGGGCCACTCTGGAAAACTGTTTGGCAGTTTCTTTTTTTTTTTTTTTTTTTAATTTTTTTTTCAACATTTTTATTTTTATTTTTGGGACAGAGAGAGACAGAGCATGAACGGGGGAGGGGCAGAGAGAGAGGGAGACACAGAATCGGAAACAGGCTCCAGGCTCCGAGCCATCAGCCCAGAGCCCGACGCGGGGCTCGAACTCACGGACCGCGAGATCGTGACCTGGCTGAAGTCGGACGCTTAACCGACTGCGCCACCCAGGCGCCCCAATTTGGCAGTTTCTTAAAACAACTTAAACCACAGGTTTTATGCAGTATCTGTACTCCCCGGCATTTGTTCTAGAGAGATGAAGACTTATGTCACTCAGAAACCTGCACATGAATGTTTATGGCCACTTTTCTCATAACAGACAAAAACTGGGAACAACCCAGATGTCTCCAATGCTTGAATGGTCAGATGGGCTGCAGTGTTTCCATCCCCTGGAGCTCTACTTAGCAGTCACAAGGAACGGAGTATTTCAGCGACCTGGGGGTAACTCCCAGGAGATGGGCCAAAGGAAAAAGACGCTCAATACCAAAATGATACGTACTGTGTGATTCCATTTATATGATGTTCTTGACGCGAGAAATTATCGAAATGCAAAAGCAGATTAGTGGTTGCCAGGGGTTGGGAAGGGGTTAGGGGTGGGAGGGAAGTGAGTGTGGTCACAAAAAAGGAAACAAGGGGAGGGGCGCCTGGGTGGCGCAGTCGGTTGAGCGTCCGACTTCAGCCAGGTCACGATCTCGCGGGATCTCGCGATCTCGCGGTCCGTGAGTTCGAGCCCCGCGTCGGGCTCTGGGCTGACGGCTCAGAGCCTGGAGCCTGTTTCCGATTCTGTGTCTCCCTCTCTCTCTGCCCCTCCCCCGTTCATGCTCTGTCTCTCTCTGTCCCAAAAATAAATAAACGTTGAAAAAAAAAAATTTAAAAAAGGAAACAAGGGGAATCCTGGTGGGATTGGAATGTTCTGAATCTTGACCGTACCAACGTCGATGTTCTGATTTTGATATTATACTATGGTCTTGCAACATGTTACCTTGGGGGGAAATGAGGTCTCTCTGTGTTCTTTCTCTCTCTCTCTCTGTTTTTTCAGAGAAAAGGAGGGAGAGAGAGAGAGAGAGAGAGAGCATGCGCACACTAGGAGGGGAGGGGCAGACAGAGAGGGAGAGAGCGAGAATCTTAAGCAGGCTTTGCACCATCAGCACAGAGCCTGATGCAGGGCTTGAACCCACGAACTGTGAGATCATGACCTGAGCGGAAATCAAGAGTCAGACACTCAACCCTCTGACCCACCTGGGCACTCTCTGTTACTTCTCATAATTGCATTTCAATCTAAAATTGTTTCAAAATAAAAATAAGATATATATATTACATATATATATAAGATATACATAAGAGATATATATAACATATATATATAAGATGTATATAAGATATATATATATATAAGATATATAATACAATTTTAAAATGGGCAAACAAGTTGAATCAACCTTCTTCTAAAGATGATATACAAATGACGAATAAGCCCATGAAAGATGTTCAACATCATTGGCCATCAGGGAAATGCACGCCCACACCACGAGATACCGCTTCACACCCACAGGGATGGCTATAATCAAAGACATACTACACCAGGTGTTGTGGGGACGTGGAGACACTGGCCCCTCGTCCACTGCTCATCCACTTCCTGGCCCTCCAGGAAGGTCCCGGAGGACTGGCCATGGATGGACCACAACAGGAGTGTTCTCTTTCTCAGAAGAGTGGGGTAATGGCACAGACTGTATCCTCTGCCTCACCCAACCAGACAACAGACCAAATATAGGAAACAACTCTGCCAACCAGTGGCCCCTGGGTTACCACCTAGAGAGTTTGATGGCAGTAGAACCGGGAGGGGGCCCAGGTGTCACCAGGGAGTGGTGGAGCCCTGAGATTGGGGTGGCCAAGGGAGTTGGGCTTCACAGGGGAGCGTGCTGCGGAGGAGAGATCACAGACAACTCTAGGAATCTGTCTGCAGAGACTTGACCTGGTTCTGGTAAGTGCGAGTACCTGAGGGGACGGAGGCCAGAGAAAGATCAGTCATGTGGAGCAGCCCTCAGGCTCATACAGTCGAGAGCAACTCACGTTCCACCAGTCAGACTGGAAAGACTCCCCCAAAACAGCGTGTTGAAAAAGGGTATTGTTTTAGCAGCGGGGACTGATTAGTTCCAGAGTAAACAAGTCTCAGAAGGGCCAAATCCTTTCCAGCATCTTCAGTGTGTACCACAACAAAGGCTAAGAATATTCAAAGGGATACAAAAACCCAAAACAAAAACAAAAAACAACAAAACCCAAACCCTGTACCCAAGGACATATTTATGATATCTGTCATGCAATAAAATATTACCAAATATGCAAAGAAGCAGGAAAATATAACTCATGATTAGTAGAAAAATCAATCAATAGAGACAGATCCAGAAAGATGCCAATGTTAGAAGTAGAAGACGAGGGTGTTACGACAGCTGAGATCAATATTTTCCAAATGTGCAAGCGGTGGTAAGGAACGCATGTGTACAAAAGAGATATAGAAAAAAGGACCTGAATAGAAAGATCTTCAAGAAACGAAAATACAAGTCTAAGATGAAAACTACCCCGATGGGATTCACAGCATCTTAGACAACTCAGAGGAAAGGTTAGCCAAGACGGAGCGATGGAAACCGTCCAAAATGCAACCACACTGAGTTGCGGGGCACGAAAGTGGCCTGATATTTTTGTATGGAGGGAGGGGATTCGATGAACACTCTAAACCCAGAGCTCAAAACAAACAAGCAGAACAAAAAACAGAGCTCAACAACCCCAAGCAGAAGGAACATGAGGAGAATGACTCGAAGCCATATTCTAAGAACATTGCTCAAAGCGAGTGATGAGGGACAATCTCCCTAGTATCGGGAAACATCGATGCACTGGGGGCAGAAAGGTGACCGTGGTGGGGCGGCCGGTGGCCCTGGGACCCTGTGCCTGGAATGCCTGTCCGTCCCCCTTGTCCTCCAGGGCCCAGCTCAGAGCCAGCTCTGGTGAGGGGCACGGACTCGACTCGAGGCTGCCGAGGTCCGTCTTAACTCTCCGTGCCTGTGCCTCTAGACCATCTGGGGAGATGAGTGCTTGGACAGGGCGGGGGGGGGGGGGGGGGAAGGTCTGTGAAATGTTCTGAGACAGGCCTGGTGATGGAACCAAAGGCACACTGATTTGTTAGATTTTAATATCAGGTGAACGGGCCGTCACAGGAGAAAAGTGACTGTCCTGAAGGGCAGTCAGATGCGAGCGCTTCTGTGTGTCTTGATAGGGGCAGGGGAGGGGACACGTTTTTTAGGAAGGATGACTGGGCCCTAGAAGAAAAGATGGCACATGTAATACTGTCAGAAACAAAACAAACAGGGCCCCGGATGGTGTCACGTAACTGGGGCTTAACACCCAAACTCGCTGTGGGCTCGACCTCCCCCAATCTTAACCGGCCAGTGAGGAATGTTCTGCACGGCAACAGTGAGGTGATCTGCCCCTGGGCCCTTGCCATCCCCCAGATCTTCAGGATGAGACCCTCGCCCTTCCCCTTAGAGGACCGTGACCTTGCCTGCAACAGTCCTTTCTTCCTTGTGCTAATAGTTCCGCCCCTTTTCTGCCTACATGATGCTTCCCGGTGGCACAGCTCCCCAGAGGTGCCCTCTGCCTGCTAGGTGGCCGCTGCCTGGTTCCTGAGTGCAGTAAGAAAGCCAAGGAGACCTTCAAACTTCCTGGGTTGCATTTTTGTTCTTTAACAACAGTTTCGGACAAAGTCTGTCCGGCTGTGGTGCTGGCTTCTGGTGTCCCCTGCTCTGATCAGAGCCAGCCTTGCTGGTGGATGGGCTCTCAGGATGGAGGGCAGCTGTCCTCCCCTGGGAGGCCCTGTCCTCAGGCTGAGGAGCGGGGGTTCAGAGAAAGCCTCTCCCGGTGTTTGCATTTTTTCAAGTGCCTTCATCTCAAAATAATCAATATTCCGAAGAGGCATATTTTTGGCTGGCGTGTCCTGACTCCTCCGAGAGACCTTTGAATTTGTGTGTGCACAGTTAGGGCCTCAGGAAGCACAGGATCCAAGAACGGTCACTTAAATATCTTACGGCCACAAAACGGCAGAAATGCCGAATGCAGAGGTTAGCTACTGTCTTGAAGGGAAGTCTGCAGATGGTTATCTACCACATAGAACCTGAGTCATTGGAATGTGGGCTGGGCTGCCCTTTGGCTCAGAAATATGTTCCTCGCATGGAACGGAGGGATTGGACTTGGCCTGGGAAGGCGTCCTCACCCACTCATGGCTTTGCTCCCGTCACCTGTGCCAGGCCACACACTCGTGTCTCTGGTGTGTAAATGTATTTCTTTCTTTCTTTTTATAAATTTTTTTGAATGGTTATTTATTTTTGAGAGAGAGAGAGAGAGAGGTAGAGCATGAGCGGGGGAGGGGCAGAGAGAGAGGGAGACACAGAATCTGAAGCAGGCTCCAGGCTCCGAGCTGTCAGCACAGAGCCAGACATGGGGCTCGAACTCACGAGCCGTGAGATCACAACCTGAGCTGAAGTCGGATGCTCAACTGACTGAGCCACGGAGGCGCCCCTAAATGTATTTCATTCCAGGAAGATTTGAGAGTAGGTGTGGACCTGCTGACACTAATCAAACACACAGCATTCATATTTTTGTGCGTAGCTGGCATTTAAAGTATTTTTAAAGTGTAAGGATCTGGGGGCACAACGGTCTTGTGATTTCAGTCTAAAATGTGAAAACAACTGAAAGGACTTTTTATTTTAAAAGGTGATCTTTCTCTTCATAAACATTATCAGACCATTTGCAAGAATCTACAGTGTATGAATTTGTGAAGGTTGCTGACTACCCTGCTTGTACACTCTCTCTCTCAAAAACCAAATAATAAATAAAACTTAAAAAAAAAGTGTTTTAACAAAATGAGGGCCACATCTGTCCTTTCTTATCAAGAAAGAGTTGGACACAGAGTGCAGCTGTTGATCTGCAGTCCTGGGGGAGGGGCTGGGAGCAGCCTCCCCCCACCGAGGGTCCTGCTCCCCGCAGGGGAGGTGTCCCAGGGCAGCCGAGGAATGATTTGCCTTTTGCTGCTCCAAGAAGAGGGGCCAGCTGACATTTGCTCTTGAGAACCAGAATTTATCTCCCTTAGGAGGATTTTTAAAATAATCTCTACACCCAATGTGGGGCTTGAACTCATGACTTGGAGACCAAGAGACACGGGTTCTGCTGACTGAGCCAGCCCAGGGCCTCTCCTGGGCATACTGAAAGCTTTTCCTCTTAGTGTTCATTGCCTACTGGTCAGTAACAAAACTCAACCTAGCAAATCTGAAGATCTAAGTGGCTTAGTTTTTTATTCTTATTAATTTTATTTTTTAAAATTTACATCCAAATTTGTTAGCATACAGTGAAACAATGATTTCAGGAGTAGATTCCTTAATGTCCCTTACCCATTTAGCCTAGCCCATCCCCCCTCCCACAACCCCTCCAGTAACCCTCAGTTTGTTCTCCATATTTACGAGTCTCTTCTGTTTTGTCCCCCTCCCTGTTTTTATATTATTTGTTTCCCTTCCCTTATGTTCATATTTTTGTCCCTTAAAGTCCTCATATGAGTGAGGTCATATGATTTTTGTCTTTCTCTGACTAATTTCACTTAGCATAATACCCTCCAGTTCCATCCACGTAGCTGCAAATGGCAAGATTTCATTCTTTTTGATTGCCCAGTAATACTCCATTGTATAGATATACCACATCTTCTTTATCCATTCATCCATCCAAGAGCATTTGGGCTCTTTCCATACTTTGGCTATTGTCGGTAGTGCTGCTATAAACATGGGGGTGCAAGTGTCCCTTCAAAACAGCACACCTGTATCCCGTGGATAAATGCCTAGTAGCGCAATTGCTGGGTCGTAGGGTAGTTCTATTTTTTAGTTTTTTGAGGAACCTCCATACTGTTTTCCAGAGTGTCTGCACCAGTTTGCATTCCCATAAGGGGCTTTATTTTTTAACGTCTATTTATTTTGAGAGAGAGAGAGAGAGAGAGAGAGAGAGAGAGAGAGAGAGAGAGAGAGATTGCAAGCAGGGGAGGGGCAGAGGGAGTGGAAGAGAGTCCCAGCTTGAGGTTCAAACTCACAAACCATGAGCTCACGACCTGAGCTGAAATCAAGAGTTGATGCTTAACCGACTGATCCACCCAGGTGGCTTTATTTTATTCTATTTTATATTTGTTTTATTTATTATTTATTCACTTATTTATTAAATGAATCGGCAACGGCCAACACCCGTCCTAGGGCATAGAGTGTCGGTGTGCAGAGCCGTGAAAGGTTGTAGGTAGAGGTGGGGACAAAAATCCCTCTGCAGAAGAAAAGGACTGTTGCACAGGAGGCTGACTGCAGGGGGAGGGCAAGGGGTCATCCTCTCCAGGTGGCAGACTCCGTGGCCACTGGAAAAGCATACGTCCTGAGTGGTGGGTGAGGTCCACTCCACAGGAGGGGACGTTGAAAGGGCAGTTAAGATTAGGAATCGGCCCTGGTTTGGGGACTCGGTCAAAGTGACACCATTTGGGGCCTACGGGTTTCCTGACACTGGCTCCCGCAACATCACCATGGGCACGGCGGCACTGCAAGTGCGCGAGCTGGATTCATCACTCTGAATTGAGCTGACGTCAAAGGCGGAGGGAAAAAGCCGTTCTCCTCCAGACTTTCACGTCCTGATGCGCTCATCCGGGGCACTTCGCACGCGGGGATGCGTGTTCAGAAGGCTTTCAGCTGTGGATCACACGTGCTAGGAATTCATCTGTTTAGAACATTTGAACCTCCTCGCCTCAGGGGAGGGGGGATCCGAAGAACTGAAGAGAGCAGAATTCTTGGCTTTTGATTTACCAAGTGGGCTTCTCAAGGCAGAGGTTGTAGTTTGGGGCAGAAACCGGAAGTGTTCGAGCCGGGTTTGAGACTCAAATGCCAGTCCCTAAGGACACCTGGGATTTGGGGATGTGGCAAGAGCAAATGAGGACAGCCCTGCCCTCCTGAGATCAAGTGCTCTCCTCCTCCCAGGCCGAGAAGTCTGGTGACACCGCGAAGGATCGAGACCCTGAGAGTCAGGGGTGGGACAGATCACGGGGGAGGAGCCTCTCCCCGTTGGTCTCGTCCTGGCCGCGGGCCGCATGCCAGAGAGGTTACCCCGGACGTGTGTTGTCCTCTGGAATGCCAGTGCTCACTGTGTGTGCCCAGACTTTGCTCAGCCTCTCTGGGTCACCCTCACACCCAGAAGAGGTGTGGTGAGGCCCAGCATCATGCCTGGCAGGGACACTAACCTCACACACTGAAACTGAAGTTGGTGGAAGGCCAGCCTTGAAGGCACATTGTGAAAATAACTTGCTGAGGGTCATTGTTTGCTAGCACTGTGGCTCCCAGATTTAATCTCTCCCATTGTATGCTTGTTACTCCCATTTTTAAATTAAAAAAGGGAGCCTTTATGTCCTTGAGGCCAATAAGGCCAGGGAAGAGGGTGCGGGGGCTCTTTGCTCTAGCCTAGTAAACAAGGTGTGCCCCCGAGGGACAGGGACAACACACGTGCACCACTCCAGACCCTAGGGAAAGCTTGTTCTGGATTTCTAGGGAAGTCATTTGTGGATGATACAGGCTGATATTTAAACATGATAGAGAATAAACGTAAAAGATTTTGGCTATCTGACAATGAAAGCCACGTTAAAAACATGGAGATATGTTTAAAAACAAAGTCAAAATTAATTGTTTCTAGTCCTTAAAGTTATAATCTATAATTCTTTTTTTAAAATGCTTATGTATTGGGGTGCCTGGGTGGCTCAGTCGGTTAAGTGTCTGACTTTGGCTCAGGTCATGATCTCACGGTTCGTGGGTTTGAGCCCCACGTCGGGCTCTGTGCCGACAGCTTAGAGCCTGGAGCCTGCTTCAGATTCTTTGTCTCCTTCTCTCTGACCCTCCCCTGCTCGCACTCTGTCTCTGTCTCTCTCTCTCTCTCTGTCTCTCTCAAAAATAAACATTAAAAAAAATTTTAAGGGGCGCCTGGTTGGCTCAATCAGTTAAGTGTCCAATTCTTGGTTTCGGCTCAGGTCATGATCTCATCATCGTGAGTTCAAGCTCTGCATCAGGCTCCACGGTGACAGTGAGGAGCCTGCTGGGGATTGTCTACCTCTCTCTGTCCCTCCCCTGCTTGCCCTCTCTGACTCTCAAAGTAAATAAATACATTTTAAAAATTAAAAAAAAAAGTTTATTTGAGAGAGAGGGAGAGAGACAGAGAGAGAGCGTGCGTGTGTGCACGAACTGGGGAGGGGCATAGAGAGAATGGAGAGGGAAAATCCCCAGCTCTGTGCTGTCGGCGCAGAGCTGGATGCAGGGCTCGAACTTACAACTGTGAGATCATGACCCGAGCTGAAACCAACAGTCAGACGCTTAACTGACCGAGCCACCCAGGTGCCCCATAATCTGTAATTCTAAATTCCTAAAGAACAACAAAAAAAAGTTTTCTGAACATGAGAGGAAAAAATGTATTATCTCATCATAGGTAAGGTCTTTCTAAACATGGTAAAAACTGAAGAAGTGATATAAGAGTAATAAATTTGTTTGTATAAAACTTTTTAAAGCTTTGCATGAGAACAGATACCAGGAAAAAAAAGGACAAATGAAAAGTTAGGTAAAAATTTTGCTAGCATATGATAAAAGACTAATATTCTTCAATGTGTAAAGAGTTTTTGTAAATAAAGGAGAAAAATAAAATAAAAATCCAAATGGAAGAGTAGACTGAGGCCATGGACAATAAATAAGAAATAGCTATCCAATGACTTTTTTCTGTTCAATTCTTTTATTTAAAATTTTTTTAAAGTTTATTTCTTTTGAGAGAGAGAGAGAGAGCGCGCACAAGTAGGGGAGGGGCAGAGAGAATCCCAAGCAGGCTCTTCACTGCCAGCACAGAGCCTGAGTGGGACTTGAACTCATGAACTGCGAGATCATGACCTGAGCTGAATCCAAGAGTCAGACGCTTAACCCACTGAGCTACCCAGGTGCCCCATGTTTTATCCTTTTATTTAGCAGCTTATTTTAAGATATAATTCATGTACTAGACAATTCACCCACTTATAATGTACAATTCAATGGCATTTGAAGGGGAGTATATTCATATCATCCATCACCACAATTCTGGAGCATTTTAATTACCACCCCCCCCACTCCCCACCCCGTGCTGGGCAGTCACTGGTTTACTTTCTGTCTCTATGGATTTGCCTGTTAGGGACATTTATAGAAGTGGAACCATACCATATATGGCCCTTTTGATAGTTGATGACATTGCGCATCTTTTCCTGTGCTTACTGGCCATTTGCTGATTGTATTGGGAGAATTATCTACTCCAACCCTTGGTCCATTCTTAATTGAGTTGTTTGTTGTTTTATAATTGTAAGTTCTTTATATGTTCTATATACAAGCCTTCTATCCCAAGCAGGGTCCATGCTATCAGTATTGAGCCAGACATGGGACTTGAAATCATGACTGTGAGATCATGACCTGAGCCAAAATCAAGAGTCAGACGCTCAACCAACTGAGCCACCCAAGTACCCCTGTAGGAAGTTTCAAAATTGAGAAGTGTGATTCCTCAAATTTTATTCTTTTTTTTCAATATTGCTTTGACTATGCTGGATCCCTTAAATTTGCATACAAATTGGTCAATTTTTGCAAAAATAGTTAGATGGGATTTTGGTAGGGATTGCACTGAACCCAGAGATCAATTTCGGGGGGATCACAATCTATAAACATTAAGTCTTTTAGTCTGTGACTCAGTTCTTTAATTTCAACACAACTTACTTGGCAGTTTTCAGGGTATAAATTTGCATTTCTTTTATTAAATTTATTCCTATTTTAGTCTTTTGAAATCTATTATAAAAGGAATATTTTTAAAAAAATTTTTTAAAGTTTATTCTTTTTTGAGAGAAGAGAGTACACATGAACACAAGTGGGGAATAAGGGGGAGAGAGAGACAGGAAGACTGAGGATCCAAAGCAGGCTCCATGCTGTTAGCACAGAGCCCTGTGTGGGGCTCAAACTGACAAACCACGAGATCATGACCTGAGCTGAAGTCGACACTTAACCAACTGAGCTGCCCAGTTGCCCCAGGAGTATTTTTTTTAATTAAAATTTTTTTCATTTGTCTTTATTTATTTATTTTTTTAATTTATTTTTGGGACAGAGAGAGACAGAGCATGAACGGGGAAGGGTCAGAGAGAGAGGGAGACACAGAATCGGAAACAGGCTCCAGGCTCTGAGCCATCAGCCCAGAGCCCGACGCGGGGCTCGAACCCACGGACCACGAGATCATGACCTGGCCGAAGTCGGACGCTCAACCGACTGCGCCACCCAGGCGCCCCTTCATTTGTCTTTAAAATCAAGTATAGTTGACATACATTACATGACTTTCAGGTGTAGAGCATCATGATTCCACAAGTCTATAGGCTATGCTGTGCTCCCCACAATTGTGGTATTATCACCATACGACACTATCATAGTACCACTGACTACGTTCCTTGGGCTATGCCTTTTATTCCTATGACTTAGTCATTCTGTAACTGGAAGCCTATGTCTCCCACTCCCCTTCCCCCATTTTGTCCGTCTGTCTACCCCATTCCCCTCTGGCAATCACCAGTTTGTTCTCTGCATTTATGGGTCTGTTTCTGCTTTGTTTTGTTTTTTTAGATTCCACATATACGTGAAATAATATGGTATTTGTCTGGTTTATCATAATACCATCTAGGTCCATCCACAGTGTAGGAACGGTCTTCTTAATTTCACTTTCAGTTTGCTCATGGCTACTACACAAACCCACAATTGATTTCTGTGTATTGATCTTATATCCTGCAACTTTGTGAACTCCTTTATTACTTCTAATAGTTTTTAGTGGATTCCTCAGGATCAAATGACTTTTAAACACATGGAAAAAGACCGGTTTCTCTTATAATAAGAGAAATGCAAATGTAAAGTATCATGAGATATGGTTTTGTTCACCTACTACATTGGCCAAGATCTAAAATTCTGGAGGCTCCTGGGTGTCTCAGTCTGTTGAGTGTCCAACTTCGGTTCGGGTCATGATCTCGTGGTTTGTGGGTTTAAGCCCTGACCTGGGCTCTGCGCTGACAGCTCAGAGCCTGTTTCAGATTCTGTCTCCCCCTGCCCCTACCCTGCTTGTGCACGTGCACACACTCTCTCAACAGTGAATAAACATTTTTAAAAAAAGATCTAAAATTCTGATATCATTGTATAGGTTGCAATCTATGAACACATGTACCTCATTCATCAACCTCACTTCCAGGGGTGTACCCTACAGCACCTGTCTTCCAGGTTGCACACAGTACTGCTGGTGAGGCACAAATGCTAGAGTATGTGGTATGCAGGCCCGTCACCGTTTGGTTCCATTTTTGCAAAGTTCGAAACAGTCAAAACTAATCTGCTGAGAGAAATCAGCAGAGTTGTATTATCCTCATAACAGTTGATCAAGATCTTTAGGACGTGTTTTATTTCAACGTTTTATTTATTTTTGGGACAGAGAGAGACAGAGCATGAACGGGGGAGGAGCAGAGAGAGAGGGAGACACAGAATCGGAAACAGGCTCCAGGCTCCGAGCCATCAGCCCAGAGCCCGACGCGGGGCTCGAACTCACGGATCGCGAGATCGCGACCTGGCTGAAGTCGGACGCTTAACCGACTGCGCCATCCAGGCGCCCCTAGGACGTGTTTTAAATGAGGATTTTGTCCTTCTTAACCCAACGGTAATACCACCCAATGAAGCAGTAACTCCCCACTATCGAGTATCCAGTTTGCTGGTGGCTTGGAAGTTATTACTATATTATCCTTCCCAAAAGCACTCCGTTCAGCCCAAATCCTGTCCCCCAGCATTATTATCAGGGCCTTCCACATCGTCTCTTGTATTTCCTGATTCTCTAAATTCTCTCGAGCCCTAGACAGACTCAGCAGCCACCCCACAAAGCCGACTGAACATCTTCAGTCGTCTCCTCCTGGATGGTGAAACTCCCTTGTGTGTGTGTAGGGCTGTACAGGGTTTATTTTGATCCTTGACACAACCTTGTGAGCATAGGTAATGAGAACTGAAACTGCCCAGTGTGCTGGCATTTGAGCCCTTGATAAGCCCCGCGTCCTAATAAATCCACATGATCCAGTATTCCCAGAACAAGTCATACCTTCACATAATAAATAGCTGTCGGGTCCTTCCTGCCCTGTAGGAGGTATATTGATGAGGACAGCAGCTCTTGTCCCTGCCATCTAGATTTTATAACAGGGTGGGGAACAGGCAATGCACATGTAAACCAATCAGTGCGGTACATAAGCACAAACGAGCATCAGTGCTCCAAAGAGAAATGAACAAGGACGTGTGTAAAAGAGAACAGCAGAGAACCACCCACTTGTGCAGGTGGTCATGGGAGGCTTCTGAGGAGACACCTGAAAGCATTTCTTTGCCTGCAGTGTAGAAAATGACCTGGAGGGAGGCAGGAGCCAACCGGGGAGGAAGCTGCACAGTTGACCAGACGGCTGACCTGTGCTCCTGAGGTTTCTCTTGGGGTCACTCTTTCAGCAAACATTTCCCTAGAGCAATGCGAGATTCCCTCCACCGAGCATATTCTTGTGGACTCGGACGTACTGTCCCTTCTTTCTGGTCCCACTGCTGACCGTGTCTGCAGGCTCTGGTCACCTCCGCACTGGAGGACAGCCCTAGACCTCTGCAGAGTGTATATCAACGTGGCTTTTGGTCAGAGATCTAGCCCCAGTGCCTTATCAGGACCATCGGAGATCAGATGCCTCTGTCCTGGCCAGGCCACCATCTCATCAGGTTCACACAAGGCTGCCTAATTAGTGTAGCCCTAAACCTGTAGCCACAGGTGAGAGTGGCAGGGCCAGCAGGAGCTCGATCTTAAGGACTGATGTGTTAGACATGGAAGAACCCTGAATGTTCCCAGTTCATCAGCCTCGGCCCCCACAGTCTGGGAGTAGCAGGGCATTGGGTCAATTGGAGGAGGTGACCCAGGTGGCCAATGGTGAGAGAGCATCCTTACCTACAAGGTAACTAGCAGACTGTCAAACTCATCCACCTAGTTACACGAATAGAGAATTATTCCTGTGTGTAGCATGCATGATGCGTTTAGAATACTTTTTGCCATGTTCAAGAATTGGATTATTTTATGATAAACGTAACTACTCTGAAAAAGCTTCTGAAGACTGGTTTCCAACGATCACATCAATGTCAGCGGGGTAAGTACACCAATACATCAAGGTTCGCTGTGGGTCTGAGCTCACCCCACTCTCACACCACAGATGTGCTCATCTCTGGGGCAGAAATTCCCTTCTCCCCAAGTGGGAGCCCAGGGACTCAATATTAAGAGACATACGCCTCATAGAGGTTTGGAACAGTTAACATGCCAATTGATACTTGCCAGAAATAAAGTTCCCGCAGGAGGAAAAATACATGTAGGCTTTTCTGACCTAATCTCCAGAAGTCAAGTGTGGTTGGGAAACTTGCAGAAACTAGCTCTATATTTAAGTTTCTGGAAATGCTTGGTCAATGAGCTGGAAGACAGCGGGGGATGCTTACTTAGCACCCTAGAGATTCATGAGATAACTGGGGCTCCGCCCAACTTTTCCAACCTGTTATTTTGAAAAATTTCAGTTTTCCAGACTCGTTTGAATTGGACAATGAACCACACACACTCATCACAAAATGTTAGCACTTTTGTTACATTTGCTTTATCTCTCTGTAAAATACATATATTTCTGAACCATCTGAAAGTTGTGGCCACTAGGACTCTTGATTTTGCAAATAATCCAAGACAAACCTCCTAAGGACAAGGGCATTCTCGTGACAGACATCGTCACACTGACACATTAAGGATAATTCAATAATACTCTCTCTGAAATACATTCCATATGTAAAATCCTCCAACTGTTCCCCTCATCTCTTTGGTTGCTTCTTTCCTTTAAAGTAGTGTAGGTTCGAGGGTCATGTGATGGATTTGGTTGCAGTCTCCTGTGTCTGGCCTGATTCCCTAGCTTTTCTCATTTTCTCCCAATATTTTTGGCAGATTTAAATGGGTGTAATTTTTGACATTCAGCAGGCTAATGAGCAAGGCTTCTGAGGGGCGGGGGTGAGATACTTCTGGCAGGAATGGTGGTTGCGTACCTTGGAAGTGCCACCCTAGCAGACATAGGGTGGCTCACCTCCCTGGCCTGTGCATTGTCTCCCAGTGACCATCGCTAGAGGCAAAATTTAAACCAGGACTTCTCCAGGAGGGAGGGGATGGGCTGACACATTTAGCTTTGCCTGGAGACATTTCTGGTTGTCAAAATGTTGGGGAAGGTGTGTGCTCAGGGCATCTGGTCAGTAGAGGCCAGGGACGCTGCCAAACATCCTCCTTAAAAAAGAAGTACTCAGCCTCAGATGTCCATAGTGGCAAGGTGGAGAAACCCAGGGGATGCCACTGCAGTGTTCCAACCAGTGGACTCTTCCGCACCTGCCTCTTTCCCGTTCCTCTGGGCTCCTGATGTGCTCCATGCACGTGAAACACAAGTGAAAGCATCAACCCTTCAACACATCCCCACTGGTGAGCACAGCGACACGCTTCCGTATTTGTGTCTAAACTGGCCCTCTAGTTGGCCTGTGAACTCCCTGTGCTCGCCAAGTGTGTCACCTGAGATGAGCTTTAATTGCTTGAGCAGGCACATATCAGTCTTATTTGAGAGGAAAGAAGAAGGTGCCAGTAAAATCCCAGAGGGCATTGCTAACTAGCAGCTCGCTGGGCTGCACGTGAGAGCCTAGTGTGTTCTCCAAAAGTCCTGTCATCCGACCTGACAGCAGTCGTGAGGCGGTTTACTACGAGGTGGCTGCCCGTTGGCGCTCGAGGAACCAAGTCCCCTCTGTGCCCTGCTCCCTGCTCGAAGACACCTCGCTAGTGGGGGGCCGGGGGGGGGGGGGAGGGGAGCGCTCCGGAGAGTGGAGGACTGTGCGCACAGAGCTCCAGGGTGGAGTGCGGGGGTGGGGGTTGGGGTTCAGACCCAGGATTCAGCTCCTGCACTCATCTCATCAGGAGTCAAAACTGTTTCTCTTTTCCTTCCTCTCCCCATGCTCCCGCAAACAAACAACAAAACACTCAAAGGGCATCTTGGGTAAAACAAGTCAAACGAGTTCTCGAGCGACCTTGGGAACGCCTGGTTCCCAATTTCGGAGGAGAGCTAGGCTACTTCTCTCGTGTGTGTCGGGGGCTGGGTTCTCAAGGTCACAGGTGGGTGGACAAGGCCCGGGTTCCTCCCCCCCATCCCCGGCGGGACAGAAGTGGGTGGGCGAGGCCCGGGTCTGGTCGGACCGGGACCCGGGTCCGCAGGGCGCCCCTCCCTCGCCCGGCGAAGAAGGTGGGTGGGCGAGAACCGGTTCGGGTCCGAACGGGACCCCGGTCCGCAGAGCGCCCCTCCCCCTCCCGGCAGGGCAGGTGGGTGGGCGAGGCCCGGCGGCGGCGCAGTGCGGCCGCGGGTCCGCGCACGGGGAACGGGCCGGGCTGGGGCTGGCGCCCTACCCGGCGTGTGGCCAGTGTCAACGCAGCCACGGCTCAGCCCGCGGACGCCCCTACCACCGTACCCGGCCTCATCCACCCGGGCGGCGTGCGCGCTGCAGGACGACTTACTGCTTAGATCCAAGAATGAGGAGGGCAGGTCCATCCGCGAAAGTCCTCCCCCTGAACGAAAACGAAACTTCCCAGGATGCCTGACTTCCGGCGCGAGCCCTGGCGCCCCAGGCTCCCGGGGCTCGACGCCCCGAACACCGCCCCTTCCCGGCGCACACCCGGGGCCCGGCCCCGCGCGCCCTCCCCGGGGCCCCGCCCAGCTGCCGCCGGCGCCACCAGGTGAGAGCCCCGCCCGGCCCCGCCCCGGCCGCCCACGCCGCCACCGGGAGAGAGCGGCGTCGGGCCCGCCCTGCTCCGTCCCGCCCTGCTCCGTCCCGCCCGCCCAGCTGCCAGGTGAGCGGCGCCAGACCCCATCGCCCACTAGGCCCGTGAGAGCCGCACCAGCCCCGCCGCCAGGTGAGCAGTTCCCAGCCCTGCCCGCTCGCTGGGCCCCTCCCGGCCCCCAGGCCTCGTCCCGCGCCGTCCCTTCGCATCCGCCCGACCGCCGGGTGAGTGGCGCCATTCCCCGCCCGGCCGCCGGGCCAGGTCCAGCTTCGTCCGGCCCGCCCTACCCGCCGCCAGGTGAGCAGCCCCAGGCCCCGCCCGCCGCCCGCCGGGCTCCACCCAGCTGCCAGGCCCTGTCGCGCTCCGTCCCGCCTCTTCCCCGCCTCGCGGCCTGGTGAGTCGCACCAGGCCCAGTCCCGCCTCCCGCCTAGCCCGGCTCCCAGGCCGTGTACCGCTGCAGCGCCAGGCCCCGCCCCGCCTGCAGGTGAGCTGCCCCTGATCCGCTCGGGGCTCCAGGCCGCGCCCCGAGGCCCTCTAGGCTCCGCCCTGCCGCCAGACCCCGCCCGCCGTCTGCGGCGCCTGCGCAGTGCGGCCCGTTGGGCCGGGGCCGGGCGGCGCGGCCGGCGCAGTCGGCGAGCGGAGTGCGCGTGCGCCGTGCGGCCGGGGGCGGGCGGCGGCGGCCGCGGAGCGGAGCGGGGGCGGGGCGGCGCCGTCTGGCTCGGTCGGGCCGGGGCGGGAGTGCGGCGCGGGACGGCGGGGCCCGCGGGCTGCGGACGGCGGCCTCGGCGGCCGGCAGGTGAGGCCCGCGTGCCGCGGGTCGGAGGGTGGAGAGCGAGGGCCGCGAGGGGGGCGCGGGCGGGGCGCGCTGCGGGGCGGCGGCGGAGCCCGGGGAGCGGCGGCCGGGCCGCGGTGCATTGTCCGGGCGCGGGCGGCGCCTGCACAGCGCCCCCTGCCGGCCGGGCCTCGGGTGGGGGGCCTCGGGCTCCGGCCGCGCGCCTTTGTTCGCCGCCCCCGCCAACATGGCGGCCGCCCGGCCCGCCCGGCCGCGGGCCCCGCGCGCTTTGTTCCGCAGGCCTGGGCGCCGGCGGGCGGGGGGCGGCGGGGGCGGGGCGCAGGAGCGTTGCATAATCGGCCGGGCGTGGCGCGGGACGGGACACCCCCCCCCCCCTCCCGGGCGGGGGGAGGGGCGGGGCGCTGCGGGCTCGGGTCGCCCCCCCGCCCCGCCCCCGCCCGGGGCCGCCCCTCGCGCCCCAGCCTCCCGAGTGACCTTGAGCGCGCTGCGCCCCGGGCGCCGGGATGGATGGGGCGACGCAGAAGCTGCGCAGTGCTCGGGGTGGGCTCTGGGGGCCCCGGTGGGAGCGGCCGCAAGGGGGGCGCACCACGCATGTTGACGCAGCGGGGTCGTGCGGACGCGGTGTCGCGTGCCGTGCGCTGGGGGACCTGGGGTCGGAGCGGGAGTTTCCATGCACATCGGGGTGGGATACGCGGGTGGAGGGGCTGCGCTAGCGGGAGCATCAGGAGGCGGCACCGGGCACACTCGAGCGTGTGACGCCACGGCAGCTGGAGACGACATACCTTCCGAGACGTGAACACCTGTAACTTTCCTGTGTTGGAATTTTCTGGAAGGAACTCTGGTCTGGAAAGGGTGGAGGGAGAGGGCTGTGACCGCTTTCCACACAGCTTTTGTTAGGAAATGGAAATCCAGCCTGCCCTTGGTGGTGTATCCCGGGGCAGGTTGAGTTTGAGAATGCTTTTAGAGGTTGTGAGCATCCTTTTAGAGGTGGTGACACTTCACATGGGGTCACATCAACCAGGAACCTCCTCAGTTCCTTCCCCCAGCCTTGGCTGATGGGCAGACACCCCGAAATTGGAAGAGCCAGGAGTTTACAGAAAACATTCGTTATTAGACTTGATAACGAGCAAAGGTCGCACAATGTTTATGTCAAAATTATGGATAGTAGGTATTAATTTCTAGTGAGAAATAGAATGTTTTTAGTTTTGGTCTTGAGTAGCGGAATGGTTACTGTTAAGATGTTGTGAAATGTGTAAGGTAAAAAAGGCCTGTAGTTCTCTATGTTTAATATATATTTGTCTATATATGTATATATATTTTTTAAAGCTTTGGATAAATTCCAGAAATTCCACCACTACTGCTTCTGACAGTACCCTTAGTTACCAATTCAGAATAAGGCATTTACTTAGTTTTGGAATATCTGAAGTGTTGTTTAAGGTAGTGTCTCTGTGACTCTAGATCTAAGATATACTACAGGAAAAACAGAGGGTTCCTTGGTCACCTAAATTTGGGAAACAGTGCTGTGTTTTGCCCTCCATTAGGGTCACAATTCATTTCATCGAATTAAAGGCCTTGAGAAATACTGCAGTACTGTTCCCATGGTCGGTGGCAGATCTCTTTTTGATGTGTTTTTAATGGAACATTTGTTAACACCCGTGAAATTCAGGTGACGATGAAGTGTTGGTCATTGCTGTCCATACAGAGCGTCTTAGATAATGGTACCTGTCCCTTAAGTGTGAACTGGGACGCTGATGGGGTTTGTGTGTGCCTGTGCATCTTAGGGCAGTATCTCAAATTTGGCTCTTAGTCATAAGATATGAGAATTATTAACCTGAAGTCTTAAGTTGAGAAATTTCATAATAGTGTTTTCAGTTTCCGGTGATTTACTTGATTGTCCATCATTTGCAGCTTCACCCATTGTACTTCTTAATTGTTAGCAGTTTTTTGTTGGTACATTAAAATTACATGGTAGGGATGCTGTATCTGAAGAATTAATCACATGGGTTATTTAGAGATTAAAAATGATGCTGTTGAGTATTTCTTTTGGTTTAGCTGTTAACAGGATCTTGATTTGCTGAGAAAGAGCAGTTAATACATATCTACGTAAATACTTGCTTATGTTTATTGATGCTTAATTAAATGTTTTCTTTCCCTGTTCCTTGAATGAGAAGAACTTGGAAGAGGGAATCAACTATTTTGCCCAAGTATGTTGTTCAATTTGGCAGACGGTATGGTGTTGTGAGAAGGCTGTGGGCTCTGGAGTTGGCCACGGAGATAGGGTGGCCTTCAACTCTGCGGTGTCTGGGTGGAAATCCAGCCCCACTCCGTCCTGGTCTGAAGCCACACAACTGATTCCCACTCCCACCCCGCCACCTCTTGGCCTTTTGAACTTGCCATTTCTGAGTTGTCACACGAGGCCATCTTGAGCATTAACTGAATTTGTAGGGTTCCCGGTGCAGTCCTGAAATGCAACAGCCCCTGCCAGTCATTGTTGATTTCCTTTTCTTCCTGCTTTTGAACTTTGCATGGTATTTTTAATGTTGAAGTGAACAGTTTGATAAGTTGTGCCCCAGTATTCAATGCAATTTTTAATTGAATCTTTGTTCTTAATAAAATGAGTCATGTATGGGCATAATACATAAAGATGTGCCCTTGCAGACCTCTCAGTCTGGTGGGGAAGATCTGCCTGCATGTGGTGAGGGAATTTGATGCTGAGAGCATTTGGCAGAGAAGGCGATGCCCGAGAAGGATCAAGAATATAGAGCAGGAGAGCAGAGAAGGACAGCCACAGCAGAGGTGCGCAGAGAGTGTTTGAGACCATCCTGGATTTGAATCCCAACCAAAGATTGCCCCGTGTTAGCATTTACTCCTATGCGTGTGTTTATCTGTTAGATGGGGTTAGAACACCTGCCTCATCAAGTGTAAACTTCTGGGTCCCTGTAGTAGGTGCCCTGTGGGTACCGATGCTGGTGATGATGACGTTACCAATGCTGACACCAGCTGTAGTTTGGCAGGGCCATTCTGTGTAGCAAGAATTTGGGGCTAGATTTGACGTAATTCTGCATACCATATCCAGGCAGTTGGTGTTTACCCTGTAGGTGGGGAAAGCCATTGGAAGGCATTAAGCAGCATGAAAGGTGGACTGAAGGAATCTGCCAGCACAGGATCTCTAGTCCAGCCTGTGGGAGGCGGTGGATGAAGTCATTTGGGACAAGGGGAGTCAGTCTGGAGTCACTAGAATGTTGAATGTGATGAGTGTTTTGGGTGGAGGAGGTGGAGGGAGAGGGGTACATTCAGCATATGTTTACTTTATCCAGATATCGAGAGTGTAAATGAAGAGACTAGTAAAATATTTTTTATACCATTTTAGGTGTTGTTAGATTGTGGTGTTGTCTTTTAGAAAGGCAGAACAACTTTTTAAAAAACTTAGATTGTATTTATAATAAGTTTTAGTTTGTTTATAGTTATATCCTTACAGCCTACGTGTAATTTTTGGACATGTATGTATATGGCCTTGTGTGTATCTATAAATGATCTCTGTAGTCACAGGCATGTGAATCTACATGTCCATATGTTTTTATATTAGTCTTATTCTTAAATCATAGTAATTAATCTAGGTCCTGACAAGTGGTCAGAATGTCCTTTTTCCTGCGTACAGGATTGGGTTGTTGTGAGTTGCTCTTTTTGCTTTTTCTCTTTAGACCACCGTGGACCCATGGGCTTTGGTATATTCAGTGTTTTAATCAAGTAGTCCTCATTCTTTTTCCTCGGCTTGTCTTAACTTGGGCACCATGCAGTCCCTTCAAGCTGGGTGTCTTCCCTTGGTGCCACCCCATTAATCTTTGAACCATTTCTTGCTTTCTGATACCAGATGCTTATGACTCACTTTGTGCTTTCTTTATCAGCCAGTTCTTTCAGCTGCTTTTATTGGAGAGTGGAAGTTAGATACCAAAATCTGGTTCTGTGTTTCCTTATTGCTACTGGGATGCCCCTACTTTCATTAGACAGATGTGGGAAATACATGCAACTTGATTTTGTATTGATGTTTCCAATTCATATTTAACAACTCAGGGTTTTTCCTTTGAGTTCATCCTTTTTTCTCTAACATTGAAAATTTGCATTCTTTGCAACATTACTTCCCTTTGTCCTGCAGTGTAAATGACGTTTGGAAACACCAGTAACAGCATAGTGTTGGTTTGTATTTCATTATAGTCCTTTTTGTTCATGAAATATATCTACATAAGGATGCACGGTCGACATTTGGAATTATGAAATGATTTGAAAATATTTTCTTTCTGATTCTTACCAATTTGATTATTAATTTGGTTTATTTTCACGAAATCTTTAGTGCTTAATGATTGCGTTCATTTTGTTTAATGTATTTTTTTTCAGTATGTAAAACATTTACGCAGTTCAGAAGCCAAAGCCGTGTTACAGAGGTATGGTCACATCATTCCATTCCTGTCTCCTGCACCGTTCCCCTCGTGCCCCCTTTTTGTTAGTTTCTGGTTTATTCTTCCAGTGTTTTGTTTTTGCAGATACAAGCACTGGCATATTTTTATTTCCTTTCCTTTTTTAAACAAAAGGTAGAACTCAACACTTTTCTGTTTTTTGTGGGGTTTTTTCTTTTTTTTTTAATTTAATACATTCTGGAGATTGCTTTATACAAGCTCTTTTCTATTCTTTTGTACTTATAGTTTCATAACAGTGAACACAGGTTGTTTGTATTTTATTGCTGTTATATGTGCTGCTGTAGGGAATAAGCTTGTAGATGTGTTGTTATTTTGTGTTTTTGCAGGTATAGCTTTAAGACAGTGAGATTGTTGGGTAAAAGGTAAACATGTTTGAAATTTTGTTAGCGTTAAAAAATTCCAGTTTAAAAAAGTAGATCTGATTATGTCACCTTTTTACTTAAGACTCTCAGTGGCTTCCCATTGCTTTAAGAACACAATTTCATAACACGACCTCACAGGCATGTGTAATTTTTATCGTTTGTGCCTTGCCTCATGGGCATCACATCTCCCTTTGTTTTCCTTGCTCCAGCCACGCCTGTCGCTCTTCTGTGCCCAGCACCTTCTCCGCCAGACCACGGGGCACTGGTTCTTTTCTTCTGCCTGGAATGTTTTGTTTTGGTTCTTGTTTCGGTTCTTTCAGGTTTTGGTTTTTTTTTTTTTTTTTTTTTGTTTTTTTTTGTTTTTCTCCCTAAGTCTGTTTGTTTTTGAGAGAGAGAGGGAGAGAGAGAGAATCCCAAGCAGGCCCAGGGCTGTCAGCACAGAGCTTGACGCGGGGCTCCATCCCATGAACCTTGAGATCATGACCTGAGCCGAAATCAAGAGTTGATGCTCAAGGGATCGAGCCACCCAGGCACTCCCCTAGTCTTTCTTTAAAGTTTGTCTTAAGTATCACTTTTTCATGAAATTCTTTTTGTGTGAGTTCGCAGATTTTTGTAGTAAGGTAGAATAGTCCAGAGAACTCTGTATATCCATTACCTGCTACCACAGCCATCAACTTTCTGAAGTTTTTGAGTTTTTTCTTGACTTCCCTGTAGTTAAGTTCTCCTATTAGAGACACTGCTGACCTTACTGCTCTTCTCAAAATTATACTGTAAATGAATGTAATGAATTTTTATTTTCTTTAGAATGTTGAGTTTCGTGAAAACAGAAATTGTTCCTGTTTTTGCCCATGGTTAGTTTTCTAGTATTCAGCTTGGTGCTTGGGTCGTGACTGCTCAAACCCGTGCCCTGGGCAGTAGTTGGCCAGGTGCTTTGTGGGTATGTCTGGTCTGCTGTACAGGATGAATTGAAAGTTGTGTCAGTTCTGTTGCCTCCGACTTTGGTGCTGTGGGTGCCCTGCACAAGGTGGGCCCTTGTCCTGGAGCTCACCGCACCTGTGGTACGGGGGGCAGGACTCTCTGGGAACCTGGGGGAAGGGCAAGCCTTCACAGCAGCCTTGCAGGGCCGAGTCTGCCTGGCATCAGTGAGGGCGACCAGAAGAGCAGTGAATGCAGGCTGCACATGTGCAGCCACAGGTGCTGCACGAGAACTCTCCCCTGGCCCGCCCAAACTAGAACCGGGGATGTGGTTCAGTCTAGCCAAGTTAAAACATTACAAAGCGAAATGATGAGCTCAGGGTTTTAAATTCTTAACTCAGATTCCACATAAGGGACCTGAAAGTTTCTGTGACTGCTGTAAAAAATTCATCTTGAATTCCAAATTTGTAAGGAGCACTGATGGATAAAGAATGGGATTCTAAGAATTGGATTAGGGACATACGGTCAGATTGCCATTAAGTTAGAGACCTCAATTCTGCTGGGCTTCCTTTGCCAGTAGAAGCAGCGTTTCTGTCACCTGTGTGAGGAACTTCATCTCCCTTTGCCTGGAAAACCTGTAATTGCCTTTCCTCCCCCAGGGATGGTCCTCGCAGGCCCCAAAGTGGGAGGTGCAGAGTGTGACCCGAAAGATGGTTTGGTTTGCCACTGTATAGGTAGGAACCTGGGGAATATTTGTGGGAATGGATCTTAAGGGGGTGGGATTATGGTGGAAGGGACCTGAAGGTTGGTTAGGCCGTATTTGTTGATGTGGGCCCATCAGCAGACGTTCTGGATCAGTGTTGTAGCTTGAGGGATTAGAGTTCTGGTTGATTGCCTGAAACAAACAAAAGGTGGTCTGTCTAAGCAAAGCTGAGATACCAAAACTGTTGGTATACCGTGGAGGAAGAAGGCATCCAAAGGCTTAGGGAGATTGGAATGTTGTGACAGGCCTGGTCACCCACTCTGGGAGGATTCCGTGCTCATGCCTTACCCTGCAGCTGCAAAGGGAGCCCCAGGATCCTAGAGGGCTCTGGTCACTGTTAAGGTCAGAAATCACAGTGGGAACTGCAGGATCCATAAATGTGGTGGGGATAGTTGGATCCTGGAGTGGCAGGTCTGTGGAATGGTCTTAATTTAGAATTAATCAATCTTTGTGGGGCATGCCTGGTCGGCTCAGTCAGTAGAGCATGTGACTCTTGATCTTGGGGTCGTGAGTTCAAGCGCCGCCATTGGGTGTAGAGATTACTTACAAAAAATGTTTTAAAAAAAGAAAGAAAAAAAACCTAATCTTTGGGTTGCAACTACTAGTAATTTCTTTGGTTTATTCTGGTGTTGTTTAATCCACACCAACTGTGGAATTGCCGTTCATGTAACCATGTGGTCACTAGAGTTGTTTTTTTTATTCACGTATGAATTGTACTTTTCATGGCTCTTCATTCCATTTTTGATGAATATTGGGTTGTTCCTGGTTTGAGACTGTTGGTTCAAGCCTCCAAAGAGCCAGAAGACAGCAAGTTTGGATCACATTTAGATGTAGCAGAGGAAATACATGTGAGGGTGCTGTCAGCACCTTGCTGGTCTGTTGCATGTGGAAGAGAAAGGGATAGAGAATGTTTGGTAGGCAGAGTCTGGTGACTGCAGTGTAGTTTTAAGAAAGTTTAAGCAAGGCCAGTGAGGAGTCTTCCAGCCAGAGTTGGGAGTCACAGGAGTCTCTTGTCCTGCAGGAATAAGCCTGCTTTAGTATTCTGCCTGTGGCCGATCTTTGGCTAGAAACAGCCTGTGGGAAGTGTGGTCCTGGTGGGAAGGGTGATGGTGAGTTCAGAGTAGCGCACCTCCCCATGGTAGGTGATTCAGGAGGCTCATTTTCACGGCTGTCACAGGATTCACGAGCGTGGACTTGATGTGAACATTCAGGTATGTGTTTCTTTTGCATGCTTTACTGTTCAGTACACTCAGGAGTAGAATTGCTGGGTCATATGTTCTGTCCAATATTAGTAGATAATGCCAAACTTTTCCAAAGTGGGTATACCAGTTTCTATTCATACTACGGTGAACAAATCCTTGTTGCTTTACATCCTCACCAATGTTTGGTATTTTTGGTCTTTGTAATTTTAGACATTTCAGTGGGTGTATGGTAGTATCTCATTCTGGTTCCTGAGTTAGATGTGGCCATGTATTTATCTTGGTCAGTGAAATGGGAGCAGAAGAGGTTCATCACATAAACTTTAAGAGCAGTAGTGAGATTTTCCATATCCCTTCCCTCTTGCCAGTGATCATGTTTCCAGATGCAGCTTCCTACCGTGCTGGTCTTTTATGTGTCTACAGTGGTCAGAAAGCAGAGGGAAGTACAGGAAGGGTGGGGTGGAGAAAAGAAGAGGAGTGGGAATGCAGGGGTGGGAAATGGGAATTATTTTGTGTTGAGTTTTCTTAACTAAGGTTTCTGGGGTTATCCTTACAGATAAGTCTTTATTTTTAAGAGCAGTTTTAAGTTCACAGCAAAACAGAGCAGAAAGTACTGAGTTCTCCTGGATCTCCTGATCCCCCAGCCCCTGTCCCCAGCCTCCCCCATTATCAATATCCTACACCATATTGAACATTTATTTGTTACAATTACTGAACCTGTGTTAGCACATCATCACCATTCTGAGTACATAGTTTATGTTAGGATTTACTGTTGATGGTGTATACTCTAGAAGTTTTGATAAATATGTGATATATATCCATGATAACAGAGTCATACACAGTAGTTTCACTACTGTAATAATACTCTGTGCTCTACTTACATTTCTACTGTAATTCCATTGTAGTCAGAAAACTAAAAGCTTATGAAAATTTTAAAGCTTGCTTTATGGCCCAACATATGATGAATTTTTGTAAATATCCAGCGCGTGCTTGGAAAGAATGTGCTTTTGCATTTGTTGGATGCACTGCCTATATTTGCCAGTTCAACTTGGTTAGTCATGTTAAATTCTTCTGTGTCTTGTTTTTTCTTTCACTCTAGTGGATGTATCGATTCAAAAGAGAAATGTATTGATACCCTGATCTTGCATTTGTCTGTTCCTTCTTAGTTCTGATAGTTTTTGCTTTATATATTTTGAGGATATGTTGTTAGGTGCATACATGTTTATAGTTGTATATATTCCTCATTAGTTGAGTCTTATAAAGTCATTGAGTGTTCCTCTTTAAGAAAAAAGTATTGTTAGAGATAAAGTTTACTTAGCTGAATATTAATATAGCTGCACTTTTTTTTTCTGGTTAGTATATGCAGTCTGTTATCTTCTTTTTACCCTTTATTTTCATACTTTTCTGTGTGCTTACATTTTGAGTGATTATTTTGTCAAATGTGTAGTTAGAATTAAAAAAAAAACCTAGTCTGACAATATTTCTTACATTTGGAAAATTCAGTCTGTTGACATTTAACAAAATAACTGACACAGTTGGGTTTAAATCTTAATACGTGCTTTCTCTTTATTAAACCTGTTTAATGTGCCCTTTTCTCTCTTGTTTTTCTTTGGATCCTTGTTCTTTATTTTTTTGTTAACTTGGAGGTCATTTTTTAATGTTTATTTTTGAGAAGGGGAGGGGCAGAGAGAGAGAGGGTGACAGAGGATTTGAAGTGGGCTCTGTGCTGACAGTAGAGAGCCCAATGTGGGGCTCTCCCAAACCATGAGTTCATGACCTGAGCTGAAGTCAGATGCTTAACCCACTGAGATACCCAAGCGCCCAATTTACTTGGAAATTATTTAAAACCTGCATCTTTGACTTCTCAAAATATAATATTTGGGTATATCCTCCATTTCCTGGGCACTTAAACTCCATTTATCTCATTTTCATTGCAACTATTGTGCTGCTTTAGTTCTGTATCTATTTTATCTTAAAAATATTGTATAATCAATAGTTATTTAGATTTATCCTTTTTATTGTTCTTCATTCCTTGCTGTAATTCCAGTCCCCCATCTTTGAATATTTTCCTTCTGCCTGAAGAATACTCTGTGTTTTGCACCTGTTGTATGGCTGCTAAGTGTGAATTCTCTGATTATGTTAGCTAAAAATTTCACAAATTGATTTTGAAGGATAGTTTTGATGTGTATAGAATTTGCTAACTTGTTTTTCTTCTGAGGCATTGAAAGAAGTTACTGAATTACATCTTCAGCTTCATTTTCTCTATGAGATGTATGTTGTCAGTTTAATATTTGCTCCCATGAGTGGAAACTGTCTTTTTTTACTTAAGACTTCTAAGACATTTTGTCTTTGGATTTCAACAATGTTACCGTGATGTGTTTAGGTATATACTTATTTATATTTTGTTTTTTAGTTCTTAGTAAATATGTACTAAAGTAATTTTCATTCTTTTGAAAAGTTCGTAGACACCATCTTTTAAAGTTTTTCTGCTTCCTGCCTCCTTCCGCCCCTTCTAAGAATCCACCGGAAGCATATTAGACCCTCTCAATTTTTTTCTTCTTTTTTAAAAAATTTTTTTTTAATGTTTTTATTTTTGAGACAGAGCAAGAGCATGAGCAGGGGAGAGGCAAAGAGAGAGGGAGACACAGAATCTGAAGCAGGCTCCAGCCTCTGAGCTGTCAGCACAGAGCCCGTTGCAGGGCTCGAACTCAGACTGTGAGATCATGACCTGAGCTGAAGTTGGACACTCAACTGACTGAGCCACCCAGGCGCCCCTCTTTTGTCTTTTTTTTTAATGCTCATTTATTTTTGAAGGAGAGACAGAGCATGAGCAGCGGAGGGGCAGAGAGAGAGAGACAGAGACAGAATCCTAAGCAGGCTCCAGGCTCTAGGCTCTGAGCTGTCAGTACAGAGCCTGGTGCAGGGCTTGAACTCACGAACTAGGAGATCATGAACTGAGCTGAAGTCGGATGCTTAACCGACTAAGCCACCCAGGCACCCCAACCCTCTCAGTTTCTTACCCTCTGCATGCTTCATTCTGGATATTTTCTTCTGGTCTCTCTTAGTTCGCTAATTTTTAATAAGATTAGGCTACTGTTAATGTCTCCATTAAATTTATTGTACTTTTTTCATTTCTGGAAAATTTGGCTCTTTGATAGTGTCAAAGGTTCAAAATAGCCAGAATAAGACCAATGAATAACTGAAGTAGTAATTAGTAAACGTTTGGTGCTCATACACCAAAATGACCGTTTGTAAGCGGTCAAATCAGAACATAGAATGAGGCTTACAGGTATATTGTTATAAAGAAGCTTATATGGTGAGAAGGCAGTGACTGTATTCACAGAGATTAGTTATGATGTTAGAATTCTCTTAAATAATATGGAATCGGTCAGTGGTTACCATGTATCAACCTTGGGAAACCCGTCAAGTTTTGCTTGTAATTTTTAGAGGCACAAGAAAGTAATGATCCAGGTCAAGTTAGCCTTGCCTGGTAAGCTGCATTAAGCTTTGCCTGCATGAGTAAACTGGTTCTGTCTGCATGGGGGATCCTCAAGGCTGGTCTTTGCCTGTCCTTGATTTTAACAATTATATCCTTTTGGTCATTGGCTTAGTAGGCTGAGAGTATGACCAGCTATTATACTGTTATTCTTGATTACTACTGCTGAAATAGACAGGCAGAAGAATAAGCACATTTGCTGTTTCCATTAGTAGAGTCATCAGGCTGGAGGCCATGTAGTCACTGTTGTCATTATTCATGTGAATGTTTTTGATATCATCCAGTTGTTTGATCCTGATGGATACCATTTGTCATGTGAGTGGCTGCCAACAGGCATTTAAAACCTTCGAGAGAGGGGCGCCTGGGTGGCTCAGTCAGTTAAGCATCTGACTCTTGATCTTGGCTCAGGTCATGATCTCCTGGTTCGTGAGCTCAAATCTCACATCAGGCTCTGTGCTGACAGTGTGGAGATAGCTTGCGATTCTCTCTCTTCCTCTCTGTCTGCCCCTCCCTCATGTGCATGCACTTGAGTACACTCTCTCAAAAATAAATAAATGTCAAAAAAAATAGTTTTAAAACCTTTGAGAGAATATAGTGAGGAGGACAAGAGCCAAGGATTGAAAAATTCCCCAGAGCAGGGATTCCCAGGAGCTAAGATTTAACCAATCAAATAAATGGACTATAATTGGATTCAGGTTTTACCTAAGTCAGTTTACACTTTTTAAAAAAATAATTACATAGGCACAACATAATGTCCTAGCAAACACCTATTCTCAAAATATGTAGGACAGGATGAACAAGAGGATATTGTATTTCAGGGTTGGTGTTGGAGGCAGGTTTTCCACCTAAATTTGGCCTCTGTAAGATGTGAGCGATCAGGTAATTTAATGAGGCATTTCTTTGGTAACAAAAGAAAAAGGTTAGTAGTTCACGCAAATTATAAATTCAGTTTTCTAAGTTTGGTGAGTAGCTAGTTAAGGTTTCTAAATACGGGGTTCTGAGCATCTTCAGCTGGAGTGAGGGGCAGGCAGTGGCAAGCTGACAGATGTTCCTGGTTTGCAGTGTGAGTGTCCCTGGTGGTCTTTCTGAGCAGCCACATAGCAGCGGCATGAGGACTGTCTACACATGAACAATTGTAGTTACTCTGAAGTTTATATCAGGTTGTCCAGCTTTAGTTTATATGGCTTTAAGAAAATTAATTTTAGTTTTGTAGTGATTCCATGTCAAAAAAGTGGGAGAAAATTGGAAATGTTAGAGTTCTAGTCAAATAGTGGAGGAAACTAGAATTTGGGAACCAGTTCAGTTTACAGGTAAAAAAACACCTCAAAGACAACAGACTGCAATCTGATATCCAGAAAGGTGTATTATTCAATATTATTTTTATCTTTATAATTATTACTATTTCTGTTGAAAAGAACAGGAAGACTGATTTTTCAAATTAAGTCTAGTTTTGATAAACTTGGCTTGATTATTTACATAAGTGCAGCAAAACTAGCAACTTGACCATAAAGGCTCTTTTCAAATCCACTTGGTGGAACTGTTCGTAAGGAGTCTCAGATTGAACTTTGAAAGTCTCTCTCAAGGGGAGCCTGGTGGCTCACTCAGTTAAGTGACCCACTCTTGGTTTTGGCTCAAGTCATGATTTCATGTTTCGTGGGTTTAAGCCCTGTGCCACGCTCTGTGCTGACAGCATCGAACCTGCTTGGGATTTTCTCTCTCTCTTTCTTTCTCTCAAAATAAATAAACATTAAAAAAAAAAGCTTTTAAAAATAAAACACCTTCTTTAGGCTAAAATGTTTAGCTGAGGACTTGTCTAATTGTTTCCTGTTACAAGGAGTAAGGAGAACAGATTCTTATTGAACTCACGCAGAAACGTATATTGTCAACCTTTGTTGTAAAGATAAACTTTATGATATTGATGTTAAGCTGTAGGTAACTTAAAGAGAGGAGAAAAGGGAGTCCTTTAAATCGGTAAAACAAAATATTAAAGAGCTAGCAATGTTTGAAATGAAGTCATAAAAATTAACGATTATCTTTATCAGCTCATTTAGTCTTCTGTAATTATTCTTCATCTTTTATTAGCAGTTTTATGAATTCATCAGTTTTCACTTCAGAGTTTTAGAAATTCTTACTCTCAGTTCAGTTTTATGATCTTAAGAGTTTCAGAAATCTTTATTGTAGAGTACTCGTCAGGGTCTTTTCCATGAATCTCCTCGAAGATAAAGCATTATTGCAGGTACAGGTTTCTAAAAACACCAGAATAAAACAATAACTGTGATAAAAGACTTAAAATTTGGTGATGGTTAAAGATCAGATGAGATATTATAATATAATTGACAAGGGGTTTTGGTTATTTTTGTGATACACAGTTTTTAAAGATAATAGCAGGAATTACGACTTATAATGTGCCAGGACGTTTCAGATCTTTAAAAGTGTTTGTTTATTTTTGAGAGAGAGAGAGTTGGGGAGGGGCAGAGAGGGAGAGAGAGAATCCCAAGCAGGTCCCAGCACTGTCAGGGCAGAACCCCACATGGGGCTTCATCTCATCAACTCTGAGATCATGACCTGAGCCGAAATCAAGAGTTGGATGCTTAACTGAGCCATCCAGGCTCCCCAGTATTACTTTTTATCTGATAATGCTTCCCATGTAATTTAATATAGCCATTCCTTGTTTTATCATGATTTGCTTTATTGTGCTTCACAGATACTGTTTTATTTTTATTTTTGAGTGTATGTATTTATTTTGAAAGAGAGAATGAGCTAGGGAGAGGCAGAGGGGGGACAGAGGCAGAGAGAGAGGGGGACAGAGGATCCAAAGCAGGTTCTGCGCTGATATTGGAGAGCCCGATGTGGGGCTCAAATTCACGAACTGTGAGATCATGACTTGAGCCGAAATCAGGCATAACGGACTGTGCCACCCAGCTGCCCCTGCTTTTTTTTTTTTTTTAAACAGATTGAAGGTTTGTGGCAACCCTTTGTTGAACAAGTCTGTTGGTGCCTTTTTTCTCTTTGTTGAAGATTTTATTTATTTTTATTTGTTTTAATGCTTTGTTTATTTTAAGAGAGAGCATATGCAAGTAGTGGGGGAGGGGCAGAGAATGAAGGAGAGAGAATCTCAAGCCTCTCTGTTGGCAGCACAGAGCCCAGTGAGGGGCTCAGTCTCATGAACCATGACATCATGACCTGAGCTGAAATCAAGAGTTGGACACGTAACCTCCTGAGCCACCCAGGAACCCGAGAGATTTTATGTTTTTAAGCAATCTGTACACCAACGTTGGGCTTGAACCCCTAATCCCAAGATCAAGAGTTGTATGCTCTACTGACTGAGCCATTCAGGCACCCTGGCGCTGCTTTTCTAACAGTATTTGCTTACTTCATGTCTCTGTGTCACATTTTGATAATCCTCACAATACCTCATACATTTTTATTGTGGTATTTTTTTGTCGTGATGTGTGACCAGTTAATCTTTGATTTTACTGTTGTCGTTGTTCTGGGGCACGACGAACCACGCCCATATAAGATGGTCAGCTTTAAAATGTTTTGTGTGTTCTGACTGCTCTATTTGCTCGCTCTTCCCCTATATCTCTCCCTCTCTTCAGGCCTCCCTGTTCCCTGAGACATAGCAATATTGAAATCAGGCCAGTAAATAATCCTGCGGTGACCTCTTCGTGTTCAGTGGAAAGGAAGAGTCACACGTCTCTCACTTTCAATCACAAGCTAGAATCGATTATGCTTAGTGAAGAAGGCATGTGAAAGCCCACATGGGCTGAAAGCTAAGCCTCTTGTACCAGTCATCCAAGCTGTGATTGCAGAGGAAGTCTTTGAAGGAAGTTAAAAGTGCTACTCCAGTGAACACACAAATGATAAAGTGCAACAGCCTTGCTGCTGGTAGGAAGTGTTAGTCGTCTGCGTAGATGATCAAACCAGGCACAACATTCCATTTGGCCAAAGATACACCCCGAGCAAGGCCCTAACTCTTCAATTCTATGAAGGCTAAGGAGGTAAGGAAGCCTCACAAAAAAGTTTGAAGCTGGTGGAGGTTATAGGTCTCAGGAAAGAAGCCGTTTCTGTGACCTTAAAAGTACAAGGTGAAGCAGCAAGTGATCGAGAGCATCTGGCTGAGAGGATTAGTGAAGATGCCTCCACTAAACAACAGATTTTCAGTATAGGTGGAACAGCCTTCTAGTGGAAGAAGATGGTACCTATGACTTTCACAGCTGGAGAGAAGTCGTTGCATGCCATCAGACACCGACTAGTTTGAGGGTAATGGCAGGTGGTAACTTTTTTTTTTATTTATTTTTTATTTTTTTTAATTTTTTTTAAATTAAAAAAAAAATTTTTTTTTTTCTCAATGTTTTTATTTATTTTTGGGACAGAGAGAGACAGAGCATGAATGGGGGAGGGGCAGAGAGAGAGGGAGACACAGAATCGGAAACAGGCTCCAGGCTCTGAGCCATCAGCCCAGAGCCTGACGCGGGGCTCGAACTCACGGACCGCGAGATCGTGACCTGGCTGAAGTCGGACGCTTAACCGATTGCGCCACCCAGGCACCCCGGCAGGTGGTAACTTTAAATTGAAGCCAGTGCTCATTTACCATTTTGAAAATTTTAGGGATCTTAAGAATTATGCTAAATCTACTCTGCCTGTGCTCTAGAAATGGAACAGAGCGTGGGGACAGCACATCTATTTATAGCATTGTTTACTAAGTTTTTTTTTTTGAAATGTTTATTTTTGTGAGTCAGAGAGACCGAGTGCAAGCAGGGGCAGGGCAGAGAGAGAGAGAGAGAGACACAGAATCTAAAGCAGGCTCCAGGCTCTGAGCTGTCAGCACAGAGCCTGACATGGGGCTCGAACTCATGAACTGTGAGATCATGACCTGCGCTGGAATCAGACGCTTAACCAACTGAGCCACCCAGGTGCCCCTATTTCCTAAGCATTTTAAGTCCACTGTTAAGACCTGCTTAGGAAAAAAAGTTCCTTTCAAAATCTAACTGCTCATTGACAGTGCACCTGGTCACCCAGGAACTTTGATGGAATGTCCAATGAGGTTAATGTTTTCATTCTGGTAATACAACATCCATCTGGCAGCCTGTGGATTAAGGAGTAATTTTGACTTTATTATCGAAGAAATACCTTTTGTAAGGTTATAGCTGCCATAGATCGTGACTCCTCTGGTGGGTATGGGCAAAGTCAACTGAAAACCTTCTGGAAAGGGCTCACCATTCTAAACGCCATTAGATTCACAGGAAGAGACCAAAATGTCAACATGAACAGGAATTTGGAAGAAGTTGATCCCAGCCCTCATGGGTGGATTTGAGGGGTTCAAGACTTCAGTGGAAGATGTGGTGGAAACAGCAGGGGAACTAGAATCAGAAGTGGGGCCTGATGATGGAATGGAACTGCTGCAATGTCATAAAACTTGAGCAGGTGAGGAGTTGCTGCTTTTGGATGAGCAAAGAAAGTGGTTTCCCGAGATGGAATCTACTCCCGGTAAAGATGCTATGAAGATTGTTCAGATGACAACAAAAGATTTAGAATATGACATGAACTTATCTGGTAGAGCAGTTGGCAGGGTTTGAGAAGTTGGAAAAAAGTTTCCAATTTTGAAAAAAGTTCTGTGGGTAAAAACGCTATCAAACAGCATCAGTGCTGGATAAATTGTTCCTGAAAGAAGAGTCAGTTCAACGTGGCAAACTTCAGAGTTGTCTTGTTTTCAGAAATGCCACAGCCGCCACCTCCCTACGGGGTCAACAGCCATCAGTACTGGGGCAAGACCCTCCACCAGCAAAAGGTTACATCGTTAAATTAATGTTTTTCTTTCCTCATTCAGAATTTGATTTGGGGAAGTTTCTTAAAAATGTCAAAGTGTTTAAAATACTTGGTCAGACAGGATCATGGGTCTGTGAAGCAGTACTTGTTGTCCAGTCAGTGGTGGTGAAGAGATTTCAGTGCTAAGTACGTGTAACCCCCCCTCCCCAAAATTAGCTCTTCTAATAGAGAAGATTCTGTTATTTTTCTGGGGAATAAAAGACCTGATAAAGATAATATGGAACACAGGAAATTGTTCTTTGAAGATATTACATTAAAGGCATAGAAAAATCTTTGATTATAATTTCTTATGTAAGAGCAGACCACTAGTCTAAGAAAAAGCTTTGTCTATATAACAAAACTAAATTCTAATCTTGTACTAGGGCTCTTTTGATATTAAAATTCTTTTTTTTTTTTAACTGAAATCTTAATCTTAGCTTGACCACACATAAACATAACATTTCTAAGATTTCTTTTCCACAACCCTACTACAACTTTCTATGTCTGCTTAGGTTTTGCTGTTTTTTTTTTCTGTTATTTATTTATTTATTCATTCATTCATTCATTCATTCATTCATTCTTATTCTGGGATAAGGATAAAAGTCCTTAACGCCTTTTAACAGCAGTGCATCTCCATTCCTCGTATTTTTTTTTCTTTAACTGAAGTCATCCATCTTTTTGTATAGTCACTTTTTTTCATCCTTATTATTTCTAGTAGTACAAATGTGTGTAAAATAATACCTTTTTGGTAGTTGGCTGGGAAAACGGCAGAGTAGGAGGATCTGGAGCTCCTTCACATGGATACAACGAGGTAACACTCACAATAACCTAAATAGCCCAGAAATCAACGTGCAGATTGGCAAAACAGACTCCATGACTAAAGGTCGTGAACGTGCCACGTCAAAGAAGGTAGGGACGGTGAAGATGCAGTCGGGAGCAAAACGGACGCTGTGGTGGGTAGGGAGCTGGCAGCAAGGAGGAGGGCAGAAACCAGGTTGCCCAGAAACAGGGAGGACGAATCCCAGTAATATTTGCTTTTGAAAGCGAGAGGGGCCAAATTTCCTAAGTTCTTACAATCAGTAGGACTTAAGGCCCGGGATTTCAGTAGGCTTGGGAGAGCCTGAGGGGTGTTAGGAAGCAGAATCCCCCTCCTAAAAGATGTAGCATGACCAGCAGCCCGAGCAGGTGCAGTGTGGAAACAGTAGATGGAAAAACAGTGGTGGCAGCTGGGAGGGAGAATGGTTTGCTCAACTCAAGAGTGTGGCCTGGGGAGACAGGGATCACAGGGAGACCTCCCTGGGGACAAAGGAGCTGACAGGCATGCTTTCTCTCCCCTGCCCCCCAGAATAAAAAATGGCCACCCGTGGGAATAAACAACCTAAGTTGCTTGTACCAACACCTCTCCCCACCCTCCACCATGTTTTGGCAAATCCGTCCTTCCCAGTCGTGGTCCCCTTAGTCCCAGTGCTGTGGGCTCTTCCCCTAGAAGACCAACACAAACCTGGTCAACTCCTGACCCGCACATTTCGTGGGACCTTAGTTCAGGTGCACATCTCATTTCCCAAGTGGACCACCCCTGCTCACAATAGGGGCACCAGACTACTCACAATAGGCAAATAGGCAGAGAGCCTCTGCAGACAACTGGACTGAAGGAAGAAGTGGCCAAGACATCGCAGCAGGGCACACGTAACACAGGAGACATTCCCCGAAGCTGCATGCCCTGGGGTGCAGGGGACCCTGTACTTCAGGGCACAATAGGATTTCTTCATAAGGCTGTTACTGAAAAGAGAAAGAGAAGTAACCGATTCTCCTAACACAGAAACAGACATAGAAAGTCAGGCAAAATGAGAAGACAGAGAAATATCTCCTAAATGAAGGAAAGGACCAAACCACAGCAAGAGACCCGAGTGAAACAAGTAGAAGTGATGCTTGGTGGGAGTTCACAGTAATGATAATAGTGATATTCACTGGACTCGAGGAAAGAGTAGAGGACTTCAGTGATATCCTTAATGCAGAGATTAAAAAAAAAAAAGACCAAGAACACAATAAAAATAAAAATGCACTGGGGAGTAAATAGGTGAGATGAAGTGGGGGGAACAAATTAATGATCTGGAACACAGAGTAATGGAAAGTAATGAAGCTGAGCCAAGGAGAACAGAAAATTATGCAACTTGAGAATAGTCTTAGGGAACTCTGACTCCATCAAGAATAATATCATGTGCATTATAGGGATCTGAGAAGAAAAGAAGAAGAGGAAGAGGAAGAAGAAGAAGAGAAAAGGGAGCAGAAAATATATTTTGAAGAACTAATAAATGAAAATTTCCTGAGTCTGGGGAAGGAAACATACCCAGATTTAGGAGGCACAGAGATCCCACAGAAAAATTCAACCAAGAGTGATGCACACCAAGACACAATTACAGTAATTAAAATGGCAAAAAGCAGTAGAGAAAAAAAATTAAGGGGCGCCTGGATGGCTCAGTTATAAGCACCCAACTCTTGATTTTAGCTCAGCTCATCTCATTGTGAGTTTGAGCCCTGTGTTGGGCTCCCTGCTGACAGCGTGGAGACTGCTTGGGATTCTCTCCCCTCTCTCTGTCCTCCTGGCCCCTGCATGCATGCTCCCTCAAAAAAAAAGCACTAAAAGAAGACCATTATATGCACGGAAACAGCAGAAGGCTGTGAGCAGATTTTTTTCTAGCAGAAACTTAGGCCAGAAGGGAGTGGTGTGACGTATTCAGAGTGCTGAAAGGGAAACTTCTGTAGCCAACAATACTGTATCCAGCAGGATCATCATTCAGAATAGGAGGAGAGCTAAGAAGTTTCTCAGGCAAAAACTTAAGAGTTCATGACGGGCTCAGTAGCCAGTCCTGTAAGAAATAGTAAAGGGGACTCTGAGTGGAAAGGAAAGATCATAAGGGAGAGCATGAAAAGTAATAAAAACCCCCAAACAGTAAAAATGAATATTTCTGTAAAAACCAAAGGATTCATATAATGATGTAAAATATGACACTGTATACTTCAGATGGGAGAGCAGTAAAGAATGGGTTTAAACTTAAGTGACCATCAATAAAGACTGCTACATGCAGAGGATATACGCAAACCTAATGGTAACTACATTCAATACCCAGTAATAGATACGCAAAGACTAAAGAGGGAGGAATCCCAAGTGTATCACTAAAGAAAGCCAACAAACCATGACAGAGAGCAAGAGAAGAATGGATCAGAGAAAATCTATAGAAGTAACCATAAAATAAGCAAGAAAATGGCAACAAATATGTATCAATAATTTCTTTGAATGTAAATGGACTAAACGTTCCAATCAAATGACGTAAGGTGATAGAGTGGATTAAAAAACCAAGACCCATCCGTATGCTGCCTACAAGAGACTCCTTTCAGACGTAAAAACACCTGAAAATTGAATGTGATGGGATGGAGAAACTTATCACGCAAATGGATGTCAGAAGAAAACTGGGGTAGCGATCTCATATCAGACAAAGTAGATGTTTAAGACAAAGACTGTTATAAGAGACAAAGAGGGACACTATGTAATAATAAAACGGACAACCCAACAAGAGGATAGAACAACTATATGCACCCAGTGCAGGAGCACCCAAATACATAAAAGTTAATAACAAATATAAAGGAAGTTACCGATAATAATACAATAGTAGTAGGGGACTTTAACACCCACTTACATCAATGGACAGGTCATTGAAACAAAATCAACAAGGAAATAGTAGCTTTGAATGACACACTGGGCCAGATGGATTTAACAGACACATTTAGAACATTACATCCTAAAACAGCACAATACACATTCCTTTCAAGTGCATTTGGAACATTCTTCAGAATAGATCACATATTAGGCCACAAAACAAATATCAACGAATTAAAAAAAGTCGAAGTCATACCATGCATTTGTTTCTGACCACAATGCTATGAAAGTAGCAAGTAACCACAAGAAGAAATATGGAAAGAGCACAAATAAATGGAGGTAACGCAAGATGCTACTAAACAATGGGTCAACTGAAAAATAAAAATAAAAAATCACATGGAAAGAAATGGAAGTGAAAACACAATGGTCCAGAATCTTTGGATCCAACAAAAGTGGTTCTGAGAGGGAAGTTTATAGAAATACAGGAGTATCTCAAGAAGCAAGAAAAATGTCAACCTAACCTTACACCTAAAGGAGCTAGAAAAAACAAACAAAATGGAAACGCAGCTAATGAAAGACAATAAAGATTGGAGCAGAAATAAATGATGTAGAAACTAAAAAAACAGTAGAACAGATCAGTGAAACCAGGAGCTGGTTGTTTGGAAAGATCAACAAAATTGATAAACCTCTAGCAAGGCTCATTAATAAGTAAAAAAAGGACCCAGGTAAACAAAATCAATGAGAAAGGAGAAATAGCAGTCAACACCACAGAAATACAAACCATTGTAACAGAACATTGTGAAAATATATATGCCAAGAAATTGGACAATTTAGAAGAAATGAGTAAAAATTTCTAGAAACATAATCTACCAATACTAAAGCAGGAAGAAATAGAAAATTTGGACAGACTGATTACCAGCAAGGAGATTCAATTGGTAACCAAAAAACTCCCCCCTAAAAAAGTCCAAGACCAGATGGCTTCACAGGTGAATTCTACCGCTTTTAAAGAAGAGTTACTATCTATTCTCAAGCTGTTGCAAAAAATATGAGGGGAAGGATAACCTCCAAATTCTATGTAGCCAGTATCACCCTGATGCCAAAACCAGATAAAGACACCAGGAAAAAAGAGAACTACAGGCTAATATCTCATTAATACAGATGCAAAAGTTCTCAACGGAATATTAGCAAACTGAATCTAGCAATACATTAAAAGAATCGTTCACCATGATCAAGTGGGATTTACTACCGACATGCAAGGGTGGTTTGATATTTGCGACAGAATCACTGTGAAACATCACATTATCAAGAGAAAGAACAAAAGTCGTATGATCATTTCAGTGGGATGCAGAAAAGTCATTTGACAGAGTATAACATCCATTCATCATAAAATCCCTCAACAAAGTAGGTCTAGAGAGAACATAACTTCAACATAACAAAGACCATATATGAGGAACCCACAGCTAATATCCTCAGTGGGGAAAATTGAGAGCCTTTCCCCTACGGTAAGGAACAAAACAAGGGTGTCCATTCTCACCACTTTATTCAACATAGTGTTGGAAGTCCTTGGCACAGCAATCAGACAAAAATAAAAAGACATCCAAATTGGTGAGGAAGAAGTAAACCTCTCACTATTTGTAAGTGACATGATACTATTCCTAAGACTCCACTGAAAAGTACTAGATTTGATAAACGAATTCAGTAAAGTTTCAGGATATAAAAGCAGTGTACAGAAATCTGTTGTATTCCTGTACACCAATAATGAAACATTGGAAAGGGTAGCTAACAAAACAGTCTCATTCACAACTGCACCAAGAAAAATAAAGTATCTAGGAATAGACTTAACCAAAGAGGTGAAACACTTGTATTCTGAAAACTGTAAAACACTAATGAGAGAAATGGAAGATAATGCAAAGAGAAATGGAAAGGTTCCATGCTCATGAGTTGAAAGAACAAAATTGTTAAAATGTCCATCCTACCCATAAGCTATCTACACATTTAGTGCAGTTTCTGTCAAGGCACCAATAGAATTTTTCACAGAACCAGAACAGTCTAAAATTTGTGAGAAGCCACAGAAGACTTCAAATAGCCAAAGCAGTCTTGAAAAAGGTAAACAAATCTGGAGATACCACAATTCCAGATTTCAAGTTATATTACAAAGTGATAGTTATTAAATCAGTATGGTATTGGCATAGAAACAGATACATAGATTAGGGGAACAGAACAGAAAACCCAGAAATAAACCCACAATTACATGGTCAGTTAATTTTTGACAAACCAGGAGAGAATATCCAATGGGAAGAAGACAGTCTCTTCAACAAATAGTGTTGGGAAATCTAGACAGCAACATGCAGAAGAATGAAACTGGACCACTTCTGTACAACATATACAAAAATAAACTCAGTGCATTAGGGACCTAAATGTGACACCGAAACCATCAAAATCCTAGAAGAAGAAACAGGTAGTAAGTTTTCTGACATTAGCCATAGCAACGTTTTTCTAGATATGTTTCTAGAGGGAAGGGAAACAAAATCAAAAATAAACTTTTGGGACTACATCAAGGTAAAAAGTTTCTGCACAGTGAAGGAAACAACAAAACTAAAAGGCAACCTGTGGAATGGGAAAAAATATTTGTAAATGACATCTGGTAAGGATTAGTATCTAAAATATATAAAGAACTGATATAGCTCAATACCCAGAAACCAAATAATACAATTAAAAATTGGGCAGAAGAGCTTGGGTGGCTCAGTCAGCTAAGCATCTAACTTTGGCTCAGATCACGATCTCAGGGTTCGTGGGTTCGAGCCCTGCACTCTGTCGGGCTCTTTTCTGATGACTTGGAGCCTCGAGCCTGCTTTGGATTCTGTGTTTCCCTCTCTCTCTGCCCCTCCCCTGCTCGTGCTCTGTCTCTCAAAAATAAATGTTAAAAAAATATTTGGGCAGAGAACATGAACAGACAGTTCTCCAAAAAAGACATCCAGATATTCAACAGACACATGAAAAGATGCTCAACCTCGCTCATCGTTAGGGAAATACAAATCAAGACCACGATGAGGTATCACCTCATACCTGTCAGAAATAAAAAGCACAGGAAACAAGTGTTAGAATGTGCAGAAAAAGGAACACTCCTGTGCTGTTGGTGGGAGCACAAACTGCTGCAGTCCCTGTGCAAAACATTACGGAGGTTCCTCAAAAAGTTAAAAATGGAATTACCACATAACCCAGTAATTCCACTACTGGGTATTTACCCAAAAAGTATGAAAACACTAATTTGAAGGGGTGCGTGCCCCTGACGTTTATAGCAGCATTTCCAACAATAGCCAAACTGGAAGCAGTGCAAACGTCTGTCGACTGAGAAATTGAGGAAGATGTGGTAGAGATACGCAATGGAATATTACTCAGTCACCAAAAAGAAGCCAATCTTGCCATTTGAACAACATGGGTAAAGAGGTACAGAGTATTATTTTAAGTGAAACAAATTAGAGAAAAACAAACATGTGATTTCACTCCTATGTGGAATTTAAGAAACAAAGCAAATGAGCAAAGGGAAAAAAAGACACAAACTAAGAAACAGGACTCTTAAGTATGGAGAACAAACCGGTGGTTACCAGAGGGGAGGAATGGACGGGATGGAGATTAAAGGGCACACTTATCATGATGAAAGAAAATTGTATACATACATACATATGTAATTTTTGCTGACAGTTGCAACTTTATTCAAGATGTTCGTAGTTTCCTAAATTTAGGACTCTTCTCTAGAAAAGAAACTTGCAGGGCAGTTGTTACAGATTACAGGTTTATTCTTAGAAGATAACAAAAGTGTTTATATATTACATTGAGTGAGTACAAATTCCTTGTACATGATAGGCTTGAAATGGATCAGCTGTTTTTTGGAAATGGCAATATGAGATTGTGTCTGGATTTCTCCTGACACTGCTCTCTGCCCGAGCGGTAGTGACAGGACAGGTAGGGGCCACAAGGTCCCTCATCATTGCTGAGTGAAGATTTGAAAGGGGATAGCAGAGCTGTAAATATCTGGGGAGCTGTTGCCAGAATTCACAGACTTCACAATTCAGTTGGCCCTCGAGCAACAAGTGTGAACTGTTTGGGTCCTCTTATACGCAGATGTTTTCCAATAATTACAGTACTGTACCGCGAACATGTTTTTTTCTCATGACTTTAAAAAAAATTTTTTTTTTTTAACATTTATTTATCTTTGAGACAGAGAGAGCACGAGCAGGGAAGGGGCAGAGAGAGGGAGACACAGAATCTGAAGCAGGCTCCAGGCTCCGAGCTGTCAGCAAGAGCCTGACACGGGGCTCGAACTCACGAACTGAGAGATCATGGCCTGAGCTGAAGTCGGACGCTCAACCGACGGAGCCACTCAGGCGCCCATCTCATGACTTCTAATGACATTTTCTTTAGCTTACTTTATTGTAAGAATATAGCATATGATGTAGGTAATGTATAAAATGTGTTAACTGACTCTATGTTATTGGTAAGGCTTCCAGTCAACAGTAGCTATTAGTAGTTAAGTTTTTGGGGAGTCAAAAGTTATATGTGGATTTTCGATGTTGCTGGAATTCAGTGTCCCAACCCCAGTGTTGAAGGATGAATTGTAATAATAAGAAATAGGAGGGGTGCTTCATTGGCTCAGTTGGTTAAGCATCTGACTTCAGCTCAGGTCATGATCTTATGGTTCATGAGTTAGAGCCCTGCGTTGGGCTCTGTGCTGATAGCTCAGAGCCTGCAGCCTGCTTCAGATTCTGTGTCTCCTGTTCTCTCTGCCCCTCCCCGGCCCACGCTCTGTCCCTCTCTCAAAAAGAAAGAAACATTAAAAGAAAAAAAATAAGAGCTGTTCTTTTACATAAAGATTGTTGCCTGGCTGCAAATCTGGAAACACAAGGCAAGAAAGTATGAGCCTATCGGAGCGTGATTGCGGCCTGGCCTTTCTTGGGGGGTTATCACTATGTGTGTACAGGACTGAAAGAGTGGCTCTTGTACTGATCTTTCCAGCTGGCTGTACAGACCTTTTTGTGGCTCAGTGTACTGTGGTTTGAGAACAGTGGCTTTCAAATATACTGGATCATTCCACGGCAAAAAATACCATGTTTGGCTCAGCATGCATATATGGAGCATGTATATATACGCTCCTATAAATAACTAAAATAAAAGCTTAGTAAACTGACATGTATTTCCTTTTTTCAGTGTATGGCATGCCTGCATGCTTACAATTTTTTTTTTAATGTTTATTTTGAGAGAGGGGTGGAAAGAGAGAATCCGAGTAGGCCCAACACAGGGCTTGAGCCTACAAACCATGAGATCATGACCTAAGCCGAAATCAAGAGTTGGCTTGATTTCAGACTCAACCGACTGAGCCACGCAGGCACCCCAAAACTCTTTCCTTTCTGAAAAACTTTTTTATCCATGGATAAGTGAATTCATAACCTGCTTGTAAGTTACAGATAAATTGAATATATCTTTGTCCATTTATGTGTATAGGTAGCTACAATAATGTGTATATTCTCTGTTTAAATAAATGTTAATCACACCAAGGATCTGTGACCGCAGTTTGAGAAACAGGAAGTCACAGATTACTTCATAATCTGGCAATACCTTTCAGAGGTAGAAATATATCACCTCTGTGTCGTGCACATAGGCATCGTAAACGTGCAGATAGGCACAAACAGATGTTACGGCTTTGGTTTTGAAAGATTTTGGTCATGTCTCAGATATAAAAGTGAAAAGAATAGTTGGATCAAGATTGTGTTTTTGGCAGCTGGACTAAGTTCAGGTTACTTGCTCAGATGGCCAAAGAGTTTACTAAAGACTTTTTATTTGTGTGCAGTAAAGGCCCTTTTAGAACAGTTACGGAAGTCACATTGTGTTTTAGGAGCTTCTGCCTACCAGTCCAATAGCACGCCATTGTCTCCCAGAAGCTTGGGCATCCACCGGCCTCTAAGGGTGCCCCTTAAGGTGGACTTCCTTGAAGCAGTTTCCCTGCAGTGGTTGTTAAATTCCAGATTACCCGAAAGTTCACCTGTTTTTCAAGAAAGGCAGAAGAGCCTGGTCCACGGGCCAGGTGGGACCTATTTGCCTTTGGCGTTCCTGAGATGTCCTGTGAGGGGCCCGAGTTTCCAACAGCTGTTCCAAATCTCTGGGAGTCACGTGTTTCCCCCTCTGAACAGAATGGGTGACTTAAAGTTTCAACAAAGGGCAGGAGAAACCAGGAAGCAGGGCAGAGGCAGAAAGCAACTGTTCATAGGTCGGTTGGAGAACTCAGAAGCCGGAGAGACTTAAAATTCTAGGGAGGAAGCAGGGAACTCCATGGGCTCCAAGGGCACCAGCACCTCTTTGCTGTCTGGCTTGAGTCCCTGGGAGCCTTCTTTGCCTTCCGCTCCCGACACCTGAAATGTCACAAGCTCAAACTAGCTGAGGACGACCGGTGGTCATAGCAGTAGCAAGGAGAAGTTTATCGTGCACACACCAAAACCGCAGTTTGCAAACTGGGAGACTCAGGCCAGAACATGGAGTGAGGCTTACGGGGCGTATTACAGAGATGCTTCTCTGGTGATAGAATGTTCTTAAGTGATAGCGAATTGGTCAGTGGTTCACGTTTTGCTTTTGATTTCCAGGGACACAATTAAGAAATGACCCAGGTCCAGTCTGCCTTGCAAAATAATCTAAACTAAATTTTGCCTGCATGACTAACTGGTTCTCTCTGCTCGGGGAACCTCCAAGGCGCTTTGCTGTCTGTCCTTGATTTTACAATGGTTTTCTGCCAGTTTTTCTGTTGGGTCTTATCCTTCAGAGCATAAATAATGCTGACAGCTGTTTTAGTTTCCATTTAGTAATTACATTGATTTCTGTACCCTTCCCCCAGCTTACTTTCAAGTATGATTTTTGCGGGGTGCCTGGATGGCTCAGCCGGTTAAGTGTCCGACTTTGGCTCAGGTCATGATCTTGCGGACCGTGGGTTTGAGCCCCGCGTCGGGCTCTGTCTGGCAGCTCAGAGCCTGGAGCCTGCTTCGGATTTTGTGTCTCCCTCTCTTCTGTCCCCCTCCCCTTCTCGTGCTCTCTCTGTCTCTGTCTCTCTCTCAAAAATAAACAAACATTAAAAATTTAAAGTATGATTTTGCAACTCCAAATACCTGGCAGCTCTGTGGGTCTGCTTTTTTCTTTATTTGTTGTTTCTGCCAGTTTTTGTCTCCTTGCGGGCTAGTTTATATGTGTGCGTGCGCGTGCGTGCACATGCAGTACCTTCAGGATTGTTGGGAATAGTGTGGAGTCTGGACTGGTATTCTAGGGAAGATTTATGCTCGCTTCTGCCAGGCATCTGAGGGGGTGGGCAGTCTGGGCTCCCCTCAGCTCAGTTTTAGGAGCGTAGATGTTCCAGTCAGATGGCACTTCTCAGCCTGGAGTCCTGCCATCCCCCAGTTCCTGAGAGTGATTCATGATCCTGGCTCCCGGCACCCTTGGCTCCCGGCCCCCCCTCCCCTTGCTGGTCCAAGGTAGCCCTCGGGCTCTGGTCTTCGGCTCCTTGCCTTGCAAAGCTGTCAGCCTTACAGCTGCCCCTCGACACTCGGCAGTTGCTCTCAGGGACCCAGGCTGTCCCGGATGTGGGGTTTCCCTCCCTAGACCCTGTTTCTGCGTGCTGCTGTCCAGTCCTTTACGCTTTTGAACATGGGCTCCGTGTGTGTGTGTGTGTGTGTGTGTGTGTGTGTGTGTGTGTGTGTTCAGGCTGTTGTCATGGAAATCTTGAGCCATACACAGAAGTTAAGAAAACAGCGGAAGAGAACCCTGTCTCTTGGGCGCCCCTCCAGTGACCACTTCCTGGCTTCTGGTATGTCCACATGTTCCAGGCTTCTCGTAGACTTCCTACACCTGACCTGGAAGCGGCCCTGGTTCCTCATCGTTCTCGTTGGGGTATCTGGATTTCTGTGATTTTCTAGCTTTCAGGAGAATGTTCTCGGTGACTAGTCCCTCCCCACCAGGACCTGTTCATTCTCTCTACACTACCTGCGCATGGCCTTTAAGGGATTCAGAGGTGCCCCATGCCCATGGTTTATACAGGGGTGGTTGTGCTGTGGGCCTGTTGGCAGTCTGCTGCAGCCTGTGGATACCTTCTGGTAGCATTTCTGAATACGGTAAATAAAGTAGAGGGTATCGCAGTAGAAATCAGTGATATTTAAATGGTTATAAAACTATGAAAACAAATTTAACAGTCAGGTAAAATTTTTTATTTTAGGATACTTGAATGATGGCTTTTGATGCTCTTCAAAAAATAATTGAAGGTGGTCTTTGACATGTCTTCCTTCATGTATCGATCAGCAGATCATCGGAGAGCAGTGTAGACCTGTGTGTCCCTGCAGCACAGCCTGGCGCAGCAGCTGCGCAGGTGAGGTCAGACGGCACAGGCGAGGCGCTGCCCTCGCTGCAGCCCCCAGCCCCCTGTGGCTCTGACCAGCCAGGTACAAATTTGGGGGTTCCCACCGCCCGCTTTGGTGAGTCACTGCAACATCTTGAAGAATTCAGGCGAGCGCCGTGCAGGCATCCTTCTTCTCCCTGAGTGTCCGTCCCTTCCTCGCGTCGGGCAGATACTGTGTTCTTACAAATCGAGGTCCTTCGTCTCCCTGAGTGTCCGTCCCTTCCTCGTGCCGTGCAGATACTGTGTTCTTACAAATCGAGGGCTTGTGGCGGCTCTGCTGAGTGAGCACCGCCATATTTGCTCACTTCTTGTCTCTGTGTCCTCTTTTGGTGATTCTTGCAGTATTTCAGAGTTTTTCTTTTATGGTGATCTGTGTTCAGTGATTCTGACTTGCTGAAAGCTCAGATGATGGTTAGCCGTTTTTTGGCAATAAACTTTAAGCGGAGGTATTGTTTTTTAGATATAATGCTGTTGCGTACTTAGTGGACTACAGTATAGTGTGAACGTAGCATTTTTATGCGCTGGGGAACAAAAGAGTTCTTTGACTTCCTGGTTGTCTGGACGGAATTTGCAGGATCTCCCAAGGTGTGCCTCTACTCCTGATTACAGTTCTATTAGATCCAAATCGGGACCAGCCTTAACTAGAAACCCACAGGGTGAGGTCTGGGAGGGTCTGAATGGGCAGCTTGGAGTTCTCTTGGGTGGAGTCAGGAGCATCGCCTACTTTGCCACTGGTTGTGTAACTGTTCACGGGGTTGGAGCACTGCTGACCAGGGAGTCCAGCTCTGCGTCCCGAGTTTTATTGGGGTTCCTTTATGTAAGCATGGTTGACGGATCGTTGGCCATCAGGTTGAATTCGACACCTAGCCTCTGTCCCTGGAGTTGGGCTGCCATCATGGGATCGGAGCTCAGTCCTGTAGTGACATGGTTGGTCTTTCTGGTGTGACCAAACCCATTCTCAGTCACCTTGTTTGCATGAGTGATCAAGGGGTCACCATGAATCACAGAGACTGCAGAAGCTTCAAGGATTTAAATGTATGTTTGTTTTAGAGAAAGAGAGCAATAGCGTGTGCAAGTGCTTGAGCAGGGGAATGGATGAGAGAGAGCGAGAGCGAGAGAGAGAGCGAGAGCGAGAGAGAAAGAGAATTCCCAACAGGCTCTGCACTGTCAGCACAGAGCCTGACAAAGGCTCATTCCCACAAACCATGAGATCATGACTTGAGCTGAAACCAAGAGTCAGACGCTCAACTGACTGAGCCCCCTAGGCGCCCTGAGAAGCTCCAGGGATTCAGAGGAAGCCTCCCTGGAATTCGGACCAGGGCTGGCTTGGCTCCTTGTCTTGCAGTGTTACTGGTTCTGTTTTCACAGTTGGAGGAGCGCTGACCCGGCAGCCAGTCTGCTCTGGTCTGGTCCGGTCTGGTCTGGTCTACGGCAGCCACGTGGCATAATTTAAAGTGTTGATGAGCTTACAAGCTACTTTGAGATCTGCAGCACGTGCAGCGGGATGGACAGACAGCGTCCTGCTGAGGAAGTCCTGGGTTCTGGTCACACTGTGTTCGTCACACGCATTCAGGGTGGACTGAGGTGCTTTCAGGTGAAGGTTAGCAAAGTGAAGACTGACATGTCCCCCGTCCAGATTCATGACACCTGTGCATTTGTCTGTGCATCAGAGGTCCCCGGATTGGAATGTGGTGTTTGGGTGTGTAGTGATTTAGCCCATTCATTTTGCCTATATTGAAATGTGAGAGTGTGGGGCTCTGGAGGCCTTCAGATATCCCTCAGTGTTCTAGCCAAACGTTGGGTGATTCACGGTGGCTTTATTCACTTTGAGCCTTCTATTTTAATCTTGAGGTTTGAGTCAGGGGGACAGACAGCCTGCACTAGAGGCCTCTGTGATGTTGTTTAGTGCCATGCATTGGACTATCTAGTAAATTCTAGGAAGTAGATTTCCAGTCAACCTAGGAATGTTCTGAGTTGTACTCCACTGGGTTTCTTTCCATATTTACAAAGTCTAAAACTAAAACTGCTGGTCCTTTTTCTCTCTTAACATTCTATTGCGAAAATTTCTGGGCATATAGTAAACTTGACCGAGGTTGAACATTAATCTGTTTTTGAAAGTCACATTTTAGAAAGTAAGTTACAGACCTTTGAGCACGTACAGTAAACCTGTGTTGTTGCCAGTTCCAAACTTGGCTTTTCTCTTCCCTCTACTGTTCTTTTCCCCAGACTTTTTAAATTTTTTTTTTTTTTCAACATTTATTTATTTTTGGGACAGAGAGAGACAGAGCATGAACGGGGGAGGGGCAGAGAGAGGGAGACACAGAATCCGAAACAGGCTCCAGGCTCTGAGCTGTCAGCCCAGAGCCCGACGCGGGGCTTGAACTCACGGACCGCGAGATCGTGACCTGGCTGAAGTCGGACGCTTAACCGACTGCGCCACCCAGGCACCCCACCCCAGACTTTTTAAATGAAATTTTCTAGACACAGAAGAGTTGAAACTGTAGCTGCGTTATGTCGTATGCACACCCTTCTTTGAGGCCCATTCGCTGTGTTGCTGCACTAACATTTTTTGTGGAGCCATTTGAGAGCTTGCAGTAAATTGCAGACGTCGTGACGCTTCTTACGATAGGAATATTTTTCCTTGTAACTATATTGTAACTAAGAAAATCACTTCATTTCTTTTTTCAGGAATAGAATTTAGTGATTCATCACTTACATAAAAGTGTTCATCCCAACCAGTGTCCCCCTTAATGCCCCTCACCTCTTTAGCCCATCCCCCCACCCAACACCCTGACAGCAACCCTGTTTGTTCTCTCTAAGACTCTTTTAAGAGTCTCTTATGGTTTGTCTCCCTTTCTGTTTTTATCTTATTTTTTGTTTTGAAAATAATTTCTCCTTTAATATTTAGACTCTTCAGAATTTAGTGGTATATCATTTTTCACATAAATATTTGTGGTAATACACACTCCTCCTGTCTGTGTTGACCCATTTGTAACAACCTCTTTAAGACCGCTGTATTTTGGCCACTAGTGCTCCCGTTTGCTTTTCCAGTAGTGGTCCAGGTGTTGGGACCTAACATCTTTGCTTAGTTTTGGGTGGTAGCAGCTGGCAGCAAATAGTTTGATAACTTAATTTCTATTATATGTTTATTATTAACTATACCTGAAATGTTGAAACAGTCATTTCTTACCCTTTTTGGAAATAGGGTATAGTGTCGTTGATTTTTGTGGTGTTTTCTCTTCCTTTATGGAAACAGTCTATATGTTTATTGTTAAAGTAGGAGGTTTATCTTAGCAGCGCCCCTTGCAGTCTGAATGACCGTGAGCCAAGCTACTTTAACTTCATGCTGCAGTTTTTAAGTTTCTAGAGTAGTGTGGTCACTGTGTGTGCCTCTTTGGGGTTGTGAGGCATCTGGGCAGGTGCACGCACAGCAGTGTGTTATCCGCGGTGTGTATCCTGGGACATTTATTTTTCTGTGAAACCGTTTGTGAGAATTGTGTGGTACCCTTTATGATTATTACAGAAGGAGAATTTTGAGTTTCAAACCTAATTAATGGCATATTTTATTAACAAATTTTTTTTTAATGTTTATTGTTAAGAGAGAGACACAGAGTGCGAGCGGGTAGGAGCAGAGAGAGAGGTTGACACAGAATCTGAAGCAGTCTCCAGGCTCCAAGCTGTCAGCAAAGAGCCCGACGTGGGGCTCGAACTCACAGGCTGTGAGATCATGACCTGAGCTGACGCTTAACTAAGTCACCCAGTTGCCCCCTAATGGCACATTTAAAAAAATTTTTTTCCAACGTTTATTTATTTTTGGGACAGAGAGAGACAGAGCATGAACGGGGGAGGGGCAGAGAGAGAGGGAGACACAGAATCGGAAACAGGCTCCAGGCTCTGAGCCATCAGCCCAGAGCCCGACGCGGGGCTCGAACTCACGGACCGTGAGATCGTGACCTGGTTGAAGTCGGACGCTTAACCGACTGCGCCACCCAGGCGCCCCTGCCCCCTAATGGCACATTTTAAAGATTGTTTAGCAAAATTGCAAGACTGGAGAGTTGGCTGTATTTAGTAGAGATGGATTTGGCAAAAGAAAATCCAGGATTTTGTCTTCCCCAACTTCTTATTAAGAAAATTTTCAAATTAAAGTTCAAAGAGTAACATTAGCATGCCTGTCAGATTCAGAAATTTGTAGTTTGCTGTTTTCACTTTATCCTATGTATATTTCATTTTCTTTTCCTGAAGTATTTGTAATTCCCTTGCGGATATTATAGCTGTCTGCCTCCAAAAATCTCAGCACGCATTTCCTGAGGGTGACTGTGCTCGAGTGCGCCCGCAGTGTCACTGGTGTGTGCTCCCACGGTGTCCTCCACCGCGCCCTAAGAGTCCTGTTTACATTTCTCCACTTGCCCTAAGTGTCCTGTACAGCTTTCCCTTCTAGACTGTGTCCTCGGGGTTCACCTCTCTGGCTGGAAGAGTCCATGGACGTTTCAGAGGGTCTGGCCTGCTTGTCTTGCGGGCACTTGAGTGTGGCTCCCGGGTCACCTGTTTACTGTAAACTGGAGATTGGTCTGGAGGCTGGGAGGTGTGCCTGTTTCCGTGGCCCCTGCAGGGATGTCCTTCCCCGCCGGTCTTCACCCCGCAGTGCCAACATCTGCCAGGCCTCTCCAAACCTAGCATCGCCTTTTCTCTGTCTTTTGACAGAATTTTCTGTAAATACTTGCAAGAAACTTTGATAATTCCCAGTCTCCTAGAAATAATGAGATTTTCCTGTCTCAACAGGTAAAGTTTTTTAAAAAAAGTTTTTCTGCAATTTGTCTTCTTTACTAAATTAATTACGTTAGAGTAACATAATAAGGTAAAGGTGGTATGTTTAAAAGTTTTTTTTTTTTTTTTCCCCAGTAAGTTTTGCCCTTTCCAGTCAAGAGTGAGATTTTGTTTTAGGAAAGTTTTTTGAAGCATCATATGGTGAGTGTGGGGACAGCACAGTGTTCGTGTGAGTGAGAGCTCAAGAGTGTGCCTCTCTTGCTTGGGCTCTCTGTTTCTGGATAAGATTAGGCAGTTGGAATATTAACTGCAACTCAGAAAAGGGAGAGGACTTTGATCTAAAGTCTTGCTTTCTTATGTTCAGAAAGCTCCCTGTGTAGCCTTCCCCCACCCCGCGGCTGTGCCTTGCACGTTTTAGAGGAGTGATGCTCATCCTGGGGACCGCAGCGGGGACTGGTACCAGGAGAAGCTCGGACGTGCCCGTGAGGAGGGCGCACTTGGAACAGGAGCGGGCTTGGTCTCCCATGTTGCGGAACCAGTGTAGTGCACCGGGTTCCGACCTGCTGATGTGTGCACGGTACAGCGTTCCCCGGTCTTCGAAGTGATCTTGTGAAGAGCAGCAGGGGTCCGGTGCTCTCCATTTGGGAAAGGGTACATCGGGTGAGGGGGGAGCAGATGGGGCAGAAGGGAGCAGGGGGCGCCAGTCAGGGTCAGGTGGTGGCGGGAGCAGTCCTCTCTGGTGTGTGGGGGGCGTCTCCCTAGCAGGTGGCCACTTGCCCGCCCAGGCGGGGACTGTCGGATGCTCACTCCAGGTAGGAGATTATAAGTTTGTTGGCCTTGCCTGATGGCTTACGATGTGGGCACCGTAGGAGGGGGCTGGGTCAGGGTTTGCCAGGAGAGCGAGTGACAAGACAAGAAGAGTAAGGAAACGGAGGAAGGCAGGGGAGGGGAGGAGCTGTCGTGGTGGATGTCCGAGGAATCAGAGTAGTGAGGAGGGCACTTAGTCCCCGAGGAAGACCGTGGACAGTGGCACGGTGGTGAGGCCACGGAGGGAGGGAATGGTGGCAGCCGGGAAGCGTGGGTGGGCATGTCCGTGTGACGGAAGGGGGCGATCGAAGGTGGTTGAGGATGTTGTGGTTCTTGGTGATGAGAAGGTGCGGGCTGTGACGCTGGAGGCGTGGGGGCTGGAGGGGCAGCTGTTTTGAAGCGATGATGTCCAAGACCTGAGGGGTGAGCTGCAGAGTCCTTGTTGCCGAACACGGAAGAGGAGAGTGGGCCCCGGGTCCCCGGGTGGCTGGAGGACCGGCTGGCAGGGGCTTCGGCCCCGTGGGCGCATTGGGCCTCCTGGAGGTGGGCGGGGTCCTGCAGGGCGGGGCTGTCACGTGACAGTTGCCAAGGGAGCCGGTGCTGCGGGCGCTGAATGAGGTCGGGGAGCAAGGCTGAGCGGCTGAGAGTGGACTCGGGGAGACGGGCGGTAGCCACTTGTCGGGCAGCCTTGGGCGGCGAGGCGGGCAGAGCCCGGAACCTCAGAGGGAAGAGCCTCGTCCAGAGACGGGTGCTGTGTCCTCGCTGTGTGTGCCACCTCTGTCCTTCCTGAGCCCCACACAGTGAGCACAGCCTGCAGGGTCCCCCAGTGAATTAATTCTCAGATCCTGTCATTTTTGAGTCTGTCTTCCTCGAATAATGAGAAAGCTTTATATTAGTTAAGAATTTTTAGCAGTAAAACGGACTCTTCTCTCCTCCACCAATTAGGCTTTTTAATTTTATTCCATTCTGTTGCATTTTTGTCTCTAGAAAATGAATTCAGCCTGGTCTTCAGTTAAACCTGTGAACACAGGGCTGTGGTTGTGCGCGTGAGGACTGAATACGCGAGAGCCGAAAGCAGTCCTGTGCGTCCGTGCAGTTTGCAGTAGACGCTCTCGTGGTCTGGAGAATGCGTGTCCCCACACGAGTTTCGTGCAGACTGACCCTGCGCCGGAGTCACATTTGGTTTGCAGGATGAGCTGCTTCCCTAAGATGACTTGACTGTCGCACGGGTGCAGAATTTGCTGGTCCCTTCCTCTGGTTTCTGGAAGCCTGAGGGGCCTAAAGGGCACCGCCGGCTTGTTGGCTGTTCTCTTGCCCCGGCGGCCGGCCTGCTGACCTGGTGCCCAGCTGTGCTTCGGACCTGAACTTGACTCCTGTGCTGCCCCTGCTCCGGCTGTCCTGGCGCCCTTCCTCCCTGTGACCGCCACCCCCTCACCACCTCCGTGGGCTCGGTCTTTGTGTCCCGTTGAGGAGACGGGCCATAGCAGTGTCTGTGGTCACTGACGCCCTAGCGTCCGCCTTTTACTGATCCTGGCAGCAAGGGGGTGTCGGGGTAGGGTGAGGGGCAGGTGCACCCTCCGCTGCCTCCCCCGTGTCCTCCGCTCGCGGGTCTGAGGAAATCAGGCTGGTCGCTTCTGGGCGGGGCACTTCATAGCTGACGTCGTGTTTAAAATTTTACGTCAGCTGGCGGCTCGCTTGTGTGGATGCTCTAGTAACGAACTATTACTTCGCTGTTTTTACAGAGTCCTTATGTTCACACATGTCTCTGCTGAACTTGTAAAAGAGGCACTTGGATGATGGACTGAAAGGAACGTTGAGAGTCCGGGAAAAGTTTCAAATCGGAGAGTTTTCAATTTTCACCCTAGTCCGGCAGCTGTGCTGCTCACGTACATACAGATGAATGAAGACCCCATTCGGGAAGACACCTGGCCAGCGGTCCAGAGCGGATGCAGGTAGGCGGGGCGGCCCGGCGTTCTCCAGTCAGCGTGCCACCGTGGGGACCTGCTCGGATGCGTCCGCACGGCTCTGAGGGTCGGCTGTTCTTCCAGCCCCGTGACGGCCGGTGTTTCGTACACCTGCGTGTGGAAAAACAGGTTCCTTGTTTGAAAGGCAGGGACGAAGCTAGTATTTTTCTCCGCGGTCTTTCGCCTCCCGCAGGTTGGACCTCCAGCAGATTCGCCAAGTGAAGCGTAAACACCCGCTTAATGGGGTTGTAATCAGGAGAGGATTTGTCATTTCTTTTTGAAGAAAGAAGTGAAAGGGGTTTGACTAGAGGAGTAGGAGGTTTAGGGTGTTTGTAGTAGTTTTGATGAAAAAAGCTTTTGTATGTTGATTTGGAAGAACTTTATTGGAATGAAAGGGATGGAAATGAAAGAGATATTTAATGGAAATTACTTCCTACTTCGGTGGCCCGCAGTTCGTGCAAGTAGAACAGAAGGTTAGACTTTGCGTGATTTTTACCCTCCCCAGAAACCAGGATGATACAGGGCGCACTGTGAAATAGTTAAGTCCTGCTTAGGACCTGAGCTCTTCTCCATGCCAGAAATAAGTCTGTCGTAACATTTTAAGATTCTTTGATGAATGAATCTGAGAATCATGCTAGCAAAACTAATAAACCTACAGAATGGTTGCTGTTTGATTTAGAACTGTTCCTTGTTTTTATTAACTATAGTGTTTGGAATTCCTTTGTAGAAGAGCCACCGGGATTCACATTTTTTTTTTTTTTTAATTTTTTTTTTTTTCAACGTTTTTATTTATTTTTGGGACAGAGAGAGACAGAGCATGAACGGGGGAGGGGCAGAGAGAGAGGGAGACACAGAATCGGAAACAGGCTCCAGGCTCCGAGCCATCAGCCCAGGGCCCGACGCGGGGCTCGAACCCACGGACCGCGAGATCGTGACCTGGCTGAAGTCGGACGCTTAACCGACTGCGCCACCCAGGCGCCCCCGGGATTCACATTTTTAAGTACCCCTTTTCTTTTATTTTCGTTTCTCGTTTGTGAAGATAATATGGATTCCGGTGTTTGGCATTTGTCAGTAGGATTACTTTGGCCCGAGATGACAGACTGAAGTGTCAGCCATCTGCCGGTGTGTTGTTCAGATCCAGGCCCTCGCGGCCGCGTAGACACAGGTGCACATCGCGTCTTCTCGAGCCCTGGTTCTTACCACCTAAGCAGGGGTGTGTTGTGGTGCGTACCTGCGGAGGTTCTGAGGACGAATAAATGAGCTCGTGTGTCGGGGCGCAGTTGGGTGCCCGGCACACTATAGCTGTCCTATGGAAAAGCATTGTTATTGTTGATCATGGAGTTTACAAGAAAATATTTTTATTTTAATTGCGAGAGTTGTTGTCAGGTGTTTTGTTGATCGGTGAAACCTCCCGTGTTTCTGCCGTTTGAAACAGTAATTCATTTTCCAGAGTTCTTTTTATGCATACCATTCCAAATTCAGCACTCCTGTCTTCTTCCTTGATTTTGAAGTCCTTGTCAGGTGGGAGAGCAGATTACAGCGGTGGGTCGCGGGGTGGGTCGCGTGGTGTAAGTGCCCGAAGGATCTAAACCGAGAGAGGCTCTTGCTCTTAAGGGAGAGATTGTTAATCCTAGCCAGTACTTTGATCTTGTGTTTTTCTTATTCCTTGGCAGTTTTAAGAGTGTGTGGTATAGGCTGAAGACAGAGTGGGTACTCTGTTCCAGGTGGCCCATTAGATACGTTAACATGAGACCGTGGAGTCTCTTACCGTTCCCAGCTGTTGTGTGGTGGTGTTCGATTTTGGAAAATTGCCGATCCCTTGATCAGTATTGTTTATAAAATTGTCTTCAACCATTCTTCCCATTAACATAGACCAAGGCTCTGTTGCTTTTAAACTCCTATGTCAGTTATGAATGTGCCCATTTACAAATAAAGAAAATTCACCCAAAAGGGGGGGTTCTCTTTCTCCTGCAGCAGGAAACCCAGGTAGGCCTTCCAGGGTCGGTACGGTGGCTCAGCTGTGACCATAGGCTGCTGCCATCTCAGAGCTTACAGCTGAGAACCTCACCGGGTAGGGCCTTTCTCCTCCTCTGTGGGCCTCTAGGGAGCTGGACTAACCCGAAGGCCCCCAGAACAAGTGTCCCCAGAGAAACCGGCACAGCTGCAGGGCTCTCCTGGTGAAGTCTGGAACTTTGGTGTGCACACTGGCTGACTTCTGCATTGTATTCCTGGAGGCCTTCCTGGGGGCGGACCCAGGTTCAAGAGAGGGAGCCAGTACTGTGCTTGATGGGGGGAGGGACTGTGGGGGGGGGAGGAATCTGAGGTCATGCCTTAAAATCCCCACAGCAGTAAATAGATCAGTAGGCGGTTCCCAGTTCGGGGATCTATGTTTGACAGAGCGTGGGTGATTAATAACAATTTGAAAGTTGAATATTTGTGTGCTCTTTATGTATCTAGTTCAACATATTAGGAATTTCTATTTTTTTTTTTTAATGTTTATTTTTGAGAGAGAGAGAGAGACAGACTGAACATAAGCAGGAGAGGGGCAGAGAGAGAGGGAGACACAGAATCCGAAGCAGGCTCCAGGCTCTGAGCTGTCAGCACAGAGCCCGACGCGGGGCTCGAACTCACGAGCCATGAGATCATGACCTGAGTCGAAGTCAGACACTTAACTGGCTGTGCCACCCAGGCGCCCCAGAGATTTCTATTTTAAAGTAACTTAGGTTTATCTGTGTAATTCTGTTGGAATTTAATTGGTTACTAAAGTAGTAATTTATGTACACCTAATGACATTGGACAGCAAGTCCTATTATGTACTGTACTGTTACATATATATAATTGTATATATACATACTATACTATTTTTCATGTGTTTTTTTCCCCCTAAAGTCAGGCTCCATTTTTTTACTGGTTTATCCAAGGTTTCCATTTTTCTCCTTTGTGACATAGTTTAATCATTCTGATAGGTACAGGGAATGGTAATGATACATAACCATGTTCATAATGCTCAGATTTATTTAGCAACTACTTTTGCTCTGTTTAATTAAAATAATTTTAAAACTTTGATTTTACTTTTATCCAGTTGATGAAAATTCATTGTTGAAAATGTCAAGTAGTGCCAAAGACTTCTAACAAAAAGCAGGCCCTCTATTCCTTCTGATATTTACCTTAAGTGTTCGTTAATACTATGCGGAGACAAATTTCTCTGGATTCTGACAGTGCTGAACCAAGTAAGGCAGTGCGATGACTTTTTTTTTTTTTTGGTACATTTTATTTTCCCTGGAATTTAGCCATTTCTTAATTTTTTCATATTTGCTTAAATTTGTTTGCAACTTGGTCTCTCAAACCATCCAACAGCTTTATAAAACTCCGTGTACTGTGCCACGTGGCCAGTGCCACACATGGCCCATCTGTCCGTGGATCCCCAGAGACTCTTCTCACACTTTCAGCTCTGTTGTCATCTGAGCCATGGCCTCTAGCTGCTGGTGCCCTGTCGTCCTTGGAACTCCATTTTCATCTCTGTAGCAGGATCCTCCTTGTTTGTGCTCGCTGTGCCTCCGGTGTTGGTGTGTGCTCTTGCCTAGGAAGAGGCTGTGTGGCCTCAAGCAGCTTTCGGAGTAGACTGCGAACGAGTTGGTGGTTAAAGTGGCAGGTGGAACGTGTCGTTTATTCGTACTCTCGACTTTTCTGCATGTATGAAATTGTCTCTGATACGGTTTTCCAAAAGTGCACCTAGAAGATGAGGTTCTTTCTGAGACCCTGCATCAACATTGTCTTCATGCTGCCCCCGTGCTGGCGGGGCCCAGGATTCTAGGTGGAGGTCACTTGTCATTCAGAATTCTCCGGGCATTGCTCCGTCTCTGGCCTTCTAGATCTCAGTGCTGCCATTGGGAAGTTGGATGCTGTTTCCAAACCTGTCTACGTGTCCAGTGGTCTTTGCCTCTCCTCTGGAAACTTCTGGACTGCTGCTTTATGTGCTATGACCTGTACTGCAGTGAATGTCCAGTTGGGTCTTTTTCACTTGGTGACATTTTCAGTCGGTCCCCCCACAGGGGTTCAAAGATCCTTCCGATGGTACCCATCCTCTCTCTCTGGCTGTATGCACCTTGGATGTTTTGCTTCTCAGGTTGACCTTTTTTTCCCTAAACTTTGCCAATTATTCATTCCCATTTTTTCATTCTTAGGAAGTTACTGACTTTATTTCCCAGCCTTTTAAAAAGATTTCAGTAAGGGGCGCCTGGATGGCTCAGTCGGTTAAGTGTCTGACTTTGGCTCAGGTCATGATCTCGCGTTCATGGGTTCGAGGTCCACGTCGGGCTCTGTGCTGACAGCTCGGAGCCTGGAGCCTGCTTCCGATTCTGTGTCTCCCTCTCTCTCTGCCCCTTCTCCACTCGCACTCTGTCTCCCTCTGTCTCAAAAATAAAAATAAACGTTAAAAAAAAAAGATTTCAGTAAGCATTTTAAATTTCTAGGAGCTCTTTTTTGTTCTGTTTGCTATTTCATAGATGCAGGTAGCTTATACTTCTGAGGCTATAAATTGCATTTTTTAAAAAGTATATTTTTTAAAGTTTATTTATTTGAGAGAGAGAGCATGCATGCACAAGGGAGCAGGGGAAGGGCAGAGAGAGGGAGAGAAAGAATCCAAGCGGGCTTTGTGCTGTCATTGTGGAGCCTGACATGGGGCTCAAACCCACGAATCATGAGATCATGACCTGAGCCAAAATCAAGAGTTGGTCACTCAACTGACTGAGCTATCCAGGTGCTCAATAAATTGCATTTTTAAGAAGACTTTCTTGGGGGCACCTGGGTGGCTCAGTCGGTTAAGCATCCAACTTCATTCAGCTCAGGTCATGATCTCTGTCTCTCTCTCTCTCTCTCTCTCTCTCTCAAAAATAAAAATTAAAAGAAAAACTTTAAAATGACTTTCTTGAACTAGCTTGGCCTGTTAGGAATGTCTTTGTGTTGATTTGCTTTTTAGTCTGTTTCACCTGGAAGTTTTCCTTAAATCTCTTAAGATCCGAGGTGGATCCTCTAGCAAGGCACAGAAAAGTTGTTTGGAAGCTGCATAGGTAAGGGAAGTGCTCTCTCTTGAGCTTATCACTTTTGCTCAGCAGCAGGGACAGGGTCTTCTTGACAGCCTCCCAGGAAGATCTCACAAGAGGCAGAGCTCCCGCAGGGAGGAATGAGGGAGGTGGCAGGGCTGGGAGCCCTCACTGTGGTGTGGACGAGATTGGTGAGGGTTCCTGATTTGAACAGGTTGCTGGAACAGACATGGGTCTTTGTCTTTGGGAAATCTGGGTCGCACAAAGCTGACCGCTGGTTACAGGCACATCTTGGAGGCGTTGGAGGTTCTGTTCCAGACCATGATAACGCGGATGTCCCCGCAAAAGAAGTCAGATGAATGTTCTGGTTTCCCAGTGCATATAAATGTTATGTTTGCACTGTGCAATAGTCTGTTAAGTGTGCACTATGTCTGAACAATGCACCATAGTGTAATCAAAAATGAGTTTATTGCTAAAATCTGCTGACCATCAACTGAGCTTTCAGCGAGTCAGAAGCACTGATTCCCCGATCACTGTCACAAATATAAAAATAATGAGAAGGCTTGAAATATTGTGAAAATTACCAGAATGTGACAGGGAGACATGAAGTGAGCAAATGCCTTAGACAAAATGACGCTGATAGGCTTGCTTGACACAGGGTTGCCTTCGGTTTGTTAAAAAACGGAGCATCTGCAAGGACACTACCACTACAGCAAAACGTGATAAAGGAGGTGTGAGTGTTTTGGAAGATGGGTCCCAATGAGCTTCTGCCAGAACAGTTTGAGTGTATGTGGTTTTGTTACCCGTCACGGTTTAGTCCAGTTTAAGTAACTTCTGTGAGTCATAGAAGAGTTAATTTTGTAAATTATGTCTCTACTTCTTTTCACATTTCAATCAGCAAATAGATGCAGCACCTAGTAAAGGGTCTCGTTCTGTTTTCTATTGGAAAATCTGTGATCCTCAGATGAGTGATGCCACCCACTTCCAGTGACAAACTGCCATCGGCGCCCAGTGACTATAAACATGCCTACCTGCTCCTCTGTCACTCTTCCGCTGAGCAACGTGCGGTGACCACCCCTTCGCAGCGCGTAGAGCGCCTACTCCCCACTCGTCACAGCTCAATAGTACCTTGTGTTCATTTATGCTTAGTTATTTGGACATTTAGGTTGTTTCCACTCTTCTGTATTAGAAATGATGATACTGCAGTGAATAGGCTTGTCTGTTTTGCCAGTGTGTCATCACTGGGATAGGTTTTTAGGAGAGCTGAATTAGATCTTACATGCATACGTGATTCTGTGAGGTGTTCATGGGCTTTGTACCATTGTGCCTTCTTACCAGCAAGCGGTGTGGAAGCGTGTCTCTCTCCCCCATCTTGCTTGTTGGGGAGTGTAGTGTGTTGTCAGCTTATGAATCTTTGTTCGTCAGATGGGTGACAAAGGAGTCTGTAGTTTCATGTGTGAGGCCTCTTTGGCCTGTCTTTTTCTGTTCTTATCTCCAATTTTCTTCTACCTTTAGAAGCTCTTTTATTTTTAAAAAAATTTTTTTAATGTTTATTGAGAGAGAGAGAGAGACTGAACACGAGTGGGGGAAGGGCAGAGAGAAAGGGAGGCAGAGAATCCCAAGCAGGCTCTAGGCTCTGAGCTGTCAGCACAGAGCCTGATGTGGGGATTGAACCCACAAACTCTGAGATCATGACCGTAGCTGAAGTCGGACGCTCAACCAACTGAGCCACCCAGGCGCCCCTCGAAGCTCTTTTAAAGTTGGAGTTACTAGCCTTTGCCTGTGATATATTTCTTACACTTGCTACTGTGTGGTGCCAGCTTCTGGGAGACCACTCTCCTTAAGTCCCTGGCCTCTTACTCCTGTCTGCATGGGTCTCATCCTGTATCACAGATGTCATGCTGGACTTAAACATCTCTGGTTTCTCGGATCCTGTGTGTTTATGATGCTTTTCTGTCTTGTTTTCTGGAGAGTATCCTCCAGTTACTTCCAGAGATTTGTGGGAGGTGTAACTTTTGAGCCCATACATGAATGTAAATGTCTGTATCCTCAATTGGTAATTTAGCTCGGTATGGAATTCAGGGTTCAAAGTCATTTTACTTCAGCATTGCAGGTATTGTTTGCTGTTTAGCTCAGTGTTAATGATGGAAGAATAAGTCTAGTACCTCTTTTTTTAAAAAGTCCTTTTTAAAAAGAACTTTGCAAAAGGACTTCTCTTTTTTTCTAAGTTTTTTTTTTTTTTTTTTTTTTTTTTTTTTGAGAGAGAGAGCGCGCGCGTGTGCACAAGCAGAGGAGGAGGAGCAGAGAGGAGAGACAGAATCTCAAGCAGGCTCCGTACCATCAGCACAGAACCCGACGCGGGGTTTCAACTCACAAACTGTGTTATGACCTCAGCCGAGATCAAGAGTCAGATGCTCAACCGACTGTGCCACCCAGGAACCCCAAGACTTTATTTTGCATAAAGTAGTTTTAAGTTCAAGGCAAAGTTGATCAGAATGTACATTTCTTGTATATCTCTGGTCCCCTCCCCCTCAACGTCCCCTACTAGCCACATCCCCCACCAGATAGTACACTTGTTACATTGGCATGCCCACATTTACATGTCATGATTGCTCAGAGTCCATTGTTTACTTTGAGCTTCACTCTTGGTGCTGTACGTTCTGTGGGTTTTGACAGACGTATTCAGATCCACCATTCTCGTATCATTCAGGGTAGTTTTATTCCCTGAAAATCCCCTATTCTCCAACTATTCATTCCTTTTTCCCCCAACCCTTAGCAGTCACTGCCTTTTATTGTATCCATAGTTTTGCCTTTCTTAGAATGTCATAGAGTTGGAATCTTACGTAGCTTTTTCACATCGGCTTCTTTCACTCAGCAGGTGTTTTCTTCTTCTGGCATGTCTTCCCATTTTCTTGACAGTGTCTCTCATAGAGCAGAAATTTTTAATTTCAATGAAGTACAGCTTATCAGTTAACTTCTTTCACGGATTATGCTGTTGGTGTAGTATCTAAAAAGTCATCAACATAACCAAGGTCATCTGGATTTTTCCCTGTGTTGTATTTTAGGAGTTTTATAGTTTTTCACTTTACATTTAGGTCTGTGATCCATTTTGAGTTAATTTTTGTGAAGGATGTAAAGTCTCTGTCCAAATCCGTTTTTTTGTAGGTGGATGTCTATTTATTCCAGTACCATTTGTTAAAAAAACTATATTTTCTCCATTGTATTGCTTTTGCTCTTTTGTCAAAGATCAGTTAACTATATGTGGGTCTTTTTCAGGGTTCTTTATTTGTTCTATTTGTCCATTTTTAAAGCGTCAGTACCACATTGTCCTGATGAGTGTAGCTTTACAGGATGTCTTAAAGTTGGGTAGTGTCAGTTCTCCAACTTTGTTCTCCTCCTTCAGTATTGTGTTGGCTGTGCTGGATCTTTTGCTTCTCCCTATAAACTTTAGAACCAGTTCATTGATATCCACAAGATAACTCATTAGGATTTGGATTGGGATTGCACTAAATCTATAGTTCAAATTGGGAAGAACTGACATCTTGACAATACTGAGTCTTCCTGTCTATGAACATGGAATATCTCTCCATTTAGATATCTCTCCATTTAGATTTCTTTCATCAGTTTTGTAGTTGTCATGTAGATTTTGTATATGGGGTCTGTAGTGATGTCTCCTTTTTGATTTCTCATGTTAGTGATCTATGCCTTCTCTCTTTCGTGTTAGTTATCCTGGCTAGAGATTTATCAATTTTGGTATTTTCAAACAATGATCTTTTGATTTCATTGGTTTTTCTCTGTTGATGTCTTGTTTAAAATATTACTGATTTCTGTTCTAACTTTTATAACCTCTTTTATTTTACATCTAGTATGGTTTCCTATTATAATTTCCTAAGGTGTAAGCTTAGATTTTTAATTTTAAATCTTTCCTCTTTTCCCATACATGCATTCAGTGCTGTAGATTTCTCTGTAAGCATTGCTTTCCTTGTATCCTACAAATTTTGCAAAATGTATTTTGCTTTTCATTTAGTTCCAAATATTTTTAAATTTGTGTTGTGGTTTTTTTCTTTGAACAGTGTATTTAGAAGTGTGTTGCTTAATCTCTGAGTGTTTGGGAATTTTCCAGCTATTTTTCTGTTATTGAATCTAGTTTGATTTTATCGTGGTTTGCGAGCAGTTGCAGGATTTGTTTATTTATTTATTAGCTTTTTCAAAATTTATTTTTGAGAGACAGAGAATGAGCAGGAGAGGTGAAGAGAGAGGAGACACAGAGTCTGAAGCAGGCTCCAGGCTCTGAGCTGTCAGCACAGAGCCTGACGCGGGGCTCGAACCCACGAACCATGAGATCATGACCTGAGCCGAAGTTGGATGCTTAACTGACTGAGCCACCCAGGCGCCCCTGTTCCTTTAATTTTAAGATGTATTTTATGCCAGAATGTTGTCTTGGTGAATGCTTCTGGGACCTTGTAAAGAATTTGTATTCTGCTGTTGCTGGATGAAGTGGTCTATTGATGTCAATTATATCCAGTTGATCAGTGGTGGTGTTGGGTTTGACTGTGCACTCAGTGATTTTCTGCCTGTTGGATGTGTCCATTTCTGATAGAGGGTTATTGAAGTGTCCCACTGTGTAGTTGTACAACTTTGGCCTCCCTTGATTTGATATTCTGTTGTGAGGTACATACATGTTAAGGATTGTTGTCTTCTCAGAGGATTGATTGCTTTATAATAATGTATCTCTTAAAAATTTTTTTTAACATATTTATTAATTTTTTGAGAGACAGAACGTGAGCAGGGGAAGGGCAGAGGGAGAGAGGGAGACACAGAATCCTAAGCAGGCTCCAGGCTGTGGGCTATCAGCACAGAGCCCAACGCAGGGCTCGAACCGATGAGCAGTGAGATCATGACCTGAGCTGAAGTCGGACGTTTAACCGATTGAGCCACCCAGGCGCCCCGTCATAATCTATCTCTTTATCCCTGATGACTTCCCTTGCTCTGGAATCTGACTGAAATTAATGTAGCTACTCTCGCTTCTTTTGATCAGTCTTAGCATGGTATATATTCTTCCTTCCCACTATTTTTAATGTAAGTATATATCCTTAAAGTGGATTTCTTGTGAGAAGTGTACAATATGGTCTTTTATTTTGATCCACTATGACAGACTTGGTCTTCTAATTGGTGTACTTAGATCATTGACATTTAAGGTGATAATATCTGCTATATTTGTTACTATTTTCTATTCATTGCCCTTGTTCTTTTACTTTAAGAGACTGCCCTAGAGTCTGCAGGATCCTTTTATAACTAATCCAGTTCACTTATGCGTGAGCTATAATCATCTAATACATTGTTAATATTCTGGAAAAGTGTTACCATTTCTGTTCAGAAAGATGGTCTCTAATGATCTTTATGTAGATTCGAGTTTTTCAACTCATTTTCTTCTCTCTGAAGAATTTCCTTCAACATTTCTTGAAGTGCAGGTCTTCTGGAAACAAATTCTCTTAACTTCTGTTTGTTTGAGCAAGCCTGTTTCTTCTTTACTCTTGAAGGTTAGCAGAATACAAAATTCTGGGTTTTTAGTTTTCTCTCAGCACTTAGATACTTAACTCCTTTCTGCTGCCGTGCTTCCTGAGGAGAAGGCGGATGCAATTGCTCTTTGCTGCTTCTCCATCCATAAGGCGTGTCTTCCTCTGGCTGCTTTCAGGAGTTTGTCTTTGCCCTGGATTTGCGCTGTGAATATGATACGCTTATATGCGGTGTTCGGGCATTTATCCTGCTTGGCGTTCTCTGAACTTCCTGCGTCTCTGGTTTAGCGTCTGACGTTAATCTGGGGAAATCCTCAGTCATTATTGCTTTGACTGTTTTCTTTTGTTCCTCCGTCTCCATCTTTTCTTCCTGGCATTCCCCTTGTACATGTTACTTCTTTGTAGTCGCCCCACGGTCCTTGGATATTCTGATTTGTTTTTTCCTGTCCTTTGCTCTGCTTTTCAGGTTTGGACCTTTCTGTTGGCATGTCCTGCGGCTCAGAGACTCTTTTCTCAGCCGTGTCTGGGGCTCACTGGATTAACGTCTGCTCTGTTTCTTACTGTGCCCTGTTCCTTGCCCTGTGTTTTCTTCTACTTTCTCTCCCACTTTTCCCTGCTTTTTGTAGTTTGGATTGCACTTTCTCCATCATGAGTCCCTCATACACATTCTTCATTTCTGTTCTGGTGTTTTGACCTCTGCCGTCTTTTTTTTCCCTGATAATTTCTACCTTTCTTTTTACATTACTCATTTTTTTCTTGCACGTTGTCTACTTTTTTTCATTAGAAGCTCTAGCTTAATTTTGATAGTTACTTGGAATTCTTGGAATGATCGTTCTGCCACCTGTCATGCCAGAGTCTGGTTCCTGTGCTTTCTGTCTCTTCAAACCGTGTTGTTTCCTTTTTCATGTGCTTTATAAGTTTTTGACCAAGTTGGACAGGATGTGCCAGATGAAAGGAGCTCACAAGCCTTTAGTGACCTTCGATGGGGCGTGGGGGGCGGGATACATTCTGTAGTGCTCTAACTAGGCCTCGTGTCTTAATGGGTCTGTGCCACTGGCTGACCCTCGTGTCCTCCTCCTGTCCGCTGTGGGACAGGACCCGCGGCAGCTGGACTTTTAATCTCCCTGCCCTTGGGCAGGGATTGGGCTCTTGGGGATGGGCCTTGTTAAGAACCAAACACTTTGTTCTGTCTCTGAATGGCTACTTTCTCCCCTCCCTCTACTGGGGGCTGGAGGGGAGTTTTCTCTCCCCTTCCTCCCCCACCTCCCCCACCACCCCCCCCCCCCCACCCCTCACCTGGAACTGCGGCACTCCCAGAGGTGAAACCCGGGAGCACGTGGACCCTCCCTCCCTTCCTGCCAAGATTGGCCACTGGGGGCTGGGCCCCAACTTGTGGGCGCGGAGGTTGTGGGTCGGCTTTTCCACCTGCTCCCCCTGCAAGCTCTGCCCGAGGCGCCCTGTGGGTCCCTCTGCAGGCCTGTCTCTGTCAACCCTGGGACTCCTCCTCTGGCCACTTGAAAGATTCCTGATCTTGTGCAGCTTCTCCCCTGTTCAGGCAGAGGGAGGACTCCGCTCCTCACGTGCAGGCTTCCGAGAGCTCCCGCTCTCCGTGTTCATGCCTCTGGCCCTGTGTGGTGACTGTGAAGGCCTCGGTGGCCTTGAGGACCGCCGTGCGTCCTCCTAGTCCATCTGCAGAGCTCCGGGGTCCTTGCACATGTGGTGGTGCACCCAGCCTGGAGCGTTTGCACCCAAGGGGCCGTGTCTCCACGAGTGTCGATGCCCGTTTGCCAGAGCAGAGGCTTCCCTGGGAGCGGCTCGCTCCTCTCCGGTGATCTTGCCACAGCCCTCCTGTGGCGGGAGAGTGAGCCCCGTTGGGACACGAGGTGACAGGTGGGCCCCAGCGTTGCCTGGCACGTGGGGGCGGGGGCAGACAGGTGCAAGGCCGGCTGCCCTGTCCCAGTGAGCTCCATGTGGGAGGCAAGGTGGCCCTGACACCAAGGGGGTAGGGTAGTTACCGTGGACCCCCAGCGATCCTGTACCGTCGGGTCTGTTTGCCTGTCCGCTCTCCTCATCCTGTCCACCCCAAGCCTAGAGACATTCCGGGGTGACGGCGGAGGGGGGGTGGGGCGTTCAGGAAAGTTTGGTGTCCTTCCAGGCTGTCTTCCATTGTCCGTGAGCTGTCTGCTTGTCTGCGTGGGGGTGCCCGGGCCGCTGGGGACAGTGTGGAGGACGGCGCTGGGCACCCGGGACCTGCCTGTCTCACCGTCTTCATGAACAGGGACAGACAGCCCTGCACTGACCGGTTGGCCGTGTGTCTGCTTGTTCGCTTCACTTTGGAATTGTAAGTGGAAGTAAGGAAGTGTGTGTGAGCATGCGCGCTCTCAGGGACGGCCAGGGATGGCGGATTTGCAGATAACCCCGGAGCCGCCTTCTTCCAGTCAGGGGACCGCTAGACTGAGCTTGTGGTCACACGTTCTTTGTTTTCTTTATATTTTGCTGCCTAGCGTGGATTTCGATCACTGTAGTCAGGGGTGCTTTTGCCGCATCCCACGGATAGCGTGTCCAGTTTGATTTTCTTCAAGGTCAAATTTCATTGTGATTTTGTCCTTGAACTGTGGATTAAACAAGATTGTGGTTTAATTTTCAAAAACAGGGGTGTTTCCAGATATTATTAATTTCTCTTTCCCTTCTGATGTGGTAAGAGAACAAACTTGCTAGGAGTTCACGTTGTTTTAAGTGCATGGAGGGTTTGTGCTTTGGGTGGCAGATGGTGTGTCTGAGTGAACATCTCAGGTGAACTTGGGGGAAAAAACCCGTGTAGTGTAGGCTCTTTGTGGTGTTCTGGTCTTCTGCGTCCTGTCTGATTTTCCACCCACTCCTTACTTCCGTGACTGAGAGAGGAGAGCTCACGTCTGAATGTCTGATTGTGGATGTGTTGATTTTTCCTGTCAGGGCCGTCGGGTTTTCCTTCATGAACTCCAGTGTTCTGTACCCAGTGCACGTACCGTCAACCTGTGAAATGTGCCGGCTTCTTGATTGACTCTTAACCGTTTTTGAAATGTTGTCTTGATCCCTGATAACTTTGTCCTGAGGTTAATTTGTGTGGTGCTAGCAGTTGTCCCATCCTTTTTTATATAGTCTCTGAATTCGTGTTTGGACAGTCTTCATTTGATGCCATTATCTGTACCGTTGAGGCTAGAAGCTCCTTTGGCCGGAGATAGTGCTCTGAGTCCATGAGTTTTTCTCCACTGTCTTCTGTTTGGGCTCACGATCTTTCTGGCAGTGGATCTGGAGCCAGTATTGTGTTCGTTTCTCTGTGTTGTTTCTTTTTTAAGTTTACTGTTTATTTTGAGAGAGAGAGTGTGTGTGTGAGCAAAAGAGGAGCAGAGAGAGAGGGTGAGACAGAATCCCAAGCAGGCCCCGCAATCTCAGCACAGACCCCAACGCAGGGCTCGAACCTGTGAATCATGAGATTGTGACCTGAGCCAAAGTCGGACGTTTCACCGACTGAGCCACCCAGGCGCCCCTGTTAGGCTGTTTTAAAGTATTTCACCGGCCACTGGTTTCCAGAACTGTGATTAGGATGCGCCCTGGCAGGTTCATCCTTGTTTTCATCCCACGTGGGCGTGGCTGAGCTCATTGGCTGTGTGGCCACGTGGCTGTGTGCGCACCACATCTGGAGAACTCTCTGCCACTGCTGCTTCTAGCTCTTCCTTCTCTCCCGGTGCGCTCCTCTCTTCGTGGGTGTGGTAAACCATCCCGTTTGCCGTGTGTCAGGCCAGTTGACACGGGCCGTGAGGGTCCCCACGGCCGCTCCTGTCCCCACCGTCTTTGGGTCCGGTCCGCTGTTAACCGTGTCCACTCATCTTCATTTCAGATCATGTGTTTTCACCACTTTCATTTATTTCTTTCCTTTTCTTCCCCACATTTTTCTGAGTATTGTCTGTCGTCCTTTATATATTTGAGCAGATTATAGCTCTTTTAACATCTTTGCTGTTAATTACATTCTGGTTGTAACCCCCTTGGCGTGGGGTATGGTCTGCCACTTTCCTGCGTGTCGAGTGGCCTCTGTTGGGGTGTGGGCCATTTGAGATGTGTGGTGGCGCGTTGGGACTGTGTGGCCGTGCTCGGACTTTGTTCTGGCCACCAGATGCCCGGGTGGGTCTGGAGCAGCCCTCTTGCTGAGGGGTCACCTCTGTGTGGTTTTTACCAACTGCCCTAGGGGTTTGAAGAGGTGGCTGGCCGGACTTTGAACAACTGCCATCCCTTTCCACCCCCAGATGTTTGGAGTCCCTTTGAGACCCCATTCACCAGCACTCTGCGCCCCCCCCCCCCCCCCCCCCCGCCCCTGCCCCTTTGTCCTCCCAGCCTGGGGCACAACCATCCTGTTCTCCTTGCTCCCCTGTGGGCCGGGTCTGCACATCACTCTGATACCTCGGGCCGGGCGGGTGCACAGCCTTCTGGTGCTGTGGTCCTGTGCCTCAGCCGTGCGGTGCCTGGGTCTAGGTGTCTCACATCTGCCCGCTTTCTAGTGGCTTGTCGCAGGAAGACAGCTTCTGTAACTTAGTACTTTACGGCCAGATTGTCACTTGTGTTGTGTTTTTTGTTCCATGTGATTTTGGGTTTTTTATGGCAGATCTGGGGAGATGAGCTGTTGTCCTTGCTATCTTATTTTCCTAGAACCCCTTTTATTTCCTTCTTAACAATTAAATAAACAAATGACTTCCTACAGGTTGGCTCTTTATGGCTTATTTTCATTTCATGCCTTTTTTTTTTTTTAATGTTTGTTTATATTGAGAGAGAGGCACACACACAGAGCCCTAGTGGGGAAGGGGCAGAGAGAAAGGGAGACACAGAATCCGAAGTAGGCTCCAGGCTCTGAGCTGTCAGCACAGAGCCCAGTGCGGCAGTCAAACCCACGGACCATGAGATCATGACCTGAGCTGAAGTCGGACGCCTAACTGACTGAGCCACCCAGACGCCCCATTTCATGCTTTGCATAGCAGTTTTTTAGAAGTTCATTTTTTCCAAGGTCTGAAGTATTTTTGTGTCCAGTTTTTATTGACTTATGCTCACTTCTCTTTTAGGCCATGCTGGTGTGTCTGCAAGCATGATGAAGAAAAGGACGTCCCACAAGTAAGCAACTCTGAAACTTGCTTTTAGATAACAGGTTGTGGCCTTAGGTGACGTAGGACTTGAGATGCCATCGTGCTGCCCTCTTCTCCGTGCTGAGCAGGTCATGCCCCCTGTCTTTGGCCTGTGCTGTGGCTGCCTAGGCCTGTCCTTCCACTCTTGAAAGCCTCCGGGCGATGATTTCCCCTCCAGCTCCCAGGGGTTGCGCTGTCTGCAGGAAGCCCCAGTGGTGAGGGCGGCGCTCTCCCGCTTCCCTCCTGGGAAGGGCTGCGTGCTCTCGGCATGCAGGTTCTTGGCTGCGTCTCGGATGCGCTGCTGACAAGGAGGGCCTTGTGGCTGGAGGGCCTGAGTAGTATGCCGACAGCTGCTTGCTCACTGCTTTTCTACATTTTCAAGTACATGAGAAGCTTGAAATCTAGAGAAAGAATATGCCTGTTGAAAGATATTTTAAAAGGCTGTGTATTTCAAGTGACCAGTATAAGTCCTAAATTCTGTAGGTACCAGAGCGAACAAGCCACTTTTCCCTCCCTTTAATCTTTGTGTATGACATAGTTACGTTTACAAAGAAAATTGAGGTACTGTCTTAAATAAGACTGTGCTTGTACTGAGTTACATATTTGAATAGATTGCACAAGTACCCACCGGGTCCTGGTCACCACTGCTGCACCATGGGCGCTGCTCTAACAAGTAGGTTCTGATCGTTTGGTCTTGATGGTAGACTGTTAACTACAGACCAGGCCCTCTGACCCTAGCTGGCACCTCCCGAGCCTCTCAGTATAGCAGTTCTTTCCAAATCGTTCATACCGAAGTCACCACCCTGTGTGGTCGAAGGGCCCAGGGCGCCTTGGCTGCGGTGGCACATGTGGATGACGTTAAACGTGCCCTTCCGTAATGTCGCTGATCCGAGCACACGTGCCTCCCGTGTAAATGCGTGCATGCATAGTGATGTAAATATTTGTCAGGTTAGGTTCACGAAGTGTCCTACAGTGTAAAACTGTGAAGTTGAGGTCTGTGTGTCCCTGAGGGTTGATAAGGCATTTCCCAGATTTCATTGATATGCCCATTACTAATGTTCGTGGTTCTGCCACGCCCACCGAGCTGGTAATCTATGTACTCTTTCTCCACTCATGGCGCACCATTGCCATAAGTAATCAGCCATCTCTTGGCCCAAGTGGGAGGTAACAAAACAAATACAAGCTGTAATATCAGGTAATGATAAAAACTTAGTGGGGAAGAGAAGCAAGTTAGATGTTGATTTGCAAGACCAGAACAGTTCATGCAAAATAGATTTTACCAGTTAGTTTAAAATAACTGGCTTTCAGAGTGTAATGTGCATTCAGTTTTACCCATTTTTACACATTTCTGGATATCTCTGGTTGGAAGTTCCTTTAGTTAGGATTTCAGGCATTCTTGGGTTTGTGCGAGGGTTTCACATGCCTGCTCGTAAGCACTGCTTTCCATGGACTCGTGGCTCTGATGTGCTGGTAATGCCCCCCCCCCCCCCCCGCCCCAAGCACAATGAATAAACGCCTATCTGTTAAAACTTCTGAGAATCTGCTCCCCTGTGCTCTGCAATGCAGGGAGCTCAGTCGGGTGCTTGTTTCAGTGAAAACAAGCTTTCAGTAGACAGCCTTGAACTTGGTACTCTGTAGCCAGAGGGCGCCACGGGAAGAAAGGACACACTCTCAGTCCTGTTCGCCTGTCTTCTGACCTCTGTGCACATCTGAAGACGGTTGGAAAGAAAGAGTCTGCACATTTCACAACAGGTGGCCATTGCTCACTGCCTCTGGATGGGCCCACAAGGCTGGTGGCGAGGCCCCTGGGCAGGAGCTGGTTCGAAGCGGGGAGCTGGGTGGTTCAGCTGGGCACCTTGGCACGTTCCTCTGTCTGCCTGGGACCCTGCTTACCGCGCCTAAAAATCCTGGTCTGGACTGGAATGGTGGGGCGTCAGCTTTTCTCTATAGACAAGGCTTTCTGCCAGCAAGATGTTTATGGAAACCACGAACAGAAAAGCAGACCCGGAGCCTCATTCTGCCCTTGCTGCCTCCACTGTGGCCCAACAGCGAGCGAGGAAAGGCACAAGGGACCCACCGCCTGCAGCCGCTGACCTGTGGCCTTGTCTCCTCTCGCCTCCTGTGTTTCTGGGAATCTGAGCAGTAACTGCACGTGCGGAGGGAGTCATAGGAGCTCCAGGGGACGAGTGTGGCAGCCCCGTCCCCGTGGGTATCAGCAGGACTCGGAGTCGGGTCCGTGGCAGTGGGAGCATTGCTGCAGCAGACCAGGGACATTGTGTAGCCGCATCTTGTTCTAGTTTTTAAAGTGAAGGCAGCACACTTCCATGCCTCCTGCCGACCAGGCCCCCCACTACATTTTGGGAACAAATTGGTAGGCAGGCCTTTCCCAGCTTTGTAGGACGTCGTTTGGGAAATGCATCTGCAGGGAAAGTATACTTGGCCCTTGAACAACATGGGATCAAGCAGCACAGGGCCACCTGTGCCCGGATTTAAGTACGGCACAGAACTATGAGCGTATTTTCTGTTCCTTGTGATCTTTTTTTCTTTCTTTCTTTCTTTCTTTCTTTCTTTCTTTCTTTCTTTCTTTCTTTCTTTCTTTCTTTCTTTCTTTCTTTCTTTCTTTCTTTCTTTCTTTCTTTCTTTCTTTCTTTCTTTCTTTCTTTCTTTCTTTCTTTCTTTCTTTCTTTCTTTCTTTCTTTCTTTCTTTCTTTCTTTCTTTCTTTCTTTCTTTCTTTCTTTCTTTCTTTCTTTTCTTCTTTCTTCCTCCCTCCCTCCCTTCCTCTCCTTCTTCCTTTCTTTCCTCTTTCTCCTTCCTTCCTTCCTTCCTTCCTTCCTTCCTTCCTTCCTTCCTCCTTTTCTGCCTGCCTTTCTCCTTTCCTTTCTTTCCTTTCCTTCCTTTCTTTCTTTCCCCATTTTTGAGAGAGTGAGGACGAGCAGGGGAGGGGCAGAGAAAGAGGGGGACGGAGGATCTGAAGATAGTTTGATCTGGGGCTTGAACTCATGAACTGTGAGATCATGACCTGAGCAGAAGTTGGATGCCTAACGGACTGAGTCACCCAGGTGCCACCCCCCCCCCATAAGTTTCTTGATGATCTGTTCTTTTCTCTGGCTTACTGGATTGTAAGAGTACAGCAGAGGTTACATACAGTGTACAAAGTGTGTGTAAATCGTTCATGTAATTGGTAAGGCTTCCGGTCAAGCTATCAAGTTTTGAGGGAGTCAGAAGTTATACTGGGGGTCAGCGCCCTGATCCCTGCTTTAAGGGGCAGCTGTGCATCTTGAAGGGAAGGTAGAGTGGGGGGGATCTCAGGTGAGATTAGCCGTAGCGGTTCTTTGTTGCAGTTTTCAAACAGAAATCCGGTTCTTTGTCTTCCCTAGTTGGAGTAGTGGATGCCTTTCCATTTCAAGGCACTGTCAGAAGACACGACGGGTTTTGGTGTGTTTTTAGAGAAATGGACCAGGGCTGTTACACACTAAGTAGAGGTATTTCCAGCCAGTGCTTTTCCATTTGTTAAATCACAAGTACCAGTCACTGACCGCAACAGCGACAGAGACAACTCCCCTCCTCCTCCCCCTCCCATCCTCCTCGTCCCCCCTCTTCCTCCTCTCCCTTCCTCCTCCTGGAGTCCCTGGCGTGGGCTCAGGTACTTTTCATGGCACCGCTGTCAAGTAGGAACCCTGGGCCCTTTGATGCAAGAGGTTAACTGACCAGTTTGGGGTCATGCAGCTGAGAAGTGACTGAGCCAGGGCTCCCAGAGGGGACAGCAGGATTCTAGAGCACACAACCACCACACCGTGCTTCCTCGTGGAGTGGTTGCTTGTCTCACATTGGAAAAGCGGGTTACACAGACAAGGTAACAGTGAAGCAGGCATCTACATGAAGTGTGGTGCTGTCTTAAATTGGACAAAAAGAATAATAATTTTGAATCGACTTTTAAGTGCTTTTTACACCAAGGAAATGAATAGTGTATTGGAAGGCCTTGGCATTGGGAGGTTGCCGCAGACAGCTCTGGCATTCTCTGGGACAGAGTAATGAAAGAACCCATAGTGTGTGGATGGAACCCCGACTCCCCATCTTGTTTTTATATCGTCATTTTGAGCCGGCAATGGCAGCATCAGCTGTACAACTTTTATTAAGCAACAGGAACCAGAAAAACTTTCTCCTTACTGGTGTGCGTCTTGTAAAAAGACAATTATGTTGATACAATCAGTAGTTTCTTCTGAAATGTGCTGCAACACGAGTAAGGGAACTGCTCTTAGAAGACAGTACTAAATAGAATAAGGAAAGTGTCAGTAATTAATTTGTGCAACATAGTACACGGTGCGTGAGTGGCATTTCCTGGTTCACGGCAGAATGGTGCTGGTTGAAGCTGAAGAAGTGTGGTCCCTTTAAATACTGACCACCAAAATAAGATCTTCCAGTCCCGGGGAGGAGGATGTGCTTTGAACACAGAATCTCTTTTCTGGGTGACAGAACAATTAGCGGGGTGTGTTCCAGACTTCCTTAAAGTGTCCGGCAAGGCACAGAAAATGCCCCTGCAATCCAGCTTACCTTTTGGGGAACATGGGTACGTGGAAACTAGTGTTGGTTTTGACTGGTGCTCTCTAAGGTATGGTGCCTGGGGCAGCGGCGGCCCGGAGCGTGTGCTGGAAGGTCTGGGATCGAGGAATCTGGGGCCAGGTGTGGGCCTTGCCCACACGCTCCGGGTGGTCGCTCGCCTGCCAGAGTCTCCTCCGAGGCCCATCTGAGAGGTACGCAGGCTCGTGGGGAAATCCGCTCCTTCCGTACAGGGAGAGTGGCTTTCTGCCGAGGGGTTGGCCGGCCCCGTCTGCTCCCCGGGGGCATCCCCATGGGCATACGAGAAGAGCCGGTCCCAGTCGTGAGGACCAACAGCAGCGCATCCCTCCAGAGCCCGGGGGCCTGTCCGTTGTTCCCAGAGGCAGCTGTGGAGAGAACCAGCAACGCGCTCACAGGTGCGTACCTCTGGCGTTCTGTGCTGTCCTCCTCGAATCGTTGGGATCGTGACTCAGTGCAGCCCTTTATTTGCGCGTGGCGGCAGGTTCAGCCGTCCTCCCGGAGCGAGGTGCCTGCCGTCCGCCTGCGGCAGCGCTGTGTGTGTGTCGGCCTCTGGAGGCTGGGCCTGGAGAGCCCCCTAGACTCTTCGCAGGGACGCACACGAGCTCGAGGGCTGTTACGAACACGTGTATCCAGGGAGAATGTAGGTCTGCGGTGCCATATTCAGGCAGCCCTTAATTTCTTTTAAGTTTGTTTATTTCGTGAGAGAGACAGAGCGAGCAGGGGAGGGGCAGAGAGAGAGGGAGGGAGACCGAGAATCCCAAGCAGGCTCTTCTGAGAGCCCGGAGCCTGCTTTGGATTCTGCGTCTCCCTCTCTCTCTTTGCACACCCCCACCCCCGCTTGCGCTCTGTGTGTGTGTCTCTCTCTGTCTCTCAAAAAAAAAACAAAAAAACAAAAAAAATTAAGCTGAGCTGAGGAGCTCTCTGCCACTTTGAGTTGAAAAGGAAGCCCTCCGAAAAGTGCGGATCCAGAGTGGACCCTGGAGTCTGTACGGGTTGGAGACTGCAAAGGCTGGCTGCAGCCGAGGTGGCCGGAGGAGAAACCAGCCGTGGAGGATGTTTGCCTGCCCCTCGTCTCCGTCCCAAGGCCTCTGCTCGCTCCGCTCCCGGCCACTCTGCAGCCCCCTGGGTCACTGCTGCTTCTCCGATCCCACACCTCCTCAGACGTCGGGGCCCGGCTGGGCCTGAAGAAGTACACCCGCGCTCCAGACGCCGTGGTCTCGGCTGGCACGGAGCACAGGAATGCCGGCGACTGTCGGGCACCTGAGGAGCACTGACCGCATGAGAGAGGGTCACACATGGCGGGAGAGCTAACCAGCAGTCTGCGGGCGGCACCACCGCACCCAGACGAGGCCGACCCGCAGAGCTCACAGAGGAATCGGGAGAGGAAGCGAACGTTTACGGCCGATATAGGAAGGCTTGTTAATTAAAGAGACACGGTTCAAGAAAAGGTGAAGAAACATTTGTTTCTTATCTATCGGTTCGATAGAGAGGCTGAAATTCAAGCCTGTCTGTTTTACCTAATTCAGGAGAGCTTGGTCTGAGGCTTTCTGGAAGGTGAGCAGTGTCAGGGGAGTGGGATCATGGAGGAGAGGCCGGGAAGTGCTGTGTTCCTCTGCTAAGGAAGGGACGGTGGGTGAAGGATCCAGAGTAAATGTAAGAGAGGGGCACCTGGCTGGCTCAGTCGGTTAAGCTGAGTCAGTCTGACTATCTCGGCTCAGCTCACGATCTCACAGTTGTGAGTTCAAGTCCCACATTGGGCTCTGTGCTGGGTGTGACGTCTACTTCTTGAAAAATGAAATGGGGTGGGTAATTTTGCACAGCTGTCTTTAGATTGGTCAACTGCTAGTTGAGGGGTTGAATCCAGGATAGAAGCTCTTCTGGTTGTGATCTGTATTCTCCAAAAAGCCAGGACCGTGGTGATTGTGTGCCTGTGCACGTACGGAGAGAGATCAGAGGCTGGTGTGGCAGCTCCGGTCCCAGGGCAAAATTGCTTCCTGTGAGAACACTTTTTCTTAAGACCTTCAACTGATTGGATAAGGCTCAGCTACATTATGGTGGGCCATCTGCTGATTTACAGGTTGCCTTTCTAGAAAAATGCGTTCACAGAAAACATCTAGGGTAATGATTGACCACATAGCTGAGTACTGTGACCCAGCCAGGGTGACAAATTTAGATAAACCGTCACATTGGCAGAAATGCTGTATTTGCTTATAATTTTGGTAGTAATGGTGGAATGTTTGTGTGAATTAGGAAACGGTGCATGTGACTGCATTCCTTAGTCAGCGAGGTTGGGAATCAGCCTGTTCCTTTGCTGTGAAGAAAGCCTGATGCTGTACACAGCATGCATCGCTGGGACTTCTGCTGAAATCTCACAGATGGTAATTGGTTGTCTGAGGAGAAACATGATGCTGAAGATCCCTGTGCTCTGCCGGCGATACGTAAGGGCTGAGGTTCGCGGTGGCTGCTGCCGAGTTCCTGGGCGGGCAGCGCTGACGTGAGCTCTTGGCCCTGCCTCTTCGTGCATCCAAGGGAGGGCGATTGTCCCAGCTGCTCTTCTGTCCGGCGGGTGGCCCTGCCTTGCGCACCCCTCTCTTTCCCTTTCCTCGTGCAGCCGTGGGGACGCACCCAGGGCCGGCAGGGGGCCGCCGTGGGGCCGCCGTGGAAGCTCCCGGGCGCTCCTTGGTTCTCCGCAACCGTCCTGTAACCTCCCGGGCCTCTGCGGTCAGCGTGGAGGCCTTGGCTCACATTCCCCTTGCCGAGAACCGTAAACTCTGCTGTCTGGTGGCCCCAGTGTCACTGTCTTGTTCTCCCGTGATGTGGTCCTCGTGCCTGGATGCCCACGAGATGTTCTTTTCCTTAAAGAATTTGTCTTAACTGGAGGATGTTCGCGTCAGAGGTGGGGTCTGTTTTCCCAGGGCTGCCTGTGCACATGGGTGTTGTTTCTCTCGGGGTTTTCCGTGAGTTGCGTCAGTGTCCTAATGTCCTACAACAGCTAGGAGCCCATGTCCATTAGTCACAGCTGTGTCGTGTCCTCCCAGGTGGGCCCGCCGCATCTGTTGGCCGTGCTCCTCTGGGTTAGTCCTCGTTTCTGAAACGGCTTCCTTTCTGGTTCTCACTCCCTGCTCTGGCCTCTGGTGTGTGCCTGGCCGTGGGGAACGGTTTCCATCTCCCTCCCTTGTGGGCAGATGGCCTGTGGGTGTGCCTCCCGACTGTTCCGTGTCATCCATGTGCAGCTGTGCCACTGTCCTCTCGGGTCCCATGTGTGAGGAGGGCTGTGGCTCCCTGGATGGCCATCCCCTGCAGAGCTCCGAGCCCCTCTGTCTCCGCAGGGCTCTGTGGGGTCTTCCCTTCTCAGCCACCACCCCCCCACCCCCGCCTTGTCAGCCTGTGAACCCCATCCTCCTGGAAGGCAGGTCTGCTGGGCGCCTGCAGAAAACCCGCTCAGAACCTTGGGAGCCCTTTTCCACCCGACGTGAGCAGTTTTCCATCTGGGGTGATCTCTCTCTTGCTGAGGAAAGGCCTGCGCCAACAGATGCGGACCTCGTTGGGCAGCGCTCGAGGTTCCTATGTGTCACACTCCCTCTAGATTTACCAGCTCGCCTCCTTGAAAGTCCGTACATCGTAGCTTTAAATATCACAGCCTACAATAAATTGTTTTTTTCAAAGTTTGTGTGTATGCCAGTCGCTTACGACTTGCGCTCGTGGTGTAGACGAGAGATCTCTGACCACCGGACGTTCTCGGCTGAGCATGTGCAGTGCCCCGGGGCCTGGCTGTCCTCTCTGTCCACGCCCAGCTTGGTGCCTTGTCCGAGACTCCTAGGTGGAGCCCAGATGCCTTCCCCGATACCAGGACCCACGTGTGCTGCTTGTAAACGTTGCATGTAGATTTTCCAATTGTTAATAATCTGGAAAGAATGTGGTTTGGTGTTGCTCCAATAATTTTTGATAATACATTAAGTGTTTGTCAAAATTCAAGTCTTGTTTCAAGTTACAATTTCAAAATTCAAGTCAGAGTCTGTTTCCTAGAGAAGTACTAACGGTGTAATGCCCGGATGCCAGCCGGCCTGGACTGCTGGTTAAAGAGAAGTTAAAGGTCTAGTTTTTTCTCCTTGATTAAGGTGGTGGGGGCTCATTATGTGGGCGCCACAGTGGGTGAGATTGAACAGTTGCACGTTTCTGCTTGACGAGAAGCGGGTTCATGTTCTGTAAAGCCGTGTGCATGTATGCGTATTTTATGCGGTCAGCCCTTCTCTATCTATGATTAACCGAGGTCACTGTGAGTTGACTGCAATAATAGAAACTCACAGTTGAGAAAGCGATGCTCGTGTTCCATATCAGGGTGAAGTTGCTGTGGCAAAGTGCTGTTCCTGCGCCTGCCCACAGGGCGCACAGGGAGCAGGACGTGTGCACACGGTGACCCGGAGGGCCCCTGGGGGCGCCTGGACCCGGAGAGCATCTCGCTAGCAGTAGGGTTGGGGGTCGGGGTGTGTACTTCTGACATGATACCTTACGTGTGTTATGTGTGAATGCAGAAAACATCGGAGCAGTGTGGGGCCGAGCAAACCAGTTTCCCAGCCCCGGAGGAACATCGTAGGCTGCAGGATTCAGCATGGGTGGAAGGAGGGGAATGGCCCTGTCACCCAGTGGAAAGGAACCGTTCTGGACCAGGTGCCTGTAAATCCTTCTTTGTATCTTATAAAATACGATGGATTTGACTGTGTTTATGGACTAGAACTTAATAAAGATGAAAGAGTATCTGCGCTCGAAGTCCTCCCCGATAGAGTTGGTAAGTTCTCTTTACTATTTGTGTGTTGTATTCTTTACAAATGATTGTCGAAGTGATTGCTTTGTGATTATTCTTTTGTATTACTGGTATTTTTATTTTTCCTGGAGTGCAGGCACTCCCGATATACTCTTAAGTCAGTCACCTGAAACCACAGTTCAAGTCAGGGGTGTAAAGATGTGTGAAATGATGGCTGAACAAATTGACAAACTGATAATTTCTAACATTATTTCCCACGTTTTGCTCACTGTTCATGTGGACTCTGATGGGTAAGAATGTTTTCTTGTTAGCTCAAATATCTTGTGTACCTCTTTCATCGGATTATAGTAGCTTATGCACTTACTTTAGAATCCTTATGTGAAGTATATCTTTCATTGTGTGTTATTACATAAGTGATAACTGTATTTTCAGCCCAAATTCAAGCAGCCCAAACCCGTGGGCTTTATTCTGCATTCGTTAGATGGATGTTTGCACAATGTGGAAATGAACGGCCCTTTCTTTTCTTAAATATTGTACAAATAGGTCCCCTTATATAGCTTAGTTCCTTAAGGCTTAAGGTGTCAGTTAAATAATGACTGATTTTATTTTTAAGGATAAGGTAAAATATCATTTCTAGGATGAGTAGGACGCACCCACGTTAACGTTACTTTCTTAAAGAGTGTTCACTTTGAAGTGCTTTCTTCTTACCACGGCCATGCTGCTCGTGCCTGAGCGCTGGTTGATCCTTTTGGAATTGTCTTGAAAAGCCTCTATGTTAACAAACCCAGTCTCAGCAGATGTGGACTTGTGGGTAGAAGTGTGGGGCCAGATTGTCAAGAGGGGAAACTACTCTGTTCCCTTGTCCCTTTGTTTTTGCCATTGTGTTCTTGGGACACACGTGCTTCCCTAGCAAGTTAACTCTTTGCCAGAGCAGCAAGTTTTCTGTTTGCCTTCCCTTTAGATGACGATGCTAAGTCTATATTTATCCCATGTAAATACAGTTCTGTTTTCGCAGAAATCTTCATGTCTTTATTATTATCAAAGGTAACTGTGTAATGTTACATCTCTGGCATTTGTCACGTCTTTACCTGTTCTTGGTGCCACTGGACCTTCCTCCTTCCTCACGAGGCACATCCTCTGTTTCCTCTTGATCTTGACGTTAGCCTGTTTCCAGTGTGAGAAACTAACATTGAAGAGTCTTACCTTCAGGTTTTAAAAAAATACCTAGACTTTCAAATCCATTGTTTGTACTAAGTAATTGTCGTGTATCCTTTTTCTGATCTAGATGTTTAGTCTGTCCCTTTTGGGGTGAGACTGCCCTGCCGGCCTGTGTGAGCTCTTCTGTCATCATAGGACAGAGGAGGTCATTCCTCTTGGTAAAAACGTGATTTGATCAAACCAAGATACCCCCAAATCTATAAGTATCTCTGGTGATGGACTTGAGTTGCTTAATGGTTTTCTTACTGTTTCCAATGGGAGATCAGGCTTGTTTTTGTAAAAAGCAAAGCATTTTAAAAAGGAAATCCAAAGGCGTCTATGCAACCCAGCAGTATTTCACGTGCTGAATTTAATGAGTAGTTAATTCTGGTACTTCTCGCATGCTTCAGTCTGGAAGATTATTTGCCCTTCGCTTACGTTCCATGTAGGAAGGAAACCGTCTTTCACGATCAGCCTCAGGTTGTACATCAGACTGTACTTGCAGTTTTGTTTGCGATAAGCTAAGGAGGGGACCCGGCCTGAAGGCCTGTGGTGGCACAGTGTTTGGGTGCCCCATGTGTGGTCAGGGACCCTCGAGGTCAGGAGGCTTGTGACATCGGTAAAAACACAGAAAGTGAAATTCACTACCTTGACCATTTTTAAGTGTTGAATTCAGTTAGTGTTACGTGCATTCAGGTTGTTGTGGAGCAAATCTCCAGAACGTTTTCATCTTGTAAATCTGTTGCTCCATTCCCCACCTCCCCCCCAGCTCTTCTACTTTCTGTTTCTATGAATTGGGTCACATTAGATACCATTAGATAGAATATTTGTCTTGGTGACCACTTCCTTTCCCAGCGTAGTGTACTCAGGGTTCGCCCACGTAACATGTGACAGCATCTCCTTCCCTTTCGAGGCTGAGCGGTACTCATCGTGTCGACCCCGCATTCGGCTCGCCCGTTGCTCTGCTTGGGTTGCCTCCACCTTTTGGCTGTTGTGGAGAGTGCTGCCATGAACATGGCGGTCAGGCACTTCGGGCCCCTGCTTTCCTCTCTTTTGAGGATAGTCCTGGAAGCAGAATCGCTGGATCATGCAGTAATTCTGTGTTTCATTTTCTAAGGAGCCCATGTCCTGTTTTCCACAGTGTTTGTAACATTTCACATTCCCACCCACAGTGCACAGGGCTTCAGTTTCTCCACATCCTCGGCAACACCAGTTGTTCTTGTCGGTTTTGGTTTGCATTTCTCTGGTGATTAGTGATGTCGAGCACCTTCTCATATGCTTTTTGGCCACTTGTCTGTCATCTTTGTAGAAATGTCTGTTCAGGTCCTTTGCCTGTTTCCCAATCAGGTTATTTGATTTTGTTGAGTTGTAGGAATTCTTTACATATTTTGGAGATAAGTGAGTTTTAACAGAACAGTGTGACAGGTTTACTGATAATGATTTCAGATTCTGCGTGCGGTTAACCTTTAACAGGCTTGTTGAGCTGTGATGTAGTGTCACAAGAGTATCTGGAATTATCTGACAAGACTAATAGAATACTCCCCCTTTTCAACAACACATCTTTGTGAGGCTGGGTTTCATATGTCAACCAGAAGAGCGTGTAACAGATGCTTCAGAATGCTGAAGCCGATAGGAGAATCTAGCTTTCCTTTTGTGAAGTTAGACATTGAGAGATTTAAACATGTAAAATCATCCCGCTCTTCTTACTAAATCTTTCTTAGAAAATATGGTTATTTTTCATTAAAAATGCTTTATGTAAGTATTTAAAAAATATTTTTAGACTTACTTGTAATTTCTAGTAGCAGATTTTGGTAGCTATCCATGTAAAGAATTGCTCTTTTAGAGCCTCAAAAATTATACAGGAGTCCTGAGGTCAAAAAGTTTGAGAACTTCTGAAGAAACGCGAGTGGGCTTTTAGTGCACATTGGGGAATTTTGTGTAATTTTGGATAGTTATTGCATATGTAAGCAAAGAGAAGCACCATATGTATTTAGAGTGTCCTTCTGATAAAATTGGCTAGCAGTATCTTCAGAAATTCTGTGTTCCTTTGAATTTTAACAGAAGTAAAAGCACTTATGAATGAGTAAAATAGAAGTGCTTTTTTTTAAAAGACAGTTGTCTAAAATGCGAGGACCAGAGAAACCTTAAAATCATTAGGACCTTCTGTAATTTTCCCAGTATTAAAAACAAGTTAGGTTGTGATTTTTCCACCTGCCCCTTAACGAACACGGCAGGGCCGTCGATTAATTTGTACGGCGGGTGTCGGAGTGCGGTGCTCTTGGTATCGGAAAGCAGACGGAAGGGGTCTGTGCTTGCCTTCCGGGTGCCCGGGCCAAGCAGGACGACTGCCGATGGTGGGGAATGCCATTAACGAATAAAGCCGGAGGAGGCAATGGTCTCGGCCGGGCTTTCACTCCTGGTCCCGGAGAGCCCCTGGGAGAAGACCTGGAGGAGGAGGAGACCGTGCAGGCAGGGCCCTGGCAGGAGGCAGGAGGGAGAGGGCGGCTGGGCCGGCGCTGAGAAGCAGTTACTCAGATGCTGAAGTGAAAGCCCTGGGGCGTTCCAAGCGAAAGCACAGCCCAGAAAGCACAGCCCAGTGTGGTGTAACGCCCAGGAGCAGTTGGCTTGCTGTGGAAACAGATTATAGACCCAGAGGAAGACCTCAGGCCTGGGGTAGGGTGACCTCTTAGTTTGAATAACTGCCCCGTGGTCACGGAAGGTGTTACCAGAGGGAAGGTGGGTGAGGAGTGCGTGGGAATGCTCCTGTTCTACAGCTCCAGGCAAGCCTAGAATTATCTTGAAGTTTTTTTTTGTTGTTGTTTTGTTTTTTAATGTTTTTATTTATTTTTGAGACAGAGAGAGACAGAACATGAATGGGGGAGGGTCAGAGAGAGAGGGAGACACAGAATCCAAAGCAGGCTCCAGGCTCCGAGCTGTCAGCACAGAGCCCGATGCGGGGCTTGAACTCACGGACCGTGAGATCATGACCTGAGCCGAAGTTGGATGCTCAACCGACTGAGCCACCCAGGCCCCCCTTGAAGTTTAAAATAGCTATTAAACCTACCAAAACCCACTGTATACCTCGAACGAACCATTGAAAGTTCTAATTTCAATGTACCGCACCAAGAGCAATTGAGTTCGGAAAACAAAAAAGAAGGGAAGCAGGTTCTCGCAGTGACTGACCTGGGACCCCCAGAGCCTGTGGACTCCAGTGGGGCCTGGGCGCCAGCCCGCTGATTCTTGTGCCGCTCACACGTCAGGCCATCGCCTTGTGTGAATTCAGTCTTCACACACAGTACATGTCGGTAAGATCCTGTGTGAACCGCTGTCTGCTTCTTGTCCCCAGCGAGCTCTCGAATCAGCGACGCGCACCTGGCCGACACGATGATCGGAAAGGCGGTGGAGCACATGTTTGAGACAGAGGATGGCTCCAAGGACGAGTGGAGGGGGATGGTCTTGGCTCGCGCCCCTATCATGAACACGTGGTTCTACATCACCTACGAGAAGGACCCCGTCTTGTACATGTACCAGCTCTTAGATGATTATAAAGAAGGCGACCTTCGCATCATGCCCGATTCAAGTAAGTGTGGATTGTCAGCTTTTATTTTTGATAATTCCAAAGGAACTTGAATTTTAGAACAAGATATTTGATTAACTATTTTTTGTAGATTCATCTTTCTTACTTTGATTACTAGGGTTAAGGGATGATTCTTTTAGTCCTGCACCGAGTGTAGATTGTGAAATTTTGCACCTTTTGCCAAGACGAACGTGCTTTCTGTGTAGATCTGTCCTGGATTGTGGATGTGGGGGTGAATGGAGCATGTAACACGGGCTCCTTCGTGAGTGGCTTCCTTCACTCAGCGCAGTGTTTTCAGGCTCCTCCAAGTTGTAATGTGTCGGTGCTTCATTCCTTTACTGGCCAAGTGCAAGTGTAATCTATGCGTGTGTATCCACCCGTCTGTTGATGGACGTATGGGCTGTCGCCCGCCTCTTGCTCGTTATGAAGGATGCTGCTATAAACCTTTGTGCGCAGGTTTCTGAGTGGATGTTTGCCTTCCCTTCTCCTGGGTGGACACAGGTGTAGGACTGATGGGTCTGTGGTTACTGCTGTGTTGTGTGGGGGACCGCCGGACGGATTCACAAGGGCACTGCACCATTCTGCACATGCTCCGACCATGTGTGATGGTTCTGATTGCTTCACACCCTCACCCCTTCGTGTTACCTGATGTTTGGCTCTGGCTGTCCTCATGGTTGCAAAATGCTAGCTCGTCATGGGTTTGGTTTGCATCTCCTTGATCGCTAGAGACATCGGGCACCTTTTCCCGTGTTGTTGGCTATTTCTGTGTCTTCTCTGGAGAAGTGTCTGTTTGCATTGTCTGCCTGTTCAGTCAGGCCACCTGTCTGTCACTGACTTGTCTGGGTCTGTGTTCTCCGTGCGGGTCTCCTGACACGTCGGACTTGCAGACACTTTCTCCTGTTCTGTCGGTTTCTTTTTGCTTCCTTGATGGTGTTCTTTGAAGCCCAGAAGTTTTAAATTTTGATGAGGTCCAATTTATTCTTTCTCCTGTAGCTCGTGCTTTTGGTGTTTTCTCTGATAGTCTTTACCAAGTTCAAGGTTCTGAAGATTTACTTCTTTGTTTTCTTCTAAAAGTCTTGTAGGTGTCGCTCTTACCTGTGGGTCTTTAGTTCTTCTATTTAGGTCTTTGATACATTGTGAGCTAACTTTTACGATGTGGTGAGAGGGTCCATCTTCATTCTCCTGCACGTTGTCTGAGCGCCATTATTTGGAAAGACTGCTCCCTCCCCTGTTGGGTGGTTTTGCCGCCTTGTTGAGAGGGAGTTGGCTGCAGACGTGTGGGGGGTGCCGCTGGGCTTCAGCCCTGCTTCGTCGCCCCAGGCTGTGCTTGCGTACGTCCGGCGCTTGGTCACACTGCTCCGGAGTCAGTGTGGACACTGGGAAGGGTTGAGCCCTACTTTGTTCTTTTTTCACCATTGTTTTGACTCTTTGGGATCCTTTGCGATTTCGTGAATTTTGGTATCAGTTTGTTAATTTCTGCAAAGCAGTCAGCTGGGATTCATCCGGGGATTGTGTCGAAGCTCTGATAACTTGGGGGGTAACTGCCGTCTTGACACCGTGACGCCTTCTGACCCACGAGCATGGGCTATACTGCCGTTGCTGAGATTTAAAGATTTCTATCAACAGTGTTTTGTGGTTTTCAGAGTAGAAGTTTTGTACTTACTTTGTGAAATTTATTCCTAAACATTTTGCTCATTTTGATGCTACTATGAATGGAACTATTTTCTTAATTTCACTTTTGGGTAAGCCTTTTCTTTTTGAAAGTACTCTTTAGCCTTTCTTCCAACACAGAGGTGCCCGGGCCTGAACAGATGGGGCTGGCGGACGCACGATACACGAGCGGTGTGACAACCATCTCTGTTGCTGAGTTCTGCCAACGAGCCAGTCAGGGAAACTGCTCTGACGTGTGCTCATCTGGCCCTGACTTTCTGCCTTGTGTACATTTGCCACGGGTGGTAACAGGAAGTATTTAAATAGCAGGAACTTAATTCTCATGAGAGCATTCTTTAAAAGCATTTCTCTGGCCTGGGGCGCCTGGGTGGCTCAGTGCATTAAGCGTCCGACTTCCACTCAGGTCATGATCTCGCGGTTCGTGAGTTCGAGCCCCACGTCGGGCTCTGTGCTGACAGCTCAGAGCCTGGAGCCTGCTTCAGATTCTGTCTCTCTCTCTCTCTCTCTCTCTCTCTCTCTCTCTCTCTCTGCCCCTCCTCCACTCATGTTGTCTCTCTCAAAAATAAATAAACATTAAAAAATTAAAAATAAAAGCATTTCTCTAGCCTATATGAAGTTGATTTTTAATTTTTTGGTAGAGCTGTTAGAGCTGCTGTCTTGCTGATGGAAACTATGAGGGCGTTTGCACCGTCCCCAGTGTCTCCCAGCCCCGCTTTCCCCCCCAGCGTCTCTCCCCTGTTCGCTACGTGCATTGCGAGAGCGGAAATTAAGTTACCATTGGAACCCGTGGTGATGCCCTGCTGGGGCGGCCTCTGTGCGAGCCCCTCACCTCTCGGCTCAGTTGCTGTGGCGTGCCTGGTAACCACACACTTGGAACTTTGTGGACGTGAAGTGCCCCGAAAGCGGGGAGGGCCCGTGCCGCTGCTGATGAAGAAAGGACTTCCGCCTCAGGTTCGGCATCACTTCCCTGTTCAGATCGGATAGCGTCATACTTTGGCGTTGTGTCGCGCGGTGGTCAGAGTAGCAGGGTTAGGATTGCGTCCTCGGGCAAGAGGACCTGCGGCGGCCAGTGAGGTGGACCGTCATTAGTGCAGTTGGGCACTCGGGCCGCCAGCGGGCTGCGCGGAGCTCCAGGGCCAGACCCGGGCTACGCAGAGAGGGGCTCGCCTTGCTTGGGCCCTGAAGAGTTTTCTGGAGGTGGAGTTGGAACCTCCCAGCCCCATCCCCTGTGTCTTCGCTGCTGGAGGGGACAGTTGGCTGTCCTTCCGAGTGCACTCGGGGACGCCTCGCAGCCCCTATGCGCTTGGGACGGTGTTCTCCAGCACTCAGGCTTTCGGTGGGGGGCTCGTCTGAGAGGTGCGCTGCCTCCACGGTCCTCAGAGATCCTGTCTTGGCCGGGCTGGGGAGGGGCTTCACTCGGCACCTGTTTCCAGAGCAGAAGTCTCTTATGTTGAACCTGGGCTGGGACGATGGTGTGCAGTGGAATGAGGTGGAGGAGAAAGACACTTTAAGGATTCGCAGGAAAAGACCAGGGAGAAGTTTGAGCAGCGTATTCTCGCCCCCCTGTAGGTGTTGTCTGCTCTGAAGGCCTGTTTTGAAGGAACTCCAACTTACTTTTAAGAAGTTTTGTGGATTTAGGTTTTTCCCTGGACTTTTCCTTGGTGTGGTCCTCATCTCCTCAGGCAGTCACAGCTGTAATTGAACACAAGCCTCAGGGATTTCTGGTCATGATTTTCAGAATCCTTCACATGTTATGGCCTGAGGGTGGGAGGGGGCGGCAGAGTGTTTTTGTAAATAAAGTTTTATTGGCACACAGCCACACTTTTCATCTGTATATTCTCTGAGGCTGTTCTCACTTGACAAGGCAGAGCCGAGTAGTTGGTACAGAGACCACATGGCTTCAGTCCTCACATATTTATTGTCTGGCCCTTGAATAAAAAGTTTGCTGACTCTTGGGTCTAGATAATCAGGATGAGTTGGGGAGTTAAGTTTTTAAAAAAAATTTTAAATTTACATTCAAGTTAGCATATATAGTGCAATAATGATTTCAGGAGTAGATTCTAGTCTTTTATCCTCTATGTATAACACCCAGTGCTCATCCCAACAAGTGTCTTCCTTAATGCCCCTTACCCATTTAGCCCATCTCCCCCATCCCCAACCCCTCCAGCAACCCTCAGTTTTCTGTATTTAAGAGTCTCTTATGTTTTGTCTCCCTCCCTCTTTCTATATTATTTCTGCTTCCCTTCCCTTATGTTCATCTGTTTTGTATCTTAAAAGTCCTCATATGAGTGAAGGTCTATGATATTTGTCTTTCTCTGGCTAATTTCACTTAGCATAATACCTTCTAGTTCCATCCACATAGTTGCAGATAGCAAGATTTCATTCTTTTTGATTGCTGAGTAATACTCCATTGTGTGTGTGTGTGTGTGTGTGTGTGTGTGTGTGTGTGTGTGTGTGTCTGTGTATACACACACACCACATCTTTTTTATCCATTCATCCACTGATGGACATTTGGGCTCTTTCCATACTTTGGCTATTGTTGATAGCACTGCTATAAACATTGGGGTGCATGTACCCCTTCAAAACAGCACACCTGTATCCCTTGGATAAATACCTAGTAGTGCAATTGCTGGATCATAGGGTAGTTCTATTTTTAATTTTTTGAGGAACCTCCATACTGTTCTCCAGAGTGGCTGCACCAGTTTGCATTCCCACCAGCAGTACAAAAGGGTTTCTCTTTCTCCACATCCTCGCCAACATGTTGTTTCCTGAGTTTATGTTAGCCATTCTGACAGGTGTGAGCAGTATCTCGTCATGGTTTTGATGAGATTTCCCTGATGATGAGCAATGAGTGATGGTGAGCATTTTTTCATGTGTCTGTTAGCCATCTGGATGTCTTCTTTGGAGAAGTGTCTATTCGTGTCTTTTGCCCATTTCTTCACTGGATTATTTGTTTTTTGGGTGTTGAGTTTGGTAAGTTCTTTATAGATTTTGGTCTTTACAGACCAAGTCTTTATCTGATATGTCATTTGCAAATATCTTCTTGCATTTCATTGGTTGCCTTTTAGTTTTGCTGATTGTTTCCTTTGCCGTGGAAAAGATTTTTATCTTGATGAGGTCCACATAGTTCATTTTTGCTTTTGTTTCCCTTACCTCCAGAGACTTGTTGAGTAAGAAGTTGCTGCAGCCAAGGTCACAGAGGTTTTTGCCTGCTTTCTCCTCTAGGATTTTGATGGCTTCCTGTCTTGCATTTAAGTGTTTCATCCATTTCGAGTTTATTTTTGTGTGTGGTGTAAGAAACTGGGGGGAATGTTAAATTAAAAAAAAAATTATTATTAAAATAGACCTGTGAGTTGGTACATACTGAAAAATTGACTTCAAATTCTTTTTCCTCCCCTGTTTAATGCAGATGATTCTCCTCCAGCAGAAAGGGAACCAGGAGAAGTTGTGGACAGCCTGGTAGGCAAACAAGTGGAATATGCCAAAGAGGACGGCTCTAAAAGGACTGGCATGGTCATCCACCAAGTGGAGGCCAAACCGTCCGTCTACTTCATCAAGTTTGATGACGACTTCCATATCTACGTGTACGATTTGGTGAAAACGTCCTAGATGGCATCATGGACTTCGCCAAATTTGTGGAACTATTAAATGTATAATTTGTAGACATAAAGACTTGATTGCTTTCCAGTTTAATGAAAGCTTAAATGTCCCTGCGAACCCACAATCTCTGCCAGCAGAACTGGTTTTGTTCCGAATAGTACAAATTCATGTGAACACAAAGCATTTTGTGTAAGGAACTCCTTCCTCTTAAAAGAAGTCTGTCTGTCTGGAGGGGAGTTAACAGGCAAGTTTGGTACAAGTTAGGCTAGCCCCATAGTCATTTCAAACTGTAGTAGATCTTCCCCACTTCCCCGCCACTGTTGCGCTCTCCGACTCTGCCGCCACAATGCAAGCATAGTTTGGTATTTTTGTTATTGCCTTTTTTGAGATATGTATGTATCTATATCTACCTATCTATATCTGTGTGTGTACATATGTAATATATACACACACATAGATCTGTGCGTGCGCGCGCACACATACACTTAATTGGCAGTCATTTCTTTGTGGATTGGGGCGGGGGGTAAATAATATTCTCCAGTTTAACAGGAGTACTTGTCCGAAGTCAGTCATACTTAGCATATTACTGCTGCTTATTTAAAATTAAATGTGGGCACAGGAGACACAGGGATGTTCAGCTTGTTTTCAAAGTCAGAAGTTCAGACACCTTTTCAGTCTGGAGGCTTTAAACTGTGAGTCCAAACATGAATCATTGGTGAGCAGTTGCTGGACCCACATTAGGATTTAACAAAACAGGAATCTGGGTAAAAAGCTGCCTTTAATTCTAAGCTTTGTAAATTTTTGTTTACATTTTTTACTGTACTTTTTTTTTTTTTTTTTTAAAGCGAAGCCCAGGTACTTGGTCCACACAGTGTGATGCGGGCGTATTTTGGACGGCACAACTGGTCTGTTATTTGTACGAGTCCGCAGTCTGCATTCTAGTACATGGATTTGAGAGGCAGCAGTGCGTCAGTGGTTTGTGTGTATGTGGTAAGTTCCTGGAAGAACCTAGTGGTTTCGTATTAGAAGTTCAAGTTGAAGAATGGCATTGCTGCCTTCCAACAAGTTCTCTGGGACACTTTTTTTTATTACCGTTCTTACTGATACGTGATTGTGGTCAGAAGGCTTTCCCCCCCCGGCTTTTCCCCACAAAGAACATCTAGACAGATGACAGCTTCGGTCCCCTGACACCTTCTGTGGTGCTGTTACGGTCTTGCCCCCGGTGTGCTGTGGATGTGGACGCTTCCCGTCCTGTGGGCCCTACCACGTCGGGGTCCGTCACCGCACCAGCTTCCGTGGCTTATTCCCGCAAGGTTGTTTTAACCGAAGTAGAACTGCAGAAGTGGGGGTAGTGGCGGCATGGCCATCTGTCGCCTTGCGTCGGATGAGCCCTGATGGTTTGGCAGCTAGGAGAGAGGCAGTACGTGACACCAGTCTCCTGCGGAGGTTGGAAACCTTCCCTGCATTTTGGGCAGAAGGTTGAGTGCATGTGTTGTCAGTCCAGTACGAGAAGGCCACGTGGCCTCAGCGTTGGAGATCCTGTACCTCAAGGCCTCCCCACGTGTGGTTCGCGTGGCCCCCCGCTTTTGCCTTCGGGAAGTCCGCGTGCTGTCGCGCTGTTGGATGGTAGCCCTGCGCCCCATTCTGGTGCAGCGCCCGGTGTCCGAGGTGTGTGGCGTGCCACGCCTCACCTCACCTCGGGCGGCGGCCGAGTGCCTGGTCTCAGACGCTCCTCCTGCTCGGACAGGTGTCCTGCTGCACGTCTGTCACCTCTTTTCCTGGTGGCTCTTCTAAGAGTCCCTGCATGGGAATCTCAAGGCTGAGCCCGGCTCCCCGAGCGCCAGTGGACAAGCGTGCCCGGAGGGTGGGTGCGGCTGGCGTGTGCGCGGCGTGAGCGCGGCACAGAGGCGTTGGGCTGCAGAACCGGTGTCCCCTGGCAGCATCCGGCAGCGCGGGTCCGTGGAGGCGTCTCCGGCATCACTTACTGACTTGCTTTGTGGTTTTTCTGCAAGTACCCTTAGCACCTTCAGTACCACACGGTCTGCCGCTCTCCAGACGAATGTGACACGTGATTGGCGTCCTCATTTTAGTCAGCGTTCCATGTATTGCCGTTAGGGCGGAAGGAAGGGGAAGGGGTTTTTTGTTGTTTTCTTTTATTTGCCCCATTCTCTTTTCTTTCGGCGGCTTAACTCCCACTTCTGTGGTGACTGATCCCACTCCTTTGCCCGGGATTTCAGGCTTCGTTTTAGGCTCACGTTTCCGATCTGCATGCATTGCTTGCCTTTTCCTGGTATTGGGATGTTGGTTCCTTGTTCTGGGAGCCCAACATTAGTTTCCAAAATTATCACGGGACTTGTGACCGCACAAGACCTGAACCTGTATAAAATGTCCTGGCCTTCCTCACTGACCTGCTGTAGTGTTCTTGTGTCGTGTGCGTGTGACGTCCGGCTGCCACGTGAAGCTTCAGAGGAGAACCTTAAGCGCAGACCATCCTTTTTTGCATGCTCTATTCTAAGTAGGATGTTCAATGTAACTAACTGAACTTGCATGTGAGAGATATTTAGGTTTTTTGTTTTCTATCTTTGTTTTTATTTGTTTTCAGCTGTCTGTATATTTGCTTCCTGTGCTGTTGTAGTGGTTGTAGGATACAGATGCACTGGTGAAGCAGTGTAGTGCCAGCAGAAGGTGATTTTCCAGCCCTGTCTGTCGTGCAGCATTTGAAGGGACTGTGCATTCTTGAAACTCTCACAGTTACTTCTAAGCCAGAGTTCATTCCTATTATTGTTTTACGTGCCAAACCCTGAAGTGCATTGGGCTTGAATCTCTGAACGCTGTGGACCCATTAGAAGACTGTTCTGATTGTCACAAATTGTAGTGCCTGAAAACATTCTTAAGCTGATTGTCTTAAAAAAAAAAAAAAAAAAAAAAAGAAAAAAAAAAAGAAAGTTCTCCAAAGACAAAACAGGAACAATTATTATAACAGAAAATAATTATGGTTGAAATGTCTGTGGTTCCTTGGAAATGCTGCGCTTTTTGTATTTTCCACCGTTAGTGCAGTTTGAACGAATGTGTATAGTTCAGAGGTCTTCGTGTTCGCATTTTAAAATTAGGTAAATGACCTCATCTTTCAAGCTTGAATTCATTTTTAATTTTAATTTTATTTTATACAATGTGTAGACAGTTCCCTGTTCTCTGCATTTAGAAGTATAAACAATATAAATCTGTTAATTCTGTAAGTAATTTTTATAATTATGATGTAACTCTATCCTATCCTTAAAACATTTAAAATAAACCCTTTATGTGCAACTTCTGACTGTAAATTTTGTGCTCATAAGCAAAATGTGATGTGTTAAACCTGCTTCTGAAAAAGTTTTTAAAGTTTTACTTTAAGATCCTTTCACCACGTGTAAATGTCAGATATATGCAGAGACAGAAAGAAGTCCGACTTTTACTTGAATGGTAACACTCAGTACTTCCCGAGGGGAGAGGGGCAGTGATCAATATCCCAAATACATTCACTAGTCCAAAATATTCAGTTTGTGCTTCGCCGCTAATGAGAAAATTTATCATAAAATTTTAAACTGAATTGTTTTAAATAGAATTAAATAATATGTATTTTATACTTTCACATCTAGTTCTGCTTTGTATATTGCCTGTAATGCTGTTAATACTTCAGTACCAACTGGTGCGAGTCTGTAGGGGGAAAGCCCCATGTCTTGACGGCAGGGACGAGGAAGCGCATAGGTAATGGCCGGGACGGGTGTCTTCTGGGCGATTATAATCAGGAAGAAAGTAGATTCACAATGTGTCTGTAATCACATTTGTTTTTTGCTGTTTCCCTATTGAGTTGGGCCAAAGGATCTTGTGGTTAAGGCTGGGGTGGGACAGGCCACCTTCTCGCTGCCAGAGTTGGCTGCAGGAACGGCCCCGCCCGGGCTGGGTGGAGGCCTCCGCCCGCTGGAGGCCGGATCTTGCGTCCTCCTCCTGCCACACCTCAGCCTTTTTGTGCTACTGCACATGTAGCTCGGGAAGTGTTTTCCCTACAAATGACAGCAAGTCTCGTCAGAAGTTGATGGTCGCTGGCTGCCGTCTATAGGCCAGCGAGCGGGTCTGCACGGCTTGGAGAATCATGGGTGGGCCTGCCAGTTTGACCGCTCTCGGCACGGCCACGGCGCTGGTGGTGAGTAAAGCGTGACAGATGCTCTGAAGTCCTTGGCCATCGCCGTGTGAAACTTCTGATGGGGGGAGGGGAGGCGCACCTTTTCTCCGTGGTGCCGATGAGGAGGGCGTGGAGGCCACGTGTCTGGTCCAGGAGGATCACCAGCCTCAGTGCAGGGATCTGAAGGACCCAAAGTCCAGCCATCTCTGTGGCTAGTTTTGTACCCTTGCTTCCTAAGTGAGGGCAGGAAGTGTTTTCTTATTTCCCAATTATGCTGAAGAAATATAAATTTCCCTTTCGAGATTGTAGAAACTATTTTATAGTTAAAGATATTTTAAATATGTCATTACATTCATATTCTTACAAAAGCTGCATTTCTTATGCCCACAGAACACCACAACCTCACACCTAATTTTTACAGTAATTGGTTTGTTCTGTGTCATATGTTTGTACGGTCTTAGGCTGCCGAGTCTCAGAGAATTAGGTGAGTGAGTCTTTGAGTTATTTCTGTGGACTTTGTCAGATGGTCTCTGTCTGCCCTCTTACTCACTGTGAAACCCTTCAGCTTAGTTGACTCAGCTTTTAGGGTTATTGCCTTGGCACATCATTTTGCCTAAAATTGACCTTGCATTCTTTCTGCTTAGTTTTTATGCGAGGATGCTGGACCAGGTGGCGCATTGATCCCTGCCAGTCCAGGCGACAGTGACACTGGAGTGCGGGCACTGGCTCGCGTTTCGTTTTTGTGCTGGCCGTTCCCGTTGGGTGAGTAGGCTGCCGACTGCAATGTGGGCGCATCCCGCCGCCTCTTACCTCTGTCCTCCATCACCTTCAGTCTGTGCTCTGGACTTGGGTGCTCCTGGAGCACCGCCCAAAACAGCGCATCAGCTACCCAGGGCCCTTCACTGGATCAGACATGCACGTAACTTCCAAGCTGTCTGTGAGTTGGAACAGCTGTGGCAGGTACGATGTGAACAGGACAGACTCAGGCCTTCCACAAACGTCAGTGCTAACGTAGAGCTGCTCAGGGGTCCAGGTTGAATTTGCGCTCTGAATGGACTTTGGGGTGTAGACTGCAAAAGTGGCTCTAGAGCTTTGCCTTGAATTTGTGTTGTGAAGGGTGTGTGAGCAATCTGGTAGCTTCTGCCCAGGAGTGTGTGTGTGTGTGTGTGTGTGTGTGTGTGTGTGTGTGTGTGTGTGTATACACGTGACATGTGCTGGGTGTCCCCACCAGGGAGATGCAGAGTGGCTCTGTCCCTAGAGGTGGTTCTTCACTGGGGACTCTGCGTGTCATGTATGGGGACCTTATTTTAGCAAATGTGGCTTTGGGTTGTCCTGTAAGGCTAAGGTCCAGTTGTCTCAAGCCCTGGGTTTGTGTCCTCTTCAGAACAGCCCTCAGGGGAGCAGGCATTAGGGACTGGAAGATTGGAGGGGATGGAACCCATGGTCTGTGTTGTCCTGCAGCTGGAGGGGAGACTGACACCTGTTACCGGGTGTCCCTTTGCTTGACTCACACACGTTCACAAGGATACTGATGTGTGTCAGCTGTCCTCACTGGCCCTCTCTCTGTTTTACTTAGTGATTGTCTGTTTTTACAAGGGTCGTGCCCCGAGTCATCACGCATGTGGTGGGCCCCTGAAGGGAGTGTTTGCGAGGACACTGCATGCTGGTGTGTTCATTGACTCAGGTGGCTGCAGCAGATACCAGATGGGACAGGGGCGTTTAAACCACAGACCCTGTCCTTGTGCTGGTGGCTGGAAGTCTGGGATGCAGGCGTGGGTGGGGCCGGCTTCCCCTGAGGCCTGTGTCCTGGAGTGTAGATACTGTCTTCCTCCCGTGCCCTCACAGGGTTGTCCCTCCATGTGTATCCGTCCTGATCTTCTCTGCTTATAAGGACACTGGTCACACTGGGTCAGGTACCTCCCATATAAACTCATTTAATGCAGTCCCATTCTGAGGTCCTGGGGGTTAGGGCTCCAGCTGGTGGTTCAGGGGACACAGTGCAGCCCCATAGCCCTATATTCAAATTTGGGTGGGCTTTCTAACAAGGAAAATAAATCTTATTGGCAGGGCATTGTTTTTTATTTTATTATTTTTTAATTGTAGAGAGCGAGTAGGGAAGAGGGGCAGAGAGAGGGAGAGGGAGAGAAGGAATCCCAAGCTGGCTCCACACTCAGCACAGAGCCTGATGCAGAGCTCGATCTTATGACCCTGGGATCATGACCTGAGCCAAAATCAAGAGTCAGACACTCAACCAACTGAGCCACCCAGGTGCTCCGGCAGGGCATTACTTTTGACAGACTGATTATTTTTAAAGTGGCCCTAATGTTCTCTTTCGATATAAAAGGGCAGGTAAATTTCATGCCCTGGAAGGCAGGGAATCGCAGAGCTCTAGGTGTGGCAGCTGCCTCCCTGGGCGCACTCGGGCACGTCAGCTCACCCCTTCCCTTGCTCTCATGTGTGAGTGGGAGTCCTGCCTGACTCCCTGTAGATGCGCCTGTGTCCAGCACAGTGCAGACTGGAGCCTGACGCAGAGGGGATGCGCCGAGTCGTGCAGGGCCTGCCTCACACAGATGGCTTTGTCCCTCAGGCCTTGCCATGTTCCGCTCTCCTTTGTTGAGTTCCGCTCACGCTTTCTGGGTCCTGTGACGTCAGCAGGGAGGTTCTCGTTGGTACTTTCCCCGGAACACTGGCATCTCCCAGCATCCCCACACGTTGTCGTAAAGCACTGTAGACGTGTCAGCGGGGTGTTCTACAGTTTCTGTTTGATCGTGACGGAGAAGTAGACTGTGACCCTGACCTTTGTGAATAAAGGGACACACGTGAGTCTGCTTGTGTTCTCAGCGTCGTCGTGGGGGGTCCTCTACACCCTGCTGTGCAGGACCCGGTTGTGGGGGTCCTTCCTGCTTCGAGAAACGTGGTGTGGTGGTGGTTCATTGTCCATTGGCGGCCCGGTTTGTTGTAATGTAGAAAGCAGGTCTTCTTCCAGAGCGTCCTGCAGCCACACAGGGATTCCGTGTTCTTTAGATGTCCCGGGAAGAGTAGCTGTGCTGTGCAGGGGTGGGGTGGGGGCGTGGTGATCCTCGCCTCGTCCACCCAGAGTTGGGCCTGATGCACCGTGAATTTCATTTCCGCTTTGCTTCTCCTTTCTACTATAATCTGAAATGGCCCCCACCTCCCCAAACTGGAGTTTTAAAAAGTTGATCAGGCTTCTAGGGGAAGAAAAATTTGCAGGTGTTAAAACTCACCTTAGTTTTTGATTTCCATCATTAAGTTTCTGGTGTGGATAATTAGCATTGGTCCCCACACACTTTCTCAGGGAAGCTGGTTGTGTTACTTAAAGTATCACAGATTCTTACTCCGTTTTAAAAATTTTTTTTTTTTTTTTAACGTTTATTTATTTTTTGGGACAGAGAGAGACAGAGCACGAACGGGGGAGGGGCAGAGAGAGAGGGAGACACAGAATCGGAAACAGGCTCCAGGCTCTGAGCCATCAGCCCAGAGCCCGACGCGGGGCTCGAACTCACGGACCGCGAGATCGTGACCTGGCTGAAGTCGGACGCTTAACCGACTGCGCCACCCAGGCGCCCTCTTACTCCGTTTTAATGTGCACCCCAAAGAAATAGCCAGCAAGATACTCAGAGGAGAGACTGGAGGCTGGTGCGTACCTGCATCTTCCACGGAGTGCGGGCTCCAAGAGCACATTCTTGTCCTGAGGAAGCAGATACTGGAATGTTTTAGAACTTGTGGGTCTCCATCTGGAGGAGAGGGTTTAATTGAACTTCTTAAGACGGGCATTTCAAACGTTGCTGTCCTGCGAATCTTTATTACAACTTAGAAGCAAGTTAGTTCTGACCTAATTGAGCTTTAATGCCGTTCAGACAGTGGCAAAACGTACGTTTTCTCTAGTCTGTTGTGTAAATGTGGACATATACCAACAACTGCATAAGGAACAAAACAGGTGTACTTACTTAGTCTGAAAGTCCCCCATCCTTTAGTTGTGAATTTTTAAGCAGTGCCATGGGAGATGGCTTTTCTTCCAGATGACATGGGTGTGGTTGCCACCATCCCAGAGCTGTGACCCCCAAAGGGCAGTTGACCAAAACTGCTCCTAAACCTTGTGGTCACTGGTCTTGTGATTAAGACATGCCAGTGTGTGTGGTTACATGGTGCTGTGATTGGGGGAAATGCAAAGTGTGGTGCCTGGCCTTCACGGGGCCAGTTTACAAGGCCCCAGGAGACCAGCCTGGCAGGATTTGGGGTCTGGTCTCTTTTCTCTGTTTGAAAACGTCTCTGAGCCCCAGCATCTCTCCCTATATGGTTTATTTCAACCTCCAAACTTCTCATTTGTTTATCCAGAATACTACTACAATTTCCCCTTTCTTTAAAGCACTCAGGAAAGATGATCAGTGTTTGCAAAAATGTGTCATCAGTAAGTGACAGTGTTGTGTGCACAGTGGTCAAGCTCATGCCTGCCCTGAGGATCCCTGCATCAGGCTGTCCGCTGATCACCTGGTCAGCGAGCTGCCTCGCACCCCATTATGTCAGGGTGCTGGCCGATGAGCCTGGGGTCATGACAGCATCTGTTACTAACCAGTGTCCTCCCCGCTGCGCTGTACTCCCGGAGGAGCTCTTGTCCTCTGGCTGTCGCTGGGGCAGTTTACTTCTCTGTGCAACCAGAGAGCGGCATGGGACACAATGCAAAGCGCAGATTGCCGCGTGTTCTGGGTTTGCACTGTTCCCAGTTGTCCAGCAGCCGCGCGAGCGAGCGTTCAGAGTGCGGAGTCCACCAGGGCCGCTGGAGCAGGGCCAAGGCCCGGGCCTTCTACTGGCCGCCTCCCAGGGCACGTGCACACCCCTGCAGCTTCAGTGTGGATCCCAGAGAGCTGTCCTGCCATTTCCCGTTTACCATCAGAAAAGTCCAAACCCTTTTCCCTAGTTTCCGTGTCTACGTTATTCGAAACATCCTAAAAGTATGTGTCTTGTGCTTTCCCTGTTTATCAGTAGTTTATGTAGTTGCTACACTGAGCTGGCCGTGGGGTGAAGAGCTGTGTGGTTTCGGCTGGACACCCATCCTGATGGCAGCTGCTGAGTTAGCAGGGCTCCGTGGGGTTACCTCCACTCCTTTGGAAAAAAGACCAGCCTTCCCCTTCTGATGGGATATTGTTCAATTTAGTGGATTTCAAAAACATTTAAGTGTTTTGAAGAAAGAAAATGGGACTTTTGAAAACCAAGGCACTTTGATGTTTTCCTGATACTCTGGAAGGAATTGTAGGTTTTACTTAGTAGTTTACATGCCAGTTCAGCCCTGAACTAAAGGTAAATTAGAAAGTTTTTGAAATTGATTTTAGAGGTCATCATAATCATCTGCTTTGTTCTGAGACTAGTTGTTCATTTTTCCAAGAAAATGAAGTTCCTTTTATTACTAACTAAACATACTACCAGAATTCCTCTGCACTTTGTGAAAATATAATGTCTGTAAATAAGGTAAAGTTGTCATGTCTTTTTTCGGGATCCTTTTTAAGGATCATGTTAATTCAGTTTTGCGCTTGATTTGTTATGATGTTTAAAGGCAAGATTTTAAGAATCTTGTGTCTTGAATGTTTTCAGATGGGTTAAGACCTAGTTCCCTGGGAAGTACTATCTAGAGTATCCTTTGAAACAGTTCTGGGTTCGAGTGACTTGAGAAGAAAATCCTCCCAGTGGGACATAGACGGAAGCACTTTGCTGGAAGAAGGAAAGTCGTTCATGCAGCACTGGGGCACCTGTGAGTGTTGGACAGAACGCTCGGAACAGGTGCGTCCCAGGCTCACCCAGGATACCATCCTTAGTGCTCCCTGCTCTGGTCGGCCAAGTGCTCAGCTGAGACCGTGTTGGAGTTGGGAAGCTGTCCCATTCTCTTTCAGGGCATCTGGCCACCGGCCAGCATTCCCATAACATTGTGGCGGGCGTCCCGGGCCACCTTTGTGTTGGTGCTGTGACGTCTGCGGCACAGCCCAGGCCGGTAGCCAGTGTGAGTGTACTCCCTGGGAAGATGGCTGTGTGGTCAGCGGGGCACAGAGACAGAAGGTGGGAGATCCACCTGCCCCGGTGGCTGCTCGGCCTCCCCCAGGCCACTTGGCCTCCCCCAGGCCGCTGTGTCCCTCAGGCTGTCAGCACTGAACATACTTACGAAGGCCATTAAAACGGTCGTCATAAGCCCAAATAAGCCCTTCCAGAAAACTTAGTTGCTACCTTCCCGTCTGTGAAAAGTGGCTTTTATGTGCTTTTTCCTTAGTGTCTGACATGGTGCTTTAAGCTGTGGACTCCTCTGAGGCAGACAGAGTTGCCTCTGGGTTCCAGACCCAAGATCTAGGAATTTACTGTACGTAGATGTTGTTAATCATCAGAAGTGGATGGTCATTAAAAATGATCAGCAAGAAGGAGATGCTAACCCACCTGGGTCCAGTGTTCCCGATCACAGTGTGAGGAGGTCTGGGTGAGGCATAGTGAAAATGCAGATCCCTGGACTTCACAGGTGCACAGACATCAGGGCCCAGGAAACTGCAGTCTAAGAAAACTCCTGAAACCCAGAATAATTTGATGCACATTCATGTTTGAGACTTGCCATCATGGGTCTCGGGGCCACTTAAAAGTCACGGGTTTGGTTTTTTTAGTATTCGCAGAGCTGTATCTCTGGGATGATGAGGCAATGCTTTTATGTCTCTAATGACTGTGACCTGACTCTTCCTCTGTTTTAAACCTCCAGATTACGTTTTACATCAATACAAGAATCTTATTCTTAAAGGACGTTGGAACTCTGGAAATGGCTCAAGTTGCGAATGCTTTCCGCGGTTGCTCAGATTATCGGCTTGTGGCATTCCTGTGTTAAGCCGTCCATGAGCCAGGCTGTGGGTTCCCCTGTGACCTCAGCCAGGCGGCCCTGGTCTGCTGTTGGCCTTCTGGATGGAGAACCACCCTCCGGCATCGGCACCCTAATGATGTTGATGGCTCCATCTGAAACAAAACTGCCTTCTAGATCAGCTCTGTTCTCTTCCTGAAAGCCTAACTGCTGAGTTTTAGAGTAACGCAGGAAGAAAACCTGAATGGCCGGACAGAAGGAACCCCACACCAGAATGATTTTTATTCGCAGATGCTCTTGCATTCTTGTGTTAACATAACTCTGGAAAATGGATTGATGTTGCCTTATGACTTTGGAAGATATGTATTATTTATTATAAGAAACAACTACTTTATTATAGGAACAAAATAATAGTATTTATCACAATGCATTTGTCATATACCCTTGGAATTTCTGTGAGTAACCACCTTATCTGTGTGTTTCACAGAATTGATGTTTGTCCTTAAGAGGGTGGAACTCAACCCACAGACCATCCCAGTTATGACTTGGGTGTGTGTGTGCAACGGCGTAGTACCAAGTGCATCCATGTTTACTCTCCAGAGAGCTCACACCAGCCTGCTTCCTAGACTGTGCAGAGAAAGAGAGATCATAATATGCTTAATGTGACTTTCCAGTATATGCGATACAGAGTTGAATTAGTTAACTATAACAATCTTATGTTTTATATTAAATTCCTTGTTACCCTCCTGGAAGGGAGTTTGACTATAGCAAAAACTGTAACAAGTGATCATCAAAGAAGTGTTTATAAATTGATTATTACTTCCTAGTAAGCGTTAATCACAACACGGTACCTCAAAAATCTATGAGATGCAGCTACACCATGCTTAGAAATTTATAGCTGCAAATACTGTTAAAGAGATTTTAAATCAATAGTCTAAGATTCTACCTTAAAAAAATTAGAAAAAGAGAAGCAACAGAAGTCCAAAGGAAACAGAAGGAAAGAATAAAGATTAGTATGGAAAACAGTGAAATAGGAAACAAAAACAATGTGGAAGAATCAACGAAACCAATAGCTGGGTCTTCAAAAAGATCCACAAGTTTGGCATACTTTGAGCTACAGTGACAGAGAAGACATGAATTGCCATTACCAAGAACGAAAGAGGGGACATTACTAACAACCTTACAGAAGTTAGGGTTGTAAATAAATGCTGTGTACAACTTCACGCCAACACACTGGACAAGTCAAGTGAGATGGAAAAATCTTAGACACAAGCTACCAAGATGTAGTCAAGAAGAAATGGAGGGTTTTAGTAGGCCTTTAACAAATTGAAACAAAGCCAAGGGCCAGATGGCTTCACTGGTGAATGCCACCAAATGTTGACAGAAGAAATCATGCCAATCTTTTCACAGATTTAGAAAATAGAAGAGGGGTATACTTAACTAGCTGTGTGCTCTGAGGCTCCTATTACCCTGATAGTAGGGCGAGACAAAAACGTAATGAGAATATTGTGGACCGGTATCCTTCATGAATTCTGAGTATAGCTACAGAAACTTCATCAACTCTAGTGACACACAGGCACACCTCTGAGATACTGCAGGTTTCTTTCCAGAAGCCAATATCACAATAAAGCGAATCAAATGAATTTTTTGGTTTCCCAGTACATATAAAAGTTATGTTTATACTGTAATCTGTTAAGTGTGAAATAGCATTATGTCTAAAAAATAGGTACATACCTTATTTAAAAATACCGCTAAAAATGCTAACCATTATCTGAGGTTTTCAGCGAGTTCTAATCACTAATCCCAGATAGCCATAACAAATATAATAATAATGAAGGTTGAAATATTGTAAGAATTACCAAAATGTGATGCACAGATAAGAAGTGAGTAGATGCTGTTGAAAATGCCGATAGACCTCCGATGCGGGGTTGCTACAAACCTTTGATCTTAAAAAAAGCAGTACTTGTGAAGAGCTATAAACAAGGTGTCCCTGTATAGAATGGGTTAAGGTACATGAGCAAGTGAGTTTTAATATCAGAAACCAGATGTATTCATTCCACCCTATTAACAGAAGACAGAAGGCACAAGTCAGCTCAACAGGTGGGAAAAAAGCATTTGACAAAATGTAATACCCATTCATAATAAAAACAAAAAATGTGGGAAAGGAGGGAATTTTCTCAGCCTGATGAAGCACCTCCATAAGAAATCTACAGCTGGGGCACCTGGCTGGCTCATTCCCCGGAGCATGCTACTCTTGATCTCAGTGTTGTGAGTTCAAGTCCCAAGTTGGCCGTAGAGATCACTTAAAAATAAAATCTTTTTTTTTTTTTTTTTTTTTTTTTTAATTTTTTTTTTCAACGTTTTTTATTTATTTTTGGGACAGAGAGAGACAGAGCATGAACGGGGGAGGGGCAGAGAGAGAGGGAGACACAGAATCGGAAACAGGCTCCAGGCTCCGAGCCATCAGCCCAGAGCCTGACGCGGGGCTTGAACTCACGGACCGTGAGATCGTGACCTGGCTGAAGTCGGACGCTTAACCAACTGCGCCACCCAGGCGCCCCAAAAATAAAATCTTAAAAACAAAATAATCTACAGCTAACATCGTACCCAGTGATGGCAGAATGACTGTGTTTCTCGTAGGATCAGGAACGTCAAGGGCATCCACGCTCATCCTTTCTACTCAACATTGTACTGGAGTCCAGTGAGAACAAAATAGTGAGCATCCAGAGAGAAAAGTAAGAAAAAGTTTTTATTGCAGATGACATGATTCTGTGAAAAATCTTACGGGCTAATGAATTCAACATGATGGAAACCTAGATCTATATGTAGATGTCAACCACATTTTTCTATATACTAGTGAACTTTCTGAAATGAAATTAATTCTATCCATGCAACATCAAAAAGATTAAAGTACTTGGGAATAAATTTAATACAAGATCGTACACTGAAGACTGCAAACATTAGGGATTTCATGTTCGTGGGTTGGAAGACTCATTGGTTATTAATATGGAGATCGTTCTGAGAATCCCTGCAGGCTTTGTTGCAGAAATTAAGCTGACCCTAAAATTTTTAGGGACATACAAAAGCCTCCCAATATTCCCAAAGGAATAGTGAAAACAAAATTGGATACAGTTCTTCCTGATTTCAGAACTTCCTGTAAATGTACCATAATTAAAATAGTGTGTTAGTGGTATAAGGATCTGTCTAGATCAGTGTCTCTCTGGAATTACAAATGAGAATCCTGAAATCAGCACTTAACATTCACGGTAAGTTGGTTTTCCTCAGAGGCACCAAGGCAGCTCAACAGGGAGAAGATGAGTACACGAAGCTGGAAAAATTTGATATCCACATGCAGAAGGATGTAGTTTGGCCCTTTACTGTATACAAATACTAACTCAGAGTGCCCCATGGACAAACCTGAATGTAAGGGCTAACACTGGAAAACTCGGAAGAAATCCTAAGTGAGAGTCTTCATGACCCTGGGTTCGCAGAGATTTCTCCTATACTACCCCCAAAAGCGAATCCATAAAAGGCCAGGCTGACACGTTAGATGTCACCAATGCCAAAAAGTTGTATCATGAGCTATCGTGAATGAGAGAAGCTACAGACGGGGAGAAGTGTTGGCGGATCATGTTGATAAAAGGATCGGTATCCAGAATCTAGAAGGAACGCTAACAAGACGACCCCAGTGAAGATGGAAAGGAGTTGAGTTAGACGCTCCTCTAAAGAAGGCATGCGAGCACCGGAAAGAGGTGCTCAGCGTCCTCCGTCCCTGGGGAAAAGCAGAAGAGCGTGGGGTTGCCACTTCTACTGCGACAGCCGTCCTGTGCAGGACAGGCGGTGATGGGTTGAACGTGGGAAGGACAGTGTCGCCGCTTGCTAAAAAGTCACAAAGCTGAGACCCTAGTTCCTAGGGGCGTACCCGTGAGGACTGACCCGTCTACGGAAAACACGTGAACCAGTATCGGGAGTGCATTTACAGCAGCCCCAGGGTGGACGTGGGGCAGCTGTCCGGTGGCCACTGTGCAGGGGGGCAGCATGGCCTGTCGTGGGGTGGAGCCCTGCTCAGGGACGGCAGGGTGTGGCTGGAGGAGCCTCAGAAACACGAAACGTGAGGGGAGCAGGTGGGAACGACCACTTACCGGGTGATTCCGTTTCTGTGGAAGGGCTCGAGGATGGAAAATGAGACGCAGAGCGGACTCTGGGCCGAAGGGCTGCGCCGGGAAGGGAGAGCACCCGCTGGTGGGCGCGGGAGGTTCGGGGTGAGGGAAGTGTCTCCAGTCAGATCCTAGTGACCCCCGTCCCCCCCCCCCCCCCCCCCGCCACAGGGGCAGGGCTCTCGGCCGGGCTGTCCTCCCGCTGCCGCGTGGGCCGGGGACACCCTCTCTCGTCACGGGAGAACTCCAGGACAGGCCCGTGGCACCGCGGACGAGAGACACGGTGAGGAGACGCGCTCCGGGGACGCGAGCCACGGGCTGGGGCGGGGTCCCGGCGGCCGGCTCTCCCTCGTCGCCCCGCGGAGGCACGTGCTGCTCACGGGGCGGGGGCGGGGCCGGCGCCGGCCTTTCTCCTCGCGGAGCCGCCATATTGGGCCGGGTCGGCGGCCCGGCTCCTGGCGCGGCTCCGCCCTTCCGGCCTTCGGTCCCGCTGGAACCTGCCAGGCCGCCGCGCCCGCCTCCTCGAGTGCCCTCGGGGGCGGCAGGTGGTGGCCGAGGGCCCGCGGCGCCGTGAGCGAGCTCGCCGCGGGCGGTGTTGCGGAAGAGAGCTTGTGAGGCGACGCCGCCGTCCGCCTTCCGCCTTTGCTACCCGGCGTCTCAGGAGTCCTCCGTGATACGGCCGCTCGGCGGTTGCCGTGAAGACCCCGGACTTGGCCGTGTGTCTCTGAGTGAGTGTCTGTCTCGGCTGAAAGCGGTTCGGCCGTGTGGTCGCGAACCTCGAGAGACCAGCCTGGCGCTCCGGTCTTGGCGGAGACCGCGGGGGGCGGGGGAGGCTGCGTCTCAGGCACGGCCGCCGCGTGTCACCTGCGGACGGCCTCCTGCGGGAGCCTCAGCCCTGACCTGCTGGCTGCTCTGGCCTTGGGTTTCGGGCAGGGGGACACTGTGTGCGGGACGGGGACGTGGCCGGCGTCCCTGAGCCGATGGTCTCCCTTGGGTTTGGGGCAGGGGGACGCCGTGTGGGACGGGGACGTGGCTGGTGTCGCCGAGCCGACTGTCTCTCTTTCCTGGCGCACAGACGTGTCTCTAATCCTGGACAGAGTAAGGCCCCGGGGAGGAGCGGGGCCGTCCGTCCACCTTAGGTCATGTCCGATGGTGACCAGTGTGGCCTGTGGGGGGTTACCTCTCAAGGCTGGAGCCCCTAAAGGATTAGTGTCCTCCTGAGAGGGGCTCCAGGGAGTGCTCTGGCCCACGCACCATGCAGGGACAGAGGTCGCCATCCCTGAACCTGGAAGAGGTCACACTCTCTCTGGACCTCAGCCTGCAGAGCTGAGAAGCGTGGTTCCACCGTGGAAGCCCCCAGCCCAGGGAGTCGCCACCGCCGCCTGCAGGGGTGAAGTCTCCCTGGGGCGCCGTGTGTTCCCGCTCGGAATCTCACGGTGACTCCCAGGTGGCGGTGGGCCCCCAGAATGTCTTGTAGGAGACCTGGACCCACGGGGAGGGTCTTTCTCTGAGCGCCTGACCTAGGGCTCTGCCCCAGAATCTTCTGTGATGAGTGGGGCATGCCCAGTGCAGTGGCCACGCTGACTTCCGGGACCCTGCCCGGGGCTGACGAATGTCGTAGCTCTGTTCTGGCATTACCGACCTTGTGGCGTCTGGCTCAGAGCGGCTGTGGTGGCCCGTGCAGGTGAGGCACTGGCAGTAGCTGGCGGTCGTCTGTCTCCTTGCTGTTCTGGAGCTGCACAGGCGGGCCTCACATACTCGCTGGTGTGTGTGGTAAACTCCACGCCTTCAAAAGGCAGACATCTGTCTCCTTCCCGTTTCTCCCCTTGGGTTCGGCCAGACTTTTTCAGGGGCTTCGGTTCAGGCACGAAGGGGCCTTATTCTGTGATGTAAGAGACCCCCCCCCCCCCCCCGTTTCTGCCCGTGAGCCAGCAGGGACCCTGTGCAGACACGACCCTGGAGGACAGTCCCGGCGGCCGCCTGCAGCAAAGGCAGTGCATTCTCAATGCCTGGGGAGCAGGCCAGCTCAGGGCCACCCCCGCCTGCCCACTGGCTGCTCCCCAGATGACCTTGAGCCCTGAGACCACCCGAGGCTGGGCTCCCAGGGCCCCAGCCCCACTGTGAAGAATGGTCTCGTTGCCACCTATTCCTTACTTCCCTCTGGGATTGTCCACGAGGAGGCAGACTCGTGCCGAGGGCTCCATGGCTCTGTCAGGCACAGCATCAGACCCAGAGCAAACAACAGTGCAAGCCCCATTCAGGGCCTGGAGGAAATGGAACCCCATCTGTGCCGTTCAGCCCCTGACCTAGCTGTGTTTGGCTCTGAGCAGTGTATGAGTCCCTTGGGAAGCCTTTGATATCCCAGGGCCTACCTGTGGCAGTTGTGGGAAAGACCCCCCAGGATGCCTACCTTCAGGGCAAGGTGACAGTGGTGGTGTCCCCACAGGACTTGGGCCTCAGGGAGCATCCACCATGAGGGCCTGACCCTAGGCGTGTCTGCTTCTGCCCACCTGCCGTTTGCTGGCCCAGCCGCTGGCCGGACTTGTGTGAGCGCGTGTCCTGCGTTCATGGTTTACAGAGACAGAAGGCAGGGGGGCACCTCTTGCCAATGAAGAAGTGCACGCCTGAGGTCAAGGGTCTGTCCAGTTGGGGACACCCACCTGTGGAGGGCAGTGCAGGGGTTGGTTTCTGTCCTCTGCATGTGCTCACGCTTGCCTGTTCATTGTAACCTGATGACCGTCACTGTCCGTGCAGCTGAGCCTCGTCAGCTGTCACTGTGTCTTAAGTACATATTTACAAAACAAGCTCGAACAGACAGCCTGGAAAGTTCTGATCTCTCTCTGAAGACGGGATGGTGTCTTTTACCCCCAGGTTGTACATTAGATGCACATTAGAATCAGTCGTGGTTTTTCCTGTTCTTTGCCAGTCCCAGAGATTGAGGACAGGTGTATGTGCTCACTCGAGTGTGTGTGTGTACAAGATGTATGCAGCCATGTGTTTAGATGTGCATGTGTATGTGTCTGTGTGCATGTGCATGAGCAGGTGAATGAGTGTGTGAGCGTGGGTAGGTGAGTGTGCACGGGTGAGTGTGTGTGTGTACGTGTGCTGAGGGCCTGTCTCTGAGGACTGGGGGGTGAGAACACAGATGGAGGGAGAGCAGGCCAGTGAGGAGGAGGACAGAGCGCAGGCTGAGATGCGCAGGTTGGGGCCAGGCACCCAGAGAATGGATTGTTTCCAACTAGGCCTCTGTTGAGACAGATGTGTGTGCCCAGGGGTGCTCTGGACACTAGGGGGTGCTGCACACAATGCTCCTGGAGGTAGGCAGTGCATGTTCGGATTCAGTGGGTCTGTTGCGAGCATTTCTCACCAGCTGCAGGGGCAGCTGCCGTCCTGGGAGTGGCCGGGTGTGTAGACGAGGGGCCCCCAGAGAATCAGGAGACCTGGGGAGGCGGCCAGCCTCCAGAGCTGTTGTCAGGCCACTCGAGTGAGACTCCTGCAGGCCGAAACGGCTTGTGGGTGAGGGTGGGGAGGCTGGGCCTCCAATCTGCCAGGACACTGGAACCCACCCCCTGGGGCTGGGTGGGGGAGCCTCTGTGGAGTAAAACTGCAGTCACCAAGATGGACACCACCTCACCAACCACGTTAACTAGTGAGCATGTGGCTGCTTAGAAAGCAGTCACCAGGCCTGGAGGACAGGTAGCCTCCACTTGGAGGGCACAGCCTAATAGGAAGAAGCCGGGGCCTGAAGACAGGGCTGTGGAAAGGCCCTTCCCCTGAGCGTCTTTTCTGGGCAGCCCTGCTGGCCAGCCTCAGGCCCTGGGAATGCTGTGGGGTGAGTGTGCACCCCACACTTCGTGGTCAGCAGTCAGAGCCTGGAACGTCACAACCAGAGGTCAAGCACAGACGTATGAGGGCCTCCCTCGGGCCTGCACCCAGCTGGCGGTCTTACAAGGGTGTCCCTGGGTCGTGGGCACTTGGCTGGGTCACTGTGGTCTCTGCTGTGACAAACAGAGTCACTATCACTTGTGGGAGTTCAACAGTACCAGTCAATGTTATAAGAACAAAGAAAACAGAATATCTTGCTATTTGCTGGTTACTTTTCCAGACACCTTGCATATTTTCTCACGAAGTCTTCATAGCAGACGTTACCTTCTCTTTCACAGATGTGGAAACTAAGGCAGAGAGCCAGGAGGTAACTTGCCCAAGGTCACACCACCAGGACGTGGTGGTCCCACGTCCCTCACCTCCACAGATGTAGCGCTCATGCCAGAGCCCCGAGGGACACGCAGCCACATGCATGATGACGGGTTGTGACGCATGTCCTTGGTGCTGCGCTCACGTTGCGCTGTGGTGATGAGAGGGGGAAACTTACTCAACACAGCATATTCACGCTTGTTTCACACATGCCACGTTGGCGTGGCTCAAAATGACACGACTTGGTGTGGATGTGGGGGCGGCGAGCCTCATTTGCTGCTGCCAGTCTGCAGGGGTTGAGGCCTCTGCGAAGGAGTCCCTGTGAGACCCGGCATCCTGCCCCAACAGGTGTCAGCCCAGCAGAAGTGAAACTTGTGTTCGCATCAAGTCCGTCCGTTCAGCTGAGGTCAGAGTATGTTTGCAGGGGCCAGGAAGTGGACCAGCCCCTGTGTCCGTCAGCTGATGCGCGAGCAGTGTGGCCTGTCTACACAGTGACTGGTGTGCAGCCGCAAGAGGGGTGACCTAGGGGTACTGGCCACCACAGGGATGAATCTTGAAACGTCGCAAAGTGTGAGAGAAGCCAGACCAGGGGCCACATGCGTGTCCTGTGCTTCTGTTTCTGGAACGGCCTGGAACCGGCAGAGCCTCAGGGACTGGGAGCTTGGTGAGAGGTTGCAGGGCTGGGGTTCCTTGGAGACCCTGGAGACAAATGAAAGTACACAGCGATCATGGTTGCACAGCCAGCCCACGGAATTGCACTACTGCGGGGTGGACGTTATGGTCTATGAACTGTGTCTCTAGTTTTAAAAGGTCTGCAATGGGCCCCGGGGAGGATAAAGGCTGCAGCTGCACTCACTGAGTGGAGCCTACGGGCTCACATGGAGAGCTGAGGGACAACAGCTGAGATGGCCCCAGCCCAGATTCACTGTAGTGTCCTTCCTGGTCCTGAGGACATAGGTGACCTATCGGCTGTCATACCCAAGCTTTACACCAGCAACCTGGGATGAGGAGTTAATGGAAAGCTGGCATCGGGCATGGGAATGTCTGGGGCACCAACCCCAGAGAAAAGAGAGCGGCGACAGGCCTGACTCCACACACGGCCCCCAGGACTCCCCAGTGTGAACAGCCTCACCCCGAAACTTGCCAAGACAGGCTCTGCCCTGGGGGAGAGTCGGCATGTGCCAGAAAGGGGAGAAATGGGATCAGAAACTGTCTAAATGAGATCATCAAATAATCCATCATGGTCATCGCTCACGTTCACGGAAGGCTAGAACAAACCACTGCTCTGAGCAGTTTGTTAAATAAGTAGGTTTAAAGGATTTAGCAGAGTAAGACACTGAAGGCACAGTGGGCAGATCTGAACTAAAGAAATAAGATTCTGGACGTGGCAGATACAGTCACGGAAGTAAGCATCCGGTGGTTAGTAGAGTGGACGTCTGGGGAGAGACAGTGAACTGGACGGCAGGTCTGAGACATCTGGGGTGGGAGTGGGTGTCCATGGATGGGACACGGGACATGTCCCTCAGTGGTTCTGAAAGAAGAGCGTGTGGGGTGTGGGTGCGGGGCTGACTTCTCGGTCGGTGGCTCAGAATTCTCCAGACTCCGGGAGAGCTGGGGCCTTAGGCTGATGAAGCACAATCAGACCCAGACAAGGTAATCAGATCAATAAACCAGCAGCAGAACGGTCAAAACAGAAGAGTGAAAGCTGGGAAGCGAAACGCAGACCGCTTACCTGCCCAGATCATTCCAGAAGGAGGGAGAAGAGAATATTTTCAGAAAAGCAGGAATAAGAGTATTTCCTATTGTAAATACTTGTTGAAACCACTGGTAAGTGGCAGACTGTTTGTAGCACAACGAAGACGGTGGAAATAAATCTTGGTCTGTGGTAATTGCCACACATGCAAGGAGGCTGAGCCCATCGTCGAGAAGTGAAAGGTCCTAAGGCTGGAGGAAGAAGTCCAGGTTCCTTCCTGCTTGCACACCGTGTCATGAAAAAGGAGTTTAAAGTAACAAGATAAAACAGGCTGATACTCTCCAGAAAGGGGTGGCACAGCTGTGTGAACATCAGCCTCCCTTAAGGTTAAAAGCATCAACAAGAATAGAACAACGAATAAAGTCATGACTGCTACTTGCTGACGTAAAGGAGAAACCTGTGAGGCACGCAGGATCATCTTAACCACGCACGCGCTCAGAGTACATCAAAGACGGTACACGGCCTGACGAGGAGGTTGACAGCTGGAAAAATGGGACGTGCTTCTGGGAGATTAGTGAGACAGAAATGAATACCGGCAGATGAGGTCTGAATCATAACAGTTGGTGAGTGTAGATCCCTGCGCCAAACGGGGTAGATAATGTGTCCTTGCTTGGTGCCATTACACACACCAGCCAGGTGGCAGGCATGCAGATAAACCCCAGCAGATCCCCCACAGGCTGCATCATGCAGACCCCTCGCTCTGAGCACAGTGTGATGAAATTATGAATCCGTAAACAGAGGCACCAACCCTGGATAGTAAAACCATCTTTCTAAATATCAAACGAGTTGAAGAAGAATCCATAGTAAAAATTACAGCATGTTTTGAATTTAACAAAAATTGCTCATCAAATTTTATGGGATGATCTTAAAAACTTTCAATGGACGTTCAGTGGGAATTGACGCAGCCTTAAATCCATCTATGAAAGAATAATGATTGAAAACTGATAAATATACAAGAAGATAAGCCCGAGGGAAGCAGAGAGATGGACGCAGGTGTGGATAGACAGCACTGAGCCACGCAGCCGGAGTGAGGGAGGACACGCGTGAGGAGAAGAGAGAAGCCGCAAACGATTTTTAAAAGACCTAATTATGGACAAAATAGATATTTTTAGTTTCAAGGGAAGAGTATGAACAATTGGATGTCTCTGAATGAGGCCCTTAGACAAAATGGGCAGTTTTCTAGAAAAATAAAACTCACTGAATAAACTAGGAAATCCTAGTAAACCTATAATCGCTAGAGAAACAGAATGAAAAGCTCACGATCTGTGCACAAAAGTGAAACCAGGAAGGTAAGCCACACTGGTTTTGTTGGACCTTCAGGGCACAGGTCCTCCGCAGTTCGTACAGCTGTCCCTGAGGACCATGGGAGAGAGGCCCTGCGTCCGTCCCACAAGGCTCAGATGCTCCTGGAGCATCCCACATGGGTCCCAACACCTCTGCTCCCCAAGGATGAGCGGCCACCACCTGATGGTTGAAGGAAGGTGTCGGGGAGCCAAGGAAGCGAGGAAGAGCCTTGTAAGGTTTTCATTTGAGTTGGGTGGGATCACTTAAAAATTTTTTTTGTGGGTCGCCTGGGTGGCTTGGTCGGTTAAGCATCTGACTTCGGCTCAGGTCATGATCTCACGGTCCGTGAGTTTGAGCCCCGCGTCGGGCTCTGTGCTCACAGCTCAGAGCCTGGAGCTTGTTTTCACATTCTGTGTCTCCCTCTCTCTCTGCCCCTCCCCTGTTCATGCTCTGTCTCTCTCTGTCTCGAAAATAAATAAACGTTAAAAAAAAATTTTTTTAGTGTTTATTTTTGAGAGAGAGACACAGTGCGAGCGGGGGAGGGGCAGAGAGAGGGGAGACACAGAATCCAAAGCAGGCTCCAGGCTCCCAGCTGTCAGCACAGAGCTTTAAAGGTCTTATTTCTTGAAAACACTATTTTGATCCCCAGTGGGATGGGTCCTAAGGACAAAAAACCCAGAGGGACATCTTAAACTGTGTTCAGGTGACTTCTTTCTAGTAGCAATATTGTCACCATTATTTTGAAGCTATTATGTTTCTAATATAACGTTAGTCATTTTGGATTATTTGGAATAAAACTTTATCATGCAAAGACGACAGTTACAGGTATAAAATTAGAAATATCAGCATGAACTCGAGATTGAGTTTTCTCTTTTCACAACATCCGTATCCCCTAGCTGTGTCCATGACCATGCCTAGGAGCAGTGTAACCCTGCAGGGGCGAGCCCCTCTATGCCAGTGCACTCACAAACATGCCTCTGGAAGTGGCCGGGCTCTCTGGAGAAATGCCTCATTCTGCATCTCGGGCAGGAAACGCACACAGTGAACTGATAAACTGGGCCTCCTTCTGTGCCTGAGAAAAAAGACCACAAGGCTCACTTAAAAAGGACACACAGGTGTCAACTTGTAAGGGGTCCCACCGGCCAAAGAAGTGACAGTTTGAGCACTAGAGAGAAAAATGACTACACTGGGTCAGAACACATGAAATTTATAAGTTTCATTATGATACTTGATAAAATGCACTGGTGGTCTTCCCGGGTTGCTAGGCACCAACTGACTGTGAAAACTGGTAAGAATTGTGTATTGATCCAGGTCTTTCTGCACGGACCTCGGGGTAACCACTGTAGAGAAAGGACAGACTGTTTTTACAGAAAAATTCTGGTGCCTGAGGCCAAGTGGGGGATAGATTTAAGAAATGGTCATTTTACAACGCAATGGAACAGTGGGTCAAGATGGGAGTCATCAGTAGATGCTAGACCGGTTGGGGAAGGTCTGGTGGAGAACTCTACAGTGGGGAAGGGGTGTCCATACCTGGACCACCGATGATCCATCCGTGTCAGCAGAAGTGAGGCAGGAAACCCGTGGCATCACGTAGGGAATCGTCCCACCAAGATGACCTTCTAGTTCAAAGCAACCTTTTCTCGAAACCAGGGCTAGAAGTATTAACTTGGTATTACCACCAGAAGGCAGTCCACTGGCTTCTTCCATAAATAGCGTGGACAGGAGTGGGGCCATAAATAGATAGCATGGACAGGAGTGGGGCCATAAATAGGTAGCATGGACAGGAGTGGGGCCATAAATAGATAGCATGGACAGGAGTGGAGTGACCAGAGGAAGGGAGCTTTTGCAGATTGAAACAGACTTAAGGGACTGACCATATTTGTAAGGGTGACTCTTCCATGGATCCTGATCTGAGCAAACCATGTGTAAGAAGATGTTTGTTTTTTAACCGTTGGGAGATTTGAACGTGGCTTGCTGTTCGATGGAATCAAAGACTTAAATTTTTGTGAGGTGTGACGGTGGCATAGCAGTTGAATGGTGAAGAGGCCTTATGTGTTTAGAGACACGCCGAAGCGTTGGCACGGCACGCACGGTGTCTGGTGGTGCAGATAAGTCTTAGGCCCTCGTTTGGGTCTAAGAGTTGAGAAGCGTGGGTTTGACCTAAGGGTCAAGAAAGGCACCACGGACCCTTTAGGATCATGTCTACTTTCCGGTGACAGGAAAGGGTACCCCAGCCCTGGTCCAATCATGACATCCAGGGGGTGTCTTCAGATGAAGCGGGGTGGGGCTTGGACCCTGGAGTGTTCCCCGTGGGGTGCCGTTCTCCTTCCGGCAAGGTTTCAGTTGCACAGGAAATACAGTGGGTTGAGGCCGTTGCGTGCCCATGACCAGGGCTGGCCCTCCTCCCTCAGGAGGCTGTGCCCACGCCGAGATGTGGACGGTGCCAGCTGTCCCCCTGGGACCTGGTGGAGGCACCCCAGCTGCGCACCGCGAGGCCTCGCCTCTGCTGTGGCCCCCACACCCACCGGAGGGCCAGCTCCATAGTTACTCTGAACCCAAGTGGGGGCTCAGGAGAGCATCCGCTGCTTGTCAGTTCACGAAACTGCCACCTTTCAGTTGGCAGCACACAGACAGCCGTTCCTGTGTTTTCGTGCTTTTTTTCCTGACGTGGAGACCCTTTTCCCCTCGCAGACGCTGCTAGTGACCGGCTTTCTTGGAGCGGAGGCATTGCGTGTGCGTGTGCGTGCGTGTGTGTGTACTCGGACCTGTGTTGGGAGCTGGTCCGAGAAGGGACACGGGAGACCCGGCGGGAGGGAGAAGTTCCAGCTCTGCTTTCTGGAAGAGAGCTGGGTTTTCCCTTTGACCTGCATCCCTGGTTTTCGTGGGATCCTCTTTGCGCTGCTGAGGGGTGACCTGGGGACTGGGCCAGAGGCAGCTTGAAATGAGCAAGTCAGCAGCCCTGGCTGCGGGCAGTGATGCATAGGGGCCGCTGTCTGACGGTGGCGCTCCCTCTGGCTGGCGCTTGTCTCGCCTGCAGGGTCTCGCGGGCAAAGCGGGAGGCAGGTGCATGCCGTTTCTCTTCGAAAAGGGAAACGGAGTGGTTTTCAGTAGCTGTAATTGGGGATAAAGAAGTGTTGAGGCGGATCCCCTTGTTGGGAGGCTTGGAAGGAGGGAAAAATGGGGCGTCTCCCGACGTCGGGCCTGGACACGACTGCCAGGCGGCCGCTCTGCTAGGGCAGTGACTCCCGTTCCCACGTGAATTAGGGCACAGCAAGTTGTGCACCGTGTAGTTTTGGCTTTGTTGCTGTTGTCCTGCCAGTGGCCGTTGTTGTGAGGCCACCTGCCCCTCCATGGACCACGGGCCCCCCCTTTTCCTCACCAGACCCCAAGAACTGCCCTCTGTGAGGGTGCCCAGCTGTGTGCTCGTACTGAGCCCCGAAATCACGTCTGTCCCTGCAGTGACTTGCCTCATCCCTTCTCGTGTGCACAGTGGGGAGAAGGATGCTGGACACCCCAGGGGCCGGCCTTCACTGGGGGGCTGGGAGGGGGCCGCCATCCAGCAAGCAGTTCCCGTTCCAGCAGGACAGGAGGACTCGAGGCCAGAGGGCACCCCGGGCTGGCAGGTGATCAGGACCCGAGGCCAGAGGGCACCCCCGGGTGTCGGGGGGGGCAAAGCCGCTCAGGGACCTGGATGGGGTGGCGGGACTGTTTTTTCTAAGAGAGCCGCACATGTGTTTCGTGTGGGTTTCGGGATCTTTCATTTTACGGTAAAAGCTCACCCACGGGCGAGGTAAGAAAACAAACCATGCAGCGGCCAGAGAAAGTAGCAGGAACCATGCATCCACGGGCCTCTGGACGACACATCTGGGAGACATTTCAGGCTGACAGGGTTTTACACAGACACACTTGCCTTTGTGACCTTGTTAATTAAAACTTGGAAGCAATTTTCCTCGACGGTGGGTGCCCTCCAGCTGCCGGGCGCTTTGGGCTAGGTGTGGCTAAAAAGACGAGCAGGCCCAGTAGTGTTGTGGTCTTCTCAGTATCCAGATGCTTTCACTTGAAGCCTCCGAGCTGGTCCTGGTGCGCGTGGGACGGAGCTCAGTGCTCCCCGCCAGCTCTGGAGGCTCAGCCGATCCCGTTCCTCGCCAGGTCACCAGCGGCACACCTCAGTCACCCCACCAGCCCATCCTGTCCCAGAAGGGACTCACAGCAACAAGGACCAGAGACACTAAAAGAACACAACACTTGGGGCGCTGGGGGCTCCGCTGGTTGGGTGTCCGACTTCGGCTCAGGTTGTGATCTCCCAGTTCGTGGGTTCGAGCCTCGCGTCTGGGTCTGTGGTGAAAGTCTGGAGACTGCTTCGGGGTCTGTGTCTCCTTCTCCCTCTGCTTCTCCCCTGCTCACACTCTGTCTCTCTCTCTCAAAAATAAACATAAAAAAAAAAAACAAAACACTAGATGCGTAAAAGAAAGGGGGTTGTGGCTCTGATTCTGGGCCCTGCGTTGGGGGGACCCTCCAGTCGGGCTGGCACTTAGGAATTTATGGAGCCTGTAAATCAAGTACCTGGGGATGGGGAAGGAGGGGACACGGGTGAACACTCTGATAAAATGACAGAACAAAAAAGTTCTCAAAAGTTGTGTGATTCTGGGTTATACTCCAGGAACACGAGTAAGAAGGAAAAGCATTTCAGGGTCCAAAGCTGTGTGGGTCCGCGGAGCCCCCACCACACCCCACACATTATTCTCGCGTGGCTCCTTGTTTCCCCATACTTGCCCTTGTGTGAAGTTCGGTTTTGGGGATGGTTTTGCTCTGGAATAGTGGTAGACTTCACGTTATTGAAATAGGACGGACGTGGTGGGACATGGGGTCCTAACGTCCCCAGGTTCATCAGCCAGGGGCTGTCCCCGTTGTCTGGTGCCTGGGCCTGGGCTGCTTGCCCCAGGTGGACAGGGAGGGGCACACACGAAGGAGATGGCTGGCACGTGGGCGCTGGATCAGTTGGTTTGCGCCCGGGCTCTCCTTACCCGTCTAGGCAGTCGGTAGCCCTGGGAGAGGGGGTGGGGGCGGGCTGTCCCTGCCGGTCAACAGAGCCTGATGTCACACGTCAGAAACTCATGGTCGATACACTCGCATGAACACTCCTCCTGCTACCAATGTCCATTACATTAATGCCTGGGCTCTAAACCTCACTCAGGGCTGGAGGTGGCTGTGGTTTCCTGATGCAGCGCCACGGGTGACCTCTGCTGCCCACGTGGTGTCTGCTGGGAAATGGGAGCCTGCCTATCCCGTGTCTCACTGAGAAGCATCTTGTAGGTGCTTTTTCTGAAGAACAGGCAAAGTTACTAACTCCTATGGGGCCATCATGAAATTTAAGGAAAACTGGACTTTTCACCGTGATTGCATGGAGGTAAAGAATGTGCTGACCGCTGAGAACAGTGTGGTGCCGCGGGCGTGGTTCAGGTTGTGTCAGCTTTTCCCCGCTGTTCTTGTGCACCTTCAGGGCCAGTGTCAGCACCCAAGGAAGGCAGCTGCTGTCTTAAGTGTTACCATGAGGACAGTTTCAACCTGCATGTCACCTGAGAGGGTCTCATGTCACCTAGTGCTCCGCAGAACGTACTGTGAAAACTGCTGACATGAGGGTTTATTTTCCTCAGAAGCCATCTGTAAGCATCCTGGAGATTGCTAGTTGCTGGTTTGGGTTCAGTGGCTCATGCTGTCAGAGGACTAGGCCCGTATCTCTGAAATTCTCTAGGCCTATTCCTCACAGTCTCAGAATGGCTGCAGCAGCTCCAGACATCACGTCCTCACTAGCATTCAAAGTTAGAAAGAAGGTTAGCACCAGGCAGGGGGTTCTCGAGAAATTCCCTTCATATCAGGGAGAGGAATACCATTCCAGGAAGAGCCTCACATCTCACTGGGCAGGTATTGAGGAGGGAGGTTGGGGAGGGTGTTGGGATTGTCCTAACACCATGTGGTGGGTGGCAGGCAGGGAGAATGGGGTTAGCAACAGGAAGCACAGTACCTGAACAGTACTTTGGGATTTCACTCTCATATTAATAAAACCAAAGTCCACATTTCCAATTTCATAGTTTGTTTACAAAGAGAGGAGCTACATTTATTACTTTGTTTTTGCAACACCTCGTAAGCCTTTTGTGAAGATTGGATAACACCAAGTAGGTAAAGTGCCCAACACGGTGCCTGGTGCATGGCGTGAATGCACACCACCCACTTTACCATGCACCGGGCGCCCGGCCCTCCACGAGCTGCCACAGCCCTCCTTCCCTCGTCCTCTATCAGCTTCCTGCACACGGCCACTGCAGCCACGTGGAGATGCTTGCTCTTCCCTGTCCCCAGCCCACCGAGCCCACCCCCTACCCCCCACCTGCTCCTGGGCCTGCCCTCCTATGCCGCCTTCCAGTCCTGCCCTGAAGGTAACTGTCCGTCCTCAGCGCTGCTGTTAGGGGTTGAATTGTGTCCCTTCAGCAAAGGTATGCTGACATCCTGGCCCCCAGAACCTCAGGATGACTTGGAAAGCGGGTTGTTGCAGATATAAGTAGTTAAATGAAGCCAGTGTCGTGTGGATGTCCTGCTGCCGTGTTGGGAGCAGGTCCCGCATCGGGCGTGGACTCCTGCAATCTCAGGGGCTCAGACCTCGGCTCGAGCACGCTCCCACCTCCCACTGCCCCACAGCCTTCTGGGAACGGGTTCCAGACTGCTCCGTCCTCCTCTGTTGGTGTCCCTTAGTGTCCCGACTCCACCTGGGTGTGGGGTGCAGAGGGTCCCCTTGGGACATGTGAGTCTCGCTGAGTCTCAGGGTGGGCACGGTGGTGGGAGCAGCTGGCAGGACAGAGAACCCAACAGCTGTGCGGCCGCTCATGGGCCAGCCCCCTGGGCCAGTGTGAAGGTCGTGTTCACCCTGTGCCCAAGACAATGGAACATTCAACCATGACGGGCCAAGCGAGAGCCACTGGAGAAAGGGAAGAGCTTCTTGCACACTTGGGTGCGGCCACCAGCCCCGGGTTTTCATTTTGCGCCAGGCCTAGCAGCTGCTGTGGCCAGCCCTGGTTGGGAGCCGTGGAGAGGTGCCCCAACGCGGAAATGATGCACAGATCCATTCGCTGCAACTGGGACCGGTTCTCGTGACTTGGAACCTGGGCACGCAGCCTCACGACCACACAGGTGTCCGGGAGGTGTCCGCCACCAGGTGGTCACCCTCCCTGGGGAGGGGCGGTCTGGCCGCCAGACCTCATACCCGGTGTGCAGGGTCGGCCAGGCTGCTCCTGCAGAGATGGGGCAGGGGTCGTGAGCCGCATCTCAGATTCCACAGCCCTTGGCAAGGGCACCCCCAGCCTGGTGCGACCCCCACCTCACTGGGTACATTTCTGAGGACGGTTTGGTGGGATATGGGGGTGAGCTTCAAAAAGAGAAAATGAAGCCGTGTCCTGTATGGCACGGCGCCTTGTCCCACATGATTAAAGTCTCTCCAGATCCTGGCACATAGAAGCCATTGTGCAGTTGTTGAACGCCTCCCGCCACCACCCATCCACCTGAACTGCTGTCACCCCCTGCTGGGTTTACTGTTGACTTGGGACACCCATAGGACTGCTCTTTCCCTCCACACCTTACTTTCCCTCGTTCAGAGGGCACTGCAGCCCAGGCTTTCTCTCACACTAGACTTAAACATTTGGGGTCAGGGACACGCACTGCTTGTGCGTGGGTGGAGCCGTGTCCCCCAATTCCACGTGCTGAAGCCCTAACCCCCAATGGGGCTGTGTCTGGAAGTAGGGTTTTTAGCGGGTAATGATGCGTAAACAAGGTCCCGATCTGATAGGACGTAGCTTTAAAGAAGAGGAAGACAGCTCTCCCCACTGCCATGCAGGGACACAGGGAGAAGGTGGAGGTGTACAAGCCGGGCAGGGGCTTACCAGCACCTCTCATCTCCAGAGCTTACTTCCCACCTCCAGAGCTGTGAGATGCGAGTTTCTGCTGTTGCAGCCACCGGCTCTGTTAGGGCAGCGGGGGAGCCTGAGGCACACTGTCCCCTTCTCTCTGTGCCTGCGTTTTGTGTTTCAGTCCATCTGCTGGAGCAGCACAAATGCTTCTAGAACCATCTAACACATTACTGGGAAGAAGCTGGTGGGGCCGGGGAGCACTTCCTCAGCCCAAGACCATATCTGTTTTGACCACTTCTAAACACGAAGTTGTGTCTGGGAAGCTGGGCCTGTGGGGTGACTTGCTTGTGACCCCATAGCTAGTCACTGAGAAAGCCAGCCTTCTGTTCGTCACTTTGCCGTCCGTTCCCTGCAGTTGGTCAACCGCCATTTTAAAAGTGAGCCATGAAGACCTCATGTCATTCCCTGAGAACAAATACTTAAGTACAGGAGAATAAATAACTGCAGCATGAATATTTAAAACCAGGAAATTCAGAGTGTGATATTTGCACACTGGGAGGTCTAATTTGTTTGCTGTGCTGATCAGAGCAGAAAAAGCTTCCATGAGAATATTTGTGTATTCATAACTAGTGGTAGAAATAAATGAATCTTCCTGTGTACATCTTGTAGTGAAAAAAAAGAGTCTATTTCATGGCAAGTGGCCTCGGGTCCTGTTTCTTCGGTGCCTCTCTTCTGGAACATAGACGCAACTCGGTATGCAGCATCTAAAGACGGAGTGGGGAAGAGGCATGCTGGCTGGGGACTTCCCAGGTGTTCCTGCTCAGAAAAATACTTCGTCTGAGAAACAGCCTCAGTCAGAAGTGGGGAGAGCTTGCTTGCCGAGCACAGACAGGCAGAGCCATGATCGTACCACAGTGTTTCTTTCCAGAGGGGCTTTGCAGTCTCCTGTGCCAACCAGCCAGTGTTAGCTCCAGGAACATTCTGCCCCATAGTCAATGCCCTGGCTGTGAGCCAGCCGAGGTATGAGAGCTCTTGAAAGCTGCTCGGGAGGAATAGAGCTGGATGCCAGTTAAAGGTGATGAACAGATTCTATTCAGTACCACTGCACCGGTGGCGGGGGGGGGGGGGGGGGGGAGGGGGCGCGGAAAGCTGAGCTCAACTCTGAACACAGGCCAAGGGAGAGGGTGGGGTGGGGTCAGTGTGTGGAGGCGGATGGAAAGCCAGTTAGAGGAGACACCAAGGGCGGGGGATTGTTGGTGAAGGTAGGCGGGGTGATCAAGAATGGGGGCTGACTCAGTGGGATTCTTGGCAGGCAGGGGACGGGGCCCAGGGACCAACCTTAGGTGAGGAGCATCCTGGGAGCCTCCGGGGACTTTTGTCATCAGACAGGAGGAGATGCAGTTTGGGTGGGGGATGGATGGTAGGGCAGAATCTAGGTCACAAACTGTGTAGGTGTGGCAGGGGTTAGGGAGAGGGAGTTCGGGGAGGGGGGCAGACCCAAGAAGGCCCTCCTGGAGCTGCTCACAAGCCTCAGGAGTAGGAGCGCTGTCCAGCGTGGCTGGGGTTATCCAGGGCATGTGAAGCTGCTTAGCAGATGCCCTGTTCTAGGCACCCTTACATGCCCACAAGGAAGTCCAGTACGAACTGACTTTGAGCGTCCCAGCGGGGATTAGGGACAGCAAGCCCTGTTTCTGGGACTGCATTTGTGGCTGTTCCTGCTTTGGGTGGAGGAAGTTGTGCAGGACACTGACAGCAGAGGCAGGAGAGGGTTCTGGGTTTCCTTCTGCCTCTCATGGCTCCTGTAGCCCCCTTCCACCTTAAGGAGTGGCCAGTGGGGTGGGATGGTTGTCTGAAGACACAGGCTCATGCCCCAGGAACGGCCCTGAGAAGTCCCTTGACAATGGGTGGAGCAGGTGAATGAGCAGAACAGCACCAGTGTCCCTTGCTCCCTGGAGGAGCTCTGGAGGGCAGGCCCCATCCTTCACACACACACTCAGAGCAGCCAGAGGAGGGTCCCCTGGTGAGGAGCGGTGCTTCCCCACATCTCCTCTCCCTGGAAGGCTGCGCAGGCTTCACCGCGGCTGCAGGAAGGCACCTCAGTATTTATACAAATAACTGGAAATTTCCCCCGTGGGAGTGTGTCGCTGAAAGGAACGTTCTCTACTTCGCTCACTGTTGAGATAAAAGGGAAAAAAGCCAAACAGATCAAGACAGTCTTGACATTCACAGTTTTAGCTGCATTCCATTCATCATATTCCTGAGTTTTAACAAAAGTCGGACCTCCACCTGCAAAGGCCCCCTCCCAGCTTTTTTCTCCCATTCACCTGCATCTCCCCCAGGTCTTACAATTCCACAGGGAAACGCGGCTTTGGCAGCGCGCTGCTGGGGGCAGCGTGGGTCGGACCGAATCTCCAATCGGCGGGTGCGCCCTCCCGCGGGGCTCAGTCCAGTACGCGCTTTTCCGCCGCGCGTCGCGGCCGGCAGTGGGGCAGGCAGGATTCTGCCCTTATTTACAAGTTTGATGTTTTGTTCATCGTGAAGTTTTTTGCATTGATTTTGAAGTTTTAAAATACTGCCTTAGAATGTGATTCATCTTGATCACTGAGTTTTTTGCGGCAAATGCCTTAAATCTGCGCCTCCCCCGAGTGCCCCACCCTCCGCTTCCCCGCCCCTGCCCGCGCAGGAGCTGAAATTATTTTGCTCGCTGCTGGATCCTGACGGCCTCCAGCGTGCCTTGGTACTTTAATACTGTGATCTCTCGGATCATCAGGACACGTGGGGCGGGGGCGCAGAGAGGACCGTGGATACGAGCAACGGAGATGGGCGGGGCGCGGGGCACTGGGGACACTGCCGAGCGGGATGGGGGCCCTCGGAGAGGAGAGGAGGGGCGGGCCGGAGAGCAAGCAGGCGGAGCTCCGGAGAGGGCGTGGTGGGCGAGGCGTAGGGCGGGCCCGGCAGCCCGGCTTCCGGGAGGCGGGTGCTGTCGCAGCCGCCGCTTCGGGGTCGCCGCGGGTGTCTGCGTGTCCCTCCTCCCTCAAGTGCTCACGCCCGTGTCGCAGCCGGGGCCGGGGCAGAGGCGCAGGTGGGGCCCCAGGTAGCGGCACAGCCCGAGCGGGTCCTGTGCGGCACCGCCGCCCGCCCGCGGGTGACCGTCCCTCTGCACTCACTGCCGGCGCGCGCAAGAGTCGGTGCGCCCGTGCTCACTGCCGTCCCCCTCAGGTGTTCCGCGACCGCAGGTATCCGTCCCCGAAATTGTGGGTCCTGCGTGGAAGTCCATGCTTCCGCCGCCCCCCGCAGGTGTCCGTGCGCCCGCGCTCCTCGCCGCCCCCGCCCCCCGCAGGTGTCCCTGCGCCCGTGCTCCCTGCTCCCCCCCCCCGCCCCCCGCAGGTGTCCCGGCGCCCGAGCTCCCCGCCGTCCCCGCCCCCCGCAGGTGTCCCGGCGCCCGAGCTCCCCGCCGTCCCCGCCCCCCTCAGGTGTCCCTGCGCCCGCGCTCCCCGCCGCCCCCCCCCGCAGGTGTCCGCTCCCAAGCCATGGTGGACGTGCTGGGCGGCCGGCGCCTGCTGACCCGGGACGGCGCGTGGGTGGAGGCCGAGGAGGAGCTGCAGAACAAGGTGGTGGCGCTGTACTTCGCCGCCGGCTGGTGCGCGCCCAGCCGCGACTTCACGCCGCTGCTCTGCCACTTCTACGCGCAGCTGGTGGCCGAGGCGCGGCCGCCCGCTCCCTTCGCGGTGGTGTTTGTGTCGGCCGACGGCAGCGCGCAGGAGATGCTGGATTTCATGCGCGAGCTGCACGGCGCCTGGCTGGCGCTGCCCTTCCACGATCCCTTCCGGCAGTGAGTGGGACGGGGTTGGGCGGCCGCGTGGAGCTCGTCCCTCCCCCCACCCCTCGGGCGGGCCTCCCCGGCGTCGCTCGTGCCCCCCACCCCAGGCCCCCGAGGGGTCCCGTGGGGCTGCCGCATCCCTGGGGACTTGGAGAGCCGGGCCCTGACTTAGCGGGTCTGCGTTTCCAAGGAGCTCTGGTGATGTGGCTGTTGCAGAGCCTAGCGGTGGTGGGACTCGGGGAGGGGTGTGGAAGCAGGAGAGGGTGCCTCGGGAGGCTCGCGTGGGAACTGGGTCTCTGCGTCGGCTGCCGCGAGCGGCTGGGGGCAGTGCCCAGGGGCGCACAGAACTCCAAGGCTGGAGGAACTCTCTCTCTGCTGGCCGGGGTGCGGCTTGGTTATCGCTGCCAGGCCTGGAATTGCCTGAAAGTGAAGGTGTTTACCATTTCCACAGCTGTAGGAAGAACCAGGTCCCTGGGCTCCTGGGGTTAATGTCAGAAAATCCCCAGGGGGTAGGGACCTGACTGGGGAGGAGGGAGAAGGTGGGAGAGAGGAGAGAGGAGGTGGGATGGAGGAGGTGGGATGGAAGAGGGAGGAGGAAGAAGGTAGAAAGGAGGGAGGAGAGAGAAAGTAGGAGGGAGGAGGGAGGACAGAGGAAATGGCAGGGAGGAGGTCAGAGGGAGGAGGGAGGACAGAGGAGGTGGGAGGGGGGAGTTGGGAGGGAAGAGGTGGGAGAATGGGGGAGCCGGGAAGGAGGAGGGAGGGTGGGGAGGATCTCAGGAGGGTTGGTGGACTGGAGTGTGGCTGGGCTCTGATTGCACCTTGGGGTCCCTGTTGTGGTGGAAGCATTTACACTCTGCACACGGTGTTACCCCACCATCCTTGTAATGGACATGGAGTGAGTTTCCGGGTGTGTTTTACAGGGCATGTATCTCATTTATGGTCCTGGGGGGGGCTACCATTCAGTTGTGGTGGACCCCCCACCTCCCTCCCTGAGCTGTCTTGATGAATTGGCTCGTGAACAGTTAAAAGTGGTAGGGGGCTTTGGAAAGGTCCGTAGAAGAACATTTCTTCCCACAAACACATGCCGCAGGGACGCTGAGGAGGAGGTGAGGCTCAGGCCTTCCAGGTGGGCACCTGCTTCTTACAGGCCTCGCTCCAGGAGCATCTTACAGATGTCTAGTTTACGCGACAATGGAAACAAACCCAAGTGACAATTTTGAGAGGGTGAGTCCCAGTGACTTACTTGGCAGAGGGATTCGCCGTAGCATCTCCTCTGGTGGTGTTTGCGAATGCCTCTGATATGCTTAGCACCAGAGTTATGCACGGCCTTGGAACCAGTACAGGTTTGAAAGTGGCAGGGGGACCGTGTGGGTAACTAGGCAGCGCTCAGGGTCGGGGATTTCTTTGTGGCTTGATGGAGGCAAGGGGGCTCACTGCCGGGTGATGAGGCCCCTGTTGTGTATGAGGGCGGCCCTGATCCGGGAGTTTGGAGCCATTGGCGGTCACGTGCCAGCACCTTGTCCCGGCTCGCAGATGTGCCGCTGAGGCTCTGGAACCTGAGTCTCTGCTTAGAGCTTCTCCTCCCTCTTTCTCCTCGGGGCTACCTGGGATCTCGCTGGGGGACGGCCTTGCGGAGCTCCCTCCTGCTTCTCCTGTGCTGCGGTCAGAGCCCTTAGGGTCCACCGCAGGCAGCAGGAGGCCAGCGTGGTCTCCAGAAGAGTCCAGCGTCAGTTTTTCCGCTGGTGAGACCTCGTCCTTCCTCTTTCCAAACTGCACCACACTGGCTCTGTCCTTGCAGTTTCTGTGGTAGGAAGTGGGATGTTCTGTGAGAATGTTTGGAGCTACTCCCTTATTGTAGCCGGGATAGTGCTCTGCTCCCGCTAGGTCAGTCATGGTCAGGGCCCTGGGGCTTTCTTCCTCAGCGGCTACCCACTGAGTCCCAGGTGAGGGGAGGAGGAGGAGGAATCACTGGGGAGCCACCACGGGTGCCCTGGGCATGGCTGGAGGCCACGTGGCTGCAGGGCGTCGACAGCCCTAGACAGACATGTCTACTGAAGTCCCTGTGGCCGGTGCCTGTGTGCGGGTGGGCGAGCGGCCTGATTGTGGACACCAAGGACAGGTGTCCTGCCCATCTCCTTTCCCTTTGTTATGGGCCCAGTGCCAGCAGGAATTCCTGTCTCCTGCTGTCGCACGCAAGACCTGCTCAGTGGTGATTTTTCATGGCCTTTATGATTGTTTGTTAATAATGCTGGTACCCACTTGGGCTCTGGTACCCCGGGAGGCCCCCAGTATGACTCTGCCCCCCTCTGGTCTGCTCTGGCGCTGACCACCACCCCCACCGTGGGCCAGGAGGATGGGATGCCTCCTGACAGGCACAGAAAAGACACTTGGCCGTGGCATCGTTTCATGGGTGGAGAGTGGCTCCCTCAGAGCCACCCACTTGGTGGGGTGCCTGTGCCCCCTGCCATCTCCCTAGCCTTGGGTTCCAGCTCCCCCCCGCCTGCCAGGCCTCCTGACTCAACGTGTCCCCATTAGGCACTGAATCTGCTGAGTCTGGTTTCCTCCTCATTGCTACCTCCTTCAGGTAGGGCCTGGACCATTGGAATATTCTAACCTCAACCCCAGTGTCCATGTTTAATGGACTCTTGTCCTGGAACCCACCTCATCTTTCTTGTCTGAGGCAGGCCTGGTCCTGCCGTGCCTACCCCAGCTCTCCGGGGTCCCTGTTGCCCAGGGGGCTCAGTCCACGTCTTGCCCTGCCCTCCCACACTTGCCCCATACTCACCTCCTGCCCCAGCCTTCTGTGACCCCCTCTGCAGACTGGACAGCAGTGTTCCAGAATACCCCATACCTTTCCCACCTCCACAGTTCGTACACATGCTTGCAGCCCCCCAACCCTGGAGCCCTCACTTCCCCGCCCAGCAGCCCCTCTTCCTCATCCATGCCACTGGGGACATGAGGGGCATTTCTGGCCCGGGAGGCCCATGCCTGTCTTGCGCCCAGCGCCACCCATGTGAGCAGTGTCTCTAGCGTTCAGGGTGGAAGCAGCCGCTGCTCTGTGCTTGGCGCCTGTGGGCTGCTCCTTGGCTGGAGCCACTGCAGAGATTTGCTGGCCCGGTGGGGGGGGGGTGGAGGGGGGGGGAAGATACTGGAACCAGCGTTGCCATGACAACCCGGAAGTGGCTGTGCCAGTGGAGGACACGCTATTAGGTGAAGGGAGGGAGCCACTGTCGCAGCAGCGCCCGCCCCGAGCTGGGCCCTCGGACTCCCCCAGAGCATACTGCGCTCAGAGTTCTCATGCCTGCACTCTGTGCGGCCACAGGGCTCTTCTTCCAAGGCGCCGTCCGCTCCCGCAGGACACCGCGCCCGAAGCCGGTGGAGACGGTGCTTGCCGGTGGAGACGGTGCTTGCGAGCCTCTCCGTGCAGCTCCAGGGTTACGGTCGTCTCCACGCAGACGCTGCCAGGCTGGGGATTCGAGGGCCCACACTGCTGACTGCAGATACTCTGGAGCCAATGTCTATTCCAGACTCCTCCTCACTCCTCAAAACCCAGCCTGCCTGCACCCCCCTCCGCCCCCGCCCGACACCTGTCAGAGCTTGATTTAATGTTGCGAGGGAGTGAAACAGCAGTAGCAGCAGCCCAAAGCTTAAACTATAAAGATTTACTGATGGGCTTCAGTTACACGCCCAGCAGCCAGGAGCTGGTTTCCAGGGAGGTGGGAAACCACCGAGGACAATTTCATGGCTCTGCTTTCTGCCATGCCTGCCTCATGCTGAGGCTGCAGCCAGGGGCCACTTGGCAAATGCAGTCTCTCCTCATGGTGGCAGAGTGGCTGCTGTGCCTCGGGCTGCGTAATCTCACACCCTCCACTCTCCTAGCTCACACGAAAGTGTTCCGTGCAGTCGCACTAGTTCTGAGTCTGCTGGTTACCCGTTCCGGTGCTGGTTGGTGTAGCCAGTACTCAACGGCTGTGCTGCATTGGACAGCTGGCCCACCTTGGGTTGGACGTGGCTCCATCGATAACAGCCAGTGTTTTCTGAGCATTTACGTGCCAATCCCTTAGCTATCCCGTATGCATATTAACTATCTAAACCTCCCAACAACCCAGGGAGGTATTTCCCATGGTACAGATGGGGAATTTGGGGTACAGGGAGGTTAGCTAGCTTGCCCAAGTCCCACAGCTAGTGAATACCAGAAGGTGGAGGGTCACGGATGCTGAGCAGGGAGCCACATGCCTCTACCGCCCAGGCCATCAAGGGCACCGTTCTCAGCTTCCCTTACTGCCTGCTCCCTCCCCCATCCCCAGGGTGACTGGATGGTGGAGGGAGGGGGATGCAGGCGGCCCTGGGAGACTGGCAGGGTTGCATGCTTCAGCAGGCGTGAACCCAAGGGATCGTGGGCTCCACCCGCCCCACCCCAGCAGGGACAGGAAACTCTGCACTTGTAATGAGCTCCCTGGTGCTGCTGCTGCTGGTCTGGGAACCCTGTGCCCTTAGCACTGCTGCTGCACACTTGGGGCAGGGCCTCCTGGCCTTGGGGGTAAGCCCCGGGCCCTGGGTAGCAGAACCCCCGCGGAACCATTCTGACGTGGTGGGCACTGCCCGCCCCGCCTTGCCCAGGGTGAAGACCCTGCACTGACCCATCTGCCTGAGCTGCTGGACAAAGCCGGTGGCAGCCTCTGGCCACCTCCCTGCAGTCTTCAGGCCAAGGGCTATGCAGCCGTTTCTCTTTTCTCCATGTGTTTGTCTTATGCTTTGGGGGAAAGCAAGTTTCATAGGCCCTTCAAATTTCTGGGGTTGTTCAGCATCCTTAAAACACTGGTGGGGGGGTCTCCTCCACCCCCCAGCCTACCCCTGAGTTGCCGGGCCAGCTGGCTTGTCAGCAAAGGCCTCAGCTGGTCCCAGGGCTGGCGTCTCTCCATGTCTGTGGTTTGTGCGTGTCAGCCCTGGTGTCTGTTCCACAGATGATGATCACTCTTACATAACACTTTTTCTCTCCTCCTTGGCTGTTTCTTCCTCAAGTGAGCAACGGCTTCCAGAAGCTGCCGGAGTGGCAGCTGTGTGCAGGTTTCCTTCGGGACCTGGTGGTCCTGGCAGCAGTCGGGTATAGTAGGAGCGACCTCGCCCGCCTGCCTGGGTCTGCAAGCAGGGTGGAGTCCGCCGTGGGCCCCGGACCGATGTTCCCGTGCCTTCCTTTTCCCCTGAGCAGTGCTGGTAGCGCCTTGGCCCGTTAGGTCTTCCCGCAGCCAGGTTCGTTTTGAAGCTCACCGGATCTTGTGCGTTTCTCTGCTGTGACTTCTTCCCGCCGTCTGCCTTTCCTAGTGTCTGCTGCATCAGTCCTGTTCTTGCCTTTTGAGTCAGTCACACAGCTCGTCTACAAGTCGTTTGGAAAAGTGTGTTTAGGACCACAACTTCCTATGTCTAATTGTGTCTACGGCTGCAGATCAGAAGTGTATTCCATATTGTTCCCTTTTGATTGTGTTGTGGTCTGTTTTGCTGTTTCACGTGTAGTGGTAGTGTATGGTTAGTTTTTAGACTCATTCCAAAAGCTGCATTGTATTGGTGTCCCGTTTTCATTGCATTGTGGTCTGGTTAAGTGGTCTGTGTGCTCTTGCTTGTTTGAAATTTTGTGACGATCCTTTGGTGGCTGAGAACATGCTGGGTGTGTCACCGTCTCTTGGACGTTTGAGATGAGGCTCTCTTCCTTTGGGTGGAGGCGGGAGGTCTTCTTCCCCCCTGATTTATGCCTTTGTGTTTGGCCTGGGTGCCAGAAGGCAGCAGGAAGACCTTGATGGAGACGTGACGGGGAGACTTGGTAACAGGAGGGTTTCAAGTGCGTTTTTCCTTCCATGCAGACCCACAGTCCCTAGGGTGACAGGTGAGTGCAGTCAGATTACTGAATGAGAGACACTTGCAAGGTGGCCTTGGGAATGGGGAGGGGTCTTCATCAGCTGCCCTGTCTTGAGGGCACTCATTTAGGAGAAGGTTAAGGGGAGAGACAAAGAAGGTGGTCGCTCCTTTTCCTGCGTCAACGCAAATAATTCTTGTTACACGTGACGGAAAAAGTAGCCAAGAAATGTGTCGTCCATAATGTAAATCAGCCTCTCCTTGAGATTGAGGGGCAGAAAGTCTCACACAGCTTTGTTGGAACTCACAGAGTTTTAACACTGATGGTTGTGTGTACCTGGTGTTTTTCAGCCTCTTGAGACAGAGGAGGGATATAAATTTGTTGGGGCGTATTTGTGGGTTTAGAATTGTACCGTCCGATATGGTAGCCACCTGCCACTCGTGGCTACTTGAATTTAAATTAACGAAGATGAGAAATTCAGTTTTGCTGGCGCTCCTCCACCTCTTGGGTGCTCCGTGGTCCCACGCAGCCGGGACCTGGGCTCTGGGATGGGCAGCCCAGGCTCAGAGCAGTCCCCTCCCTGTGGACGCCCCTCTGGGACAGCACACCTGTCCCCTCCCTGGGACACCCCTCAGGACAGGCTCGCAGCAGGGAGAGAAGGTGTGGGCAGGCTGGGGGCTAAGGCTTTGCACGGTCAGCCAGCCTTGGGGACGTGGGTGTGGCGGCCTGCCCATTCCCCCACTGACCCGGCCCTCCCGCTTCTCTCCCGCAGGGAGCTGAGGACCAGGTACCACATCACAGCCATCCCCAGGCTGGTGATTGTGAAACCAAGCGGGGAGGTCATCACCGACAAAGGGCGGAAGCAGATCCAGGAGCGGGGGCTGGCCTGCTTCCAGAGCTGGGCGGAGGCGGCCAACATCTTTCAGAATTTCTCCGGGTGACGCCGGGGGTCTCGGGGGCACCTGCTGCTGCATCCTGAGCACGGGAAGGGGAGCGGCCATTTCCTCTCCGCCCGCACTGATACGGTTTATGTCCCGGCAGAGAGAAACACTGCCAGGGACGATCCCGTAGCCTGCGGATCCTTATTTCTGTCACTCTTAGCAGAGCTGTCTTCACGCGAGCCTGAGTATGCTCCCGTTGGGCTCTTGGGAATCCATGGAAAACACATCTTTATACCACTCCTCAGGTGAAAGAACACATTTACGAATACGTCTTCTGGAGACCTACTTTGGTTAATGCTAAGTTCTCACGACTCATGTATCACTGAGGTTTGCAGAATCTGTACGCTTTAATAAACGTTTCCGGCACAGCCCTCTGATCTCCCTCCTTGTCCCCGCAAACCAGGCGCTCTCACGGGGACAGTGAGGTGCTCCCCCAGTGCTGGCCTCCACACTGTGCTCCCGTTTCCAGTCTCATAGCTGCTCGGGGCTGCACGTTCACGGTGTCAAACCCGCGTCTCCTGCGGGTGCAGATGGGTCCGGGTAAGCGGGAGCCACCACAGGCTCTGCCAGGAGCCCTCTGCCCTCACACTGCCGGCCACCGCTGGCACCGCACAGACACACACACGTACACACACCCCTTGTACACTACACACACGCCCTACACCCCCCCCACACACACATGCTACGCACACACACCACACAGATACACACACAGACATACACCCAGCATGCACGCACATGCACATACGTGGACACACACACACCGCACTCACCTCACCCCACACAGCACGTACACACACCACCCAGACACACACACACGCCCTATGACACACACTCTACACCAGACACACACTGTGCTCTCGTCTCCACCGGCAGCCTTGACTGCTGTACGGCCGATGCTCAGAGCACACGCACCACGTGTCTCCTGGAGCGGGCTTTCCCGGAAGTCACCGTAACCACCCAGCTGAAAGCAAGCCACAGCTGGACAGGACAGGGGCTGGGGGGATGGTCCGCGGTGCCAATGCTCCTTGCAGGCTGCTGGCTCCTTTGTGACACTGCCTGCGAGGCCCCTCTCTCCCCTTCCGCTCACAGCATCCACGGGGACCCAGAGCCCGGGGACTTGGGGACCTGGCCCTCGGGTGGGTGTCAGAGCCGCCCTGGAGCTTCTGTGGGGGAGGTTCGGGGCTGGGGGGCCACTGCCTCGGGGTTCTGGGGCACACTCTTGCCGCTGAACAAACGGGCACGCAGACGCATAAGCTGTCAGGGTTCATCCCCGTGTGCAGTCTTTTTTTCCTCTGCTCTCAGCCCCGGGCAGGTGCTCCCCCGCCATGGCGCCCACAGTGAGCCCCGGGGCGGTGCTCCCCCACGGTGGGGCCTGCCGTCAGCCTGAGGCAGACGCTCCCCCACCGTGGCGCCCACCGTGAGCCCCGGGGCGGTGCTCCTCCGAGGTGGCACCTGCCGCCAGCCCTGGGTGGGTGCTGCTCTGAGGTGGTGCCCACCGTCAGCCCCTGGGTGGGTGCGGCAGCAGCCGCCTGGTGGGAAAACAGGCCCCCATTGGTCTTGGTGGTCAGATGCGCTTCCGACCCTTGCCCTATCGGGAGAGGCTGCAGAGAACTGGCTTGTCCTTCCTGTCCCCAGGAGAAAAACAGAATTTATGGGAGGGGTCCTCCTGTTTTATAATAAACAGTTGAACAGGGGTCCTCCCCCCTCACATTTCAGGGGGTCCCCTTTGCACTTTGTCCACCCTTGCTTCCTTCAGCAGACTCCCCAAGGATTCGTTCACAGTGGGGGAGGGGATGTGTGTGTGTCGGGGGGGAGGGGACCGTGCCTTCTCTCCCTGGCCCCACCTTGAACCTCTTGGCACCTGTATCGGTCAGCTTGGGCTGCATAACAAAGTCCACAGACAGGGCGGCATGAACGACACAGACCTCTTCTTTCCCCGCCCTGGAGGCTGGATTCCAGAATGAGATGTGGGAAGGGTGATTTGTCCCGAGGCCTCTCTCCTGGGCTGGCAGATACCAGTCTTCTCCCTGTCTTCTCACGAGGTCGTCCCTCTGTGCATGTCTGTGGCCTCCTCTCTTAGGAGGACACCAGACAGGCTAGATTAGGGCCACCCTTGTGACTCCATTTTACTGTAATAACCTCCTTAAGGCCCTGTATCCAAATAGTCACATGCTGAGGTTCTGGGAGTTAGGGGGGGCACACCTGGCCCCCAGCACCCAGCGCTCGGCCTCCCAAAAGCAAACTGTGGTGCACAGACAGACACATGTGCTTGCAGCTGAGTTTCCCAGCAAACAGCACAGAAAGGAGGAAGGAGAGGGACAGGGTCCAGCCCGCCCCCCTGAGGTGGTCTCTGGGGTGCGGGACCAGGAGCTTGGGCCCTGCTCGGGGCGGGCGGGTGGGCCTGCTTGCAGCCCACGGACGCAGTGGCCGGCAGGTGACACAGCAAGTCAAGTGTGTGGACACCAGCAGGAGGAACAGCAGCTCTCGAGACTGGATGCTGATTTTAGGCTGCGCTCTAATGAGACCCCAGACGGGTTGCTGGCCCCGCAGGAGACTCTCCTCTGAGACACAGCTTTACCACCTACTCCGCCCCGTCTTCCGTGACCGGCACCTCCAACAGCAGGAGCTGCAGTGGGCTAGCTCATCCTGCGGATGGTCACCCGCGTGGTGCCCACAGGCCTGGGCCGTCAGCGCCTGCGGCGGCCCCACGCTTCCCCAGGCAGGGCAGCCTCCCGGATGGTGCCCGCTCTCCAGCTGGCCGTCCTGGCCACTGCACTCCCCACGGGGAGCAAAGCCACTGGGACATGTAGCCGTGCCCAGGCTGAGAGCCTGGGAAGTGTCTGACTCCTTCTCAGGTTAACCCAGCAGAGCTGGTGGGCTCCCCATGCCGGAGTGGTGCAGCCCCATCACCTGTCCTCAGGCTTCGGTGGGGGAGGTCGCCTGCTTACGGATCACTGTCCCCAGAGGCGGGCTGGTCTGCAGCAACCCAGTGCGGGAGGGGAGCCTGCCGCCCTCTCACCAATAATCGCGGGGCCCCTTTCCTTCGTCATCAGGGAACCCGAATGCACATCTTCCCCCGGTGGTTTCAGCCGTGTCCAGTGAATTCTGGCCTCAGCAAAGCTGGTTGAAAGAGGCTGAATCGCCTTCTGCACCACAGCTCCTCCTGGAGCAACTGGACGCATCTACCTGCTGGCTCCGGCGTCCCCACCCCTTGGCCACCTTCCCTGTGGAGGTGAACCTGCCGCACTCAGGCACTCTCCACCTGCCGGGCACCTGCCAGGTGCCTGCCTGCCTTCCTGGGGGCAGTTGGCTGAAAAGGCCCAGAGCGTCACTGCAGGGCCCTCAGGGTTGGAAGAAGCGGGCCATGGGGAGGGGGGTGTGGCCCCAGGACCATGTCAGGAGAGCCCCCAGAGCCCAGGTGATAAGTACAACTTTTAGGACTCAGGTTTACAGAACTGGTGGGCAAGGGATAGGACATTGGACCCAAGCGCAGAGGGGCTCCTGCCCACGTTGTCCATGGAGCGCCCACAGGGGTGGGAAGGGACAGTGGGGACGTGCAGAAGTGCCATCAGGCCCACTGCAGAATGGGGGCTCCCCGGGGCTCCCAGGCCACGAGCGGATGCCCACCCTGCAGTCATGGCCGCCACGCGAGGGCGGGACCTGTTCTCACGGAGCACGTTCTGCAGACTGAGAAAATAGAACACACAGAGAATGCTTCCTGTGTGGGGGCCAGGGGTCCTAACTGGCCACCCACCTATCCCTTGAAGGGCTGCCATGGTCCCTGGCTGGGTTCCAGGTTTCCACTCCCATCTCCTGGAGTGTGAGGTCCACACAGCAACTAGACCCGTCCTTCATGTGGAAATCGGGTCGTGTTATGTCCCTGCTTCCCAGCATCTCAGACCGAGGCCAAGTCCTTCTGGGACCATCCTCCCCATTCTCTGCATCCACTTGCTCCTCCCAGACACACCTCCCTGTCCTTCCCGTCCCTCCGTGCCCTGTCCATCTCCTCGCTGTGCTCACTCTGCCCACATGCGTCCTCAGAGGCTTCATCCCTGACCCTCCTGTCTAGATGGCACCCCCCTCCTCGTTCCGTGTCACTGTTGTCGACCCCCTTCTCTGGGTTGTCCATCTGTCTTTCTAGCCGTCTGTCAATCATTCATCTTATCTATCATTTATCACATCTTTTTGCCTATTCTGTCATGTCTGTGTCACATCTGTCTTCTATCTCCTATTCCCCATCCATCCATCCGTTCATCTGCTATCATGTGTCTATCTGTATCATCTGTTATCTACCTAGCTTCTTTCTATCCATCCATATATTTGTATCATCTGTCTACTATCTAGCTGTTGTCTATTTATCTATATCTATCTTTCTACCATCTATCTATCTATCTATCTATCTATCTATCTATCTATCTATCTATCTATCTATCTGTCATCTGTCTCTACATCCTTCTCCCCGACCACCAAAATCACTACCTTGAGAGCAGAAATTGTATTCCTGTCTGGTTCCTGGAACAAGTGGGTACTGGATGCTCTGTGACTGTTTGTTGCCTTATTGAATTCTGATGTCCGCTGAGCATGATCACGTGTGGCACACCGTAGGTTACTCTGTCCGGCCCCACATCAGTGGACGTGATGCCAGTCTCTAACTGGTGCTGCACTGAGTGCCCTTGTGCATGTGACTCCTAGCACTGCTGTTGGGACACAGTGAATTTGTGTGTGAATTGGTAAAGAGAGAAGGAGTGAGCCCTCTCTGTGTTTCTGGACCGTGTGATGTTCTGTCACCATTTGGGGAGTGACCTTTCTCCTGCTGGCTTAGTCAGGGCAGTGGGCTGCACTTAAATAAGTCGGGCCTGTCTGTGTGGCAGTGCAGTGGAGCGGTCCCAGGCTGGGCACACCTGCCCTCCATCGGGTGCTCTGGCTTCCCAGAGTGTGAGGCCAGTGGGGTGCGTGTGCTCAGTGTTCAAGGTGGCCTGGCCCCCCTGACCTGGAGCGCCCGTGCCTCCCTACGCCTGTCCTGTCCAGCCCTGCCTACGTGCTGCCCCTTCCCACGCGGCTGGCCAGCAGAACCTGGGGAGGTGTCTTGTTAAGGTCAAGATGACTGAGCGCATGGAAATGGGAACTGGGCACAGGGAGTGTTTGCAGCTGAGTTCTTGGCTCTGCTTCATGGTAATTAATTTGTGTCCCATTTAAGTGGCCACCCGCGGCCGGTGGCTACCGCCTGGACTGTGCCAGAGACAGCACACTCAGCAGTGTGCTTTGACCCGGGGCCCAGACTCCAGCCCCTGGCCACCCCTAGCAGACAGCTGGCACCGGCCCTGAGTGGGCCTGGTGCTGGTCCTGCGGGGTGGGGACGCTGGCCAGGACCCAGACGGCTCTCCCACCGGCGGTCCCCGTGCAGCTGTTCGCTCCATCTTCCTGGCCCCCTCACAAGGCACGCTCCCGGCTGTTTCCACGTCTGCGTCTTCACGAGGTGTTCTGACGTCTTGCAGGGCTGGTCTTCCCTGGCTTTGTCTTATTTTCCAGAACTTTCTGGGGTATTCTCCTGTACTTAGTTTTTGCACGGCAAGCTAAGTGTGGCGATCCAGTTCGGAGGGGAAGCCTACTGTTCTCAGGAAAAGAGCCCCCGCTCCGTCGCTGCTGAGATCCGCCGCTTTTCCGTCTCTTCCCCAGTGGCCCTGTGTGCCTGTGCCTTTCCCTGTGTGGTTGCTGCCCCTGCCTTTATAAAGAGAACTCTTTCCTCTCCTTTTCTCCCTGTGACTGGTTTTTATTTACGGAAGGGGCCCCTTCGGCACGTGGGTCTGTCCCCAGCAGCGCATTGTGTTTCCCATGGCGCTGGGTGCTCTCAGCGCATGTGTTTCCACAACAGCGGACGTTGCCTCCCTTGTTACAATTTGCCTCTTGTGTTCCTGTCATTAAACTGACCCTTAACCGTGGCAGGGACGTGGTGGGAATGTTTCTGGTTCTTTGCTGTCAGGTTGGATGCTCCTTTTGGTTTAAGATATCCTTTTTTTATCATAAGAAGAAAATAATCCACTTTCTGGTAGGTGTTTTACAAATTTAATCAAGAGTGGATGCCGAAGTTTCTTAAATGCCATTTTAGCCTCTCTGCAGATAATTATGTGGTTTTTCTTCTTTGTCTTATTAATGTAGTGAATTCTGTGAACAGATGTCCTAGTTTGAATTACCCTTGTATTCCTAAGGGATGCATCCTACTTGGCCATGGTTTATTATTATTTTAATGAGCTTTAGAATTAAATTTGTTAAGGTTTTATTGAGGCTAGTTGCAGAGATATTCATATATAAGATTGCTCATTTTGTGCTATTTTTTCAGCCCTGCTGTGCAACCCGGTCTCACCACGCACAGCACCTGCTTCGGGAGACTTTGGTGCCCAGCCGGGGGTTGTCCACTCACCAGCGTGGTGTGCACTGGTGCCTTTACATAGGTTGTAACTCTTGGTTTTGCTTGTTTCATACTTCTCAAAGATGTGTTTTTCTTTTGGCAAGTAAAGAATACGGAGCCATGCTACCTGGGGTCCAGTCTTTTGTTTAGAAATAAACTCTTGGGCGTGTCCTCACCTGAAAAGTGTAAAAATAGCATGTCCTCTTCTATAAAATAGATACTACACCTTTCTCAGAGGCTGTTGGGGAGTAAACGGGTTACTAACACACACAAACTTGTAAGATCAGCGTCCAGCACACAATAAACATCATGTAAATGCTATTATTGCAGCTAATGATATTAATCACTTGTTAACACAGAATGCTGGGTTTAGCTGGAGGAGCCCAGTTGCAGCTTGATGGCCTCACATGGCCTGAGCTCAGAGCCCTCCGTGTGTGGAAGGGAGCCTGCTGTGTGGACAGGAGCCTGGGGGCTGCAGGTGGAATGGCCTTACATGCTGATGAAGTCGCTGGAGGACTTGGAACCCACGTTTTCTTGATCGGCTGAAGCCCTCCTTCTCTCTGTGAAGAAGTTGTGTGTCCTGTAGCTGAAGGTTTTTTGGGAGTGGACGTTAACGTCTGACTGGAGACCACTTGCCCTACTTGGTATTTGTAAAAGCAAAACCTGCTGGTGAGGTCCCACAGTGAGGAGTGCAGGGACCCATGGGTGAAGGGGAGTGTTTGGGCTGATTGGGCATGTCTGTGGGGCTTTCCCCTGGTTGTGAGGTTTGTGTGTTGTGGTTCTGGAAGCAGGGAGAGCCGTCCTGCTGGCAGGGTTAACCGGACATGTGGACGGGAACCGTAGGACTCCCCCTAACCTCGCAGGTTGTTCATTTCACGTGAATGTTCTTCCAAGGAGTGGGGGCTCAGCTTGCTGTGCGATGGTGAGTGAAACTACTGTCCGGACCAACCAACATAAAATACTCTTGAGATCTGAAATACCCTCGATGTCTCCGGTGATGTCTGAGGGACGCTCCCACAAGAGGTCAACAGTGCTGGGAGGAGTGCCATAACACAATGGAAGTGTTTGCACGGGACCATGCAGCAGGGGGGTGCAGAGGGTGAGTGTCCCCACTTCTGTCCCAGAGACGGATGTAGGGCGGCGGCTGAGGGCCTGGGGACTTGAACAGGTGTGAGAAACTTCTGTGTTGCTCGCACAACAATGGGAACGGATGGAATGCTACCCAGCTGTCCACACGTGATCAAGATGGTAAAATCTGTGTTCAGAGTATTTTACCACAATTAAAAGAGAAAAAGATCTGTGTGGGTATTTGTCCAGAGAGGGTATACAGAGGCTCAACCTGAGTAGTCAGTCAGGAGGGAAGCAGATGGAACTTCAGTGAGACGCCACTTCGCAGCCACTGGGGGGCGGGCGTGAGTCACAGTGAGAAAGCAGCGTGGGAGGCTCGGAAACACGCGGGGAAGGCAGGACAGCACAGCCTCCTGGGAGAACAGTTTGGCAGTTGAAAAGTTAGAGGCGTGCAGTGTGTTCCAGCAATTCTGCTTGTATCTATGCACTGAGGGAAACCGCAAACATCCACGGAAAAACTCGTGCACAAATGTTCCTAGCGGCATTATTTGTAAATACTCGTTACTCATAAATATTCATAAGTGTTTGCAGACAGTTGGAAACAAGCCAGAGGCCATCAGCTGACGTACAGGTGAACAAAACATGGTACACGCATACGGTACTGTCATCAACACCGGAGGGACTGATGCACTGACACGTGCGACCACGTGGATGAGCTTGGAAAGCTCCGTGAAAGCAGCCAGTCACGAAACTTGTACGATTCCTCTTATATGAAAGTGTTCAGGATTGGACATCAAAAACACAGAGACAAAGGGGTGTGTTAGGACTTGGGCAGGGGTAGGGCTGCGGGGAACTGGGGGATGGTTACTCGTGGATTGTTTTGGGGGCGATGAAAATGTTCTAAAATAGCGAGTGGGGGTCTGTGAATGTCTTAAAAACCATGATTTATATACTTAAATGGGGGAAATCGTGTAGTATGTGAACTACTCTCAATAAAGCTGTTACAATAAAAATAAACTATAAAAAGGAGAGAGAAATCATTATCTTGCATCTGTCCTGCTGGTGGCGCAGGGTCAGTGAGGCGGACCAGCCCTCCGTTTCCAGGGCTTGATGGCCCACAGGCGAGCAGTAGTTACTCGAGAAGAAGAAAGAAGCCGACAGTTGCCTGTTGTGTTGGGCCATATAACTGAAAGAAATAGGGTGTGAGGTGGGATTGGGGGCTCCCTGAAACTGCGTATTCAGGGCAGGGGCCAGCCTGGTGGGAGTGGTTGGACTTGAGATAGTTCCTGCCAGGCTGGCAGGGAGCCCCGTGTGTTCTGGAAACTTGGGTTTCCAGAAACCCAGAAACAGGGCTGGGTGGTCTGAGCACAGGAGTCTGCAGATCCCATCTTGAGGACAAGACCCGAGGACAGAGATTTCTCTGCCATGCTAGTGTGATGCAAGCCAGATGATACTTTAAAATTTTTTAAAATTTTGTTTTAAAGATAGAGCCAGGGAGAGGGGGTGGGGGCGGGTAGAGAGAGAATCCCAAGCACCAGGCAGGCTCTGTGCTCCATGTGGAGCCTGATGAGGGACTTGATCTCCTGACCCTGGGATCATAACTTGAGCTGAAATCAAGAGTCAGACGCTTACCCAGCCACCCAGGCACGCCTTCCAGATGGCACCTTAAGTCATTCCTTCTTGTAGATCTCGTTAATTCATTTCCAAACCACACTTTCCAGGTTAAAAGCAGATTACTGAACACTCTGATGTTACTCTTGGGAGTAGAGCAGGAAAGTTGCAGAGGAGCGGCTGCCCCGTTAAGCGAGCCCTGGGTGCACCCCATGCAGGGGGGCCAGGACCTCACAGGCAGAATCGGGCAGAATCTGGTCCATCGCCATGGACAGAGCCACCGTGTGGAACTAAATGCACCTGGGGTCTCTCTACTACACCTGCTTCAACAGCTGGCTTCTCCTTCCTCATTTTGGGGGCACCTGTCAGATCCCATTGAAGGAGCCCGGGGCCCCCCCAGAAAGAGGCTGTTCAACTCCTGTCTTCTGGAGGAAGGGAGGGATTCCCCAGATATGGGTGAAGGGGCAGAGCTTTGTTCCCCGTGGGGCCCCAGGCCGCCTGGAGGCCTCTGAGCCGTGCGGGCGTCGGAGCCTGAGTGCCGGGGACCCTGCCACAGTGTCTCTATGAGCCGCCGCCTCTTGACTGTGTTTCAGGAGGGTCAGCCATCCTCCCACGTGGTACGGGGTACAGGGTCCCCCTTCCAGCCCCGGAATGACGGTGAGAAGCAGGTAGGGGGAGTGAGCAGGCTGGTGTTGCCCCTCCCTTCCCTCCCCCTCCTCCTGTTTTCCTCCTGTTAAATGTCGAAGACGCTTTATTGTTTAACCTTTAAAACCTTTTATTTTGAAAGTCTTTGAACTTAAAGTTGCAAAACAGTACAATTCCCGTGTGTGTCCCCAGTGTTAGCGCCTTGGGTCATGTCACCGGCCGCTCCCACTGCCCGCGCTGCGTCCAGCAGCCGCGTGTCCTGCTGCCTTCGGTGTGGAGCGCCCCCTCTCTTCCTGGTCTCTCTCAGCTGGCTGACGAGCAGTGGCCAGTTTGGGTTCCTCAGTTCGGGTTTCTCTGCTGTCTCCTCGCCCTTGATTGTAGGCTATGCCCTTTTGGCGAGAATGTCATAAAAGTGCTATCGGGGCCCCCTCACTGCTCTGCATCTGGACGCACGTGTGAGGAGGTCACGTCCCTGGTGCTGTGCTCAGGTGGGTCTTCAGGCTTCTCCGTGAGGCTGTCCTCGTCCCCTGTGTGAACCTGCCACTTAAACGCCGGACGCTCCGTCTCCCCGGCCTGGCCTGCCGCAGGGAAGGGGCAGGTGCAGCCGAAGGGTGAGGGGGCAGGGGAGAAGCTGGGGGTCAGTTCCCAATTAACAAGTTCCCAGACGGGGGGCATCGAAGACAATGCAGATAGTAGCGCTCTTGTCTTAAGAGCTAGTGGGGGGGTTTCGGACAGGTGGTTTCACCAACCCACTTATCGTGGATGCGCTCCCTGAAGGCAGCTGAAGCATGTTTTCAAGTGGGCCTCATTGCACAGCATGTGGTGACGGAGGTGCTCTCTCCGTGGTTGGGAGGTGAGCCCTCACGGCGGGCAAGGTGACAGGCTCAGTGGCTGGTGCCCTGGAACACTGGCCTGTGTTCTTATGGGAGACCCCGGCTTCTCCTGTTACCCCTTCTCCCCAGAGCCCCCTCTGTGCTCACTCACTGGTTTTCCATCCCTCACTTGGGTTCTGGAAGGATATTGCTCTTTGCTACCCCCAAGCCACGTCTTTGTAAACACAAACAGAATGTTGTGTGGGGAAGGGGTGGCTGTTTGTAGTCAGAAGAGGAATTTAAGTGGGGTCTGCCCCGTTAGTTTTAGCTGCATACAGAGCACGGAGGTCAGAGACGTAAATCGCCACCGTTTCCTTCAGCTTACAAGCCCAGAGCTGGGTGGGCCACCTGGATGGCCTGTGCTGGGCTCTTCCACGTGCTGTGGCCCATGGGCGGCGGGCAGCTGGGTGCTCCCTGGGGCCTGGTTCCCGTGGGGCTTGTGGGATTCCGAGCAGGTGCAGCTCTGTTCAGGTTTCTGCTGGTGTCCCATTTGCTGCCTGGTTCTGCCCAAAGTCCCGTGTGGGCTGTGAACACAAGGACGCAGACTACCAGCCCTGTTTGCCGGCCATCTGCCGCGGGAGAGGTGGGAAAGCCGCAGCCGACAGGGCACTAAGCATCAGAGTGTTAACAAAATAAGGAGAAGGATATCCTTGCTCATTCTGTCATGTCTGTGTTGTAGCTCTGTCTTCTCTCAAGTGTGTGAACATTAGAAAAAGGGGCGCCTCCCAGCACGCCGACCAAGGTCCCATTGAGAAGCTAGTTCCAGAAGCCTTTCTGAAGCAGACACTCCACTTACAATTTAGACGAAGCTGAAATTCCGTCACTGTCTTGGAAAACGGTCAGTTCTATACAGTTATCTTAGATGAGTTTTTCCTCCCCGAAAACTGTGTTAACATTCATTTTTATGAAGTTTATTTTTGAGAGAGGTAGAGACAGCCTGAGCAGGTGAGGGGCAGAGAGAGAGGGAGAGAGAGAATCCCAAGCAGGCTCTGTGCTTGCCAGCACAGAGCCTGACATGGGGCTTGAACTCACCACCTGAGCTGAAACCAAGAGTCGGACGCTTAACCGACTAAGCCCCCAGGCACCCCCGTGTTAACACTGTGTTGAACCCAAGCAGGTAGTTTATGGCTATGGACACCACTTCCCGCAGTGACCGTGTTGACCCTCATGACGGGGCATGCACCTCTCCAGCTCCCATAGCACAGAGTTCCCCTGAACGTGTCCTGCTCCTGGGCACGAAGGCAGCACATTCCAGACAAAGGCCCCCCCCCCCCCCCCCCCGCCAGCTGTCCAGGGACACCAGGAGGAAGTGGATCCTGGCACGGATTAGAAAAGTGAGAAAGATGTGGTAAAGTCGAGGTGTGTCCGTGTGAGCCAGCCCGGAACGGCCCCGTCTGTTGCTAACAGAAACTGCAAGTTTATTTTCCCCCAAGACAGTATTTCTGGTGTCTTCTGTGTGTCTCAGACAGACTGGCCTCTTGAGGAAGCCTCTTGGGTGGAACCGGGCTCTCTGTGCAGTCCTGGTCTGCAGCCCTGGTGTGCGGGTCGCGCCCCAGGCTTCCCTGTCCCTGTGTGTGTGTGTGCGTGCGTGCGTGTGTGTGTGTGTGTGTGTGTGTGTGTGTGCACTCGTTGGGGAGGGGGCCCTGCACCCCAGGTCTTGGGTTTGTGAGTGGGCACTTTGGTCCCTGGTTCCTGGGTTGTGCCTTTCTGGTCCCCGCCCAGCAGGGGGTGCTGGTGCTCCAAGAAAGTGGGTGCAAGGTGTCCGGAAGCAAGGGAGGGGCTTTGTCTCCCCGAGTGTGTCCCGGAGGCCCATCACTTCAACTTACACAACACTATGTGTCAGTTATATCTCAATAAAACTGGGAAGAAAGGAAAGTAGTGCTACACTGACCCGCATTAACTAGTGCTACAGTGACACTCGTTAACTAGTGCTATACTGATGCATGTTAACTAGCGCAACACTACTGCCATTACAACCAGCTAAGCAGCCAACAGTACTGTTGAGTACCGTCTGTCACGCACTTGCTAAGCATTTTACGAGCCACCACAGAGCAGCGGTGTCCTTGCAAACATTGGGGACTGAGTGCGTGGCTGTTGACGTCGCGGGTCCTGGGAGGACCGGGCCCCACTGCCCAACATGGCGCCTGGAGCCCAGCTTCTTCATCAGGGGCCACACTCTTTCAGCCACGGGTTGGGGCTTGGAGCCTGTCCCTGGGGACTTGGGCTCCTCTTGGCTGTCTCCCCTCCGAGAGCATTTCTTCTGGCTGCTCTGCTCCCTGCCATTTTATGAAGAAAATGTTCAGACACACGGACGCGTTGGGAGGGGACACGTTGACAGTGGCCCCTGGATTCTACGAAAATGCTGGATTTGTGTGTGTGTTGGGGGCGGGGCTTTGTCATCCATCTCTGTCTTGGTCCATTCATTTTGTTATTAACTAAACTTTATACTTCATTGGATTCTTAGATTGTAGTCGTGAAATTCACAGAACACAAACTTAGCACGTCGGTCATTTTTGAGTGTAGGGCTCAGTGGCCTTGAGTACATTCGCCTTTTTGTGAGGTCATTGCCACCATCCGTGCCTGGAAGGGTTTTCTTCTTCCTGATCTGGAGCTTTATGCCCTTTAAACCACTGGCCGCTCCCCAGGCCCCTTCTAGCACCATTCTGCTGGCTGGTGGCTCTGAGAATCGGACAGCCCCAGGGCCCCATCTGGGCGGAGCAATACAGCATTTCTTCTTATGAATCACGTCTCCTTGTGACTGGCTGATTTCAGCCAGCATCACGCCCTTCAGTGCCTCCACGTTGCAGCGTGCATGCGGACTTTCTTCCTCTCTGAGGCCGGGTAGCTCTCCCTCGTGTGGGTGTACTGCATCTCATTTTTGCGTTCCTCTGTGGATGGACAGGCCTCTGGAGCGCGACAGCACATTCTCTTCTTTACGCCCCTGCGTTCTCTTCTGTTATGGCCGCACTGGGGACCCCGTGACATGTTCAAATTAACCCCAGAAAGCACCAGAAAGGGCCTTCCTAGTGTGTTCCTGATGGGCTCAAGTTGTCACCTTTATGTTAAAGAAAATAGTAGAGAACATAGAATTATAGGGCTGCGAATGTGGTGGCTCCAAGTTAGCCGTCGCACGGTTCCCCGGCCTCACTGTGGTTTTATGCATTTACATACCTCTGTCTACCTCTCCCGCGTTCCTGACCACGTAAGGACTCCTGTCCAAATGTGCGATCCCTGTACACACTCAGAGTGTGGGTCACGTGCAGATGGCCATGCTCTGCTTTGTCATTTTATTACCGACAACCTTCCGAGTAGTCTGTGTTGTCTTACTGCCTTGTCTTTCAGATCTTAAATAGTGAATGTGAGCGGGCAGAGCTGGGGGAACAAGCCTGTGTCTGTCCAGACTCTGGGGTCCCTCCTGATGGGGGGAGGACACATTTCCACACCCCCCCCACCCCCTCCTGCAGTAGATGATACGTTTCCACACACCCCCGCGCCCCCCCCCCCCCCCGAAGACATTGGTGGAGATGATGCCCAGAACATCACACCCAGGAAGCGGGTAGGTTTGGATCCGGCCGGCCGGCTGGGCTGTGGGGCAGGTGCTGCTGGGCCTCAGGTCTGTGTGGGGTGGCCCTAGGAAGTTGGGCCTGTTGCTGAGGACTTGGTGCGCCTTGCCCCAGAGCACTGTGGACGCTGGGTGTGTGTGCAGAGCACCTGCCATGGAGAACACTGTGCTGTCTTCCTGGCTCCCAGCACACTTGTGCTGCGTGCGTCTGGACCAGAGCAGCCTGGGCGTCCGGTGGGGGCACGTGATGTCCACTCCGTACTGATGCGGAAACCTGGAGGGAAGCCGAGATTGGCCCCAGATCTCCTCTGGGCGGACACTGTGGCCTCCTCTGGCCACCCCGTGTGCTGCAGGGACACCCTCCAGTCATAGGATTTCTCTGGCATGACCAGAGGTTCAAAGCCTGGAACACCCTCAGGCAGAGCGAAGTCCGGTGAATGGGAGTGGGGACCAGGCCATGCGTGTGGCAGGCCCCAAGGAGGGGCCCTGGTTCCCCTTCTGTGCGCAACCTGACCCTGCGCTGCCCTCCCCGCGGGTCCTCTGGGGTCCACAGCTGCTGCCCAGCTGGCGTCCTGGGGTGAGTGCAGCCGGGGTGGACAACCGGCTGGAGCAGCACCCTCCCGATGTCCTCAGGGACAGGAGGACAGACACCAGCTGCGGAATCGTGGGAAGTGGAGGAAAAGCAAAGCTCCGTGGAGGGTGTCGTCTGGAGGGACGCCCGCTATGCCCATGCAGGGGAAGATGGGGCCTGCAGGGCAGCTGGGCCCTCTATTGCGGCCCCTGCCCCATTCACAGTGATGCCTGGGGTGGGGGGGGGGGCGTGTCTCCTGTCACCTGTGTCCCCGAGCCACACCATCAGTGTCCAGGAAGCTGCATTTCTCTTGCCTTTGTTCCCCCCAAAATCTGACCTCAGAAGCCAGGGTTCCCTCATACCCAGCTCATTCAAAACGGACTTAATGGCAGACACAATTTTGGGAGAGAGACAGGCCTAAAGTCACAGGGCCACTCGGAGCAGTGGCATGTGTATGACGGCACCTATGTAGCATGGCACCTGTGGAGACTCTTTCCTTGGCTCTGTAACTGCCCAACAAGGGAACATACGGGCAGACTCAGCTGGAAAAGGCATTCTCGGGCCAGAAGGAGAAAGTCACGATAAAGTGACCAGCAGGCATCTTTGCAGAGCCTGTGGCCGGGCACTGGGGCTGATGTCCCTTCGGTGAGGGGTCGTATCGGTCTGTCTGCTCCTGGGCTCCGCAGGGCTGGGGGCTTCTGTCCTCACTTCCTGGGGAGACACCAATGCCCCCTGCCTGGGACGTCCTGACAGTAACTGACAAAAACCAGAGATGACAAGGTTGGTGACATCTTTCGTTCCAGTGATTCTGTGAGTCAGGAAGCAGTGCAGAGTGTTTCTGAGGCTCAGGGCTGATAGAATCTGCCGTGGGGATGTAGAGACACCTTCCACCTGCCTCTCCTCACGCATGGTGGTTCCGGCAGGTGGGGGTGGGGGTGGTGCTGGGGACGAGATGCTCACACACAAATACGAAAGGTACAGAGCCAACCAGCCCAGTGAGGACAAGGGAGGCCCTTGAGTCAGAGACCTAAATGCCAGAGGGAAGGGGCTCGTCCAGCCTGGCTCAGATGCTCGGAGTTCAGGGAAGGGAATGTTTAGCGCCTCGTGCACGTTGCTGTCCTGTGAAGAAACAACTCTTCTTTCCTGGTGGTTGGAGACAGAACAGAAGAGTGAGATTTCACGATTGCAGCAGCTTGTTCGTAAGCGGGAGAATGGCGCACACACATGTAATATTTTTTAGACAGTTCTGGACATTCTTAGAGGTCCCTTGCCGGGCAGGGGGCCTGTAACTCCAGGCCAGGAATTCCCCAGGAATTGCAAAGTACAGGAAGGAAAACCAAGGCGGCCGCCCACGGCCACCGCGGCCAACATCTCGCTTTCCCTTGGTTTCCTCCGGTGTTCGTGCTGCCGAGGCCCTTCCCGTAAATGTTCCTCACTGGCTCTTGTTAACAGCTGCGTGACGCCACTTTCAATAAGCCATAGAGCAGTGTCCCCAGGTCCCCATCCCCTGCGCCACCCCCAGGACTGATGCCCAAAGACAGCATTTCTTCACCACCTTCACCCGCTCTCTCCTTTACGTTTCAGTGAGGGTTTTCTCGCCCCATTTGTGAGTTGTCGAAGCACCGTGGCCGTTAGCCTGTATCCCGCGTGATGCTGGGATACAGTCCTCCCCCTGCTGGCTGCGTATTTAATTTTGTTTATGGAAATTTCTGACTAGTGTGTGGTCAGTTCTGTGGTCTTTGTCCCTTTCCTTTCTATTAAAAAAATTTTTTTTTAATGTTTATTTATTTTAGAGAGAGAGAGAGTGTGAGTGGGGGAGGGACAGAGAGAGAGGGAGACACAGAATCCGAAGCAGGCTCCAGGCTCTGAGCTGTCAGCACAGAGCCCGACACGGGGCTGGAACCCACGAGCCTTGAGATCATGACCTGAGCTAAAGTCAGACACTTAACTGACTGAGCCACCCAGGTGCCCCAACTTTGTCCTTTTTCAAAGTGTTTTTGGCCATTCTAGGTACTTCACATGTACATATGAATTTTAGAATCAGCTTGTTAATTTCAACAACAAAAAGCTTGTTTGGAGTTTAGTTGAACTTTTTTTGAATTTTACAGAACAATTGGGAGAGAACTGACATCTTAGTAGCGTGGAGCCTCCTGATTGATTAACAAGGTATATTTCCCCATTTGTTTAGGTATTCCTTAACTTTTTCATCAGTATTTCATAGTTATTAATGTACAGGTCTTACACAGTTTTGTCAGATCTATCCCTAAGTATTTTGTATTTTTTGATGCTACTATAAATGGTATTATCTTAATAATTTCTATTTCTGACTGTTCATTGATAGCATATAAAAATAGAAGTGATAGAGGTGCCTTGGTGGCTCAGTTGGTTAAGTGTCCGACTCCTGATTTTGGCTGAAATCATGATCTAATGGCCATGAGATCAAGCCCCTCATTGGGCTCCACGCTGACAGCATGGAGTCTGCTTGGGATTCTCTCTCTCTCTCTCTCTACCCCTCCCCAACTTGTGCATGTGTACGCATGCATTTTCTCTCTCTCTCGAAATAAGCTTTTTTAAAAAACAGAAATGGCAGTTGTATGTTGACCTCAAACCTTGCAGATTTACGAAACTAGTTCTAATAGATTTTTTTTGTAGATTTCATCATATTTTAAATATATGATTGTGTCATCTGTGGAAAAACAACTTTAGGTTTCCTTTCCAGTCTGAATGTCTTTTACCCTTTTTCTTGCCTGCTTACGTCAGATAGAACCTCCTGCACAATGTTGATGGGGCACCTGGAGAACAAGCGTCCTTGTCTCTCATTCTTCATTTTGGGGGAAATGCGTCCAGTTATTGCCACTGAGTGTTATGGTCACTGTAGGTTTTCTGTAGATGTTCTTTACCACACCGAGGACACTCCTTTCTCATCCTAATTTTCAGAGTTTTTTTTTTTAAATCAGAAATAGATGTGAGATTTTGTTGAGTGCTTTTCCTGTATCTAGAGAAATAATTATATAGTTTTCTTATTTTTAAAGTTCTACATGTTAAAGATTATTATTACCATGTTCAATTGCATTGATTTTCAAGTGTTACACCAACCTTGCATTCCTGGAAAACCCTACTTGATGATAACGTATTTTCCTTTTTGTACCTTATTGGCTTTGACTTGCTAAAATTTTGTTCAGAGTTTTTGCATCTATATTTATGTGGAATATTGGTCTTTAGTTTGCTGTACTTGTAATGTCCCTATCTGGTTTTGGTACTAGTGTACCTGGCCTCGTAAAATAGGTTGGGATGTATTCCTTCCTCTTTAATTTTCTAGAGTTTCCTTTGTGGGAACAGTTTTAACCACAAGTTAAATCTCTGCATATGGGAGTGTCTTGGCCAACTTCATGGAAATGGGCTTGCTTTCAAGATTTGAATTAAATAGCAAGCTAATGCAGAAGGCAGTCACCCCATCCTGACATTTGGGGCAAACTCCAGAGATTCTGAGTCTCTGAACCTACTTAGAATGGTGAATTTTATTGCTTTTCATGTATTGGTTTTATCTATTTTATTTCTGTCAGTTTTTTTCTTTATTTCATCTAAGTTATGAAATTTATTAGCATAAAGTTGTTAATAGTTTTCCGTATTATCTTTTTAACATATGTGGATTCTGTGGTGATGTCACTTCTGATTCTCATTATTAATGATTTGTGTCTTCTCTCTTCATTGAATAATTAGGGATAACTCCTTGTTTTGTTTTTCTGGGGGTTCATTTAGAGTTAGGGGTATACTTATCAGAGTTTACTTTCAAGTGATGATGTACCAGTGTATGTGTAACATAAGAGTGCGACAGTCGCATGCTTTCATTTCTCCTGCCACCCTTAATGGGATTGTCACCACACATTATCTAATATGCACATCAGAAATCTTAAAATCTATAGTTCTTATTTTTGTTGAAACAATTGTCTTTTTAAAAGATTGAAATAATATGAAAAAATCATGTATGTTCACTCATGTAGTTACCATTTTTGGTGTTTTATTTCTTCGGTAGATCCCTGTTTCCATCTGACATCATTATCCATCTGCCTGAGTGATATGCTTTAATATTTACTAAAGTGTAGGCCTGCCGGTGAAGAGTTCTGTCATCATTTGTGAATTTGAAATAGTTTGAATTTTGTCTTTTTTAAAATTAAAGGTTTTTTTGCTGGGTGTTGAGTTCTAGATTGACAATTTTTTTCCTTTCAATATTTTGCTGATGTTATTCCTCTGCTTCCCAGTTGCATAGTTTTTGACAAGAAATCTGCTGTCATGTGCACCTTTCCTCTCTGTACCTGATGTGTTTTTCTCTGACTTAGAAAATATTTTATCCTCATTGCTGGTTTTTGAGCAATTTGATTATGATGTACGTTGGTGTCATTTTCTTCTTGTTTCTTGTGCTCAAATGTCATTGAGTTTCATGCATCCGGGGGTATTTATCCAATCTGGAAAATTTTGTTCACGGTTTCTTCAAAAAAATTTTTTTTGTCCTCCTCATTCCCTTCTCCTTTAGGGACTACAACCAAATGTATATTAGGCCTAGTGAAGTTGTCCCACAACTTACTGATTCTTTCTGATTTCATTATTTTTTTATCATTTCCCCCCAGTTCCCATGTGGATAAATTATCTGTTGCCCTGCTTCCACGGCCACTATCTTTCCCTCTGAAATGTCTAATCTGCCATTAGTTTCATCTAGTTCATTTTTCCCAGAGACATTGTAGTTTTCGTGTATAAAGTTTGATCTGGGTGGCTTTAGAAATATGTTTTCCATGTCTCTACTTAACTTTTAAAACATACAGAAAACATTTATAATCACTGTTTTAACATCGCTTTTTGTGAATTCTCCCATCTGTGTTCATGCTGGGTTGGTTTAATTGATTGACTTTTCTCCTCATTCTGACTTATATCTATAAGCTGCTTTGCATGCCTAAGAGTTTTTGATTGGATGTGAGGCACTGTGAGTTTTACCTTGCTGGGTGCTGGATATTTTTGTATTCTCATAAATATTCTTGAGCTTTGTTCTGGGACAGTTGTATTTCACAGAGTCAGTTTGATTCTTTCTAGCCTTTTAAGATTTGTTTTTAGATTTGTGACCTCAGCAGCGTTGTCTCGTGTGAATCACCCCCAGTGCTGTGGTGAGAATTATCTGAGTGCCCTACCCGTGAACCTGTGATCTGCAGGCGATTCGGGCCTGGCTGGCGGAATCACACCACGGTCCTGGCCCTGGGTGAGCGCTGGTCCCGGTTCTCGCTATCCTTCCGTCCTGGAATCAGCCTCGGGGAGTGTCCTCTTGCACTCGGGAGGGATGCTCAGGGCAACCCTCCGCAGGTCTCTGGAGTCACTTGTCACTCTCTTCTCCTTGGTGCCCTGTCTTGTGAACTGGAGCACCTTCATCCCCTGGACTCCCGGCTCCGCCTCTAGGTCCGGGAGCCCGCCAGCCTTCTCCTCCTGCGACCATGTTCCCTGCTTCATGTAACTCTCTCAGGTCAGTCTTTAGGGGACTCACCCTGCTGGTTTTCCACTTCTCAGGTACACTGTTCTCCGTTGCCTCATGTCCAAGGTGGAGAGGCCGAGCAGCCTGAGAACACAGAACTTACATGACAAGGAGCGATGCCAGACTCTGTTCTATTTCAAGGCCCACACTTGTAACCTCCGCACCACAAAGCCAGTGAAGAGTTATTTTAAAAAAGAGAAATGGCATAAGCACACTCTGTATAAATCCTTGCCCTTGACCAAGATTTTCAGCCTACCTGTGTCAGCATGGAGCTCACCCTGAGTTGTCACATACGGGACAGAAACCAGATGAAGCAATGAAATGTTTTGTTAGTATGAGTGGCTCCCCCAGGCAGCAGGAGGGGTGTGGTGGTGGGTCTGCGCAGGGACGGCAGGGTCAGCTGGGGCTGTGAAATCTTGGCAGGCACGAGGCATGCCCTCCATTCCAAGCCCGGAGAAGACCCAGAACACAGCCCCAACCCCCAGCTGCGTTCTAGACTGGGGTCTGGGTCAGAAGTTCAGAAGGCCTGATCCCATTCCTGAGGCTTTCTAATTAACAGCCGTTTCCAGCTGAGTTCCACAGGAGACAGGCCGCAGGGGAGTCATCTGAAGGACTGTTTTCTCAGTTTTCCCAAGAATGCTCCATAGCTAGTACTGCTGTAGAAGTAGAGGAGATCAGCTAATTTGTGATATATGTTGGTTGCCTTGGGGAGATGGGCTTTATTCTAGCAGCATCCTTGTTGAGAAGGGCCCACTGAGGCTTCCCAGCTAACCCGGCTTGGGATGGGAGCCCATGGGGTGGGAAGGAACATCGAGCTGCATTTGAATGGGTGCAAACCTCAGGAACCAAACAGAGCAGCTTGGCCTCGCCCAGACCAGTTGATGCATCCCCCTTCTGGCCCGCCCTTCTGGCATCATGGGGCAAGGATGCTCATCCTGGCAGGCCGAGTGTCCAGCGTCGTCTGGGAAGGGGCGGCCGCACATCTTCGCCCTGGGCCAGGACAGGCTATGGTCACTGGGATGCACATGTCAACCTTGTCACGTCCAACATGTACCCACGCCCCACCCAGCTCAAACCCAGTTTCCATAAATGGGCACGGAGCCAGTTTCCCTGGCCTTGTCCCAAGACCAGGGCACTGAGTTCCCAAAGTCTAACTTGGCTCAAATATCTTTACCTACTAGGGTTGTTTTTCTGTTGCCATGGTGGAATTTGCCATTTTCAACAGCTGTGAGAAATTCAGAATTTATTTCTTTCAGTGGAACAGCACAGTGAGGGAGATGGTTACTGGAAGCTGTTGTTTTTCCTTTGTATGGATCCTTGGAAAAATGACCACAGTTAATATTTTAAGGGATTGATCTTTTTCTACAGGACACAGTCCATGGAGCACATCGGTGTGTAGGCACAGATGTCTCTATTCCGTCTTCATTCTGTGTTTCCATAGCTTTGAGGCGTACTGCAAATGGACAAGGAACCTGGCCAACAGTGGGCAGGCTTATTACTGCTTCTGGAAGTAAATCAAGGCTGATGCTCTGGGCTGAGTTTACTCCGGGCATGTGATCTCACTCCATCAGATCGTGTCAAATATAGACTCAGAAAGGAGTCATGGCAGAACATCGACAGAGGCCACAGCTGCTCTTGGATTTTTGTGTCTTTTTCAGAAAGTGGTAAATTTGTCCTGGCACACAGCTCCCTTAAGACAAAGCAGAGAGCTCATCCCTTGCTGATTTCTAGAGGAAAAGCTCAAATGCTATGAAAATACATCCCCAATTGTATCTGGAGTTATAGAATTTTTGTTAGTTTAGTTATTTAGTTATTTAGTTTAGTTATTTAGTTATAGAATTCTACTTTTTTTTTTAAGCAAAAAGTTACCCCCCCCCTTATGCCATAACATGCTACCCTTTATGGGATTACCAGCCATGATTATTTGATGGCAAGAAGCATTCATAATGACTCATTTTATTGATTGCTCTCAGTCATGAAATGTTTTTCAGAAACTCAGAAAGGTTCAGGATTGAGGAATCTGGCTCCTCCCTCCAGTCCCACCCCACCAGCCTCACCACCACCTCCAGGAAGAACACAACACAAATCCTTCAGGATGGATGAAAAGGCCCTGCTAATCAGGCCTTCAGGAGACGACTGTCCATGGCCCTGTCAGGTTTCTCCTTCCTAAACAGCTTCTACTCCAGGGAAAGGTTTTCTTGATTCTGACAGAGTCCCTTCTGCTGACGTTTATGTGTTTTTCTTTATTCTGTTTCATTAAGCTGAGGTCTAATTGACATAGCATCAAATTACTTGCAGGTGTACAATGCGATGTGCGGTATTTGTATATATTTACTGTTCTCAGTGTGAGGGTGGAGGGTCGCAGAGAACAGCTTTGTGATGTAACAGAAGCAGAAGCGTAGGCCCAGTGAGGCTGTGTCCCCACAGCTGGTTGTCAGCAGAGAGGCCTGGTCTTCTGGGCTCGAAGAGCATTTTTTTTCACCATGTGGAATTCATTTGAACATACATTTAAATCCCTCCCCAGCTTCCATTTTTCAAGTTGAAGATGATCTTTTTAGCCTTTCCCAAAACTTAGATATTTTCTTATTTTCTCCTAGTTCTAAAGTGAAAATATCAGAGCACTTGGGTGGCTCAGTCAGTTAAGCATCCAACTTGGGCTCAGGTCATGATCTCACGGTTCATGAGTTTGAGCCCCATGTCGGGCTCTGTGCTGACAGCTTGGAGCCTGGAGCTTGCTTCGGATTCTGTGTCTTCCTATCTCTGCCCTTCCCCACTTGCACTCTGTCTCGTTCACTCTCTCAAAAATAATAAATAAGCATTAAAAAAAATAAAAAAGTATATGCTTTTAAGTGAAACTTTTGCTGGTAATACAAACATATCTTCATGTGTATGTGTGATAAAAGTGTATTTCTAGGGTTCCTGGGAGCTCAGTGAGTTGTGCGTCTGACTCTTGATTTTGGTTCAGGTCATGATCTCACAGTTTGTGAGTTTGAGTCCTGCGTCAGGCTCTGTGTTGACCATGCAGAGCCTGCTTGGGAGTCTCTCTCCTGTCTCTGCCCCTCACCTGCTCATGCTCTGTCCCTCTCAAAAAGAAATAAATAAACATTAAATCAATCAATTAATTAATCAATCAATAAAATAAAGTGAAAACATCTCTTGAGTTCTTATCCACTACATGTCAGTGATGAATGCACCGGGGATACAGGAACCAACACCACAGCCCATCCTTCGAGGGCCTTGGAGTTTGAGGGAGATGTTGATAGCTTAGGGGTTGGTTGGGGTAAGAGGTAAGGTGTGTGTGTGTGTGTGTGTGTGTGTGTGTGTGTGTGTGTGTGTAGGTTAGGGCACAAGAAGAGGTGTCATCATGTCTGTGGGGCTTTAAGAGAAATGTTAAGGGAAGTTTTTACAAAAAGTGAGGTATTTTCACTGGGTCTGCAAGAAGGCACTGCCTGGCAGGTAAGGGGAGCATCCATTTTTAGCCTTCCAGTATTCAGCAATGTTTAAACACCGAAGTAATGCACTTGGCATTACTTCTGTGTGTGTGCGTGTGTATGCGCATGTCTTGAGTGGTAGTATTCGGACTAACAAGACCACGTTCATTTTGGGAAGGTCACTTCTGTTGCAATGTGGAGGGTGAACTGAAAGGAGAAAAAAGGGGGAAATCCATTTAGGAGCTACAGTAAACCCCAGGAAAGAGACGATGAAGATTCGCACTAGGGAAGGGCCGCATCAGGAGGCTAATCCACAGGATTTAGTGGCCCTTTGGATACTGAGCGTTGAGGCAGAGGATGAGGGCCGCAGAGGCGTCCAGTGTTGTGCTTTGGATGCTGGGGTTGGACGTCTTACTACTAGGTTTGCAGTTATACGCGTATCGGAAGTGTGGGCAGAGCACGGGCTGTGCGGTGGAAGACGAGGAATCTGACGTCAGCTGCGTGGAACCTGAACAGCCTGGGAGTGTCCCGTGTGCACTGCCCTGTGGGCAGAGGGACACACGGCTCTGGAGAGCAAGGGAGAGAAGTACAAGAGGTGGAGTGCAGCCAAGGAGTGCACAGCTGGGTCCAAGGAGACATTAGCGAGTGAGAACAGGACCCCTCCCCAAGGGCAGGCAAAGGGGACTCAGGGAGGAGACTGAGTAGATATGCCTGACAGGCGGGAGGAGAACCAGAGCATGTGCTCACGTTCTGTCTGGTGAGAGGTCTATTCCGGGCTTGAATGCAGATGGTCAAATCCTCTGTGCTCACACGGCCTTTCCTTGGTGCATGTGTGAAGGAGGGAGAGGGGGAGAGGAAGGGGAGGGAGCAAGGGAGAGGAGGAAGGGAGAGAGGAAGGGGGAGAAGAAGGAGGAGAGGGGGAGGTGGCTGGGGGGGGGGGAGGAAGGAGAGAGAATGGAAGATCTCTCTTCCTGTTTTTTTGAATTGAGATATAAGTGACCTATAACATTATGTAAGTTTAAGGTTACAGCATACTGATGTGATTGCCTATGAATAGGGCAATCATAGGGCAATATGATGGCCACTGGAGCACTAGCTAAACCTCTCTTGCCTCGCGTAATTTCCATTTCTTCTAGTGATGGGAACACTTAAGATCTAGTTTCTTAGCAAGTTTAATTTTTATAATTGTGGGTTTTTTTTTGGGGGGGGGGGAGTCTGTAATCCCTGTACTGTGTATTAATTACATCTTCAGGGCTGATTTATCTACAGGCTGCAAGTATGTACCCTCGAACAACCTTCAGACAACACCTCTGCCATTTCCCACCCCCAACCTTTGTAACCACCAACCACATCCACTGTCTGTCTTCTCAAGTTCGGTTGTTTGTTTTAGGTCCCACATTTAAGGAATATCATATAGTATTTGTTTTTCTCTGTACGACTTACCTCACTTAACATAACGTCCTCAGGATCCATCCTTGTTGTTGCAAATGGCAGGATATGATTTTTTTCTTACGGCTGAGTAGTATTCCATTTGTGTGTGTGTGTGTGTGTGTGTGTGTGTGTGTGTGTGTGTGTGTGTGTGTGTCTTCTTTATCCATTCACCCATCCTTGGAACTTATGTTGTTTCTGTATCTTGGCTACTGTGAATAATTGTGCCATCAACATGGGAGTGCAGATACAGCTTTCATAACCTGTTGTCATTTCCTTTGGGTACATACCCACAAGTGGGATTGCTGAGCTGTGTGGTAATTCTATTGTTAATTTCTTGAGGAACCACCATACTGTTCTCTAAAGTGGCTGGGCCAGTTTACAATGCAAGTAGCGGTGAACAAGTGCTCCCTTTTCTCTGCATCCTCACCGATACTTGGTATCTCTTGTTTTCTTGATAGCGATTCTGACAGGCGTAAGGTGACATCTCGTTGTGGTTTTGATTTGCATTTCCCTAATGGTGAGTGATGTTGAGCATCTTTCCACGTACCTGTTGGCCGTCTAGATGTCTTCTTCAAAAAATGCCCATTTAGCTCTTCTGCTCATGGTTGAATCGGATTGTTGGCTTTTCTTGTTATTGAGTTGTAGGAGTTCTTTGTAAATGTTGAATCTTAACCTCTTATCTGATACATGGTTTGCAAATGTTCTCTCCCATTGTTTAGGTTACCTTTTTATTTTGTTGTTTCTTTTGTAGTGCAGAAGCATTTAGGTTTGATGTAGCCCCTTGTTGATGTAGTCCTTAGTTGTTTGTCCATTTGGAGTCATGTCAAAAAAAAATCACTGCCAAGACCAATGTCAATGAGCTTGTATATGTTTTTTCTAGGAATTTTATAGTATTAGGTCTTCCATTTAAGTTTCTGGTCCATTTTGAGTTAATTTTTGTGAGTGTTGTAAGATAGGGGTCCAATTTCATTTTTCTCCATGTAGTTAACCAGTTTTCCCAACACCGTTTGTTGAAGAGACTGTTCTTTCCCCATTGGATGTTCTTGGGCCTTATCAAGTACTAACTAACCGTACACGCAGTTTAATTCTGAGCTGTCTGTTCTGCTCCGTGTATCTGTGTATCTGTTTTTGTGCCAGTACCATATTGCTTTAATTACTACAGCTTTGTAGTGTAGTGTGAAATCAGGGAGCGTGATGCTTCCACCTTTGTTCTTTCTCATGATGGCTTTGGCTATTTGGGGCCTTTTGTGGTTCAATACCAATTTTAAGATTGTTTATTCTATTCCTGTGAAAAATTCCTTGGCGATTTGATAGGGATGGCACTGAACTTACAGCTGGCTTTGGGTAGCATGGACTTTTAATAGTATTAACTCTTCCAATCCATAAGCCATTTGTTTGTGTCTTCTTTGATTTCTTTCAACCGCGCCTTGTAGTTTTCTTGTAAGGATCTTTCACTTCCTTGGTTAAATTTATTCCTAGGTATTTCATTGTTTTTAATGCGATTGTAAATGGGATAGTTTTCTCTATTTTTTTCAGCTGTTTCTTTGTCAGTATATTGAAATGCAACTTGTTTCTGTGTATTGAATTTACATCCTGCAGCTTCACTGAATGCATTGATTAGATTGAATAGTTTTTTAGTTGAGTCTTTGGGGTTTTAATATATAAGATAATATCATTTGCAAATAGTGACATTTTTACATCGGCCTTTCCAATTGGAATGCCTCTGACTTCTTTGTCTTACCTGATTGCTCTAGACGGGACTTCTAGTACTATGTTGAATGGGAGTGGTGACAGCGATCATCCTGAGGTTGTCCTTCTGTTTCAATATTTTATTCAAGTTCTATTTTAAGTGATGATAATTAAAGCATTTGAAGAGGAGTCTAACTCCAAACAAAAGGGAAGACGACAATGAAACCAATAAGCTTCTAAACTGCCGAGTGGTGACCGTGCAGCGGAAGTCAGATTTGGATCCCAGGGATTGTCACCATGTGACTGCAGTGACAGACACTCTTCCCAGCTTGCAGTTGGAGCTCTTGGGGTGAGGGCAGCAAACCAGCAAGAGAGAGGATTAAGTCCTGAATCGTTGCCTTCATCGCACCCACCCTCTCTATCCCAAAATGGCATAGAAGAAACTCGACTGTACCCCATGGACTGCTTTGGTGTCAAGGAGGTGATGGAGTAGGGTAGAAAGAGGTCATGAAGATTCTTCCTAGAAACCCCTTTCAGATGAGTTTTGTGCACACCATCAAACAAGGAGCCTCTCCTCATTCAGGGTGGGAAACCCAGGTTTGAGTCTCAGAAAGTCACAATTTCATTCATGTACTCGATATGGATTTACAAAGTGCCTTCGTACTTTGTGAGTTCCCCCTAAGACTACAGGTGAAAGGATGTTTTTGGAATCAGATTTCTTATGTGCCTTTGAAATGGTAACACCTTCAAGCTGAATCATCTTTAACTTGGAGGTCTAACATGGTGTTCAGCAAAATCGCATCCAGATGTGCAATATTAAAAGGCACGCTAAGTTCCGAAGTTAGCTATGCTGCAAAATAATTTAAATCAAACAATTGTATGGTATTCATTTATGCTGGAAGTTCCAGTCCCAGACCAAGCTGGTGGCCCGGCATTGATGTTCTTGCTGTCTGGCAGAGCTGACGACATTGGTTTGATACCCGGCTTCACAATCTGGATGTACCCTGGACCCATCAGGCTGGAGCCATTCCCTTTCACCAGGAAGCAGGTTTCAGGGTCGATCTGATACTTGGCTGGTATTCCAAAGTGAGTGTCACTGTTTCCTGCTGTCCAACTGAGACTGGCAGACTTTTCCAACTTCTTGTTCACCTTCTGGCAAACAGAGCCTCCAGACCCTGTCCTGTCATTAACGTTGATGCGAGGCTGGAATTCTTCAGTCCTGTAGCCAACTGCAAAGTTGCTCTGGGTCCCTTGGGAATTTATGGTCTCAAGATTTGTCTGATGGCCAGCGAGCCAACCCTGGTAACTCAGCACACAGCAGCCTGGATTGAAGGCCTGGTGATGTCGAAATCCAGGCTGATGTGCTCCTGCCTGTATCCTGCCTCAAATTTATCATCTCCACCGCCTCCGCCCAGTGTAGCTGATCTCCCACGGTAATGTTGGGGTCTAGTGTGTGGTCAGATTCCATTTCTCCACAAATGTCAGACCATATTTAGTCCATCTGTACTTGGTTTCCAGATTGCCTGTCACTTCGGTGGCCTCAGGGTTGGCTGAGCCTGAGCCGGTAGATTCCAGGCCATTCTCAGATTTTGTTTTCAGATCTGTTTTTTTTTTTTTTTTTAAAGGTAAATCCATAGCCCTTGGTGAAGACGATCCTGGCAGATTTGCCAAGACGTGCATACACGGGAGGCACAGCCGTCTTTTGCTTACGGGCAGCTGGGGCGGCAGGGGGCGGGGCCTCAGTGCCTGTCTGTTTTTCTTGTGTGAGTTTTATAAATTGTCTTTTAAGGAATTTGATGCATTTATATGGGAGATTAAATTTAGGGCCATAGAGTTGTTCATAGTATTCCTTTGTTATCCTTTTAACGTCCACAGGATCAGTAGTGATGGCCCTTCTTTTATTTTTGATAATAGTAATTTGTCTCTTTGCTTTTTTTTTTTTTTTTTTTTAGTAGCTTGGCTAGAAGTTTGTCAATTTTATCAATCTTTTCGAAGAATTAGCTTTTGGAGCACCTGGGTGGCTCAGTCGGTTAAGTGTCCAACTTCAGCTCAGGTCATGATCTCACAGCTTGTGAGTTCAAGCCCCAGGTCAGGTTCTGTGCCAACAGCTCGGAGCCTGGAGCCTGCTTCGGATTCTGTGCCTCCACTCTCTCGCTCTCTGCCCCTCCCTTGCTTGCGCTCTGTCTCTCCCTTTCTCAAAAATAAATAAATTTTTAAAAAAGTATTAGGTATTTAAAAAAAAACAACAACCAGCTTTTGGTTTCGTTGACTTTCTTTGTTGATTGTCTCTGTTCAATTTCATAAATTTTTGCTGTAATTTTGTAATTCCTCTTCTTCTTTATTACTTTGGATTTAATTTTCTCTTCTCTTTCCAGTTTTCTAAGGTGGAAGCTTAGATGATTGATTTAGAACTTTCATCTTTTCTAGCGTATGCTTTCAACAATATAAACTTTCCTCCAAGCACTATTTTCCCTACATCCCACAAATTTTGATAAGTTGTATTTTATTTAGTTGAAAATATTAAAAAGAATTTGTCTTGACACTGCTATGACCCATGTGTCACTGAGTTTTTTCATCACCAAGCATTTGGGGATTTTCCAGCTCTCCTTCTGTTACTGATTTCTAGTTTGTTCCACTGCGGTCAGAAAGCAAACGTGTATGTTTCATGACTCAGAATGTGGTCTGTCTTGGTGCATGTTCTATGTGAGCCTGAGAAGGATATATATTCTGCTGTTGGTAAAGAATTCTTTAAATGTCAATTAGGTACAGTTGATTGATGGTGATGTTCAGTTCAACCATGTCCTCATTGGTTTTTTGCCCACTGATTTGTCCATTACTGACAGCGGCATGCAGGCGTCTCAAAGATCAGTAGTGGACTCATTCATTTATTTTAGTTCTATTAGTTTCTGCTTCATGTATTTTGACTCTCTGTTTTTAGGTACACACACATTAAAGATTAGTGTGTCTTCTTGGAGAATTGACCACTTGGTCATCATAGAATGAATGCCCTTCTTTATCCTGATAATTTGACTTGCTCTGATGTCTGCTTTGTCTGAAATTATTACTACTCCAGTTTTCTTTCGGTGAGTGTTAGCATGGTTTATCTTTATCCACCCCTTCACTTTTATTTTATCTGTGTCTTTGTATTTAGAATAGGTTTCTTGTAGATAGCATGTAGTTGGGCCTTATTTTTTAATCCAATTCAATAGCCTCTGTATTTTTTTTGGTATGTTTTGACCGTTGATGTTTAAAAGAGTAATTTATGGGGCACCTGGGTGGCTCAGTTGGTTGAGAGTCCGACTTTGGTTCAGGTCATGATCTCCCGGTTCATGGGTTCAAGCCCCGCATCGGACTCTGTGCTGACAGCTCAGAGCCTGGAACCTGCTTCACATTCTGTGTCTCCCTTTCTCTCTGCCCCTGCCACCCCTACCCCACACTCTGTCTCTCTCTTTCTCAAAAACAAACGTTAAAAAATTTTTTTAGAAAGGATAATTTATATAGTTTGATTAATATTGACCATATTTGTTTTCATTTGTTGCTTTTGTTCTTTGTTCCTTTGTCTTCCACTTTTTTCCTGCATTCTCTAGTTTTAATGGAACACTTATATGATTTAATTGTCCTTCTCAGCATATCAGTTGTTCTTCTTTTATTACTTTTCTTAGTGGTTGCCCTTGAGTTTTCAATATGCGTTTACAACTAAGCCACATCGACTGTCAAATAAGACTGTGCTATTTCATGAGTAGTGCAAGGACCTGACACGGAGTCTCCCACCCCCTCCCCCCATCCTTTATAACATTTCTGCCATTCATTTCACTGAGCAGCAAACTATAGTCACCAAATTTGGTGCTGCTATCATTATTTTGAACAAACTGTACTCTCTTACATCAATTAAGAATAAGAAAAATAAAATACTATATTTTTACCTTCATTTATATTTTCTGTAACACTCTTCCTTTCTTTATGTAGATCTGAGCTTCTGACCTACATTTTTCTTTTTTTCTGATGATCCTCTTTTAATGCTTCTTGCAAGGCAGGTCTATTCCTACCAAATTCCCTCAAGTTTTGTTTGTCTGAGAAGATCCTTATTTCTCCTTTATTTTTGAAGGATAGTTTTGCTGAATACAGAATTCTAGGTTGGTGTGTTTTTTCTTTAACCCTTTAAATATTTTACTCCTCTCTATCGCTGGCATGGTTTCTGAAGGGAAGTCCAGTGTCATTCTTTCTCTTGCTTTTCTGTGTGTAAGGTGTTCCCCCACCCCCTTTCAGCTTCTTCCAAGATTTCTTCTTTGTCTTTGACTTTCTGCAGTTTGAATATGATATGCCTAGGTGTCGATTTTTTAAGGTATATATCCTGCTTGATGGACTGTTAGCTTTCTGGATTTGTGGTTTTGGTGTCTGTCCTTAATTTTGGAGAATTCTGTCACCAAGGCTTCAGTATTTTTTCTGTCCTTCCTTGCTCTCCTCTTCTGGTGTTTCCATCACAGGTATGGTTTACCTCTTGTAATTATCCCACAGATCTTGGATAGGCCATTCCATCCTGTTGTTAGTTTTTTTTTTTTTCTTTTTGCATTGCAGTTTTGGAACTCCCTATTGGCATTTCTTCAAGTTTATTATTGTCTCCTCCTTCATTAGCCACCCTGATCTGTGCATTAACTGTTTTTATAGTGTTGTTTTTGATTTCTACTATTTTAAAAAAACTCTTTCTTATAGTTTTCATCTCTACTTTCATTGCCCATTTGTTCTTGCTTGTTGTTCACCATTTTCATTAGAACTCTACGTGCATCAGCTGTGGTTTTGAACTCCCAGTCTGCTCATTCCAACATCTCTTCCACATCTGAGTCTGGTTCTGACACCTGCTCTGTTTTGCTCCTTTGTGTGCCTTGTAATTTTTTGCGGAAAGCTGGACATGTTTTCCTAGGTGAAAGGAATTGCAGTAAATGGGCGTTTGGTGTGGAGCTTATCTGACTTGGAGCCAGGCTGTGCTTCTTGGGTGCTGTGACTGTAGCTGTGAGAGGCTGATGGTTCCTCTGTGTCCTTGTTGTTGTCTCCCCTGTGTATTTTGGTTTCCCTAGAGACTCTTTATTTGTGTATTTATTTATTTTTAATTTATTATTATTTTTAAAACGTTTATTTATTTTTGAGAGAGAGAAAGTACAAGTGGGGGAGGAGCAGTGGGAGAGGGAGACACAGAATCTCAAGCAGGCTCCAGGCTTTGAGCTGTCAGCACAGAGCCTGATGCGGGGCTCACACTCACGAGCCGTGAGATCATGACCTGAGCCAAAATTGGACACTCAACGGATTGAGCCACGCAGGGGCCCCTAGAGACCCTTTTTAAATAAAATCTAAAAGATGCAATTCTTCCCATTGTATTCTTTCGTTCTTATACAAGGGAAACATTTTATAGTCCTATGACTAGACCCCAGTCTTTTAGTGAGCCTGTACCCCCCTGGGCCATGACTTCTACAACTGTTCCTTGGGTTTTTACCCTCTTAGATGTGACAGGCTAAAAGTAACTGATTTGGTGTCGTAGACTCTAAGTCTAAAGTTCTCTTGTCTAGCAAAAGAGCAGATGCAGGATTAAAACAAGAGATGGCTCCTGTCCGTGAAAAAGACAAGAGCCCTGAATAAGGGTCCTTGCTCCGTATTTATTCAGATCAGAAGGCTTGCAAACATGATGGGCATGTACAAAGAGGCAAGTAAACTAGGAACATTAACTTGTGGATATGAGGGGGGAAAGAGGATTTTGAAGATATACAGTGTTTGGGGTTTGGGTCAGTATGAAACAAAATCCAGGCGCTGGGCAGATGGGTAGATGGTTGTTAACAGCAGACAGAAGGCACTGTGCCTGTTTATCTTTGCCAGCCTAGGGGATGAGACAGATAGGGGAAATAACCTCAGGGTTAATAAGCCACCTTTTCTTTTGTTAACCACCTCCACTCTGGGCTGCTTTGCCTGCAGTGCAGTGGTCCAAAGTCCAATTCACCAATTTACCTAACCTGGCCCTGTTCTCCTATAAAAGCAGCTTTCTGCTATAGTACTAAATTTGGGGTGCTTTCACCCTGAATATCTAATCTTGTTATTCCTGTGTATTGGGCACCTTTGCGCCGTTTCTATTTCAGGCCTTTGCCTCTCTCTCTCTCTATTTTTGGGGGCTTAGCACCCCCTCCCTATTTGGGGGTGTCTTTGCACCTCCCTATTCCTGGCACCTTTGTGCCTCCCTATTCTTGGGGTGTCTTTGCCCTATTCTTGGAGTGCCAATCTGGTTTACCCAAACTCGGGTGTGAGCATTTTATGACTTTGTATGTCTTTATGCCTTGTTAACTCATTGGTGCAAGCCCGGGGGACTCCTAAGCTTACCCCCACAGTTTGGATATTCCCGTTCCTCTGTGGAAGGCTAGAGGTGGCTGTGGTTGTGTGTTTTCTTTCCCCCAGGTGATAGGCTTTGGAAAATCCAATAAGTTAGGCTTTGGTGAAATAGTTTCTTCCCAGGACAGGCTGTGAAAGGACAGGTACCCAGGTGTGTTTCAGAATTGCTACTTTCTCTTCATCCTGCCATAAGCAGGAGGTGATTTTTCTCTGATCCTGGGAACCTGGTATGGCTCCTGCCCATCTCCCCAAACTTTTTGAGCAGTGCTTTGCCCCATGACCTCAATTCTCTGATGGGCCCAAGAATAGTTGTTGATTTTCAGTTTCTTCTTGTGAAGATAGGAGTGATAGCTTCTATGTTCATCAGAAACCAGAAATCTTCCCCTGCACTTCTGAAGGACAGTTTGGCTGGATACAGAATTCTTGCTTTTCAGTGTTTAAATTCCAGTACTTTGAGTACATTATCTCACTATCCCATGGCCTTTCTGCTTTCTGATGATACATCAGCTGTTAACCTTCCTTACTGAGGATGTTTTACCTATGATGAGTCTGTCCTCTCATGCTTCAGGAGTCTCTGTCTCTGGTTTTATGGTATATCTGGTGTGGCTGTCTTTGAATTTATCCTGTTTGGGTCTTGTTGAGCAAATTGGTAGATAGATTCATGTCTTTTATCAAATTTGGGAAATTTTCAGCTATTGTTTCTCATGATAAACTTTTGACCTCTCTCTCTTTCGCCTCCTTCTGAGTCTCAATAGACATATATTGGTGTGCCTGATGGTGTCCCCCAAATAGCTGAGGTTTTGTTAATTTGTATTCATTTTGTTTTTTTCTGTTCCTCAGACTGGATATGCCTAATTGTCTTTCTTATCTTCAAATTTACGGATTCGTTCTTTTGCCTGTTCAAATCTGCTATGGAACTCTTTTACTGAATCTCTCATTTCAGTTATCGTATTTTTTAGCTCCAGAATTTCCAGTTGGCTTCTTTTCATAATTTCTTTCTCTTTATTGATAGTCTTTATTTGATGGGCCATCATTTCCATACTCTAGTTTTTATCACAAAGTGTTTCATTTATCTCTTTGAGCATATTTAAAATAGCTGATTTTATGCTAGTAATAGTAAGTCCAACATCTGGATTTTTTCAGTGAGTTCTTATTGACTGATTCCTGTCCCTCTGTGTATGGGCCATACTTTCTTGTTTCTTGGCATGCCTCATAATTTTTTGTTGAAAACTTTACATTTTGTATATTGTAGCGTGACAGCTTTGCACTCTCCCCCTTCCCCAGGTTTGTTGTTCTTGCTTCTTATTGTAGTAGTGGGTAGTGGTTGTTTAGTGACTTTTCTGAATGAATTTTGTAAATCTGTATTCTTTGTCACGTATGGCTGCTGAACTGTCTGCCCCGTTAGCTTAGTGGTCAGCTAATGATTTAGCAGAGATTCTTTAAAGGACCAGGACAAAAAACAAACAACCCCCCCCCCCAACTCCCAGTGTTTGCTGAGGGGCTGGTGTTGGGGCATAGCGTCAACACTTAGCTTTCCCAGAGCCTCAGGGTCAGCCACAGGTGAGAGCTTACAATCTCTCCTGAGCCTGTATGTAGCCTTGGGCATGCATGTGGTCTTCTAGATTCCCAGAAATATGTGGGAGCTTTTCATAGCCCTTATTCCCCAAAGCTCCTTATTCCCTAGTCTTTCTGCCCTGCCGTTTTGGCCAATGTATTTGTGATCCATTAGCCACTGCCTCATGCATCAGTGACTAAAACATATGCCTGGAAAGGTTTTCAACAAGTGACTCCCAGATAGCAGCTTTATCATTAGGCCAGAAACCCAAGCCCTCTGAGCATGTCTTCCAAGAAATCTCCAAACAGATCAAATAATGGCAATTCTTTTCAAGTAAGGTCCATTCTGCCCCTCTGGTGCCCATCCCAGGATGTACTCTGTTATTTTATTTTATTTTTTAAAAATTTATTCTTTTTTTAAAAGATTTATTCACCTTTGAAAGAGAGAGACAGAATGCGAATGGGGAAGGGGCAGAGACAGAGGGAGACACAGAATCTGAAGCAGGCTCCAGGCTCCAAGCCGTCAGCATGGAGCCTGATGCGGGGCTCAAAGTCACAGACTGCAAGATCATGACCTGAGACGAAGTCGGCCGCCCAACTGACTGAGCCACCCAGACGCCCCTCTGTTATTTTAAAGGCTAACACTCATTTGAGTCCTGCGGTACTTACCCTGCGGGGCTAGGGTAAGTTGAAATGTTGCTTACAGCGATTCAGGCATTTTTCTGGAATGAATGCCCCCCAGGTTACCACAAGGTTTGGGGCAGATTCCAGAGTTCCAAAGGAGTTTATTCTGCCTCTTTTTTGTTCCATTGATTTTTATGCAGATGTGGATTTGTGGAGTTCCTTACCCTAACAATTTTTGCTTTCATCACTCAGGAATGAGTTTCTTAAGAGAGAATATGTTCTGTATTTTATTACTTTACATACTGAGCAAACGTTTGGTCACAGGATAGACGTTTACTACATACTTGTTGCATAAATGAGCTCATGGATCAGTAGGAATTGAAAACAGAGACGTTGAGAAGCTTGGCCGTGACTGGAAGTAGGTATGCGGTGCCTAGGAGGGTGAGTAGTTTTGAGAGAAGTTTTTTGTTTGTTTTTAATTGAACACGTTTATAGGATGTGGGGAGGAAACCACTGAAGAGGGAACATTAAAAAAGTCTCTCTTTACTACGTGACTGTGTTCACCATTTTTGTTCTTGGCAATGGTGTGACTCTGGCGCTAAGTCAGTCTGTGGTTCACTTCATCCTGAGCTCTTTCCTTTCACATCTGTTTGCTTAGTGTCCCTACAGTAGATATTTATGGGTAAATAGATTCTTTTTTACAATGCTTTTTTAAGATAGAATTCACATACCATAAAATTTCACTCGTTTTAAGTGTATGCTCCAGTGACTTTTAGTTTATTTATAGAGTTGTGCAACTATCACCACTATTACCCAATTTTAGAACATTTCCACCGCCTCAGAAGAGTCCCTTGTGGCCACATGTAGTCCTCCCCACCCCTTCACCCCTAGTCTTTGGCGAGCATGGATTCACTTTCCGTGCTTGTGCAGTTTAGGTTTTGTGCTCACCGTGGGGGCTCGAGTGTGGCTCGATGGTCCTTCCCAGGCAGAGCCGAGACCCCCACCCACCCTGTGGGCTCCTACCACAAGCCAGGTTAGCTGGGAAACCTCAGTGGACTCTTCTCAACAAGGATGCTTGCTAGAATAAAGCCCATTTCCCCAAGTCAACCAACATACACCGTAAATTAGCTTTACCTCTTCCCCTTCTACAGTGACCCTAGCTACAGAGCATTCTTGGGAAAATTGAGAAAATAGTCCCTTCAGACCATGTGTCTGTAGGCTAATTGTATTGTGGAATCCTGACTGAGAAAGGCCGTAATGAGAAAGCTTGGGAAATGGGATCAGGCTTCCAGAGACTTCCGAACGAGGCGTTACTTCCATGCCTAGCTGTTGTGTGGAGCTAAGGATGCAGGATTCCTGTCCTGGAGGAGCTGATAGCTCGTAGGGGTTGCTGATGCCAGGCTCACGTGACACCTCAGAGAGGAAGATAACTGATCCCCAGGTGGCAAGAGGATCGTCCCCTTCCTCATGGGCTCACTGAGAGGAGAGAAAGTTAAGCTGGCTTGGGGAGGGGGGGTGCTGGGCAGATGTTTCCCCAGTCTGTATTCTTCTGGGGAAGAATGTCTTAAATTTCTCCCAACAATGTTTTCAAGGAAGCCACAGACCAGCATCTTATTATGCAGGAGAGGTGTCAAGCTGGGTTGGGTCTCATCTTCAGTGGTAGCGACCTTGTTCAGGAAGCGGACCTCTGGAGGGTCTTGGACTCCTTGGGGAACCGCTGGAAACACCAATGTGTTTAGTCAAATATGCAGGAATATGTATTTGCATAACATGGAGTGATCTCAAGGACACGTGAAAATACATCACAAAATACCCACAAGGCATTTGACTAAATATCCTGCTAGGCCTGGTGTTTCTTTCTTTCTTTCTTTTTTTAATGTTTGTTTATTTTTGAGAGAGAGAGAGAGAGAGCGCAAGTGCAGAGGCGGGGGAGGGACAGAGAGAGAGAGAGAGAGAGAGAGAGAGAGAGAGAGAGAGAATGAGAGAGAATCTGAAGCAGGCTCCAGGCTCTGAGCCATCAGCACAGATCCCAACGCCGGGCTTGAACTCACAAGCTGTGAGATCATGACCTGAGCCGAAGTTGGATGCTTAACCGACTGAGCCACCCAGGCACGCTGGGTCTGGCTTTTCTGTCATTTGCTGCCAGCTCTTGCTGGACAGTTGACACCAGGTTGCAGATTTTAGGAAAAGTTTTTAGGATAAAAATTCAAAATTGGGAAAATTCTGTCCAATATTTGTGTGCACATATGAAGTGGTCAAAGATGGCACCATTTTCCCCTTGTTGGGGCAGGGAGAGCAGGCATTGTTTGAAAACCGCTCACTGCAGTGTAGGAGCTCTCCTTCTCTATCCGCTGCCTGCAGGCCATTCTTCTTCCTTTTCCGTGGGAGGGGGCTGTGTCCTGGCCTCTTGTTGCCTCTCTCTGTGATGGGGAAGCAGAGGGGGAAACCCAGTCGGCTGAGAGTTCTAGACCCAGGTGGTGCATCGTCGCCTGATGACTTTGGGCAAGCCAAAGATCTCTTTTGCTTTATTTTCCTTATCTGCAAAATAGAAATGATAATATTCCCTTGCTGATGTCACAGTATTTTTCCCATGAAAATCAAGTGAAGGAAGTCATTAATGTGTGAATATAAAGGGTAATTACTTGTTTTGCTTGAAGATGATACCCTCACTGTCCAGTCTCTCCCCCGGCCGTAAGGTGATGGATTCCCTGTAATAGCTGCCTCCATGATGGTCCCCAGGGATCCCGCCTTGTGGGATTCGTGCCCTGCGTGCTTGTCATCACACAGTTGTATAGTGTATTGTTCTATGTGGCCAGTAGGATGTGGCAGGAGTGATGTCATATCACTTGAGATTAGGCTATAAAAGATCACTGGTGATCACTTACTCTGGGAAAGCCAGCCACCTTGTCATCATCTGCTATCCTGTGGAGAATTCCACATGATGAAGCCTTTGGCTGGTAGCCATCTGATTGAACTTCGGAGTGGCTGTTTCCTAGAAGCAGACATTCCAGACCGCAGCCCTGGCCGAGAGACCCTAAGTCAAAGAGACCCCGCTGAGTCGTTCCAAGACTCCTGACTCTCAGAGACGACTTTGAGTTGCTAGCATCTGGTTTCAGCCACTCTGTTCTGGGGTAAGTTGTTACGCTGCGATAGGTAACTAATACGTTCCTCAAATAGAAACGTGTATGCATTTGCCCACAGAATCCGTGCTGGTCACATGGAGGGTAAGTGAAAGCAAAGGAGGGAGTGGCTGGAAGGCAGAGCGTAGACGTCGTAGACGTGCACGTGAAGCTTTCTTCCCCACCGAGGCCGCGTGTCCTGCATAGATGCCCAGAGCAACCCCACAAGCACCCTCTCCCCAACTTTCGTGACCCGCCAGCGGGCGTGTTTCCGGGCGTGAAGGCCAGAGCCATGGTTTCAAATGAGTCCTGCCTCGCACCTCTCCTGAGCGACACAGCCCCGCGTGCGACCCTCAGCCTTTGGAGGGATAGGCGACTTCAGAAGCCCAAATCGAAAAGGCATAATCTCACTGTGAGGAGGTCATCCTGTCTTCCCGGGGGACCTCCATCCACGCCTTCCTGTGTCTGCGCGTGCTCTTCTTCCCTCCCTGAGCCGGTCCTGGTTGCCGCCCTGGGGTGGCCTGAGGAGTGGCTGTTACGGGGACCTGTGCGGCTGTGGGGCTGTGGGCTGAGGCGGCTGTCTCTGTGTCGGGCTGGAGCCTGCAGTTCATGGGACGTGCAGCTGGAGGTCAGGGCCTTTCATCGGCGAGCTGGACACACGCCTCTGGCGCAGGAGTCAGGCCTGCTGACGGGGTGCGGGGGGAGAGGGCAGCAGTGGGTGCCCGTGGGGTGAGCCACCAGGCGAGGGCCATGAGTGAGGGACACACGGCTGCCGCAGGCGGGCCTGTCTGCGGCGCCCTGACCAGAAATGTGTGGGAGAGGGGGCTTCTGGGAGAGGTCGGGCCTGGCCATCGCCTCCCTGGGAAGCCACCGCACCTGTCCCCCAACACCTCGCCCACTCAGGGCCAGGTAAAACGACCCCACTACAAATCACTTTGTCGTTACTCCTGCTAAGAGCGGTAGTCGAAGTTGCTCCTCCTACTGAGAGTGGTACTCAAAGGTTTGGTGTCAGGCCAGTTTTCTGTTCATGAAGATTATCGAGGGTCCCACCGATTTTTGTTCATGCAGGTTATGGCTGTAGATATTTGTCATTTTAAAAATTAAAGAAATGGACGTATATTAACTTATGTATAAATAAGAATAATAAACTATCACGTGCTAAAATAGATGACATCTTTTAACAAAAATAACTAATTTAATAAAAATAAAATTTGGTGAGAAAGAGGGACATCATTTTACATTTGCAAATATTTTTAACGCCTGCCTATTAAAGGTCCTTTAGTGCCTGTTCATTAAGAATCTCCTTCTGCCTTCAGTGATACTCCCCGTCGTGTGGCCTCTGTCGTGATACCCCTCGTCGTGTGACCTCTGGAGAGTTCCCCTGTACACATAAGAGAGCGAGAGGGAGAAAGTGATTAGGAAAACAGCTGTGACTTCACAGAGCCCCCAGAAGGGGGCAGCGCAGGAGTCCGGGCGTGGATGCCGCCCTCCATGTGCCCAGACAGAAGCCTGTCCTGGAGCGGCGTGCACGGCCTTGGAAGGGGCCAGCCTTGCAGGCAGCCTCACTGAGTTCCAGGACCGGCTTCGACACACCCCCAACACTCCCAGTGTGCACGGCTGGGAGACGTGGCCTCGGTGTGGACATTTCCCCATTTCGGCGCCTCACCCACCCCTGCCATGTCCACCGGCTGGACCTGAAACCACGTCCCGCACCGCTGGCCTGCTTATCACTGCGGCTGCCACGTGGCTCTGTCTTTCACATGCTGTTACTTTCTGGGTTGATTATAAGGCAAAACTCTTCTCCCGGGAGGTATATTTGTCAAGAAACCGACTGCTGCTCAAAATGATGATGTGAATTCTTATAATATCCTTTTTATAAATCAAAGCCTTTATTTGGAAAAAGAGTCCTCTAAAAGAGCCACATTTTCTTTTCACCCTGGCCCTCAGCACAGTTTTGAGAAATGTTTTGGAGAAGTACCAGCTTGTGATACCAACTGCCCAGACACAGGCGCATTTTTATGGTCGTTGCCCCGTCACTGAACCTTTATGGAATGAAGATGATGGCACGGCCAAAGTTTTCCTTAAAGTCAGGTTTCAAAATACGACATGATTTTCTTTAAATACGAATTAAAGTTACAAGCACTTTCTGTATCCTGTCTTTTTGTGTTCTAAAACTGCTGCCTACTGCTCGTACCCAAACTGGATAGTGCAGGATACTAAGAAGTCACCTGCGAACGTACTACCCAGACACGGTAGCGAATGTCCTCCCGATCACTTTTCTAAGCCTGTGTCTGCACATGCATATATATGCTTAGTATCATGCATACGTTTACATCTGTACGACTCTGAAACAAAGCGGGGTACCCACTCTGGGCTCTCCGAGAGCTGAGGCTCCCTTGCTCATCAGGCCCTTCCAGGAGGGAGCAGAAGGTGCCTGGACACAAAGTAGCTTGGAGTCCCGATAGTCGGGGAAGGGCAATGGGGTCAGGTGGGGCGTGGGACTTCAGGCGTCGCTGACTCCCCGTGCGGAGAGGAGAGACGTGTGCCCACCTCAGCTGCTGGCAAGAGGCATGGCAGGGCCGGGAGCTCAGCCTCAGAGAAGGGGTGGGTCTTGGAGGGCAGGAGTGGCCGGGAGGCGGGGCTGGGCAGAGGGAACCTGGCATGCCCTCCTCTGTAGGTGCTCCCCTTTAGAAAGGAAGAAGGAGCAGTGGGGAGACGGGGAAAAAGCACGTGAGCAACTGGGAATGTGCATGTGTATATGTGTGGTGTGCGTGTGTGTCCCTGTGTGTGTACTTGTGTGTGCACTGTAAGGAATGGCTTGTGTGGCTGTGTAGACCTGCAGCCGCAGACCCGGGAGCTGGTGGTGTGGGTCGGAACCCGAGCGGGAGGCCCTAGAGCGCGAGCACAGCAGGTGCACATTCTGGTCCTGGGGCAGAGAGACCGGGTCCCGCTCAGCAGCCAGGAGGAGAGGGGTCACTCCCCTTTCTGCCGTATTCAGGCCTCAGCGCACTGGACGAGGCCCACCCTCACCGCTTTACTCAGTGCAGATTCAGGTGTGAACCGCCTGGGGGTGGGCATCGTGTTTAACCACGTACCTGGGCACCCGCGGTCCGGTCCAGTTGACATATGAGATGCACCGTCCCGCCCCCGGAGTGCGACAGATCCCCCCGCCCCAGGCACAGAGCCCGGAGCTTGTCCTGGTCGGCTGCTCCTGCGGACCCCCGTCCCGGCCTAGAACTGGCGGCACGGGAGCCTGCGTCCAGGCGGGGTAGGAGGAGTGCCCCGCGGGCTGGCGCCTGGAGCGGAGCCCGAGGCCGAGAAGGACGGTCACGGCCGGACCGTCTGTGAGGCTTCCTGTGCCCTTCTGGGTCAAATGCACTCTCCTCCCCGGGGCTCCCCGCACTTGGCGGCTCCCCCCACCACTGCTCCTTTGTCTTTTCATTTGTCCGCGGATGGAACTTAGGCCGTTCCCGCATTGGACGCTGGCTGCAGGTACATAGAGCACAGGTTCCCCTCCAGATCCTGTTTTCACTTCCTGTGGGCTGTACCCAGAATGGGATGACTGGATGTGGGGTGGTTCTATTTTTAACTTTCTGAGGAATTTCCAAACCATTCTCCTGAGCGGCTGCACCAGTTTGCATTCCCACCAGCAGCGCATGAGGGTCCCTTTTTCTCCACGTCCTCGCCAACATCTGCTGTCTCCTGAGTTGTTAATGTTAGCCGTTCTGACAGGTGTGAGGTGGTATCTCATCGTGGTTTTGAATTGTATTTCCCTGATGATGAGTCATGTTGAGCATCTTTTCATGTGTCCGTTGGCCATCTGGATGTCTTCTTTGGAGAAAATGTCTGTTCAGTACCTGTTTTATTTATTTATTTTTTTTTAATTTTTTTTTCAACGTTTATTTATTTTTGGGACAGAGAGAGACAGAGCATGAACGGGGGAGGAGCAGAGAGAGAGGGAGACACAGAATCGGAAACAGGCTCCAGGCTCTGAGCCATCAGCCCAGAGCCCGACGCGGGGCTCGAACTCACGGACCGCGAGATCGTGACCTGGCTGAAGTCGGACGCTTAACCGACTGCGCCACCCAGGCGCCCCATCAGTACCTGTTTTAAATCAGATTTTTTTTTTTTTTTGCCATTGAGCTATGCGAGTTCTTTATATATTTTGGATATTAACCCATTCTCAGATATATGATTTGCAGATCTCTTCTCCCATTCTGTAGTTGGCCTCTTAATTTTGTTGATGGCTTCCTTTGCTGTGCAGAAGCTTTTTCAGTTTGATGTGGTCCCACATGCTTATTTTTGTTTTTGTTGCTTTTGTATTTGATGTCGAATCCAAAAAATCATTGTCAAGAGGCTTACTTCCTACATTTCCTTCTAGAAGTTTTATGGTTTTAGGTCTTATGTTCAAATATTTAATTCATTTTAGTTGGCTTTTGTGTTTATGATATAAATAGGGGTCTGGTTTCATTTGTATGCATGTGGATGTCCAGTCTCCCCCAACACCATTTACCGAAGGGATTGTCCCTGCCTGTTGTATGTTTTTGCTCCTTCGTCATAGATTAAGTGGCCATATAAGCATGGGTGTATTTCTGGGCTCTTGATTCCACTCCATTGGTCTGCATGTCTGTTTTTAGGCTAGTACCAAACTGTTTTGATTACCACAGCTTTGTAGTACAGTTTGGAATCAGGAAGTGTGATGCCTCCCGCTTTGCTCTTTGTCCTCAAGATTTCTTTAGCTATTTGGGGTCTTTTGCGCTTCCATACAATTATTAGGAATTTTGATCTTTATACTGTGAGAAATAGTAATCCTTAAAGCAAGGATTGTTCTAAGCAACTGAGATTTTCAGGAAGATGCCTCTGGCTTCAAGGTGGAGAACAGCTCGGTGGGGCTTCCGAAGGGGAGGGTCAGGTGAGTCAGGAAACTGGGGCACATTTCTGAGTGAGAGATGAACCTGGTTTGTAATGGAGTCGGAGAGGGTCGGGAAGAGATGGCTGACCTGAGACAGTAGGTGTAGACAGAGTTTGCATCCTAGGAGATGAACCACTGAGTTCACATAAACCCCTCTGTAAGGGGAGTGTTATTTTTACAGGGTGAGTGTGTTCATAAATACCGTTTCTCCCTAGAGGGCCGGGCATTGCACGCAGTGCCCTGGACAGAGAGGCTGTTGGTTGACTTGTTCCGGCAAGGACGTCAGACTCTGTCTTCTGCCCACGAGTGCCTGTAAAACACTGGGAATGAAAAACCTCACTCCAGGGCTCTGTTCAACAGCTCTGGAATCGGTGAGCCTCAGAATCAACGACAAGCATTCCTGGGCCCAGTCTCCAGGGTTTCTGGTTCAGTCAGCGTAGGGGAGAGCCTGACGATTTTCAAATCTTGGGTCTTGATGAGCATCGTAGTGGGGACCATTTACAAAGCACCAGACAGGCACGCCGTGAATGTAGATCGTGTTTAACCACGTACCTGGGCATCTGCGTCCAGTCCAGTTGACATATAAGATGCACCATCGTATGCATCCATACGTTTTCATAAAGAAGAAACGAAGTTTACGTTCCTGGGGTATGCCACGACTCTTGCTGTGAAGTGGGGTGGATAACCCGTCCGGTTTGTTCTTGGAGATGCTAGTCAGATACGCAGTGGAAATCTTCAGCAGGAGCCTGGGAGGGACCCCCAGCTCCGCTCCTGCTCCACTGCCCAGCTCTGGCAGATTCCTAGTGGGACCGCACACTGGGTGGCTCTCTGCCTGTCCGCTCCCCCTTCTTCCCCACGACCTTGGCGCCACACCTGTCCCCAGATGGGGTGCTGACGCTCCCGTGTGCACCACTGACTGCTCAGGTTGCACCAGGTGTGGGATTTCCAGAAGGAGGATCCGTGTCTGCTGGCTGTTGGCTGACCTCGCAGACAGCCACAATGTGTCAGGAGGAGGCGTGGGGAGGAGGCGACCTGTCGGAGACCCTGTGATCTGAGTTTTGGGTCCCCCCAGACTCCTTGGCAATAAGCAACGCATGGCTCATTCACACGTTCCACTTCTGAAATTTCCATGGAAAAACGGTTGTGCACAAAAATCTCGTAGTTTCCCAGAGTAACCGTAGGGAGGGGGATGGAGAGACCGTGGAGCCAGAGGTGAGTCAGCTTCTGCCTGAACCACAGAGGGGTCAGCCTGCAGGTGCGGGTGAAGCCCGCGGAGGCAGGGCAGACTCAGTCCAGGCTCTGAGCAACAGTGCAGCCCAAGCTGTGGCCACAGGAGAGAATGTCGGGTCCGGTGATCAGGAGGTTCTCCTTAACCCTAAGATGAAGCTGGAGGAGTCGTGGGTCTTGTATCTGGGGATGTGAGGTCATGGGATTGGAGTCTTATGGGCCCTCACTTCTGCAGGGGATGGATGCCGGCAGGAGGGCCTGGAGGTTGTGAGAACTGGCCGGTGAGGCTCGACCAGACACTCCCTGCACTCTGGTTTCCAGGATCTAATTTTACCTGTGTGTGGCCAGGCCAACAAAAGGTGCACTTGGGGCGATGTCCATTACCTGAATGGTCAGAGTTCTGTTATGGCCCCAATACAGCCAAAGCATCCATTGGTTTGAACGAAGGCAAAGACCGGAGAGTGTCTGACCTGCTCTCTGGCATTTCAGATGATGTCCATCCAGCAAGAGTTCACTGCAGACCTGGAAGAGAAGTCCCTGGGAATTCACGTATTGTTTGTTCATGTCTCCATGTAATGAACCTCCCTGGGGGATGCCTCAGCCCGGGAAATAAATATGTCTTGTGTGCCTGGATAATGGGGTTCCTGGTCACTGGAAGGACAGACTGGGCCTTCTGGGGGAGGACCTACCCAGCATCCCTGGAAGCACAGGGCAGCACCTGTGGTACCACACGTGGTCCACGGGGCACATTGGACATTGATGCCCAGCCTGGGGGCAGTACCTCAGCCGGTCATCTGGGGCCGGAGTACATTTGTGTCCCAGTGAACCATTTGACCAGCAAACATTCACTGAGCTCCCACTATCAGCCAGCAGTGTCCAGGTGCACGGGACACCTCTGTGAGCAGCCGTGCAACAACGCCTACCCTCCACGGGGACACGGGTAGTTACAATAAACGCAGGTATCGCATGCCGGCACCTTGTTCCGCGTGCCAAGAAGGGAATGAGCTGGACCAACCACCAGGGGGCAGCCTCCCCCCAGCCTAGCTCATGCTCCTGCCCGGGGGTGCGGGTCCTTACAGCAGCTACCGCTGGGTTGGGCCGCGGTAATTTGCCAAGAGCGGATCCCAAGATCGTTGCCTGTCCTGATACAGGGGGACACCAGAGGGCCCTAGAAGGGGGCGCAGGACCCATGCCTCCCCTGCTGACCGAGCCCTCAACAGCCAGCTCCCCCGCCCCAGAACCTGATCACAGGCCAGCGTGGTGGGGCACGGGGGCAGGCAGACTGTCCTTCAAAGGTAGCCTGTCCCCCTCAACAACCAGCTCCCTAACCCCAGAACCTGATTCCAGGCTGGCTCTGGTGGAGGGGGGGCAGGCAGACTGTCCTTCAAAGGTAGCCTGTCCTCTGTGCAAAGTGGGAGCCAGAAGTAAGCGGCTGTTCTCTTAGAGTTTTGTAAAGACATATTATCAGCGGCTATCTCCCTCAACTTTGGAGAGTTAATACCAGAAACATTGAGCAGATTTAAACACTTCAGGATACAGTTAAAGATCTGGAGTCAAACTTTTAAAACTAAAGTAACTTTGAAATGAGGTAACAGTCGGAACATTCAGTGAGGATCTGGATTAGCAAAGTGTGTCCCCAGGCTGGGATGGTCCTGAACACCTTGCCACCAAGAGCGGTTTCAAAGGAGGCAATTAGCAGCGAGCTGCGTCTGTGGCCCTTTAAACAAGACACAGGCAAGCTTAGCCGTTCCCTGTCATTCGACTGCATTTCTGGGCACGTCTGACAACACGCTCCCCCTTGTCATTCTGTCTTTCTGGTCACGAGTCCCTCTGGTTTGCGCCGTCTGGGCATCTCAACGTGGGCGAAGCTGTGTTTCCACCCTGTTCTCATTCTCAGAGTGCACTGACTTTTCATTTCCTGGCATTGGCTTTCTGTGCAACCCTGTTTTACCCAGCATGCAGAGCAGGGCCGGCTTTAAACATTTACAGAGTTGTTTCTCCAAAGGGAAGCACATGCTGGAAGGAAACACGATTTCACGAGATGAGACTGCAGTGGCAGTTGGGGGCTTCACTGCAGAAGTGTTTTCTTGTCCACAACAGTCCTGGAGGTCCAGTTGTGACATGGTATCTGGACAATTTCTGTCCACTCTGCAGAGAGGGTGGTTTCTGAGGGATCAGCATGACTGGGAACTGGCTGTTGTCTAATAAGCTGGACGTGAGAGACAAGGCAAGGAGCGGTACGCGAGGGTAGTTTCCCTTCACGTGTAAACACACACACATTTTTAAGTCAGCGCATAATGGATTATACCATAATGCTGCTTTTTTTTTTTAATGTTTATTTTTGAGAGGGAGAGAGCGAAAGAGTACAAGCGGGGAGAGGCAGAGAGAGAGGGAGACACAGAATCCGAAACAGGCTCCAGGCTCGGAGCCATCAGCCCAGAGCCCGACGCGGGGCTTGAACTCACGAGCTGCGAGATCGTGACCTGAGCCAAAGTCGGATGCTCAACCAACTGAGCCACCCAGACGCCCCATCACTTTTTTTTTTTTTTTTTAAGAAAAAAATGAGACGGGCGTTCTTCCACATCCTTACACACATCCTGTCGTTCTTGGTAGAGATGCGTGACGCTGCAGGGAGGGGCTGCGCCACGATTTGCTAGGGTCCCGCTGGGTGGACATCCAGGTCGCCTCCACACCTCTGCCTTTGCTACAAGCGCTGAACGTTCGGCTTCAGGGCTGCCGCCTGGAGAACGTGTGCAGCTGGATTCCCGGAGTCAGGTTTCTGCAAGGCCGCCCTGGGAGGGTTTGCTTCACTTTCTGCCCCTCTCGCCCGCCTTGGCACCAGGGGCTGCTGCCTGCTACGTTCTTCCCAACCTGCCTGGGGAAAGCGACCCTATGGCTTTGACTTACCTTCCTCCTTCCTCCTCTCCGTCGTCGCGTCGCGTCACATCTTCCATGAACTGCCGTGAGCTCTTCAGGGAGTTTTTGACAACGCCCACCCTGCAGAGCTTTCTCGGTGAGGCTGAGGCTTTGGCATCCCGCGGGACTTGCCAGGACGCGTTGAACTGAGTGGATCTTTTTCCAGGTTGCCGAGCACACACTGCGTCAGGCGGGACACCGGAATTCTTACGAAATTCTTATGTAATCCTGCGATTCAGCTGCCGTTCGTGAGAATCTGGGACCGACAGGGTGAACTCACGTTTCCAAGGTTAATATCCCGGTGGTATTAACGGCTAGATTTATTAGTATTAAGCGAAGGTGCCTATGCTGCGTAAGGAGTCTGCAGTGTTAATGAGGAAGGAACGGCTACCGGCCGAGTTGGATAACTTACTAACGCGTAAAAAAACCAAAAAGCTTTGAGCTCACATTTTTCCTCTTCTGTCCCCAAAAAGGTCTTGCCTCATGTCCACTCTCAGGACGGAAGTGACTTGCACAGCTGCTCTTCCTCCCTGGTGTGATGTGTGTGTGTGAGTAATTTGTGCATTCGTGTGTGTTACACCACACTGTTTGGGACACTGCCCAGGGAGGAGGCTGCAGGCATGGAGGGACCAAGGAGGGGGTGGTGGCCTACAGGAAGACATGTCACAATGCCGGAAAGCCCGGGTGCGAAGCTGCTTGGGCGGGGGGGGGGGGTGGTGGTGGTGGCATCCTCACAAACCTGCAGGGAGGTGGGCCACTTCCCCCACAGTGGGCCATGTGGACGGAAGAGCAGAAGACCTTCCAGAATATTCTTCTCAGAGTGACACCCTCAGGACAGCCGTGTGGCCCCATGAAGAGCTGGGGGCAGGTTCCCACAAAGACAGATTGAATTTTCCACCAGCTGAGTGGGATGGAGATTTTGACTCAGATTTCATTTGATTTAGGGGGGAAGATGAAACATTTCTAGCATTCCCACGTTACTGGTTGCAAGTTCATTTTTACTACACAGAGAGAATGTGTCTTAGGCAGTTACTATGCATCCGAGGTATTAATCAACAAAAGATGCAAATGAATACAATATTTTTAGCGTTGTGAGCACATGGATAAATGGGTACCAGACCACTAGACAATGAGGGTTTGATTGAAACTTTGCATCTGGTTCCTATTAACTGAAATGGAGACAAAATACGCATTCAAGGTTTCCTGCCAGTTAATTTAAAAAGCAATTTGGAATTCATGGGCCTCAGCTGAAGTTTGGTTTCAGGGATCCCACGGGCCGTAACGAGCTGGCCAGCCTCCTAATTTCTTCTCCGTGTTGTAAAAGCAATAAGGACCACCTCTCGGACACGACAAGTGGCCTTCCACTGCCCATCCGTCAGACGCAGACCCCCATCTCCGTAACTGTTCCCCGCGGTGGGTCGCTGGGATGCAGTCGACTCTGTGCTGCTGGAAATAATGGCGGCCACACCTGGCTCCACGCTGCCACAAACCACCAGTAGCCCTCCAAGGGACTGCAGCGTCTGCCCTCAGTGGCCCCCCCCCCAGCAGCCCCAGAGAGCTGGCCACTGTCCCTACTTTCCACATCGCTTGGCAAAAGGCTGTATCGTTGCTCTGATTTATACTTTACAGTCACTGATGATTTTGAACACTTGCCCACGTGCTCATTAACTAGCTGTTTGGCTGGTGTTGTGAATCCACTTCAGTGGCAGCTGGCTTGCACATTTTAATCACTTCCGTCTGATGTACAAGGAAGACACAGAAGCCCATTTCCCTAGACCCTATCTTGTCTTCTCACACGATGGGAAAGGAAACCTAAGATTTTCAAAGAAAGGAACCCGCATTTTAGAACGGCTCCCTCCCAGGATGTGCCCAGGTGTTCCCATGCCCACTCTCCTCTGCTGCTGTGGCTGTGGGCTCCTGGCCCTCTTGTGGTGCCTGGGGCCTCCCCGGGGTCATCTAAGAAACCAAATTCCCATACGAAAGTAGGGGTTTAAATGCAGCGCACTTTAATTTATTTTTTATTTTATTTTAAAAAAAAATTTTTTTTTTCAACATTTATTTATTTTTGGGACAGAGAGAGACAGAGCATGAACGGGGGAAGGGCAGAGAGAGAGGGAGACACAGAATCGGAAACAGGCTCCAGGCTCTGAGCCATCAGCCCAGAGCCTGACGCGGGGCTCGAACTCACGGACTGCGAGATCGTGACCTGGCTGAAGTCGGACGCTTAACCGACTGCGCCACCCAGGCGCCCCTAATTTATTTTTTAAACGTATATTTATTTCTGAGAGAGACAGAGCATGAGCAGGGGAGGGGCAGAGAGCGAGGGAGACACAGAATCCAAAGCAGGCTCCAGGCTCTGAGCTGTCAGCACACAGCCCGATGCAGGGCTCAAACCCATGAACTGTAAGATCATGACCTGAGCTGAGGTCAGATGCTTAACTGACCGAGCCACCCAGGCGGCAGTATAGTGCATTTGGAGACCCATTTTTAACTGGTTAACAATGCAACCAGCAGGGAAGACAAACCAAGTAAGCTAAGCTGTTTAGAAGGCTGTTGAAGAAGTTGGGACTTGTCTGGTGGGTTTAGAAAGGATGTCTGGATGAGACCGTTGCTGTATCTGAGTGTGTGGTTGTCACCTTCTGCAGCCGTAGGGAGAACAGAGACAGCACTGGGCCCCAGCTTCCTCCGGACGGTCAGTTTTGACATCGACTTGGCTGAACTACAGTCCCCAGCTACTCAATTAAACACTCATCTAGGTGCTACTGTGAAGGTGTGTTGCAGGTGTGATTCAAGTCCCTCATCAGGTGACTAAGTAAGGACGATTAGCCTATAAGACGTGGGTGGGCATGATCCAATCAGTTGAAGGGCCTCGTGAGCAGAGCAGAGGCTTCCCTGAGGAAGAAGAAATTGCACCCTGGACAGACCGCGGCCTCAGCCCATGCACACACATTCCTGCCCTTCCACACAGCCTGTCCAGCAGAGTTCACACTCACCTGGTCAGACTCCAGGTTCGTGTAAATCAGTTCCTTGTGACGGCCCTCTTAATGTGTACCTCCTAGCGTCTCTGTGTCTGTGGTTGGGCCCTGGCTGACACGCTCCCGGCACCCTCGTCGCCTGCCTCCCCCTGCCTCTGCTCTCAAAGCACCCTCCCCACATCCACCCTCTCATTTCCCTGGAGTCACAAGGGCAGACACAGCAGAGAGAAGGGTCAGTTACTGTAAGGAACATAAACCAGAGGCATCGTAAACGTTTCTTCCTCTCTCCCTCCCATCCAACATTTCATTATGAAAATTGTCAAACTACAGAAAATGTGAAAAATTTGTAGTTACCACCTCTTCAACCCACATTCTACCATTGACGTTTTATTACACTTTCATCTGTTACACATTCACCCGTGTATTCCTCTACTTGTCCATCAACCTTATCTTCTTGATGCACTTGAGTCTGGTGCCTTAGACCACTCGGCCATCGTGACGCCCTCTTCTTGATGCATTTGAAAACAATTTGCTGACATTAATGGCTTTCTTCCTCGCTCTTTTGTTTTGAGGAAAATTTTATAGAATTAAATGCATAAATCTTAAGTGTACCTTTCAATGAGTTAAAAAAACTTTTTTTCATGTTTATGTTTGAGAGAGAGACAGAACATGAGTGGAGTAGGGGCTGAAAGAGAGGGAGACACAGAATCCGAAGCAGGCTCCAGGCTCTGAGCTGTCGGCACAGAGCCTGACATGGAGCTTGAACCCACAGACCGTGAGATCATGACCTGAGCTGAAGTTGGACGCTCAACGGACTGAGCCATGCAGGTGCCCCTCAATGAGTTTTAACAACTGCATTCACCTGTGTGACCCGAACTTCATCAACAGGATATTTACATCACCCCAAAGTGTTCCTCATTCCTCACCAGTCAACCCTTGACTCACCTGAGAATCGAACCCTGGGCTGATTCTCTTTTCCTCCAGAGATATAGTTTCCTTGTTCAAGAAATTAATCAGTATGGAATCATAAAATGTGTGCGCCTCTGTGGCTGGCTTCCATGCGCCATAATATTTTTGAGATTCATCCATGTTGTTGGATGTACCCATTGTTTGATCTGTGTTGCAGCTGAGAAGCATTTTGTTGTGTGACTGTATCACCGTGTACATTCTGTTGACGGACGGCTGGGTTGTCTTTGTCCATTACAAGTAAGGCTGCTGTGAACATTCCTGGATGGGTCTTTCTGTGAATATAGGATTTTCATCTCTTGGGTTAGTATCTAGGATTGAACATGCTGTGTCATCTGGTAGGTTTACGTTGAGTTTTTTGTGAAGCCGCCAGAACTTTCTCAGGGTAGATTTACACTTCCACCAGAAGTGCTGGGGGGGTTCTGACTGTGTTGTATCATCACCAACATTTGATATGGTCAGTCTGTCATGTTTAGCCATTCCAGTGAGTGTGTAGCAATAGCCCTTTTTGGCTTTAATTTATGCTTCCCTGGTGACTAATGATGGTGAGCCCTTTTTCATGGTAACATTGTCTTTTGATCATGTGCTTACAAACCCCTGAATCCACCCCAGCTTTGTTGGGGCATCCTGGAGAGCTTGTCAAGTTACATTGTGAAATTCTGTCTTAAGCAGTGTCTTCATCAAGCCTAGGTGGGATTCTTGACTCCAGTGGGGAATCTGGAGGCAAAGAGGCTTACACAAATTCCAAGTACCCAGCAGAAGTGGCATCCTAAAAGGGCAGCAGAGACCAGGTCTGCAGTTGGGTAAAAGGAAGATGAGTAATGGGGCCAGTAGGATCATGGGGACAATGTGATCATGGGGGCCATTGAGATTATGAGGGGGCAATAGAATCATGGAGCCAGTAGGACCATGGGGCCAGTGGGATCATGGGGGGCAATAGAATCATGGAGCCAGTAGGACTATGGGGCCAATGGGATCATGGGTGGAGCAATAGAATCATGGGGCCAATGGGGTCAATGGGATCATGGCCAGTGAGGATCATGGGTGCAGTGAGGACAATGGGGACTAATGAGGTCATTAGTCCTGAGAATTATGGGTCTTTTGTCCACTTCTGTGTATCAGCAGTGGGTTATGTAGGGATGTTTGGGCTGGACTAACTATGCAAGGACATTTGTCCAATTATGGCAACAGATTTTTTCTTATGAATTAATACCTGATACTCCTGTAAGAAAAATATTGAGCCTTTTCCTGTCATACTGACTGTAAACACTCCCCCATTCTGATGTTTAAGATTCCAGCTTCTTGTGTCGTGATTCCCGGGGTTGGGGTGAACGATGATGGCGGTCTTCAGATGTTGACGCATAACTTCTCATGTATCTGTCACTCTGCCATTACTGACCACTGTGACAGGGCCAAGGCTTTAGCTTAGAGAGATAAATGTGACCGTCATTCAGGAAGACTGAGGCTTTAAGGTCAACGGTCGCAGAGCTTTAGGCTGAGAAAATGCTTGCACGGAGAAGGACTTGCTAACGACTCCAGGTCCTTCACCTGCAGAGGACCCAAGCCACCTGCTCCCACCAAAACACATTATGCAAATCTGGGCTCTTACAAAAGTTACAAAATGAGGGGTGATTTGTATATTTTAAATGGATTTTGTTAGGTGAGATTCACTAGACTCTTCATTCGAATTTCAAGTTCTTCCCCAGTCAAAACATAATTTGATCGTCAGAAATTGGTCAGGTGACTCAGTCCATCAGGCAGGCACAGACTCAGCAGGAACAGTACCTTCCTCCCCCAGGAGACACAACAGCAAAAGTCAGCGAGCGAGCTGGGGACACCTGGGTATTGGTCCTGCGTGGCGGGCAGAGCCACATGGGGGTTAAGTGGACTGGAGGCTTGTGTTCCCCTAAGATTCACAGGTTGAAGCCTGGCCCCCAGCATGATGGGGTTAGGAGGTGAGGCCTTTGGGAGGTGAGGAGGTCTGGGGGATGCAGACCCACAAGCGGGGTTAGCGTCCTCATCAGAGGCTCTGGAGCCTTCCATTGTGTGAGGACCCAGTGGGAAGACGGCCACCGTGAACGGGGAGGCAGGTTCTTTCTCACCAGACGAGGAGTGGGCCCCACCTTGATCTTGACTTCCCACCCAGAACTGTGGGGAGTAAATGTCTGCTGTTGAAGCCGCTGTGGTGTGATGCTGTCACGGTGGCCTGAGTGAAGACAGGGGCTCATTTGGGTCCTTTTGTTCAGCACTGGCTACCCTGCTGGGACTGAGGGCCTTTGTGAGGGCAAAAGTGACCGTCTCATCCAGCTCGGGTGGCCATAACACACACCCCAGACTGCGTGGTTCAAACAACATGGGTTTATTTCTCTCAGTTCTGGAAGCTGGAGGTCCCAGATCAGGTGTCCCCCAATCTGGTTCCTCACTGTAGCCATCTCCTGCCATGTCCCCTCATGGCAGGGAAAGAAAGAAGTTCTCTGGTCTCTTCTTGTGAAGACACTAATCCCATCATGGGCCCCACCCTCATGACCTCATCTAAACCCAGTTACTTCCCTAAGTCCCCCTCCAAATACCATCATGCTGGGGGCTAGGGCCACAACATATAAATTTTGAGAGGACACAATTCAGTCTATAGTATTCTGCCCCCCAAATCTATGTAATCCTTGCCTGCAAGATACCTTCATTCCATACCACCTGCCCCTAGAGTCTTAATTCATTCCAGCACCAACTCTCAACTCTGACTCTGGAGCCCCCTGTAAGTCGGATGTGGGGTATACCTGAGGTACAATTCATCCCGAAGCAAAGTTCCCCTCCAGCTGTGAACCAGTGACACCAGACAAGTTGCATGAGATGGGCCGAGGATGGCCGTTCCCATTCCAGAAAGGGAGCTCCTGGAATGAAGGAAGGAGTGATGAGTCCCAAGCAAACACAAAACAAAAGAAGGCAGATTCCAGTATACCACAAGGCTTAAGAGTAATCCTCTTTGGTTTGACGCTCTGCCTTCTCGACCCACTGGGGTGGCTGATTACAAGAGACGTATTATCAGAACTGGCTCCCATGGTCATGGAGGCTGAGAAGTCCAAGACCCGCAGTTGGCAAGCTGGAGACCCAGGAGGGCCGATGGCGTGCCTCCAGTCTGGGTCCCAGTTAGAAGGCGAGGAATGACCATGCCCCAGCTCAAAGGCACAGAGAGCAAATTCTCCTTCAGTTCACCTTGTGTTCTGTTTAGACCCTCGACTGATTGGCTGAGGCCCATCTGCATTGGGGAGGACAGTCGGCCTTACTCAGTCTACAGATACAAATGCTGATCTCCTGCAGACACTTCCCAGATACACCCACAATCTTGGGCCACGTGTCTGGGCACCCCAGTCTGGTCCTCACTTAAAACTAAGCATCATGGTCAGTGGCCAAATGACTGACGGGCACGGAGGCTCTCTGGGGCTGTGGAGAATGTAAAGCAGGGCACCCCCAGCTAACCCTCTGAACCTTCCAAATCCACTAGGTCGGTTTCTCAGGGCAGGGGCAGCTGTAGGGTGTGTGAGGAGGAGGGCATGGCATGGGTGGGGTGGGGAGACATCAGCAGACTCTGCCCCCGACCTGGAGCTGCCACCACCCCTGCCGGGCCTCCTCCCACGTCCCCTGGCTCGGACACCAGCCGGGTCAGGATGAGACGAGTGAACAAGAGAAGCCACAGCGGCCAGCTTCTCCCCTCGGTGGCGTGTGTGTCCTTCACCCATCACCACACTGGAGCCTGCTCACAGGCTGGGGAGGGACCAGACGCGAGCCTGGCCTGACATTCCCTGCGGTCCCAGGAGGCAGCCGGCCTGTGCTTCCCCAGGCAGACGAGGGCCGGATGAGACCGTCTTAGGGACGCGTGTTACGATGTGCCGCGTCCTTGTGCTGTCCCCCTGGGACTTCCTTCGTGCCCTCCTGTGTCCTCAACTAGCATGTCGCCCCATCAGGGCAGCAGCGACAGCTTTACACACCGCGGGGTCCCCACATCATTTTACATCCTCGATCAAGGATATTTGTCACTTGCGCTTTTTACTGGATGTGGACCCGCCATGGCTTCTTCTCAGCCCAGCTGCCGGGATGTGGGTGGCTTCATACAGGTTAGCTTCTGTTTAAAAGTCAACAACGGCGGAGAAGGAAGGCCCAGCGGGTGTGAGAGCAGCGCCGACTGAAGTGAGCCACCAGGGCACACGGGCAGGCGGGGAAGTGGTCTGAATTCAGAACTCCGCCTCCTCCGTTGCTGCAAAATTTCCTGCAAAATGTGAGTGATCCCTGCAGCTCTCACTCCACTGGTCCGTCAGCCTGCTGGTCTGCCTGGGGGCGTCTGCCACATACACAAGTAGAGAGGGTATATGAGGGACTGGGAGTTCCCGCTGCAGCAGAGAGGTCATGGTGCCTGCCCAGCCCCTTGATCGCAGAGACCCGTGCCCAGCTCCTGCAGATGCTGGTGGCCCTGCCTGCTGGGAGGCACCTGAATCTGAGGTAGGCCTGTCGCCCAGGGTCAGGAGCTGGCAGCCAGGACTCCAGCTCAGGGCCCTCGGGTGCCTCATGGTCTCTCTGATGTCCCAGGTGCTACTCAGGGACCCGGCCCCCATATTTGGCTCCTCACTTCCTGCCTGCTGCACCTGCTCTGGGTTCCCTCCCGATTCTTGCACTGGAGTCAGCTCTGGGGGACCCAACCAAGACACCCACAGTCTAGACTCAGACATTAGCAAGGTTCTGCCTCAGGTGGTTCATCTCTTCCCTTTCTTCTGTAGCATTTTTGAGCAATTCCCAGACGTTATGAAATGATGTTACATTTATGGATCCACTCCAGGGGAAAAGTGCACCAGCCTCCTGGCCATGGCCCCCGAGCCCCAGCCCCATCAGCACAGGTTTGTTGCCTTCCATCTCACCCCCCCCCCCCCCACCAGCACGGACTCCCATGTGCATCATCAGCAGACAGACTGGGCTCATGCCTGCCCGTTTACCGCTGTTTCACTCTTAGTGGGTAAACCCAGGGCTTCAGACTGCAGGCAGGAGTGAAGAAATGTGGGAGGAAGATTCCTTTGGAAAGAAACAGCCTTTCATTAAACCAGAGAAATCACGCCCATAGTGGGCAAGTGGCTGTAAGAGATGCAGAATACAGGAATCGGCACCCAGGGTAGCGTTCAGGGTCTTCATCTGGCTGGACCAGGTCCCCTCTGCGCCCTCAGGCCCTGGTCGCCGATGGCCACACAGCATGGCTTCCTGTCTCTTTCAGCACAGCTGAGCATTGGTTGCAGGGAAAGGCAGGTTTTCTACATCTTTCCTTCGCTTGATGGGAGAGGTGAGAACACGGGCTGGGCTCATGTGGTGCCCATACCTGCTGGCCACGGAGCCTGCACACGGCAAGCCTGGGAGCAACGAGAGCCCCTGAAGCAACCTGGGGAGCCCTGAGAGTAGGCCAGATGCTCATCACACCTTATTCCCACCAGAAACCAAGCAGGAAGAGGGAGGGGAAGCGATCTCCACTTCACAGTTGGGAAACTGAGGCCAGGGCCTTATTGACGGCTGAGTCGCTTGTGGTGCTGGGGGGTCAGCTTCTGAAGCATTCACTTGGAAGCCTCGCTGAGGCCGCCTCCCCCAGGGAGGGCTGGCCGCCCGTCAATGGGGGGGGGCCTTGTGTGGTGGGTGGCTTGGTGCACCAGCGAACTTTGGGGCGTTCCTCACTGGCTCTGGGCGTCACGTGCATCAGAGCCTGGCGACAGGGGCCTCTCTTCAGAGCTGCCGCTGGAGGGGGGACAGTTGAATGAGGGCTGTGTGTTTGCTCTGCTGCTGATTTACAGCCCTTGGTCACATGGCTCGTCATCATGACCCACAGCACTGCAGGAAGGCATCAAAGGAGGGTCGTCATAAAGGCAAAGCGAGCGTCACCACAGGCATCTGGGCATCTGGGAAGTCGCCTGGGGACAAAGGCCATGGTGAGGACTAGCATTGTCCGAGGGCCTCTGGGTGCACAGGGCGCCAGGGGCCTGGGGCTGCCCTAGGGAGGAGCTGCCCCAGCCCAGCAGGTGCAAAGGCCCCGCCCACCGTTCACAGGGCAAGAGCGGAGAAAACCAGAGAGGCAAATTTAGATAAAAAAGGAAGAGATTAACTCTGAAAACAACACCACAACTTGGTCCCTGAGCAACAAGCTGATGGTGGGCTCAGGTGGGAGGCAGAGGACAAGAACTCTGTCTGAGGACTCAGGACCCAGAGCTGCTACCCTGCCCTGGGGAAGAGCCTTGAGGCCCTGGGTGCAGGGACCCAGCGGACACCTGAGCCTCTCTCTGTACAGCCTGCTTGCTTGGAGAGGGTGCTGCTGGTCTCTGGGCCTGGAGGAAGGGCCCGGAGCATGTCCCTGGGAGTCACGGAGGGCTTTATTCTCTGTTCTGCAGATTAAAATACATCGCTTTTGTAAACTGCCACTCTTTGCCGTCTTTAAGGTCAGCTTCACCAGAGTGACAGATGCCATCTGTTATGGGCTGAATTGTGGCCCCTCAAAAATCCATATGTTGAGTCCTAACCCCCAGTGCCTCAGAATGTGGCTGTGTTTGAGATAAGGTCTTTGCAGAGGTGATTAAGAGTAAATGAGGTCTTGTGTGTGGGTCCTAATCCCACACGACTGGTGTCTTTATAAGGAGATGAGGACACAGACACACACGGAGGGATGACCACGTGAGGATGCAGGGGGAAGACGGTGTCTACATGGTAGGACAGGGGCCTCAGGGGACACCAGCCCTGCCCACGCCTGCCTCCCATACTTCCCGCCTCCAGGACCGGGACAGAACAGTCTCTGTTGTCAGGCACCCTGTCTGTGGTGTTTGTTACGGCAGCTCATGCTGGCTGATACACTGTCCAATACACTGTCCTGCAGGTGCATTTCCGTGAGCCAGTGTTCTGCCTTCTCCATGAAGCAGGGGACCCAGGTCCCAAGACGCCTGGTCCCACTGAGCTGCCCGTGGGTATCCACCCAGCCTGCCAGCGATGGGTCCTTTTGATTATTCTCTTTTATGTGATTGTGTGTCACATAATTTGTTAGCTGGTAATGAGTTCTCCATTTTTGTGACTAGACCCCGGGTTTTGGAGCAGCGGCATTGGCAATATTAGTTTTGCTGCTCAAGGCTGATAGGATTTTAAAACGGACATGTAATGTTGATGGTAAAGGTCTGATTCCTTTCGGGCAGTTTGAAATAATAAAAATGGTCTTTTACTGCCTTGCTGGGCCTCTGGCTGTCCAAGGCCTATTTTTACATCAAGAAAGGCAAAATCATAGACAAATCCAGAGCAGACAAGCACACCAATCGTTGTGTGAATGGAGTTAAGCCCCTTAGTTGGGGTCTTCGGGGATTTATTACACTCATGGGTCCCAGAGAGGGAGGTCTGGCTTGCCCAGAGGGCCACACCTATTGGTGAAAGCCAGATGAGCTTGGCTGGAGGAAAATCAGGTCAAGTGAGGATGGCAGGTGGGCGTCTCTACTGGGGTCCTGGGTAGAGCAGCCATGGCACCTGGGAAGTGTGTTATTGGCTACCCCAACCCTATGCAGGTCAGCAGAAGGGGAAGTGCAGAACGGGGGTCCTCCTGAGACTCACCGCCCAGGCACACATCGAGAGGGAGGGGTGCTGTTGAAGGCTCACTCGGAGAGTGGGTGTGTGAGAATGGCTGCGTTACACCTGGCCCTTCCATAAGCACACAGGTCGCTCTTGAAAACCCACTCACGGGGCGCCTGGGTGGCACAGTCGGTTAAGCGTCCGACTTCAGCCAGGTCACGATCTCGCGGTCCGTGAGTTCGAGCCCCGCGTCGGGCTCTGGGCTGACGGCTCGGAGCCTGGAGCCTGTTTCCGATTCTGTGTCTCCCTCTGTCTCTGCTCCTCCCCCGTTCATGCTCTGTGTCTGTCCCATAAATAAATAAAAACGTTGAAAAAAAAAATTAAAAAAAAAAAAAAAAGAAAACCCACTCACTGGGAGAAAGCTGTTCAAGGAGAAATACTTCCATTAATTTTAGTGGTAAACGTATGAGACGTTCCATCCTAGCCCAAGCGATCAGACAAGTTTCTCAGGAAAATATGTCAATCAGATAGTGGAAACAAGTTTATATGAGTAATAAATAATCAGCCGGAGCAAGTAAATGGAGTCTGTACGTAAAATACAGCCGAACGCAGCTTTATTGTCCTGGGCAAAGGATCAAGCAAGGATTTGATGTGCATGGGGTGGCGAAGGGGGCTGTGGGAGAGTTGCCTGTCCATGAGTTTCTTCAATGATTTTCCAAAATTTTTGTCTCATGGGTATTTTTCACTCACACTGTTCTTTACAAATAAGGTTATTGTGCAGAAAAGCAGTTACAGGCAAAATAAAGGGTGTACACCAGAGCTGGGCATAGCCCAGAGCACCCGACACAGGAGGGTGACCGGGAGGTTTGTCTCCTGGTCCCCTTTCCCTGGCCCTCACACATAGGGCAAAGCTTTTGGGTTCACCCAACATGGTGTACTGGCCAAGCTTGTTCCGCGTGACGTTCTTGGACCGGAAACTGAGCAGGTGTGGACGAAATTGTCGGATGTGTTGTGTCTTTGATTGAAACTACAACGTTAAGATAACACTTCTTATCATGTATTGATTGAGTGTGTTTTAGGGAGAAAAGGCAGTATACCAAAAAGCAAAGTCACATGTTCCCAGTGTCCTTGGGGGATAGTGTAGAAGTAGGGACCTGCAGATTTGGGGTTGAGACTTGGCTGGTGGTGACTGATTCTTTCTTGGCAAAGCTGTGCTTCCTGTAACAGGTGGACAGGTTTAGAGTTGGTTTGTTGGTTTTCCCTGGTCAGTACCTAGCTCACAACCTGCTCCCGTGTCGATAACCATGGGCGCTCGGGGCCCTCGAACTTCATCTTGCTGTTCCCTGCTCCATCCATCTTTCCCCATCTCCCTGATTTGTTTACCTGTGCCTATCTTATGGCGTTGAATGTATTTAGTTCAGCGTCTTCTGTTGGGAGAAGGTGGACTCTGAGAGGCAGAAGCATCTTGTTACTGGTTCGCATGAGAAAGAACATCAAAAGGAAACAAGTTTTTTATTCCTTTTTTGGTGGGTTTTTTTTTTTTAATTTGGTTTAAAGAACCAGACTTTTAAAAAATGTGTATTTATTTTTCAGAGAGAGAGAGAGACAGAGACAGAGACAGAGTGTGAGCAGGGGAGGGGCAGACAGAGAGGGAGACACAGAATCCGAAGCAGGAGCCAGGCTCCGAGCCATCAGCACGGAGACCGATGCGGGGCTCAAACCCACAAACCGCAAGATCATGACCTGAGCTGAAGTCAGACACCCAACCGACTGAGCCACCCAGGAGCCCCCAGATTTTTTTTAAGATCACATGATGAATCTTTTTCACTAACATCTGCCCAGCTATTCTGTTGATGTACATAAAGAACTAGAAACAAGCTTTCCTGAAGTCCAGAAAGTGAAAATATGTGATAAATGTGTAGGGAACGTATAGACCAGACAGCAAGAAAACTCAGCATCAACACTCGCACACCCTGGGAGGGCTCAGGTGGTGGCAAGGTTGCCGGTGCTCCTGGGGAGCAGAGAAAGTTCCAGAATGCCTGGTATGAGAGCCTCATCCAGACCTTCTGGGATCACTTGACAGAAACAATGAGGTTATCAGCTCTAACTTGACTTCTGATGGTGTAGTCACTCGTGTCCATGGCAGGTGGACCACCAGCTAGAAAACATCCCATGGGGGCATGGTTCTCAAACCAGACACCTGGGAGAATCCTGGAGGGCTGGTTTATAGCACAGACCCTGGGCTCCCCTCTGGGGCTCCCACTCAGCAGGGGAGGAGCAGGCTGGTGTTCTCCCATGAAGCACACCTACACCTTCTCCCTCATGTGCCTCTAGCCTCTGGACCTTGGCAGGTGGGTGAGCCCAGTAAGGACGGCTCTCTGCACCCAACACAAGCCTACCCAAGAGACAGTTTTTGAAAAAACTTAAGAAAGGTTTGCAAAGTGGAGAATTTGCTCATGAAGACTGGAAAAACAGACTGACCCCTGACTGTGTGTTTCTGGAGAGCAAGGCTGTCATTGGTGCCCAGAGTTGCCTATGACAGGGAGAAGCTGGCTGCACTCCCAGGGCGAGTTCCAACATCACGGAGCAGAGAGGGGCCAGGACAGCCGGACGCAGGGGCCTCGCCATGCTCGCTGGAGGAGGCAAGGTGGTGGCGTCAGCCAGGCGCCACACGGCCAGGGGAAGTTCTGGCTCCACGGGACTGAAGGCTCGTCTGGACTTCTGTCTCCAAACCCTGCTTTGGTCTGAATAATGTGCCATATTTATTTCCCAGCACAGCCGGGACAGCCTAGTGAGAAGACAGTCTTGCTTTATTCCTGGAACTTAGCAGAGCTGGGGCCAGGGGTTCGGGGCAGCATCTTGAGCTGCTTCCACCTTCCCCTGTTGGATGAGCCATGTCCCCCTGCGCTCTGCCCCGCCTGCTACCCCTGGGGCTGCAGGGAATGAGTCCCAGAATGCTGAATGGGGCAAGGGCGGTTTGGGGGGGATGGGCAAGTTCAGGTAACAGTTGTGGGGATGTGTGCACAGAAAGCAGAACCTTCATTTCGAGGTGTATCCTCACTCTGTCTCACCTGGGCAGCCTGCTGAGTCCAGACAAGCGGACTTGGGGCTCTGTGGTTGTCCTGCGGTGAGCACCTCTCTGGTGCCTTGTCACTGAGTGAGACCCTGACACAGCCACCTGCTTCACTTAGCGTGGGGTCTCGGTGATGGCCCTTCCTCCTCAGCGCAGCCCGTGGGTCACCTCAAACATGCTCGTCCTTTGGACTGCGTGCAGCTGGGTCGGTGCTGTCTCTTGGCTGGGGGTGTCGCTAAGGGAATTCCTTCTTCTTTTTAAAAAAAATTTTTTTTAAATGTTTATTTTTGAGAGAGAGAATCCCAAGCAGGCTCCCCACTGTCAGCCCAGAGTCTGATGCCGGACTTGAACCCATGAACTGTGAGATCATGACCTGAGCCAAAGTCAGACGCTCAACCCGGGCACCCCAGGAATTCCTTCTAAAGGTGAAACAGAACAAAATTCCCTTAAACTCCCCTCTGACTCAGATTTTAACCCTTGATTCTGTGCAAATACCTTCACTTAAAAAAAAAGTCAAGACAATTACGTTAATAATAAAAAAACAGAGACCACCAGCATGAAAACACATAGAGAGTGCTTGGGAAACATTGAAAAGATCACATTCACAAGATGAACTCTTACAAGACAAGTAGCTTAAAGTTAAATGCATCGGGGCGCCTGGGTGGCGCAGTCGGTTAAGCGTCCGACTTCAGCCAGGTCACGATCTCGCGGTCCGGGAGTTCGAGCCCCGCATCAGGCTCTGGGCTGATGGCTCAGAGCCTGGAGCCTGTTTCCGATTCTGTGTCTCCCTCTCTCTCTGCCCCTCCCCCGTTCATGCTCTGTCTCTCTCTGTCCCAAAAATAAAAATAAAAACGTTGAAAAAAAAATTTAAAGTTAAATGCATCACAATAGAGAATATCCTGTGTCTTCCTGTGGGCTTTGCCCGAGTGAACGTGACCTCTGATAGCGCCCAACCTGTTAATACAGAGTGTGTGCTTTGTGATTTGTTTTTAGTTGGTTTCCTGGGAAAGTTGTAATTTTCATTTGAAAGTAGCAGGTGTTACAGTATAATATTTTATTACAGGTCGTGGCTAACACTGTTTTTCTGTGGGAAAAGATTTCTGATTTTATCACGGAAATCAGTGCAGAAATGTGAGTGAGTTTATTCAGACTCACTTTGCAGGCATATCAGGAACAATTCTTCCCCAAGGCCAGTGGGAGGATCCAGCATCGGCCCCTGGGAACCACCTGCCAGACATGGGGGTCTCACCCCCCAAGTCCTCCCCTGCAGCTTGGCTGGTGCCACCCTCACGGTCCCTCTACAGCTGGGGCCACCACAGCTTCCTCCAGACAGAAGTGAGGCACCGACCCTGCGAATCGGCAAGAATAAACCTGGATGACTAACATCGTGGGTCTTTGTTGGGGGAAGGACATGGTTTGGAGAGGACAAGTCAGAGCTGGCTCTAAGAGACTCTAAAACATCCCAGATGAGTGGTTCCTACAGACACGTGTGTCACCCACGATGCACAGTCTTCGGGGAGGAGGGGGCAGATGCCGCCCAAATCCTTCCAAATCGCATGACGGAGCAGTAGAGCAGAGCTGTGTCTGCGGGACATGTGGGTGTGCAGCATTCCTGTGCAGGCAGCCCCCGCCACCCCCACCCCCGCTCCCCCCGCCCTGTGCAGGGGACAGGGGTTTCCCCGGTGACGGCCACAAGGGACTATTTGCCTGAATGTTTCCCTCTTGACATATTCGGAGCTCAAAGGAGAGGTTACGGAAGCCCACGCAAACGACATCAGCAGTGCAGGGAGCGACCCCAGGAGCTCTTTGAAAGCCCAGCCCTCGCTGGCCTTTCTCACGGCCGCCTCCCCCACAGGGCCTGGGGGCACAGGCCTCGGAAGATGGGGGCCAGGGGGCCTGCGGGCAGCCAGGCTGTGGCCCCTTGGCTCCCGGCCTGTTGCTGACAGCACGTCCCTCTGTGGGCACCTGGCAGCCTCAGCCACTCAGACTCCGCCCGCTTCTGCTTCCTGAGGACGAGGAAATCCTCAGGGGCAATTTGGGCTGTGATATTGCTGTTTTACAGCTTCTGTTTATTTAAGTTTTTAATTACAGAATGAATATGTGTTCATGGTAAAAAATAAAGTTATAAAACTAAAAGTATGACCAAATGGGTCTGTAGGGTTGGGGCTGACTCACCCCCAGCAGCAGGGTCAAGCGTTTGGAAGCGTCCGTTCCCGTTTGCGGCTCTCCACACACTCGGAGTAAACCCACGGCCCACAGCCTCACCCGAGTGTGGTTTCTGCTTCTCTCTCCTGCGCTCTGGCCATGGGCCTGATGCTTGTCCCTCGGACGCGGATATCAGTCTCTCCCGCGGCTCACACCCCCGAGGGCCCGGCTCCTGCCTGTAATTCCAGCCCCACTGCAGCATCTGCCCTGCAGAGACTTTGCTCCGCCGAGTCCCTGCCTGTCCCTGCCAGTCCCTTTCTCTAAGGTACAGCCTTTGTTTTCTAGACAGATCTTGCCACCGTCTCCAGTTACCTTTAATTTAAAAAATCTTTTTCCCAGCTTTATTGAGATATAATTGACATATAACACCGTGTACATGTAAGCTGCACAACATGAGGATTTCATATGCAAATGTTTGCATCCAGTTATGTTTTTCATTTATTTGTCCACTGTCATGTCCCTAACGTCGTGAGATCAGGGCCCTGCTGGTCAGATGAGAGAGCTCACTGAGGTTGCTACCCCATCCCCAGCCCTGGTGAGAGACAAAGCAAGTTCCTTCAAGACCAAGTGACCAGCTGCTGGGTCTGTGATGTGACCCGTTCTGACAGGTGCTGTTTTGTTGTCCTCTGGAGACTCTGGGCCAGTTTGTACTTCCTTCCACCGGCGCGCTTTGAAGATGGCCCAGTGCTCCGGCCCTCAAAGGTCTGGTTCCCAGGCACTGTGTCAGGACCCAGCACAAGGCTCAGCCTTCGGTGGACAGTCATCGCCGCTGCCGGTTCTCTGTTACCCTGGGCATCGAATGCCAATTCTAAGGCTGATCCCGATGTCTTCTAAAGTCATTGCAGAAGAGAGTTCCAGGCCAGGATGGTGACGTAGGAAGACTCTGAACTCATCTCCCTCATGGAGCAACCCCACATTACTTCTGTTCATAGAACAGCACCTCCTGAAGTGGAACTGAGGGCCTACTGAACAGCCAGCGGACAACCAGAGATGGACAGAATGGCAAGAGAGATGTGGACATGGTAGCAAAAGGAACCCCCACCCCAACACTGCCAATAGCAGCAGGGACAGTACTGAGGGCCCGGGGACAGATCCCTCTGTTTGGGCACAGAAGGAAAGCTGCAGGTTAAAAGCAGCTAGCACATAAAAGAGACAACACTTCAACTCCGCTAAGTGACAGAGGAGCTGTGGGAATGCTGTCTAGGTCAGGGGTTGGAGAAAGCTGTGGTTTATGTTCTCGCCCTATCTTTCTATTTTTTCTTTTTTTCCCCTCTTGTTTTGATTCTCTTATTACTTTCTTCTTTCCCTTTTTCTTTTCTTATTATTATTTTTCCCTTTATTCTCTCTGTAAAAGCTATGGTTTAGAGTAGCAAACACGTATGGCCACGGCTCCAGCCAGCAGAGTCAGCAAGCACATGCGGTCTACACGGGGACTCCACACAAGAGACACCTTCAGCCCCAGGAGAAGCAGCCATGTTGCTCGATCCATAGAAACAAACACAGAAGTCAAGGAAAATGGGGAGACAGAGGAATATCCTCCAAAAGAAAGATGAAGGAAACTCAGAAAAAGAACTAAATGAAACAGAGATGAGTAATACTCATCCTGAGATGGAATTTAAAGTAATGATCATAAAAATACTCACCAGGTTGGAGACCTTCAAATAAAGAGATAGAAAATATTAAAAAGAACCAATCAGAGCTGATAACACAATGGTCCAAAATCTTTGAAATGCAACAAAAGTGTTCCTAAGGGGGAAGTTTAAAGCAATACAGGCCTACCTCAAGAAGCAAGAAAAATTTCAAATAAACAACCTAACCTTACACAAAAGGAGCTAGGAAAAGAACAAACAAAGCCCGAGGTGAGTAGAAGAAAGTAAATAATAAAGGTCAGAGCAGAAATAAATGACATAAAGACTAAAACAACAATAGAGAAAATCAGTGAAACCGGGAGCTGGTTCTCTGAGAAGATAACACAGACAACCCATAGCCAGACTCATCAAGAAAAAAAGAGAAAGGACCCAAATATGTAAAATCAGAAACAAGAGAGGAGAAATAACAACCAGCACCACAGAAATACAAAGGATCATAATAGAATATTATGAAAAATTATATGCCAACAAAATGGACAACCTGGAAAAAGTAGATAAATTCCTAGAGACACACAATTTTCCAAACCTGAATCGGAAAGAAATAGAAAATCTGAACAGACCAACTATAAGCAACGAAATTGAATTGATAATAAAAGAACCACCAACAAACAAAAGTGCAGGACCAGATGGCTTCACAGTTAAATTCTACCACACATTTACAGAAGAGTAAACAACTATTCTCCTCAAACTATTCCAAAAAACAGAAGAGGAAGGAAAGATTCCAAATTCATTCTATGAGACCAGAATTACCCTGATAACAAAACCAAATAAAGACACCACCAAAAAACCCCAGAACTACAAGCCAATATCTGTGAACATAGATGCAAAAACCCCCAACAAAATACTAGCAAATTGTATACAACAATACATTAAGAAGATCATTCACCACAGTCAGGTGGGATTTATTCCTGAGTCACAAGAGTGGTTCAACATTCACAAATCAATCACCGTGACACATCACATCAACAAAACAAAGGATAAAAATCATGTGATCATCTCAATACATGCAGAAAAAGCACTTGACAAAATTCAATTCATAAAATTCAATTTATCCATTCATGATAAAAACCCTCAACAAAATAGGGCTAGAGTGAAACCCCCAACAAATAAAATCTATATGAAAAACCCACCGCTAACATCATACTAGGGAGAAGAACTGAGAGTTCTTCATCTAAGGTCAGAAACAAGACAAGGATGTCTACCACCCTTGTGGAGGAGGAGTCACCAGTTTGACTCAACAGAGTACTGGAAGTCCTAGACACAGCAATGAGACAAGAAAAAGAAATAGGAGGCATCCATATTCATTAAGAAGTTAAACTGTCACGATTTGCAGATAACATGATACTATACAGAGAAAATCCTAACGATTCCACCAAAAAACTACTAGAAGTAATAAACGAATTCAGTAAAGTGTCAGGATAGGAAATTAATACCCAGAAATTCGTAGCATTTGCGTATACTAGCAGCAAAGTCACAGAGAGAGAAATTTTAAAAAGCACCATTTACAATTGCACCGAAAAGAATAAAATACTGCAGAATAAACTTAACCAAAAAGGTGAGAGACCTATACTCTGAAAATATAACTCACTGATGAAATAAACCGAAGAAGACACAAACAGATGGAAACACATTCCCTGCTCATGGGTGAGAATAACAGATATTGGCAGAATGTCCATGCTCCCTAAAGCAGCCTACAGATTCAAAGCAATCTCTATCAAAATACCGACAGCCTTTTCCATAAACTAGAACAAATAATGCTAACATTTGTATGGAGCCACAGAAGACCCCAAATAGCCAGAGTGACCTTGTCCAGTGGTCGAGTATTAAGCAAACCTTCCATGTAATTAACCCCAGTCCGACTGGCTGCCCGGCATGTGCTCAGCACACATGTCTGTTTTCTGGTTCCATCCTCACAGTAACCAAGGGAGAAAGTTACCACATTTCCAGTTTTACAGATGTGAACCCTGACTGTGAAGCCCAGAGCCACTAAATAAGTGAACCAGTACATGAATGCACTGTCCTGCATGCATTTATTTCCTCTTCCTGTGCCTGTGTATTTTGGTCCCGATTCACGGGAAGCACGGTGATTAGCACTGAGAATGCAGTTTGTGCACGAGATGGCCGTGGACCCTGTTCTCGAAGATTGTGCAATAGCAAGGACAGGCATTTGACATAATTACATGACAGGCATTAACTCGCAACTGTGACAAGTACAACAGAGGAGAGATACAACAGCCAAGGACCATTAGAACGTGGAGCGGGGGTCGCAGCTCTCTGGAGGCCCACGGAAGACCCGAGATGGAGGCCACGTGGAGGGTGCCAAGCTGCCCCTGCCGACCCTCAGTATCTCCCAGCATCTCTCAGCCCAGTCCGCCCCAGCATCTCCCAGCCCAGTCCGCCCACCAGCTGGATTTAGCCACATGAGGGCCTAAGCATGGCCGGCAGAGGTCAACCCACCATGAGGAATACAAAATAATGTTTTAAGCCACTAAGTTTTGGTGTGGTTTTGTAGACAAGTATGGAAAACTGAAATAGAATCCAGTGTCTAAACAGGAAACTACATCCCACATTTTGCCTGTACTGTGGTCAGTACAGTCAAGCTTGGGCAGCTGACTGGCTGCACGTGTAACACAGAACATGGAATATCAGAGGTTCTGGCTCAGAGTGACTGCGTTGGGCACTGGGAGAAAAGAAAGTTCAAGTCCCAATGCGTGTCCCCAGTCCAGAGTCTTCCTAAGATGTGTTCAGAGACTCCCTCATGTCTCGTTCCCACAGGGTGACAGGGGCTAAGAATCAAAAGCAGAGTTAGAACCAGTGGTTTCCCAAGTTACAATGACAATGAACAGTGTCAGCTAAGCATTGTATGGGAACCAGAGGCGAGGGACACTGGAGTGGGATGTGGGGGAGGAGGAACCAGCCCCCACTGTGGCCTCCATTCCTCTTCGATGATACTATAATTTCCTTGCCCAAGGGAATTGCCCTGCGAGAGGCAGATGTACAATTATGCTCGGATCCCAGGGATGAATTTCAGAGTCAGATCACAGAGGAGTAAGCATTCTGTGGTGGTTTGAACACATGTCCTCAGATTCCATGTGGCCTCCCCTTGAACCTGGGTGGGCCTCCGTGGCGCCCGGATGGAAAAGGCCACACAGCCCTGCTTGCTCCTCCTGGGACATTCACTCTGGGAGCCTCCAGCTGTCTTTTGTTTCTGTTTTCCCCCTGCTTCATTGAGTAGAATTTACCTATTACACTGTGTAAGTTTAAGGGGTACAACGTGTTGATCTGATAGGCATATGACTTGTGAATTTTAGTTCAAGTGCAGTGCAATATTGGCTTCAGGAGCAGAATTCAGTGATTCATCACTTACATACAACACCCAGTGCTCATCACAAGTGCCCTCCTTAGTACCCATCCCCCATCAAGCCCATCCCCTACCCTCCACCTCCCTCCATCAACTCTCAGTTTGTCCTCTATCGTTGAGTCTCTTGTAGTGTGTTTCTCTTTCTTTTCTTCCCCCCCCTTCCCATATGTTCTGTTCTGTTTCTTTTTTTTTTTAATTTTTTTTTCAATGTTTATTTATTTTTGGGACAGAGAGAGACAGAGCATGAACGGGGGAGGGGCAGAGAGAGAGGGAGACACAGAATCGGAAACAGGCTCCAGGCTCTGAGCCATCAGCCCAGAGCCTGACGCGGGGCTCGAACTCACGGACCGCGAGACCGTGACCTGGCTGAAGTTGGACGCTTAACCGACTGCGCCACCCAGGCGCCCCTGTTCTGTTTCTTAAATTCCACATGAGTGAAATCATATATTTGTCTTTCTCTGATTGACATATTTCACTTAGCATAATACATTCTAGCTCCATCCACATCGTTGCAAATGGCAAGATTTTATTGTTTTTGATGGTTGAGTAATACTCCTTTGTATATATATACCACATCTTCTTTATCCATCATCAGTTGATGGACATTTGGGCTCTCTCCCTAGTTTGGCTATTGTTGATAATGCTGCTGTATACATTGGGGTCCATGTACCCCTTGGAATCTGTATTTTTGTATCTTTTGGGTAACCAGCTAAGAGCGCAATTGCTGGATGGTAGGGTAGTTCTGTTTTTGTTTTGTGAGGAACCTCCATGCTATTCTTCAGAGTGGCTGCACCAGTTTGCATTCCAACCAACAGTGCAAGAGAGTTCCCTTTTTCTGCATCCTCGCCAACACCTGTTGTTTCTTGTGTTGTTAATTGTAGCCATTCTGACTGATGTGAGGTGGTATCTCATTGTGGTTTTGATTTGTAATTCCCAGATGATGAGTGACATTGAGCATTTTCTCCTGTGTCTGTTAGCTATTGGGATGTCTTCTTTGGAAAAGTATCAGGGTGCCTGGGTGGCTCAGTTGGTTAAATGTCTGACCCTTGACCTCTGCTCAGGTCATGATCTCACGGTTCGTGGGTTCAAGCCCCACATTGAGCTCTGTGCTGACAGCTCAGAGCCTGGTGCCTGCTTTGGATTCTGTGTTTCCCTCTCTGCCCGTCCCCCACTCTCTCTCTCTCTCTCTCTCTCTCTCTCTCTCTCTTAAAAATGAATAAATATCATAAAAATTTGTAAAAGTGTCTATCCATGTCTTCTGCCCACTTCTTCACTGGATTATTTGTTTTTGGGGTATTGAGATTGGCAAATTATTTACAGATTTTGGATACTAACCCTTTATCTGATGTGTTGTTTGCAAGTATATTCTCCCATTCTGTAGGCTGCCTTTTGGTTTTGTTGATTGTTTCCTTCACTGTGCAGAAGCTTTTTATCTTGATGAGGTCCCAATGGTTCATGTTTGCTTTTGTTTCCCTTGCCTCTGGAGACATATTGAGTAAGAAGTTGCTGTGGCCAGGGTCAAAGAGGTTGTTGCCTGTTTTCTCCTCTAAGATTTTGATGGCTTCCTATCTTACGTCTAGGTCTCTCATCCGTTTTGAGTTTATTTTTGTGTATGGTGTAAGAAAGTGGTCCAGGTTCATTCTTCTGCATGTCGCTGTCCAGTTTTCGAAACACCATTTGTTGAAGAGACTGTCTTTATTCCATTGGATAGTCTTTCCCGCTTTGTTGAAGATGAGTTGACCATATAGTTGTGGGTTCATTTCTGGGTTTTATATTCTGTTTCATTGATCTATGTGTCTGTTTTTGTGCCAGTAGCATACTGTCTTGATGAGCAAAGTTTTGTAATACAGCTTGAAGTCCAGGATTGTGATGCCTCCAGCTTTGGTTTTCTTTTTCAGAATTGCTTTGGCTGTTTGGGGTCTTTTGTGGTCCCATACAAATTTTAGGATTATTTATTCTAACTCTGTGAGAAATGCTGGTGGTATTTTGATAGGGATTGCACTACATGTGTAGATGCTTTGGGTAATATATACATTTTAACAATGTTTGTTCTTCCAAAACTTGAGCATGGGATGCTTTTTCATTTCTTTGTGTCTTCTTTAATTTTTTCTATAGTTTTCAGAGTACAGATCTTTTACCTCTTTGGTTAGGTTTATTCCTCAATATCTACTTGTTTTTGGTGCAATTGCAAATGGGATCGATTCCTTGATGTATTTTTTCTGCCGCTTCATTATTGGTGTATAGAAATGCAACAGATTTCTACTCATTGATTTTACATCCTGCAACTTTGCTGAATTCATGTATTAGTTCTAGCAATTTTATGGTGGAGTCTTTCAGGTTTTCTACATGGAGTATCATGTTATCTGCAAATAGTGAAAGTTTGACTTCTTCCTTGCCAGTTTGGATGCCTCTTATTTCTTTTTGTTGTCTGATTGCTGAGGCTAAGACTTCCAGTACTATGTTAAAAGAGTAATGCTGAGAGTGGACATCTTTATCTTGTTCCTGACCATAGTGGATAGGGTCTCAGTTTTTCTCCATTGAGGATGATATTAGCTGTGGGGCTTTCATATATGGCCTTTATGATGTTGATGTGTGTTCTATGTACCCCTACTTTGTTGAGGGTTTTTATCAAGAATGGATGCTGTATTTTGTCAAATGCTTTTCCTTCATCTATTGACAGGATCCTATGGTTCTTATCCTCTCTTTTATTAATGTGGTGTATCATGTTGATTGCTTTGCAAATATTGAACCAGTCCTGCAGCCGAGGAATAAATCCCACTTGATCGTGGTGAATAATTGTTTTCATGTACTGTTGAATTCAATTTGCTCGTAATTTTATTGAGGATTTTTACATCCTTTTTCATCAGGAATATTGGCCTGTAATTCTTTTTTAGGGGGTCTTTGTCTGATTTTAGAATCAAGGGAACACTGGCCTTGTAGAGTGAGTTTTGAAGCTTTCCTTCCATTTCTGCTTTTTGGAACAGTTTGAGAAGAATAGGTATTAACTCATCTTTAAATGTCTGGTAGAATTCCCCTGGGAAGCCAGCTGACCCTGGACTTTTGTTTGTTGGGAGATTTTTCATAACTGATTCAATATCTTTGCTGATTATGAGTCTGTTTAAATTTTCTGTTTCTTCCTGTTTTCAGTTTTGGTAGTTGGTAAGTTTCTAGGAATTTATCCATTTCTTCCAGATTGCCCAGTTTTTTGGCATATAATTTTTCATAATATTATAATTGTTGGCATTTCTGTGGTGTTGGTTGTGATCTCCTCTCTTTCATAGGACATTTTGGGGGGTTTTCTTGGGGAGTGAGCATGCCTTTTGTTTGTACAAGTGAGAGCCATGTGGGGTGCCGTTGATGTTTGGTGTGGCTGTTTTCCTTCCTATGCAGTGACAGTATGGTCAGAAAGGCACAGGAGGGTGGCCTGGACAAAGGGATGGGCTGTTGTGGGGAATCACCGGGCATTATGTTGGTGGCCAGTTCCTAAGTCCTCTTCCCATGTGGAGGGGTCTGACACCGAGTGGGTTTAGTGGAAGGCAGGCCCACCCCCTCTGCAGGCGCAGGGGAACCTGAGGCACCAGAAACCCCCCGGTGCCGTCCCTGTCTGACGGGGAATATGCTATTAGTGCGTGTTCCACAAGCACTGGATTTGGAGCAAATCTTCAAGCAAAGGTCTGATTCTGAAGGTTCAGAAATCCTTTTATTCAGTGGACACACTAATGGGTATTGTGATAAAGCAGGAAGCTTCATAAGACTGAGTCATTTTCCCATTTGATTATTACTGAACACCAGATTCACATTTGAGTATGAACTAATTCCTCAGAAGATAAAGACCGAAGACAGGTGATTGGTGTTGACTGCAAGGACACTGGCAGGAAAAGTGAGAGGTGGCTGGGGACCAGGCCCCTCAGAGCAGGCGATGGCCTCACCATCGTCTGTGTGTTTCTGTGTCCAACCACAGTACCTGGAAATGTTGAAAGTGACCCAGCATGCAGGACAGAATGTGAAATGCATGGGGATGTGTGGTTGGGGTGCTAAATGTAGTTTTAGTTTCTTTAGATACGGGAGGGGTTGGGAACGTTGGTATTTTTTTAAAAAATATTTTTGGAGACTAGATGGGAATGAAATCACAGAACCTCAGGCTCTCTGGGTTGAAGGCTCAGAAAACATTACCAGTTCTGGGTCCCATCGAGCAGATATTCAGACTATTTTTTAACAACTCCTAGTTGAAGACAAAGTCTCTCTTCCTGTAGCTGATGCCCTCTGACACTGCCGCACGGCTCCAGATGCTGTAGGTTGACAGTGTTTGTGCCCTCGGTTATTACACTGCAGGATCGGCAGTCTTGTCTCCCGGTTTCTCCCCAGAGGCCTCCTCTCTGGCTTTGTGTCGGGCCCTCGTGGCCTCCTTGCCTTGGCTGGTTCATCTGTGCCTCTGGGGGCAGTGGGTCCTAGAATAGAAGTGGACCGCCAGGCGGAGAGGGGCGCCTATTCCCATGACCAGACCCGCGGTGGCACTGTGGCCACCATCAGAATGTGCTGGGAGAGCTGACCACCTGCCCCGGGTTCCCGTAGGACCCAGTGTTTGGGGCCAGACCCCAGAGGTGCCCACACACTCGGCCTCAGTGGCCGCACCTCACTTGCACCTCCTCTGTGCTTACTGTTGATGAAAAACCCTCAAGCCAGTTTTTCAAGTGGAGCTACAGTTTCTCTCCCTTTATTTTGTATTTCTGTGATCAACTCACCGGACTGTGGGAGGCATTTGGGGATGTCTTCTCAGAACACTGTCCCTACCCACCACCTACAGAGGCAGTGGGTTCAACCACAGTGGGGCCCGTTTGTGAGCTGGTCGGAGGCTCGAGTCGTGGGTGGCAGGACCCAGCATGACAAGCAAGCTTCCGACCCCTTCTCTGCGGCTTCGGAACAGGTTCCTGTTGATTGTGGGTCTTGGGAGTTCACATGGACTCTGGCAGGTGTTTGAATACACAGAGTGAGTCCTTTCAGTGGCTGGTATCAGGGAGAAGGTAATGTGCATGTGTGACTGTTGTCCTAGACAACAGAAGTGTATCATCCACCCTGCATTCTCTGAGCTTTCTCTTGAATGGGACAGACTGCCCCGACCTGGGCCCTTGTCACGCTTTCTGTGAGTCTCCGCCAGGGCTCTTGTCAAGCTCATAATGTAGCCTGGAGACCTGTTGAGCTCTTCGTTTCATTACTACACGTGGGAGCGGGGCCGGGACGACCTATCAACGCAGGGTTACTAAATGTTTTCCTCAAATGCAGACAGCACGAAAGCAGGGATCAGGGCTTTCTAGTTGGGGTGACACCAGACAGTCTCCGGGTGAGCTTTGCTGCTGATCAGTGGGAGGCCCTCCTGGGATTTACCCTGTGATCACTGACATACTCTCATCAGGCATCTGCCTCGACCAGCCCTTCTGACAGCGCTTCCCAGGCGATGTCGACGCCAAGCTGTTAGTCCAGGAGAGGGTGTGTGGGTCGTACTTGTCTAGGTGAAGTTCAGATTGAACTGGGTGTCCTATGTCTTTTCTTTGTTCAGCCTGGAACCTTGTGGCCATGCAAGTGCATAATCCTGTCCTCACTGGTTTTGTTAAGTGCTTTCTAGCAGGGCAAGACAAATTCTGTGCTGTGATGGTTTCCCCCACCCCCGCTGACCGCCCCCCGCCCCCCGGCCCGAGGCATGCCCAGTCCATTCGTGAGGAACCGGGAACATTCCGGCTCCTGGCTTCCCTCCTGCCAGGCTCCAGGCAGGGCGTCCCGATGCTCTGGGACCTTTCACCTCCCCAAGTGTGTCTGACTCACGGGGCCTCCGGGGGATAAAGGGGCTTTGTCAGAGCCCGGCCTCATTTGCCACTTCAGAGCATCATGTCTGTTGACATTGCAAAATAGCAGAAGAATTCGACAACAGGCCTTTTCAGAATGTTCATGGTGAATGCACAAAGGACAGTCCCAAGTGGGCCAGCAGCTGGCCCGGAGAGCTTTCCGGGTGAGAAATCACATCTGGGTATTCAGCCTCTGTGGACCCTGTCCTGCCCACCCGGTGACTCAAATGGGCAAAGGCAGCGGGTGGGCCCCTTCCCGAGGACGGGCACTGTGTGAGTGGCTTCCTGTGATGGCATCTGACCCCCTCTCACGCTGTGGCATTTGTATGAAGAGTCCCCAGACTCGTCCACTATCACGGAGGCCCCCTAAACATCGACCACCATATGTTTAAGGGGCCTCAAGCCAGAGGTTCAAGCATAAAGGTAGAATAACCTTCTGGTGCTTGTTGAGTGTCCTGTCCCTGTGTGTGGGGAGCAGCCAGATGGCCAAGCTGGCAGTTCCTGAGGGTTTGGTCAGGGCCGGACAGGGCAGATGCTGGGCATAGACGTGTGCCGTGCAGGGTGGGGCAGGCCACTGCTCCCCAGTCAGTGTGTGCTGTATGGGGGTGGGGACAGTCCACACCCCAGGATGAAGGGACCCCACCCAGGGAAGGCACCCGAAGGTTCGCCCTGTGTGAACGCGTCTGGGTGACCCCAACGCTTCAGTTAGCAAGCTTGCCCCAATTAATTTATTCAGAAGAGGGTGTTCCTGGAGATTGGGAATGTACAGAAATTCCCACATCGGTGACACAGACAGCAGTCAGTCTGGAGCTGTGGCCAAAGCTGTTGCTTCTGGCAATGAGCCACAAAGCCATGCTGGGTTGCTGTCCTTGCAGCAAATTAGTTATAATTAATGATCATTTGCAGTAAAGACATAAGTACCAATTCATGCCAGACGTGAACACATCCGGTAATACGAATCTAACCTTACTTGAATTCAAATGAAATCACAGTAAAAGAAAACGTTCATCAGATTAAATACTTTTTAAAGATTGGAATAGTCAGAGCTGACAACCACATGGAGGCGAGAGCCCCATGGTCTGCGTGCTGGCGGGAGTACGTCGGGCACAGCCGCTTTGAAAGGCAGTTCGGTGGCACATCCCAACACCCTTGAGCATGCTAATATTTTCCAGCCCAGCAGAGTTGCTTCCAGAAATTACTGCGGGGAAGCACACGTAAGGCGAACACAGTTGCAGCTTCACAGCAGAAGAAAGTCTGAAAAGTCCAGTGTCAATAAATTATCACAGGCCCTTGTAGTGGAGTATTTAACACAATGATGCTGGTGTGGGAAAGAGAGTGGGTATTAATTACCCACGAAAATCCTGAGCACAAAGGCGGAGAGAGGGTTGGCTGGATGAAAACAAACTGCAGACCTAGAGTAACTGAAACAGTTAAATTCCTGGTGTTAAATTAAGAATAAATTCCCGGTGTTGATTTGGGGATGATAGATGCATGAAAGAAGCAGAAGAGAGTCCGTAGACAGAACGATTCCGGTTTGGAAAGGCAGTTTGACCAAGAGGTGTATTGGGGCCACTTGCAGCCACACGACAAGTAAGCCCTGGGGTGTTAGATGTGGCACGGTGACAGTGACGGTAGCTGACAGCATCTCTTCTGTATTTGCAAGTTGCTAAGAGAATAGATCTTAATTTTTTTTGTAACAATATACGGTGTTTTTGTTGAATTATTTTGGTGACCGTTACGCAATATACGCGAATATCGAGTCATTATGTTGTAGAACACCTTAAACGAATACAATGTTATATGTCAACTGTAAAACCAGGGGGAACATGTATCAGAATAGTACTGAAGGGGACCATTTAGTCCGGGGTTCTGAGATAAGGGTTATATATGTGAAAGTGAGACATTTCATATATTATCAAAAATAAGCTCCAGGGGTGCCTGGGTGGCTCAGTCGGTTAAGCGTCCGACTTCGGCTCAGGTCATGATCTCACGGTCCGTGGGTTCGAGCCCCACGTCGGGCTCTGTGCTGACAGCTCAGAGCCTGGAGCCTGCTTCAGATTCTGTGTCTCCCCCTCTCTCTGACCCTCCCCCGTTCATGCTCTGTCTCTCTCTGTCTGAAAAATAAATAAACGTTAAAAAAATTTTTTTAAAAATTTAAAAATAAGCTCCAGCTGGATTTAAGAAGGGAACCCTGCCTAGAAACATAGCGGAAGGGACTATAGGAGAAACATTCAGCCCTCTGAGGATGGGGAAGGATTTCTGAAGCAAGACACAAAGCCACAGCTGTAGCAGAGACGTGTAGTCACCAAGTTGTGTCCTGATTCTCCTGGGCGCACAGGACGCCGACCTTCCCCAGCAGGGACACAGCACAAGAGTGATTTCTGGCTGGTGGGGAGTGGGGGACAGTGATGTGTGCTCGCCTGCCCTTTGCTGGTCTCAGGGTGTTGGGGCCGCTCTCTGTCTGCCATTCCTGGGGGTGGGGGGAGTGAAGGACACAAGAAAGGGGCCTCAGATGGAGAGCTGGTGGAGAGCTGCCAGGAAGGATGGCTGCACCAGAAACTTCTGCGTTACACATAAAATTGTGTGTGTGTGCGCATGCGTGCGTGTGTGAGGCCACTGGGGTTTTGAAGCCAGGACTAATGCCGAAATCATCAGTGGAAACACTCTCCGCGTTACTCACATGGAAGTTTAGGTCTTGTGTGTAGGGAAACAGGTGGTAAGTAAAGTTAAAAGATAAGTAACACAGTAGAAAGTATTTGCAGCATACTCCAAAGATGAAAGATGGTAGGGGAAAAAAAGTGCTCCTAAAAGTCAATAAAGAAAGATAAAACAATTCATTCACAAACTAGTCAAAGAATAAAAAGAGGGTAATTGCAAAAGAGAAAAACAAAGCCTGTAAACGACAAATGAGAAAAGATACTTAACCTTGTTTCTAATCATAAAATGCAAATGAGAGCCACAATATACCCATTTCTTGCTTATTGGAATGGGAAATTTTTTAAAATTTGATTATATTCAGGGGTTTGCAGGTATGTGAGGAGAGAGGCATCAGTACACTTCTTCATAAACTGTTTTACTTTTTTTAAGTTTATGTATTTATTTTTGAGAGAGAGAGAGAGAATGCACAGGCAGGGCAGGGGCAGAGAGAGAGGGAGACAGAGGACCCCAAGCAGGCTGCCCACTGTCTGTGCAGAGCCCAACACCGGGCTGGAAGCCACAAACCACGAGATCATGACCTGAGCCAAAACCAACAGTGGGAGGCCTAACTGACCAAGTCACCCGGGATCCCCTTTATAAACTCTTGTAGAAGTGAGTTATAAAATGTGTGGACCTTGAACATACCAGTTCCATGTCCCAGCGCCTACAGTAGAGGAGGATCCTAAATAAATTATGGGGAAATACTGATGCATATTCGGAACATGAAACCGTGCTGAGAGACTTGACTACATAAGTTCGCTGATCCATCCTGTGACCTAAATTGCCTTGCAATATTAATATAAAAACGGTTCCATATATGTATTAAACATTCCCCAGAATGCCTTTGGTTTATGCCAATACACGTGTGAGGATGCGGGAAGCGTGTGGAGGAAAGTCCACGGATCCAGGTGGCCACCACTGGCATGGAGATGGCCGTGAGCCTGTGAACGTCTGGGTTGTTTGAATCTTGTTACAAGAGCCTGGTAACATACGACATGTAAAATTAAGAAAAAAAAAAGAAGATGCTATAAGCTGTAAAATGTTCATGAGAATGAAACACAATCAAGCAGGGGAATTGGTAGTAAGGGATAATTATGGAAGCGTGTAGTGCGTGGAAAATGCTTATGATGTGGCATGAAAAAGAAATCAAAATTACAGATAAACTATAATAGTTAAGAGGGAACCATGAGTTTCCTTGGGGATGAAAACTGGAAGGAAATACTTTGAGAGCATGGCTGACTTTTTAAATCTATTTCCTAAACTTTTTTTTAGCATTTATTTATGTTGCGAAAGAGAGAAAGCACAAGCAGGGGAGGAGCAGAGAGAGAGAGAGGGAGGGAGGGAGGGAGAAAGAGAGAATTCCAAGCAGGCTCTGCACTGTCAGCACAGAGCCTGACGTGGTGCTCAAATTCACAAGCCATGAGATCGTGACCTGAGCCAAAGTCAGATGCTTAACTGACTGAGCTACCCAGGCGCCGCTGTTTCCTAAGCTTTTATGTGAGTATTTCCCCTCTTCCAACACCTTGTTTCTTCTTGGAGGGGGGCAAAAATGTGCTGGGAGATGATGGTGACTGTGATGGTGGTGGTGATGATGGTGATGGTGGTAGTGGTGATTGGTGATGGTGATGATGGTGATGGTAACGACGGTCATGATGATGATGGTGATGATGGTGGTGATGACAGTGGTGGTGGTGGTGCTGGTGGTGATTATGACAGTGGTGATGATAATGGTGATGGTGACGATGATGATAAAGGTGATTTTGAGTTCATATCCAGACAATAGGCTTGCAACTAGCTATTTTTGAGAAGGGAAGGATTTTCTAAATTAACTGAACATATCGAGATAAACTAGATGGAAAAGATAATAAAGTTTTATGTACAGGGGGGTTCCAACTAGAAAAAACAGGAAAAAGAAAAGCCTGGTGCACTGTGGGAAGAAACGCAGATGAGTGAGCCAGTGCAAGTGGAGCTCCAGCTATAAAACGTATGAAGCAGATATGGCAAAATTTATGAAATCTGGATAGTGAGTACACGGGTGTCCACGGTAGTTGAGTACGCTTGAAAGATTTCGTAATTTAGGAGATGGATCCCATAAAAATAAGTTCCCTGCAAAGTCACCATCTCATGTAATATATTCATGGGTGCCATGTCTAATATTTAAAATTCTGACGACCTCATTATCACTGTGCTTACAAAACTAACCTGCTGCAACGAGATACAGAAACACTGATACACAGCCAGGTAAACTGGAGGCAGGTCTGATCGACAGCCCAATCGTTGTTTGTTACGTAATTTTGAACCTGAACTTTGTAACGCCCAATGCTCAAATCACAGTTTGCATGGACGGCAAGCGGCAGGCAGTTGAATGTGGGGTTTTGAGCACAAGGGCTAGGGGTGGATGCTCTTTCCCACAGGAAAGGGGAGTCATGGGTGCTTTGATGGGTCCAAGGACCCAACTCCTGAGGCAAGACTGCTGTGAGGAGACAGCTGTCTGTAGTCAGAGCACAGCTGGAGTCTACAGAACACGAGGATTTGCCTTTGCGGTGATCCGGAAACCTACCCTCCAGGGATCTGCGCATTCACTCCCTTGCCAATTTGTGTGCAGTTAAAGAAGACATCCAGGGGTGCCTGGGAGGCTCAGTCGGTTAAGCATCCAACTCTTGGTTGTGGCTCAGGTCACGATCTCACGGTTTGTGGGTTCAAGCCCCACATCGGGCTCGGTGCTGACAGCTTAGAGCCTATTTGGGGTCCTCCCCCTACCTGTCTCCATGCCCCTCCCCTGCTCATGCTGTGTCTGTCTCAAAAATATATGAATTAACTTAAAAAAAGACGTCCGTGTGAATTACTTGGTTGCCATGGCCATAACACAGAGTCGGTGCACATGAAGGAGGAAAGGTGTGTGTGTGTGTGTGTGTGTGTGTGTGTGTGTGTGTGCGTGCGCGCGCGCGCACATGCACCTGTGCACTTTGGGAATTCATTCTTTTCCACCCCTTCCTCTTCTTAACACCCTGCCCACTAGTTTCAGCCTAAAGGCTCCAGTGTGTCTTGTGTTGAGCCTTCCACCTTCCCAGCGTTGGATAACCCCAGTCTGAGTGACCATTGAAGGGGTAGGGACCATGAAACTGACTTTTCCATCATGGATCTGGCGATCGTTCAGAATGGCTCACCAGGAGAATGGATTTTTTCATTTTCAGTAGTTTCCACGTGAGGTTACGTGAACACGGATATTTGGACTGGATTGGATTTCGGTCTGCGCACTTTGGGGGAAATGAGAGTTGAGGGTTTACTTCTGTGACGCGGAGAAAAGTCACTCACTCAGGGGGGCCTGGGGTCTCTATTGCCACCAGCGGCAGGTGGTTCATAAGGCGGGTGGGGGAGAGGAGAGCGAGAAAGGAGAGGCTCTTGGGTCAGATTCCTGGCCCAATTGTTATACATATTTTTTCAAATGGAATCTAGGAAACGCATGAACAAGAAAATTAAAAAAAAAAAAAAAACACCCAAAATAATACAAAGCAAAAAAAAAAAAAAAAAAAAGGCAACCCCAAACAAAAGCCAAAGCATTGAAGAGTCGGGTTTTGAGGGGGAGAAACAGGAGCCGGGGCAAGTTAGATTGGGGTGAGTTTGTGGAGCTGGGAGCACGAAGCACTGAAACTTTGGGAAACCCACGTGTGAGAGAGACACTCCAAATGAAAGACGGAGACGTTTTGGAGGTTTTTGTGCATTATAGCTGTGCCCTGCTTATGGGATCCTCAATGGGATGTGGTGAAGTGGCCAAAGTCACTGTTTACTTTTTTATGTTTATTTATTTGGAGAGAGGGAGAGAGAACGAACAGGGAACGGGCAGGGAACGGGCAAGGAGAGGGAGGCAGAATCCGAAGCAGGCTCTGCGCTGTCAGAATAGAGCCTGGAACAGGGCTCGATCCAACGACCCTGTGATCACCTGTCCCGTGGGCCTGGCACAGGCCCTTACTCCCGCATGTCAGACGGGGCAGCAGTGTCCTCCTCCCAGGGCCCCAGCTGGGACTCACTGGAGGCCCAGCCTTGCAGGCTCATCTCTGACCTTGCCCTGCACCTCTTCATGGTGAGAGACACATAATATGGATCTACCCTCTAAACCATTGCTGAGTGGACAGTAAGCAGGTCTCCGGAGTCTGGTCATTCTGTGTGGCTGAGCCTCAGTAGCCCCTGGAACAGCACCCCTGTGCCTTTTCTCCCACCCCTACCCCCTACCTCCCCCCCATGACCACCCCCACCGCGTTCCTGGCTGCTGCCATGCTGCTCTCAGGGTCATGGATCTGACTGTTCTGGTCCCTCGTACAAGCAGAGGGGATTTGGATTTGGTGACTGGCTTATTTCACTCCACACGTGTCCTCAGGGTTCATCCATGTGGCAGGTGCCCGCTTCCCTCCTCTGAGGAACGATATTCCAGTGTGGGCACACAGCCACTTGTCTCTATCCCCTCATCCACGGCAGACATTTACATTTCTTCCACATTTGGCTGCCGTGAGTGACGCTGCGGTGAACACGGGGGTGCAGAGATCTCTTCAAGATCCTGATTTCAATTCCTTTGGGTACTCAGTTTTGTCCTACTTTTGACTTCATAGTCCCATGATCATAATTTTATGATAGAAATGAGAGAATCTTTGCTAATCCTGTTTTTAATTTTTTTTTCAATGTTTATTTATTTTTGGGACAGAGAGAGACAGAGCATGAACGGGGGAGGGGCAGAGAGAGAGGGAGACACAGAACTGGAAACAGGCTCCAGGCTCTGAGCCATCAGCCCAGAGCCTGACGCGGGGCTCGAACTCATGGACCGCGAGATCGTGACCTGGCTGAAGTCGGATGCTTAACCAACTGCGCCACCCAGGCGCCCCTGTTTTTAATTTTTTTAATGTTTATTTATTTTTGAGGGGGAGGAGGGGCAGAAGGAGAGGGACACACAGACTCCAAAACAGGCTCCAGGCTCTGAGCTGTCAGCACAGAGCCCGATGCAGGGCTTGAACTCACAGGTCATGAGATCATGACCTGAGTTGAAGTTGGACGCTTAACCCATTGAGCCACCCAGGCGCCCCAATTCCTTTTCTTTTTTGAAGCCCCTCCTGGTCTGAGGGTGACCCAAGGTCAGGGACTGTGTGTTACTCATGTCTGTGTCCCCAGCACCCGACAGGTGCTCAGTAGAGACCCTGCGTGCCTGGCATGTGGGACCAATAAGTCACTCAGTTGATGAATGTAAATGGAGTCTTTCCAGAGGCGGCCCTCCGGACACACAGCATCTTCTGTAGGTTAGGACAGTGGAGCTGGGGTTGTGACAGACACGATGCATAAACATCACTTGGTAATGTTTTCCCGCTACATTTGGCCTACAGAGAACCTCTGTGTTTGAATGCGTGGTTTTGAAACATAGCAATACCTACTCTGGCAAAAAGACAAAAAACCCCGACCAGTTCAGTTTAAAGGGTATGTTTGTAAGCATTTCAGCAGGAACCAGTTCCACACGGAAATCCCGCTGACCCTGGATACACCTTGCTGGTGGGGGGAGGGCATTTCTGGCTGCACCTTTGGACGGAACACGTGCCAGGTCCCGCGTGAGCCTCCCGGCCGTGAGGTCAGGGAAGGTCTGCGCCTGCACACTCATCCATCCATGTGTTCGCCCACGAATCACAGGAACGTTCATCCACACCACCCACACATTTTTTCCCAGCCTCGGTGCCTCCATAAAACCAAGTATCAGTGGGATGACAGCCAAGCCCAGATGGTTTCCAGGTCTTGCGAGAAAGGCGCTGATTGCTTCTTCGAAGGGAATCCACGCTGTCATGCGGAGTCTAGTCTTTGGGAGAAGGTGGGCGTTGGTCACACTCTCCGTCCTGCTCTCTCTCCTCTTCATTTGTCCTGTTGTGCATCGTGGCACCACTTGGAATGCGGGCTGGTGCTCTGCCTTCTCTGGAACGGACTTCAGACGTGTTTGCTCACCTCGAATTAGCTGCGGTTCTCGTACACAGTTTCTGGACAGCAGTCTCTGGCCAAAGGCGTGGCACTGACCAGTGACCCTTTACACGGTTCAGCCTCGAAACCGGGGACCCGTGTGGCTGTCCTTGCTGCTGGCACCTCAGGGGGACCGAACTGATGACTTCTGTGACAGAGGTGGTAGCATTACGATAAAAGCCCTTCACAAGGTGGCTGTCCTGTCTTCTCTGATGCTGTGTCCTCAGAGTGATGCCTGGGGCCTCAGAGGACCTAAGTGACCAAGCCCGCCCCCTTCCCGGACCTGCTGGGGTGCAGTGTTTGACTCCCTGGCCCAAGGTCGCCTGCTGTGAGGGCAGCCTGTCTGTGCTGTGAGCAAGGCCTCTGGGTCCAAGCAGACCCACGTCCGAAGCCCCGTTTAACTGCTCATTGGCTCCATGACTCTGGCACTTTCTGAGTCTTTCTCTGCTTCGATCTCTTTCCGAGTATGGGATAGAGCAGTTAACCTGCAGGGTTGCTTTGAGTTTGGAACCATCAGCAGCACAAGGTGCCTGTCCTCACCAGGGACTTACCAGTGCAGCTCCCCAGCCAGGACTTGGCCCCGGTCTGGCTGACCCCATGTCCCCTACAGCACAGGACGGCCACAGCAGAATTCCTGCCCACTTTGGTGCTGGCTCTAAACCCCCTGAACCACAGGCAGTTGAGTCTGCACGGACCAAGATTAAGGGCACCGTGTTAAGAGAGATTGGCCTCTTATGACTCCTTACTTCCACAGGCTGTGGGAGAAGACACACACTCTGGTCCTCACTGCGAGCCTGGGTGGACTTGGCTGCAAACAGAAAGGGAGGAAATAGCATCATCTCTGGCAGTGCAGCACAGTTCAATATAGCAGCAGTCACCGAGCACTGCCTGGAAGAGGCAAAGGTACTGGGCAGGTCCATTTCCTCTGTGCGTACCCCGTCCTGCCCGGGTCAGCCTCCCCATTTTAAGTTGGTTCTCACGAAGCTGATGCAAGCAGAGAGCTGTGCCCAGGACGGGTAGTGGGGAGCACTCTCGGGATCGGCACGTCAGAGAGTAAGGGAGGCAGGACCTGGCCGAGCACGAAGGTGGCGGCCATGCGTTTGCCCCAGGCCCTCAGCTGACTCATGCTGAGCTCTGCCGCTGGCTTGGCCCTGCACGGAGCCCTGAGCCTGCCCTCGGTGACCCCACAGTGACCGGCCTTGGCTGAGCCCCACTCCTGAGAGGGGGTGAATCTTGGGCCGGGTGGCTTCTTTCAGCTGAGGGAAATTCCAGGGAGGGACGGAGCTGTGAGTCTCCAGCAGCCGCACGCCCGGCAGCCAAAGCTGCCGAGTGCCTCAGTCTTCGAGGGGGACCCTGGGAGTGCAATGTGGCCATCTGGGGCCATCTTTCCAGACTTTGCCTCTGCCTGAGCAAGCCCCGTCTGCCTTCATTATCGTCTAGCCGGGAGGCAGCTCACGTGGGAGAGGAGTCTGTGGGTAGAGGTTGGCCTCCCCTGTTCAGTAGTATGGATGTCCCAGGACTGTGGACGTGACCTGGTGGCACACATTCCAGCCAGTCCGGTGGGCAGGACGTTAGCTCCTGTCTCTGCACACCCGTACTTGAATACTCATCGCTTTCCCAGACACACAGGATCCCTCCACTCAGGCCACGATAACAGAGTAAGGCAGACTGGTAGTTAACCCCCAGGCATTGATGTCCTACGGTCGTGTAGGTTGGACGTCCGAGATCCAAGCATGGGCAGGACCGAAGAGGCCTCCCTTCCCGCCTACAGATGGCTGTGCTGGAGCGAGCTCTTGTGTGCCCTGTCATAAGGACACCAGTCAGGGTGGGTCAGCACCCAGCCCTACGATCTCTTCTAACCTCATTACCTCCTCAGAGGCCCCGTCTTCAAATATAGTCACGTCTGGGGTTAGGGCTTCAGCGTAGGAATGGTGGAGGGTGGGGGGCATGGTGTGACCCATAACAAGAAACAAGAATTGACTTCAAAGATGAGTTATTTAGAATGTTCTATATGGTTGGAGAGTCTTGTCTTCGTCCAAAAGAACACGTAACACAGTGACCTGTTCCTACAGTTGGCAAGCCGGGCCTGGGGGGGTGCATCAGCTCAACCACCTGGAAAACCCAGGCACCTTGGTCTTTTCTCACAGACAGGTATGAAAGTGGATGACACGTGTCCAGTTGGCGAGAAAGAATCAGGATTCAGAGCGGGAGACCATTCCCGACCGGGAAGCATTTTCCCAGGCAAGGCCACTTTTGCACACTGTCTGCCCAGACTGCAGATTCTTCATTCCCCAGTGAGGGCATGGGTAACCCGTTATTTCACCAAGTGTTTGAGAAGTGAGAACAGCTACGCTGTCATAGATATCAGCACTGATTTTTCCCCCTTCGGCCCCAGGACTCACCGGGAGCTGTGAAGGACGTGGGTGCTCCTGCTGAGACCTTGTCCCTACCTGGGAATAGGCGATGAGGTGTTCAGGCAGACGGCAGCTGGTGGGTGGATGCCATGTGATGGGGACTGCAGGCCCCATCGGGCAGCCCGACCTGGTTCCTGTGGTCCAGTCCCTGCCCTTCAGGATGGGGCTCCCTTACTGAGAGACTGTCTCGCCTGTGTCTGTCCCTGCAGGTGCTGGACAAGAGAAGGTCCTTCTCTGGCTGCTTTAAAGTGTAAAGTGTCAGTAGAGGACATGAGGTCCAGTGATGCCAACAGGTCAGGAGACAAGTGCCCTTGAAAACACAGCTTGTTACTCCTAGCTCCCGAGAGGAGGGAGCACCTGGGGTGGGGGGCGTGGGGGGGGGGGACAAGAGGGCGGGTCAGGAGGCAGGTGAGGGGGAGGGCGGGCAGGAGCCTTTATTACCGTCTCTTGGGGAGGGAACAGGTGAGGCAGGGCAGGCGGGCGGAGGATTGGCAAGTTTGGACGACTTTAACAGGCTCCTGGGGCGTGGGGCTGGCCCGGGTGTCTGGCCCCTGGCCCTGGGTGACCAGGGAAGGTGATGGTGCCCCAGCGGGTGAGCGCGGCTGGAGGAGGTGGTGGCGTGGGCTCTGGATGGTGGGCAAGTCCTAGCCTTCTGCCTCTAGTCGCCCAGCCCTGGGAGAGGTGGCCCATCCAGGGTCAGCAGGGCCCCAGACGCCAGAGCATCAGAAATACAGAAGATCAAGGATGTCCCCCGGGCCCTGGCCAGCTCTGTGCATCACTTTTGCCAATTCCCACTGGACGGAAACCGAGTTGCCCTGTCAGGATGGGGCTTCCTGGGAATTCCCATCATCCGACGTGCCTCCCGGCCCGGCCTTCCCACAGACACGCTCGGCTGTGTCCGTCGGCTCCACGCGAGGCTCACGGGGCCTCTTTGGCGAGAGAGGTTCGCGGCAGGACAGCTGGGGCTTGGTGGCAGGTTCTGGCCCTAGATCTAGCCGGGTTCGGGATCAGTGCAGTGAGCGGTCACATGCCATCCAGTCCCGGGAGCACTCGTGCGTCTGTTTTAAGAAGATTTTACTAATCTCATTTTTTGAAACTGAGATTTTTATCTGGAAGACTTCTTATGACCTGATTAATCCAGAGCTGCCTTTTAATTCCACCTCCCCTTATAGAACAGAAAAGTAATAACAGGATCCAAATAGTAAACATTAAAAACGCCTTGCAGGCATAAATCCAAATAATGAAAAAATTTCAGAAAAATGGTGTTTTTTTCATCATCCAAACTTCATAGTACCTAGAGCTATACCTGGAGGTCGAACTCTTTCCAAAGTGTTGGCATGGTACTTGACGTGTAGTTAGAAAAACGTGTGCTCTTTCCCCAGAAACACATAGTCAGGTCTCATCTGCATACTCAAGCCAGCTGACACAGAAGGAGGAGATGCAGAAGGAAGGGTACCGAAATCTGAAGTAGTAACTAGGAGACGAGATGAAGAAAGGGTCAAAATGTAAAATTCAGGATTATGTACCTTGTGTTTATCAAAACTCTCCAGATAATAATTTTTAAATATAATTTTTAAAAATCTACTAGACAGTTAATTTTATAGTAAAAAAAACTTCTTGGGGTGCCTGGGTGGCTCAGTTAGCTAAGCATCCGACTTCAGCTCAGGTCATGATCTCAGCGGTTTGTGAGTTCAAGCCCTGCATCGGGCTCTGCGCTGACAGCTCGGAGCCTGGAGCCTGCTTCAGATTCCGTGTCTCCCTCTCTCTCTGACCCTCCCCTGCTCACACTCTGTCTCTCTGTCTCTCTCTCTCTCAAAAATAAATAAAAAAGAAAAAAAACCTTAAATTATTTTGGCCAGAGCTAAACAAATCTCAGAATCAAATTCGACTTTCGAGTTGTGCCTTCTATAAAGCCTGCAGGTGAGGCGCGAGCCGTTTGATGCTCACGGGGTCATCACACACACACCAGGTGAACGCTGGGAGCAAGACCTCCCTGCCTTCTCTCTTCTCCTGGGCTCTGCTGGGACCCTGCTTTGCCTCCTTCCCCTTGTCTTCTGCTCTTTCTCCAACCAGCAAACATTTATTGAGCACCTTCTGTACACCAAGCCCCCCTTATATCAGGCATTGGGGGCACAGCACTAAACAGGGCACACAGCTTCTGGGGTCAACTGGGAGAGAACTGGTTCTGCAGGCAGTTTCCGTCCGCTCACCGTGGGGGGGGGGGTCAGTGGCAGGCAAGTGTGTTGCACAGTGGGAATCCTTGGGGTCATCTGCTGAGGACTTGGGGGGCCCAAGTTGTTGGTCATCACTGGCACTTCTATTGGAGGGAAACCCTGGTCTTCTGCAAGACCAGGTCTTTGGGAAGAGGGACTCTGAGTCACTGGCATGATGGGTGTGTCCCTGGTTTGCTTCCACGAAGGGAGCCAGCCTCGAGACACGCGTCTTCTGCAGAAGACGGATGAGAGGGGGCTCTGCCAAACTGCCACCCAGCCCTCAACAAGAGCCAACCCTCACGTTCAACTCCTTGGCTAACACCAGCCAATAAATGTCCTTCTTTGTCCAACTGAAGTTGGTTTTTCTGTGCGTGTAGTTGACAGTGTCCTAACAGACTCATTAGAAGGGATGGTGGAAGGGAGAGAATATTCTAGAGACAATGAGCAAATGTGGCAAGAGCATGTGAGGTGCTCAGCCTGGCTGGAGCTTTGAAAGGGAGGGAGAAGAAGGAAGAGGCGTCAGGCTGGATGATTGGGAGGACCCCGTGTGTCAGCTTAGCCTCGAGCTGGGGGCACACTCAGGAGCTTCCTGGGCAAGACCTCAGCCTCCCTGCCTCCCCTGCACTCCGGCCAGTGAGGAGGGTTAGCTTGGAGAGGAGGAAATTGTTCACGTCCTCTAACATTTTGGTCTCAAGTCCCCCCTCACACTAAAAAATTAAAAAAAAAAAACTTTTTGTGGGTTGTATCTACCAAATATTCGTTCAATTAGAAATTAACACGTAAATCTAAAAAGATTATCTGATCTATTAAAAATAGCAATGATTGATTCATTGCATATGACTATAGCACATTTTAATGAAACATAACTACATTTTCAAAAACCAAAAGAAGGTATCGTTTCGCCCTTTTGCAAGTATCTTTAATGTCTGGCCCACTGGAAGGAGCAGACAGTTTCATCTGCTTCCACCGTCAGTCTGTTGTGTGTTTTGGCTGATGGCTGCTGAGAAAATCTCATTTACACAGAGATGCAGTTGGAAAGGGGATGGATATTGTAATAGTCTTTTTAGATCATGATGCATATTTTTCTTTGCTACAACACCAAAACTCACCAAGTGGTAGTGTCTTAAAGGTTAGCTGCTAAGGGAAATCTGAAACCTTATCCGTACACTTGCATTCTATTATGTTAAAATCCATTGCTCTCTCTTGCACTTTGAATGGCTCTTACCCGTGCATGGCCGTGACCTTGCAGGACACTGAACACATCTTGGAGATGCGTCCCCCAGGGGTTCTGGATCACTGCTTGAGAGTCGTTTCAGTAAATCAAAGCAGTTATGCCAGGAGCCTGGACAAGAGAGGTGGTGGAGAGAAGTTGACAGGCAAAGTGGATGTGCGCTGAGGGGTGGCATCGAGGCACCACCGGGGGACTGGAGACTGGTGTGATTGATTTGTGGGAAGAGACGGGGGCACCCCTGTGTTCTCGCCTGGGTGACAATGTGTGCTTCACGGATATTAGGACATGGGGAGAGAATTAAGTTTGGACGAAATGAAGTGGATTCTTCTGAGTGTGTTGGGACTGGGTGCTCATCAGACACCTCGGACGACACAGACACCTGGGTCTGAAGCTCATGAGTGCTCTTCCTCAGGGATAGTCGTGGCTCGGAAGTCATCAGAATATGTGTTATAATTCAAGCTGGAGAACAGGGGCAGCATCCTGAGGAGAGTTTGCAGAGGGTAAGAGAGGAGAACTGAGAGCAGAAGCCTGGAAAGCATTGATGACTGGGGGACAGGAAGGTGCCATGCCATAGAAGCAGGGAAAAGGAGAGTTTCAAGAGGGACATGGCCGATGGGGGCACATGCTGCAGACGGTTAAGGAAGACAACAGCCAACATGCCCTCCATGTTGAGAGCATGGGCCCCACTGGTGACGTTGGCAGAGCATGGTGGAGGGACCTGTACAAGTCAGAAGTTCCTCCCTCCTGAGGACATTTGCAAATAACAAATCAGATAAAGGGTTAGTATCCGATATCTATAAAGAACGTACCAAACTCAACACCCAGAAAACAAATAGTCCAGTTAACAAATAGGCAGAAGACATGAATACATACTTCTCCAAAGAAGACATCCAGATGGCCAACAGACACATGAAAGGATGCTCAACATCACTCATCATCAGGGAAATACAATTCAAAACGACGATGAGATATCACCTCACACCTGTCCGAATGGCTAAAATTAACAACCCAGGAAACAACATATGTTGGTGACGATGTGGAAAAAGGGGAACCCTTTTATCCTGTTGGTGGGAATGCAAACTGGTGCAGGCACTCTGGAAAACAGTATGGAGGTTCCTCAAAGTTAAAAATAGAACTACCCTACGACCTAGCAATTGCACTACTAGATATTTACCCAAGGGATACGAAAGTACAGATTCAAAGGGATACACGCAGAAAGGTTAAGTTACTGCTTCATATAGACATAACCACACTAGGCTGCTATGCTTGGCTGACTCCTTACTTGGATGTCCAATGTCAAATAAAGTAGTACATCTATCTATTGATCGATTGATTGATTGACAGATCAGTCCATCCATCCATCCATCCATCCATCCATCCATCCATCCATCTATCCACCCATCCACCCACCCATTCACCTACCCATCCACCCATACATTCATCTATCCCTACAGCCACCCATCCATCCAGCTAACCAGCCAGCCAGCCAGCCACCCACCCATCCATGCATCCATCCATCCACCTATCATCCATTCTTCTACTTCTCCTACAACATTTAATTGAGACTTCACTCATGTTCTAGGCTGTAAGAAATGGTTCAAAGCTGCTGGAGAATAGGTGAAAACTTTGTTCTAATAAACAGGGGTTGTAGAAAGTACTATTTCCATAGATGTTACTCAGGGGCTTTGGGAACTCAAGGGATGGTTTAAATGCTGAGCTGAGTCCTGACTGTGTAAGGTATTAAGCCCTCTCACCATTTATTCAAGGTCAGAGACCACATCTCATTCCTTATAGCCTTTGTATTATCCCCAGGAGGTCTCTTTTAGTGTTTGGAAACTGTGGTCTCTCAAAAAAAATGACAGGGAGGAATTTAATGATTGATTTGCTTTGTGCTTCAGGAGGGCAGCAGAATAAAAACTGAGCAGCACAAATACGTATCATCTGGCAGCCTTTAAAGCAATCGCAGAAATATTTCTGAAAGACAGAATAAGAGAAAGGATGCTTTACAAATCCATCAGAAAGACTACGCTGAAAAGGAGAGGAAAGGCTATGGGAAAGAACAGTACAAAAACAGTACAACCAAGTGAATGCTCTTGCACTTGTGGGGGGCACATCCCTGGTGCATGGAGGGAACAGCAGACGGCACCTTTAACTTGTGGAAACGGGGGGCTGGGCTCTTGACCAGAGGCTCCCCCACATCTGTCTCTGGATCACACTCTGCTTCTACGTTGGGGTTTCTTGCCCGTGTGGGACTCTGGGCTCAGCCAGGCCCTGCCGGCGAGCTCACAGCCGCCTCCTGGTCTCAGCTTGGCGTCTCTGCCTTGTCACAACAGTGCACCCCCACGTCAGCTGTGGACAAAGAGGAATCCTGTACTTTAGGGTTCTTGTTCTGCTGAATTTTTACAAAGGAGGAGATTGTTACTTTAAAACTTTGGGGGGTTTTGATGTTTTTTTTTTTTTAGCAACAGAACCTTTTTCCCACCCCCGCCCCCCCAAACAAAATCTAGTGCCCAGCCATATTCCTTAAGACAGAAGACAAGCCTTTGTGGTGGAGACTGAGCTGTGAATGGTGGCATGGGGTGGGCGGAACGCCCCTCCAGCTCTCCATGCCCATTGATTTTCTCAGGAGCTTTCATTTTGTAAACCCATCAGAGGTTGATGTCTGTGCTCTGTGCGCAGACCTGCAATGCATGTCCACATCTGTGCACATATGTTTTTCTGTATGGGGGGTGACGCTCGCACAAAAGACTGAAATAGTTCATTGAATAAAAGAGAAAAAGGAAAGGTAGAGAGCGTAAGTATGCATCATCTAGTTGAAGAAAATAAAGTCTTGGCTCTCAGTATTATGTGTGGATCACATGCTGTGTAGAAAGTCAAGAATTACAAAATTGAATCCGGTCAATGGGTGTGTTGCCTATCACTTCCTGAAAAAAACTATTAAAAAAAATCATGCCACATTTCTCTCAGATTTGTAATCGTTCTAATGGAACTAAAATGAACTCTAGTGAGTTTGCCCCACCTTAGACAAAAGTTGAGCCTCGAAAAATGCAGGGGTTAGGGGTGCCAGCCCCCACACAGTCAAAATCTGCATATGACTTTTGATTCCCCCAAATTTAACTACTAACAGCCTACCGTTGGCTGGAAGCCTTGCTAATAACGTGGTCAATTAACAGATGTTTTGTATGTAATATGTGTTATTTATTGTACTCTTACAGTAAAATAAGCTAGAGAAGAGAAAATGTTGAGGAAATCGTAAGAGAGAGGAACCTGGGGGCTCAGTCGGTTAAGTGTCTGACTATTGATCTTGGCTCAGGGTATGATCTCACGGTTTGTGGTATCGAGCCCCAAGTCAGGCTCTGTACTGACAGCGTGGAGCCTGCTTGGGATTCTCTCTCTGCCCATGCCTCCCTCTCTCTCTCTCTCAAAATAAGTAAACATTAAAAAAAGGGAAAGTCATAAGGGAGAGACTTACAGTACTGTCCTGTATTAATTGAAAATAACCTGTGTAGGGGTGCCTGGGTGGCTCAGTTGGTTGAGCGTCCGACTTCAGCTCAGGTCATGATCTCATGGTTCGTGCGTTCGAACCCCACGTCGGGCTCTGTGCTGACAGCTCAGAGCCTGGAGCCTGCTTCAAATTCTGTCTCCCTCTCTCTCTGCCCCTCCCCTGCTCACGCTCTGTCTCTCTCTTTCTCTCAAGAATAAGTAAACATTAAAAAAAAATTTTTTTTAAATAACCTGTGTACAAATGGACCCGTGCATGTCAAACCCGTTAGGTTCAAGGGTCAACCATAACTGCCGAAGGGATTGTTTAAGAATTCATCATCTCTGGCCTTCATCTGTCAGCTCTGACCATTGCTCTTGGCTGTGAGCTAGAAATGGAGCTTCGTGGACAGAAGCAGGGGATGGAAGGAAGACTCTGATGGTCAGAGACCCAAACCCAGAAGCTAAAGCCTCGCTGTCATGTCACGGTACAGCACCCGTCAGGGGGCAGGAGCAGGCAGGCCCCCGACAGACACACACAGACTCCCCACAAAATGGCTGCGCGCTTCTGGCTGTCACTAGTGTCAGGGAGCCCAGCGCCCTGCAGAGGGTGAGAATGCTCTACAGAGTGACTGCTTTCCTTCTTTTAGAAACAACTTCTTGCTGTCGGGGACACACAGATCTGCTTCCCTGCTGAGGGTGGGCTCAGAACTCGCCTTTTTTGTTAGTATTGCCAAGTGATTGGAAACGTGGATTCCACGCCTGTCACAAGAAACCAAAATGTCCACTGCACGAAGGCTGTTACGTGGATGATCTCATCTCTCTCACAAACTCCTAGGATATGGATATTTTGTCATGTGTGAAACCAGGGTTTGGAGATATTATGTTAGTTGTCTAAGATCCCACGGTGAATAGGAGGTGTAGTCTGGATTCCTACTCAGCCTTCCTGGAAGCCTGGGGCTCTCAACGACCTCACTGGCCATGTCAGTGAAATATTTCGGTGTTTAGAAACTATATACCACTCTACTTAGTTACTAACATGTGTGGCGAGACTTGGCAATGACCTCATTGGTTTGTAAGCCTTTGATGCTGGGAAAGTCCCACTAATGAAATCTAGTTTTCAAAGACGAGATTCATAATTTCATCAATCGTAAATTAACTTATTTCCCTGGAATTAGGCTTCTTATAATGCTGTGGCTTGGTTGCGTAAAGAAAGTGAAAGATTAATCAGCAGTGAAGAGCCAAAGAGGTGAAAATCAAAAAGTAAAAACTCTCAACAAAGCTGAATGGTCATCAAGAGACAGACAGGAGTTCATGTTTCATTTGTAGAAATGCAGTGCACAGCCTCGGACCCCCCTCCCCTACCTGCTTGCCCTGCACAGGTGTTTCCCGTCACCACCATGAAGAGGCACCCACTGTCTTCCATTTTCATTGTTTCTGCTGAGAAATTGGCTGTGTCTCACTGCTGCCCCATTTGAAGCGAACGTGTCATTCCATTTTTTTTGGCGGCTCCAAAGATCTTTCTCTTCGTTGTTGGTTTTCTGCAGATTACCTTGATGTTCCTAGGTAGGGTTTTCTTTGTATGTGACCTGTTTGGGGCTCACGGAACCTCTTGTGTCTATGGGTTTTGTGAGTTTTGAGAAATTCCCTTCAGATCCTGCTTCTCTCTTAATCTCTCCCTCCTCACTAACACTTCAGTGATGTGATGTCAGACCATTCCCTCATCACTCTTGTCCCCTTAATGGTTTTTTTTGTCCTTCATGCTCTTTAAATCCTATATATTTCATTCCAGATATTTCTATTGACCTTTCTTTCAGCTTCCTGATTTTTTCTAGAACTGTAACCAGTCTAGCGGTAAACCCATCTTTTAAGCTCGCAATTTTGGTCATTGCGTCCTTCAGTCCTAGAATTTCCATTTGATTTATTTCTTACCAATTTGAGTTATTTGCTAAATCCCCATTTTGTCGTTTGATTTCTTGAGCATATGAATCACAGTTATTTTGAAATCTGTGTATGATCACTTTCATATCTGGATCCATTATATATATATTTTTTCTCTTGGCTCATCTTTTGGTATATATGGAAACCTTTCATTGCATGCTAGACATTGTGTATAAGAAACTATAGAAGCCCTGTCTACACTGTCCAATAAGGTAGTCACTAGGTGCCTACTGAGTCCTTGAAATGTGGTTAATTTTGTGTAAAATACTGGATTTCAAAGGTTTGGTGCAAAAAGATGTTAAATAGTTAAATAATTTTTATATTGATTATATCTTGAAATGATGATATTTTGAAGATGTTGGGTAAGAAAAGTACATTATTAACATTAATTTCAACAGTTTCTTTTTAGTTTTTAAATATGGCTGCCAGGAAATTTAAAAGTATATATGCATCTCAAGTTTTATTTCTACTGCATGTGGTCCTCCAGATGGTAACATCCCCCTCCAGAGAGGATTCACTGTCGCTCTTTTCTGGCACGCTGATAGAGGGGGAAGGTCACATCCATTCAGTTATGGATTGAGCTGATTTGAGGCCGGGTGGAGTCCTGGCATAGTACAGTGTCTCAGGGTCCTAACAACGCCTGGGGAATCTGTGATGACCCTGCTCAGAGGCAGACACAGAATTCTGATCGCTCTGCATGCGAATTTACCAAAGTTCCATTTGGTTTGCCGACTGGCCCGGTCTGTTCAGTGGCCGTAACAAAACACCACGGGCTGGGCGGTGTAGACAACAGACATTTTCTTACAGTTTGGGAGCCTGGACATCCAGAATCAGGATGCTGACGTGGTTAGGTTCTGGTGAGAACCCTCCTGCTGGCTTGTGGACAGCCCTCTTCCCTCTGTGTCCTCACATGGAGGAGAGAGAGTCAAGCACTCTTGTGTCTCTTCTTATAAGGACACTAACCCATCATGAAGGCCCCACCATCCTGATCTCATCTAAACCCAATTACTTCCCGAAGGCCCCCACTCCCACCCCAAAGGCCATCACACTGGGGAGTAGGGCTTCAACATATGACTTTTGAGGGGACCCAATTCAGTTCACCGCACCAAGTGTTTGACATCTGCAAATGTCCCAAATTAGAACTTGGCTCAGAAGGTCAGGCTCATGTCTCTGCATTTTGTGCTCATCAGAAGATGGGTCTCTCAAGCCCTGGCTCCTTCACCAGTGCAGCTCTGTGCTTCTGCCGAATCCTCAACCTTTGTGCATCCACACATTCCTGGAGGGGCGAAGCTGTGCAGGGCGCCCAGGTCGCTGGGGGGAGGGGCAGAGCTGTGCAGGGCGCCCAGGTCCCTGGGGGGAGGGGCGGAGCTGTGCAGGGCACCCAGGTCCCTTGGGGAAGGGGCGGAGCTGTGCAGGGTGCCCAGGTCCCTGGAGGGAGGGGCGGAGCTGTGCAGGGCACCCAGGTCCCTTGGGGAAGGGGCGAAGCTGTGCAGGGCACCCAGGTCCCTGGGGGGAGGGGCGGAGCTGTGCAGGGCGCTCACGTCCCTGGGGGGGCAATGCTGTGCAGGGTGCCCTGGTCCCAGCTCATCGCGGTGTCCCCCTGCTCTCTGTTATCTTGGCAAGTCCCAGCAGCCACATTCCAGCATCTTCAGACAGACCCAGTGCTTCCTCCCCATTCACAGTGAGGCATCAGCAGGGCGGGGTGCCACAACAGACCGTTAGAGCGGGGCGTGAATGTCAGATCGCCTCCTAGCACTGCTTTCTCCCCAGCAAGTCTTAGCCTCTTTCCTCCCCTCTTGTCTGTCCCTCTCTGGAATTCCCAGCATGAGGCTTTCCCAAGTGACAGTGGGAATAGTGCTCTACTGAAGGTAAGCCTCTCTGTTCAGGTCCTGCCCAGACTGCCCTAGCAGGTCCAGGGATAGGACTGGGCCCAGGCCCTGCTGGCACAGACGTGGGTATCTGACAGTGGCAGCTGCCTTCTTGGCTTTTGTTACACTTGCCTCGAAGATTCTAGGCCAACCTTAAGCTCATCTCTATGTTACAGAACATTGGGAGCTAAGGTGGTCCAAAATGACTTGTTCACTGTTTCTAGAATGTTCTTTCCCTTTGAACTCCCCCCCACCTCCCCAGTGTGACAGTTAGTGACCATTCTCTTTGCCCAGGATGCCAGTTAAATGTTCACAGGCAGGTGGTTCCCTCCAGCTGCCGCTAGAGAGCATGACCTTGAACTTTGTGCTACTGGACCTTCGACAAAAGCTAAGTGGAGAAGGGTCATGTGGCCCAACTCTCCTCCTAGGTTCCCGACAACCTGTGCCTGCATCAGTCAGCCATGTGCCCCGATTGCCCCACACTAGTAGGGACGAGGGAGCCTTCACTGGATTTTATGTGGGATTAATGCCATAGGCTGCCACGGGAGCCGACTTCACTTGAGGACATGCTTTCCATGTGACACAGTACCTTCTCTTGAATTGGGAAAAAATTTCTCTCTGGTGTTGGAATAAGGAAGTGGAACATTGTTTGTTTCTGTATTGCAAACTTTATGAATTCTGTATGTATTTTCTTCTTGCATTGGCCACTTAATAGCTTAGAGTCAAACGTTGAGCTTGCTTCTCAAAGGCTTGTTGGGCGCACCACATACATCTGCTATGCTCACCCCAAGTCTGCCTTTGCAGTGTTCCCGACCTCGGTGTTCTCTGTCCACCTCTCTCCTCCATCACTGACACTGCCCTAGGTCAGACCCACCTCTTCCTTTGCTCCATTGTGGTGGCCGACATTTTTTTGGTTTTCCTCCATCCAGTCTTTCCCTCATGTACATACTGACCAGAATAGTTACCCGTACTAGCTGTGTATGCCGCATAACAAATTAGCCCAAAACTTAGTGGTTTCAAATAACACCCGTGGGTCAGTAACCTGGACCAGGCTTAGCGGGGTGTCTCTGAAAAGCTGCCGTAGGCGTTGGAGGGAGCTACATCATCTGAAGGCTCCTCTGGGCAAGTGCTCACTCCCCAGCCCCCTCCCATTCCTGCGTACACGCCCACAGGGCAGCTGGCTTCCCCCCGCATGAGTGAGGGGGGCTCCGAGAGGCAGCCCGGGTGGGAGCCACAGTAACCTGATCTTGGAAGTGAAATTCCATCCTTTTTGCCATATTCTGCCCGGAAGCCGGCCACTGAGTCCAGCCCACACTGAGGGTGGAGGGTCCCACACGAGGGCCCGAATGCCGGGATGCATGGCCCACGGGGGCTGTCTTGGGGGCTGCCCGCGTGTTACTGTTGCACGGAGCTGAGTGTGTCCTGTGGACATTCCTGCACTGCTTGCTCACTGCCCTCCGAGGAAGCCTAAACGACGGTGCGGCCGCCCCCCCCTCGCCCGCAGAAGCCCCTTGCTCGCCCCATTTATCTTCTTCTAGAAAGAAGGAGACAGGACCCATTTAGCTTCATCTTTTCTCTGTCCCAGATGACATTTTCTTTTTTTAAAATGTTTATTTTTGAGAGAAAGAGAGAGAGCGTGTGTGTGTGTGTGTGTGTGTGTGTGTGTGTGTGTGTGAGCAGGGGAGGGGCAGGGAGAGAGAATGAGACACAGAATCCGAAGCAGGCTCCAGGCTCCGAGCTGTCAGCACAGAGCCCGTCGCGGGGCTCGAACTCACGGACTGTGAGATCATGAGCTGAGCCGAAGTCAGACGCTCAACTGACTGAGCCACCCAGATGCCCCGATGACATTTTCATCAAACAAACTATCCAAAAAAGTATGAAGCAGAACGTTAAAACTGCTGCCCGAGTGGCGTGCCCTCCAGGAGCTGACGCCTGGGTGCCTTGCAGCTGGCTGTCACAGGACTAAAGTGAGCAAAGACACTCAGAGTGGCTAGCGCTGGTGACTGTGGGTCAGGCATTGCTCAGATTGCAGGGATTAACGTATTCATCCCCCACACGGCCTGCACGTGGGTCCTTCCCAGTTCACAGGGATTGGGCACGGGAGGCTGGCTGGAGCCCCACCCGCACATGCTAAGGCACTGTGGCAGCCTGTGCATGCAGACGTGACCTGGCAGGGGACGGCTGCAACCACGTTTGCTGCCTGCCTTCCACAGCCCCCAGCACAGGGCTCCGGGGGCAGTCTGATTCCTGCACATAGCTCTTGTTGGCTACTTTAGACCATACGTAACATTAACAAAATTTTTTAATATAATTTATTGTCTAACTGGCTAACGTACAATGTATGCAGTGTGCTGTTGGTTTAGGGGGTAGATTCCCGTGACTCATCGCTTACATACCACACCCAGTGCTCATCCCAACAAGTGCCCTCCTCAATGCCCATCACCCATTTCCCCCTCTCCCCACCCCCATCAACCCTCAGTTTGTTCTCTGTATTTAAGAGTGTCATACATAACATTTTGAAAGAAAGGACAGAAGCAACAGTAACATTTTGCACTATTTTTAACATGTATTGGGATATAATGAATTTGATAACATGAAGAGATTTGCCTGCTGTTGTTTATTTTACTTTGTTCTCTAATCATTTTGAAACAAGGACATTAAAAAAACTTTTAAGCTCCTTTGGAACACACAATTCTGGTGTAGGAGGATTTTTCCAGAAAGTTTTCAAACTGGTTCTTTCTTCTAGAAAAATGTAAATAACAATGACAAGAAAAGTTGGTGATGACGCACCTGTGTTGGAAATCTCTGCTATTGGGAACCCACAGGGTGACCTTAACTTTTTCTTACCTATTTCTTCTTTATTCATCTTTTAGCAAATGTGATTCTATTTTGGAGATTAAGGCAGGTGAAATCCAGCCAAAGAAATGACACTGAGGCAGGCGGATTTGGGCTGAGCTCAGGAGCAAGACGAGGCAGACAGGGGCGCTCGGAGGGGGACGGAGCATCGCTCCCGGGCAGGAGCTCAGAGACACGGCTATGCATGTTGCTGACTGTGGATTCCCACCGTCCGGCTGTGACGCCTTCCCAGCCCTGTTTCCAAGCCAATTACGCTTAAAATGACTCCGGGCTCTGCAAGCCCAAGAGCCATGCCTGCTTTGCGAGGGTTAGCCTGCACGTGGCGTAGACAAGAATGTCTCTGGAAGATCTAGGTCTCTGATAGCACTGCGTGGGCCCCATCATTCCAGCATCGGCTGCATCCTGCCGACCGGGAGCACTGGGGACTTCCCAGCATTCTTTCTGCCCAGGCCCTCAGCTCCCAGACGTGCAATTCTCTGTAAGGTATGACTTTTCCACTTGTCCCACCGACCCCACCCCAAGACCAAACCCAGATGCCTTATTAACTGTGAGCGATTTCCGCTAATTACTCCCCTCTTGCCATCCTGAGCAACAAATGGAGAAAACAAAAGTCTGTTCCTCTCTAACCAGTGCAAACCGGCTGAGACCAGGGGATCCATTTGCCATTTAAAAGTCTGGCTTCCTGAACACAGGTTTAAAGGGACACTTTTTTTTTTTTTAATGTTTATTTATTTTGAGAGAGAGAGAGAGAGACTGTGTAGGGGGAAGGGCAGAGAGAGAGAGAGACAGAGGGAGAGAGGGAGAGGGAGAGAGGAAATCCCAAGGAGGCTCTGTACATCAGCACACAGCCAGGTACAGGACTTGATCCCACGAACCCCGAGATGGTGACCTGAGTGGAAATCAGCTGACTGAGTCACAGCTGTGAAACATCTCCTGTGTGGGCAGAGAGGACGGGAGGGGGAGGATCAGGGCAGAAGCAGGACACAGAGCTATAAACACAACTTACTGAGAAAACGTACTTAGAAAATTAGTCACAACAGGCAATGCGTTTCCAGAAGCTGACAAGCACCATGTATGTGACAATATCATAAAAACAGCATGTGTTTATGAATCCACACACTTGTGAAATACTTGAGGATCGTCACTGCCTTGGTGGCAGCCTGCGTGTTTTCTCTGGAACAACACTGTCCGAGGCTGAGATTCTTCAGAATTTCTAACTTCAGGAGCTGAGTGCCAGGGGATAAAATGTGGTTTCACAGAGAGATGGGCATTGGCAGCACCGCCCTGCTTTCTGCTCCAAGAAATAAGTTCTGATATGTTGCTCTGCACATGATTCTCATCACAGTGGGGAAACAGTGTGCCACATTTATAACTGAAGGCACTGCATTTTTAGCATTGCTGTGACACGAGAACACCTCTCTGGAGCGGGCGTCAGTAGGAAGGGCATGCAGTTTAGAAGCGTAGTGACTGGGAGCCCCTGAGCCCTTCAGACGGCGCGTCCCCGCTGCCACCCGCCGCCGGTGCTGCAGGAAGCGATCCCACCTCCCTGTCACGACACCAGGGGCTGGCCGGGTAGAGGGCAGGGGGACCTTCCAGGAGGCCGTTCCTAGCCTGCAACGGTCAGCGGTAAGCTAGCCGTACTTGGAGGCAATTAACACCATAAGACATACCCCTAGACATCATATTAAGCATGTTCCCCTGCTCCCAAATCACCCTCCTGCCATCTGGGTCCCAAACGCTCACAGGCCCACAGATGCCCTCGGCCCGAGGGGCAGTGTGAGCGCGGCTCAGTGGGATGGAGCGGCTGTGACCGGTTTCCACTACGGTAACTCTCTTCCCCGGTCTTGTGGGAGCTCGACCGTGTGAACAGGATGCTTGGGTGCCTACCTCCACCTTGGAGTCCTCCGCTCCACGCGAGGGGACAATGGCGGCCTGCACGGGCGCTCTGGCGCGGGCCGGGTGCTGTCTGCTGTCCCATGCCCCCCAGAACGCTGGGGCCCTAATGCCCAGGACCTCAGAATGAGGCAGAGCTTGGGGCAGGGCCTTTACGGAGGTGGTTAAAATAACATGAGGACATATCGGAGGCCCTAATCCAGTCCGACTGGGGTTCTCACAGGAAGAGGGGGCTTAGGACACACACACACACACACACACACACACACACACACGGGGGAAATGAGGACGCAGGGGGAGGAGACGGCGTCTGCACACCAGGGAGAGCGTCCTCGGGAGAAAGCAGCCCTGCCCACGCCTGGATCTCGGCCCGCCAGCCTCCAGGGCTGGGAGACGTGAACTCCTGCGGAGGCCGCCCAGGCCGTGCTCGAGGCGCTCATACGGTGGGATAACCGGGCTGCCGTCTGGAACCTGGGCCCACTCCGTCTGGTGTGGAACCTGGGCCAGAGGACACCAGGGTGGGGAGGCTGTGGGGTCATCCGCCCAGGACAGTGAGAAGAGGAAGAGGGGCCTGTCTGGGATCTATTTCGGAAGTGGAAACCATCAAGGTGGCAAAGCTGACATGCTGTGGGACTGTCACTGAGATCAGGAGGGGGGACAGGGCAGCACAAGCGTGGGTTGTGGTGGACGAGCTCATCTGGGACGTGTGAAGGTGGGGGTGTCTGTCGGCATTTAAGAGGAGATGCCAGGGAGCGGCAGTGCAATGGGCTGAGTCAGGAGGCCGTGAAGCCCGGCCCTTGGGGATGGGAGCCTAAGGACGGGGAAGCCTAGTGCGCACCCGGTCAGCCACACCCGGGAGGTGTTGCAGGGGTGTGGGAAGGCCCAGGCAGTGACTCTGTGACTCCACCTGGAGGACAAGAGAGGCAGGTTGTCAGAGAGAAGGGACTGGGGGACGTTGAGCGGTGCCAGGGAGGGATTAGCGGGTTGACCTGGGAGTGCCCAATGAGGGCACGTTCAGCAAGGCCCCACAGAACGTGTCCCGAGCAGCTGACCCAGAGGTGGCCCGCCCCGAAGGTGCTCTGTGATGCTCTGTTTGTCTGTGGTATAGACCCAGGGGACTAAGAGCCATGCTGGGATAGCAACCCCAGGTACAGCAAAGGGCACTAATGGCTGGGCTCCCCCAGAGCTCAGCTAGCAAACCGCCTTGTGCACTAGTGAGAGTCTAGCAGGGAACCGATGGCACGTTAAGTTGGGCTATGCTAGCGAGCGTTTCTCGGAGAGCGTGCTAACAGAGGCACCGCGGGTGACGTGGGCTGCGAAGGACCCGCAGCGAGCAGCAGGGAGACACCACCCTTGGGCTGGAGGCGTGTGGGAAGCAGAGAGGTTGCTGGTTCCAGAAAGGCAGCGTCAGGTGGAGAAGGCACCTGGAGTCTGTCCAAGGCAGCCTCTGGGAGGAATCCGTGGGCATGAGCTCTCTCCCCTCGCTCTCATCCTTCCCGCTGATTCCTTGCTGGGGCTTGATTGATCTAAATGATCCACGTAAACTCTGTTCCCCATCCCCATCCCAGTGACTTATCAGGGTATCTTAACTCTACCTCATACGAGATACAGACATGAGAGTGTCCCCATCTACTGCCTCCGTCTTCTGTCAGAATGGTTGTATTTTACATTTAGCTTATCAAAGCTGGTAACATTTATATTCTGTTGCACTCAAATTTCTATGTTCTGGCCATAGAATGACACTAAAAGTTGAAAAAAAGTGCAGCCATGGGGCGCCTGGGTGGTTCGGTCGGTTGAGCGTCTGACTCTTGGTTTCAGCTCAGGTCATGATCTCACGGTTCATGGGATCGAGCCCCATGGCGTGAAGCCTGCTTGGCGTTCTCGCTCTCTCTCTCTCTCTCTCTCTCTCTCTCTCTCTCTCTCTCTGCCACCCCCTCCCATGCATGTGAGCACATGTGCTTTCTCTCTCTCGCTCTCTCTCTCTCTCTTCCTCTCTCTCAAAATAAATACATTTAAAAACTCTTATTTGGGTGGCTCAGTCGGTTAAGCATCTGACTTGGGCTTAGGTCATGATCTCATCGTTCATGAGTTCCAGCCCTGCCTCAGGCTCTGTGCTGACAGTGCAGAGCCTGCTTGGGATTCCCTCTCTCTCTCTCTCTCTCTCTCTCTCTGCCTCTCTCTCTCTCCTTCTCTCTCTTTCTCTCTCTCAAAATAAATAAATAAACTTAAAAAAGAGTGCAGCCTTGACATTGTGTTTTACGTCACGCTCAAATCTCGAAAGTGTCGTCTGATTTTGTTCCCGTGACTGCTCTCCATTCAGACCGTGACTGTCTCTTACTTCTTCCCTCGAGCTTCTGTTGCCTTTTGTTTTCCTCTACGAAAGAATGATGCGTTTCGTGTATTCATGTTTTACTTCCTCAAATATTTATCTGGCACTCGTTTTGCCAGGCAGCATTCTGACACTAAAGGTGCACGTGAAACAGACCCAAGTCCCTGCCCTTCCATCCATCTGCGGTAGCGAAGGAAGCCGGGAAGCACAGAGAGAGGGAGAGTGCGTTGTGGACACGGAGGCTGCTGTTGTGGAGAGAGAGAGGGCACCGCCAGCCAGCGCCGTGCTGCGGTGGGGAGCCTGAAGCTTCGAACGGGGTGACCGGTGACGTTCTCTCTGCGGCCACGTGCTGCCGTCCCTCTTCGACGGCTCCTGATTCCTGCCGGGTCCGTGTTCTGGCTGATCACAGGTCCGCTGTCCCTCTCGTGTTGGCCCTCAGTGCCCCGGCCGGCTCTGGTCGCAGGGTAACATGTTTGGCCGTGGCGCTCCGACCCGAGGGCTGGGCAGAAACCCAGTGGCTCACCCGTCGGGCGACACCGTCCCACTGCTCCGAGGCTTTGACGTTTCATCTACCGGGGAGGGAGGCGGGGACGAGCCTCTCCCGCCAGGCGTTGGGCTAAGTGAAGCTTTTGGTAAAACAGGTCCCGCTCTCTGAAACTGGTAGTTTTCTGAGGTATGGTAGGCTGAGGGCAGCAATCTTGGTAAGGGATCAAATTCACATGAAACTGTTCATTTCTCCTCTTTCATGATAAGCAGCACTTTTAGTGCCACAGAAACATTCTCAGTGCCAACCTCACAGATGCTGCTGAGGACACGGGTTATAGACTCGCAGCGCTTCTGAGATCTCCTTCAGACCATCAGGACTTCTTGTAGAAAGAAAATGACAGGATGGGGTTGTCGCAAGTGATTTTTATTCTTTTCTTTTTAAAAAAATTTTTAACATTTATTTATGTTTGAGAGACAGGGAAAGACAGAGCATGAGCAGGGGAGGGGCAGAGAGAGAGGGAGACACAGAATCCGAAGCGGGCTCCAGGCTCCGAGCTGTCAGCACAGAGCCTGATGCGGGACTTAAACTCACGAACCATTGAGATCGTGACCTGAGCCGAAGTCGGACACTCAACCCCGATTTTTATTCTTTTATTTGGCACTTTCTCTATTCTCCACGTCTTACTTACTTAATAAACACAGCTGATTTTTACAATTAGAATAACACTAAGTTTAAACAAAAAGTTCATCAGATCTTGGTAAAAAAAGGGGGTCAGGCATTACTTAAATTCTACCTGACAGAGTTTGGATTTATGTTTAATTCATTAAAGTAACTTTTACATGATGTCACTGAAGGAAAGCAGGGAAAAATAGACTCTTAACCGCAATGAAACATTTTACATAAATTCTCTCTGGGCATAGCGACCTTGTGTTTGCTTGCGTTTGGACCGTTAAAAAGGATGGGGAAGCGGACACGTGGACCATGCCAGAAGGCTCCTTCACAAGCCGGGTGCAGTTGTGAGCTGTATGCTCCTTGCCCATCAATTAGGGCTTTGCTGGTCTGGGCAAAGCTCCAGGTTCCATGTGTTCAGAGGAGTCCCGTCCCCTCCCTTGAAATGTTTTATTTGTTTTTCAGAAGTGCCGCAGGAAGGCACGGAGGTCTCTCTCTTCCTGGTTTTCCAAATTAACATGCATCTTATGAGGGAGGTCGAGGCACGCGTTCTGCATGTCACAGCTGGTATTTAAGATCGCAGACCCCAGGCACTGGGGGAGTGACAGCAGATTCTGTGGCTGTGCCTTGTCCCCTGTGGGTGTGGACAGTGCGCTACCTTGCAGAGAATGTCACAAGGGGGTCCCGCTGTTTCGGAGCTGGGGAGCGTCTCAGGGCTCGGGAGGAACGCCGCGTGTGGGATTGCTCTCAGCCCCGTGGGCCTTTGGCAGATGAGCCGGGTCAGAAGCTGGGTCTCACACGTCTGCGTGGGTGCTAAGGACTGCTGGTCTGGGTCAGTGCGCCCCAGCAAATGCGGGCTTCCTTCTGGGGCTCCTTTCTTGCTGATGAAGCGGTCCTGACAAAACGGACCATCTGGCGCGACACACACCACAGCTGGGCGTTCTCGGGGCGGGTGTCCTGTAGAGCCGGAGAGACAGTTGAAATGGCCCGCCCAGGGCACGTGGTGTGACCGGACTGGACTCGGGCTCCCACCCCAGAGCCGTAGATGAAAGCTGGGCTGGCAACTGGGGCCGACTTCAGGGCAGATTCAGCTGAGCGATTGGAAAGTCTGTGACCCAGTGTTTCTTAAAGGCTTGCTGCAAAACCCTAATTGGGATGCGCGGTGCGTTTTCTTCCTTGTCACTGGAGGCAGTGCCCAGGGCAGGTCCTCTGCAGTGAGAGCGCACGTGTGTGGTAAACAACAGGCAGGCCCGGAACAGCAGCGCAGCATGGGGCCGCACCGTCACCGGGCGCAAGTTCCCCCCACACGGCCACCAGGCCCAGGGTGCTGGCATGAGCTAGGTCCTCGGCAGATGCTTGTGCGTGACCGTCGTCAGTGTTCCGCGGGATTCTGATAGGAGTTTCAGAGGACAAGGGTTTGGGGAGGACGGTTAGCTTGGGGAACACCAGAGTGCACAGTTAGCAGGGTTCTTTCCTGGAGTCCTCAGAGCGTCTGTCCCAAAGCCCCAGATGGAGGATACCTGTGCACCCCCCTCAGTGTCCCTCACCACGCTCTCTTTGGAGGACAACACAGAGAACATTCTAGAAATGGAAAGGTGACGTTTTCGACTCACGGTGTCTAGACTCACGCCCGCCCCTTGCCGACTGCTCTGCTGTTGGAAAGTCATGCCCTGGGTCCAGTGGCACATCTGAGTGAGGAAGCTCTGTGGCACCCTTCATTCAGCATGCGGCAGGGTGCCTACAGCAAGGCAGCTGTTGAATACACAGGAGCTCTTGGAACTGTCACCGGAGGACTGGGTCCCAGGGTGAGCCCCCCACTGCATCCCCGGGGCCGCTCGTCTCCCCCCCATATCCCTAAACACTGCACTGGGCTGAGTGATCATAACGATTGCACACGGATGTGCAGATCAAATAGAGGTCGCCAGATGTTTCTACTTCACCAAAGAATGAAGTTCATGGACATGTATCACGACTCAAACCTAAGACTTCCAGAGAGATTACTGAACAGGAACAGCCTTAAAGATGTCTGGTTTGGCATTCCGGCATTCCAGCATTCCAGGGCAACCCAAACCACCATTTGGCCACATCTGGTCTCCATCAGGCCTGGGGTGTTACATAAATACATGCATGGTTTATAGGGTGAGGAGGCCGTCCTGACACAGCCCAGGCTGTGCTCTGTTGAGCTCTGCAAATGGGTCCAGGGGCTGCCTCACAGCCCAGGCAACGCTGTCCCAAGGGATGGAGCTCTCTGCTTCCATCAGGGCAGCCAAGGTAGGGATGCCACACTGGTGGACCCATCCATTCCAGCTGCCCTCACTGTCCAGCACACCTGCAAGTTCAGTCTTCAAATAGAAGCTTCTCACAGACAGCTAGTGGGGTTCAGCTGGTTAGAGAAGAAGAAAATGCTTCATGACCCTGTGGGCTCCACCCATTCATCCACCCACCCTCTCATCTACCCACACACCCTTTCATCCACCCACCCACACACCCATCCATCCACCTACCCACCCACATCCATCCACCCACCCATCCATCCATCCATCCACCCACCCACCCACCATCTACCCATCCACCCACCCACCTGCTAATCTATCCATCCATCCATCTACCCACCCACCTACCCACCTATCCATCCATCCACCCATCCATCCATCTACCCACCCACCATCTACACAACCACCCACCCACCTGCTCATCCATCCATCCATCCACCCACCTACCTATCCACCCATCTACTTACCTACGCATCCATTCACCCATCCATTTAGCCACCCACCCATCCATTCACCCACCCAGCCAGCCAGCCACCTATCCATCTATCCATCCATCGATCCATCCATCCATCCATCCACCCACCCACCCCCCCTACCCATCCATCCAGCCATCCACTTACCTATCCATCCATTCACCCATCCATTCAGCCACCCACCCATGCATCCATTCACCTCCATCCATCCATCCACCTACCCACCCATCCATCCATCCATTCACCCACCCACCATCTACCCATCCACCCACCCACCTGCTAATCTATCCATCCATCCACCCACCTACCCATCCATCCATCCATCCATCCATCCATCCACCTACCCACCCACCTACCCATCCACCCACCTACCTATCCATCCATCTACCCATCCATCTACCCACCCGCCCACCCATCCCTGTTACATCCACTTATGTAATGAATAAGAACTCTGCGTATGCCAAGTACTATTCCAGGCACAGGGAATCCAGCAGCAAACAAGTCAGGTACAGAACTGACCCTTGTGCCATGTTCCATTGTGAGAGACTGACATTAAATAATTGCACAATTATTCATTGGCCAGGGTGACAAATGCTCAGAAGGAGAATTCCAGAGTGTGCTAAGCACACAAAATGGGAGATGGCTTGTAACTAGGAGGCCACAAGAGGTTTCCCTGAGCCCAGGGATGTCCAACAAAACAGCCTCAGAGCCCAGACTGCAGACCCTGGCCTGACTCTGGCCATTTGGTTTCCATGAGGTTGAGTCCTGCTGGTTTGACTGCAGACTCCTTTCCTGACAGACGCCTCCAAAACAGGGCTGTCCCTTCTCTGGGCAAAACCAGTAAAATGTTCCTAGAATCAGTTCCCTCAAGCAACCTAACTTAAGGATTGAATCCCATAAGAGTAAGCTGAAGGAAGGAGGAAAACAGTGTTCCTGCACATCACTGTCCCAGACAGAAGTCCCTCGTCCTGACGCCACCCGGGCTGTTGGACCACAGAGCTCTGACCACAGCACTGTGTGTGCCACGAGCGGCCCTGGCTCGTGGCAGGGCGGTGTTTCCTCCGAGGGTCTCCTCTCTGTTTTACGAACCTGACCCAGACAAGCCACAGAGGAGAACTCTCCCTGCTCCTTGCTGTAGGGGGAGGCAGAGTCCTGTCCCCTCCAAATGCCTGAGGTCCGGGAGGCGGCCTCATTACCACCGGGCTCAGCCCTCTCAGACGATGGCTGGTAGTTAAGTGGCCTTGTTTCCGCTGTCTGTGGTTTTGCCTGCATCTTCAAGAAAGGGAACAAAAGCCTGTGGCTTGTGCTACGGTGCAATTTCTTCGTAGGGACGGGGCTTTTCGGCTACTCCCAAACTAGCTACCTGTTAGCTGTGGCCACTCATTTCTTTGTGCAAAGAGTAGCAATTACACAGCCAGAGGGCATCGACCGACGCGTTCGTTCTTCTCCAGGACATGCATTTTGTGAGATAGAAGAGAGGTCCTCTGCCTTCTGGAAGCAATTCCTAAAATAAACACAGCAGACTCCTCCCTCGACTATCTGCATGGGAACAGGAAGGAGGCCACTGTGTCTAACGAGACATACGGTCAGTGGTCCACACAGGGATTGCGCAGGGAAGGGGAAGGTGGCGAGAGAGGGGAGTTTGTGCACAGGTGGGTGCGCACAGGTCACACTCCCTAAAGGCAGGGCTGGGACCGGCTGTGCCCCCAACTGCCTTTTTAAGCTTAATCGGAAATGGTGTCCACGCAAGCATCATGATGAGAAGACACATGTGTTCGAAGCCCTTCACAAAGAGCCATGCTGCTCGCCCGTGCCATGTGGCAAGACCCCACCCAAGTGAGGGGAAAGCGAGTGTCCTTGAGATTCGGAGCCAGAAGGCACCTTGACACCCGGCCCTTAATTAATTTCAGGGAGCTGATGGCCACGAGGTCAGTGGGATTGTCGAGGGAGTGGCCCCCAACCTCCTCACACCCAGCACCCATTTTGCCCAAGACAGGCTGATTGCACAGCTCAGCCCCAGCGTCTCAGGGGCCCGGGAACAAGGCACTTTCCAAGTCTAAGTAAGAGCTGGAAGGGCCTTTGTTGTTTCCTTCACGGCGGGTTGGGGAACACACAGAGGCAGCGGTCAACACACAGGCTGGGGCTGGTTGTGTTTGCCCTTCTGTGTGCGGGTGACCAGTGTGGGAGCCCGGTTCCCCTGAAACCGTGGGAATCACTGCTTCTGTCACACCCTCCGGCAGCCACGTGATGGGAAATACAGTGAGGTGGGCGGGCCTGCTTGGGGAGGGGCGCCCAGAGCCCCCTCCCGGCTCATCTCCCCCCGCCCCGAGCGAGCCTCCTGCTTCTAACCCAAGGGATCCTGCGTGTTCTCATGTCCCTCCTCTCCTGCCTCGGCTCCTCTCTGTCTCTGGAACCCCAAATCGTCCATACTAGCCAGCATTTCTCAATTGCCCAAGGATTTGCCTTCAAAGTAGCCTCAGTATTTCCATCATTAATACAGACACCTGCACCTGCTCTGTGCCCAAATGGCCAATTGTGTCTCCAATGGACAGTGGATGAAGGGTGCTGAGACCCAGCCAGCGCCATTTCCTACAACCATCAGTTTTGCAGTTGGTTTTCATTTAAGGGATCATTTTAACAAGCTTTCTGCACATAATATCCTCAGATATCAACTCTCAGGGCACCTCATGATTTTGCTGGGCCTCTGTTTCCCCACTGGTCCAGTGGACATGCCCACGGGGGCTCAGAGAGGGGTGCTCAGACATGGGTGTTCAACAGACCTGACCACGTCGAAGGCACAGACACCTCACCCAGCAGACCCTCCCACACGTGGTCGGCAGGGCAGCCCAGGGAGAGGCGGGAGGGGACAGAGAAGCAAAACCGGGCTTGAATCAGGGGCTCCGGCAGAGAGATGTGGTGAGGTCCCAAGGATGACGCCCCCAGGTCGCAAAAGGTGACCTCTGGGAGGCTGTTTGTCCCATGGGGTCCTCCGAATAAGTTCATGGCAGGAATGTTTTAACCTCCAGTAGATAGCCCAGGGCAGGGCACCATGACCTTGCGATTTCATGGACCAGCAGTGTTTTTCCCTTCAGGTTTTACTGAGCTGTAACAGGTGCACAGCACTGTGTGAGTCTGTGTGCTGCACACGCCCTGACTTACATGTACTGTGAAATGGTTACAGGTGAGCGTACTTACTGTGAATCAGCAGCGTTTAAAAAGGAGAGTCAGGCAGCAAAACTGCTATTGACTAGCACCCTCAGTTCCCGAGAGAAAGGACAGGTCAGTGCCCCAGAATTCGGATGTACTTAACCTCAGGATGGTGGACAGTCTTTAAACAGATAAATCTGTGTTTATGAAACACGAATACATTGCCCATTTTCTTGGTTTTATTATGGACATGTGCGGACCCGTCACCGAGCACCCCAGCGCCTATCTGGAGTCACTGGCGTAGAGCAGGCGTGTCGATGGGTCTCAAGTTCAGGGCTAAGGCCGGTTGCTGAGCAGAACACTGTGTTAAGAAGGATTCTGAAGCAGGGTCTCAGCTCAGTCATTATCAATTAGCAGTGTTTGGGGCTTATAGTGATGTTGAAATATGTTTGCAAATCCTCTGCCTTCTTCCGGGCGAAAAGTGGAGTCCTTGTGAATGTGGGCGGCCTTCGAGACTTCCTTCTGACCGACAGAATGTGACTTTTGAACCATCAGCTGGGAAACCAGCTTGTGAGGGTGGAGCTCGCGGCGAGCCCGTATTGCACATTTGTGAGTGAACAAAAAGGCCCCCGATTTCTGGGGTGGTCTGTTGAGCTGTAGGCAATCGCGGGCGGGAAAGTGGCAGAAAATGTTGGCCACTTGCATCCCAGAGCACCTGGTGTCAAACACACTGTAAGTTCTATCCTTCCAGGACTCTTCCTGTTTTCCTCTGCAAATGCAAGACCTCAGGGTGCCTGACTACGTGGAGGAACGGAGGGCAAGGTCGTGTGGCCACTACAGATCTCTCTCGAATCGACCGATGTCTGCAGTGGCCTCAGCTTCTGCCAAGCCCCCCAGAGCCGGTGCGGGGTGACCGTGGCAGCCGTGTGCCATAGGGAAGCCAGAACTCCCACCTCTGGGGTCCGGCCACTCACCAACACCCTCCGCGTGGAAGCTGGTCCGTGGCCATGGCACCAGCTTCCTACAGGGTTTGCGCCACGAGAGTCCAGCCTGGGATGAAATCCTGAGACTGAGAATCCAGGGGACAGGAGTCCTCCAGCCAACACCGGAGGACGTGGTCGCTTCTTACATGCCTGACGGCCCCTCCCTGTTAGAAACTCCCTCTCCCCAGGGACCCTCACCCACAGTGGGATGTGACAGTCCCTGCATGTGTCCCTGTGCATGGACAAGCCACCACCCGAGCTAGGTGCTGAGTGTATAAAGATGATGGAGATGGGGGTCCAGCCTCTGAGGACTCAGAGGAACACAGACAAACCCCACATTTTAGCGCGGTGCAGGGAGAATGGGCCGTGGCCGGCCAGCATTATGGACTGCGTGTCCTCCGTGCTCCTTCCTTTCCTGTGGTTGAGTGAGCTGGACGGGGGGCACGGGGAGAGTGAGGGCTCTCGCTGGGCTCCCGCAGCCTGCAGCCCTGCGAGCAGGGGCCACACGGGGAGAAGAAGGGTCAGGAGGCTCCTTCTCGTCGTGGGCGGACAGCAGCTGCAGGGTAAGGCTGCCGGGCTGGGAGGAGGAGCTCGCTGGGTCTGGGGGTGGGTCCTAGATTCTCCCTCAAGAGCCCCCTTTCATCCAGGAGCTTCTGAAGCAAAGGGAGGCTGACTGGCTGCAAAATGAAGACCCCAAACCCACAAAGCGTTTGGTTCTGGGTAGATGACGAGACCCACCCCCCCAGCCGAGCTTTCAGAGCCCCTGTGACCCCCTCTCTGCCCCGCCCCAGGCTCTGGACCCCTCACCCACCCCAGCACCATCCAAGAACATTGTGAGGCGCTGTCCCCCTGGGAGCCGATCCCGAGGGCAGCCGCGGGGGCAGGACTGGACAGGACCCTCCCTGTGCCTTGTCCCTCGTCCCTTCTGCTGCTGCCAGCATCTGTAACTGCAGCAGCCCCCACACCCCTCCTCCCGCACCTGGCCCCCTCATGTCCAGGCCTGAGGTCAGAGGACCCCCAGGGTGTGCACAAACGGCACCCTGCACCTGGGGCGTGTCCCCACCCACACGATGGTCTTAAAGCACGCCTGGCCTGTGCGCCTTCACTGACACATAGGAGCAGCCGTCCACACGGCTTGGCAATTCCAAGCACGCGGTCCTTCTGAGAGAGGCAGGGCCACCTCCGTCCTGCGGCACTTTGTCACTGTGTCCCCAGTGCCTGTGCAGCGTGGCCTGCCGGCTCCCAGCGGACGCCCACTGAGGACTGAATCAGCAGCCCGGCCTCCTTCGGAGAGAGAGGTCAGCCGTGGTCAGAACAGCCCACGTGCCCTGGGCCTCCTCACGCCTCACGTGGTGCCGCTGGGCTCCAAGTGAGCAGGACCGGAGAGGCGGGGAGGGGGAGGGGGGAGCAGGAAGGGGGAGGGGGCCGGATGGGGGAGGAGGGACTTTGGAAAGCGCACAGCCTCACTTCCTGGGTGCCCCACCCGGAGGCAGTCGCCAGGAAGACAGGGGCCATCAAAGGGGGTAGAGACACCTCTTTTGTTAAATCGCGATACAACACACATAATGCAAAATGCCCCATCTCAACTGCTTTTAAGTGCGCCCAGCAGCATAAGCGCGTCCACACTGCTGTGCGAAGGTCCCCACCGTCTGTCTCCAGAACTCCCTCCGCCTCCCCCAACCAAAACCCTGGCCCCTCGGATGCTGGCTCTCTGCTCCTCCGGCCTGCACCTCACCTGGGGCCGGAGCAGTGGGGAGCAGGCCTGGGGGGACCACCCTGGAGATGCCGCTGTGGCCACTTTGGAGACACGTGATCTGCCTCCGCTGATCTGGACTTCACGCTGCGGCAGGAAGCACACGAGGAATAATAGTGTCCGTGGCTTCTCTCCCTGTACCTGACGCTCCCACACCGGAGCCCCATGCTCAGCATTTGCGTCTTTACAGAGACGATAATTCAGATGCTCCCTTCCAGTTGCAAAACTCTGACGTTCTCCTTTTCCGTGCCGTCCCAATGGGCCACAAGTGCCTGAAGTGTGTTTTGCTCTTACTTCCTTATCCTTGGACAGGAGGCCCTTCTGTCCTTAGAACCATTTTCAGAAGTTTTCACTGAACAGCCATGCAGCCTTGGCCCCTCCGTCTGCGTTACCCAGGCCACGTGTGTGCCACCAATGGCCTCACCACCCAAGGGTCTGCCGTGGCCACTTGCCTTCACCCTGTCCTCTGAGAGCAGAGCCTCTGGGAGAGAGAGGCAGACAAGGGAAGGTCCCACGGAGTGAGGCCACGGTGCCCGCATCACTCACGGACCCCGGGATGGGTCATCCCCCCTTCGGAGGCCCGCAATGGGAAATGCACATCCCTGCACGTCCCTGCTTTCATGTCGAATTGTCACTCCATGTGCTCCGTAGGTGGGAACCTTGTAAATTTTTATCACTCTACAAACTGTGGGCCAGAACTTCTGTGAAGTAGACTGTGCTTGACTTTCCTTAAGAGTTTATCATTCTTCGTACTCAGAGTCCCCATGACCCAGCATCCTGTTTTGCATTTATTTTTCTAAAGAGAGGCCTCAGCGCATCTGGGAATTCATGTAGAGCCGCTGAACCGAGCCGGGAGAGAAAGGATTGATCCCCTGCCGTGTGATCTCTGCTGCACAGTGATGCCAGAGCAGGGAGGTGCCCAGGTGAGGGTCGGGGCTCAGGGTGCCTCATCGTGGGGCCAGAGCCCCCGTCCCACCGCCACGGACGGTGCTAGGTAACGAAGCGCCCGCCTCGTGGGGCTGGGCCCGTACTCCAGATCCTGGGACTCTGCAGGGAGACTGCGCAGCGAGGAAAGCAGACAGGTCAGGCCTGCGGCAGTCACGGCCTCCGAGCTATAGACCAGCTCTCCGATGTCGATCCCGGCCAGCCTGGTGGAAGCAGGCTCTCTGTGGACTTGCCTGGGGCCTGTGAGTAGGGGTGAGGCCCCTCCAGTTCCCAGCACCCATGCGTCCAGTCTTGGACCGCTGGTAAAAGGTCGACGTTCGGAAGGCCTTCCTTCCGGATCCAGAAACATAAACACTGCATAATAAGAATGTTAAAAAAAAAAAAAAAAAAAGATGGTTTCCATCATTTTCCCAGCTGTCTGAGTTAATGGGCTACTTCTCTGAGAATCAGGGAGATTAGCCTTAAGAGGAGATGCAGATGGCCAAGTGTGACCCTCAGGGGACCCAGCCCCAGGCCTGTCACACAGCTGTTTCCTGATCCCCTCCCCCTCAGTAAACATTTGATGAGCTGGAGGCTTTGGAGGCAGTGCTGGACTGTCCCAAACCCTTTGATGCTTGGGGTGCAGATTTCAGCCAACTCGAAAACCAGGCCGGGAGCCACTGTGACCCCAGGGGCTGGGGATCTACCAGCAGACTGCTTGGGGCCATGTGGGGAGACCCACCCCACCCCCCACCAGATCCCCTCTGTCTGGAAGAGTAAGTGGCTTACCGGGACCGGTGTGAATGGAAACATTTGCACTCACTCGGTTTCCATAATTATAGGCCAGAGCTTCCCTGCAAACCCTGTTGGAAAGTTCCCACACAGCGGCTGAAAGCCAGGCGTGAGGAGGGGTCCCGGGAGCGCCTGGGAACAAGCGCCATGCGGGTGGAACGGAAGCGCGTGCGCAGAGGCCACCACAGGCAGCGCGTGCTGGGGAACGTGCACTGGTTCGGTGGTAGCCACACCGGTGGGCACCGCAGGTCCACACGGGACAGTATGACCACCAGGTGGGGGCCGAGCTCTGCAGGTCTGACCTGAGTACTGTCCTGAAGCATCTCACCTCAAGGCTGGGCCGGGTAGTGGCGGGGGCCGGGCCAAGGACCAGAGGGTGCCTGTTGGCGTCGGTCACGTGCTGGGGGTGATGTTCCCCTAGGGGAGCTGTCTGGAGGGTTACAGGCGAGCATGCAGGGCACCCCACGGGCAAGTGCCACACAGAGTAGACACCCAGCCATTGAGGACCCGGCCTCAGTTTCTGTCTCCTGTGTGTGACTCGGGGTCAGGCGTAACAGCATAGGCATGCAGGGAGCAGAGCACCACTCCCCGCTCTCCATGGCCCCTTCCTGGTACACCAGTAGCCTGAGGGCATTTTCTTTATCCTGAATCTGTTATGAAAGGTCAACACACCATCCTCAAGTCTAGAGAACCCAGCACCTCTGCCAACCCGGAGGAACAGAGTCAGGGCCGGGGGACCTCCTGCAGCCTAGAGCCCGAGCACAGGCACCACCTCCCACAGGCCGTGAAGCAGGGCATTCGGAAGCCTAGGGACCTCCCAGGCTGGAAAAGCCTTCCATGCTGATTCCAACGCCATTTTCACTTAGCAGAAAGCAAGGTTGGAAGACTTAGTTGGCCTCTTGAAAGAGGCAGCGTCGAGGCCCTTCCCGACTGCTCACACCTGCTCTCCCCTGCACCCCCACTGCACCCTCCCAGCCCGGGGTCTGCGTGGAAGGCCCTGAAGGCAGCCCAGCCACCCACCCCTAGCCCTAGTGAGTGGGCCTGGAAACCAGGAAGGTGCTCGGTTCTCTCCTAAAGAAATACAGGGGTTGTTTTGGTAGAAGGTGCCAGAGAGTATTGCCCCAGACTTCCTCACCCACAAGCGTGGTCCACAGTCTTGACTCGCCATCACCCCTACCCACCTGTGTGTGAGGCCAACGGAGGACCTGGACTTCTCAACCAGGCAGGCCCCAACGCCGTACTGGCCCGATCGGCCAATGGAGAAGGGGAGGTGGGACCCTCTGAGGGGCAGCCCTGAAGTTTGTAGAAATGATAAACCAGATTCCTATAGGAGACTGTTTGCTTACGCAGATGTGACACTGATTCAAACATTAATTCTGCCAAGATGACTCCAATGAATGAACAGATGGGAAAAGTAGGTGCTACTAAGACACAGGCTCCCGGTTGAGCAATGAAGAAGTCACAGGGACGAAAGGCACGGCATAGAGACCAGACTCAGTGGGACTGTGAGAGCATCATATGGTGACAGATGGTAGCCACACTCGTGAGCACAGCATCATATCTAGACTTGTGGAATCATTATGTTGTACCCCTGATGTTTGTGTAACATCGTGAGTCAACTGTACTTCAATAAGAAATCTTAATAATACATTTCACCTAACCCAACATATCCAAAATATCATTTCAGTGTGTAATAATATAAAATTATTAATCAGATATTTTACCCTATTACCCTATTACCGTAAGTTGTAGGAAGCCAACTTATGAATAACTTACTTAGAGCACGTGTCGGTCCCCACACTAAATTTTCAGCATTTAAGGGGAAAATGTGTGTCTGCCAAAACAACAAAGTCATATTTAATGGAAAAAACAAAAACTAGGTGCTATTGCCATCTACCCCAAACCTCATGTCTTTGACTAGTTACCAAACACGAAAAGAAGCCTACTTCAACAATTTATAGTCATTTTTAGAACAGATACAATTCCATTTCAGTGAAACTCACGGGATGTAAGATATTTTGGAAGACTTAATTCTGAAACAATTCTGTCTTCACGAGACGTTGCAAAAACAGTAGAGACATGCCCTGCGTGCCCTTCCCCCAGTTTCCCTCAGAGGAGACACCTCATGACATTACAGTTTGGTATCAAAGCCACAAAGCTGATTTTGGCACAGCGCGCGTGTGGCGCGCCATGCTGTTTTATCGCCTGTGTAGACAGACCCTGGCAACATGTGGCACTCGAGGTACTGGCTGTCACCACGGAGGTCTCCCTGTCGCTCCCGCCCCTGTCCCAGCTGCCCACCATCCTACCGCCTGACACCACTGGTCTGCTTTTCGTATCCATGGTTTTGTCACTTTGAAATGTCTTCTAAATGGGGCAATCTTTGGCTCAGCGTGATGCCCTGAGACCTCTCCGCACAGGGTATTGACACTTCACTTCCTTTTGCTGCTGCCTTGTATTCCGTGGTAGCCAAGAAGCACCACTATTCAAACATCACCTCTTGAGGTGGTTTCAGGTTCAGGGCTGGCACACGTTAGGCCGCTATGAACATTCATATGGAGGTTTGTGTGTGTAGACTTTTGCTTCCCTGGGATCAACGCCCAGGAGTGGGATTGCTGGGTCGTATGGTAAGTATATGTTTATATTTTTAAGAAACTGCCAGACGGATTTCCAAGGTGGCTGTATCACCTTACCGTCACACCAGCAATGGATGTGAGACCTAGTTTCTCCCCAGCCTCACCAGCACTTGGCATTGTAACTATTTTAGCTGTTGTAATATGTGATAGAGAGATAGATCATAGATATATAATCTGTTACCTAATACAGTATGTACTCAATATATTATACATGTAAACTCATGTGCCTGTTGGCCATCTGTGACCTCCTCCGTGAATCGACTGTTCATGTCTTTTGTGCGTTTTCCAATTGGGTTGGTTCTGTTTTTATTCTTGAGTTTAAGACCTGTGTAAGTGTTCTGTGTGCAAGCCCTGTGTCGTTCACCCCTGCCCGTGGTTTGTCTTTTCATCCTCTGCGCCTCGATGTTCTGGGACCGAGAGTCTTTAGCATGGCTGAGGTCTAGCTGGACCGATCTTGTTCCCTGATGGATCTGCGTTTTCCTAGAAATTTCATGGCTGATGTTTTACATTTGACGTCATTACCCATTTTTAGCTACTTCTGTATAAGGTGTGAGGTTTACCTTGAGCTTCATTTGCCTTACGCGTGTCCAAATGCTCCCACGCTGTTAGTTGAAAGACTGGGATGTAAGACTAAAACGTTGTTTTAATTTGTCATTTTATCTGTGAATAGTATGTAGGTGAAATTACATTTCTTTGAGGTAGGTTTTGACAGTCAAAGTTCTGTCAGAAAGGCTTTGGATCCAAAATGCACACAAGGGTCTCATGTCCGTGCCTCCGCAAGGGCAGGGGTCTTACACTGGGGCCTCGGCTTGGTGGGTGGATTGATTTTCGGTGGTGGGAAACACATCAGCAGGATGGCTACCTGTCACTTACTGGTTGACGGCAAAATGAAAGCTCTCCCGGTGCTCAATCCTTCTCCAACTAACACAGGGCCCAGAACCTGCTTCCCTGGCATGTGGAGTGGGGTCACAATGGGGTCGTCTGACACCCAGGGCCATGTGGCTGCCATTGGGAACACTGGGCCTTGTCCCCATAGAGTAAAAAATCTGTTTTAGTAAACACATAGAACGGATGAATAAAGGCTGGTAGTTAAATGCGTTAAACTCTGTCAGCACGAATCTTTTCCCAGCACATGGCTTAAGTTTATAAGGCAGCAACTTTTCACTGTGTTCTTTGGAAGGAGATTTTACTTAATTTCAGTTTTTTCTTTCACCACCAAAACAAGACTGATTTTCTGCCCCTGTTCTGTGGACTGATGTCTGAGTGTGCGTTTGGCGTTTAGCGTTTGTCTTGATAAAAAGTAATGAGAGCAAGGACTTCTGTCCCGTTGCCCTATCGGGCTCTCTGGGCCCTTCCCTGTGGGGGGTGACATTCTGTTTTCTCATCGGCCACGCCAGGGGTACGTGCTGATCTCATTATTCCATCTAGCTACTTTGTTTTCATATTTCTGCCATTCAGGGGGTTAGTCTTCCTTTGGGAACTGGGGGATGAGAACTGAGGCAGAGCTCTGGTAGCAGCAAAAGGACACTCCCTGTGGCTGTGGTCCACCCCGTATCCTCCCCACATCAGGCCTCCACTTGAGGCCACAGTGGGACATGCAGGCAGGGAAGATGTGCAGCGCTGGACCTGCCCCGGGGCCCAGGCAGGGGTACAAGATGCCCGGAGGGCATCTTGTCCTGCTAGGGTCAGGAGGACACTGACGCTGGCTGCTTTTCAGCGAATCGGGCAGAAAATAGTCAAAGCACGCCTGCAGTGTGCCTGACTCCATCCATCACAGGGACACCGGGATGATGTTGGATGCATAGTGTCAAACCTCACCCCATTCTACCTACCACCGCAGTGCCCGCCACAGTCGTTGAAAAACCTAGATGGTGTTTGTTATTTGTCTGGACTGCGTGGAGTACAAATGCCTTGCCAATAGCCTTATCCGTCTTATCCCCTCCACCAGCTTAGCACCAGTAGGCCCCGAAGAAGCCAGAGGACCCTCAGCAGGTGACTCTGGACTTTTAAATACCAAAACAAGTGGTATAAATGAATACGGCAAGACTACTGAGATGAGACACATGGTCTTGGTGTGATCTGGGCGGGAGAGCCTCCACAGGTCATGGGCACCTAACTGGAGCCTTGAAGGGAGTGTGTGTATGAAGTGGTGAATCCCCCTTTCCTGTGGTTCACTCATGATTCCCCAGAAGCCCCCTCACAGAGCACTAGACTGATCAGATGTGTGAGCCAGCACTCAGGAGTTAAACAGCAGAGAGCCAGATTGCATACGATGAGATCCAGATTTAGGCTGAAATCTGAGTTGATACATTCCAGGCTCTGTTCCCTGGGGAAATAAAAAGAAAAAGGTGAATCTCATCTGGTGGTGTTAGAGAAAGTCCTCTCGGAGAGAGATGCTCATGTGGGGAGGGGCTGGGAGCTGGGCAAGGAAGTCGTTACCATGACATTTCAAGCTCGCAGCTCTAAATCCAGAGCATATGGAGAGTGTTAGGTTGCATTTCTGAGCAGGATTGTAAATCAGCTCGAGGTAGCCTTGGCATTTCCTGAAAACCATGGTAGCCTCACTGGGGGCCACTCAACATTCCACTGCAGAGAGCTGCCACAGACCATGCTGTTCAGAGCAACTATAATTAAAAAGCAAGATTAGCAGAGTGAATTAAAAAAATGCCCCAACTGTGTGCTGTTTATGAGAAACTCACTCTCCCTAAGTTCAACAGCATAGGTAGGTTGAAAATAAAAGGATGGGAAAAGATATCCCATGAAACTATCAATGAACAAAAGGCATGAGAGGCTATATTAATATCTAATAATGTAGACTGCAGACCAAAGAAAATAACCAAAGACAGAGAAGGACAGCACATAAAGGTAAGAAGACAGACCCACCCAGGAAGACATCACAATTCTAGACGTGAACACATACACACACACACACACACACACACACGCACAACAACAACAACAACAACAACAAAGCCTTAAAATACACGAAGCACCAACTGGTAGAGCTGAAGAAGAAATCGATAAATCCACAATATGGTTGGGAACTTCAGCACCCACCTCTCATCACCTGGAGAGAAAATCAGCATGGCTATAATCAGAACAATACAATCTACCACTGGCATCTAATTGGCACACATATAACACTCGACCCCAGAGCCCCAGAACACATATTTTATTTTCAAGTGCTCACGAACATTCATGAAGACAGACCATATCCTGAACCAAAGCAATTATCAAAGAATGTAAAAGATTTGAAGTCATACTGAGAATATTATTCTTAAGTTTATTTAATTATTTTTGGAGAGACAGAGCAGGAGAGAAGGAGGGGCAGAGAGAGAGGGAAAGAGAGAATCCTAAGCAGGCTCTGCATTGTCAGTGCAGAGCCTGATGCGGGGCTTGAACCCACAAATGGTGAGATCATAACCTGAGCCAAAGTTGGATGCTCAGCCGACTGAGCCATCCAGGCGTCCCTGTATAGAGAATATTATGTGAGCATAATGGAATCAAGCTTGAAATCAATAACACAGAGACAAAAGAAAAATCCCTAAGCACATGGAGGGTGAACTGCATACTTCTGAGAAACCCATGGATTAAAGTGGAAGTATCACAGGAAATGAAAAAAGTGTAGACCTGAATGATGAATGAAAATGAAAACACAGTGTACTAAAAAATGTGAGATGTGGCTAAGGCAGTATGGACAGGAAAATTCATAGCACTGAATGTTTATGTTAGCAAAGAGAAGTCTTGTCTCATAAATCTAAAGTCATACCTCCAGAGATTGAAAAAGAAAAGAAAAGCAAACAGAAAGGAAGCAGAAGAAAGGAGATCAAGTTCAAAGCATAAATGAGTGAAATAGAAAATAGACAAACAACAGAGAAAATGACTAAAACTACAAGTTGGTTCTTCAAAGAAGAAAATCAGTAAAATTGACAAGCCTGCAGCAGGAGGTTTCGCCAGCACCAAGACTGAGGTGACCCTGTCCCTGCAGACATCCCACAGCCACGGAAAGGATTACAAGGGGAATAAGGAAACGCTACAAATAACTCTGTGCTCATAAATTTGAACATTTAGAAGAAATACTCCTTCTCTGAAAACCTAACACCGCTCAAACTCAGCCAGGGTGAAATAATCTGAATAGTCCTAGAGTGATTAAATAAGTTCGATTCATAATTGAAAGTCTCCTGAAAAAGAAGTCTCCAAGCACAGGCGCTTTCACTGGAGAATTCTACTAAATACTTGGGCTTTTGGTTCAAGACATTATTTTTATTATTATGGTGCAGAATGGGAACCCCTGTTTTTTTGGGTATTCTTAGGTACAATTTCTTCTCCCTTTCTTCATCCTGGAGACTCTGGGGCAAGACCAGTAGGGCCGTGTTTGTTCAGCCCTGTGGGTCCCCTACTTTCCCATCTCCACCTTTGAGCCCCCCACCCCACCTTGCCATCCATAGCACAACTGTGGCCACTCTCTTTCCCAGCAGCTGCTTCACAGAAAACCCCAGGCCCTGGTGGGTTTTCACTCTGCTTCTCTCTGGTGTTTGGGACTACAGCCCATGAATCTGACATGTGGGAGGGCACAGGTCCCAGAGCAGAAAACACTGAGCTCAGAGAGACAAATCCCAGGAGGCACATCTGGAGCCCGCAAGTGGGATTAGGGGCGGCCAAAAAGGCCAGCCGGCGAGTTCACCGGATGGACCATCATTTCCTGCTCTCAAAAGTTCCTTTAGGACCCGCAGCCCAGCTGCCCTGCGGGGGAGGAGCACAGGCCCTGGTGCTGCAGTCAGGACCCAGAGGTGGCACTGGGGGGGCCTGACCCCAGCAGTTCTGGTCCCACCACAGGGAGACACAGCTGGGCCTGGGGGTCAGCGGAGGGGTGTGTGTGTGTGTGTGTGTGTGTGTGTGTGTGTGTGTTTGTGCACATACGTGTGTGCGTGGATGTGTGAGATCATGTGTGGGAGAGTGTGCGAGCCTGCATGTGCATCAGCGTGTGGAGAAACGTGATGGCATCCCTGCGTGTGCGTGTGGGTGCGTGTGGGTGTGTAAGAACAATGTAAACCTAAAATGCAGAGACCGTCTAGGAACCACAACCAGAGCACCGTTCGCCTACAACTGCCAACAACCTGAACACCCTCAGCATCCTGTCAGTCGGCATCCAGTTGGCATCCAGTCAGAGTCTCTTCTGGCGGCTCACGACGGTCCTTGGGCAGCTTGTTGAGTCGGCGTCTGAAGGACTGTCCCTTCACTGGTGGGGATGTCCCTCGCCCTCCCGCACATTATTAGCTGCGCCCAGAATCTCTCTGTTTGAACCTGCTTTCTTTGCGCCCCGGGGACGTTGCTTACCGGGCCTCTCTGCCCGTGTGTTTCCTGTAAGTCGGTGGCTGGACCTCAGGCTTCTCTCCTTCAGGTGCAAATAAGCATGAGGCGGGTGCTGGGTCCTCGGCTGCTGAGGTCAATACCCAGAGCGCGGGGCCCCACATCTGAGGAGAGCAGCCTGCCCTGCCCGGGCCCAGGGCTCACAGGGTGGGGCCGGTGCTGTTGCTTTTATGGGAACTTGGGTACCAGGAGGAGGGTCCCCCATCCACCGCCCACCGGGACAGGCTCACGGCCCCAGGAGGTGGCTCCCGTGTGCCGCTCGGGACTGGCGATGGTGGCATGGGCCCCTGAGCCCCGAGGAGTGTCCTGACGGCTAGCAGTAGGCTGGCGTCTCGGGCGGTTCCTCATCAAACAGATGGGGATCCCCTTTACTTCATCACTCTCTTTTGTTCTGACGCTACAGAGCGCCTCTCAGACACCTGGTAAGATCCGTGAGCTCTGCTGGCTGCTGAGCGACGACAGCAAAATGTTTTCTCTGGAAAAAGAAGTGAGGGCAATGGACACTGTGTGCTAGACAGGATAGGGGATGGCGGAGGGTGGAGGCAGCTGTGACACTCACTGTTTTTCTGGGTCCACGCCGTGGCCGACGCCAAGGGGCACACGTGGGTGTCACGTGCAGATGGTCTGACATTGCTCACGGCGGCACCACCCTCCGCATCTCCCGAGGCTGTGCCTGTTGTCACAGGGGTGCTGCTCATAACCTACCATCAACAGGTGGCACGCAGGGTCCAGCGTCCATGGACCTCAGATGTTGGGGTAAGCACCTGCTTGTCCTCATGGCCGAGGGACGAAGGCCTGCTGCCCGCCCTGGATGGTAGGGGGATTCTAGGAAGCGGAGGCAGGACCAGAGCAGGAGGCTGCCTGGGGAGGGGAGGTGGATTCAGGGTCCAGGGCTTCTTCCGATGAGACCCAGGGGGCCAACCATGAGCAGGGACACAGGTGCCAACTGGGCTGAGGACAGACATTGGTGTGGACGGTGGAAAGTCCCAGCCAGGTCTGCAGCTGCCTTTGGTGACCACAAGGCTGTGAAGTCTGGGAGCCGTCATGCTGTCCCCATCTGGTCCACGGCAAAGGGACAGGGGATGGCAGCCCACCTCTCAAAAGAGATTTCCCTCATTCCTCTTTTCTGTGTCTCCTAAACAGGAGATTCGATCAGCTTGACATGTTTACCGAAGAAAAAATGGGGGAGGAAGGGCGGTGGGGACAGCGTTAACGTCGCCACTCACGTCCAGTACAGTCAGACTGCTGGAGGCTCGGCCGATTTTGCTAGATGTGCACGCAGCTCACACTTTTGAACCTCCATTTTCAGCTTTGTCCCTTGAAAGGGGACGCTCCAAGAAGTCACAGCAGGGACAGGGAGGCAGCTGGATGCCTCACACCTGCCTGCAGACACGCAGCCATAGGGCCTGTAGGTCCGGCCTGAGCTGCCAGGGAACAGACAGGACACAGGAGGCCCGAGCCCGACAGGACCACCCGGGCGGCCAAAGCAAGTGATGGTCCGTTCGCTCCAGAACAGGCCTGAAGGGGATACGGGTGCCCCGAGGGAGGCTGGTCTTGGTGCCAGAGGGGCGGGCTGGTGTGGCCCACAGCCTGTGCTTCCTGAGGGCTCCGCTCCCATCCCAGTAACAAACTCAAATGCAGCCGGCTTTTTTTTTTTTTAAATATGTATTTCTTTTTGAGACAGAAAGAGAGACAGAGTGTGAGCAGGGGAGGGTCAGAGAGAGAGGGAGACACAGAATCTGAAGCAGGCTCCAGGCTCGGAGCTGACAGAGCTTGAACCCATGAACCGCGAGATCATGACCTGAGCTGAAGTCGGACGCTGGACCGACTGAGCCCCCCAGGCACTCCTCAAACGCAGCTCTTAAACCACGGATTTTGTTTTTGTCTAGTGACGTGAGGTCCAGGGGCAGATGTCCAGGTAGTGATGTGGCCCCAGGATGTGGACAGAGAGCGCACGATGCCTCAACCAGCAGGCGTCCTTGTTCTGTGGAGGGAAGAGGAAAGGGGAAGGGCGGAGAGCAAAGGCTGCACAGGGAGACAGCCCGGGAAGCTCTGCCTCCGCCTCCGTGGCTGCACTTGGATGTGGCCACTCTCACCTGCAAAGAGGCCTGGACCATGCTGTTTCCGGTCGGGCATGATGACAACCCCTCAAACTGGGGTTCTGCGCTCGGGTGGTCGGGGCGCAAGAGACACGAGGGCCCCACGGGGAAGAAGTGCTGGGGAAAGGCTGTGACAGCTCCCAGGGACCAGGGGTCCTCAGAGTAGCTGTGCACAGGGATCGATTTCTCTCCCAGACAGAAACCAAGCAAAAGGCCATCTCAGAAGCTGGGAGTGACAGCAGAGCAAGACAGCAGAGCCGTGCCCACCGCACAGCCCCTCGACTTCCCAACGACCGGGGCCCGTGCAGGCTGGCGCCCTGAAGCACAGCGGTGGTGGTCTTGCAGGCCGCGCATGGCCAGTGGCGGCCTCAACGCAGCCTGGGTTCTGAATGCCGACGTAGCACTGAGCACACCTTCGTGATGAGACCGCCTGTGTGCTCTGTGCACGCGGCTGCTCACCCTGGGAAGTTGGGGGAACCTGCACGTAGTTCATGGAAATGACCACAGGGAGGGTTCTCGAAAGGTGCACCATTGGGGACGTCACAGATTCACAAGTCAACCCGCCTCCTCATTAGTGTCGTCGTATCCAGGGTCCTGCTGCGACCAGGAGGGAAGCCGGGTCCTCTCTGCCCTCGGGGAGCTTAGGCTCCCGCCCAGACGAGCTGGATTTACACCCAGAAAAGGCAGAAACAAAGATGCTTGGAAATCAAGCGAGGAAACAAGGCAGACGTACAGCTGGTCGTCTGTGCTTTCTCTCTACCTCCGGATCTTTGCTAAGAAACAAAATGGGAAAAGTCTCCAGCAGCTGAAATCACGACAGCAAGCCTGTTGTCGAGGGGCACCCAAGGGGCCCGCCTGAGGTCCCCCAGGCAGGCATGGCCATGCGCAGGTGGCTCACGCCTGGCCGGCCTCCAAGAAGGGACTCTGAGGGCACCTGCTCTCCCCCCTCCCCTGTGCCCTTGCGGCCCACCTGGGGAGGTGAGGCAGGCGTGTGACAGTGGGCATGGTTACCATGCTCCGGGGCAGAGGGCCAGCGAGTTGACCCTGGAAAGCCAGCCGCAGGACCACCTGCCATATTTCTGAATCCTGTTTTTAACCTCTGTCTCCGTTCCTCAACACCTTGATACAGCTGCCGGTTTACCAAGCCCCCTGCTTTCCGGGCAGGTAAACAGGTGTTCACAGACGCCCAGACTACCTTCCTGCCTGCTGCCCAGCTTGTAGGAGACACTCGGGCCTGTTGCCATGGGCCGTGCTTCCAGCCAGATGGAACAGCAGCAGCGGGATGATTTCTCTTCCCCTGTTAACCTAGCAGAGCCCCCTCAGAGGCCAGATGAGCCCCAGCCCCATCATCCCTCGTGAGCAGAAGGCCCTGTGCTTGGGTGAACGAGGAGATGTTTGCGCCCACTGTGCCATGAGCAAGACCATTTCCTGGCTGTGAGCTTCTCTGTCTTTTCCTTTTTTAATTTTTTAGATGTTCATTTATTTATTTTGAGAGAGAGAGAGAGAGAGAGAGAGAAAGACAGAGCGTGAGCAGGCAAGGGGCAGAGAGAGGGAGACACAGAATCCAAAGCAGGCTCTAGGCTCTGAGCTGTCAGCACAGAGCCCAACTTGGGGCTCGAAATCACGGACCACGAAATCATGACCTGAGCCGAAGTCGGACGCTCAACCGACGGAACCCCCCAGGCGCCCCTTCTCTGTCTTCTCCAAGCCCCCGTTCCTCATCACTGACACTTGTTGACAAACTTCTGAACTGGGGTTATGCATCAAAGCAGCACCCTGAGATCTGGAGAGGCGCTTTCCCGGAGCAGAAGCTCCTAGAGCCGCAGATGGCCAGGAGGTGATGACGCACAGTTAGGTGAGAAGACGTTCTCTTCCAAAGCGGACAATGCCGAGTGACACTGGAGTCCTCCAGTGAGGACTGAAGGTTTGGGGAGAACACTGCTGGCGGCCTCAGTAGGTGTTAGTCTGAGGCTAACGGGGGTGGGGCAGGTGCTTGCCCTTCTCGACTCTCCATACCTTTCCCGGGGTTCTGGGATTCCAGCTCTCGGACTCACATCTGTTCCTCGGTTGCCTCCTTCTCAGGGCTTCGCCCCCCACCCCTGTGACACCACGACATCGCCCTGGCTGTGAGTGACCGTGGCGTCCACGCCCATCCCCTGCGGCTCTCCACCCCCTCGTCTTAGTCCTAGTGAGTTAATTCAAAGTGCCAGCGCAGGATTTAGCAGTTTTTCCGGTCTCTTTGCACAGAAGCAGCTCACACTTGTTAAAAAAGCAGGTCAACACATGGCAAGATGGAAAGTGCTGTTTTTCCCTTTTACTTCAATATCTGATCTTGCCTCCAGTTTTAAGCTTTTAAAAGCAGATGAAATTTTTTTTACAATGCCATTGATTTGTTATCCCTTTGTATTAAGGGTTGGGAATAGAGTTATGCAGGTGACAGAGCAGAAGAGAAGCAGACCAGGCACTGTGACGGACGGAACCAGAGCCAGTCAATGACCGTGGGTGCCCCCTTCCACCACCCAACCCCCAGCCTTTCCCAAAGTGCTGCTTCCGCCGAGGTCGTGGCCAGTAGGGATTTGTCTGCCGGGCCATTGAGGAACACAGCTTTGTCATGTGAACTGTCTTCAGCAAAAGTGAAAAGTGACCATAAGTAGGAAAACTTATGTGACCATATGTTTGTCACATACCTTCTTTGTAAAATTGTAATACTGCACATCAAGGGACTAGGGAGGGGTGTGTGTGTGTGTGTGTGTGTGTGTGTGTGTGTGTGTGTAACGGGGGAGGGGAGCAGAGCTGAGGAGCCCTAGGGACCCCAGGGAATGTGCCAGGGACACCCCTCGACAAACTGCTCTGAATAGAAAGACGAAAAGGATAGTAAGAGCTATGTCAGCCCGTAAAGCTCTTAAAACCCAGGGGAGGCCAGGGGAAATCAGGCAAAGATTAAACAGTAACCTATAAAAAAAGGACAAGATAAACATTCATCAAGGGAAGCACTTAAATTATGTTGGATCTATCGGATGAACCATATGCAGTTATTAAAAATCACCATTAGAAAATATTTTAGTAATAGGAAATAATATACATGAATAAAAATTACAATCTTTAGGGGCAGCTGGGTGGCTCGGGCGCTCAGCTGACTTGATTTTGACTTGATTTTGGCTCAAGGTTCATGAGTTTGAACTCATGGTTCATGAGTTTGAGCCCCATGTCTGCTCTGACAGTGTGGAGTCTGCTTGGGATTCTCTCTCTCTCCCTCTCTCTCTGACCCTGTCCTGCTCTCTTGCTCTCTCTCTCTCAGCAAATAAATAAAAATAAAGTTAAAATATTATAATGTTTAACAATATTTGTTCTTCCTATCCAGGAGCATGGAATCTTTTTCCATTTTTTGGTGTCTTCTTCAATTTCTTTCATAAGCTTCCTATAGTTTTCAGTATGTAGATTTTTCACCTCTTTGGTTAGATTTATTCCTAGGTATTTTATGGTTTTTTGTGCAACCATAAATGGGATCAATTCCCTGATTTCTCTTTCTGTCACTTCATTGTTGGTGTATAAGAATGCAACTGATTTCTGTGCATTGATTTTATATTATGCAACTTTGCTAAATTCATGAATCAATTCTAGAAGTTTTTTGGTGGACTCTTTTGGGCTTTCCATATAGAGTATCATGTCATCTGCAAAGAGTGAAAGTTTGATATGACCCAAAGCAATCAATGCAATCCCTATCAAAGTAACACCAACATTCTTCACAGAGCTAGAACAAATAATCCTAAAATTTGTATGGAACCAGAAAAGACCCCGAATAGCCAAAGCCATCTTGAAAAAGAAAACCAAAGCAGAGGGCATCACAATCCCAGACTTCAAGCTATACTACAAAGCTGTAATTATCAAGACAGTATGGTACTGGCACAAGAACAGACACTCAGATCAATGGAATAATAAAATAGAGAACCCAGAAATGGACCCACAAACGTATGGTCAACTAATCTTTGACAAAGCAGGAAAGAATATCCAATGGAATAAAGACAGTCTCTTCAGCAAGTGGTGCTGGGAAAACTGGACAGCGACATGCAGAAGAATGAACCTGGACCACTTTCTTACACCATACACAAAAATAAGCTCAAAATGGATGAAAGACCTCAATGTAACACAGGAAGCCATCAAAATCTTCAAGGAGAAAGCAGGCAAAAACCTCTTTGATCTTGGCTGCAGCAACTTCTTACTCAACACATCTCCGGAGGCAAGGGAAACAAAAGCAAAAATGAACTACTGGGACCTCATCAAAATAAACTTCTGAACAGCAAGGGAAACAATCAGCAAAACTAAAAGGCAACCAAAAGAATGGGAGAAGATATTTGCAAATGACATAACACATAAAGGGTTAGTATCCAAAATCAATAAAGAACTTATCAAACTCAACACCCAAAAAACAAATAATCCAGTGAAGAAATGGGCAAAAGACAGGAATAGACACTTCTCCAAGGAAGACATCCAGATGGCCAACTGACACATGAAAAACTGCTCCACGTCACTCATCATCAGGGAAATACAAATCAAAACCACAATAAGATACCACCTTACACCTGTCAGAATGGCTAACATTAACAACTCAGGCAACAACAGATGTTGGCGAGGATGCAGAGATAGAGGATCTCTTTTGCATTGTTGGTGGGAATGCAAGCTGGTGCAGCCACTCTGGAAAACAGTGTGGAGGTTCCTCAAAACACTAAAAATAGAACTACCCTACAACCCAGCAATTGCACTACTCGGCATTTATCCATGGGATACAGGTGTGCTGTTTTGAAGGGACACATGCATCCCCATGTTTATAGCAGCACTACCGATAATAGCCAAAGTATGGAAAGAGCCCAAATGCTCTTGGATGGATGAATGGATAAAGAAGATGTGGTATATCTATACAATGGAGTATTACTTGGCAATCAAAAAGAATGAAATCTTGCCATTTGCAACTATGTAGATGGAACTGGAGGGTATTATGCTAAGTGAAATTAGTCAGTCAGAGAAAGAAAAAAATCATATGCCTTCATTCATATGAGGACTTTAAGAGACAAAACACATGAACATAAGGGAAGGGAAACAAAAATAATATAAAAGCAGGGAGGGGGAGAAAACAGAAGAGACTCATAAATATGGAGAACAAACAGAGGGTTACTGGAGAGGTTGTGGGAGGGGGGATGGGCTAAATGGATCAGGGGCACTAAGGAATCTACTCCTGAAATCATTATTTCACTATATGCTAACTAATTTGGATGTAAATTTTAAAAAATAAAAAATAAATTTAAAAAATAAAAAATAAATTTAAAAATTAAAAAAAAATATTATAATATTTATTATAGAAAAATATGTGAATTTCCTGTGCAGGCATTAAAACAAACTCCATGAGTTTAAAACCACCACGTAGAAACATGAAATAACAAATATTGTCTCCAGTGCATAACTAAGCAGGAAAACGGTTCAAAGCATGTGTTCGGAAAGAGAGCCATTATGTCTAGAAACATAACATGTGACCCACATGGTGTCTCCATGTCTAGAAATGAGATCCCATTAAATGGACTGGTCCTTTGGCATCTGGATGCACTTGGAGCATCCAGACTAGACCCCCATCGGACTAGGATATGAGCAAATATGTGTTCGTGATGTTAAACCACCGAGCTATTTGTGCTGTTAGAGCAGCTGGCTGCCTTCATCCCAGTTACCGGGAGCAGCTGAGTATCTGCTCAGAAATCAGCAATGGCATGGGCACCACGTGAGAACCCGAAATAAATCCGCGGCACTGTCTTGGTTCTGGGTGGCGGGTGGAAGGGAAACTAACACCTGAGCCTAGAAACATGGAAACCGGCGTTGTGGTCTGGTAACTCTTCGGTAAAACCGTTGCCTGTGATGGTTGGGAGGCTCATCGGAGGCTCATCGGAGGAGCGGGGAGCAGAGGTGCTGGAGGAGGTGTATGGGGGCCACTCTGGCAGGGGTTCCGAGGCTGTGATGAGCTCGGGACGCTGGGCGGTTTGCAGGGAGGGGTAGCAGGGACAGCTTCACAGTCCCAGTCTCCCCGGGGCTGGAAACAGAAAGCCAAGGGCTCCTTGGTCACAGGCAATGAGAGAGGGGACTGAAGAGTACCGACAGGAGGGCCACAGATCTTCAGCGAGGACAGGGGAGAAAGAGGCCACACATGGCAGGGTCTCCGGCAGCATGGGTGGAGTACGCCGGCCAGGAGGTGGGAGTGAAGACCTGAATCCACATTCGGGGTGCAGCTCCGTGTACAGTCACTTGAGTCTTGTCCCGAATGGAAGCCAAAAGACCAGGGTTCTGGTGGAATCGCGTTGCCAGAGAGACACGAACAGAGACAGCAGTGCGACAGCAACCACGTTGACTGTTGAGACCCACAGACGACACGTGGGCGTCAGTGGCAGGTGGCATCGTCACAGCGGCCCTACCACCACCTCCCGTCTCTCACTCCTCCTGCGGGGCCAGCACACCTTCCACCAAGGGACGGGGCTGTTCTCTCCCCAGGACTCTGGGCACACTCAGGGCAATGGCAGAGCCACTGTCGTGGGATGGCCACGGCTACGGTGATGCACGTTCTGAGGACTCCCGTGGGACATTTGCACTCGAAGCCCAGTCACCATGTGGAGAGGAGGCCCCACGTCCCAGAGACGCCCACCCGGGAGGGGCCGGGCCTGCTGGCCCCTCGCCCTGGGTGAGCTGATGCCCGGCACCAACCTGCCAGCCACAGGGCATGTGGGTCCTCCCGCTGCGCCTGAGGCATGCCAGGCCACACCTCGGAGCCCTGCCCCAACTGCAGATTCGTTGGCCGAACAAATGATTTTGTTTTAAGCTGCTGACTTTGGGGTGTTTGTCACGCAGGGGTAGATCAGCAGAGCGGCCCCACAAGCAAGATGCTGGCCTTGAACGCCATCGCCTTCCCATGGATGACAGCTCCTATTCTTCCCACACACGTGTCATACGTGGCCCCTAAAGTGGATGAGGAGGAGCCTCCCAGGTGCTCTATCATCAGAAACAGTGGACCAAGGAGCCCCTCCTGGAGAGTTTCATCAAGAAATCTGTACCCCACGGGCCGGCAGCTTCCCAGGGACTGTCCAGCGGGAATCCGTCACCATTTCTAACCAGTAACTGCCACAGGCCTTCCTTTCTCTCCCTTTCTGAACAAGGTTGATCGTAGGCACCTGCCCCACCCCCTGCTGCCAGAGGGCCTGTCGGGAGGAAGGCGGACTCGACTCTTTAGTCCACAGAGAGACTTTCCATCTGGTCCTAATGGGGCGGGATGTGCATCACCAGGAGTCAGGTGATGTGGGGACACGATGGCTTTTCACACGGTCTCCCTTGGGAGGGATATGAGAACACGTGATGCATGAGTGGGGGGGAGGGATGGGGAGTGTGTGACCAGTAGGGCAGAGTCCACAGAGACTCCTAGCACTCACCCAGCTCCACCTTCAAATTCTGGGACTCTTGCCCTTGGGTTGGTCACGTGACCTGCTCTGGCCAGCGGAGTGCGGGCGGCCCTTCGTGGGCCCCGCTCCTACAGTGTCCCACGCCATGATCCACGTTCATACTCTGTCCCCACGGCTGGAAGCACAGTGTCCCATGACGCTTGAGTCACTCAGTAGAAACAGCCCAGATTCACATCTGACATGCAGTGAGAGAAATTAACCTTATTTTTTTTATGTGAAGCCACGAAGATTTGGGTTATTTATTACAGTAAATAGGGTTAATTAGCCTGCCTGAGATGATAAGCAAAAACTAGGATTAGATGTACTGAAGTGGAAAATACCCAAATGGCCTCTAAAAATGAAAAGATGCTCATCGCGATGAAAAGCAGAACAGCACAGAAACGCCGTTTTCCCGCCTATCAGATGGGCACAGAGCAGTCCTCTGGCGGCAAGGGAAATAAATAGAAACTTTTCAACATGGATGGAGGCAGATATGGAGTCAGAGTTCAGGGCAGGAAACACAAGTGTGTAGAAGCATTTCCAGCAGAAAGACTTCCTGCAGGTAACAGTGCGCCAGCCGACTCAGGGAAGGATGGGGAGGACGGGGTGGGGAGGGGGCAGGGGCTGTAGCCGCAAGCCCAGGAAGAGAGCCCCCACCTGCCACCTGTGGAAGGGGGCGTGGGGGACCAGGAGGCTGCTGTTGGGGCCCCTTGATGCAAGAGCAGAGTCCCTCCTGTGTCCCCGAGGCAGAGAGCAGGGGCGGGAGGCCACGACTGCCATGCACAGACCCCGCTTGGCGGGAAAGCAGCGGGGGCAGCAGGTGAGGCTCTTCCTCTAAGGGTACCGCCACCACCACCATGGAGAGCACCTCAGCAGCAGGACCACATGCAGGAGACACACAGGCCCTGAGCCAGAAGCCCTGCATCCCGCTGTGCCCAGGGCAACACAATGAATATGGAAAATGGCACTAATGTGGACTCCGGATGCCAGGAGGGGAGGCTGGGGGGCGGGAGCAGCCCTGCTCAGTGTCAGTCACAGGACAGACACTGTGATCCGTGTCGATTACAGACGCCAACATGGAGAGAAGTATGCAGCATCTCCTACAAGAAACTGACCATCCCAGCAACTCAGCCAGTGGGAAACCTCATCGCCCTGAAATTTTGCTTTTCTCCAGTGGACGTCACTCCAAACAGCCTCTCCTAATGCCCTCCTTCTTCTCCATAAAACAACCTTCCTCTCCTTTGTTTATTGGACTCGTCTTGCTGGTCCCCAATCAGAATCAGCATAAACCCATTATTGCTGGGAAAATAATTGGTGGTTTTGTTTTATTTTATTTTTTAATGTTTATTTATTTTTGAGGGTGGAAGGGGCAGAAAGAGGCAGAGAGAGGGAGAGAGAGACACAGGTGATCTGAAGCAGGCTCTGCACTGACAGTACAGAACCTGATGCAGGGCTCGAACTCACGAACCATGAGATCACGACCTGAGCCGAAGTCGGATGCTTAACTGACTGAGCCACCCAGGTGCCCCTCGGCAGTTTTATTTTTAAGTTTAACAGTTCATACAATGGAATATTACAGAGCAGTTATGGACCAGATCTACGTATACTAACAAAAGTAAATAGCAGAAAACCTCGTAATTCAAGGAAAAGGCTTAGGACGGAAAGATACGCGAAGTGTAGTGTCAATACTGTGCGTTTTTAAGAGCGGCTGAAGCAGTAGCCTATGTCATTTTTAGATACACATCCATAGTGACGGTAAAAGCGTTTACGTCTTGGCAGCAGGCGTGCAGGTGTCTAGTGTATCGTTACCTGTATTGGGTGAGTTAAAAATGTTTCTAATTACAGTAAAAATTTGAGAGTGAATCCGTGATGAGGATCGAGGAGTGCACCTGTTGTGATGAGCATCGTGTGTTGTATGAAGTGTTGAACTGCTGTATTACACACCTGGAACTGATATTGCACTGTATGCTAACTACACTGGAATTCAAATAATAAAAAAAGAAAATTAGAGCAAAATCCCCACAAAAAATTTTGAAAGGAAGTCGACAGTCCAAGCCTAGAATTCATCTAAAAATCTAAAAGGGGGGATGTATGAACAAGGAACAGCAGTTTTAAAAAGGAATATTGAGGGGCACCTGGGTGGCTCAGTCGGTTAAGCGTCCGACTTCCTCTCAGGTCGTGATCTTGCGGTCCATGAGTTAGAACCCCACATCTGGCTCTGTGCTAACAGCTCAGAGCCTGGAGCCTGCTTCAGATTCTATGTCTTCTTCTCTCTCCCCCTCCCCCACTCATGCTCGCACATGCTCTCTCTCTCTTTCTCAAAAATAAATAAACATTTTAAAAAAATAAAGAAATTTTAGTTGGATTTGAGAGCTAAATGTAAAATCAAAATTAGGCAAGTATTAAGATTTAGGAGAACATAAATAACGTAAAATAATCTCCAAGCTTTATTGTTACTTCCACAGTAAAAGAGAAATCACATGTCACAGATTATGTCAAAGTAGATAGAAAAAAGATAAAACCCAGATAAAGAACCAGAAGGATCTATATCAACAGGCTGAGTGGTTACTTCTAAAACCACCCAAACGTCCAGCAGGAGAAACATGGTTAAAACATTAATAAGATTCCCTAAGAACGATATTATTCACCATGAAATAAGAATTAAGCACATCTGTATTTATTTGTATTGCACGACGTCCGGGACATTTTGTCAGTGACGGACGGCAGCTACACTTGTGGTGAGCAGAGTGGTGGCATCACTAGGCTGTGCACCTGAAACTGACGTAACATCGTGTGTCAGCTAGACTCAAAAAAAAAGAAAGAAACAAAGAAAAAAGACAAGTCACCAAGCAATGTGTGTATACATAGATGTGCCTCTATTTACACGTAAAACCATAGGAAAAGCCACAAAGCCACGTGAAAGAGAAGGATATATACCAGTCATAAGGAGTGATGACCTTTCAGGGTGGAGAAAGGTCTGGACTGGAACTTGAGCTCTGGGCTGGTCCCTCCTCAGCGCCACCCTCTAGAACTTTCTGTGAAGGGAATGGTTCTGTGCCCATGCTGGCCATGGCCACGAGTGACATGTGGCTATGAACAACCGAGGAAATGAATCTTTAATTTTACTTCTTGTTTAATTTAAGTAGCTGTGTGTGACTAGTGGCTATGGTGGGTGTTGCCCATTGATTCCATGTACTTTTATTTGGAAAAAAATGTGTCTTTTAAACAAAAAAATACCCGTGTTATGGTTTAGGTTACGCTGTGATAATAAACTGCTCTGAATTTTTTAAAAATGGAAATTAGAAAGTATATTCAGCAGAATCACATATACCTAAGGAAAACTGACAATAGGTGAGGGGTGCCTGGGTGGCTCAGTCGGGTAAGCATCCAACTTTGACTCAGGTCATGATCTCACGCTTTGTGGGTTCAAGCCCCCTATTGGGCTCTGCGCTGACAGCTGGGAGCCAGGAACCTGCTTTGGATTCTGTGTCTCCCTCTCTCTGCCCCTACCCCACTCGCACTCTGTATCTATCTCTCTCTCAAAAATAAACAAATATTTTTTTAAAATTAAAAAAAAAAAAAGAAAAGTGACAGTAATTGAGATAGTTTGTCCTGGGATAAAAGGGTGAAATGTGGTTATAATTTTGTTTTCATACAGGTTTGCTGTTTCCAGGGATACTCATATAATACTAGAAATTTATACCAATTCCCATCAGCTAAGGGGCAGCAGGACGAGTGAAGTCCCCTATTTAGCTGACATAAGGGGACCACGTTCCATGGGAGCCGGGTGACGGGTGACAGGGCAGGGCCGATGCTCTTCAGTGACTGGGAGGTGGGGCTGGCAGCGGTCACAGAGTGGTCTTGGAGGTGATTGGCCGGGTCCTGTAAACTGTCAGGAGAGTCAGTGACCTTATCTTGAGAACGTGAATCTGGTGTCAGATCAGCTTACATGCCGTCTTCCCTTCCACAGTTAGAGAGCGTTTTGGGGAAGAACCACCAGTAACCGGGTGGCGGATGACAGGCTCTGTTCCGACGGTGAGTAAGCCCTTTGAGAACGTGAACACTTAACTGTGTCTGGTTTCCTCGTGGGGACCGTGGGGCTGTGCTGGACGACCTCCCAGAAACAGAGGCACGCTCACTCTTCCTCCTTGTTCTTGGACCCGTGACTCCTTTACGACGTGCCTACTTGGTATTTTTAAAATAGCGATCAGCCTGTAGAAGCCTTTACTTAGAGTCCGTTTCCGATTTTTCTGTTTGAAGGAAGGCTGAGTTGAGAGGGGAGGGATGCTAGATTTCTTCTCACTTCCTCTTGCGCAGGGCAAGGCCCGGCTGACCACGTGGGGCTTGTGTGTCCATGAGAGAAGCCTTGTACCCGGCACAGAAAGAGCAGAGCTGTCCAGAGGGGCAGCCGCAGAGCACAGGTTCTTTCTCAAAAATCCTCCCCTGGGGACACCAAGCTCGGGGGAGAGGGGTGGACCATGTTTTACTTCATCTCTTTTATTTATTTATTTATTTATTTATTTATTTATTTATTTATTTATTTTGTGGCAAGAGAATATGCTTTGAAAAGACGGCCCCTCATCAGATCATTTCCGGAACCTTCTCTAGCAAGCTCACCTTTTCTTGCGGGCAGCTCTGTTGTGCAGAGTGTGGCCCCAGCACACCACAGGTTGTTTTCTTGGGGAGCCAGAGTCATCACCAGAGGGCAGGGGAGAAGCTGACTTCATGTGTGCACAGGGAGGAAGGGTGTGCCGTGCAGGGTGCAGGAGCATACACCCGCTTTGTGGTCCAGGCTCCAGAGGTCAGTGGCCCCATGCACTCAGCGTCCACCCAGTGCCACTGAGCTCTCTTGGATGAACTCCTTATGTCACAGATCCCGGGGATCAAATGTTGAACTTGAGGAACAGTCCTGACCCAGTAAGTAGGAAGGTGGGATTAGAGCTTTGGGGCTCAGCAGGAAGACAGTACATGTGCCCTCCAGCCTCCCCACACAGCTCCCTGCATTTGAGCACCTGCTCAGCTGTTGCCCGAAGCCAGCCCTCCCTTTGGGTCCTTGAGTTCCGAAGCCAATAGGTTCCCTTTGTGCTGTAGCTGTAGGACGCAGTGGGCTTGCTGGTCCTGACCTTGGGTGCAGCTCTTTTGACCAGAGTCCTCTGCTCCCGTGGCTGCAAGGAGGTCATCACAACAGTTGTTCGTGACTTGGTGTTAAGAAGCTGGAGCTGTGATCTCACGTGATCAAAGTCTCTGGCCCTCTGAGCCTCCACGTCACATAGCGGGCTGACCCCTCCTGGCCTCGTGCACTCAGACCTGCCGTGGGCACAAGGAGGTTCCAGGGCAGCGGTCACCTCCTGGGACTGCTGAGCACTGCCCAAGGCCAGTCTCCGGGGAGCCAGGCAGGCACAAGGCCGCAGGGCACAGGCCGTGGAGGGAGAAAATGCCCGTCTGTGGGCCGGGGGCCCTGCGCCCCCCACCTGTCTGCCCCCAGTGTCTGTATTTCTGCTTCAGGTCACAAGGGGTCAGGGGGAGTCTGGGGCAGATGCTCTCTGACCTTGGTCTTCTGAGTGTAGCGGGGAGACCATAAGCGAGGACTCAAGGGTGTGACTGCATGGAAGGCTCCAGATACAGACGCTTGGGGTCGACTTCTTCCACCCCGAGTGCCTCTCGTTTGCTCCGTAACCACATACTGTCTCCAGGAAGCGAATTCTTCTCTGTGATTGAGAAAGTAAGAAGGTGGCATCATCACACCTTCTATCAGGAAACTGTGTGCCCCTCTCCCCCCTGCAGTCCCACGTGCTGCTGCCACTGGCATTGCCGTGCAGAAGCCCATGCCTCCTCCCAGCCCGCAAGGCTTGTGCTGCAGGAGAAGCAACCCCGAGAGCATCATCCATCTGCCAGCAGTCATACCTGCTCTGGGCAGTCATCCCTGTGCTGGGCGGTCATCCCTGTGCTGGGCGGTCATCCCTGCACCGGGCGGTCATCCCTGCACTGGGTGGTCATCCCTGTACAAGACGGTCATCCCTGTGCTGGGCAGTCATCCCTGTACTGGGTAGTCATCTCTGTACCAGAAGGTCATCCCTATGCCGGGCAGTCATCCCTGTGCTGGGTGGTCATCCCTGTGCTGGGCAGTCATCCCTGTACCAGGCGGTCATCCCTGCACTGGGCGGTCATCCCTGTACAAGACGGTCATCCCTGTGCTGGGCAGTCATCCCTGTACTGGGTAGTCATCCCTGTGCCAGGCAGTCATCCCTGTACTGGGTGGTCATCCCTACACCAGAAGGTCATCCTTGCACCGAGCAGTCATCCCTCTACTGGGTGGTCATCCCTGTACCAGAAGGTCATTCCTGTGCCGGGCAGTCATCCCTGTACTGGGTGGTCATCCCTGTATTGGGTGGACACCCCTGCACTGGACGGTCATCCTTGTACCGGACGGTCATCCCTGTACTGGACGGTCATCCCTGCACCGGACGGTCATCCCTGTACTGGACGGTCATCCCTGCACTGGGCAGTCATCCCTGTACTGGGTGGTCATCCCTGCACCAGATGGTCATCCCTCTGCGAGGCAGTCATCCCTGTGCCAGGCAGTCATCCCTCCTCTGGGTGGTCATCCCTCCGCGAGGCAGTCATCGCTCCTCTGGGCGGTCATCCCTCTGCGGGGCAGTCATCCCTCCTCTGGGCAGTCATCCATCTGCCGGGCATGCAGGTGCCCTGACAGTCTTCCCGCCTGCTCTAGGATGTGGCTCTACAGGCACCTTCCCACCTAACCAGCCCTGGGTGGTACAGCATCAACCACATCTCTTTCCTGTGTCTGACGCTGGGGCAGCTGGGGCCGTCCTGGCCCTGGAGGCGCTGCCCCATCCGGAGCCGGCCAGGCGTACCGAGCGTCGGCTGTCCCAGGAGCACACTTTTCAAATACAAACCAACACCCAGAGCCCACAACCACCACTTCCTCTTTCAGCCCTCACGGTCTGGGCCAGTACCCCCCCGACCTTGTCACCCCAGGGCCAGGCACCAGATGTCTAGGATAGCCCAGAGCCCACTGATGTTGCTCAGACTTGCGATCCAAGCCTGCTTCCGCTACCTGCTGGGTTCCTTCCTGTGGAAACCACAGTATGGTTCTGGTCATGCATCTGCTCACTCCCTCTGTGGCCTGACCGGCCCTGGTGCTCCTCCACGTGGCCCTGCGTGGCTGGCATGTGCCCTCCTCTCCAGTGGAGGTCAACTCCTGAGCTGCTGGCCTCACCTCATCTCCAGTTTTCTGTTAATACTCTACTGAAACACGGATGCAGAGACCAGGTCCTCATGCAGATTCCAAGTTCCAACCCTACTTCCTGGGAGGCTCACGGTCCTACATCTTGTGTCTTAAGGCTCCAAACAGCAGAATGTCTCAAGTGAGTGGGAAGATGTTGTTTGTTCTTTCCATGTTTCTTCGGCCCAGGAGATACACATCAGCTCGGAGTCTGGGTACGGACTTGTTTATTATTCTTGGAAGAATAAGGACAGAGGAGGCAAATCTTGCATCAGCGAGCCTGTCCCCGGAGAGCCGTTAGGTTGGCGGTAGCCCCACAAGCAGGCCAGCTTGTGGAGGGGACAGCTGACCCCGGTGCACCCTGGACGTGCCCCTTCAGGAAGGGGAGCAAGGCAGGGAGCCGTGCTGGGATCGGAACCGGCTGGTGTGGGCGCTCCTGCCCTCAGGGACACGACCCGCTGGCCCCCCCACAGCCCCAAAACAACTGCACTCAGTCCTCCTGGAGGGGGTTTCTGCTTCACTCGCCCCATTTCAGAAAGGCAGGATTTAAGAGGATAAAGTTCAAATGTGCACCAGCCAGGCCTGTCAGCTTCTTTCCACACATCATCTAAGCCCACAGCAATCATAAACTTGTATGAACTGCCAGGGACGGAGCCCAGATGAAGTCCCCCAGCCCCCCTCAATCACATTTTTTCCCTTTGTTAGAACAGCCGCTGCACTTTGCATTTTATTACCCAGTTTCCAAACACCGCCAACATTCAAGCAAGCAAACTTCCAAAAGACATCTGAGAGGATGTTGACTTGGGAGTGACACCAAAAGGCAGCAGATCCAATGCCAAAAAGCTGGCCTTGGTGTCGTCACTTGCGGCCATGTCATGGACTTGGAGAGAGAGGGTGGATTTTACAGATCTTGATAAATCGTCTCTGTCACTTTAATTAACCGGAGCATATCGGTGAAACACAAGCACGACACAGGGGTTTTTCCACTCCTGGCTCCCCCATGTACTCTGTGAGGGCAGCCACTGGCCAGCTGGACAGGAACAGTGGGTCCTCTGTGCCCGTCTACACCACCCCTCCGTGAAACCCAAGTGAAAACCACAGCAACTTTCTGTGGCCCACCCTTTCTACCCATTAGAAAAAGGAATCGAGGGGCGCCTGGGGGGCTGAGTCGGTGAAGCGTCCGACTTCAGCTCAGGTCATGATCTTGCAGTTCATGAGTTTGAGCCCCGCGTCGGGCTCTGTGCTGACAGCTCAGAGCCTGGAGCTGCTTTGGATGCTGTGTCTCCCTCTCTCTCTGCCCCTCCCCCTCTCATGCTCTGTCTCTCAAAAAGAAAACAAAAGCATTTTAAAATTTTTTTAAAAAGAAAAGAAAAAGGAATTCGCTTGCAAAAGGCACCTGAGGGCAGCTGCTGGCTGCCTGTGCACGCCTCTTCCGTGCGCGTGGCCTCCCAGCAAAGACGAGCAGAAGAAGGCGTGCTCTCACAGTGCTCCTGCATCCTCTTTGGGTGGACTCCTCAGCCTCCCCTCTACATCTCCCGGTGCGTCCACTGGAGAAATGGCTGATTGCCTGTGCAGCCCCCGCGGTTCCTTTCTCCCTTAACAGGACTCTGATTTTATCCTGGGTGTCGGCTTCCAGGCCACAAAATGACACTTTCCCTCCCGCATTTCAGCCAGGAGTGGTGGAGCAACCCAGGTGTGGACAAGGAGAGGTATACGGACACAGTGGGCAGGCTTCCAGGAAGGTCTTGTAAAGAAATGGACTTGTTGTTTCATCCCATCTCTTTCCTTTACTACCCCCGTTTTTGACTGTGGAATGCAGATACGATGATCAGAGGTGCAGCAGTCATTTGAGATGATGAGAAAAACATGAGGGTGGAGGTCATGGCCAAGGATGAGGGGACCCTGAGGGTGGGGGCCATGGCCAAGAATGGGGGGACCCTGAGGGTGGGGGCCATGACCAAGGATGGGGGGACCGTGAGGGTGGGGGCCATGACCAAGGATGGGGGGACCCTCAGGGTGGGGGTCATGGCCAAGGATGGGGGGGCCGTGAGGGTGGGGGCCATGACCAAGGTTAGGGGGACCCTCAGGGTGGGGGCCATGGCCAAGGATGGGGGGACCATGAGGGTGGGGGCCATGGCCAAGGATGAGGGGACCCTGAGGGTGGGGGTCATGGCCAAGGATGGGGGGACCCTCAGGATGGGGGCCATGGTCAAGGATGGGGGGACCATGAGGGTGGGGGCCATGACCAAGGATAGGGGGACCCTGAGGGTGGGGGTCATGGCCAAGGATGGGGGGACCCTCAGGGTGGGGGCCATGGCCAAGGGTGGGGGGGCCGTGAGGGTGGGGGCCATGGCCAATGATGAGGGGACTCTGAGAGTAGGTTCCAAAGATGGCAGGCAGATGATGAAGTCAGCAATAGACTGGGACGCTGAGATATCCTGGAATCACTGTGGCACACTGGGACTGCTGTCTTAAGTATTTCACATTTTTTGGGTGAAATAAGTCCCTAATGAATAACCTCAAGCCACAGTTTGGTAATAATCCAGTCCCTCCGTGGCACCTCCCCATCATCACCCCCCACCACCACACACAAACACACACACGCACACACATACACAAAGACATTGGATTTTGGCTTTGGGGTGGAACCCTCTGCTTCAGACTTGGGTTCAATCAGTTTTCTCTCCCCTTTGTCAGGAAACGTGACTCTTTTCCTTGGGTGGCAACCTCTCCTAAAGAAAAGAATGTGTTTTGGGTAGAAAGGTCCTTGGTGGCTCCCAAAAGAGAGGAACTCTGTACCTGTCAGTGCCTTCCCCTCGATGCCGTGTCCCCGTGCATGTTCCCCTGTGGTGTCTCTCTGACAACAGCATGCACAACTTTCAAGACTCAACACGGACATACCGTCTAATGAAAAGCTCCCTGACCTGCCCAGGCAGCATCCAGGGCTCCTCTTCTGTGCTTCCCAAGTACGTCCAGGATACTGGGGATAATTGGCTTCTCTCTGTTTCCCTCATGGGAGCTGGGACTGATCCGGAATGTGTCCAGCCAGCCAGTCTCCATCCAGTTCCTGGCTCTCTAACAAATGTTTGTTGAATTAATAAGTGAGTGGCTGTAGAATGCACTTTACATGTAGCTGGATAGATTGGTTGGGACGTTATTGGCCATTTGGTTAGATGCCCTGAGGAAACCCAAAACCTGCCCAGGCCCCATGCCCCTTCTCTTGGAGAAGGCCAGAGAAATGGCAGTATTGTCTCCAGCTGAATGCATGAGTCACCCAGAGTGAGACCAGCAGAAAATCTGTGGTCAAGCCACAGAGTTATGAGAAATAACACTCAATGGTGGAATGACTTGTTACACAAGCAGATACTTGACCCAAGATTCTTTGTCCCCGATTCTCTTTTCCTCCATTCAAGAGGTGACCGGAACTCTTCCCTCCCCCCGCAAGAGGACACGGAGACAGAGACCCAGGTGGGAGGGGAGCGCTGGCCTGGGGACCGTACCCACAGAGTGATGCCAGGTGCGAGCTCAGCCCTTCCTCTGGAGGTGCGTAGAGTGACCAGCTTCTCTGGGCCTCCGTGTCCTCTGTCCACAAGCAGCCTGAGGTGGCACAGTGAGTTTTCCTACTTGAGGACAAGTAGGCTTTCCAGCCAGGTGCCGTAGTGGCAAGGCCAAGAGCATCCTGGAACCTGGGCTGCTCTTGGTTCCAGAGTCTCCTCACCTACTGGAGAAGTCTCCTCACCTACTGGAGAAGCTATTCCTGTATGAGTTTCATATATTGGCTTCAGTATAAAACTGTATTTGAGAAAAGTATTCAGCTGCTTTGAACATGTGAAAATCACTGAACTGGAGTCTTTTTAAGGGCCTTTGGGGACCTCATCTTGAGGAAGTGGAAGCCCATGGCTCCAGCAGGATACTGCTCTCATTTGGTGTCTTGCCACAAATGTCCAGAAAAAGCTAGTGTCCAGACCCACGTGGTTTCACATGTCGCTGGAGAACATGCAAATGTGTGATGGAGGCTCACCGCGAAGACACAGCTGGCATGGAGGGTTGTAGGGAGCACCACTCACAGCACGTCACTCTGAGGTCCCCGGATGAGTGTTCTCAGTGCCGGATAAGCAGAGCCCGGGTCCCCTGCGTACACTTGGGGGTCCAAGTCTTCCCTAAGCTCTCCCGGCCCCCTGTAGAGTGAGTGCATCTGTTGGCCATCTATATACCAGGGGCTTCATGGGATGAAGACCAAAGATGTGTACACTGAAATCAATAAGGCATTAATGAAAAAATTAAGGAAAACACAAAGCAGTGGAAAGATATCCCATGATCATGGGTTGGAAGGATTAATATTGTTAAAATGTCAAAACCACCACAAGTGATCTGTAGATTTGATGCAACCCATATGAAAATACCAATGGCATTCTTCACAGACAGAACAAACAATCCTAAAATTTTTATGGAACCATAAAAATCCCCCAAATAGCCAAAGCAATCTTGGGAAAGAGGAACAAGGCTGTAGGCATCATATTTCTTGAGTTCCAACCATATTGTAAAGCTACACTAATCAAAAAAGCATGTTTAGCATATAAACAGACACATAGGTCGGTAAAATAGAATAGAAATCCCAGAAATAAACCGACACACAGTCAACTGATCTATGACAAGAATCCAAAAAAGGCACAAGGTGAAGGGCAGTCTCTTCAAGAGCGGTGCTGGGAAAACTGGACGGCCACATGGGGAAGAATAAAGTTGGACTCTTAGCTTACACATATGTGAAAATTAACTCAAAATGGATTAAAGACTTAAATGGAAGACCTGAAACCAAAAATCTCCCAGAAGAAGACGTGGGGGGAAATCTCCTTGACATTGGTCTTAGCAATGATTTTTTTTAGATTTGACACCAAAAAGCACAGGCAACAGAAAGAAGTGAAGCGGGGGAGACTCCATGAAATCAGAGGCCTCTGCACAGCACAGGAAGCCATCAAAACACGAGAAGGGAGCACACAGCAGGGGAAGGCAGTCAAAACCATGTATCTACTAGGGAGTTAATATAAAAATATATAAGGATTTCTACAACTCAATAGCAAAAAAGCACATAATCCCATTAAAAAATTGGCAGAGGATCTGAATGGACATCTCTCCCAAGAAGACATGCGGATGGCTGATAAGTACATTAAAACGTGCTCAACATCACTCATCGTCAGGGAAATGCAAATCAAAGTCACAATGAGATGTTACATCACACCTCTTAGGATGACTATTATTATTGTTGTTTTAATACAAACCTTTTAATAATCATCCTAAAAACTTGATGTTAATGGTCCACCTCAGTAAAAACCACTATCCCCCTCTCAACCCAGTGTTGGGTTTGAATTATAGAAAATGCCAAAAATAGGCAACAGTGTCTCCCAGTTCTTCATTCTGACCTAGATAATTTTTTTAATATGGGGGTGGGGGACTAGGGTGGGGAGGGAAAAGTGGGTGATGGGCATTGAGGAGGGCGCTTGTTGGGATGAGCACTGGGTGTTGTATGTAAGCGATGACTCATGGGAATCTACTCCCGAAGCCAAGAGCACCGTGTATACGCTGTGTGTTAGTTAAGTTGACAGTAAGGATGACTGTAATTTAAAAAACAAGAGATAAGTTTGGCGGGACTTGGAGGAGTGGGAACCCTCATGCACTGTTGGTGGGAATGCAAACTGGTGCAGCCACCATGGAAAAGAATATGGAGTTTCCTCAACTCATTAAAAATAGAACCACCATAGGAGCACTTGGGTGGCTCAGTCGGTTGGGCATCTGACTTCGGCTCAGGTCATGTTCTCGCAGTTCGTGGTTTGAGCCCCGTGTTGGGCTCCGTGCTGACAGCTCAGAGCCTGAAGCTTGTTTCCGATTCTGTGTCTCCCTCTCTCTGGCCCTCCCCCACTCATGCTCTGTCTCACTCTGTGTCTCAAAAATAAACATTAAAAAAATTTTTTTTTGAATATAACTACCATATGATTCAGCAATCCCATATCTGGGTTTTTATACAAAAAAATGTAAGTGAGGATCTTGAAGAGGTATCTGAAATCCCATGTTCATTGCAGTATTATTCACAATAGCCAGGATATGAAAATGACTGGAATGTCTGTCCATGGATGAATGGATAAAGATTGGTATGTGCTCACACATATGCGTGCACACACACACACACACACACTGGACTACTACTCAGCTATAAAAAAGAAGGAAATTCTTTCAATTGGGACCACATGGATGGACCTGGAGTTCATATACTAAGTGAAATAAGGCAGGCATGTAATGACAAATGTGGATCTAGAATAGTCAAACTCATAGAAGCAGAGATTGGAAGGGTGGTCACCAAGGTCTGGAGGGAGCAGAAATGTAAGGGTGATGGTCAAACAGTGCAAAGTTTCAGTTATACACAATGAAGAAGTTCTGGAGATCTACCATACAGCATAGTGCTGTAGCTAACAGTGCTGCCTTGTATACTTAAAATTTCCTGGGTGATTAGATCTTATGTTAAATGTTACCCCCCACCCACCACCACATGTGCACAATAATAATAAAAGGGGCAGGAGGAGCATATAAAAGGGGCAGGATGCATTAGATGCATCCGTGAGATTTATAATTTTCTTTATCAAGAAAAACAAAGGGAGTGTGTAAACCTCTAGAAAATGATCAGAGAACCCAACGCTGAGCCAAGTGCATCCCCAGGACACTGATCATGGTCAGAGCACCCATGTTTTCTAGGTGCCTCAACTGTTCTTTCTTTCTATCTATCTATCTATCTATCTATCTATCTATCTATCTATCTATCTAATGTTTATTTTTGAGAGAAAGAGACAGAGAGAGTGTGTGAGTGGAGGAGGGCAGAGAGAGAGGGAGAGGCAGGATCCCAAAATGGGGTTTGATCTTACGAACTGTGAGATCACGACGTGAGCTGAAATCATGAGTCAGACACTTAACCGACTGAAGCCACCCAAGCACCCCTCTCTTTATATATGTTTAATTGAAGTGTAGCCAACACACAATGCTACATTCGTGTCAGGTGCACAGCATCATGACTCCACGGGTTTACACAGTATGCTGTGCTCACCACAAGGGTAGCTATCATCCGTACTGCCTTTGGAGTTTCCTCAAAAAATTAAAACTAGGAATATCATATGATCCAGTCATTCTACTATTGGGTAATTACCCAAAGAAAATGAAAACATAAATTTGAAAAGAGATATGCTCCCCTCTCTACTCACTGGAGCTTTCTCTATAGTAGCCAAGGAACGGAAGTCACCCAAGTGTCCGCCGGTAGACGAATTCAACAGGAAGTTGTTCTGTTTAAACGGTCTCTGCTCTGGGGCGTTATCTGGTGACGTAATGACTGTATTCTTATAAAAGAAGGTCAGCTTTCAGATTTAGATGAAAACTAGAGAAAACGGTCTACATGCTGAAGGAATTTGAACATGGCGGCCCAGAGCCCTCCTCCTGCAAGCTTGGAGGAAGTCTGAATGCACCCCCATCGTTCGTTCGTGCAAATGTGGTTTTAATTCAGAGCAATGAATTCTGCAAACTCACGTCTTGGGCCGGTCCTAATAATAGACTGCCCCCGCCCCGCGCCCCCGCATGCCGGCAGCAGAAAGTGCCGGTCCCAGGAATGTGGCATCGTGATGCAGTTTGCCTGTCAGGCCTGGTCCCAGCAGCAGCTGCCGCTGATTACCGCGAGGGCTGTGTTTTATTTATGACCCACCTCCTGCCTCTCAGGATGCATCAGCACACACTCATGGAAGGAAAATTAGAGGCTCTGGCCAAGGCTTGAGCTTGGGAAATGCACTTTCCCCTCCTTCTGGGCAGGACAGACGTGTCCAAGAGGCCCTGGTGAGCACCAGCCCCGCACAGCTCCGTCCATATGCTGATGCCGGCTCAGACTTGCAACGCTTTCTTTTGTTAACTTGGCCTCCCTTCTCCCCCCCCCCGCAGCTCTGGCCACGCTCGATCCCCAGCTTTCAGGACATACTCCAGGCCCAGCACACACCTTCCAACCATTTCCAGTTGGGCCTGGGGGCCCTTCAGAGTCCCAGACCGTCACCACCTACTTCCTCCTGACCCCACCCCCTTCTACCTTCCACCTCCATCCCTTCTGCAACCTCAGACTCGTGCTGACCCCTCCCCACCTATTCTCAGGGTCTGGCGTCCCTCAGCATGTCTGGACGGGAGCTGGCCCGCGGGTCCCCCTGGACAAGCCATTGCCTGGAGTTCCCGGTATGACATTTCCATACTAATACGCTCCATTCTCTGCCATGCAGTCCGTTTACTCTATTTTTCATCCAAATCTAAAAGCTGACCCTCTTTTATAAGAATATAGTCATTAGGTCACCAGATAATGCCCTGCATTTTTTATCTCTTGAAATCCACATCCACTTTCAAAGCTTTGGGCCCCCAGTTAAAACAGAGACTACTTGGTGAAGGGCTTTAGGGAAAGATCTTATCAGTGAGGGATTCTTCCTCCCTTCGCAGTGATGGCTGAGAAAGCACTTCCCAGTCAAGGCTGCGTCTCAAACACCCGGAGGCTCTCCTTACGTTCCGGAGTCATGTGCAGGGTGCTCTCCCCGGGTTAAAAGGAGAGCCGGGCAGGTCAGGAACAAATGAGGGAAAATTAAGAAGTGAGAGCATTCAGATGCCAGGGACCTGCAATGATGCCCTCGGCCCGTGTGCCTGCACTCAGGAAGGCTCCAAGCCCATTGGCTGGACTTAGAGACCCACTTCCCCTACGCTGCTCGTTAGGACCCAGTACAGAGGGAGGGAATGGGGCCTCTTGTTCAAAATTAGTAAGAATGTCATGATGGTAGCAGCAGAACATTAAAGCAGACCCCTCTGAGGGCACGACCCTGTGCCCCTGCCTGGTCTGTTATCTGTCGCTTATCTCTTTGTGCTTTTTTTTGTCTCATAAGAACTCGCGGTTTTGCTAGCCTTGTCTTAGCTCCCGGGAAATGGTCAGCACCATGGCTGCATGACTAGGAGGTGCCCAGATGCCCTCTGAGGGCCAGAGGCCATGGGAGCTAGTGGAGAGGGGCCTCCCAGACCCGCGTCGTCTGCCCCGCGCGTTGTCCTGAGTCTGTCTCGTTTGACTTGGCCCGTGGCCCCCCAGAGCTCGATTCCTGCACTCAGTCCTGGAAGGGATCCTGGAAGGGTCTGTCTGCCAGGCCCTTGGACAACCCACCCCTGTGGACGGCATTCTGAGGAGACTGCCACCAACTGCAGTCATTAGCTGTCTGCACGTGGGGACTCCCACTGGCCACCTCTCCTAAGCTGTCACTGTGCCCTGAGCAACCTCGCAGACCAGGGGCTGTGCCAGGCCTACGACACTGTCTGTTCTTCCCTACCCTGTCCTGAGTGTGCGGATGGCAGGGTGGCCTCTGGGGGCAGCGAGGGCCACGGGGACCCAGACCCCCAGATCCCAGCAAGACGCCCGTCACCAGGTATGGTGCCCCCGCACCTGTCCAGACCCCAGGAGTGGGGGATGGGAGCAGCATAGGTGAGGGGGGGCCACAGGGATCATCACAGCACTGTGGGGCCAGCTCTAGGGGCTCTTCCCCCTGTGCACAAGGTCAGAGTCCCCAGGAAGACGTGCTCTCTGAAAATAGGAGCGGTGGGATGAAAACCTTGCAAACATGTATGTACTGAAAACCATGCAATTACAAAACAGCCTAACAACAGAACAGACAGCTGCTTTGTCAGGAGCAGGAAGGTGGGCAGGCGGGGCTGTGAGCCGAACCGGGCCCCCAGCTCACCCCGCCGGCCTCCTAAGAGGCAGGTGAATGCCCAGGGCAGAGCCGGCCCCTCCTAGGGCTCTGTCCGGTGAGGCAGTCAGCAGGAGCAGAGAGGCCCGGACACGCATTGGTCAGCTGATGTGGGCTGCGGGTGCTTCTGTTGGTTTTTCAGAAAAAAATGTATGTTTGTAAAAGGGGGGTGGGAGTGCCGCAGCCTAAGAAGGAAATAACAGGTTCCCGCGCCTCGAGGTGTGCTGGGGGCGCGGCCCTGTGTGGGGGGCAGAGGGGCCCAGGCGGTCCTGGGGAACCCCTGCCTCGGAACCCCTTCTAGGACGAGATGCCCTGAGCTGGCAAGTCTGTGAGTGAGGGGCTTCTGCCGGGAGCAGGCCTGGGGTTGCAAAGTAGAAGCACGGGTGTGGGGGCAAAACTGTGAAAACACACGTGCTCACTCACCTGCCCCACACACACCTGAGCCCCTCGTGGCTGCAGGCTCCGCGGGGCACCGGGGACAGGGGACAGGGCCGGCCCTAGCTGTGACTGGCGCGCACAGAGAAGGCAGGGCTGGACAGGGGAGCTCAGAGCAGTCACTGGGGCTACGACCCTGACACCCAGAACCTGAGGTCCTCAGAACAGGGAGGAGGCCTGGGGAGGCCCCGGGGCGGGCGGGCGGGGGTGTCCAGGGCCAGGGAGACCAGCCTCCATGGAGGATGGATGGGCTGGGGCACTACAGGTGTGGGGTCATCAGGCAGGCCTGGAGGTCACCCCGAGGTCCCCAGCTCAGCAGGCCGGTGCCCTAGGTTTCCTTTTGGAGGAAGCTGCCTGAGGGCCTGAGGGAGGGGCAGTGCTGGGACTCCAGCGTCGTGGTCGGTGATCCTGGACGGGAACAGCCAGTATGAGCTGCACTGATTCTGGCTCTGGTAGATAGCAGCACTGGCCTCGGGGTGCTGTGAGGACACACGCCCTCCCCGGCAGCCCACCCTGGGGCCATCGCAGGTGACTGGGATCCCAAGGAACGTGATGCCCAGCAGGGAGGGCAGAGGCAGAAGAGCTGGGGGGGCAGGGGTGTGGCCAGGTGCCGTGGGAAGAGGGTCCTGGTGCAGGGGTGTTGGGGGTGTGGGTGTAGACGGTGACGTGCGCTGTGGCAGGAAGGAGAGCCGGGGCCACCCCACAGTGGGATTGAGGTCCCCAAATGCCTGTACTCTGGGTAGAGCAAGGGAGGCAACACATGTATGGTTTCAGAGAAACAGGAAGGGAAGCGGGAGAGGAGAGGACTCAGCCCATCAAGGGCAAGGGCACCTTCTCCAGAGGTAGACCACACTTGATGAGCATCACGCTGAATTTCTGGCTGAGACGCAGGCAAGCCGGGTGGTCATGTCCAGTTGTACAGGTTGTAAAGTGCACAAGATGCCTGTGATGGTGAAAGGCATCATTCTTGCAGCAGGTGACGTGGGTTTACATCATTTGATGATGGGGGGACCCCACCCTAATCTGCCATGGGCCCCTCGTCGGGTAGGAGCGCAGGGTGTCTGCTGAGCAGGAAGGGAAGGGCCAGGTGGGGGTTTGAAGGAAGATGTAAAACTCCAGAAATCCAGGGAAGAGACGGAGAAAGGAAAGGCCTGTCCCTTTCTCCCGCCCAAGTGATAGCAGGGCCTGCCTGTGACTTGTCATCCTAGGCTGTCACCAACACCTTGCCTCAGGGACACAGTCACAAACAAGAAACCTCAGGAACAGACCTCTGCCATCAGAAAACCTGACATGCCTGCCTAATTTTTTTGGAAAACGAGATGAAGTATTTAATTCCCTTAGTATTTCAAACTTCTCAGCAAAACCATTTCCTTTTAGACCTCCTGTCAGGTTTTTGGGGTTTTTTTAAGTCCTGATGAAATGCAGATCCTGGCAACTTTTACTTAAGCCAAGTGCAGAAGTGTTCACCGGCAGCCCATGGCCACCAGCTCGTGCAGGACCTGGAGGGACGTCAGGATGAGTCTGTCCCAGCCGTGGTGGACGTGGGGCCACCTTGCCTCTGCTCAGGAGCTCACGACATCTGTTTTGTGAATTCTGGGCTCATTCAGGCCAAGGAAGTAGCCCCCGCGGGTACTGTTGGCTTCACTGAAACCCACAGCCCCGTGGGAATTGACATCGTGGACCCGTGGGCACTGGCTCAGGGCCAGTCTTCCTAGGACTTGTGTGGCCACTAGTAATTGATGTCACTTTTCTTTCTCACGAATAGAGGGGTGGAGAGAATAAGTCCCCCCAGGGGCTGATGCCCATTCAAATGACATCATGCTTTTCACGCCCAGAGCCCTTGTCCTCCATCAGGTTACCCGCATGCACACGATAGGGGCGTGCACGCCTATAGTGTTGACCAGTCTCGTTGTCCTCGTGGCGTCCTGGCTCAGGAAGAGCCTCCACAGGGTTACGGGCCCTGCGGTCATCACGGCTGTGCTCAGACCCGGGCCTTGGGGCCAGAGCCGGTGCCACGTCTCCACCCGACACCGTGGGTGACTTCTGTCCTGGCCCTTCCTGTATGAAGGAGGTGGCTGCCCCTGCTTCTCAACGTCGTCACGGGAGCAAGTGTGGGAGGGGTGCACGCATGGGCACTGCAGCGTCCCTCGCACCCAGAACCAGACCTGATGCCGGGACAGGTGCTAACAGTACTTTCGAATGCAGACCCCCAGCACAGGACCTGGCAGAGGACGCCCTGCCGTCATAGGTGGAGTGGTTTCCCACGTGCTCAACCCTCCCCTCATCACTGCCCTGTGTCCGCGGCCCCAGGGCCCAGGACACAGCCTGACAGCCCATGTCGGTCCCCAGAAGGGGGTGCCGGCCACAGAGCTGCCCCCTGAGCGCAGCGATCCTGAGCCGACCTCCACACGGGAAAATCAGAACATTTATTTAGTGCTTGCTGTATGTCAGGATATGGAGGCTTACTTTTCTGCGACTCATTATTTTCTCACAAAAACTAAAGGGCTTGGTTCTCTCGCACTTCCCATCGTGCAGACGAAAGTGGGGCCTCCAGCAGGCAAGTGGCCCATGGGCACGACAATTAAATGAATCACAGAAAGTCAGTTTCCGTTGCTTAACACACAGCAAGCACTAAATAAATGTTTTGGTCTTGTTTCCTCAGAAGGACCGTTTGCCTTAACCACTTAGTCCGTGGCTAAGTCAATGGGTGCCCTCAGACGCTCCAGGGTAGACAGGAGGCCGGACCCCTGCAGGCCTTCCCGCGGGGGTCTCTCCCCCACACTCAGGCCTGAGAAGAGCCTGAAGGAGGCTGTCCTTGCTGCATCGAAACAGACAACCAAGAATATCTGGGGGCCCTTCCCTTTCCAAGAACAGCACAGGCTGCAATTTCTTTTTTTTTTTTTTTTTTTTTTTAATTTAACAAGAGAAAAAAATACCCCTGAATTCCTAGGGGAAATCCAAAGACAGTTATTCCCACCATATTTCGAGGAAGTCTTGAACGCTTCATTGGCGGACGTCGGATTCTCAGAAGGCAACTGACCTTCTGCAAAAGCCATTACAATGTGTCATCTGGATGGGCTTTCGAAATGAAATACTGTCGCCCCTCCAGGCAGAACACTAACCGAGCCATGGGAGCCCTCGCTGGGCCCCGGAGGAGCCCGGACCTGCTAGTGACCGCACTGTGGGCCAGAGACGTCCCCGCTCGGCCCCCGAGGGTCCCGCGTGGGGGACACTGCACGTTTCCACCCAGCAGGCCAAGGCGAAGCTCGAGGGGACGTTCGTTTCCCGAATAGGCCGCCTGCTTTCAGTGAGGCGAGGAGCCTGAGGCCATGATGTGTGCCCAGGGCTGCTTCTGGGATTCCCAGTGCAGCAGGATGTGTGTTCCCTAGTGATGGCAGGGAGACGGGCTCGCATTCGCAGATGACTCTGGGTGACCGACCCTGTGACGTGGGAAACGAGACTGGAGGGAGAAGGAACCTGCCCCAGCCCACCTAAGTAACCAGAGCCCAGGGCCCCCTCAGAGCCACGTGTTGTCTGCGGCCGTGGGGGTCCCTCTAGCACGGCTCCCCGGCCCGTGCCCACTGACCCATCACCTGCCCGCACGGCATCTCGGGGTGTGGGGAGGCACACCTGCCCTCCCGTGGCTCACCCAGACCCCCGGTGCTTGCGGGCTCAGATGAAATCTTGTGGCTCACGACTGCTGGGGCCAGGGTGGGGTGGGTAGTGAGGATGGTCCACGCATCGTACGTCTGAGTGTGTTAAAGCCCTGGTCCCAGCCCAAAGGAGCCCATGACCCAGGTGCTTGTGCACAGGCGTGTGGGCCTGCCAGCCGGTCCCTCTAATCTCTGGGTCACCCCCAGGGGCAGGAGAGCACACTGGAGGGGTGGTCAGCCTTCGGGGAGAGGACTAGTGGAGGTGGGCTTGGGTGTTTGCACCCAAGGGTTTAGGGTCCCTCGAGTGTGATCTAGAAGGAGCAGTGCAGGCCCCGGGTGGTGTGGCCTCCTGACCCCGTGAATGCGTCTGCTGGAAGGGACCCAGCAGGCAGGTGCAGTGTGAGCCCTGACCACGAGCCCCTCCTGCTGGGCTGAGGGCCAGGCCAACATCTGCCCGGTCCCATCTTCCGCTGAGTGACGCCAGCCTTTCCAAGCCATGTGCCGCCCCTGGGAGTAACGTCTGCTTCGTGTCCCGGTGAACAGGTCTGCCGTGGCCCACCTGCCCAGGGTCCCCTCACCGTTGTCACCTGCTGAACGCCCGACCTCAGCTCTTCCCACACTGTCTCACAGTTATCTCATGGTCTGCCTTCCGGACCAGATGTGGATCCTGTCTAAACAAGGTGCCCAACACAGAGTTGGCATTTAGGCAACACATGGCCTTGGCTTCCTCTCCATCCTGGAGAAATGAGAGAGATCGGCTTCTGCCCAGGGTCACGGGTGCCAGGGAAAAGGAGGTTACAGCAAGGTGTGCTCAGGTTGCCTTCTCCCCAGCACTCCTCAGGCCAGGGGCCGAGCTCAGCACTGTGCCGCCCCCCCCCCCCCCCCCCCCCCCCAGCAAACAGCCATCAGACAGTTGCTGGGTGTCATGCCCTGGCTGGACATTGGTGACACAGAGGAGTCTCCCATCGGTGCAAACACTGGTTCTGAGCTTACACTTAGGGGCAGCTCCGTGTGCCTGAGCCCGTGTCCTACCAGTACACACTGTCCAGTTGGGTACAGCAGCTCTGTGTGGCTGCTTTGTCCCGGGAGACCAGGGAGCAGAGGTTACTTTGTGGGGAGCCCCAGACACCAGGCAGGAGGCAACCATGAGCACAGGAGTAGAGGGGCAGAAGAGGGAGCCAGTGGCAGGAGCTCAGCTGTCTCCAAACACACCCACCGATGGGGTCAAAGCTTGACGGGAACAGGGGCGGCAGAGAAGCAACGAGGGTCAGGAGGGGGCGGGGCCAGCTTCTGCTGGGGAGGAAGCGAGGGACCGTACCCGTTCCACATGTGACCACTGAGTGGGGGGCCACGGCCAGCAAGTCATGGTAATCCGGGTGCTCCGGAGAGAACAAAGTGCGGGCCCTGGGAGGTCATCGCAAGGTGACCCTCAGTTGAGGGATCTGGCAGTGGTTGGAATGAGGGGCCGAGACTGACCGAGCTGGATCAGGTTTCAGGAGTCTGTCAGCAAGACTCCGCGCTGGACCGTCGGGCAGGGGTGAGGGGGAAAGGGGTCCACCCTGTGTGGTGGTGCCGTGGCTGAGATGAGCCAGCGCAGGGTGGGGTCTAGTCCCTGGCAGGCCAGGAAGAGAGAGGGGGAGGACGCGTGGCCAGGGGTGGAGGCGGAGTGCGGCTGCTGAAGTCAAACCTCACTTGGAGTCTGTCGTACGGAGCCCGCAGCTCCTTTTCCTACTGACATGATAACCGCTGGCAAGGCCCCGGGCAAACCCACGATGCACTGACCACAGAACGAGTGGGCCGCTGCCGCAGGGCACGCACGTCCAGGGAAGAGCCTGGGTTTCCCTCGGGCAATGCCAGGTCACAGTGGTAAAGAAAAGCAGAGCCAGCGGAAGCCGAAGCAGTTAAAGCAGATTTTATTCAGGAATTACTGCAACAGGGGAAAAGAAACCTCAATCTGGAACTTGGTTCCATTCCAAGTATGGCAGGGACAAGGGGGATTTATGGCCAAGGAGCCGGTGGGGGTCAGGGGATGGAAAATCACTAAGAGGAAGTGTCACGGGTTGGTGGGAAGGGGGTGGTTTCTGGCTGAACCAACCTGACAGGAATTCTGAGGGCAGGGCAGGTGATCAGGCATCATCCAAAGGATGGAGAAGGATGAGGGGATCTCAGAGACACTGGGGGTGATCAGATATTGAGGGTGAGGGCTTCTGGCTAAGCTGACTTAGCAAAAATTGTGCTAAAATTGGGCAGTGCAAAGGCAGATGCGAAGTCCAAATCCCAGGCATATTTGGGAAGAGCGTTCAGAGGAGCCCGACTGAAGTTTGGCCAAAGAGGGTCTTTACCAGTAGCTCACTTCCACCCCAAGCCCTTTCCCGCCCCCCACCCGCACCCCCACCCCACCACCGAGGCCTGGGCACAGAGAGCAGGGCCAGCGTGGCAAAGTGAAAACACACTGAACAGTCACACGCAAGCATGTGAAAGTGTAAATCATACTGGTAAAGGCAAAATTGCAGACAGATTCAGAATGCTGTACACTGTAATGCTGATATTACTTTTAACCCTGACATAAAAGTTAAAATATAAACATTTATTAATGGCTGCACAAAAGAAAAAGAAGCAGACTCTGAAAACAAAAAAAAGAGTGTGTGGAAGGGAGTAAAGTGTAGAGTTTTATAGGCAATGTAAGCTAAGGTGTTATTAATGTAAAATAGATCGTTCATGGGCACCTGGGTGACTGTCAGTTAAGCGTCTTACTCCTGATTTCGGCTCAGGTCACAGTCTCATGGTTTGCGGGTTTGAGCCCCATGTTGGGCTCTGCGCTGACAGCATGGAGCCTGCTTGGAATTCTCTTCCTCTTTCTCTGCCCCTTGCTCATGCTCTCTCTCAATCTCTCTCTCAAAAATAAATAAATAAATAAATAAACATTAAAAAAATAAAATAGAGGGTTTATAACAATAAGATATTTCATGCAAGCCCAAAGATAGCCACAAAAAAGAAAAAAAAACCTATAATAGCCACACAAAAGACAAAGAGAAATGAATCAAAGCAAATCATCAAATATCCAAGGAAGACAGTGAGAGAGGGACCAAACAATTGCAAAATAGAAAAGAACAAACAAAATGCAATAGTGAGTCCTTACCTGTTAATAATTATTGCAAGTGTAAATGGATTAAACTCACTAATCAAAAGGCATTGAGTAGCCAAAGGAATTTAAAATAAAACAAAACAAAACCAAAAACCCAGAATCCAACCATATGTGACAAGAGACTCACTTTACCTTTAAGGACACTCACAGGCTAAAAGTGAAGGGATATGCTATTCCAAACAAATGGTAACAACAACAACAACAACAACAAAGCGAGAGTAGCCATGCTACTAATAAACTTTAAGTCTAAAAGTGTCATAAGATATCAACAAGGTCACTATATAATAATAAAAGTGTCAGTCAACAGAAAGATACAACATTTATAAATATACGCACTCAACATCAAACCACTTAATGTTACAAAGCAAATATTGATGTATCTGAAGACAGAAAGAGACAGCAATACAATAATAGCAGAGGACTTAATAGCCCACTTAACATAATGGATATATCATTTAGGCAGAAAATCAACAAGGATTCAGCAATCTGGAGCACTGTGGACCAAATGGACCTGACCGACACACACAGAATATCCCACCTAACACCAGAAGAACACACATTGTTCTCAAGCACACACAGAATGTTCTCCAGGATAGATCCCTTGTTAGGACACAAAACAAGCATCCCCAAATTTGAGGAGCTTGGAATCACATCAAACACCTTTTCTGACCACAACGTGATTTCTTCTTTGACTCTGTTTGAGTGTGTTGTTCACTTTTCACATATTTGTGAATTTTCCCATTTTCCTTCTCTTGCTGACTTCTACTTTCATTGCATTGTAATCAAAAAAGATACCTGTTATGATTTCAGAACGTTTCCCCCGCCCTTCCTTTATCAGTGTGATGAATAAAAATTGTATATACTCATGGCGCACAATGTGATGTTTTGATATACATATACACTGTTACCACGATCACCACAATAAAGCTAATTAACATATCCATCACCTCACAGTTGTCGTTTTCTACCTTCATCTTGCATAACCGAAACTTTGTAACCTTTGACCTCCCCCAGCCCCTGGCAACCACCAGTCTCCTCTCTGATTCAGGTCTGTTTTGGTTTCACAGGTAAATATTCGTCTTTCTGTGTCTTGCTAGTTCACCCAGCATAATGTCCTCCAGCTCCATGCAGGTTTTGCAGGATTTCCTCCTCCTTTAAGGTTAATAATTCCGTCCTGTGCATACACAGCCTCGCACACACATATTCTTTACCTGTTCACCCCCTGGTGGACATTTAGGTCGTTTCCATACCTTGACTAGTGTGAATAATGCCGCAGGGGACATGGCAGTGAGAAGACGTCTTGTCTCAGGTAATCCTGATTTCCATTCCTTTGAATGTTTACCCAGAAGTTGGATGGCAGATCACATGTGGTCCTTTTATTAATTTTTTGAGGAACCTCCATACTGTTTTCCAGTGACTGTACCAATTTACATTCCCACCGATAGTGAGCAAAAAGTTCCCTTTTTTCCCCTACATCTTCACCAACACTTGTTATTTTTCGTCTTTCTGATAATAGCATTTCTGCCAGGTGTGAGGTGCTGTTTCATGTGGTTCTGATTTGCATTTTCCTGACATTAGTGATGTTGAGAGTCATTTAGATACCGGTTGGCCATTTGTAGTCTCCTTGAAGAAACTGATAGTCTATTGCTTTTTTAAAAATTGGGTTATTTGGCTTTTTTGCTCTTTGGTTGAAGGAGTGAGTTCCTTATATATTTTGGTTCTTAGCCCCTTATCAGATATGGGGTTTGCAAATATTTCCTGCCATTCCATAGATTACTTTTTCCATCTTCCGATTGTTTCCTTTGTTCCGCAAAAGTTTTTGGTTTGATGTCATCTCACTTATCTTTTTTGTTGTTGTTGTTCCCTGTGCTTTTGGTGTCACATCCAAAAAATTGTTGTCCAAGAAGTTTTTCTGTATGTTTTATTTTCTCTAGTTTTGTGGTTTCAGGTCTTATGCTTAATTATCCAGTCAATTCTGAGTTTGTTTTTGTGTGTGGTGTGAGGTAAGGGTCCAACTTCCTTCTCCTGCATGTGGACACCCAGTAACATCATTTATTGAAGAGATATTCTTTTCCTATTTTGTGTTTTTAGCACCCTTGTTGAATATCAAATATCAACAAAAGTAAGATGGTTTTTAAAAAGGTAAACAAAATCAACACACATGTAGCTGGACCAAGCAAAAAAGAGCAAATACTCAAATAAATAAAATCAGAAATGGAAGAGGAGATATTGCAATATCCATTATTCTAAGTGGGGCATTGAATCTCCTTGCTATTATTGTATTGCTGTCTATTTCTCACATCAGTTCTGTTAGTATTCTTTACATATTTAGGTGCTTTGGTGTTGGATGCATATATATTTTCCTGATGAAATGAACCTTTTGTCATTATATAATGACTTTGTCTTCTGTGAGAGTTTTTAACTTAGAGACTATTATGTCTGATATTAGCATATGTGAGCACAGCCATCCTGCTTCCTTTTGGTTGCCATTTGCATAAAATATCTCTTTTCATGTACTTAGTTCTAGCCTTCTGTGTCCTTAAACTGAAGTGAGACTCTTAAAGATAACATATAATTGGATCTTTTTATTTTTATTCATTCAGCCACTCCATGTCTTTCGATTAGAGAATTTAACGCATATATATTTACAGTTATCATTGATAGGTAAGGACTTACTATTGCCATTTCGTTACTGTTTTCTATTTGTTTCGTACCTCTTTTGTTCCTCTCTTTTTCTCCTACCGTCTTATCTTGGCATTTTACATACATTCTTTTACATCCTCTGTCCTCAACCTATTGGCTTTTCCTTCGGTCTTGTCACCTGGTCACCACAAGAGGACTGCCACAGTTGACTCTCACAACCTCATACAAATATGTACGAAGGCTGAAAAAAAGGGAAAAGAATCTCTTCTCACATTCCTTTCTTCTTTTATCAGGGAGGACAGAATCTTCCAGAAATCTCCCAAGAGATCTCTCCTTGGATTCCATTAGCCGGAACTGGGTCACATGGCTATGTTTAGCTGTAAGGAAAGCTGGTAAAATGAATACCTGATATTTTCAGCTTGAATCGTGGGGCCCGGCCAAAAAGAGAACAGTAACTAACAGAGTCCGACAGACCAACACCCACTGTTTGGCATCTATTGTGACAGATCTGGGGCAGGGAACTGCAGAATGTCAGGAATTCCCCTTAAGACTTTCCCAAGTTTCCTCATTAGTGTAATAAGTAAAAACTAAGATACTGGTTTCCAAATGATACCTTGAATATAAAAGCCCCAGCCAGAACATAACCACAAACATGACCATGAGTCTAATATTAGAGAGGGAAAGAAAACAATATCGTCCTTGATTTTCGAGTAGACAATTTTAAAACTCAAAATAGGACAAATTCTCAAGAGTTTATGGAATCAGAGGCACAAAGTGTAAAATATTTCATCATGGATTTATGCACTAGACAACATTCAAAAAACCATGTTAACATGCAGTTAGTTAAAAAGTCCTATCATCACTTTGAAACTCAAATCAATATTTTCACCTTAGTGCTTCTAAGTAGCTGGTATTTTCGCCACTTAGGTTTGTGAGCTCATTTGTTCCTATCAATACTCGTTCGCTGCTTTGCATGTTAGTAAACAAATTTAACATCTTGGTAACTGTGTGTTTAGTTAATGTCCATTCTCAGAAACACCTCCACAATCACAAATTTGGTCTGCAGGATTGACTTTGATTGCAAATGAGGTTTAGATTCTGAAGTCAAGCGTAGAATGAGGAGCCTAGCTGGAGAAATTAGATATGAAAAAAATATATAAAAGGATCCAAATCAGAAGGCAAGAAGTAAAATTAATTTCCTTTTGCAGATAATATAATAGTGTGTAAAAAAATCCTTAAGACTCCATAAAAAATTTGTTAGAACTAATAACTGAGGAGCGCCCGGGTGGCTCAGTCAGTTAAGCATCCAGCTCTTGATTTCAGCTCAGGTCATGATCTCACGGTTCATGAGTAAGAGCTCCATGTCAGGCTCTGCACTGACAGCACGGAGCCTACTTGGGGTTCTCTTTCTCTCCCTCTCCCTCTGCCCCTCTCCTGTTCCTTCTCTCTCTCTCTCAAAATAAATTTAAAAAAACATTTTAAAGTAAAAAAATAAATAATATAACTGAATTCAGTAAAGTCACAGGATACAAAATCAACATACAAAAACCAGTTGCATTTCTGTAAACTAACAACGAACTATCCAAAAAGGAAGTTAAGAAATTACCACTTATGACAACATCAAAAGGAATAAGATACCTAGGAATGAATTAAGGGGGTGAAGGACTTGTATACTGAAAAGTGCATCATTAATGAATAAAATTAAAGAAGACATAAATAAATGGAAAGTTGTATGGAAACCAATTTGACAATAAATTTCATATATTAAAATAAATAAATAAATAAATAAATAAATAAATAAATAAATGGAAAGACATCCACGTTCATGGATTGGAAGAATTATTATTAAAATGTCTATACTACCCCAAATGACCTTCAGATTCAATGCAATCCTTATCAAAATCACAGTGGCATTTTTACAGAGACAGGAAAGAATTCTAAAATTCATGTTGAACCAAAAAGAAGCTCAAATCTTACGAAAGAAGAACAAAACTGAAGGTGTCACATTTCCTGATTTCAAAATGCATTACAAATTTACAATAATTAAAAGAGTATAATACTGACATAATAACAGACATATAAACCAATGGCAAAGAGTAGAGAGCCCAGAAACAACTGCTGGCCAATGCGTATATGGTCAAGGGTGCCAAAAACACACATGGAGAAAGGGAAGTCTTTTCCACAAACGGTGCTGGGAAAACTGAATGTCCACACGCAAAGCAATAAAATTAGACTCTTATCTTACACCACACACAAAATTCAACTGGAGAGGGATGAAAAGCTGACACATAAGACTGGAACTCTAAGACTCCTAGCAAAGACCTGAGGGAAAACCCCATCACATTGTTCTGGTCAATGATTTTTCTAATAGGACACCAAAAACACAAGCAACAAAACTAAAAATGAAGTATAGCCAAACAGTAAACTCCATCTGCACAGCAAAGGAAACAATGAAAAGAGAGGAAGGACAGCCGAGTGTAGGCAACTGACAGAATGGGAGAAAATATTTGCAAACCATCTATCTGATACAGGGTTAATATCGAAAATGTATGAGGAACTTGTTCAATTCAAAAGCATACGTAGATACCTAAGTTTAAATAGAGCAAAGGACCCAGATATCAGTTTCTCCGAGGAGACATACAATGGCAACAGGAGTATAAAATGATGCTCAACATCACCCATCACCAGAGAAATGCAGTCAAAGCCACGATGAGCTATCACCTCACACGGTTAGAATGTCAGGATGGCTATTGTATATAAAGACAGCAAGTGTTGGCGAGGATGTGGAGAAATGGGGATTCTTGTGCACTGTTGGTGGGAATGCAAAGTGGTCGGCAATGGTAGAAAACAGTATGGAGGTTCCTCACAATTTAAAAACAGATATACTCTATTATGTGACAATGATACTTCCACATATTTGTCCAAAAGAATTGAAATTACCATCTCAAATAGATATTTGAACTCCTGTGTTTATTTCAGCATTATTCACAATAGCCAAGATGTGGCAACAAGCTAAAAATCCACTGGTGGACAAGTAGATACAGAAAAGGTGGTATATAGACATAGATGAAACTTGAGAATAACATCCCAAGTGAAATAAAACAGTCACAGAATGACAAATACTGGATGTTATCCTTATAGGAGTTATATAGTCAAACACACTGAGGCAGAGAGTACAATGGTGGTGGCCAGGGTAGGGTATAGGGGAATATAAGGATTTGCTACTCAATGGATATAAAACTTCAGTTATGCAACATGATTAGGTTCTAGAGATCTGCTGTACAGTATTGTGTTTCTGGTTAACATTACCGTATGTTACATTTACAAATTTGTTAAGAGGGTAGGTCTCATGTCAAGTATTCTTATCATGCACATACAAAATGAGCTGAGAAAACTCCCAACAGAATAAACCCAAAGAAATCCATATCAAGATATATATAATTGTCTCACTAATGAAAACTAAAGCAAAGAAAAATAATGTTGAGATCAGTGATAAAGAATGGCACGTTCATAGGGGAAAACTATTTAAATGCAGGTAATTTCTCACCAGAAACCATGGAAGCCAGAGGGAAATAGTTCAACATCTTTAAGTGCTTAGGGGGGAGAAACCCTGCCAACCCTGAATTCTGTATCCAATGAAAACATTTGTTAAGAATGAAGGGCTAATAAAGACATTCTTAGATGAAGAATAAGTAAGAGTATTTGTCACCAGCTTACCCACCTTAAAAGAAGGACTAGAGAAGGTGCTTTTAAGCTAGCCACGCAAAAAGCTATTCAAAGAGTTACACTAAAAATCCCCACTCTAGATATATCAAAATGAAAGTCTAAAATGTTTAAGTAACCCATAGGAAGGCAGAAAAAGGAAAAGAGAAAAATGAAAACAAGAGAGAACAGAATACATTTATACGTACATACACATATACATAGTTTAAGTCCCACTATATCAATAATTACATTAAGTGTAATTACATTACATTTAAATGCTTTAAACACACAAATTAAAAACAGAGAGTGGCAGAGTAGATAAAATTCATAATCCAAAATATTCTGTCTCTAAGAAATTCACTTCAAATATATTAATATTGGTAGGTTAGAAGCAAAAGGATGGGAGATATATGCCATATGCTGTGGAAACATTAATCAAAGGATAGGAAAAGTGGTTATAATAATAACAGATAAAATGGACCACAGTACACACAAAAATTACCGGAGACAGAAAGATTACAGAATGATTAAAGGGCCAATTTATGAGGAAGATCTAACAATAAACATGTATTCATTAAACAAGAGAGTTTCAAACTCTGTGAAGCAAAACTGATAGAAAGGAAAGGAGAAATAGAAATCCACACTTAGAGTTTGCAACTTCAACCCTTCTTTCTCAGAAACTGATAGGGGAACTAGAAAGAAAATTGGCAAGTAAATAGAAGACCTCGATAACACCATCAACTAATAGGATCCAATCAACATTTTAATCATTTTTGGGTGTGCAATTCAGTGGCATTGAGCACATTCACACTGTTGCGTGAACTTTCATCTCCAATACTTTTTCATCATTCCGTGCTGAAACACTTTACCCATTAAAAAATGACCCCTCCTTCTTAGTCACTGGTAACCATTGTACTTTCTGTGCCTATGAATTTACCTGTTCTAGCTCTCCCACACTGATGGAATCAATATTTGTCCTGTCTAGTTTATTTCATTTAGTCTTCAAGGTTCATCCATGTTGTAGCATGCATTCTGATTTCCTTCCTTTTTCAGGCTGAATAATATTCTATTGTGTGTATGTGTATACACACACATACACACATATTTTGCTTATCCATTCATCTGTTGAAGGACATTTGGATTGTGTTTTCACCTCTTGTATGTTGTAAATAATGTATCTATGAACACTAGCAGACAAATATCTGTTCAAGCCTCTGCCTTCTTTTCTTTTTTTTTTCCTTTAAGAGAAAGAGAGGGTGGGGGAGGGGCAGAGGGAGAGAGAGAATCTTAAGCAGTCTCTATGTACCAGCATGGAACCTGACGTGGGGCTCGATCTTACCAGCCATGAGATCTGACCCAAGCCGAAATCACGAGTTGGATGCTTAACTGACTGAGCCACCCAGGCGCCCCAAGCCTCTGCTTTCAATTCTTTTGTGTATATATCCAGAAGTGGAATTGCTAGATTATTTGGTAGTTATATTTTTAATTTTTTGAGGATTCTCCATATTGTTTTTTATAGTGGCTGCACTATACCATTTTCTATTCCTACCAAGAGTGTACAAAAGGTCCCTTTTCTCCACATCCTCATCAATACTTGTTATCTTTTTAAATAATGACTATCCTAACAGGTGTGAGGTAATATCTCATTGTGGTCTTAATCTGCATTTCCCTGATGATTAGTGATGGTGAAAACATTTTTATGTATTTGCTGACCACATGTATGTCTTCTTTGAAGAAATGTCTCTTTGAGTCTTTGCCTATTTTAAAATCAGGTTGTTTTTTTTTTCTATTGAGTTGTAGGAGATATAGAGATAGATAGATAGATAGATAGATAGATAGATAGATAGATAAAAGATGGATAGATGATAGATAATAGATGATATATAATAGATAGATGATAGAAGATAGATGAATGCAGGGATAGATATAACATTATTGAGATTAATGCATACGTAATAGGAATCACTCACTTAAAATGTACAATTCAGTAGCTCTTGTATGTTTATAGAGCTGTGCAACCACCACCATCATCAATTTTGAGCATGCGCATTAACCGTCCCCCAAACTGCATACACATATCAGTGACTCCTCATTTCCCCAGCCCCCCAGTCCCAGGCTTTCTGGCTCTATGGATGTGCCCATTCCAGATATTTTATGTAAGTGGCATCACACAGTGAGGCCGTTTGTGACTGGCCTCTTTCACTAAGTGTAATGTTTTCAGGGTCCATCCATGCTGTGGCAGGTATCGAGATTTCAAGAATACCTTGTGCTGGGGGTACACCTCCATACAGTCCCGGGGTGGGGGCAGGAGACAGGACTGCCTACTGTCAGGAGCTAAAGTGAATGAATCAAAACCCAGTAAAAGCATGTCATTTGGTTATAGAGATAACAACCCAAAGAAACAACTAAACAGTTAAAAGGTGGTATCTGTGGAGAATCTTGGTGGATTTTTTTCATCAGGATTTTTTTCTTTGGAGGCCTTTTGTGTGACTTAATATTCTAACGATACAAGGTTTTTACTTTAAAAAATCTTTTTGGGGGCGCCTGGGTGGCGCAGTCGGTTAAGCGTCCGACTTCAGCCAGGTCACAATCTCGCGGTCCGTGAGTTCGAGCCCCGCGTCGGGCTCTGGGCTGATGGCTCAGAGCCTGGAGCCTGTTTCCGATTCTGTGTCTCCCTCTCTCTCTGCCCCTCCCCCGTTCATGCTCTGTCTCTCTCTATCCCAAAAATAAATAAACGTTGAAAAAAAAATTTATAAAAAATCTTTTTGGATAAGTTTTTTTTCCATGTTTATTTTTGAGAGAAACAGAGACAGAGCATGAGCAGGGGGGAGCAGAGAGAGAGAGGGAGACACAGAATCTGTCAGCACAGAGCCTGACGCGGGGCTCGAACTCATGAATTGGGAGATCACGACCTGAGCCAAAGTTGGACACGTAACCAACTGAGCCACCCAGGCGTCCCTACAAAATCTTTTTAACTTCACTTGAAAATGCTTGTGACTTAGCCTGGCTCTTTACTGTCTGTTATTTTATTTTGGAAATGAATGTAGTGCCCAGCATAGCCAAGAAAGCATCCCAGAGCCACGTGGGTGTGCAGAAAGACCTGTGTGTTTGTACTGCATACATTAAAACTTGGGTTTATTTTCCAAATGCAACGATTTCATCTCTCAGTTGCTCCCCGACCGTTCTCATTTTGTCACTATCCCTCCGTATTAATTGCAAGCTTAGCTTTTCTCCTCCCTTTTGTGACCTCGTAGCCAAAACCAGCTGTCCCTGTGTTGCTCTCTGTGTCCTCTGAGCTTCCACATGGCCCAGGGACAGCGACCTGATGCCTCTTCCTGTAGTTTAGGAGCCCTCAATGCTTCTCAAGGGCATGGCCTTTTCCTCGCATAAGTAGGAAGGAAATAAGGCAAATCAGAACCAGAAGGAAAGCATTCCATGGTCAGAAACATCAAGAAGCTTTCTAGGGGCGCCTGGGTGGCTCAGTCGGTTAAGCGTGAGTTCGAGCCCCGCGTTGGGCTCTGTGCTAACAGCTTGGAGCCTGGAGCCTGCTTCGGATTCTGTGTCTCCCCCTCTCTCTGCCCCTCTCTGTCTCAAAAATAAATAAATATTAAAAAAAAATTTTAAAAAGAAGCTTTCTAAAGCCTAAATATTCCCTACAATTCCTGTTCATTCATTCATCCCTGGTTCGTTCGTGTGTTCACATGGTTGGAGAGTTTGTGTTTTGGTAGCTTCAGGGCTGCTGATGTGAGAAAGGGACAGAGAGCGACATCACAGGCTCTCTTCCTTCTCCCTCTTCACTGGGGGAAGCTCACGGCCGCCCCTCAGCCCACACCTTGGGAGGGAGGGCATTTGCTCTGGGGCTTCAATCTTCTGATTTCCCAGTGTGGTTTGCCTCCTACTCAAAACTTACAAAGTCGGGGTGCCCGGGTGGCTCAGTCGGTTAAGTGTCCGACTCTTGACTTCGGCTCCCGTCATGATCTCACGGTTTGTGAGTTCGAGCCCCGCATCAGACTGTGTGCTGACAGCTCAGATCAGAGCCTGGAGCCTGCTTGGGATTCTGTGTCTGCCTCCCTGTCTGCCCCTCCCCACTGGTGCTCACACACACACACACACACACACACACACACACACACAGACGCACACGCACACTTTGTCTCTCTCTCTCTCTCTCTCAAAAATAAGTAAACTTAAAGAAAAACTTAACAAAGTTCACAGTTGAAAGAAATGAAGACACTCCCTCTAGCAATACATTTCTTATCAATTGTCCATTTCAGATGAAAGAGACTGAAATTACTGAGAGGCCCAAATTCCACAGAAGCAACAAGCCAGGGGCAGTCAGTGTTGGAAACAAAAACATCACTGCAAATCTCGAGCCCAGTCACTGATGTTACCAAGCCAGAACCAGAGCTTAAAACCCATTTTGATGTTTTCAATTAAGTCTTTCTTTACTAAAATGTGACTAACCTCAATATTTAAGTTACTGTTACTACCTCTTTCCTTTTTGAACAAAGACCAAGTTTCTTACTGTGTTTGGTGCTCCCGGGGCCTTTTCGCGGCTGCTTTTGAAAGCGTACAGCCAAGTGGGTACCCCAGCCCGGGAAGCGCCCGGAATTCCCAAACGTACAGGCAGGAAGCATGAGGATTCATCTCAAAGTTCACATCGACCCTGAAATCTTGGGAAGAATGGCCTGCAGACAACAGCGCCTGGGTCTATAATATTTATAATTTAAGCAACCACAACCACGTATTACCCGGTCTCCACCAGCGAGCGTCGACAAGCGCTAAGGAGGTGCACGCCACAGGACCGAGGGCACCACCGCCCTGTTCAAGGGCAAAGGCTGTGGCAAAATTAGCCCACACGTTTTGCAGGAAGAGTTTCCCCACATAGTTTTGCTCATCACTGTCCTTTGAGCCTGGCATCCACAGGCAGAGAACGCTAACCCGTGATAGCCGGCAGGCGGTTCACTCTGGAGGAGTTTCTCGATGCTGGCCCGGATCTTCCGTGATGGTTTCTGGGTCGCTGTGTAGCAAAGACAAAAATCACATTTTTCTCTTTCACATCTGAAAGGAGTTTTCTTGTCACAGAGTATGTTGGGATGAGGAAAGCGGGACACAATTCCAGATTCCTTTTCTCTCACTTACCCATGAAACAAAGTCATTACGGAAAACACCGCACGTGCCAGGCCAGAGCTGGGGAGACCTCGGTGAACAGCCCACAGTCCCAGCCTCGCGCTGCCTCCCGGTATAGAACTCTCTCCACTCACCCACTCATTCACGGCTCTTGATCTGCAGGACATGTAAGGACACCAGAGAGCCAATGGCAACCAGTAAAGAAATATTCCTCGTGAATCATATTTAAAAAAAATTTTTTTTTCAACGTTTATTTATTTTTGGGACAGAGAGAGACAGAGCATGAACGGGGGAGGGGCAGAGAGAGAGGGAGACACAGAATCGGAAACAGGCTCCAGGCTCTGAGCCATCAGCCCAGAGCCTGACGCGGGGCTCGAACTCCCGGACCGCGAGATCGTGACCTGGCTGAAGTCGGACGCTTAACCGACTGCGCCACCCAGGTGCCCCATGAATCATATTTAAAAAGAGAGACAGTGGGGGCACCCGGGTGGCTCAGTCAGTTACGCGTCCGACTTCAGCTCAGGTCATGATGTCACGGCTTATGATCTCACAGCCCCACGGTGGGCTCCATGCTAACAGCTCAGAGCCTGGAGCCCGCTTCGGATTCTGTGTCTCCCTCTCTCTGTCCCTCCCCTACCCATGCTCTATCTCTTTCTGTCTCTTAAAAATAGTAAATAAACATTAAAAAAAATTTTTTAAAGAGAGGTGTTCAATAATTATGATCACCAGACCTTCAATCTGTTGTTTGCCCAAAACCCTAAGATCCTTTTTATAAGCCAGCAGTTTCCTAGCAGCTGAGAAGATAAATTTATGTTTCTTCTTGTGTTGGAAAGCCATAGGAGGGCAGAAAACAATCTCCTAGAATTTACCATCTGTTTTGATTGACTTACGGGTAATTTTTAATCTCAACTCCTGGGAAACCACAGCGTGGCTCCTTACAGAAACCTCAAGGACACAGCACCATGTCTTAAGTTCACGGCAAAGGCTTAGCCAGTGTAGAGAGAGTCTGTTGCTGGGAATCTTTGCAAGACAGAACCCCCCTCCTGGGGCCTCACCAAGGTGTGTGCTCTTCAGGAGGCTGATTCGTAAGGGTCTGCTCGGTGGGATAAAAACCAGCTTTACCTAGACCGGCAACTTTTTCCCCTTCTTTTTTTCTGCCATAGAGCAGTTTGTGCGAACTGTCAAAGCCTAAAAGAGTAAAGCTCTTTAAGGACAGAAAGTGTGTTTCGGTTCATGTGGCCTCCCCGACACCCACTACGTAGTAAGTGCTTGAAGAATTCAAGCCAAACTAGAAGTTCTCCTCTTGGATGGGGAGAGAATGACAACTGTACGTATCACCTCCTGCTGTCCCCACCATGTGCGGGACGGTCTCTGGCCAAGAGCCGAAGGGAGTGAATGTGCTGCGGTGAGAACAGGGCTCCCAGGAGAACCGGCCAGGCCATTGGCCCAGAACAGGGTGTGGAGGCTGAACGCGGGTCCAGGAGGCTCCTGGGCGTCTGGAGGAGGCCGGGCGCCCATGGGTGGCGGGAGGGACAAAGAAACGGGGCCTTGGGTGGGGAGTGGTCAAGAGAAGATCCTAGGCGCCGTGCTCTCGTCTGTGCGTTCTCTGCCCTCTCCCGGGGAGCCCAAGGTGAGGACGCATGTGGGCCCTGGGGCTCTGGAGGGGGGTTGGTGCTGCTGCGGGGGTGGGGGGCAGTTGCTCGGGTGAGGACCCACAGCTTGAAGTCCAGGAGGGTGATGCCTCCGGCTTCGTTCTTCTTCCTCAGGATTGCTTTGGCTCTTCCGGGGCGGGGGTCCCTTTGTTACTGTGTCTCTCTCTCTTGCCATTCTCTCTGTCTCTGTTGTTCAGTGGTCGTCAGTCAGCCCTCGTTCTCCAGGAGGAGCTGCTCTATGGGCAGGTGTGATTTGCCACGTTCCGGGAAGGGGTGAGTTCAGGGTCTTCCTACGTCACCATCTTGAACCGAAACTCCCTTCCCTTTCATTTCTTTGACATCTTAGATCGAATCGTTTGAATTTTTTTCTTATGCTTGAACAATTCTGATCTTGCAGTGTATTTATATCTACATTAAGAAGTAGCCTTTATTCATGATATTAGATTTGTTTTTTCCAGCTTGAATATACCTCCAGCTGAGGTATAACCGACAATTGGAATGTATTCTTCCTTATTTACTCCCTACACCCCTTCTCCCTCTCCCTCTGTCCCTCTCTCTCTCTTTCTCTCTCTCTCTCTTTTCCTCAAGGAGGGTAGTAGCCATGATCAATGTGAGCATAATATTTATGTACAGATCTGACACTGAACATTCTTTGCTCAAAAAAAATTGGAAAGAGGGAAATTTCCTTCTGTAATTCTTTCCATGAGTGTACTTGCCAGACGGTGGTGAGGAAGTGTGGTGGGATCAAACCTTCAGTGGGGGTCTGCCTCTGAGCGCCTCTGTGCGCGTCTGCTGAGTCGCGTGAACCTGGCGGAGCAGCCCTCGAGAGGGGAGCCTGCGCGTGCGTGTCTCGGACAGGTGCACAGACCAGTGTGACCTGCCTCAGGACGTTTGGTCCTGTCTTTGAGGCTAAGTCAGCGCAGATAAATGTGTCCAAACCCTCTGTTACCCTCTGTCTTGTCCAATTTTCTCCTTAGACCCTTTTCTCCCCACAGCATCTCTGCCCGTCATTTTCCTGAATTGGCTTAATCCTCTGAGTGGGTAACATAGACGTGAGTGCTCCTGTGGCAGGTCTCTGTGAGTCCAAACACCAAAGCACAAATCCCGGTACCTCAACTTCCCTACACGCCTCCTTTTACGGACCACGTGCTTTCTGTTTTACACAGTTTCCCCGGATTCCGCACCATCCCCCCACGTTCCCAGAAAGGTCTGGACACCCGCTTTGAAAAACAGGTATTATCCTGTCTAGTCCTCATCTTCACATCATGCCCTAGGTCATGAAATTTTGCTGGTTGTCCTTAGGTTCATGGCGTACTCCTGTGAAATCTTCAAGTCGTCAGAAATCTACTCGCAAAACAATTGCTTCCACGGGCTGAGCAACGAAGGACAGAATATTTCAGATACGAAGTCTGTAGCTATCGTCTCTTGAAGGATTTGTATTGACATCTTACAGACAGTTGTTTATACTGTCATAGGTATATGATTATTATAGGGGTAAATTTTTATCAGAGGATGGCTTGCAAGACGACACAAACAGTTCTCCATGAAGTGCCCAGTCAGCACCCGCCCAACCCGTTAGTGAGGGAACCTGCAGTGGTTCAGAGGAGAACATCTTAGATCTCAAGGAGAGGTGGTCATGGAGGAGAGAGAGTGACCCCCTACTTGGCAATGGAGCCGCAACCTGTGAAATCTTTTGTAAGAAGAGAAAAATTTAAAGAGATGTATATAATTGACGTCAAATGCGTGTTTAGAAGGTACCTTCGGAACACGGTTGACATTCGTATCACAGACGAAGCCATCACGATAATCAAGATGGCAATCACACACATCCCCCCAAACCCTGTCATCTTCTAACGGGAAATCTGCTGAGACTGAGCGGTTTTGCAGGACGGTTTCAGCCGCTGGGGCAGCCCTGGGCTCAGGGCTCCTGCTCTGGCCGCTCCTCCCTTAAGTGCTGCCCTCCCTGGGGCGTCTGAGTGGCTCAGTGTGTTAAGCGTCGGACTCTTGATTTCAGCTCAGATCACGATCTCACGGTTCTTGGGTTCAAGCCCCGCATCGGGGTCTGTGCTGACATTTCGGAGCCTGCTTGGAATTCTCTCTCTCTCTCTCTCTCTCTCTCCTTCTCCGTCTGCCCCTCCCCCACTCTTTTTCTCAAAATAAATAAACATTAAAAAAAAAAAGAGCCACCCTCTGGGGAGGGGTCCTGCGTCCTCTGGGGCAGGAGCAGTGGGTGATTGACTCTCCTGTGTGAGCTGAGGTCCCCTGGTCCCCTGACCCTGGGTGTCCTGGCGGTGTCCAGCTCCCAGGAAAGTGCACCCGGGCCCCAGGCAGTTGGGGACAGAGCCCCCGGGGGGGCCCTTAGCCCTTCATGTGGCTGTTTCGTGGCTACCAGTGGCCAAGCTCCTCAGAGACATAATGCTGTCTCAGGACACCATTTAGTCTTTTTCGGGGAAAGAACTTTACTCTTCAGAGTGAACTCGGTGCTGACGCAGAGATGCACCCTGCGAGTGACCTGCCTCTGTTTGCCCGTAAACACGGGGCGGACTCTCGCTCTGCGGCCCAAGGGTGCCCTGAGAATGCCGCGGCCGCCTCCCAGTGCTCCCGCGTCGGTGACTCCCAGTGGCTCCTTCTGCAAGGTCGCCTACACACGGCTCACCTGCTAATGGCTTCGGTTCTCTGGGTTCAGGAGGAGGCTGGAAGAGCTTGGTGGAGGGGGGATGGCGTGCACCTGTCGCCCTGCGCATGTTAACGCCTGCAGCCCAGTGAGCCAGACAGGACGCCTCCCCCACCCCCCACATCTCCTCCCGCCTCTTCGCTGCCCACCCGCCCTCTGCCCTTCCCCGGGCGTGCGCCGCTCTGCTTTTTCTCACTAAAAGTCAGTCCAGGGGTTTTACGTCAGGAATCGGTCCAGTACGTGGCCCTTTGGGACTGGCTGAGCCACTCAGCAGGACGGAGATTCAGCCTTGCTTCCACGTCTGCAGCACCGTGTCCTTTCCACCTCATTCTGGTTACCATACCACCCTGTTGACAGGGTTCGGGGACCCCTAGAGCCCACCCTGCCCACGTCCACTGCTGAGAAGCCTGCCCGGGCTGCTTCCTTGTCCCCCCACCCCCCTGCCGCGGGTGTCTGTCCATCTGTCCACCACCTGCCCGCAGGACCACGGCCACCCCCTCCTCCGGCCGCTTCACCAGTAGGGAGCCCCCTCTCCTGACACGGCCTCCCTGTGGCCTGGGAAGTGGCTGCCTCACTTCATCTCGGGAACGCTCCCTCTGCTCAGACAGCTTTGGAATTTCGTGGCAGAGCCCGAGTCCCTCTTGCTGGAACCACCTCGGTGCTGGGCAGCCCGAAGCTGAGGTCTGGGCTTCAGAAACGGGATCCCCGCTTTACAGAGTTAAAGTGGCGGGGAGTGCTCCCGGGGTCGGCGATGTTGCCGGAACCAGAAGTTCCTCCGTCCCGTCGGGGAAGCCCTCTCTCTGGGGCCTGTTGGACCGGCAGCTCCCTGGTCCCTTGTGGCAGGCCTCTGTGGGGGCCCAGCGCCTGGGGACAAAGTGGTGACCCCACGTCCAGGCACTCTGCATGCAGAAGTTCCGAGAGTTACTCCCAGAAGCAGAGCTCAGGACATTTAAGTGACCAACCTGTCACTGGTAGTTACAGGCACCGTCCATGGTCACCCACTGTCCGCTGGGCTCTCTGCAAGTGACTTAAATGCATCATCTGATTGTTTGCCCCCAGTGACCTCGTGAATACGAAATTGCTGCTACCACGGTTATTGCTCTGGTTCTCCAGGTGAGGGCCTGGTCATCGGAGACGTTGGCCAACGTGCCCAGAGACACACAGCTAACAGGTGCTGAGCAGGTGGATGGGAGGCTTCTGTCACGAGTCCCGTCTGCCAGACCCTCCTCCCCGAGGCCGTCCTAACGCCGCAGCGGCTGTGGCCTTCCTGCCCCCTTTCCTGCGCCTTCCTCCCCCGCCGGGAGTCAGCAGATCCTACCCGGGAAGGCTCTCCTGCCGGGACCTGACGTGGCCTCCCTGCCTTCCCCTCCCCCACGGAGGAAAGACCCTCTTCCAGCTGTCTTGCCGAAGACAGTCGAGGAGCTCTGAGAAGCCGCACTTGAGCGTTCGGCTCAGAAATACGTACAAATAGTTCCCAAGAAGTTTGACCAAATCCATTAAAGGCTTGCGTCCATGTTGCTTGTTCTCATCGTGAGAGATGCGCTCCCACGTCTTGGGATTCGCGGGATGAGTGGAGCCTGAGCCACACGCGGCATGGCCGGGAGCTCAGCCCGCACGCCTGCATCTGGGAACAGTCTGTGGTTTGCAGATGCCCTCGGGAAACAGAAGTCTGTCTTGTGTTCATGTCCGTGCAGCTGCCACCGTGAAATGCTTTCTCGTCCACGCTGTCACCACGCAGACAGCCCGGGCATCCTGGGGAGCAAGCGGCGGGGTCATTGCTATAGCACCGCATTGGCACAGAGCAGAAGTTTGGCGGGGCGGTCATCACAAGTACATCGCTGGGGACCTGGCTGGTGACAAACGTCCTTGCGTCCTAACACAGAAGTTAAAATATTTCACAGGGTAAAAGGTGCTCTTCGCGGCTCAGCCTTTCCGGGGCAGGTCCACGTGTGCTGACGGCGGGCTGCACACGGCGAAGGAGTCACGGTCGCGCAGCATGGTGCCCAGTGTGGGGACTGTGACCGTCTCCCCCAGAGAGTCACCAGGAAACTTCGAGCACCGGCGGAGGAGGTCTGCCGGCTACACGTTGCTGGTACAACCAGGCTGCGGGTCATGAGGCTGACAGCCACACGGGCCCGCCGTGGTGGCCGGGCGCCGCCTGGGGACTCCGCCTCCCCCACAGACGATGGTGGCCCACTTGGTGAGCCGGACGGAGCTGCAGAGCAGAGCCCTCATCAACGTGGAGCCTGCTGAAACTGACACTGGCTTGTGGGCTTTGGGACAACGCGCCCCTGGTGTCCTCCTGCCTGCGACCCGCACGGCAGGGTGCTTCTCCCCCGGGCGGCCTGAGACGCTTCAGCCCAAAGCAGCACACCCTCAGTGACTCATCTCTGCGCGGGCTAGGGCACCGTCTACACCCGCGTGGGCTAATGCACAGTCTACACCCATGAGGGCTAGCGCACCATGGTCACACGCTCAAGCCAGCAGGCCGTCCACACCCACGAGGCTGGCTGAGGAACCTGGTGACGCAGTCACCAGGAGATGGGATGCCGCTTCCACACTTCCCAACTCTGGCCGCCCGTTCAACCTGGCTGAGATTCCAGGTGTCTTGCCTGCAAGCTGGAAATCGGAAAACCCGGCGTTCTGGAGCCTCCCTCCCTCCCTCCGCCTGGTGTCCCCGGGGGTCCTGGAGAGGCACCTCCATGCAAGACTCCCGGCCGCGCTCAGGGCTGTGTGTCCTCCCCACGTCCAGGACATTTTGTCCTGCCCCCGTTGAGCTATTCCTCACACAAGTCCTCGACAGCGGTGATTCTCAGACCCTTGACTCCTTTGAAAATTCAGGTGCATCGTGAACCCTCCTCCCAAAGGAAAAAGAAAGCCCATTAATCAGGCGTGGATAGACTCAGTATCGATCACATGTCAGTTCTGCCCAAATTGATCAGTGCAACCCCAACAGAAATTCCAGCAGGCTTTTAAAAATCTGACAATTGAATCTAAAAGTCCTGCAGAAATGCATAATACCTACAACAGCCAAAGTAATTTCTAAAAATAAGAACTAATTTGGAACACTAACATTATCTGGTTTCCAGACTATAATGAGTTTGCAGTAATGGAGGCAGTGTACCTTTCTTGAAAATACAGGCAAAAAAGATCAGTGGAGTGGAAAAGAGTCCAGGAATCCAGCCACCGTGTGTGGACAACTGATTTTGACCAAATTTCCAAAGCAAGTTAATAGACAAATGATAGCCTTTTCACTAAATGGTCCTGCAACAATCAGGTATTCATACTTTAAAAGATGTCACTGGGGCGCCTGGGTGGCTCAGCTGGTTGAGTGTCCGACTTCGGCTCAGGTCATGATTTCACGGTTCGTGAGTTCGAGCCCCCCGTTGGGCTCTGTGCTGACGGCTCGGAGCCTGGAGCCTGCTTCGGATTCGGTGTCTCCCTCTCTCTCTGCCCCTCCCCTGCTCACGCTCTTGTCTCTCTCTCAAAAATAAATAAACATTAAAAAAAATTTTTTTTTAAGATGGCACTGTTTTATTTCGCAGAGTGAAAACGTGGTGGGGACGTGGGGTGAAAGGGATCCGTTGGCCACCCGCCAACTCCGGACCTTGAATTCTTGCTAGAAACGTGCAGTGCTATTAGGTTGACATAAACAAGCGGGAAACGGAGAACAGTGATAATAAAATGCTGCAAATAAGTCTATAGGTTTAAAGGAACATCTTTTCAGACATTCACATCAGGTGTCATGGATATTCACGGAAAATGGGGGGCTTGCGGCTTCTCAAGATTCAGAGAGCGTCCGGGCTGGGAGGCGGTTCTGCTGGGAGGGGGCAGAGTGGGGCCGAGCCCAGGACATGTCACCTGAGCTGGTGGCCGGCCAGACCCCAGACTCTGATTAAATCCTGAGGATTTAGGATTCAAGGTGGCAGGTCCCGTCCGCCTTCATTTCAACCCTGGAAGCTACAGTTTTGTTCAAAACGCGCGCAATATCTAAAGGTTTCCGGGAGCAAATATAAACTCTGCCCCACAAATAACCGAAACCAGATTCTCCGGAGGAGGCGGTGGGACAAGCGGAGGCGGGAAGAACGGAGAGTACTTTTTATTTGACGGAGTGGACAAATGGGAGACGGAGGTCGTGAATCATTTCATTAGGAGTAATGGCTTGGATTTATAGGGTGCCTTTCTTCTGAAGATCTAAAGCCATTCCCATCCCTGCTATTTTGTCTGTGTTCACAGCAACTTGAGCAACAAAACACTGTTGTGGAGTAAACATCAAATGCAGAAATGCTGCCGAAAGGGGGGTAGGGAGGCTTGAGAAGCCTGCGGGCCCTGGGGTGCCCCCAGAGGAAAGGGGGCCGCGGGGCTGGGGGGGGCGGGGAGCGGAGCAGCTGGTGCTCCCAGAACCTACATGCTGCCTCCTTCCTGGTTTCTGCCAGACGAGGCCCCGGCAGGTGCAGCGGGCTTCCCATTCCCAGCTCTCTTTGTCCACCTTTTCTTCTAAAAATAGACTTTATTCTAGAGTGGTTTTAGGCTCACGCCGAACCCGGGAAGAGATTTCCCGCGTGCCTCCCGCCCACCCCCTGTGCACGCTCCCCCCCACCGTCAACACCCCCACCAGAAGGGGGCATTCGTGGCAAGTGATGAACCCACAAACCCACAGGGACACATCGTCATCCCCCACAGTTTACACGGGGCTCACTTGGGTATGTGCCTTCCGTGGGTTTGGACAGATGTATGATGATGTGTGTCACCATTACAGAGTCATACAGAGTCCTTCCGCGGCCCTGGAGTGCTCTGTGTCCTCTTCACTCCCCGTCCCTCACCTCCGGGCCACCCCTGACTGTCCACGGTCCCTACAGCTTTACCTTTTCCCGAATGTCACATAGCTGGAATCATGCAGCCTTTCCAGCCGGCTTCCTTCTAACTGAACATACTTACAGTCCCTCCATGTCTTTTCGTAGCCTGATAGCTCATTTCTTTTTCTTTTTCTAATGTCTATTTATTTTTGAGAGAGAGAGAGAATGGGGGAGGGTCAGAGAGGGAGGGAGACACAGAATCCGAAGCAGGCTCCAGGCTCCGAGCTGTCAGCACAGAGCCCGACGTGGGGCTCGAACCCATGAACCGTGAGATCATGACCTGAGCCAAAGTCAGACGCTCAACTGACTGAGTCACCCAGGCGCTCCAACTCGTTTCTTTTCAACACTGAATAATATTCCACTGTCTGGATGGACCACAGTTTACTTATCCATTCACCCACCAAGGACATCTTGGCGCGATTATGAACAGAGGTGCTGTGAACACCGCGTGCAGGTGGTGTGGATATCCGTGCTCACGTCCACTGGAGACACGCTGTGGGCTGTGATCGCTGATGGCTGCGTCCCACAGAAATAGCAGGTTAGGTCTTATTGCTCTGTCCGCCTCTCGATTCCTAGTTCCTTTCTTAAGGTTTTGTATTGAAATAGAGTACTGTACCACAGTGCCACACTGGTTTCTGATGTACAACACAGTGATTTGGCAAGTCTGTGCGTTCTGAGGGCAGTTCAGTTGCTAAGAAACCACCTCCCTGTTTTCCACGTTGCGTTTCCCCCCGGCCACCAAGGGGAGTTCCCGTGGCTTCAGTTGTTCTGTGTCAGGCAGGAGTGGCCAGACCACAGCAGAAACCACACAACATGGTCAGTACCTGCAAGGGGACCCACTGCCTCCGACCTGGGCATGTGTGCGGGGCTCCAGGAGAAAGCGTCTGACGTCCTAATTGGCGGTGTGGCCCAGTGTTGCCTCTGGGGCTGTGGGCGCAGGCGATCGGTCTTATTTCTCTTCCTTGTTCCAGCATCAACCAGACAGAGCACCTGACGTGTGCCGGGCGCCCCTGCTCGTGTGTCAGGGGCCCGCCAGCCCGCTCCCCACCTCCAGCCTAGATGCAGATGTGGTGCCAGCTGCGGTGTGGCTGGAAACTAGAAGGGCCGCCTGCCAGCTGGGGAGCAGGGTGGGGTCACGGCGTGGCTCGCTGAACCTCACAGAGGGCTGGAATGCCCATGACGCCTTCTCAGAAATGCGTGACCTTGTCTACCCCCAGATTATAAAGCTTGATGTAAAAAAAAGCAATTTAGGGATAATCCAGGGAGATTGAATATCCACCGGGCACTCGTTGGAGGCGGTAACGTCATGTCTGCCATATCAGAGACGAATGTCCTATGGTTTAGAGACGCACAGGGAAGAGTCTAGCAGTACAAACATATGGAGCCCATTGTTTGCACCAATGAGGGTCAACAAACACAAACCATGCGACAAAGGGGGAAGTTGGAGGGGGGAGAGAGGCGGTGGTTCTCAAGCTTCACGGGCCCCCCGAGGGATGTTTAACACTCGATGCTGGGCCCCCAGAGCTGCCGGTCAGGTGGGGCTGGGGTAAGACCTGGAATTCTCGTTTCTAACAAGTCCCGGATGCTGCGGACGCTGCTGGTTCACACTCTCAGAACCACTGTGTGAAGGAAACAGCAAGATTGCAAAACACGGCTGATCACGCACTGGGCGTGGGGTCGAGGGGTGATCACGCACTGGGCATGGGGTGGCTTGAGATTCTTTAGACTATCATCTCTACGTTTGCGTGCTTGACATAGAGGTGTCCGAACATCTTTTAAACAATATATTCTCTGCACATTTTCAGAGTTGAGAAAACGTTGACGATCCAGAAGTCAAATTCTTGCCAAGACCTTCCTCTACCCAAAGCTCCCATGAGGAATCAAGCATCAGGTCCAGGGGACACTCAGCGAACATGCCCACAGAAGGCCCATCTCTTCTCACCGTTTGCCAGAGATTTGGGTGACAGTGATGCAGCCACCTGCCTTGCGAGGAAAGACAACAGGTGTGTGGTCCCGGCAACTCGCCACAATGGGAAAACCCGCGTTTCAGTGACTTAGTTTACGAATAACTCATGTTCAGCTCCGTTAGCTGTGGAAGCATTTGGTCCTGCTACCCCAGCCTCCCTCCCCGGGGAATAAAAACACACAAGAGTGGTTTAAACGAGAGAAACATTTGCTTTTCTTTCCCCTGGGGCCTCCTGAGCTGCTCAGGGGCCAGCATCCTACTACGCCGGCCTCATGACCCAACATGGCAGAAAAGGTGAGTGGCACTGGATGAATCCGGAAGGTTCCCAAGGCTATGGGCCCCCTGCCGGCATCTCCATTGGGATCCACTCCACCTGCAGGGACACCAGGCTGCACACAGTCAGAACAGGGACTGATGGGCACAAAGCCTCATCATCAAAGGGCCACGCTTCCTCCCTTAACACTCAGGACCCACCAGAGCAGAGGACCCAGCCTTTCAAGCCTGTCCTGGCTGTTCAATCAAGTCTCTTGTAAGGTTGCCCATGGGCCTACTCAGAAAAAAACAGGACAAGAAATACCACAGAGCCCATTAGCAAGGTGGGACTTGAATTCCCATCTCTCAGGCACAAAAAAACGAGAAACCCATGCCTATCCTGTTCAGTGGCAAAGTTCCTTGAGGCCGGGGGCAGAGACAGGCCTCTCAGCCTGCAGGAAACGCAAGTGTGAGTTTGCATCTTGGGTTCTCCCAAAATGGGTGAAGTTGGCAATTTCAGGATAGTCTACTTCCTGCAATTTTCTTACCTAAAAGCAGCTTACACGTTAGCACCTAAAATCCCTTCCAGGACCTACAACGCTCAGGTTGGCAAGGCAGACGTTGTGATCCCCGGTGTAGGGGGCAAGTCTGCAGGTGGAAAGGTCCTCCAGGGTCGTGGGGAGAGTCTGTCCCTTCCCTGAGCCCATGTGGTAGAGCCTGTTCTGCAAGTAGAATTTAGTCACAAGGCCTTCGAGATCTTCGTTTATTCAAAATGAAGAGATAAAAGTCAGTACATAGGCCCGTAGAAAAAGTACAAAATGTAGCTAAGAAAAAATACATTATTTTCACCGTAAGCTCTGCTCTGTGTGTGTGTGTGTGCCACACTGCATGTATCTCTAGAATATTCTGCTGTTTTGCAAACATATAACTGATTTTAAAGTAAGAACCTGAAGTGAAACCTCAACGATCAGTTATGTTCGTACCTTAAAGAAACATTTAAAATAACTGAGGTTGAGGAGAAAGAGGGAAACTCAAACTTTGGCCCCAATGGGCAATTAGGGAAGACACGTTTTTGACGGAATCTCGGGGTATTTGGACAAAGCAAGCTTAGCACGATGGAACCCCGTGCCCCCCACTGGTGGCCCTGGATGCTCCATAAAACCTCAGGCACCTGGAGGGCCGCTGGCCAGAGGGCTGAGCCTGCTTACAGCCTGTGCGGTAGGGACCCAGGCTCTGTTCCCACCGGCCCCGTGCTCTGGCACGCCCTCCCCAGAGAGGCCCGGCCGAGCTCTGCGCCTGCTCCTGTTCTCCCTCCTCTGCGCAGACGCAGGGAGACAAGTTCAAAGGCCTCCAGAGAATGAGCAGCCAAGGCAGATTCCAGCCCGAGCCTGCCTGCACCCCAGGCCCACGCGCAGCCAGAGAGCGGGGGTTGGGGGGACGCACCTCACCCGGGGGGGAAGCACAGAGCCCTCCTTCGCGGGTGCGCCGGGCAGTGCGTGGTGGCCAGCCTCCAGACCAGCACACGGGCTGAAATCGTACGGTATTTGTCTTCACCATAATACTCTCCAGCTCCATCCATGTTGTCGCAAATGACAAGATCGCATCCTCTCTATGACTGAATATACATTATTACATATATACTACATCTTCTTTATCCACTTACCTATTCGTGGACACTTGGGTTCCTTCCATATCTTCGCTGTTGTAAATAATGCTGCTATAAACATAGAGGTGTGTATATCTTTTCACATTAGTGTTTTCATCTTCTTTAGGCAAATACCCAGTAATGGGATGACTGGATCATAGGCTGCTTCTATTTTTAACCTTTGGAGGAGCCTCCACACTATTCTCCAGAGTGGCTGCCCCAGTGTGCATTCCCACTGACAGTGCAAGAGGGTTCTTTTAAAATACCTTTAATAGGAAGGTAGCTGTCTGTGCGGTTTCTTTTCAAGAAGGAAAGGTTTTCTTTTTAAAAGCTGAGGGAAACCGTATTGGTCCCCAGTCCTGGCTGATTGTTAAAATCACCCGGAGAGATATTTCTAGAGTGTTTAAGAGCTTTTAAAAACACAGATCGCAGATCGGAGCATCTGTGTTTGAGAGCCCTTGACCTCGGCGGCTGGCCGAGATGCCGTCCATCAGCCTGTTCTGTGATTCTTTGCTGTTCCCTCTGTTTTTCCCAACTCAGAATGAGCCCCTAACGGCAGCAAATCATCAGACAGGCCTTTTCCATCTGTAAAAGGAAAATTCTTTTAAAAAAATCCTTCTTGCTATCACTGACTCTGTATTTATCACTTGTTTCCATTGAAAAAAAAAAATGTTTTGTTCTGTACGGTTGCAACTATCGGTCTTTAAATAACTCAGTCTTTATGTTGTTAAAACGATTTCTTAATGATGAAAAAGAGTTATTAGTGAGAGGCTTGAACAGCCAAAAAGAAAGTAATTTGCATTTGTATTAGTATCAAGTAGGATTTTAAATTGTCTTTCACATTAAATACAGCTCATTTTTATTGAGTGTGGTTGAAACTCAGGCCAGCCTCTGTGCTGGGTGGGAAGCGCTTACTCAGGCTGATAACCGGGAGCTCGATCCCGCCAGGGCGCCTGACTCGCCTGGGAAGTGGCCTCCTCACACTGGACCACTGCTCGCTTCCTGCGGTGACACCCGTGGGGGGCCAGGAACAGCCTGTTAGTATTCCCTCCTCTAACTTGTGCGCCCTCTGACGCGGAAGCAAGAAGACAGAGCGGGACTGTGAAGCCTGTGGAGAGGGAGCGTGTCCACGCTCCGTGGGAGCCTCTGGGGAGAACAGGCACCCGGCGAGGCGAGCTCCCACGGAAGGTAGCAGGTCGTCCACCGCACGGCGTGCGCACACAAGCCCAGAGCCCAGGAAATGCCCACGGGCTGGCAACCCCGCGACGTTAATACAGACTGACCCGCGCTCCAAATGTCCCCGAGCAACTCCCTGCCGGGCGCCCTCCCCCCACGTACCCGCCGTGCCCGACTTCTATCCCACACCTGGTTTCCGCGCGCCCTGTGTGCGCCTCTGTGTCTGCGCACCCTCGTTTGGTGGCACAGCAGGGATGTTTTGCACCAGCAGCCACCGCTGGCTCGCGTGGCCGTTCTTCCCTGGGCTGGTGGGTTCCTCTGGCGGGCACGGTCCCGGGGCGCCCGGCAGGCCTGCGTCTGGCTTTACCGGGGGGTGTTGACCAACAGTTTTCCCAAGTAGTTGTGTCTGTGTATCTTCCTTCTTCCAGGAGCGTGTGTGTGTCTATCAGGACGCACGCTGTCCTTCATTGCTCATTGTTGTTCCTCCTTATTGATTCAGAGGAGTTCTTTACATGTTGTGGATATGAGCCCTGTGTCACATATTTGTGTAAATAGCAAATTGCCTTTTCATAACCTTCGTGTTGTCTTTTGATGGAACGAGCTTGCACTTGTGGTCCGTTTTCAGTTACCCCTGCCTTTCCCCGTCTTTCCGCCCCCCGCCCCCCGCCCCGGGGTCTATCAACTCTATCAGCCTTTTCAGAGAAGCAGCTGGTGGCTCTGTGGGTTTTCTGTGTCACACGTTTGCTTCTGTTTCACTGGCCCTCATCATGATTCCTTTCCGTCAACTTTCTTCCACTTAAAGTTGTTATTCTCTTCTAACTTTTTGAGAGGCACACACGAGTAATCAACTTCAATCTTCTCTCTGAGTAAATAGTTTTGAGGCTAGAGTGTTAGCGATCCACGGACCGAGGGGGACCATGTGCGAGCTGCCCCCTCCAGGCGTCCTCGGCCTCCACACCGCCCCAGATCCTGCCCTTCGGGGGCTGCAGCGGCCAAGAGCATGAATTCCTTTCTCAGGATTTCCGCACAACGACGCCTGTGGATCCCCAAACCAGCACGTCACTGCTCAGGAGAAAACTGAAGCTCCTCATGAAACAGAACGGCTCCTCCAGGAAGAAGCCGGGGCTGAGAAGGTGGGCCTGGGATCCCAAGTCACTCTGAGCGTCATCAGCTCCTTGGCCGGTAGCAGCCACTGAGTGCCGGTTGCCGGAGACGTCCCCGCGTCTGCCCTCATTCCGATAGAACTTGAGCACGAAACGTGTTGATAATAGAAGATGGTGAGTTTATACCACCCCCTGAGTTGAAAGCAGGGTCTGGAAGAGATATCTGTGCAGGCACGTGCACGGCAATATTACTCGCTGTGGCCACGCGGTGGAAGTTACACGGGTGCCATCGGATGGATAAATAGGTAAATGAAACGCGGTGTGCGCACACAGCGGGGTATCAGTTGGCCGTAAAAGGAAGGAGGTCCCGACACCTGCTGCGTCAAGGACATCACGTCAACTGAGATGAGCCAGACATAAAAGGACAAATGTTGTGTGAGGTCCCCCGAGGGGTCAC